>NC_140484.1:131975494-133175494 GCF_964271855.1 Acomys minous
ACGGTCCTGGGTTCTATAACAAAGCAGGCTGACCAAACCATAGGAAGCAAACCAAGTGGCAGCACCCCTCCATGGCCTCGGCCGGCCTCAGCTCCTGCCTCCAGGTTCCTGCGCTGTGTGAGCTCCTGTCCTGACTTCTTTGGATGTTAAACAGCAATATGGAAATGTAAACTTAATAAACCTTTTCCTACCCAACTTGGGTTTTGATCATAGTGTTTTGCCAAATCAAAAGATCAGGAATTTAAAGTCACCCTCAGGTATATAGTGAGTTCCAGGATAGCCTGGGCTATGTGAAACCCCATCTCAGAAAGAAGAAGAAGAGACCAAGGACTCACAGTGACCTGTAGGGAACATCTCTAAAACTTCTCATTAAGGATCTATTTGTTAATGGTTCCCAGTGCTTTCTAGTGGACCTAGCCAGAGGAACAAGCCTGAAGCACACAGGTTTGCAGGGACCACTCCAGATCTAAGCTATAGCAATATACTGTGTAATAGTCAACATTCTACAGACCCGATAGAATGAATATCACACTTGGGCACATCGTATGTGTGTGTGTGTGTGTGTGTGTGTGTGTGTGTGTAATTAAACTGGCTTAATTATGGTAGCCCAACAATGGCTATCCCACATCACTGTGTGACACATGACTGCATTTGGTCTATGTCAGACTGGCCATCTCTGTGATACATGCCTGAGAGAAACAGTTTAAAGAAGTAAAGATCTATTTGAACTCACAATTTCAGACATTCATGATCAGCTAGCTTCATTGTAATGACACTATGGTGAGGTGGACCATCATGATGACAGAGAGACATGCTAGAGCAAAGCTGCTCACCCCATGGACGCCAGGAAGCAGAGAGTGACTGAGGACTGACAGGTATGTCCTTCCAATCATGTCCTCTGAACCACAGCCTCCAGCCAGTTCCAACCTCCTAGTTTCCATGACATCCTAGTAATGCTTTCTGGAACTGTTAGCCAAGAATAGACAGTTCCTCTTGTAAATTGACTAGCTCAGGTATTTTGCCTGGAAGTCTGGCTAATACACTTGTGCAGTCATTTTGAAGTTGTGAGGCTATGACTCAATTACAAAAATAATATGTTGGGCTGGAGAGATGGCTCAGTGGTTAAGAGCACCGCCTGCTCTTCCAGAGGTCCTGAGTTCAATTCCCAGCAACCACATGGTGGCTCAAAACCATCTATAATGTGATCTGATGCCCTCTTCTGCAGATAAAGCACTCATATGCAATAAATAAAATAAATCTTAAAAAAGAAGAATAATGTGTATAGCAATGCCATTCCTTTGGTGGATGTTCTTGGTAACAAATAAGAATAGTATCAAATTCTTATTTTGCGTGTTTTTCTTATTTCAAATAGTATAATTCACTTTAATGTTCATTCTCTTCTTTGTTTTCTTAGGTTTTGGTTTTTGTTTTGAGATGAGGACTCTCTGGTTGGACTTGAATTCATGGTCTTCCTGTTTGGCTCATAAGTAGCCGTGACTACACGTGTGTGCCATCAGACTTGAATGTGATCTTTAAAGTAACAGAAACTTGGTCTGTTTCTGTTAGATGCTGTATCCACAGATGTGGGCACTGGACAGCACAGTCCTAAACAATTGATGGATCAAAGAGAAAAAATTACAAAGAAAATTAGAGAAAATTTTAAGAGGAATGAAAATGAGAGCAGTCTGCCCAAACTTAGGCGATTCAGAGAAAGACAGGCTTACATAAAAGGGAGAAGAAACCTCAAATTACTTAACTTTTAACTATAAAAAATTAGAAAGGCAACGCTAACTAAACTCAAATATACAATAATCAAGACGTCATAAAAATTGGAGCCGGAATACACAAAACAGAGAATTAAAATAAAAACAGAAAACAAAGCCTAAGATGGTTATTTGGATACATCAACATTTAGTTAGACTAACCAAGAAAAAGAAAGAAAGAAGAAAGACTCTACTACAATAAAAAGTAAAGCAAAGGGACATTGCTATTGAGTATTCAGAAATACATAAGAAATATGTACCATTGTTCAGTGTTTGAAATAAGGCTGGATTTATCACTATCTATGACAGTCTTAAATTCAACTTGCTACAATCTAGACTCTCCCCAGAAGAGTGTCTCAGTGAGAGACCTGGTAGCTCAGTTTGGCCTGTGGGTATATGGGTCGGGGATTGTCTTCATTACATTAATTGATGTAGGAAGGTCTAGCCCACTGTGGGCGGCACCATTCCCTGTGTGTGGGTCCTGGGCTGTGTGTAGGAAGAGAGTAGTATAGATGCTGCCTCAAGTGTCGGATGCTTTGTCTTCCTCAAAACAATGGACTGAGAGCCTGAACTGTGAGCTAAAACAACCCCTCCCTTTTTTAAAAAAAATCTCCCTCAAGGTATTTTATCACAGCCACAGGAAGTAGAAAGTGAACAGTAGCTTACACATGGGATGCTGCGCTGTATGGCACAGTCTGCTGCTGAGACCCCCACAGGTTACTATTGCACAAGGCTGTGGAAATGACATGTATCATTGACCTTTGCCACAGTGCTGACAGAAATACCCAGCAGAGACAACTTGGGGGATAAGTGTTTTGTTTTGGTTCATAGTTTCAGAGGGTTTGGTTCATGGCTGATTAGCTCTACATGCCTGAACGGAAATATCATGGGAGAGTGCAGATAGTAAGGGAACAGAGAGTCAGAGACAGAGTCAGACAGACACACAGCAGGAGAGAGATGGTATAGAGAGGAGGGGAAACGGCTAAGGTAAGCCACTCGAATAGGCTCCCATGGACTGTTTCCTCTGGCTAGGCCCCACTTTTCATTGCCATCTCTTGAAAGAACGACCCCATCGATTAGGTCCAGGTCCTGAGAACCTAGTTACTTCCCTAAACTCCGTCAGCTTACAACCAGGTTCACAGTCCATGGGGCTATGTTGTTAAGTTTTGTGTTTAGACCAGCGTTGGCGAGCCTCCCATAGGAGGGGGGCTGATTTGCCTCCCAGCTGCAGGAGTGTTTACGGGAGTGAAATGGTTTGCATGACCAGCTTTCAGAAGTATGTACGCTTGCATGGAATCATCATCGAATAATTCGGAAAGTTCAAACAAGTTCTGATGAACGCTGTTGTGGCTGTGGCCAGTCATTTCCTAGAAGTGAAAGCAGTTTTATTCTTAGAAGGAATAGAACAAATCCTATTCCAACTCATAATTAGTATTTAGAACAAACTGTAAGCAAACTCTTCCAGGTCTCGACCAAGGGCCTGTGCTGACACTTCAGTCCCTTCCCTAGCACCACCATGGAAACTCAGTCACCCATAATGACCTGCATCTGGGTAGTCAGGCAAGACTTCTCCTTCTTCTCCTTCTTCTCCTTCTTCTCCTTCTTCTCCTTCTTCTCCTTCTTCTTCTTCTTCTTCTTCTTCTTCTTCTTCTTCTTCCTCTTCTTCGATTTATATATTTATTACAAACACAGTGTTCTGCCTGCATGTGTGCCTGCAGGCCAGGAGAGGGCATCAGATCACATTATAGATGGTTGTGAGCCACCACATGGTTGCTGGGAATTGAACTCAGGATCTTAACTGCTGAGCCATCGCTCCAGCCCCAGCAAGACAGCTTCTAAAGATAAAACAGCCTTGTCTGGGCAACTCCAGGAGGGAAAAAAACTGTGGACCAGCACATAGCTCTGGAGCTGTTTAACTAACTGCTCATTCCCCAAACCCCAACGGCATCTCCTCCCCTCTGGCAGACCCCCCCCCTTTCCCACTGTGTCTGCCCCCTCTATGTTTGAAATAAACAGTGCAGTCTGTCGGTCTGTCTCTTTCAACTATGTCAGATTCCAACAACAGTAAGTTTTAGAATGTTGGATTTTTACAAAGAAATTGTTGCCAGTGCTTTTTGCTATCTTATGATAAACAGAATAAAATAAGAAACATTTTTAAAAGAGGATTTAAACCTTCATTTTTGTTTATTTGTTTTCTGCTTACTACAGTCCTGTGACTGCCACCTCCTCGTGGGCTCTTCTAGCCTGTACCATTGTTCTAATTTCAGTAGCATATACCAAATAGCTTCAGTTGTTTTTGTGCTTTCTACTGCTTACTAATGGTCTCTGTGGTAGTGTCTGAGAAAAAAGAAACAGTATGAGAATCATCAGTCTGGTAAATCTACGGGATTTTTTTTGTAAGTTAAGGGTATCTAGAACTCTCCTGAAATAATCTCAGTGTTTACCTTTGTGACCCCAAAATAAAGAGCTGCATGTGCAAATTTATCTCAAACCCAAAGTCCATATTCATGAAAGAGTGAGTAGCAGTGGACAGGATAAGGCATTGTGTGCAGTTCCTGCTCATTCAGTGTGTGTGGTACATAAAAGTGTACAGGTGTGTTTGCCTGTGCATGAACATACAGAGATTTAATGTCCTTTTCTGCTCTATACAGGCACCATACATGCATGCTGTGTGCATACATACATTCAGGCAAAACTCTCTCATGTGCAAAAGATAAAAGTACATGTCTTTAAAATAAACAATAATTTAAAAAGTATGACAGAAAAGAGTCTAAATCAATCGGGCACAGGTTTAACACAGAAAAGAAAAATCCAAACAATATTCTAATCTTATAAGGAAATTAAACAATCAACAGAATTATAGGAATTGGGCAGATCCTCTCAACAACAATGTTCAATGCAAAAAAAAAAATATTAACACTGTGGTTGAAAAATGCAGACTAAGAGATTGGATTTAAAAGAAGAGACCGGTCTATTGTCTAGTTGTCTAGAAGAAACATACCTCACTAGCAAAGACACACAAACAGAAAGGGAAAGGATAGATGCCAACAGACCAAACAAATGGAGACTGTCTGGACCTGAGGGCCAGGAACACGCATTGGAGAAAACATTGCCTGTTCAGCAAGTGGTAGTGGGAAGAATTGGTGTCCACAAAAAAGAAAAGAAAGAAAGGAAGGCACTAGATCTTCCCTACCTCTAACTTTATACAAAACTCAATTAAAAAAGAATCAAACATTTTAGTGGAAGACTTGAGATCCTGAAACCACTAGAGAAAAACAAAGGGAAAAGCCTGGAGGTCCAGGAATAAGCAAAGACTTTCTGAAAAATATTCTAATACCAAGAAGGAATAGCAAGCATTGGCAAGTGATACTGCATGAAATAACAGAAAAGGAAACTGTTCATGGAGCAAAGACTTTACAGCATGGGAGAGAGTTCTGCCAGTTGCACATATAAGTAGTCAGTAGCCAGCAGCTATAAAGGACTAAAAAAAGTCAAATATCCCCAACCAAATAATCTGATCAAAAATAGACAAATGTATTGGACAGTTCTTGCAAGTGGAAATACAGATGAAAATGTGTTTAACATCTTTAGCTATCAGGGGAATGCAAATCAAAATGGCACTGGGAGCCCATCTCACCTGTCAGAACTATTATTATCAAGAAGCCAACAAGATGGCACATCCTGTAAAGGTACTTTCCATACAAGCCTGACCACCCAGGTTCAGTCCCTGAATTCCATAGGAGGAGATGAAGGAGAGACACAACACCAGAGCCCACACCTTGACACATGCAAGCAAATGCCTGCACACACACAAATAATAAATTAAAATTAGAATAAATTAAACAACAAAAAAATGCTGGTAAAAACACAGGGAAAGGAACCCTTGTACACTCCTGGTAGGATTGAAAATTAGTACAGCTAGCTGGGCTGTGGTGGTGCAGGTCTTTAATCCCAGCACTCAGGAGGCAGAGGCAGGCGGATCTTTGTGAGTTCAAGGCCAGCCTGGTCTACAAAGTGAGTCCAGGACAGTCAAGGCTACACAGAGAAACCCTGTCTCAAAAAAAAAAAAAAAAAGAGAGGAGAAAAAAAAGAAAAGAAAATTAGTACAGCTAATGTAATTAGTAAGGAGGCTCCCGGACAAAAAAAAAAAAAAAAGACAACTAAAAATAGAACCACCGTATAGTCTACTTGTGGTGTATACCCAAAGTAATCTAAATCCACATATCATGGAGACAATTGTGTGTCTATGTTTTTTGAAGAACTATTTACAATAGCCAGAATATAGCCTAGACACCCATGAGCAGATGAGAAAATGTGGCATACATACACACTGAAGTTATATTTGACAGTAAATAATGAGTGAATAACACAGTTTAAAGGAAAATGGATGAGGCTTGCATGGTCATGCACACCTTTAATCTCAGCGCTTAGGAGGCAGAGACAGGTGGATCTCTCTGAGTTTAAGGCCAGCCTGGTCTACATAGTGGGTTCCAGGACAGCCAGGACTACGTAGAGAGACACTGTCTCAAAAAACAAAACCAAATATCACCACCACCACCAAAAGGAAAATGGACGGAAATGGAGTTTTTCAGGTTAAGCAAAATGAGCCAGACTCACATAAGTATATTTTCTCCCATATAAAAAATTAAAATTTAAGTATCTGTGCATATGGAAATGACACTGAAGTAAAAAGAGGACTGGCTGAGTGAAGGAAGAGGGCTAAGCGGGGAGAGTAACTGAGAACAAAAGAAAGAAAGAACTCACATTCTACATTTTCTCTTACATGTAGAATCAGATTTAACCACACATATATTTGACATGAAAGCAGAGAAGGGACAGTTTGGAGGAAAGAGAGTGACTAGTTAGAGAGGACATGACAGAGGGTAACAGGGGTGACTATGAGCAAAGGATAATAACATATATATACATGAGATTTCATAATGGAGCTCATGATTTTGTATAATAACTAAAAAACAATAAAAAGTTAGAAAAACGTTTTTTAAAAAAAAATCCCAAGCCTTACTATAATCCAAGGCATGCTACACAATATATCTAAATTGATTTAATTTATGATAAATGAAAGACAACATACACAGACATGCTTAGAAAACTCTGGAAGAAACATAAGTCAAAAGGTGATTGACTACTTCCGGGAGAGACGGCGGGGAAGAGACTGTGAAAAGAGGGAAGCTTTCATTTACCAAAGCTCAGCACTGATTATTGGGTGATGAGGGTGGGCTAGGGGAATGGCTCAGCAGTTGAGAGCACCTAATGCTCTTCCAGAGGACCTGGGTTCTATTCGGAGCACTTACATGGCAGCTGACAACTATACGTAACTCCAGTTCCGGAGTATCCAGTGCGAAACATCGTGAAATCACTGAATTGGAGGCTCAGGTCTCAGCCAAGAGAAGACAATGCTGATGAGCTGCTGGCCCGGAATCGGAGCCTTGGCTGGAAGCCTGGTTTGGGCACTCTGTCCTCCTGCGTGCATTATTCCGCATCTGGAACTCTGCTGTCCAATTTGAGGGGCTTGAGCCATGAGACAGCCATCCTCAACTCTTTTCCTTTGGCCTCAAGCCTAAAAGAGTGGGGCGGACAGTCTTGACATCGTCCCTGGTGGCTGTGAAATTGAGATGGGAAATTAAGAACAGAACTGTTTCAGGTGAGGGATTCTGGGACCCATGAGGCTTGTTAATGATGCCATTTTCATTATCAGCAAACCCCAGAGCCAGGACTTCTACTCTGCTGCATGAAGTTGTTGTCTGCCTGCGCCGGCTCTGTGGTCCCATAGGAGAGCCAAGCGTGAAAGAGAAGTCCCTTCAGGCCTGTCTCCAGGGAGGAGATGAGGGTTTAATGAGTCATGGCTCAGCCCCTCTCTGGCTCTTTCCACCAAGTCAAAGTGCGATGACTCCACAGATCACTAGGTAGACCAGATTTGGCAGGTGAGCTTCTGGGGGTGGAGAAGGCAGAGGCAGGCAAAGGCTAGGGTGGAGGGTAAGGTCAAGAGCACTGGGAACGTGTAGGGCCATGCTGCAGTCTGGGGACACGGAGCGAATGTGTGGCTAAGCCGGTTCCAGGTAGCACATGAGCTGTGTACCTGGTCTGCGTGACCCAGGATCAGACACAGTGGCGGGCCAATCAGAGATGTGCGGTTGTCTGTAGGTGACTAGAGGTCGGGGAGGAGGGAAGCCGAGAGGCAAAGCCCATGACAGTAGAGACCTGGAGGTATGTAATGGAAGTACATTTCAACATTCAGAGTCTCCGTGTGAGAGCTTCAGGCCAGAGAGGGGAAGGTGATGGAGCCAGGATGGAAACCAGGTGTAAGCCTGGAGCTGATAGATTTACATTCCCTGCATCGCACACACCTGCCCCTTGTAGGGGAACAACACAGTCAGAGCCTTGGGAGAGCATGTGTGGAGCTGCAGGCTACAATGAAGTGCAGTGACCCCAGGGACTGAAGAATCAAGCTTGTAGCGGGAACTTAAAAACCAGAAGCTGGCCCAGGGAAATGGCTCTGTCAGGAAAGGGCTGGCAGTACAAGTGTGTGGACCTGAGTTCAGATCCCCAGTAGCCAAATCAAAACAGAGCGTGGCAGCACCCAGCTACAACCCCAGTGCTAGGGGAAGGGCGGGCCAGAGACAGGTGGAACCCCAGCGCTCCCTGTAGCCAGGGCAGCTACAGCTTTAGTGAGGGATCCTCAGAAAACTGGAGGAGAGTGCCTGAGGACAGCACTCAACAGTGGTCTCTGCACGCACGCACACACGCACGCATGCACATACACACACACACACACAAACTGGGGGTAGTTGTTGGTGTATATCTTTAAAGGTTTGGGGTGTGAGATAGCCACCTCTCAATCTCCTTTCTAGCCAGATGCACAGAGGACCACAAAAATGTTTATTGAATTGGAAGAGATGGTCATTTTACAGATGTGAAGACTGAGCAAGGGCAGCAATCAGGGCGGAAGGCTGGTCCAGCAGCCAGGACTCTTGTTTGCCAGGTGGGTTCAGTTCTTCGTGGCTGACTGGCATCAGAAACAGTCTCCCTGCCTGTGGTCTTGGGTGAAGGCCTGGCCTCCTGTGACCCTCCTTCATTCCTTCATTTGCTGCAGAAGCATAAACACTCCCTGACAGGACTGTGTGGTAGGGACACTGCAAAGTGCCGCATCGGCCTGGACGTTTGGATGACTGCTTTCTCTCTGCCTCTCTCTGCCTCACTCCCGGACTATTAGAGAATTCCAACGGTGAAGCCCCTGCCAGGCCCCTGCACACCCTTAGTCCTCTGAAGCACCCAACACACCTTCAAAATTGTAATTCAGAATAAAATCACTTACTCTGGGCTGCAGAATAAAGGTAGGAAGGGATCTAATGCTATAACACTAGGTAAATGCTTTCTAAAATATAGTATCAAATGCCAAATTCCTTCAGAAGCATTTTCATTCTCCTCTTTGGCTAAAGCTCCCAGACCTTGCTGTCACTCCAGCGCACTCCACTGGAACAGCAGCTTAAGGGAGCAAATCCTTCCAGGGCTCTGGGGGTGAGCACAAGAGCCTCACTTGTTAGGCTGTGCAGTGATCCAGGTCTGTAGGGCCACCAGACTCATTGCAGACCTATCCCTGGCCCCCAAGGAGGCTGACCGCTGAGACCAATTGATAGTCTATTTCTGATATGGAGAGTTCATTTCCCCCAGTGACCTTAGGACAATCACAACCCATTTCCAAGTCTCATTCTGTGTTCCCTTCCGTATAATGAAAGGATGGGTTAAACCAATGTCATTGATTTCATCACTAATGGCTGCTTCGATCTTTCATGATCTCCAGCAAAGTGAGGCAAGCTGAAGGAGCCGCCTTGTGGCTCCTGCCTGCAGTGGCAGCTCCTGGGAAGGGCTGGGGTGCCTTGGTCAGTAGAAATACTCAGACTCCACTCCCGCCCTCAAGGTGCTCCTGGCTGGTGCAGCCAGAGCCACATTAGTAATTGGATGGTGCCAGAGGGAAGCAGGGGGACTTTGTGAGCCCCCGAGCCAAGCAGAACTGGGGGAAGCTCCTTGGAGGAGGTAACATTTGAGATAGTGTCACAAAAATCCAGGGCAAGAGGAAGGGCTTGTGGATGACCAAATTAGTGAGCTCAAGACCCTGCCTCTGCAAGGCATTTCCTGGCTTCTCTATTTCTGGCCTTGACCAACCTCTCTCACTGCTTGGTAGATGAAGCGGAGGAGGGGAAGAGGGTGCAACTGGACTCAATGGCTTTGGCTTCCATCCTTTGAGACCCAACTTCATCCAAGTCCACGCCATTCAATACACAGTGGCTTGTTGACCTTTCGTGCCATTCAGGGAAGTGTAGTTCACGCATCTTCAGGTCAGGTGATCAGGCGACAGGCATAGCCAGGCTGGGTCATTAGGGGTTAATTCTTTGTTGTTTTGCTTTTCTGCTTAGCCGGTGGGGGTGACTCCCAGATATGCTTTCAAAAGGGCTTATATAGTGAAGGGTCAAAAAACCTTGTCACCAGCCTTCATTGTTAGTGGAGATGCAGGCAGGTCTTCACTTCACACTTAAAGAGATTGACAGATGTCCTCTGAAATGCCAGGGAAGTGGCACTGCCAGCCCACAGGGTTAGAGAAGGTAAGGAAAGCCTTACTCTGTCCCTCCTTTAATGATGCCTGGGCTTCCAGACTCCCCAGGAAAGCAAGAAAAAGCACAGGGCTGGTGGGGAGAGGTCCAGGCTCAGCCCTAGCTAGCTCTGTGGTGGACTGTCAGTATTCATTTGAATCAGACCTAGACCTATTCATCAAGTTCTTAATTTCAAATACTGGATGCTTTAGTTCTGGGATATTTCTTAATAGATTCCAATTTTCTGAGGAAATTCTTTAGTCATTTTCACAAACATTTTCCTCTATAAAATATGAACACTCATACTAGTGCCCTTGTTTACCCATTTAAGGATCTAGACTTTTAAAATTAACTAATTTATTTTTTTATATTTTACTTCAATATTGGTGAATCCAGGGCCTTGTATAAGCTAAGTGAATGCTCTACCGTGAGGCTACACAGCCAGCCTTAGATCATTTGTAAATCATTTATAGCATATTTTCCCTTTTGGTCGTATTCTCCTGACTTTGCATATCTAATGATTCTTATTGTGGGCTGAACATTATTAATAATAGATGCATTGGACACTTTGGCTAACAAATGCATCTCAGCAGACATACTTTCCACTTCTCTCTTAGGCAGGTAGGGCCGGTTGCTGGGCACTTCAGGCTAATTGGTGTTTGAATTAGGTTTTTGGTTGCTCCAATCCCAGTAAGAGTCTAAAATTTTCTGGATTATGGTTCTCTGTCTCCTCAGTGCTGACAGAGGGGATTGTGGGAGATTTGCTTCATTTTGGAGGGCACCGGAAAAGTCCTTAGCTGTCCTTCTTGCCCGCCTCCATACCCTGCTTTCCCACATAAACACAGCAGAGCAGTGTTTGTACGAGGCAAGCCCTCCCCTCTGGCCTTTTAAGTACCAGTGGCTCCTGGGAGAGCTTAGTCAAGCTTAGCCCTTCAGCTTCCTTTGCAGAGCCCCAGGATTCAGGTGCCTTACAGGAAAGACTGGCTAACCATTCAGAGTGCTTGAACTGTCTAATCCACATTATAAGTCTCTACTGATTGACAAAAGCTTGCTGGTTTTTCTTATACCCAAGTTTCTCTGCCTAGTTCAGGCCAGCCCCATGATGGTCACCAAATCCAATACTCTCTGGTGTGTGTGCAGGGGTGGGCAGGCGGGTGGACAGGGGGAGAGCCAGCGTGATTGTACATTCACTCTGGAAGGTCCTGCAGCCTGTAGAAGTCCAACTCATCTCACCCTTGTCACATGCGTGCTTCTTCAGTTGGGTCTTTAGAATGTGGTGGTGCACCCCTGTAATCTTAGCTCTTGCTAGGCTGAGGCAGGAGGGTCAGGAGTTCAAGGTCAGCCTCGGCTCCTTAGTGAATGCAAAGCCAGGCAAGGCCACCTGTCTCAACAAAAAAATGATGATTCGTGTCACTTATCCAGGTTTTCCTCGTTGTTACAGTGCAGTGCTGGGTGGCCATGGCCTTCTGCACCCTACGAAGGAACAAAGGCTCAGATGCCCGGCTCACATGCAGTCAAAGGAGTCCCAGGTCGAGGAGCACAAGCGTGGAGAAGGCCTGATGAGTGCGTGAACTGCAAAGCTGTCCCTCCAAAGCCACGCGCTGCAACTTCAAGTGAGTGCAAAAGGAGGGCACGGGTTGAAGAACTTGGTGTCAGACACCCAACAACCCAAACCACGTGGAGCGGTGTCTGAGATGAGGCCCACTGGGAAGCTTTCCAAAGCACCTTTGGGATAGCGATCTGACGAGCAAACATTTCCCCTCTGATGTTTCCCGCAGGAAAGTCTGGGACCTGGGCCTATCTTCGTCACTTGTGTTGTCACCTAACTTCTGTTTGGTAGACTGTTAATTAGTGTTTGGCAGAGCTGGGGCTCAGATGGCACAAGCCCATCCCGCAGCCTACCAGCAGTCTTCTGGAGTTGGTTATAAATAACTGTGCTCGCTGACTGAGAATAAACAGTATGGGGTTATTATGACAGAATTCTTGGTTTCTCTGGTTTTCAGATGTTCCAGCTGCCCATGACCCAGACTGCCAGTTCTGTTCCGCTATGGAGGCTACAACCTGCAATGGGTCAGCAGATGGCTCTACCGTCTTCTACCTGGTGGGCATCCCGTCTCTGCCAGAGCCCTTCTACCTCCCTGTGTTCTTTCTATTCCTTCTGTTCTACCTGCTCATCCTGGTGGGGAACACCCTGATCCTGGTGGCTGTGGTGGCAGAGCCCAGCCTCCACAAGCCCATGTACTTCTTCCTAATCAACCTCTCAGCCCTAGACATCCTTTTCACCACAACCACTGTCCCCAAGATGCTGTCCCTGTTCCTTCTGGGAGATCGCTTCCTTAGCTTCCCTTCCTGCTTACTGCAGATGTACCTCTTCCAAAGCTTTACGTGCTCAGAAGCCTTCATCCTGGTGGTCATGGCCTATGACCGCTATGTGGCTATCTGCCGCCCTCTGCACTATCCCGTCCACATGACCCCACAGACAAACAGTGCACTGGCAGCCAGTGCCTGGACCACCGCCCTCCTCCTGCCGGTCCCAGCAGTAGTAAAGACCTCCCAGATGGTCTATAATAACATCGCCTACATCTACCATTGCTTCTGTGATCACCTGGCCCTGGTCCAGTCCTCTTGCTCAGACACCAGTCCCCAGACCCTCATGGGCTTCTGCATCGCCATGGTGGTGTCCTTCCTCCCCCTCCTGCTGGTGCTTCTCTCCTATGCCCGCATCCTGGCCTCAGTGCTCCGCATCAACTCCAGGGAAGGGCGTTCCAAAGCCTTCTCCACCTGCAGCTCCCACCTCCTGGTGGTGGGCACCTACTACTCATCCATTGCCATAGCCTATGTGTCCTACAGGGCTGAATTGCCCCAGGACTTTCACATCATGGGCAATGTGGTGTATGCTATTCTCACACCGATCCTCAACCCTCTCATCTACACCCTGAGGAACAAGGATGTCAAAGCAGCCATTACCAAAATTGTTTATCTCAAGAGTGTGAAGTGAATGTTAGGCCTCTTAATGAAGCTGTCTCTGCCCCCCAAGACTCCAACTAGCAATGTTTAGCTCAGAGAAGACGACTGAGTGGTCCAATGCTCAGAATAGAAACTCAATAAATACTACAGAATGGTCAAATTAATTAATGTAATTTGTACCAAAAAAAATTCACTTAAACAATAGCCCCCACTTCAGGCTTTATAACTTGATTCATGTCCTCTGTGCAATGAGCTAATGTTAACCTTTATTTACTTATTTTTGCTTTTTGAGATAGGGTCTCTTTGTGTAGCTTTGTTGTCCTAGACTCACTCTGTAGACCAGGCTGGCCTCGAACTCACAGTGATCCACCAGCCTCTGCCTCCCGAATGCTGGAATAAAAGGCATGCACCACCATGCCTGGCCTTTATTTTTATAAGAATTTGAGGTTGTCTAAAATTTCACCACTGGATAATTTTAAAACATTTACTAAAGTAAAAAAAAAATCAGCATGGCAAGAAAAAAATCTGTATAAGCAAAGAATATTTTAAAAATTGGAGGTTATAGAGATGGCCCTGTATATAAAGCACTTGCCATTCAATCATGAGGACATGAGTTCAGGTCCCCAAAATCCCAGTGTGGCCGCAGCCACCTGTTATCTCCCAGATGACAGATGCTTCTACAGGAAGATGGGAAGTGGAGGCAGCAGAATCCCTCGGGTCGCTACCCTGGAGCAGACCACACACAGTGAACAAGAGCTCCCTTCTCAAGGTGGAAGGTGGGGACTGACCAATGACATTGTCCTCTGACCTCTGCATGTGTGCCACAGCATGCCTGTGCCTGTAGCCATACATAGAAACACAAAGGTGCACACACATCACATACACACAAAGATTTAAAAACCCTGCATGGTAAAAGACAGCCTATCAGAAAAATATAAAAGAAAAGACATGTTACTGGGGCGGTAGCTCAGTAGAAGGGCAGGAATCCTGAGCTTAGTTTCCAACACGCAATGGTTTCTCTAATCCGTGTCTCCAAGCTCTTTAGATTCCTCCCACCAACCTACTCCAAAGCATCACATGATCAAGTAGGGTAAGTGTCATATTAGGTTCAAACAGACCCAGAAGCCATACCTTGCATGAACAGGCAGTTCAGTGACATCCAGACTCCTGGCATTCATATTTTTCAGCCAACTCGAACTATGGCCTCATTGGAAAAGTTCTAGAATCTTGGTCAGAGTGAACCTCAGGGAAGGAATTATGTAAATCTTTCTTTAAAATATGCTGAGGCTGGGAACAACCCACATGTCCCTCAACTGAAGAATAGATAAAGAAAATATGGTACATTTATACAACGGAATACTACTCAGCTATTGAAAACAAGGAAATCATGAAATTTGCAGGCAAATGGATGGAACTAGAAAGGCTCATCCTGAGCAAGGTAACCTAGATCAGAAACACACACACACACACATGGTATGTACTCACTTGTAAGCAGATGTTAGCCAAATAGTACATGATAATTATACCACAAATCCCAGACCCTAAGAAGCTAAGTAACAAGGAGGGCCCAAGGCAGCCCTCCTTGAATCTCATTTAGAAAGGGAAATAGACAATGGAAAAGGAAGGGAAGAGGAAACCGGATAGGAGAGGGTGTGGGGAGGGAAACAAGAGGGGGGAATCAAATGTGGGGAGAGTGTGGAGGGGAAGTTTGAGGACTTGGAGAGAAAAGGGAAACTGAAGGCCGGAGCATCATTGAGACAAATTGGAGGCCTGCGACAGGGTAGGGTACAGGAAGGATATGGGATGTCTGTAGCTGAGTCTCCTAGCAGTGGGGACATGAGACTGTGGAGGCCACCTTCTAGCCAGCCAGGAAGAACCTATAGTGGTGGAAGGGAAACACCAATCCACCTACAAAACCTTCGAACCAAAATTTACCCTGCCTGCAAGATGTGCAGAGATAAAGATGGAGAACGAGGGAATGCCCGACCAATGCCTGGCCCAACCTGAGACCCAAGCCATGGTAGAGAGAACCAACCTCTGACATCATTAATGATACTCTGCTATGTTTACGGACTGGAGCCTAACTTAATCATTCTCTGAGAACCCTGCCCTTTCTCCCCTCCCCCCTCGCCCAATCTAATCAAATCACACCCAACCATTAGGCAGAGTTTAGGAGTCCTGTGGAAGAGCGGGGGGTGGGGGTGGGGGAGAATAGAAGGATCCGGAGGGGACAAGAACACTACAAGAAGAACAACAGAGTCAACTAACCTAGACCCAAGGGGGCTTACAGAGATGGACTGGACCTTGGCCCCCTACATATATATAACCGATGGGCAGCTTGATCTTTGTGTGGGTCCCCTAGTAAGCTGAGCAGGTGCTGTCTATGACATATACTCTGTTACCCGCTTTTGATCACTTTGCCCTAACCGGGCTTGCCTTGCCTGGCCTCAGTGGATGAGGATGAGCTCAGTCTTGATGTGACTTGATGTGCTGGGGTGGGCTGGTGGTGGGGGCTCCCCTTTTCTGAGGACAAGGGCAAGGGTAGGTGGGAGAGGGTGGGCGGGAGGGAGCCACTATAGAGGTGTAAAGGGAATATTCAAATTAAAAACAAATAAAAAAATACGCTGGGGCTTGCCAGGCGGCAGTAGCACATGCCTTTAATCCTGCAGTAGTGGTGCATGCCTTTAATCCCAGCACCTGGAAGGCCAAGACAGGTGGATATCAGAATCTCTGTGAGTTCGAGGCCAGCCTGGTCTACAGAGCAAGTTCTAGGACAGCCAAGGATACAAATAGAAACTCTACCTTGAACAACCAAAGAGATAAAATAAAATAAAAATATGCCGAGGCTTTTAAAAAGTGAACTAAGACCACGTTACAACCCCATGCAGGAGGATCCGGAAGGGGTACAAAGAAATGAATGCTGTTAATGGACAGATTCTGTGAGAGGGTCTCTGATTTTTCATCTAAATTTAGCCCCCTGGAAAGTGAAATTCAAAGAGATGTGGGTGCATGCCAGTCTATAGCAATGGCTAATGGCTTCGTTATGATATTTAGAACACTGGAAAGAACAGGGAGAAAGGACTGGTGAGAAACACAAAGTCTAGACAAGAGCTACAGTGGTGACCTCTCAGAGTGGGCAATAACTATCGGGGGAAATGCAGGCATGCCCTGGCAGCCAGCCTGCTTGGTATACTCCACTTCTAAATAAGAAGCATGGCACACCACACTTGAGTATTCCCAGAAGTCAGAACACTGAATTCTGAAGTGGGAACCAAGGAGGTGGCCTATAGACAAGTCTGTACCCTTCACGTCTTCAGTGTGCTTCTTACACATAGACACCCTGCTGGTATGTGTAGGGTAAAGGATCCAAACTCACTTCTGAGTTAAAAAAAAATCCATCAATCTGTGACCTCAAAATCCCACCAATCCCTGAGCTCACCCAAGCACAGGACTTGAAATCCCACCACTCCCAACCCTGAAAATCCCCACCCAGGAAAGCTCCGTCCACAAGAAACCCTATATAAAATCTGCCTCCCACTCTGTTCTTTTGTTGCTTCTCTCCCCAGCAAAGGTGTCATGCTTCTTGTGCCTTTCCCAATAAATCTTGTGTGAGGCTTGTGCAGTATAATGTGGCATCAGCTAGCTGGCTCCTGCTGTGGAGCCACCTGGTGCTGGAGAGGAGGAGAGGTCTGCTGTGGGCCAGTGGTCCTGAAGAAGATGATGAAGACAGTCTGATTTGGAGCCTAGGAGTTCAATCTGTGGATACCTGGATGACTGTTAAGTGAAGAATAAAGCAAAAGATACTTTTAGAAGAAGCTATTTAGGTGGATAAAGATGAAGATAAGGAAACCATTGACATAATGATTAGCCAGCTTCCAAAAGAAAACTCTGGCAATAGAAACTTCTAAACTGGGTGCTCTGATGAAAAGCACACATCATGCCAACAACCCTAATTAAACTCAGTGGGTCACAAGACCAAAGGAAAACAGAAAGCAAAGGGGAAAAGACATGAAGCTGTAGACTCAATTTTCTTAACCAAAATATTTTATTAACAACTTATTGACTGAGCCTACGTCAATTATAACCTGATTAACGAAAACAGTAGGAAATGAGGATTAATTGACACAACAACAAAACCTTAAGGATATAAGTCCCAAGGAACAATTCTCCGGTCAGGAGACACAGGATTTCTTCCACTGGAACCAGGGGTAACCAGACCCCAGAGTCTCAGCAGGAGCCAGAGCTCTGAAGCCTTTCCTTGAGCGGTTTTCTCTAGGAGCGTCTTGAAGGGCAGCGATGAACAGCCAAATCTATCCCAAGTCTCCAATCTGCGCCGATGCCAGTTCTGGGCTCATTTATATATCTTCTCCCAGAGTCTGTTCATGGGATCTTTTCAGATGGCAGCAATTAAGCTCCTGTATGAGGTGGTTGCTCTTCTAGAGAATTAACATCACCTGTTCTCTCAAGAGACCATTCCGATCCTATATTTGGGATCCTAAAGAACAGGTTTCTCTCCTTCATGAAGCTACAAGGGGGACTTGTTGGGAAAAAGAAGGGGTTCAGTGCTAGTGGGGAGACAAGAGAGGGTAATGGGAGATAAAAATGACCAAATGCATTTATGAAATATATGTATGAAAGAGTTATGAGGAAAAGGCTTCAGTAATATGGAGAGAGGCTGAACATGACTGTACCAAGACTGATGAGGTTCATCTTTTGTTAAGAATCCCAAGTGCCAACAACAAAGACCGACCCTGCACACAGGATATGAATGACCAACACTCCAGGAAGCTGGTCAGCTGTGGATGCTGCTGCCCTCTTTTGTCATGAAAGGGCACTGTTTGTCTTTACAGAATGAAAACCCATTCTGGATATGGATTTGCCCTTCTTGCTCACAGCGTATCTGCTGTTGTCACCTGTGCATTTACAAAGCGCCTTAAGGGCTAGTTGCTTCTCATAATCACGACGAAATGACTGGTAAAGCCAACCAAAGGGTCGATCTGGCTTGTGGCTTTAAAGGGCATTTGCCATGGTTAGATGGTTTGGTTTCTGTGGGCTTGTGTTGAGCACAGAAAAGCTGCTCACCTCATTGGTGGACATGGACAGAAATAAGCTACCCCCCCTGCAGGACTCACCTCCAGTGGCTTACTTTCTGGAACAAGGCCCCACTTCCTAGTTTACATCACTTCTCAATAGCATCATCAAATTATGAGTCCACTGATGAATAAATCCACTGAGGTGAGAGCTGTCATGATCCAGTCACTTCCCCAAATCACATTGACTGGCAGCCAAGCCTTTAACACATGAGCCTTCTGGAAATAGTTCTTATGCGAACCATAATAACTTGCTCATCATAATGATTTCCTGTATGACCTTGCCTTTGACAAAGGCACACAATTTATAGCAAAAGAGGTGAAGCGGTAAGTCTCATGCACTTAAGAGTCACAGGTCTTACAAGGCAGCTCATCACTCAGAAGGAAGTAGCCTGAGTGAAGAGACCAATAACAGATTGAAGACTCACCTTGGGTGCTGGCTGATAAGTTAAAATCTATACTCTTAGCACGCGGCCAATAGACATGGCAGTTTCCAGTCTGCACAGAGTATACAGGTCTAAGATGGGAGGTAGAAAATAGGAAGGCCTCTTTCCTTAGCCATGAGAACCAAAATATGTCCTCCCTTCCCCTCAGATTGTGAGTCTGTGTCTCTAAACAGCGTAGCTCCTAACAGTGCACGCACCTACCAAGATTAGAATAATAGTTTCACTGGCCTGGAAGCTCAGCGTGTCATGTGCAACTGGGAGACTCCACTGAACCAGTAAGCTAAGGAAAATGCAACCAATACAGCTTACTCTGAAATACAGAGGAAGGAGAACTGTTTCTGGAACCAGAGGCTTGTCTGGAAGGCAGATTCCTATTCCTACGGCCACGATGAAAGTTAAGAGAGAGCCAGAAACCCAAGGCAGGAGGAAATTCATAGTGCATAGCCCCAGGTCACTTCCTCTTGGGCAGTACGCAGCCTACTACAGAGGTCAAGGCCCTAGGCAGGAAATAGAGCTTTGGGTCAGAAAATTAGCTCTGCCTCCATCCCTCACTGTTAAAACGAACAAGTTATTTTATTCCCTAAGTCCCATTGTCCATTTGAATGTCCTGTCCTGTCCTGTTGTTACTTCCCATCTCTTCTGTTGCTGTGAGGACCAGGTAAGATAATGAGAGCAAAGACTATACTTATATCATCAGTGTAAAATTCTGGGCCCTTGAGGGGGTTGTTAGTGACAATCTTCTCATTATCAGAAAAGCCCAGGGACAAACTCGCCTCCCCGGGATGAATGCTGTTGGAGATGCCAGCAAGTGATTTCCTGAGAGTGTGGGGTATGGGTAGGTACATGGGAGGAGGAAACTTGAAGAAAAGTACCCAAGAGATCTCACTAGAAAGAGAGGGCTGGGGTTTTGAGGAGCTCAAGTTTATCCCCAGCTTGCTACTTCTGCCAAGTAGCAAGCATAGCAGACATCACTGGGCGCCAGATCCAACAGGTGAGCCTTGCTAGGCATGGAGAAGCCAAAGATATGCAGAGAGTGGTAGAGGGACAGGGACCAGGGTCCAGGCACTATAGACTTGGGCCAGAAAGATATAAAAAGAGAGAAGCTCCCAGGATTCAGGATCAACGGGCACACAAGCTATGGGATCCTGGGCTAGATTCGCTGCCAGGTGAAGGCAAGGAGGGATGCCCGCAGGTAAGATTCAGACCAATTCAAGTGACACCACAGGCTGGCCAGGATGTGGAGAAAGAGGAACACTCTTTCATTGCTGGTGGGAATGCAAAGTAGTTCAACCACTTTGGAAATCTATCTGGTGCTTTCTCAGAAAAATGGGAATAGGGCTTCCTCAAGACCTAGCTATTCTACTCCTTGGAATATACCCAGAAGATGCTCCTCCACACAACAGGGACATATGCTCAACCATGTTCATAGAGGCCTTATTCATAATCGCCAGAACATGGAAACAGCCTAAGTGTCCCTCAGTAGAATTGAAGAATGGATAAAGAAACTGTGGTACATTTACACTATGGAATACTACTCAGCTATTAAAAGCAAGGAATTCCTGAAATTTGTGGACAAATGGAGTGAACTAGAAATGATCATAATGAGTGAGTTCACCCAGAAGCAGAAAGAGTCAAGTCAAATGGTATATACTCACTTATATCTAGACACTAGCCCAAGGGACATGTCCCATGAAACTCTTCACTTACCAGGAAAGTAGGTCAGAGGGGACTTTAGATGAGAGAAGCATGGGAGAATGGGGAAATAGAAGGATCCAGAGAGTCCTAGAAACCTACAAGAAGAACATTATGACGGGCAGATCTGGGCCCAGGGGTGCTGCTCAAACTATGGCACCAGCCAAGGACAATATGTGCAGTAAACTTTGAACCCCTACGCAGATCTAGCCAATGGACAGGACATTCTCCACCGTTGAGTGGAGAGTGAGGTCTGACTTTCACATGAACTCTGGTGCCCCATATTTGACCACGTCCCCTTGATTAGGAGGCCTGGTGGCATTCAGAGGAAGGATAGCAGGCTACCAAGAAGAGACTTGATACCCTATGAGCATATATGGGGGCGGGAAAGAAGGTCCCCCTCAGTCACAGACATAGGGAAGGGGAGTAGGGGAAAAGCAGGAGGGAGGGAGGAATGGGAGGATACAAAGGATGGGATAACAATTGAGATGTAATATGAATAAATTAATAAAATATTTTTAAAAGATTCAGATCATCTGAGGCCAGGCCTTCACACAGGAAGACAAGCCAGAGAACAGCAGGAGTCAAAGGAAACACTATCATCTGAACTTTTATGTGGCTTAGTCTCAGTAAGCACTGTCTGTCTATGCAGTCTCTCCATAAAACTAAAGTGAAAAACCTTCCAGGCTGCAGATAAGGAAAACAAGATTCCGGATGTGAAGTGACCTGAAGGCCACACACATAGAGGTTGCAGCAGCTCACATACTTAACTCTTAAAGAGCCAGTATCTCGTAAAGGGAGAAGGTGCTCTACTGCTTAGAACACAGATCATGTGACATCTGTCCTGCAGCTTCTCCTTTGCCAAACACATAAGGGACACCCAGAAGGTGACTCATTAAACTCAAAGTCCTTCAGACACCTTTACCTCACAGCCATCACTGTACAAATGAGCAAAACAAGGTGCAAGGCTGCAAGTCTTTGCCTGAGAGAGGCTGAGCTCTCTTGATTGACAGGCATGGCACAGCCCTTTGTGGTGTCATCTACATGCTAAATAAGAACAAACTGCAGATGCTTTTTCCTAAGAGGTAGCTTTTCTTAAAATTTCTGGGGAAAAAAAATCCTTCTTTCAACTTATAAACCAACAAGGAGAAGGAAAGTGTAGAGTGTTGGGACAGAAAGCCAGACTACGTTGAATGCACGTACTGATAAAAGGGACAGATAAGAGGAACTTATCCAGTGGTGCCAGATGTCTGCAGTGAGTGGCAGTGGGGATGTCTCTGAGGGGGATTGGTTGCATATGAGGACTTAACTTTGATGCGAACTTGAAATTGATGTAAGCATAAAGTTTGCTGATTTAAGAGTATTGGCAGTCCAGTGTTCGCTGATGTGTGATGTGTAATTTTCCCACCTGTGGACATGCGCCATAGTCTCTGGAAAAGCGGTCTGTGTAGGTGATGCTTTCATCCCGCCATGACACATCAGAGTGCAAGTGATACCCATCTGCCATAGTCACCAAGAACACGGTGACGCTGCTTGTCTCGTTAGTGTCCGGCTTAAAGAGACAGTGGTCGACCGCCTTCGAGAGGGGTTATCTGAGCGTGCATTCCCACTAGCGGTGAGTGTGTCTCACCATCTGCCCCATTTGTTGGTGTTCTTCAACTTCAGCCATTCTTACAATTGTGTGATGGAATCTCATTGCGATTGTAACTTTAATAACTCTCCAGGCAGAGGTGGTGGCTCTGGCCAAACATCACGAGCATGCCTGAAACTCTCTTGGTGTGTGTAGTATTGGATTTAGTTTCTACACAATTCTTACCATTGAGTGCTGGAATTAAAGACCACTGTAGTAAGCCACAGAGTCTCCTAGCTTTTATTTCTAACACATAGCAAATAGAATATATACTTTCTTCAATGTCTTCAATGATAAGAATTGTGTCCGCCTAACAAGGTTTAATACTAGCACTGAGGAGGCTGAGGCAGGAGAATTAGGAAGTTGAGACCAGCCTGGGCTACACAGCAAATCCACACTAGCCTGGGCTTTATAGTAACATTCTTCCTTTAACAACAGACAACAGAAAATTCTCCACAAAGAAGACTCACATTACCCACTTTCAACTCCAACAATAAAACCACAATAATTAAGTTTGTGTGGTATTCATGAGAAAATATAAATCTGTAATACCGAACAGAGTTCATAACAGATACAAACAAACATTAGTTGATGCTGATATTTTTGAGAATTGAGGGCATTTAATAGATAAAAAGTAGGCTTTGGACTACAGAACAGCTGGATGTTCACATGCAAAAAAAAAAAAATAGGTCTCAAGCTTCACATCTTATCTACAATAGACTGAAATGGGAAATATAAAACTATTTCTGGAAATGTACTATTTTTCCATTGCAAATCAACTTGGGTTTGGTGATGAGTATTTAAATATATCAAATAGTGAGAGAGTCTGTCTTGACAAACAAGGTGAAATGTAGTAGAGGAAGAAACCTGACATTGCCTTCTGGCCTTCAAACCCTGCTCTCTCTCTCTCTCTCTCTCTCTCTCACTCACTCACTCACACACACACACACACACACACACACACACACACACACACACGCACACACACACAACTTATTTTAAATTTTCCTTGACATTTCCAAATAGGCCCATGGGTTATTTAGACCTGTTTTATTTAGAACATTTTTACAATCTCTTTCCACCCCGTCTCTTGTTTTCTACCTTAATTCCATTATGGTTCAAGAATAATGTACTTAATCTTATATCCATTTAATTTTTTCCTATTTTTTAAAATACATTTCTGCTTAGTAGGCCCAAGTATGGCCCATCTTGGCAGAAGTTTGCATGCACTTGGACGTGTGTTTTGCTATTGTTCCATGGAGTGTTCCTTAGATCTTGTCATCTGACAGTGTTGTCTGGTCTTCTTACCTCAGTTTATTTTATGTCAGGTTGTGCTAGCAATGACTGAGAGAGGGGTCTTAAATCTCCGCCCCTAGTCAGAGATTTGCCCACTTTCCCTTCAGGTCCACAGCTTTTGTCCCCTGTAAGGTTCATGTAGGAGCAGAAGAATTGAGGGTTCTTATATCTTTCCTTATGACACACTGTTTATGCCCCGTAGTTTCCTTTGTCACAAAAATACTTTTTTTTCCCCATTAATATAACTATTGCAGCTTTCTTCTGGTTAGTGTTACATCTTTGCATCCAATGTTATCTTGGGTGCTGAAGGGATTTTTGTTGCTATAGCTTTAGGGGCAGGGTCTCACTATGCAACCTTGGCTATCCTGTAACTCACTCTGTAGGTTAGGCTGCCTTGAACTCATAGAGATCTGCCTGCTTCTGCCTCCCGAGTGCTGGAATTAAAAAGTACATGCTTGTTGTTTTTAAACAAAATACTAATTATTCTATTTTACCAATAAAGACTCAAGAGCTAGATGCTGGGATGAAAGCCTGCTAGTCCAGAGAGGCAGAGAAAGCACCCAGCTGACCTTCCTACTCATTTGATGTCCCAGAAGGAAAAGAGCTCCTTCTCCACAATCTCTTAAAAGCCCTTCAAACTCACAGTCCCTCCTTTCTACTTCCTGGGAGTCTCCCCATCTGTTTTCTGGACTTCCTCTCACGCTTTATGTTTTTTCCTATGTTCACTTCCTGTCACCTGGCTGCTTGCTCCACCTCTTTACCTATGGTCGACTTTATTTAGTCCTGTTTAGAGAAAGTTCTTGGATTAAAAGTGTGTGCTAGGGCTGAGCCACACCACAACTAGAAACAGGTTATTCCAGAACACAGTCTCAGGGTTCACAGTGAGATCAAATATCCTGAGACAGTCTTCCCCTTTTGTATAAATGAAAGACTCCTTCTTAACATCAATAAACCACATACTATCTGATAAGAAGTACATTCACAGTGTCCAGTCCATTAATATTTGGCAACTTTGAAGAAAATATTCTACTATCTATCCTTCCTTGGTGAGTCCAAAATGCCATACCTAAATCACTTTCCATCATAATTTGCATTTATCAACCTAGAAACATCATTTTGGACTTTAAAACGTTTTCTTAAATCCTAAACAACTTAATCTTAATTGTGAGACTATAACTATCTAGTCTTCAATCCCATCAGAGCCCTGAGAAGGGTAAATATTACCTGAGAAGACATGAAGTGCAGAGCAAGCAGCTTCGAAAACTGTAGAAGTGACGGTGACTGCTGGTGATTACTGCCCAACACTGGAACAAATCCATCACTTCAGCCTACTGGCCTAGAGTATCGATAGATCTTTCTGTGAAACAGAACTTACAAAAGGCTTGTCTACCTTTTCCTGGCAGAATTTGGCAGTCAACTTTCTTTGTGTCTTGCTTTTCCACAGCTTGGACAGCATACTCTCAGCAGTTGAGGTAAGGACAGTTTTTTGCCCCATGGCTAGCTTTGCTGCATTTGAAACAAACTCCTTATGAAGGTTTCTCAATGCCCGTCATCTTCTTTGACGTAGTATTAGGGTGCTGGCAGAAGCTGACATGTCTCATCATCAAAAAAGCCTTAAATTAATGAAACATCTTTAAATGTCATATTCTGTAGACATCCGAGGTTTTTGAAGACCACCTATCTCTAGTATATCTGAATTGCTGTTTCTAGATATTTACTATCTGCTAATACTAGAAAGCATACTAGTACCTAACAAGACCACAGATTTAATTGACTATTAACTTGCATTTCTTACTTATCCTAAACAGTTTGTAATAGTAGCTTTCAAAAGGTCTAGAATTTTACACTGCATTTTAAAAAATTACATTGTTACAATACCAAAATATAACTTTAATTTTGTATCAATACACAAAGATATATACCAGTGTAACCAAATATAACCTTAATTTGTATCAGTATACACAGGTCTATGCCAATGTAAGAGTTTTAACTAGTAATAGCTTTATAGTTGAAGAGTATATTCAATAATCTACCCCTTTTTTCTATTATTACTATATTATTTCCATACTCTCCCATTTCTAATAAAAAGGAAAGATTTTTCACTCTAACATAGTAACACGCGCTGCCTTGCCTGGCTATTAAAAGGGTTGCTTATACACAGAATATAGTTGGGGCTTATACCTTTATCCATCTAATGCTCCCCCTTTAACTGGCACATTAAAGCAATTGTTGGTGTTGGTCTGGTGCTGTGTCTACAAATGCTAATTCTGGTCCCCAAGATCTAGCTGCAGTACAAAGGAATGCATTCTCATGCATTGAATGTTGTTATGTAAACTTTGCTCCCCAATTATCTCTGATTGGTTAATAAAGTTGCTGATAGCCAATTATTGGGCAGAATTAAGGGGAACGGAGTGTCTGAGGTAGGGACCAAAAGGCAGGGAGAGAGAGGAGGGAAAAGAGAGATAGAGAATGTGGCCTGATGGAGCAGATCCAGCCCAGAGCGGACCTATGTTGCCAAGTAACTCGGGGAGTGCAGCTGGAAGATGGACAGACTAGCTTAGAAAATTAGTTTAAATCGTACCTGCCAAGTTATTGTGCTAACGTTGTCTAAGTAAAACAATAAGTCTCTGTCTTGATTATTGAGAAGCTAGCCGGGTCATAGAAAAGCCTTATAGAATTTAATAAACATTCAACAACATGTAACAATCTGATTACTGATATCATTAGGTTACAGCCCACCATCTTGCTAGCTGTTTTTTTTTTTCATCAGTCTGTTATTTATTTTTATTTTCACTGTTTCTATCTTCCTTAGTATTAGTGGTTTTTACTGTATGTGTTTTTTATTTTATGGGTATGTTTTTATCTGCGGGTATGTTTGTATACCACGAACATGAAATGCCTGTGGAGGCAAAAAGAGACCATTGAGTGCCCTAGGAGTAGAGTCACAGAAGATTCTGAGTTGCCATGTGGGTGCTGGAAATCAAACTCAGGTCCACTGGAAAAGCAGCTGTGTTCTTAACTACTAAGCCATCTCTCCAGCCTCCATATTTTAAAAAAAATGTGTGACTCTATGCTATCATTTCTTTTGGTTATTTTTGACGGTTAGTAATAATTGACAAGTTGATCACTCTAAGAGGTATATAAGGTTTTTGTAGAGTAAACTCCTGGGTATGTCAATTACAGAGGTCAATTACAGAGAAGATTAACTCCAGGGGAGAAACTTATCAAGGATGTGGTTAGCATGCCTCATAGGCTGGGCACTCTGATGAAATAAAAGGGGGGAAAGGAGGGAAAGTCGTAGATGTATTCTGTTTCCTGACAGCCGTGTTCTGCCACAGCCTCCTCACCATGTGCAAGAAAAAGATCTGAAACTGCTGCCTCAAGAATTCTTTCTGCCTGTCAGCTATCTATGCTAAATATTTTATCCTGGCAACAAGAGCTCTAATACAAGAAGGTTGGTATCAAAGGAAGTTGTTCTTATGAATTGATCCACTGGAGGGAACTACAAAACATGGAGAAGTAAGCTGTGAGATGGCTCAGATGCAGCGGCAGAGCCTGGTGGGAGAATCTGGGGGAAGTTTAGATGACGGTGAAGTCTGTGCTCAGGAATGTGCAAGCTGAGTGTCTCTCTTGGCAATCGGCTAGACTCTGGACACGGTTTGTGTTATATCCCGGGAGACTTTCTCTTGGTTTTGTTCATGCTCTCAGACTTTTTGTGAGCTTGAGTTCAGAGATAATGGATGACTAATCTGGAATAGGACGTTTCAAGGCAGTCCAGAATTCGGGCGACGGGATGGTGATTGCCAACTGGCTTTAGTCAGATTTACAGTGCAGTCAGGGCTCATTAAAAAAAAGACATGAGAAGCTTGCAGTTTGGTCAGAAAATTCTCCCTAAAATGAGTAAATGGAGCCCTGGTTTCTAAAGAATTTAACAACATGAAAAGGAATCCTCGGCCCTCAGGCAGAGGTGGCAGGGAAAATGTAAGTTCAAGGTTATCCTGAGCTATGTGGGAAGCTCCAAGTCAGGCTAGATGATATTGAGACCTGTCAAAACAATAAGAAGGATGCATTCAATTCATCTTAAAAAATGACCAGACTCCCCCAATTGCAGTTTTGAGGGTTTGAAAAAATAAACTCATCAGAAAGGTTTCCTTTTTTTCCTTTTTTTTTTTTTTGTTTTTTGTTTTTTGTTTTTTCGAGACAGGGTTTCTCTGTGTAGCCTTGGCTATCCTGGATGTGCTTTGTAGACCAGGCAGGCCTCAAACTCACAGCAATCCACCTGCTTCTGCCTCCGGAGAGCTGAGCTTAAGCTTAAAGGCATATGCCACCACGCCTGGCTAGCCTTTGTTTCTTTTCTTTCTTTTTTCTTTTTCTTTTTTAGCCCTCTGAAAGATTAACTCTTGATAAGAGAGTGACTCCCAGGTCCACTGTTTACACAGGGTTGCCGGAGAAGTTATTCACTCCAACATTTATAATCATTTGGTGTCATTTGGCTTCAGAAATAAAAGCTTTGAAGGGCAGTTTTACACAAATGTAGATACATGTCTTCACTCCTATTGGAAGATAAGTTAGGAGTGGAGATTGTTGGTCATGTAGTAAAAGCATGTTTAATCCAAACCCAGTGTTGAAACTGTTTCCCACTGTGTCCCACTCCCAGAAACAGTGCGTTATCCCAGTTGCTCCCCAGTACTTGGTGGTGTCGTCTAAGAACTTGAGTCATTCCAGTGACTGCAGAGTGACAGCTCATGGCTGTTTGGTGTTTGCTTCATCTGGGTTGGCTTTGGGTTCTGAGATGAGGTACTGAGCACTTGAGGCACTCTTGCTTCTGCCTCCTGAGCGCTGGAATTACAGATTTGAGCCACTGTGCCCGGCTTCACTGTGGCCAGTTTTGCACTCCTGTGCTTGCTGTCATCCCGCGTGTCCATTAGATCCTGCCATTTCTTATTCCTATATGTATATTCAGATATTTTGTCTATTTGAAAAATATATTCCTTCCAAATAAAACCTACTCCTACTTTCATGCCATATTATGGCCTACTGAATTTAATTAGAGTTGCTTGCATGAGTATGTGTGTAAGGCTATCTCCCCCACAGTGGTCATTAATTGTTAATGCTTCCTCACTAGTAGGGAGGCCTTCTAAGGAATTTCCCCCTTTACGCTGAAATGTTGGCTGACTTGATCTTAACCGGGTCTTGTGCAGGTAACTATAGCTGCTGCAAGGTCACGCTTTAAATGGACATGCCATGACCTGAAAACAGCAGCTCACAGCACCCGTTCCTAATTCTGTCTCTTATATTCTTTCAGGCAGCTCTTCTACCATCTTTCCTGACCTCTGAGGGAGTGGCGGTGATGCAGAATCCCTGTTTTGAGCTCGGTGTACTCAACGATCATTTCTTCATAGAACTTCGACCAGTTAAGTCTCTATACTTAACTGCTGACTACTGAAAAAAAAAATGTTTTCTGACCATGCTTGAGAGAAGCATTAAATACATGGTGCAAACAGAAATATTTAAAAGGTAGTTTGAAAAACTTGTCCATTTAGCAGAACAAAAATAGTAGGTTCCTCTGGGGTGCTCTTGGATTTTGATTAGGTTCACAACACCAGGCATGAATTCCCTCCTGTGAAACAGGCTTTAAATTCAGGCTGAAGTGGTTACTCCTATAACAATTGTGCCACTATTGTACTAGTAGGCACATCTTGCTTGGCAGGTTAAAATTATGGCATGCAGGGGACCACTGGCTAAGACCATTGATAACTTTTCTGTTCCAGCACCCCGGATAGTACCTCCCAGCACTCGAAAGCTAGCCAGCAGTGAGGATGTGTCTCACCAGATCCCAGCTTGATTTCTCTACGTCCTGCAACGGAAGTATGTGATGTCTTCAGCAATAGGGTCTTATTGTCTAGCTTAGTGGGCAATGAAGGGGGAACAGCAATAGACTGTCATATTTTGGGTTCTAAAACACCTCCCCGATTAACAACTCATAGGGAGGTATCCCACACATGGTGCTGGATTTTTGTTTGTTTGCTTGCTTAATAATTTACAGCTTCTGGTGCTGGGTGTGGTGGCACATGCTTTTAATCTCAGCACTTGGGAGGCAGAGGCAGGTGGATCACTTTGAGTTCAAGGCCAGCCTGGTCCACAAAGTGAGTCCAGGACAGCCAAGGCTACACAGAGAAACCCTGTCTCAAAAAAACCAAATAATAATAATAATAATAATAATTTACAGCTTCTGGAAGACTCATTACTTATCCACACCACCACTGAAACTACCTTTTAAATTATATGTTTGCGTTAACTTACAAAGTAGTGGGTTTCCATATGAAAAAAGAGATTTTTTATATAGAAAGTGCATATAATCATTTTTCATAACAAAAGTACATATAATCATTTTCCACATATTCTTGGTTTGGATGAACTCTTCTCTCTAGCCCTGGCTTTCTCCACCTTTAATACTCCCCCATTCTGTTTTAGTATTACATGTGTTCTAATATTCCCTTCCTTGCTTAAAGGATTCCTCCACCATGGGACTTTCTAACTTCCTGACCTCTACAAACATTCAAATTAGACACACAGACATATACATTCAGTGTTGGGATCTGTTAGGACATGCCTTTAAGGGTCTGGACTATCTCACTCAGTGTATTTTCAACTTCTACCCATCCTTGCAAATTTCACTTTTCTTCATAGTTGAATAAAATTTTATTGTGCATATGTGTCACAATTTCATCTTCCTTTCATCAGTTGGTAGACAAGTGGGTTGATTCCACTCCAAGCCACTGTGAACTGAGCAGCAGTGAACATGGGAGTGGAGGTGTCAGTTTTGCAGTCCTCTTGGTGTATCAGGGCTCTGGTATTTGGCAGCAGAGCAATTCTGGATTCATGGAATGTATTTGGAAGGGCTTATTCACTTTCTGCTTTGTGGAATGGTTTGAGGAATGTTGGTATTAATTTTTCATTAAATGCCTAGTAAAATTCAGCAGTAAATACACCTAGTCCTACACTTTCCTTTGTCAAGGGAATCTTTAAAAATTTCTGCTTCGATTTCATTTCTTGTTCCTGATATGTTTAGGTTTATTATGCTCTTGGTGGATTATGTATTTAGAAATGTGTCCATTTCTTTCAAGTTTTCCAGTTTACTGTAGTATAATTATAAAAATATTTTCTCTAGGCTGTGGTGGCACATGACTCCTAACACTTGGGAGGCAGAGGCAGGCGGATCTCTGTGAGTTTGAGCCCAGCCTGGTCTACAAAGCTAGTTGTAGGACAGCCAAAGCTACACAGAGAAACCCTGTCTCAAACAACAACAACAAAACAAACCATAACAAATAAACAAAAAAGGTCAATAATATTAAAATTCTCAAAAGGTAAACTGGAAAGATGGTTCAGTGGTTAAGAGCACTAGCTGCTCTTTCAGAGGTCCTGAGTTCAATTCCCAGCAACCATATGGTGGCTCACAACCATCTATAATGAGATCTGGTGTCATCTTTGGCATGCAGGCAGAACATTGTAGACATAATAAATAAACAAATCTTTGAAAGAACCGATTCTTTCTTTTGCTGTTCTACTGTATTGTATTCTTGCTCTCCGTTTCAGTTCTTTTCCTTTGTTCTTTATTACTTCTCCCTTTTACTAATTTTGAGTTTGGTTTGCTCTTGTTAAAGAATGTGAGGTGCATCATTAAGTCAATTACATGAGATCTTTTTGCGTGTTTGCTTGTTTTAAATGTAGATACCCATCATATTTGTTAGATCCTACAGATTCTGTTATGCGGTGTTTGAATTTTTTAAAAATATTTTTTATTAATTTATTCATATTACATCTCAATTGTTATCCCATCCCTTGTATCCTCCCATTCCTCCCTCCCTCCCATTTTCCCTTTACTCCCCTCCCCTATGACTGTGACTGAGGGGGACCTCCTCCCCCCGTATATGCTCATAGGGTATCAAGTCTCTTCTTGGTAGTCTGCTATCCTTCCTCTGAGTGCCACCAGGCCTCCCCATCCAGGGGATGTGGTCAAATATGGGACACCAGAGTTCATGTGAAAGTCAGACCCCACTCTCCACTCAACTGTGAAGAACGTCCTGTCCATTGGCTAGAACTGGGTAGGGTTTGAAGTTTACTGCACATATTGTCCTTGGCTGGTGCCATAGTTTGCGCAGGACCTCTGGACCTAGATCTGCCCATCATAATGTTCTTCTTGTAGGTTTCTAGGACTCTCTGGATCCTTCTATTTCCCCATTCTCCCATGCTTCTCTCACCAAGAGTCCCAATAGGATGTCCTCCCCTCTGACCCACTTTCCTGGTGAGTGAAGACTTTCATGGGACATGTCCCTTGGGCTAGTGTCCAGATATAAGTGAGTATATACCATTTGACTCTTTCTGCTTCTGGGTTAACTCACTTATTATGATCATTTCTAGTTCAATCCATTTGTCCAAAATTTCTGGAATTCCTTGTTTTTAATAGCTGAGTAGTATTCATAGTGTAAATGTACCACAGTTTCTTTATCCATTCTACTACTGAGGGACACTTAGGCTGTTTCCGTGGTCTGGCTATTATGAATAAGGCTGCTATGAACATAGTTGAGCAAATGTTCTTGTTGTGTGCTGGCGCATCTTCTGGGTATATTCAAAGGAGTGGGATAGCTGTGTCTTGAGGAAGTCCTATTCCCAGTTTTCTGAGATAGGGCCAGATAGATTTCCAAAGTGGCTGTACTAGTTTGCATTCCCACCAGCAATGAAGGAGTGTTCCTCTCTCTCTCCACATCCTCACCAGCATGTGATGTCACTAGAATTTTTTTATCTTAGCCATTCTAATGGGTGTAAGATGAAATCTCAAGAGTTGTTTTGATTTGCATTTCCCTGATGACTAAGGAGGTTGAGCATTTCTTTAAGTGTTTCTCAGCCTTTTGATATTCCTCTGTTGAGAATTCTCTGCTCAGTTTTGGGCCCCATTTCTCAATTGGGTTATTTGGTTTGGTGGTGTTTAATTTCTTGAGTTCTTTATATATTTTGGATATTAGACCTTTGTCAGATGTAGGGTTGGTGAAGATCTTCTCTCAGTCTGTAGGCTGTCCCTTTGTTCTGTTGACAGTGTCTCCTGCCTTGCAGAAGCTTCTCAGCCTCATGAGGTCCCATTTATTAACTGTTGACCTTAAGGCCTAAGCTGTTGAAGTTCTGTTCAGGAAGTTGTCTCCTGTGCCAATGTGTTCCAGGCTCTTCCCCAGTTTTTCTTCTAACTGATTTAGTGTCTCTGATTTTATGTTGAGGCCTTTGATCCACTCAGACTTGAGTTTTGTGCATGGTGACAAATGTGGGTCCAATTGCATTTTTTTTACATGTAGACATCCAGTTAGACCAGCACCATTTGTTGAAGATGCTATCCCCTTTTCATTGAATAGATTTAGCTTCTCTGTCAAAAATCAAATCACCATATGTGTGTGGATTCATATCTGGGTCTTTGATTTGATTCCACTGATCAACCAGCCTATTGGGGTGCCAGTACCATGCTGTTTTAGTTACTGCTGCTTTATAGTACAGCTTGAGGTCAGGTATGGAGATTCCTCCAGAGGATCTTTTATTGTACAAGATTGTGTTAGCTATTCTGGGTTTTTTTGTTTTTCCATATGAAGTTGAGAATTGAACTTTTGATGTCTTCAAAAAATTGTGTAGGTATTTTGATAGGGATTGCATTGAACCTGTAAATTGCTTTCGGTAAGATGGCCATTTTTACTATGTTAATTCTCCCAATCCATGAGCGAGGAAGATCATTCCATATTCTCATGTCATCTTCAACCTCTTTCTTCAGAGTTTTGAAATTTTTATCAGACAAGCAGTGTTTGAATTTTTTTTACCCTACAAACACTTTAATTTCTCCAGCAACACACTAATTATTCAAATGTACACAATTTAGTCTTTGTGTGTTTATACAGTTTCTCTTGATGTTACTATCATGTTTTATGCCATGTGGTCCTGGTAAAATGCAAGACATTTCACTTTTTGTATTTGCTAAGACTTACTTTATGGACTAAAATATGACTCTATTTAGAAAAGTTGCATGTGCTCATATGAAGATTGTGTATTCTGCTACTTTGAGGTGAAATTTTCAGTAGGTGCCTGAGAAATACATTTGATCTGTAGTCTAACTTAACTCTAATATTTCTGTGTTGATCTTTATTGATTAGAGTATGAAGTTAAAACTACTTTCTAGTATTATCTTGGGTCTTATATCCACTATTATCTGTTTTATAAAATTGGGTTGCCCTGTACTCAGGATTCTTCTTAGTGGGTTGTTCCTTCATCAGTACATAGCGACTGATTTTAGCATGAAATCTAGTTTAGGTTTTGTTTTGTTTTGTATTTGTTTTTTTCAGACATGATGATAGCCATATCTTGGCTGGGGAGATAAGCTTCCTGCATGTTGTTAAATCTTGTTTGCTAATTCAATCAGTCTGATCTTTTAATTGGATAATTAAGGCCAATGGCATTCAAAGTTGTTATTGAAAGAATGGACAAGTTCCTGAAGTCATGTCAGTTTTCATCTGGATGTTTTGAAGAATCCAAGTCCATTTCCGTTTACTGACTTAATAGCGATTGATTCTCTCTTGCTTCTCAGTTGATTACCTTACTCTTTCAGTGTGAATTTTTAATTTTTTTCATGCTTTTATAATTATATTTATCTTACTTCTTCTTCAGAAAGCAAGATTCCTTTAAGGATTTTTTGTGGTGCTGTCTCATGGTCATGAATTCCCTCAGCTGTTGCTCATCTTGGAAGCTCATTATTTATCCCCTTTTTAGAAAGGATAACTTTGACAGAGATGGTGATCTACATGGGAGTTACTTAACTTCAGGGCTGGAAATCCATCATTCTATGCTCTCCTGGCCTTTAGAGCATCCACCAGCAAATCTGCTGCTGTTCTGCTATGGTTGCCCTTGTATTTGAGTTTTAAGTTCTGGGAACTTCATTTAGTTAAAAAAAAAATAGATTCAGATTCTCTTTAAAGTCTCTACTTCTTAAATTTTCTCTCTTTTTCCTCTTTTTGAAATATGACAGGTAAGTCATAGTTACTTACTGTGGGCTCCCAACTAATAACGCTTGAATTACTTGAGTCTCAATTTCTGTTCTGCCTGTCTTAAAATTTGTGTTCATTTGCTTTGTTTTTCTGTCTGTTTGTCTGCCTGTCTGTCAGTCTGCTCCCATGCTTCATCCTCTGTGAACGGGAACTGAGAGTGAAACATCTGAACACTTACATCCAGAAAGGTTGAATTCTTCCAGTGGGCAAGAGCAATGGCCTTATCTTTATTGTAACTTGGCTTTGGATTAGCCTGGCTCATTTGATTTGTTTTTATTTTTGTTGTTGTTGTTCTTTAGGATTTATCCATTGGTCCTAGAATCTGGTATTTCCATGGCCTCAACTGCAACCCCCTCCGGACAGAAGGGGCTGAACTCTTACCGCTGACCCCTACACATATGCACACTTCATGTGGCTGGTCAGCTCTGCCTACGGCTCTTTAGAATCCTAGTTGTTACATTCTTCTGGACTCTTCGGTCATCTCCTGTGTTTATTCCCCTGAGCGTTGGACAACAATCTGAAAGGGCTTTATACTTCAGTTCTGGTGCTTCTCTACCATGTTCTTTCCAGGAATTTCCCCCTTAATTTCCAATCACTTCAAGCACCTGCACTCCAGCCTATGTCTCCTCAGCTCAGGATTTATTTTCTGAGTGGGCTTTCCTCTTCCCTTGTAACTTGGAAGAGAGCTTCAAGTAAAGGCTACTATTACTCAACCTTGAGTGTCTCTTTTTTCCTTCAAGGCCTACCATGGCCTGTACTCCAGAGAATTTGAACAATTGTTTTATACGTTATATCTAGTTTTTAAAGGTCATTTTTGGGCAAATCTTAATGAAATTTTAATCTCAAACAAGTGACTTTCTCATAGCGCAAACTTTAAAATTCTCTTGTGGTGACATGCATTATTAATAGAAGAATCACAGCCCCTAGGATTTTAAAGATTTGTTTATTTATTATGTATACAATGTTCTGCCTGCTTGTGTACATGCCTGCCAGAAGAAGGCACCAGATCTTATTATAAATGGTTATGAGCCACCATGTGGTTGCTAGGAATTGAACTCAGGACCTCTGGAAGAGCAGGCAGTGCTCTTAATCCTCTGAGCCATCTCTCCAGCCTACTCCTAGGATTTTAGAGATGACCCATTTTCCCTGTAGATAAATATTCTTGTTTTGAGTGATAGTTCCTGTCCCTGATTGGAATGAATGCCTGATTGAGGAACACTATGAACATTGGTTCTTGGTTCTTCTTTATGGGGCGGCTGTGAAACTGATCACACAATACAAAACTGAACATATATAAATGTATCCCATCATTATTTGAACACACCAAAGGTAAATTTGGACCTGTGCAAAAATATCCCATCAGCAAATGGAAGCAATCAGTGTCACGCTGGGATTAAATACACCTTGAAGACATGAACAATTTGCATGAGCAGGCAGTTCCAATCCAGTATCCCATGATATTTACATCTTTCCATCAACTCTTAACTATGGTCCCATGAGATAGCCTCTATTCCTTATAATTAATTCCCTCAGGAGTTAAAAAGTTCAAGCCTAAAACAGAAAATATTTCTATAAAATATGCCAGAAACAGACAAGACTGGCCTGCTGCTGAGGGCCCTCAAGGAGACCAGCAAGCTCTCTGAGTGTTTCCAATGAGCAGAACATACAGCATGTCTCTGCTTACCACACAAGTTCATTTCACCTAAAAAGTAAAATCCAAAGAGCTATGGGTCTGTGCCAGTCTAAAGACATGGTGAAGAGGAGGTCTAGGCAGTGGTTAATGTGGTAGATTTATAAAATGAATGCATATTGTGAAGATATCTGCTTCTCTGTGACTATTTACCAAAGTATATGCATGATAGTCAAGATCTCCAAAAAGAGCAAGAGCAAGAAAATTCACATGGCCACTTAGAGTCTGTGAACACCCCAGTGTTCACTGCAAAGAGTCATGAAAAAGTGTGTGTGTGTGTGTGTGTGTGTGTGTGTGCGCGCGCGCACGCGCGCGCGCGCGCGCGCGTGCATGCATCGATGGAGACTGAACATGAGTTCATCAGGGCTGATTTACCTCACATCTTCTGCTAAGATTCCAATATACCAACAACAAGGACTAACAGTGAGCCCATAGTGTGAAGGACCCACTTGTCAAGCAAACCAGCTGTGCATGATTTTGTATTTCTTCTATCATCACGGGATGATGCTTTTTCTTTATGATAAGAATCTATTCCGAATATGAATTTGCTCCTCTTACAATGCATTTGCCAGAGTCACTTCCTATGCATTTAATAAATGCATTATGTGTGTTGTGATCTGAGTTTGAAATGTCCCCCATAGGCTCAAGTATTTAAACATTTGGTCTCCTGTTGGTGATACTGTTTGGGGGAAGTGATGTAACTTTTAGGACCTTAGGAGGAAGCATTACTTTGAGAATGGCTTTGAGAGCTTGTACCCTTACCCCACCTCTTGCTTGCTTTCTTTGTTTTCTATGTGCAGTTGAAGTGTGATCTTGGCTTCTTGCTACTGCTGCCATGCCTTCTCTGCTATTATAGACATCCAGCTCATGAAACTGTAACCCAAAATAAACTCTTAAGTTACTTTTGGTCATGTTATTTTATCACAGTAAAGAAAAGAAAAATAATACAGTGTTAGTCGTTTTAGTTAATCAATGTTACTCAGCCACTGTGACAAAATAACAGATACTCCATGTAGTAAGGAGGAAAGGTAAGTTATGGCCCACAGTGTCAGGGTTGCAGCCCAGGGTTGCTTGACCCCATGCCCATGAGCCTGTGCTAAAGCAAAACACTAGAGACAGGATATGTGATATCAACTGTTCATCTTATGGCAGCTAAGAAAGCAAACAGACAGTAGGTATGGTCAAGATAATCTCCTTAAGGGCATGTCATTAGTGACTTATTTTCTGTAACTAGATCCTGCCTCCCATTTTCCATAACCTCCCACCAAGGTCACCAAATTATGACCTTGCCTGTGGGTTAATCCACTAACGAAGTGAGAGTCCTCACAATCCAATCATTTCATCAAAGCCTATCAGCCAGGAGCCAAGCCTTTAACACATGACTCCCCAGGAGACATTCTAGATTCAAATCATAGCACCTTATTCTTCATGATAATTAATATCCCATGAGGCCTTGCTTTTGACATAGGAACTCAATGAATCAAAAGAAAAAAAAAGTCTTGTGCCCATAGTAACCACAGGTTTTAGAGTGTTTGCCATCACTCAGAAGCAGGTAGCCTGGGTGGATGAAGGAATAATCGAAGGTTTAGTTCAGGTGCAGGCTGGATAACACCAGCTGGCTGGGCACAGGGTGCTACCTGGTAAGTTAGGATATGCATACTTAGCAAGCAGCCACTATGTAAAGCAGTCTATATGGCCTTAATATATGACCAGAATATATAGACAGAGCACACGAGTCTGGGAATCAAGGGGAGAAGTAGGGGGCATCTCCTCTCAGTAACCTTGAGAACCTGGGTCCATACATTTGATTCCTTCTCAACACTGGGTTCTGTGGATGATCATTTTCATCTCTTTAGAATAGCATACATCTCTGTAAGGTGGCATGGGTGCAGGAGAGATGCTCCCCCAGCCCTTCACCACCTGCAGCAGGCAGGAGAGCTGGCTCCAGGGTCATGAGAGCAGGAGAGCTGACCCTGCCCCTCATCGGCTGGAACACTCAGGAGAGTGGGGCCCTGCACCTCACCTGAGCAGTACAATAGAGCTAGCCCTGGTGGTGCAGGTGCAAGAGAGCCAGCTGGTGGGTTGACTCAGAGTCCTGAGTTGGTCCACCACAACATCCACCCCATGTATGAACTGCTGGAGTGACTGAAGGGACCAGTCCTGCCGACCCAAAAGCTGCAGGATCACTACAACACAATGCAAAAACAGGATATCCCAAAGGAGTTCTAGTGAAGATCTAGTACTGACAGTGCAGCAGAAGCTGGAGGCCATGAGTGAGGCCAATGGCTCATTGCAGTGATCATTCGCAAGTAAAGATGTGTGGACAATAGGATATACTGTGGGACACACTGTGACACACTACAGCTTCCATGGTGATATTTGTGGTTGTTTTTTTCTTTGTTTGTCTGTTTTGTTTTGAAGGGAAGGTGCAAGGGCAATGGGTGAATATGAAGGGACAGGGAGCCAAGTGGGACTGGGATGCAGAGTGTGAAATTCACAAAGAATCAATATAAAGAAGTTAAAAACATACAAGAATAGAATACATCTACCAAGACTCGAATGATTTACTGGTCTGGAAGCTGAGCTTGCCACCTGAAATCTTGGGGATACTTATAACACAGATCTAACAAGCAAAGAAAGGTACTGCTAATGCTTTTGATCATAAAGAAGAGACACAGTTGTGGCCGTGTGGTGAGAGCAAGAAGAACTGTTCCTGGTACCAGGGGCGTCTCAGGAAGGCACATCAGTATTCTTATGAGCAACAGTGACAGTTAGCAGGAAGCCATCAAACCAAGACAGGAGATTCTTTAATATTTAATAGCCAGGTCTTCCTCTAGCAATACACAATCCTGCTGTAGTGGTCTGGGCCCTAGGCAGAATATAGATCTCTGAGTCAGGAAACTCACTGCCTCTAGCCATCACTGTTAAAATACATAAATTATTTCACTCCCCATGCCTCACTGTCCTTCTTTTAGACTTCCTAGTGTAGCCTGCCGTTACTTCCTGTCTCCTCTGTTGTAAGGATGAGACGGGGTAACAAGAACAAAGGTTACACCATCAATGTAAACTTCTGGGCCCTTGAGCCCTGTTAATGATGAGCTTCTCATTAGCACCAAAGTCTAGGGATAAATCCTACCTCCATCACACACATGAGGTAGGAGATAACAAGAAGGGATCCCTGGGGATGCTGCAGTGCAGCTAGGGGAGATGCATCTTGAAGAAGAGTACCTGCTTGAAGGAGAAGCCTGAGGGTTTAGCGGGCCACGGCTCAACCCAGCCTGCTGCTTCCACCAATGCCCAGTGTGGAGAACCACTGAAGACACCAGTGTGAAGCAGATTCAACAGGTGAGTGTTGTGAGGGATGGAGGAGCCAGGCAGAGACAAAGAATGCTACGGTGAAGAGGAGAACAGGGGCTGGTGGATTATAGGCTGGTTGGTTTGGATGTAAACAGAGGCAAGCCCTCAGGCTCTGGAGTGATTGTACACACAGCAGCTCTTGGACCTTGGGTTAGATGCACTGCTCGGCGAGAGCAAGGAGGAATCCAAACTATGTGGGCCTGGGTTTTCCCACAGAAAGTCAAGGCTGAGGCAAGCAGGAGCCACTGGAAACAACTGAGTTCTTATGAGGTCAGCCTTTGCGAGCAGCACGTAAGCACTGTCTACCTAAGGGAAAGCTTACAAGGTCACAGTCAGGAAAATGGGGCTCTAAAGAAGTGGCTCACGGAAACTCTCAGAGACAGTGGTGAACAGTCATTTGTATTTTTTTTAAAACCTATCTCCCAAGTCCACACATTTGTCTGCTACAATGGGTGTGGCACAGTGAAGGCAAAGAGTGTGGCTTTGTGCAAAGTCTCTTCCTTAGAACATGATCATGCAACATATGTCTTTTCTTTCCCCGTTCTGCCAAACATAGAGAACACTCAGAATGCAGCTCATTGGGCTGCAAACCTTTCAGAGATCTATCCATCAAAACCCCTACTGTATAGATGCAATAAACAATGATGAAGGTCATAGAAGAAAGGTATAAGGGCTGATCCAGTGTCCAAACTCTTGATTGACAGGTATGGCATGGACCTTTCAGGTAGGCTAGCTCCAAGAGAACCCTCTGCTCTCACTCCTCACCCTGTGACCTTAGATGAGAGTCAATTCTTCTCTTAATCTTAATTACTTCATTTCCTTTTGTGTGTGTGTGTGTGTTCCCCCTTTTCACTTGGCTTATTTGTGTGTGTGTGTGTGTGTGTGTGTGTGTGTGTGTGTGTGTGTGTGTGTGATGTGTGAGAGATGTATTTGAGTTCATCTGTACCTGTGCCCCAGCCCAAGTATGAATATGAGAGGACAACTTTTGGGAGTTGGTTCTGTTTCCACTGTGGATTCTGAAGATCAGACTCAGGTTATCAGGCCTGCGCACCAAGAGCTTTTACCTACCTCACCATCCTCACTGAAGGACAGCACAGTTCCTTCAGTTTTAAGAAGCATAACCAGCAGGGAGGGTTCTGATGGGAGATGATGTACATCAAGGACAGGTCGGACATCCAGGTGACTCATCCATCTGTCCTTCTCTCTCCTCCAGTGGTAGAACTGATGCTAGAAGATTCCCTGGGGGCTGGGTATTTTAGTCCTAAGCACAGACTGCATTACATAGACACAACCTTTAATTCAGAATAAAATAACTCCATCTTAGAAAACAGAGTAAAGTCTGAGATGTTGGCGTTTCCTATGGTTACTGGTTGGCACCAAATAACGAGCTGTGAGAAACTGAGCAGCTTTGGAGGCCCTGCTTTGATGGTGGCGTATTAGGCAATCCAGCACCACACAGCAGTCAAAATCCACAGGCAAGCTCTCCACTAGGAACTCAGCATCCATGTCTCTGTCAGCAAACAGTGGGCACAGGAGGGAGCAGCAGGGGTGGCTGGAACACTCAGGCTTTGTCCTCTCAGGTTTTATACTCCAGCATCCGCTGTCCCCCTCCAGCTCAGTCTGACCCTGGGAGGACAGAAAGCTCGTGATTGGCTGAGTGCAGCAGTGTCCAGGTAGTTCAGTTGGTGTCTGTGAGGGTGTGAAGCAACCCCACTGCTGCATCTATTGGCATGTGGGGGTCTGGCTCGCAGAGAGGTTGCAGTGTGAAACACTGGTTCATTCTTTTGTCCAGTCAAGGAATATATTACCAATGAGGTATTTGTATAAGCCAGACACCAATGTAAATTCTGCCATACAGAACCTTGGAGAAATATTTGAAATATAGGCTTCAAATACTATCACCCGAGAGAAGAGGAAGTAGAAATCTCTGACCAAATATTTGTGGCTTAGAAACTTGATGTCTGGATTTCTTGGGAACTGGGAAGGAGAAAGGGCCATGCCCCCAGAAAGCAGAGGCTTGACACAACTTTCCTGGCATTTCAACACACTGGGGCGGGGCCTGGGAAAGCCCCCATCCTCCTGTGCAAAGTCTGACCTCCAGGGGATGGGATGGCTGGGGGAAAACTCTTAATATTTATGTAATGGTTTGTTCGTGAGAAATGTGTTGTCAGAAAGTGGGAGAATGGAAATGATGGGACATTGAGATTAAAGGCACCTGATTACCAGTGTCAGCAGACACTTGCTCCAATGGTCTGGGGGACAAGCTAAAGGCAGAGAATAAACCAGTATTTTCTTTAGCTTAAGTCCCTACATCTGTGGGTTGAAACATTCTGTTTTGATTCTTCTGAGAGCTCTTTTCCATGGGAAGTGATACTCCAGGCATATCTCAAGTTCTCTACAAATCACCCCCATCCACTTCAGGACATCATGGCACCTTCTGAGCAGAGAGCAGGGAGACCTGCTGGGTGATAGCCATACAATGATTAATTAGGGCATCTGCTTGGCTGGGGAGAAGCAGTCAGTGGGCCCGCAGAGAGACTGTCGTGGATTCCATCTTGCAGAATTTGCCAGAGAAGCACCTAAAGCACCCTCAGTGTCACCTCTTTTCACTAAAATGACAGACAGACCCTCACACAGAGAAAGGGAACAGATGTCTCAACTTAGAAGAAGACAGCAAACAAGCAAACAAGAGAGAAGGGAGTCAGGGGTGGGTTAAGGGCACTGGGGTGCTCGCTTCGGCAGCACATATAACGGTTACACTGGGAAGGCAGAGTGTTTCTAAAAAGCATCATTCACCCTCCCTCACTTCAGGGCTACAAATGTACCAAAAGTGAAAAACAAAACCTTTTTTTAAATTATTATTTTTCATTATTTTCATTTTTACATATACATTTATATTATCACACACACATATATAATAAACTACCTACCTACAGCAAGAGGAACCAAGAAACAATCAGGAATTATATAAATGTTATATTCATAGTGTTTTGGCTATTTGTATTTGGCAGCATTGAAGAAAACATCTTCCCTATCTCGGTGCGTCTAAAATTCTGAATGTAAATCAATCTCCATCACATCTTGTCACTATCAATTTAAAACATCTATCTAGACCAAAAAACATCTTAACCCCTAAACAACTAAGCTTAACTGTAAAACCAAACTATCTGGTCTTCAACCCCATCAGAGACTTGAGATTAATTAATTTTATTCCGTCTCAAAAAATAAAATCTTGACACAAAACTCAAAGATAAAGTAAATGACTTAATTGACTGAAGAGATCTGATATTTCCAAAGGAATCATGCTGTACATGGAAAAGAGAGCCCAAGTTCATCCACAGTGCTCATCATCCTGAAATGGACGTATGTCATTGGTTCCTTCATGCCTTTCTTTACCACAAGACTTTCAATCCTAAGAGGCTAAAACCTCTCTCCTGATCAACAAAGCTTTATCTACGCAGTGAATGACACATAGTTTTTATATTGCAGGGTACTTTGGTGGCTCTTACATTGTAAGTAGTTTTTTTTTCTATAACGTTTATATTGCAAGTTGTTTATCCATGCTTGGTTTTAAAGGAAAGAGGGAGCTCTAGCATAGATTGAGGAATCTGGTGCAAGATGGAGCCCATTGTGCTTCTTTTAGAATTAGCAGTAAATACATTGGTTATCTCGGTTAGACAATGGCCATGATGTAATTCTCACCCCAGAACCTCGGATCCTTCTGTTTACAGATGGGCGTGGAAACATCCTGAGCATCCGGCTTTAACCCACCATGGAGAACGTGGCCTGTAATGGGTCAGGGGACCCTCAGACCATCTTCTACCTTACAGGCATCCCTTCTCTGCAAAAGTCCCTCTTCCTTCCTGTCTTCTTCATCTTTCTCCTCCTCTACCTGCTCATCCTGGTGGGGAACACCCTGATCCTGGTGGCTGTGGTGGCAGAGCCCAGCCTCCACAAGCCCATGTACTTCTTCCTAATCAACCTCTCAGCCCTAGACATCCTTTTCACCACAACCACTGTCCCCAAGATGCTGTCCCTGTTCCTGCTTGGGGACAGGTTCCTCAGTTTCCCTGCCTGCTTCTTGCAAATGTATCTGTTCCATAGCTTCTCCTGCTCAGAAGCCTTCATCCTGGTGGTCATGGCCTATGACCGCTATGTGGCTATCTGCCGCCCTCTGCACTATCCCGTCCACATGACCCCACAGACAAACACTGCGCTGGCAGCCAGCGCCTGGACCACCGCCCTCCTCCTGCCCATCCCAGCAGTGGTACAGACCTCCCAGATGGCATTTGACAACATCGCCTACATCTACCACTGCTTCTGTGACCACCTGGCCGTGGTCCAAGCCTCCTGCTCAGACACCAGTCCCCAGACCCTCATGGGCTTCTGCATCGCCATGGTGGTGTCCTTCCTCCCCCTCCTGCTGGTGCTTCTCTCCTATGCCCGCATCCTGGCCTCAGTGCTCCGCATCAACTCCAGGGAAGGGCGTTCCAAAGCCTTCTCCACCTGCAGTTCCCACCTCCTGGTGGTGGGCACCTACTATTCATCCATTGCCATAGCCTATGTGTCCTACAGGGCTGACCTGCCCCTGGACTTCCACATCATGGGCAACGTGGTGTACGCTATTCTCACACCTGTCCTCAACCCTCTCATCTATACCCTGAGGAACAAGGATGTCAAGGCAGCCATCACTAAAATGACATGTCAGCAGGATTCGAAGAATATTGGAAAACCCTAAATTTACCCTTACTGGTGTATACTAAGCTTTTTCTCATAAACATCAACAATAGTGAGGAAAGTGTGGAAGATTCACTCAGCTAAATAAGTAGAACACTAATTTTCAAAACATGTCTCTTCCACTGTAATTTGTTCTTTCTCTAGGAATTACATGGGTAGGACCCTTGTTCCACCTTAAGTTGCCATTCTTAAGTTTTACAAGATAGTGAATATAACTGAGAAGGGGGTGGTCACAATCCCATGAATTCCAAAACTGTTGATTTTAGAGACTTCAGTATTTCACTGCCAAGAGATTCTTTTCTCCTGGATCTACTCTCAAATTTTCTGAAAATCCCCAGTGTTCCCAACATGTAGCTGTGACTCACTCTTGCCTTCTTTGCAGAAGTAACCACTTGAAAGACAATGGGGAACAACGGAAGCTGCTAACTGTCTTAGCTGCCCCAGCATTAGTCACCTCCAGCTCCATAAGGGATGTGCCTCTGTCCACTAGACTCTCCTGGAGTTGCAGGAGTGAGGCACATGCCCAGTCCTAAAGATCTGGGTGGGAGTCTCACCACACCCACATGGGCAAGAAGCTCTGCATTTCTTTTAACTCTCACTACCCTACAGTTTCCTTACCCATGCATGTCTGTGAAGATGCCAGGTCCCCTGGAATTGGAGCTATAACCACTTGTGAGCTGTTGTGTGGGTGCTGGGAATTGAACCTGGGTCCTGTGGAAGAGCAGCTAGTGCTCCTAATAACTGAGCCATCTCTCCAGCTCTGGGGAAGTTTCTTTCTAAAAACCTGTCAGTTCTGTTCATCCAGACCAAATATAAGTATACATAGTATTTAGGAGGTAAGAGGTGGGGTGGCCTAGGTCCTGGATAATCTCTTTCCTTGCTTTTCATATATAGTCTCATGCCAATATCAGGAGTTTCTGCCAATCAAATCTCTAACCATTTTTCTATTATGTAAAACTCGGTGTAGCTTGTCACAAACCTCTACACACCTGTAAAGAGGAACTCTCTGTTGTGGAACTCTTTCTACTACAATGCCGCCTGCTGGCATTGTCCTGATTGTTGACTGATGTGAGAGAGCCCAGTCCTCTGTAATAACATTCCTGGGCGGGTGGGCCTAGGCTGGAGCAAGGCAGGAGAAGCGAGCCAGCGGTCATCACCTCTGTGATTTCCGAGTCTTCTGCTTCACTTCCTGCCTCCAGGTTCCTTCCTTGAATGATGGGCTGACAACTGTAAGCCAAATAAACCCTTCCCTCCACAAGCTGCTTTTGGTCATAGTGTTTTGTCACCATAACAAAAAACTCAGTAGGACAGAGCTCGAATAACGGTGCAACTCAGAAGAGGGCAGGGTTAGTTATGGGACTATTTTCAGGAGTCTCGGATCCTGCTAGACTATAGCCGTTTCCAACCTGTGGGTCATGGCCACTTTGGCAAACCTCTGTCTCCAAACATATTTTACGTTATGATTCATAACAATAGCAAAATTACAGTTTATGAAGTAGCAACAAAAATAATTCAGGGTTGGGGGCCCTGTAACGTGAGGAACTGAATTAAAGGGTTCACAGCAGTAAGAAGGCTGAGAGCCACTGTGCTAGAGTTAGCAACGAAAGCTTAGTCTTGAAGCCAAGTCAAAGAAAAGCTCTGCGTTGTCCTCCTTTACTGACTCTGGAAAACGGGGATTGGGGCTTACATCCTTCCACCTAACCCTTATTCACTCACAGCGTGCCTAGTCTCCACTCTTCGACAGTGCCATCCTGACTTTAATGGGACCACAATCGTCAAGCTCAAAAGAGACAGGTGACTCCGAAGTCTAGCTCCTGAGTTCCAGTAGCTATCAGAATTTAACCTAAAAATGCGAGGAGAGGATGTTTTACTCTCTCAGCTCCACCGCCAACCAACGAACAGTTCTAAAATTATCCCCTTGTTGACTTGCACTGTGTCGGAGTTCTGTGTTGAGAATGTCTTTTTGCATAGCAATGTCAGTTCCTAGCGAAAGCTTTTGCCTGCGCTGTTCCTAGACATCTTTCCCTCTTCAAGCCTCCTTCCCAAAGCGGCTTGGCGTGGTGATGGAGTTCAGGGCAGTTTTGCTCCACTCGCTATTTTCTTGGGGCTTCTTTTAACTATTTATCATGCGTAGAGACGAACTGGTGACCACATAAGCAGCAGTGATACCTTCCACCCATAGCCACATCTACTAATTGGCACAGTCTCTTTGCATTTCACATTTTAATAACCGTTTCCTAATTTTTATGCTAAAGAATATTATCAGTACCGTAAAGAGAGCATCACAGAACAGAAGTAGATATTTGCCAGTTCCATATCTGATAACAAATTAAGGAATTGCTATCAATAATATATACAGAGAATTCTCGCTTGATGACAAAAATGCCAACAGCTCAATTAAAAAGTGAGAATAGTGGTAGATATAGCTCAGAGATGTCCAAGGCCCTGACTCCAATAACCAGAAACACCCACATACCATTAATCTATGTATCTATCAAAATCTCTCTCTCTGTGTCTCTGTCTCTGTCTCTGTCTCTGTCTCTGTCTCTGTCTCTGTCTCTGTCTGTCTCTCTCTCTCTCTCTCTCTCTCTCTCTCTCTCTCTCTCTCTCTCTCTCCTGCTACAACACCTAAAACCATGAGCTAATAAATCCTTCAAGTTGTTTATGTCAAGCATTTTGTAATAGCAATGAAAACACACACACACACACACACACACACACACACACGCTCACACACACACAAATTCACATCATTCCATCTAAGCCTGTAGCATGCCTAATCCTCACTTTGAAAATTTAGGAGGACTTGAGTAGACAGACCTTTGAGGAAGACGTGCAAGTGGCCAATAAGTACAAGAGGAGGTCAGCATCTCCAACCACTGGAACAATGCATCACCGCAGTGATGACCAAACGTTCATCAAGATGACTACTTTAAAAACAAAAGTATGTAGCTGGGCATGGCTCTGTGAGTTTGAGGCCAGCCTGGTCTACATAGCAAGACCCAGGACTATGTAGAGGAGACCCTATTTTTACAATCATTTGTGTTGGTTTGGTCTACAAAGCCAATAACTGACACAGAGTCTGAAACATACTTAAAAGCTGTTAGCACTACACATGGGGCAGAATCTAAACTGATACAAATACACTTGTAAACTAAACAAACTACTCTAAACCTCATAACATGCATACACCAAGCCCTTGGCACTGTGATCCTTGGGCCATTTCTCTCCTGCCTCGCCTCCTCATCAACTGTCAACCCTCTTCCCCCTCTCCTTTTTTCAACTGTCAATCTTGGCTCTGCCCCCTCTCTGGGAAGTCCTGCCTTCTACTTCCTGTCCTTCTGCCCAGCTTATTGGTTAAACAGTGTTTTATTGACAGTTGTTACATCCACTCAAGACATTGATACACAATCTAGCGCAAAGAAAAAACACATTTTGGAGCCCAGCAAAACGACTGAGTGAGTAAGAACACGCGCCACCAAGTTCCATCCCTAAGACCCACATGGTGGAAGAAAGTTATCCTCTGACCTCCACATGTGCACCGTGACAGGATGTGGAAAAACCGGAAAGCTTTAGTGCTGTTGGAGGAAATGTAACAGCTGTTGGTACAGCTGTTCTGGAAGAGGGCACGGCAGTTCCTTAATTAGCTAAACCAAACTGGGTGTGGTGGCACACACCTTTAATCTCAGCATTTGGGGTGCAGAGACAGGTTGATCTCTGTGAGTCAGAGGCCAGCCTGGCCTACATAGTGAGGTCCAGACCAACCAGGGCTGTGTCTCAAACCAAACCAAAAGTTAGATAGACTTACTGTAGGACCTAACGATGCTACTTCTGGGTAAGTCACCAAAGGAACTGAAAGCAGGGGCCCATAGAGGCACTTGTTTATCTGTGTCCTAGGCAGTGTCATTTACTATACTCGAGGGGTAGAAAGCACCTAAGGGTCCACTGACCGGTGACTAAGAAGCAATGTGGCCTCATGTGATGTATTTAGTCATTCTTTTTTATATCCCACCTTTCTATGCTAATGTTTTATAGGGTTTTTTTTCCAACTGAAAATGTCCCTCCAAGTAACTCTCCCATTGAGAATGTCCAAGTGCAAAAGACTGTGGTGTGCCTACAGAGGCAGAATGTGTGTTACACAAGCTTGGTGCAGGCTTGAGTCACAGTGCTATTGGCCGTACAATGAATTGACGATATTCATCAAATAAAATCTCTTTAAACATAAACACTTGTGAAGTAAGGCTATGCATTACTTTGATGATAAAAATGTTAACTATAAACTTTTGGGAATTTAGCCGTCTATTTCCCTACACAATGACTTTTGTCCACTAACTGAGTATAACGTTGTAGAAAATAATTCTTGCAAATGACAAAATTGAATGTGCTTTGAAGTCATTTCCTCACAGAATGGCTGTTCCACCTACACTTCTGGAAGCCCTGACCATTTGGTTCCCATCTCTTCACATGTTTGCCAAAATCTGATATTATTCAACTTGAAAGTTTTGCCTCTGTGTGTATGTGTGTGTGTGTGTGTGTGTGTGTGTGTGTGTGTGTGTGTGTGTAAGGAAATGTGTATGTGTTCATGTGTGTTTGTGTATGCACACATGTGTGTATGAGTGCATGTAGAGGCCAGATGTTAACGATGTTTGTTTTTTTTCAGTGTCTTTCACTGATCAGCCACCCTGGATGTGGCAGCAAGCTCTGGGGAGCCACAATCCAAGTAATCTGCTTGGATTACTGGGGTGCACCACACCACTCCCAGCTTTTTAGATGGGTATGGGGAGCCAAACCTGGGTCCTTGAGCTTGTAGAGCAAGCACTTTATGAAGCCATCTCCCTAGGTCCAACCTTACCAAGTTAAGAAGATACCTGGATCTGTTCAATTCACATGTCTCTGCTTACTAATGAATGTGGACATCTCTATATTCACTCTCAGCAACCAGAAAGTCTACCTGTGCAATTGCACATTAGGAAATTTAGTTCTTTGTTTTATATTTCCTCTTAGTTTACCTCTTTGGGGGATTCATGTCTGTTTGCTCATTACAGACATTAAATTACCCACCTGTTTGCCCACTTTGCAATTTGTTCCTTGTTAATTTAATTTAATGCAGTTGAATTTATCACATTTGTGATCCGCATATCTTCAGTGCGTCCAACCATCTGCATCACAAAGGAGTTTCCAACTCTCAGGAGCATCTTCCTCTTAGTTCTTCCTCTTGTAGCTTGAGAACACATGGGGCTTCTCCCTGTTTAAGGCATAAGAAAAGAATCTTGGAATCCATATTGAAAGACTTTTCTTTTTTCTCAAATTCATCTTTTTAAGAAGTCAGTCCCAAAGCCCGGCATCAATGGCACATGCCTTTAATCTCAGCACTTGGGAAGAGAGACAGGTGACCTCTGTGAGTTTCGGGACAGCCAGGACTACAGAGTGAGACACTGTCTCAAAAGCAAAACCACACAAAACAGTTTGTCTTAGGACCTGGAGAGAGAGGTCACCGGTTAAGAGTGCGTACTGCTTCAAGAGGACCTGAGTTCAGTTTCCAGCACCTTCCTCAGGCAGCTCATACCTGCCTTTAACTCCAGCTTCAGGGAATCTGATGTCCTCTTCTGGCCTTTATGGATAATAGCTACACATGACAAAACACAGAAACAAACAGATAGTTATTAAAAGGAAAAATAAATATTTTTTAAAAATCCATCCTTCATTGTTTTATAAGATCCTCACATACCATGCCTGCTTCTGAATGACCTATTTTGTTCTATTATCAATGGTCTGCTGGAGGACCAAATCATTTTATTATAGACTTTAAGTGTGTAGGTTTTCCTATTGGCTACGAGGTTGGTCCTTTGAGCTTACCATGTATTTCAAAGCTGACTTAGCTATCTGCTTATCCTTATTTCTGTTAAAAGCACTTAAAACTATCTTTTCTAACTATGCCGTAAGAGAAAAAAGAAACATTTCTAGCTAGTATCCTGTCTCCAAGCCAAGCCCTATTGTGATGAGTGATGGCTACCTTCTTAATGCTTTCATGTTTCCTCATTAGAAAAGTCATATGAAGATAAGAATTGGGACTGTTTTTTCATGTCTACGTCCTCCTACTTCTCAGAGGTGTCAGTCAAGAGCTAATGAGATTGAGGACCTGAGTGGGACTCATATTGGAAACCAAAAAACCATCTCCCAAGTGTCCTTTGACCTCCACATGCTGTGCCATGCATGTACACACATTCAAGGACACATACAAGTAATAATAAAGAAATAAAAGTTAAGAAGACATGTGTCATTCTGCATTTATGTCCATGTCCATACACACACACACACACACACACACACACACACACACACACACTGGCATGCGCATGCATGTGCACATGCGCACACATGCACACGCACACACACACTCATCTCATCTCATCATTGGACGCTGCACAGGTCCAAAGATTGAGAGTGGCACTTCTGAAAGACTTGGAGTAAGTGGAAGAAAACCACAGCCACAGGCTGGTCCCCAAGCTGAGGCTCGTTTCATTTCCATGAAGCTATCTTTGCTCACTAGTGCCACTTCCTTGTCATCACTGGAGGAACAAATGGTAGATTTGTACCCAAGAACTAAGTCTAGGGTCAATGTTCTTCACAACCCAAAGGCGGTTGGCAGGGACCCTGAATACCAAGTTTCCCTGCATTCTCCAGGCCTCACACCCATGGTGTTCACACTTCAGTGCCTGGGTAAACCATGCTGCAGGCTTATTAATCCACAGGATGCCAGGCTCCCGCCTGCCTTTTCGATCTAGTGGACACTGGCTGAGGCCCAGGGACTTGCATTTGTCTTCATTAGGGTTTCTATTGCTGTGAAGAGACACCATGACCACAGCAACTCTCATAAAGGCAAACACTTAATTGGGGTTGGCTTACAGTTTCAGAGGTTCAGTCCATTATCATCATGGTGGGATCATGGCAGTGTGAGGCAGACATGGTGCTGGAGAAGCAGAGAGTTCTATAGCCTGATCCGCAGGCAGCAGCAGGAGACTGTGCCACACTGGGCATAGTGTGAGCATAGGAGACCTCAAAGCTCACTTCCACAGTGACACACCTCCTCCAACAAGGCCACACCTCATAGTGCCACTCCCTATGGACCAAGCATTCAAACAAACGAGTCTACAGGGCCACACCTATTCAAACCTCCACAGCATTCCAATACAAATTAGCAAATAGTGAGCTCTAAGTGTGCACTGGCTTTTGATATTACCATACAGAATGGTGCCTTGAACTTCATGCCCATAATATCACCTAGCATTGCTCTGGAACTTTCTCCTGGTGGAAGAAAATGTCTTGCCTGAAAGTAAACTTATTGACCTTTCTTTTGCCAGGGAACGGCATGCCTCACGCCCCACCCGACTCTTTTCTGCCGTGGCTGACAAGAACTCGCAGCCTATTATTTAACTTTTGCACCTTTCTTTTTCAAGAGCCTAAAAATAGCCACTGTTCTTCTCTTCTCTTCTAAATTATTTTTTGTTATGTTTTGCACTATTTTACACTGGTTTCTACAGAAGTCTCAAATTTTTCTTACACATAGAATACAAATAAATACGTAATATGCATTGGTATGATTATGAAGATATCTACTTTAAACACAATAATGAGCACCAGGAAAATATTTGGCTATTATTTTATGTTATTTTGTTGTTGTTGTTGTTGTTGTTGTTGTTGTTGTTGTTGTTGTCATGGTAATTTCTAGTTTGGGGAAATTTTTTCCATCCATGATCCATTTCATTTATGTTTTTTTCTGGAGAGGTGGCTATCAGTCCTGAGCATTGTAAAGGAAACATCAGGGTATATGCGCTGGTTAGCTTTAAGTGTCAACTTGACACAGACTAGAAACACCTACAAAGATTGTCTGAGTGAAGAATTGTCTAGATTAGGTTGGCCTGTAGCCATCCGTGTCTAGATGGAATTTTTCTGATTCTTAACTGACTTTGGAAGACCCAGCCCACAGTAGGCAGTACCATTCCCTAGGCTGGGAGGTCCTGATCAGTGTTAAAAAAGGAAATAGCCATGTGAGAGCAAGCAAGGAAGTAAATCATGTTCATTTCTCTCTGCTCTTTTTTTTTTTTTAAAGATAGGAAAGTAGGATTTATTTATTTATTTATTTATTTATTTATTTATTATACAGTATTCTGCCTGCAAGTACATCTGTAGGTCAAAAGAGGGCATCAGATCACATTACAGATGGTTGTGACCCCCCTTGTGGTTGCTGGGAATTGAGCTCAGGACCTTTGGAAGAGCAGGCAGTGTTCTTGCCCACTCAGCCATCTCTCCAGCCCCTCTCTCTGCTCTTGAAAGCAGGTGTGATGTGGCTTGCTTCTTGAGTTCCTGTCTTGACTTCCCTCAGTGATCGACTAGAACTCGGAATTGTAAGTGGAATAAATCCTTCCTCCATTAATTTTCTTTTTTGCCAGATATCTCACCACAGTAACAGAAATGGAAGTGAGACGGGGGAAATAATGAGTAGCAAGGTCTAGGAAAAACCGAGAGCTGGTGCTATTGTATGTTGCAAGAGCCCGGTGAGGTGCCCTGGTATTTCTCTGTCTCACTAAAGGCCTTCTCCCAGGATGGATCCCCTCCATTTCAGTTGCCAATGGGCCAATATTCAGAGAGTTTGTTACTTCTGAAAGTGTTCCTTTAGTGTAACTTTTATTTGGTGAAATCATTCTGAGGTGTTCTCTGTTATTTTCAAACAAGAACCCCAAAAGTCACTGATGGTTAGTTGTCTGTCACTGGCAACCTAAGGTGTTTTTGTTAGTTTGCAGTGCCTGGCCCTCCCTTCACATTCAGAGCCAATCACTAGACTGTCTTCCTAATTCTCCCACATCTTTGTCTCTGGAGAGAGGACGGGCAGGCCAAGGGCCGTCTGTAGAACACCTACAGTCAATGTGGTTTACTCCTCTTCTTTACCCAGGATCCTCCCTTCTGAGGAGGGAGTACCCAGTTATGGTACTCAGAGTCTACAGAACTCTTCATCCAACATCCCTCAGAGATACTTGTAATTTTCATTATGGCTGCACTATTTACAATTAGCCAGGAAATGGAACTAGGTGAATGTCCACCAACAGATGAGTGAATAGAGAAAAGGAGAGTCAAATATGTATGATGGAATTTTATGCAGCTGTATAGAAGGACGAAGTTATTGCATATTTCAGGAACATGGCTGCAATTGAAAGATCACCGCATTAAGTGAAACAAGCCAGGCTCAGAAAGACACATAACTGCACATGCTTTATGTTCTCTGTCATGGGCAGAATGTGTGTGTGTGTGTGTGTGTGTGTGTGTGTGTGTGTGTGTGTGTGTAGCTGGGACACAGGGAAACAGTACTGTTTGTCCCTGTGTCCCACCACAAGCAGCACGAGGCTCTCTGAGCATCTCTCATGGTGAAGAACAAGAGAACTGCCTCTGAGGCTATCGGAATTGGTGAACTCGAAGACAAGACTGCTAGGCCAAGCACCTAATGTAGAAAAAACCCTTGAGAGTAGGAAATATAGCCTGAGGGGGTATGGACAGAGACAAGATGGCTACAGTTCCATCTACGCACACATAGTGGCCTATCTGGTCCATGGTCACAGCCACCACCATCACCTCATTCACAGCTACCATCTTAACCCTCTCTTCACGTCTGATCCTTGAGTGCTGAAGATACAAATTCCCCTTCTGTTTCCTTTTGATGGTCCTGTGTCTCCCATACAGATGAGACTACATATTTTTAGCAGTGTCCTTATTTGACAATGGGCTCTAGTCATGCCAGTTCCTGGAGCTCTGCACAAAGTCAGAACAGATTCTGAACTATTTTGCTTCTTTTGTATGGGGTTTTTGTTGGTTGGTTTTGTTTTGTTTTGTTTTGTTGAGATAGAATCTTACTATGCAGAAAGACTGGCCTTGGACTTAAAATACTCCTGTCTCCGCCTTCTATGCGCTGGGATTTCAGGTGTACACCACCACACCACTTAGCCAAGGGCTAAATATTGTGAGTTAAGAAGTAATGTGGGGGCTGGAGAGATGGCTCAGAGGTTAAGAGCACTGCTTGCTCTCTCAGAGGTTCTGAGTTCAATTCACAGCAACCACATGGTGGCTCACTACCATCTATAATGTGATCTAATGCCCTCTTCTGGCCTACAGAGACATTCAGGCAGAGCATTGTATACATAATAAGTAATTAAATCTCAGGGGGAAAAAAGAAGTAATGTGGCTGACAGTTGGTTATCAATTGATGTTATGGGGTGAACAGAAAGATAGAGAGGATGGAGGGGAGGGGAGGGAGAGGGAGAGAGAGACAGAGACAGAGAGACAGAGAGAGACTATCCTTCTCAGAGCCTAAACGGAGGGAAGATGAGCAGTAGGAAAGCATTTCACATTAGGCTATTTGATGTCTTTGAAGTGAAGGCGTCAGTGAGTTTAATAGAAAGAGTATTTCAAAAATAAATAGGAAGAAAGTTCCATGAAGTAAAGAACTAATTCTACAGCATTAAAGGATATAGCAGATTTCAAGATTTAAAAAAAAAAAAAAAAAAAGGTTACCTGGGTACACCTCGATGGTGCGAGCAAACTTCAAAGAGAAAGCAAAAGCACTTCTCCACATCAGTGTCATAACATGATGAACAATGCTCATTCAAGCCTAAAGGTAACAGCCAAATCTTTCTAGACGCACGGGAAGTGGGGGACACAGTGCCCATGGGGTCCACTCTGAAAGCCTCTTACGTAAGGAAACGCAGACAGCCAGTAGATGACTCAAAATAAAGAATGGCTAGAATTAAGAATCGGTGATAAAAGTGACAATGATGAGTAGCACTTAAATATAGAACCAGGAATGAAGCACTCTGGGAATTATAAGTACGGAATAGAAATTAATGTGCTGAACTTTGACAAAGTAAAATTAATGATACAACTAATATTGTTCAGGATCAAAGGGAAGTGAGAACAAGTATACAAAGCTAATATCCTTTAAAATGAAAATGAGAAATTAGGCAATGAAAGCACCAGCCTCCAGTCTTTTTTCCTTTATTAACCCTTGTGCTTCCTTTAGTAGTGAACACCTCTCGAGCAGAAGACACACATATCTTTTTTTTTTTAAATAACAAAGTAATGATGGAACTGCGTGCTTTGTTCTCCTTCCCCACAGCCATTCCTCCTGGCCCCCCCTCACCTTCAGCTGGTTCCTCTTCTTCTCCTACTTAGTGCCTTCCCACTTCTGCTTCCCCATCACATGGAACCTTAGGATCTCTTCCTCCCTTCTCCAGTTCTCTTTTGCGGTCTTATGTCCTAAAGAATGCACACACACACACACACACACACACACACACACACACACACACACACGTTCTGCCCATGACAGAAAACATACAGTATGTGCAGTTATGTGTCTTTCTGGAGCCTGGCTTCTTTCACTTAGTGCAGTGATCTTTCAGTTGCAGCCATGTTCCTGAAATATATGCAATGACTTTGTTCCTCTATACGGCTGCATAAAATTTCATCATACATATTTAAATCTCCTTTTCTCTATTCACTCATCTGTTGGTTGACATTCACCTAGTTCCATTTCCTGGCTAATTGTAAATAGTGCAGCCATAATGAAAATTACAAGTATCTCTGAGGGATGTTGAATTAAGAGTTCTGTAGACCCAGAGTACCATAACAGGGTCATAGTCATTCTAGTTCCTGCCTTTTTTTTTTTCAGGAACTTCTGTACTGATGTACATGGTTGCTATATGAATTTACATCACCACCATTATTGATTAAGGGGCTCTCTTTCCTCACATCCTTACCAGCACTTGTTAATATTTTTAAGATTTGTTTTTATTATTTTTAATTATGTGTAGGTACACATATTTGTCTGTGGGTATATGCATAGGTGTGCAGGTTCTCTCAGTGGCCAGAGTCATCAGATCCCTTGAAGCTGGAGTTACAGATGCTTCTGAGCCATCTGACATGGTTGCTGAGCACAGAACTTGAGTCCTCTGGAAGAGCAGCAAGTGCTCTTCCCCACCGAGCCATCTCTCCAGTGCCATTGTGACTGAGAGGATTTTCTGAAAGCAGTTTTACTTTGCATTTCCCTGATGACTAAGGCTGTTGGATACTTTTTGAAGTATTTATCAACTATTTGTACTTCTTCTTTTGAGAACTATCTATTTAATTGATAGTCAATCCACTGACTGAATGGTTCAGCTTTTTGGTATTTAATTTTTGCTGTTCTTTATATCTCCTGTTAGTAGGCCACTGTCTGATTTATAGTTAGTAAAGCTATCTTCCCATTCTGTAAGCTGTTTCAAACCAAGCGAAGGTACATAAAGATTATGACAATACTGTAAATCATAACACATCAATAAACTAGATAATAAGATAAAATGAATTTTTCTATAAACACCCAAGTTTATAGAAGGTCAAGAAAAAAAATATCATAAATGTGCAAGTAGAGAGGTTGAATTAAAAAAAAAACCCTTAGAACCAATAAAAGTCCAGAGCAAAGGATTTGTTCACTTAAAGAACAATTACCAGGCTGGGTATGGTGGCACACTCGGGAAGCAGAGGCAGGAGGATCACTGTGAGTTCAAGGCCAGCCTGGCCTACAAAGCGAGCCCAGGACAGCCAGGACTACACAGAGAAACCCTGTCTCGAAAACCACACACACACACACACACACACACACACACACACACACACACACACACAAAAGAGCAAGGCAGGGAAGAGGGAAGAATACTGTGTAAGTCCCTAGATGAACTCAGCATCAGCTTCATATCAGAGCCAGACAAAGACATCAAAGGAAAACCAACACCAGTACACCAATACCCTCTGTGAATATAGATGCAAAAACTCTCAGTAAACATTAGCCAATTGAATCCATTTCCAAACGGGGATACACTGTGACCACATAAAATTCACCACAGACTGGAAGAGTCTCCAGATAAATTAGACTCTATCTAAGGCAGCATACTAATAGAGCGACGGGAATGGGAGGATCACGTGACCACCTTAATTGATGCATTGAAAACATTTGACAGAACTCAATGCCCTTTCAAGGCAAGACACACAGAAAGCTGGGACTAAATGGGAACTTCCTCAGAATAGAATATGCACTAATGAGGAACCCACAGTAAGTTGTCTCACTGGTGGAGGAGTGAAAGCCTTTCCTCCTAAGTGCAAGACCAAGAAGAAGACAAGGTCTCCCTCATTTGTCTCTTTTCAACACTGTCCTTAAAATCCTTGGTTGGTTGGTTGCTTGGTTGTTGTTGTTGTTGTTTTGTCAGCTTGGAATAAGTTAGTTATCTGGGCAAGGGAACCTCAGCTGAGGAAAAATGTTTCCCACAGATTGGCCTGTGAGCAAGTCTGCAGGACGTTTTCTTGATTGATGTGAGAGGGCCCAGACCACTATGGGTGGTGCCACCCCTGGGCAGGTGAGCCTGGATGCTATGAGAAATCAGGCTGAGCAAGCAAGCCATGGAGAGCAAGCCAGTAAGCAGCATTCCTTGGTGGCCTCTGCATCAGCTCCTGCCCCCAGGTTCCTGCCCTGTTTGAGTTCCTTTCCTGACTTCCTTCCCTGATGGACTACATGTGGAAGTGTAAGCCAAATAAACCCTTTCCTCTTCAACTTGCTCTTGGTCGTGGTGTTTCATCACAGCAACAGTAACCCAAACTAAGACACAAGTGATCTTGAAAAAGAACAAGACTAAGAATTCTCACTTCTCAATTCTGGAACAGACTGTGGGAGGGCAGTAGTGCAGTGGGCTGTGGTAGGTCACTGGGCTACACCATGTATTGTCAGTTGACTCTTGACTAGGGCACCAAGACCAATCACTGAAAAAGTGATAGTGTCTTCATCAAAATGTGTTGAGACAACTGGATAATTTTATGCTGAGGAATGAATTTGGAGGGCTGGGAACATGGCCCAGGTGGTAAAGCGCTTGCAGCTTTTGATGAGAACCTGAGTTGAATGCCCACAACCAACATAAAAATACCTGGGCACAGTCACATGTGTCTGTAATGCCAGCACTGAGGAGGTCAAGGCAGGAAGAGCTCTGGTGCCTGCTGGCTGACCAGTCAGCCCAACTGACAGACAAGCTCCTGGCTTCGTGAGAGACTCTGTCTCAACAAACAAGGTGGACAGTGATTGAAGAAAATACCCAGGCTGACCTCCGGCCTCCACATACAGTCGCACACATGAAGAATGAATTCGGATCCTTGTACGTTATATACACAACTTATACAGTATGCATCAAGTTATATTATAAACATGCATAGTAATATTTATAATAACTTGTATACTGAATACAAAAATGCAACTTGTAGGCCCAATTTTCTCAACAAATATATTTTATTACGAACTTATTAACCAAGGGTATGGCACTGATAACCTGACTAACCAAAACAATAGGAAAAGAGGATTAAAGAATACAATAACAAAACCATAAGGATATCAGTTCTTAGGAACGATTCTCCTGGCGTAATCAGCAGGATTTCTTCTGCTGAAACCTGGAGCAACCAGAACCCGGAACTTCAGCAGAATCCCGGAGCCCTGAAGCCTTCCCTCAAACGGGTCTCTCTAGGAGCATCTCAAAGTGGAGCGATGAACAGCCAAAACTATTCCAAGTCTCCAAAAGCCCCGCCTCCAGTTCTGGACTCATGTATATATCTCCTCCCAGAGTGTGTTCACGGATCTTCTCAGCTGGCAACAATCAAGCTCCAGCCCGAGGTGGTTTGCCTTCTAGTGGATTAACATCACCTGTTCTCTCACATGACCGTTCCCCATCCCACACTTGGGATCATAACAAAAACAGGTTTATCTCTCCTTCAACAACTTGAACAGATCAAAGATCCAATGTGTAAAGTAAAACAACACAAATCTTAGGGAGGGAAAAAGTACATTTTCATAAACTTGGATTCGACCATCATCACTTAGATATGAAACAAAAATAACAAACAAATAAAGGCGAATAAATAGGAAAACTTAATGTCATTAAGATGGTAATAACTGTCATCAGAATTTTAAAATATTGTGCCTCAAAAGCCACTTTTTTTCCTTTGTGTGTGTGTGTGTGTGTGTGTGTGTGTGTGTGTGTGTGTGTGTGTGTGGTTTTTTTGGGGGGGGAGGGGGAGGCTGCAATGGCAGAGGGAGGATACAAGGGGACAAAGAGATGAGTGGGACTGGGGCGCATGACGTGAAACTCACAAAGAATCAATAAAAAGTTAAAAACCATTAGAAAAATTATTTTCACTTCTTTTCATTAATATAAAGCACACAAGTGTTATTAATAGAAATAAGACTTTTTATAGCTCATATTCCAAGCTCTCAAAAGCCACTTTCTAGAAAATGAAAGACGGGGTTGCAGAAATGGCTCAGCAGCTAAGAGCACTTGCTGCTCTACCAGAGGGCTGGCATTGGATCAGGACGTTCACATGTTACTCCAGCCACACAGATGTAGCACACCCCGCTGACCTACATGGGCGCTTGCACACATGTGCATGCACACACACACAGCATAAATATAATTAATTAGTTAATTAAACTGACAACACACAAAATGAGAGAAGAACTAGAATCCTGAGACCATGAAGAGTTCCCACAATTAAGCAACACAGATAACTCTCAATTTCTAAATGGGTAAGGGACATAAATGCTCATTTCTCTAAGGAAAGTGCACAACATCCAACAAGCCCTTGATGCCATTAATTATTAGGAAAAATGCACAGCAACAGTATGAGACACTGTCTCACACTCACCAGAACCCCTGTAGTTAATGAAGGAAAAGTCAGGGAGGCCAGATACAATTCCCAGAACTGCACAGGCCACATGGTGAGTTCTAGGGCAGTCCTGTGTTGCTGAGGACGTGAAGAAATGGAGCCCTCCTACATCACTGATAGGTATGCAGGGGACAGCGGTGTGGCCAGAAAAGTGCTTCTCTCACAAACACTAGGCCCTGAATTCGATTCTGAGGACCCACAGAAAAATACAGCAAGCAGCTCATGCTCATAACTTCAGTGCTGGGGAGACCCGGGCAGGAGGATCCCTGGGGCTCATCGGCCAGCCAGCGTCGCTTACTCGGTAAGCTCCAGGCCAATGTGAAATGCAGTCCCAAGGACGTGGATGGCTGAGTATGACATCAGAGGCTGCCCTTTGCCCACCTTGCATACATGTGTACATGTTTCCATGTGAACACACACACACACACACGAATAAAAATGTGTGCACCAATTGTTCATGGGAGCACTATTCACAATTACTGAAAGAAGCCACCCAAATGTGTATCAAAATGATAAAAAGATAAAATGTGAAATCTGTGCACGCTGGAGTATTACTCAGCTATGAAAAGGAGTGGAATTCTTATAATTTCAGCCTAACATGGCAAAACCTTGAATGGATTTGTGAAACAATCCAGATATAAAAGGAAAAAATGTTGCATAAATTCATGAGAAAGAATATAGATTAGGAAGTGCACAGGGGTGGGGAGAGGGAAGATGACAGAGTGTTATTATTTAATGATTAATAGAGTTTCTGTTTGCAGTAATGAGAAGACTTTTGGAGACAGCGGTGATGGCCGCACAACACTCTAGTGCAGTTGAGACTTACAAATAATTAAGCCTGGGGCCGGAGAGCTGGCTCAGTGGTCAAGAGTACTTCCTGCTCTTCCAGAAATCTGCAGTTCAAATCCCAGCACCCATGTCAGGCAGCTCACAGCCACTGTAGCCGCAGCTCCATGAGATCCACTGCCAGGTCCCAGTCTCTGACAGCCCCCACATGCCTTCAGACAGAGACACACACATACACATAAATAATTTAAAAATGTCTTTTTAAAATTATTAAAGTGGTTAATGTTGTTTCTATGTTTAGAGATGAGCTGTGGGAACCGTGAGGGCAGTGCACGCCTGTAACCCTTGTGCTTGGGGGCTTTGGGCGCCTAGGGGGCAGGAGGTTAGAAGTTCAATGCTGTTCCCCCTCAGCCACTATTGAATTTGAGGCCAGTGTGGGCTATAGGAGATGCTATTTCAAACACAGATTTTTTTTTAAACAACATAATATACAAAGAGCCTACATTGAATTATATACTTTAGATGAGTGAAATGTATGGTACGTGAATTATATCTCAATATAACTGCTTTTAAAAAAAACCAAAAATGGGCTATCACATGTATACAGATAAATGAACAGCATGGAAGAGCCTGGAATGTGTTCTGGTAGGTGATTCAAGCAGGACACAAAAGACACGTCATACGGTGTTGTTCACATGAGATACCCAGGGTCGATAAAATAAAGAGATAGTCTGGTCACCATTACCTGGAGCTGAGGGGAGCTGAGGGGGGCTAAGGGGGGCTGAAAGGGAAGGGAGGTGAGTGTTAATGGATGCAGAATGTCTTTGGTAGGGGACATAAAAAGGTTCTAAAAGTATTTTTGGGGCCTAACGAGATGGCTTAGTTGTTAAAGGCACACACTGCTCTTGTAGGGGATCTAAGTTGGGCTCCCAGAACTCACATGGAGACTCACAACCTCCTGTGTCTACAACTCCAGGGGATCCGATGCCCTCTTCTGGACTTCTCAGGTACCTCCATTCACACACGCATATACCTCACCCCCCACCCGACCTCAGCCAACACACAGAAAAAATAATTAAAAATACATATTAAAAATATAAAAGGGCTTTTGACAATAGATATACAACTCCATGAATATATTGAAAACTAAATTCATTTATGGTTGTGAGCCTAGCCCAACTGAGACAGAGGGGAGGACATTCTAGTGGGACTCTAGATGAGAGAAGCATGGGAGAATGGCAAAGTAGAAGGATCCAGAGGGTCCTAGAAGCCTACAAGTAGAACATTATGGTAGGCAGATTTGGGCCCAGGGGTCCCGCTCAAACTAAGGCACCAGCCAAGGACAATACAGGCGGTAAACCTTAAACCCCTACCCAGATCTAGACAATGGACAGAACACTCTCCACAGTAGAGTGGAGAGTGGGATATGACTTTCTCACATACTCTGGTGCCTCAACTTTGACCATGTCCCCTGGAGGGGGAGGCCTGGTGGCACTTAGAGGAAGGACAGCAGGTTACCAAGAAGAGACTTGATACCCTATGAACATATACAGGGGGAGGTAATTCCCCTCAGGAACAGTCATAGGGGAGGGGAATAAGGGGAAAATGGGAGGGAGGGAAGAATGGGAGGATACAAGGGATGGGATAACCATTGAGATGTAACAAGAATAAATTAATAAAGTAAAAAAAAAAAAGAAAAGAAAACTAAATTCATATTTACACTGGTGAATCAGGTAGCTGTACGTGAATTCTAGCTCAGTATAGCTGTTTGTTAAAGTGATGTTATGACAGGAAAAGCCCAGCCTCTGGACTTGGCTCATAGTGAGTGCTTGGTACAATCCAGTTACCATGGAGATGAGGGTGATTTAAGATGCTGACATGTGCTTCACACAGGGTGGCTCTTAAATGATGGAAACAATCCCAGATGCCCTTGGCAATGGCATGTTTGGGGGGGATAGTTAGCATCTCCAGAGACCCAGTCCCACTGAGGACAGAAGGACCTGTCACCCGCACAGGCAGCAATGCTTACCTCCCTGTTGTCCAGCTCCCAGGATTCCTGTTGCTTAATTTGGCCCCTGAAAGGGAAACAGATCTCATTGATGGCAGGGGTAGGGGGGGGGGCTCTAATGAAGCTCTGGGAATCTGGGTCCCCACATTCTTCACTCCCCAGTTGCTAGTTCCAGACAAGCAATGAATCTTGCAGGCTCCCAGAGGAAAGCTAGGCCTTGAGTGGCGGCCACTTTTGTGGTCTGAGCTGACTGGTAATTAGGCCCAGGAGACTGCGCCTCATGATGGCAGACTCCACGCCCAGTGCATGGTGGCCCCACTTCCTTGGCCCCTGTGGGAGAGCTCTGGCCCGTGCCTTCCTTCTTGCCTGGCTTCCCAGGGGCATCTGTGTTCATTCCTAGCTCTAGGGCTCTGAGGCACAGGCTGGGGCCGCTGCCCAGTCCTGGAGGTCCTGTTCTCACACGGGTCAACCCATACACCTCTTCTGCCCTTCATGGCCCAGGGCGGATGCTTCTCTATGACATTTTAACCAAGTGCCAGGCCATCCTGCCCTGCCTGGTTACCATGGTTTGCAACTCCTGGCCCAGGGCTTTGCACTGCAGGCCTGGAACATGGCTGGCCACTCATGCGTCATGCTTCTAGGTAGCGGGCAAAGCACAGAGGCAGGGAAAGCCTCAGGCTCCATTCAGCCCTAGTTATCTTCGCTCCTCAGAGCCGTGCCATGCTGCCAGGAGCTGTCCCTTTAAAAATGATGCCTGAAGCCAAATATTAATAAAGTCACAAAACCAGACATCTGGTTTCCTGACTCCAGGACTCCTAGGGGCCTTCACTGTATTAACCAATGCTGCCCATCTTTTTTTTTTTTTTAAGGTTCTTAAGGGGCTGAAGAGATGGATCAGCAGTTAAGAGCATGTCCTGCTCTTCCAAAGGACTTATGTTTGACTCTTGGCACCCATGTGGGCAGTTCACAACAACTTGTAACTCTAGTACCAGAGAATCCAATGCCATTGGCCTATAGACATCTGAACTCAAGTGCACACCACAAACACACACACATACTCATGCATGCATGCTTGTATGCAAGCACACATGAATGCACATACACATGCAGGCACACACTCACACACATGCATGATTGTATGCATGCATAATGCACACACACATGCAGGCACACACACATATGCACAATTGTATGCATGCACACATGCATGCATGCATGCGCGCGCATGCACACACACACACACACACACACTTAATGTTAAGCTTCAAAAGAAAAGGTTCTTAACTACTGGCTATAGGATCTTTCCCTTCTCCTAACATCTTATGGGACCCGTATAATGTGAAATCACTGGAAACTTCTGCCCTAGATGATGAATGGGGCAGGAGAACCAGTAAAGCAATTAAATGTTTAAATGAAACTACAAAAGGTAGCAGAAAATGAAATAAAAGGAAAATGTAGGCAACATCTTTGGGCCCCCAAGGCTGGAACTGAGCCTGGCCCACAGTGTGCAGACTGATGGAATGGACAGAGGGGTTCTGATATCACAGCAGACATGCTACGGAGGCAGCTTCCGACTTTTCAAGCCTTTTAAATAGACTGGCTGGGCTCGCCTCCATGCTGACTGTAGTCCACCTAGGAAGCTACTGCTAGGAAACAGAACTCCACAACAGCAAAGGCCCCCTAGACCAGCTGCTTCATGGAGCTCAGTGAGGCCAACAGAGGGACAGAAGGAGGAGGGAAAGACAGTACAGGGTCAGGTATGCAAGGCTTTAGAACCATGCCACAAGAGCCTGGAGTGCTCACGCACACCTGTAATCCCAGCACTCAGGAGGCAGAAGCAGGTGGATCTCTGTGAGTTCAAGGCCAGCTGCTCTCTGTAAGAAGTTCCAGGAAAACCAGAGCTCATGGTAAAACCCTATCTCAAGAATAGAAAGTGCTGAGGAGCTTGGCTGAAGGCTGAGGAGAGGGCAAAGGAAAGGTATAGGGATGCAGCTGAACTTCTAGGGCTCTGGTGTTTGTTTGTTTGTTTGTTTGTTTGTTTTCAGACAGCCTCATGTAGCCCAGGATGACCTCCATATATACCAAGGGTGACTTTGAACTTCCGGTCTCCACCTCCTGAGCTATGGGATTAGAGAGCGACGTGACCACCACACCTGGTTTTCCGTGGTACAGGAGGCTGAACTGAGAGCGTCATGCATGCTAGGTAGGTACCCTGCCAACTGAGCAGCACACCCAGCCCACAACGCATGCTTTCAAACAGTCACTCTGACTAGAATACGGGTTGCACTGAGCAGAGAAAAGGGGTCACTATGATGGTATGCAAGGGACAAATAGTACTGAGACAGCCAGCAGCCTTAACTGGAATGGAAGGAGGCGGGGCGTGGAAGATACTTGAGCAGGGAACAGAAATTGGCAACTAACTTGGGCTTGGGAATGCCAATTGCTTGTAGATGATACACACAAGCCTCACAGATGGAGAAACTGAGACCTGGAAGCAATCAAGGGCTTGTTCGTGCTTTCACAGAGAGATAAGACTGGCCCAGAACTTGACTTCCAGATTCCCAGGCCCAGAACCTTCCTCACGTGACACAATGAATCAACATACAACTGCAGGTTTCATAAAGCATTAGATGCCGAGCTTGGCTGCTTGGACCATTTCCACAGCAACTGGGAGCTACGGCCGATTCTTGCTAATTGGGCAGCATGTCTTTGCCACTTCTGCAGGACTTTTTTCCAGTGCTGTTGCTAAAAGACACAGTCTAGCTGCTTCTAGGCCAACCCAACCCTCTTGGTCTTCATGTAGAGGAAGGAGGCATCTTCCCCTCCTTACAAAGTGAAAGCACAAAGCCCAGAGAAGTAAAGAGACTTGTCCGAAGACACACAGAAAATCAGTACCTCAGATTTCCCTTCATGCCAGAACTATTCTCCCATACCCTGGTTAAGAAATACAGAAGGCTGATTCCATGGCCCAGAAGAGAGCATCTGGTCCAAAGTCATCACAAGGGAGTGGTAAAGCAAGACCTTGAACCCAGGTGAGCTCCCAGAGGCCTGTGCAGCAGCCGGCCAGCTGCCTGTCCTTCGAAGCTGCACTCCTGAGAAGTCTGTGTCCTGACTCCCTCCTTCAGCATCACTGTGCCCCCATCTGTCTTGTCGGGGACCAATGCTGGGACATCTCCAGGCTGCCTTCAATTATGAGGCAATAAATATGAGATGTGCTGCACGGTGAGCAGCCGCCTGGGCCGCCAGCCCCGCCTCTACCCTCACCAGCCTCCGCATCAAAAAGATTGGATTTTTGTATCGTTCATTTTTTATCTCTGTTCTATGTCGGGTGGGGAGACACAGGCCACAGGGAGTGGATAGTTTGATTCTCTCCCCCACTCACCAAGGCAGCACCCAGATGGAATGGGTGATGTCCTTAGGCTGCTGTCATGCTGGTGAGATTCTCCACCTCCATGTACCAGCCGTGTGTGCGTGTGTGTGTGTGTGTGTGTGTGTGTGTGTGTGTGTGTGTGTGTGTGTTGCTCAGGGTCCTGCTCAGGGAGATAGTGACCTGAGACCCTGATTCTGGTCCACTGGAAGGCGCGGGGAGGGGAGGGGGCATAAAAAATCACGACCTGCTAACCCTCTGGGAGCTACAGTTTACATCAGGTAAACAGACAGCTCCATGGTTGGGCACCGACCCCAGAACTGGGTGTGAAGGGTATAGATTTGCGGGGAGGGAGGAGAGAAAAGCAAGGCAGATACAGACAAAGTTGCTTGACAAACACAGCCAGAGGGAGAGGCCACCTAAATTTTCTTGGAGACCTGAAAGTATGCCTGGGACATGGGGCAGATAGAAAGTAAGGCAGGGGTTAGGCAGATCATGTCCCCACCACATTCGAATTTTAGAACAGTCTCTCTGACAATCTGGAAAGCTCATTTGACAGCAGAGGGAAGGCGGAAACTCCAATGACCGTGGATCAACAGATATTATTACTGGGGCTGAAGAGATGGCTTAGATGTTAGGAGTGTGAACTGTCCCTGCAGAGAGTGGAGTTCTGTTCCCAGCACCCAAGTCCCAAACTGCCTGCAACTCTACCTGCAATGGAACTGACATCCACTTCTGGCCTCTGTGGGCATCTGCATTCATGTGCAAATAAACACACACACACACACACACACACACACACACACACACACACACACACACACTTGAGAGTAATAAAAAAAAAGTCTTTTTAAAAAGAAATACTATTGTTATCATCAGCCCAATGGATGCTGTCACCAAATTTCACTGGAATGGGGATAATGCTAGACGTTAAGATCAGTTTCTAACCTGACAGTTCTTCAAGTAGATAATTCACCCCATTTTTTAAAAGAAGGGCAGGCCCGAGCGAGCAGGTTTCCCTGGTGTAGGTTCTGGATCTAAACAGAATCAGAGCATCTCCTTGGAACCTCAGTACTTCCTAGTGAGGTCAACACCATGATCTTCAGGATATATCTGGGGAAGCTGAGGCTTAAAGCAATGAAATCATCTGCCCAGGGTCTCAAAGGCATAATGTTCCACTTGGGGGACTACCCTCTGGCCACAGGCCCCCACCTCTGGACACGTCCTGCTCCTGGAGGGTCCCATCACCTCCACTCTGAAGATGACCTCCCTTTCTGTCCCGCTGTGCAGCGGCCATCACACTGAGTCTGTCAGCCCCTTCCTGGGATCTTTGTTGAGAGGAGGAAGGTCCCCTATGTTTCTGAGGCCTGCCCACCTGCTCTTTCCAGGGTGGCAGTCTCTCCACAGCTGGGTGAATTCCAGGCCACTCCCCCACCCACCCGTCTCCCTGATAATGAATCGTGAGCCTGCAGGCCCAGCTGCAATGCTTTCATCATCCAATTACCGGAGCCGCTGGCACGATAAATCTTGCTCTCAGAAACGCAGGCAGATCTGCAGCTATTTTCATGGCCATTACTGTGCATAGGACATTGGGACTTGGGTCATTTGCCTTTCTCATATGGAGTCCCTGTCCCCACACCCCCTCCATCGTCCCTGCCTTCTTGCATTTCTCATAAGCAGCTCCCACCCCCCAACCCCCTTCCTGTCATTAGTGTCCCTCCTCCCTCAAGCACCCGCGACACATCTCTGCCCTAGGCTGTGGCCCAAGATCAGAAGACTCTGTGTGACCTTGACCAAGTCACTTCACCTTTCTGGCCTTCAATTTCGTATAAAATATAAGTGGTGTCAGTGACTTTACAAGGGCCTGTGAAGATTAACTCACCCAGGCATGGCACGCTCCTCACTGGCAGCAACAAGGGTACTTGTCAGTGTTCTTTATCTTTTAAAAAACAGTTTATGTATTTGTCATAATGCATTTAGGAAAAAAATATCAAGCTGTATCACTGCTAAGAGACTGTGAAATCAGATGTCTACGCCGAGTATGATAAAGGAAAATATTAAAAATAAGCCACAGATTCAGCTAAGATGGAAGGAGTGTGTGAGGGAGAGAAGGGTGAGAAACCTGAAATGACAGCCACACAACGGTTGTGTTCATAAACATCTGTTCTCTTCTCCGCCATGGCCCAGTTCCTGTGGAGGGCAGCCCAGGCCTAGCCTGCTGACAGCACAGGCTGACCCACCACAGGGGATGGGGGCAGCCTTTGTTCACATGAGAAATGGTTCCTGGGCCTTTACCAGGCAGACCCCTGTTTGGTAGTGGAGTCAAGGGGCTCCAATGGCAGTGTCTCCCTCAGGGAGCCCCCACTACACTTTTCTTTGAAGTAAACCCTGTTAGGCAGAGACAGCTGTCATGACATTTACCCAGTAGGACTTCCCTTGAGGTCTTAGATTTGTGGATTTGCTGTGAGGGCCCAAAACCAAGGACAGGAGGTCCTAAGACCATATCTGCAAGGAGAGGTACAAAGGGGCAACTTTGAAAGTTCAGGCACTTTGAAAGAACAAGCACTGCTGTTCTGCCACCAAGGATAGACAGCATGCTTTAAATTTGGGGTTGCTTGAGGCCTGCAGGGAGTTAGAGAAAGAGTGCCACCTTGTGGCTAATATTGGAAGTGCCTTGGACGAAGCTACAAATGCTCCCGCTTTCAGATTTTTGATTTGCTGGTCCAAAATAGTCTTACCAATAACGTGTTCTAATTATTGGAAACAGATTAATATCTAGTATATTTTTGAAAGAGACCAATATCATAAGTTTTCTGCTCCAATCCCAGTCCAGATGACTATCAGCGTTTTGGGGATAGAACTGCCTACCACTTACCTGCAACTGCCCACCATTTTCACACATATGCAAATGCATCTAACAAGCCCCATGGGACTCATACTTAGCGTCAGGACATGACCCAGTCTCTGGCCTCTGCCGCTTTGGAGTTCATCCCAGAAAAAAACGCAGACACCGCTGTGTAGGACACCTCACACCATGGTCATGCTCTGTGACTGAGGTCCTGGGGGCAAGAAAGGATGCCTGTCCTGATCCAGGAGCAGAATAGGTACTCCAGTAGATCAGACATCTACTAAACTAGACTGTGGGAGGAAAGGACCTTAGCAGAGAAGTGGGGAAAGGGGCAGTTCAGACAAAAAGCATCTGCCTACATGTACAGAACAATTGAAAACAGTGGGTAGAAATTGGTCCATGGCCACCAAAATAAAGGCTTTATCCTGGGTCTGTGGGGCCTTGTGGGGTAAAGGTGCTTGCCACCCAGTGATGCAAGCCTGATGGCCTGAGTTTGACCCCTGGGAAGTTTGTAAGAATGGGAAGAGAGAACCAACTCCACATGGCTCTCCTCTGACTCTGTACATGTGCTGCGGTATGCACACCCCACACACACATATCACATGAACAATAATTAATGAATAAAAATGGAGGTGGGGAGGGAGAGGTGTCCCATTGGTGGAGAAGCCAGCTAGTGTATAGAATGGGCTGGGGAGGTAACTGGGCACTGCAGGGGCAGGAGAGTGTGAAGACTGATGGGTAGTCCTCACAGGACGCATGAAACCAACAGTCTTCACTTCTCCCTTCTTCCTTGGCCCAAAGTTAGGTCTCCTGAGCTGGTTACTATAGTTCCCTCACACACAAAAGAGAGAGCTCTCATGGCCTCATGCTTATGGACAGACCCAAGGGCCCTATCCCTACCAGAGGTGAGAGCCAGACACAGACAGGGACTTCAGAATAAGTTCGCCATGTCTCCACCCTGAATGCCTTACACAGAACATCTGAGGTCCTGTCACCAGCCACGAGGTTAATGCCATCATGCCCACTTCCCAAAGGAGAGGCAGAGCTAGGCTTCAACACATCTGAGGTCCTGTCACCAGCCACGAGGTTAATGCCATCATGCCCACTTCCCAAAGGAGAGGCAGAGCTAGGCTTCAACACACGGGCTGAGTTCTGAAAATCAAAGGAGCATGGAGACTGGGGAAGAGAGAAAAGGAAACACTTAAGAATCTTTCCTTCTTGAGATGAAGAGATGGCTTAGTTGGTAAAGTACTTGCCCTACAATCCAAAGAGCTGAAGACCAAGGTTCGAGTCCCCAGAATGCTACACACACACACACACACACACACACACACACACACACACACACAAACAAAAAAGCCTGGGCCGAACAGTGTGCACCTGTGATCCCCAGCCCAGCACTGGGGAGAGAGACATGGGAAGATCCCTGGGGCCCAGAGCCAAACTAGTTAATTATCAAACTCCAGGTTCAGTAAGAGATTCTTTCACTGAAAACAGCCAATAGCAGTGTCTGGCGCGCGCACACACACACACACACACACACACACACACACACACACACACACACCCCTATACTCTCCTCCCAGCTTCCTCTTGATTCCCAGCACCTAGAACTATTTGTCTATTCAGTAAGGCTCTGTACAGTTGTCAACCTTCTCCTAAGTGTCATTTAAGTGTTTCTCTCCCTCCCTTGAAGCCTGGTCATAGAAAATACATTTTAATGATCCATACCCTCAGACCACAGAGCTCACAGTCAAGTCCAGAGGCCTCTTTTGCATGTGTAGGCTTTGAGCCTTTTCTAACCTACTATATTTGGGGTTCTTTAATACTCATACCTCCCTTCCAACATACCCTAGATAGGAGAGAAAAGAAGCTAATGGGAACAGAAGTAGATCTTTTTAGACTCAGTCTCTTGGAGCTCTTCCACTCCTTGTGATCAGGATTTCAGCAGACCCATTAAGCAGCAAACCAGCAATTCAGCAAAGGTGACTGCAACTGCAGTAGCAGAAATCTGGAATAGACCTGTGCCCCCTCACTACAAGGTCCTAGGGTGCTGGGATGGGATGCTCCTTAGCCTCAGAAATATTGATGGATACACACCCACAATGCCCTTCTCTAGAGATATAGGGAAACTGCATCCATCCTCCAGAAGAGCATCTTCACAGGACGGGTAGAAGGATGCTCTCCATAAGGCACCGGGCTCTGGCATTCAGATCTTCTCCAGTTCCTATTGCCACCACCATAGTGGCCTTCGGAAGCCTCACTGTCCAATCACAAGCTCCAGGTTAAATGTGCTCACCCCTAATGTTCCTTAATACTAACAACATAGCAGATGCAAGACTCGAGTGCTAGCCAGACTTCTGGAAGCCCTTCTGTCTTAGCTAACTTTCTATTTCTACGATGAGACACCATGAACAAGGCAACTTTAGAAGAAAGTTTATTTGGGGCTTACCGTTTTGGAGGGTAAGTCCATCACCATCACGGCCAGTAACATGGCAGCAGGCAGGCAGGCATGGCACTGGAACAGTAGCTGAGAGCTTACATCTTGATCCATAATCATGAGGCAGACAGAGCTAATTGAGACTAGCATGGACTTTTGAAACCAGCCAGGAAAATGCCCCCAGTGTCACACCTTCTCCCACAAAGCCACGCCTCCTAATCCTTCCCAAACAGTCCCATCAACTGGGGACCAAGTGTTCAAACATAGGAATCTAAAGGGTCATTATCCTTCAAACCACCACAGCTTCAAGTAACGACAGAGCAGGGCATGAACCTGGAGTGATGACAGCTTGGGGTCCTGCCTGTGGCACCTCTCTGAACCCGGGGTTCACTTTACTTCGTGTTACCTTGGGGTTGCTTCAAAGTCAGGGAAAGTCAAGAAGAGCAGGGATGTTTCATCTTGCCTAAGACCCACCTCTGGATTCACAATTCTGTGGGTGCTATACTTCCCAAGTGATCAAAACCGCAGTGTCCATTCACTCACTCAACAAATATTTTATCACTTCCACACTATACAAGACGAACAAAAGGAAAACTAAAGAGATTTGATGCTCTTCCCTCAAAGTCCGTACTTGCCTATAAACCCAACTCCACAAGCCTTCATTTTCAACACAGAAGCTGTCAGACCAGGCACAGAGTGTAGCCAGAAGAGCAATTTCCCAAGGATTTGACCCCAAAGAATTTAAGCTTAAGGACCCCAAGAGAAGAGATTTACCCAAGACTTTCTAAATTCCACCCTCCAGAGGGAAGTGATAGGGGCTGAGAAATTGGAAACTGATTTTGAACAACTCTCCGAGTGATTCAAGATTGGAAAGCGCCCCTCAGACTCCATCTAGGGTAGATCTGTGACCTTATTACAGCAGCGTGGATTGAAAGTTCATACACAACAGCAATTTGTGGGTCACAGGTCTTGAGACTTGGAAGTTCTAGATCAAGGGACCAATACTTTGGGTGTCTGGTGAGGGCTTCATGAGGGTCTGGTGAGGCTTCTGTGTTTTCTGTGTTCTCACATGGCTGGATTCCCAATGCTATTTCCTCATCTGTAGGTTAGGACAATAATGCAGTGTGTGTGTGTGTGTGTGTGTGTGTGTGTGTGTGTGTGTGTGTTCAGAATAATGTGAGGAGACCCATCCAAATTGCATATGGAAAGCCTTTCCAAACATGAGTTTCATAGAGCGCACAACTTGCTGAGACGTTGTAAGGAGTCACGCTCAGTTAGCTGGCTAAGCCCGGCAGCGGCTAAAGCATCCCAAAGATGCACACACTGTGACATCAGCAGTGAACTTAAAGACATCGCCTCTTCACCAAAACACCTGGGAGTCCAGCCAGTTTGACAATAACTTCAGTCTTTTGAGAACATAGGAAGATACACAGTGGCCAGACTGGAGCTGAGGTCAGTGGTCACTGCACAGACCGGCTTCTCACTTCCAGCATCCTGGGTAGTGCGATCTCTCGCTCTCAAACCAGCCACAGTAATCCTAGCTCACTTCCTTCCCGCTGGTTAAACAACAATGTATGGAAATACAAGAGTATCAAAGTTTCTGAAAAGTTCTCTGAAAAGAATAAATCACCTCAAATTTATTTTTTGAAAAAAAAAATGTTGAGCTACTAATAGATATTGAGAATGATCATGTCAGTTTCCCTAGCAATAAAGATCACGAGGCACCGGAATGAAGACCTTTAAGCATCTTTATTATCTCTAAATGAGCAGTTTTCAACCTTCCTGATGCTGTGACCCTTTAATACAGTTCGTGTTGTGGTGACCCCCGGCCATAACATTATTTTCATTGCGACTTCATAACTAATTCTGCTACTGTTAGGACCTGTAATGTACATCTCTGTGTTTTCTGATGGTCTTAGGTGATCTCTGAGAAAGGGGTCATGGCCCACGGGTTGAGGACTGCTGTTCTAAGTGGTGACAGTGCTTATCGTACAGTGACTTGTCTGGTGCTGGCATCACAGGGCCAGGCAAGCCACACTCAGAACATGATTAGCTCAGCATCTTCCTGGGAGTCCTGGTGGAGTGGCAGTGATGGGAAATCCAATGGGGGACAAAAGGGAATTACCAGAGAAATGAAAAGCCTGCACATCTCAGCTTCGCTTTAGGCTTGGGACATCTCACAAACCAAGCCCAGCCCCGGGAATCAGGGCAGCAGACACAGCTCTCCTTTTGAGGACTGTCCGGTAGTGTTTGGATGTGGGAGGACCTGCAGAGGGCTGGATGCAGCCGAAGCAGGCCAAGAACCTCTGACTGATTCAGCCAGCCTATCTTTCCTGCTGCCTACCATCTCAGACCCTTTGTTGGGGACAGAGGACAAAGTTAGGGATCTGACGGCTCTTACTTTCAGGAGATTTGGGATGTGATATTTATAGATAAGTTACTGTGATTCTGGGTGAAAGGGACAAAAGGTTCCTCCACCCTGGCTAGCAGAGGTCTAGAGGATATACCAATATCACCTGGCTGCCTATGAGAGGTCCAATGGGAGGCTCAGAATGTGACTTCAGCTGCAGAGGGATGACATGGGCTCTGGAGGAGAGTGATGAGCCCTCCAGTTTTAGGGTTAGATGGGATCATCAATCCTTCAGTCTCAGGCTGAGCTCCGTGGGCTCTTAAGTTCACTCAGAAGCTTCATGACATCCTCTCGCCCTCAGGGGGTGGGGGTAGGGGTGGGCAGGGACTCATGAGCAAGAGACACAGGCCCAAATATAGCACCAGACAGCATGAACTCGAGGCAACTGTTACGGAACATGAGCAAAGCCAGCAGATTGAGTGGATAGGTGGCCCTTTCTCTGGAACTCCAGTGGTCCAGAGAAGTTGGACTACTTCCAAAGAAGCCACTGTGCCAGCCTGCTCCATCCTAAAGGGCTATGGGGTGGATTGGGATGCTCTGAGGGCAAAAGATCAAAGCCTATATGGGCTTCTCTTGACAACCAGGTTCCAGGCCTTCTTTCTGCTTTTTTTTTTTTCCTTTGCAGGTGTCGCTAACCTGCCCGTCTTTTCTGCTTTTCTCCTAACCTGAAGACAACGGCAGTGACTTCAGCAATTGTTACCAGACCATGGGATAGGTCCCAGGGCCCTGAAAGCTTTGGGTGACTGGCAGAGCTGCTGTGCCCTCAATTGTCTTTGTTGCTTAGTTGAAACATGAACACACTAAGAATGTGAAGTGGTTCGGCTTGCGTTGGGCCTCCTCCACCGGCTGAGCCACAGGCCAGTGGAGGTCCCCTCCCTCCTTCCAGTTTCAGGACAACCACAGCTCCCTGATTTCTTCCTCACAGTACTCCTGTCTAGACCATCCCTCAAGCCAGGACCTAACAACGGCCTCTCTTCCTTAGGTGCAGAGCTTGGCATCTGCTGCCCTTGCCCCTCGTAGTTGCCATCAGCTACCCCCCCCCCCCCGTAGCCTCGGACTTCCTGTGCCCCTTTTCTTGCCTTTTCTGAAATAAGCACAATGGGCCTTTTCCCAGTTAAGGAGTTTTACCACTAGTCACTAAGTAGATACAAACACAGCAGAAGTGGGGAGGAATAAGGGAGGGTAGTTAAGAGATGAGAGATGTGGGCATCCATGTTGGCCCGTACCTGCTTCCCTTCTTGGACACTGCCACATACACCCCAGTACTGTTTTTTTTTTTCATCCTTTATCCCTGGCCACAGAATTTAGCCACTGTGCCTCCCCTAATCTAGTATAGTATGAGAAAAGCTGTGCTCTGTCAGGAGTCCCTGCCTCTCAGGAGGGTGCCACCCTTTCCTCTCTCTCCCTCTCCCCAACTGCCCCTGCATTACCCACCCTGCTCCCCCCCCCCCAGGCCCTCGCTGCTCTTTATGCTCCACTTGGAGAGAGGTCTCCCCTGACCGTGGGCTTCACATTAAGAGTAAATACAAGTATTTACGCATTTATTATTTAATTCAACTGGAAGGTCGGCATGCCAGGGTGACTTGTAACTATCCTTGTAATCTCTGTTGTAAACAACAGAGAGCCAAAAAGAAATTTGCAGCAAGGGACAACATGGGAACTGTGTGTGGGCGTACTGCCTTGGTGTGTGTCTATGCACCACAGGGATGCAGTGGCTGCAGAGGCCAGGGGACGGCACTGGATCCTTCGGAACTGGAGTTATAGACGGTGTGGGCCGGCATTCAGGTGCTGGGACTGGAACCCAAGTCCTCTGGAATAGGACTTTAACCACTGAGCATCTCTCAGCTCCCTCAGGGTCATCTGTAATGGAGGTAATGGCATCAAGAGCAATAAGCACCATTATCGAGGGCAGCTGGCACGAGCTTCTCATTTTTTTCTGGATGAGGAAGGGAGTTGAACACAGTGGCAATGCTGGAGAAAGCAGCTGGCCTCACTCTAATTCTTCTAGGAGGGAGACCTTGCAGAGCTGCAGGCATCATTAGAAGGGTAAGTCGTTTATTTAAATTAAAAAACACAACAATGCAGATCTTTCTTTTGGCCAAAACACGTAGATGCCACCTCATCCAGTGAGCAGCAAGTCATTTGAAAAGATAAGTCTCTGGCTTTCGCGCAAGTTCAGAACCCAGGGTTTGTGGGACAGGAAGTGAGCACGTGGCCTCTGCTTTTAGTGGGAGGACTAGAGATCCCACAGCAATCTGAGACCTGATGCCCAAAGAGTTCAGGTGATACATCCAAAGTCCGGAGGCAAGCCAACAGCAGACCCGAAGCCACAGCACGGGCTCCAAACTGCCAGGCCAACAGCTTGTTGCATAAGACGTGGCCAACTTTCCGTAGGTTCACTGAAAGGAAAAGTGAATTTAAAAAAATGCAAGGAGCAGAATATTAGTCTCTAGATTTTTCTGAGGCTACCGGAGAACTCTGTTATCCTGGCGGTAGTTGCCATTCCCTTCTGCGGAAAGTTGGCTCCTCACCCGTCAGCCGTGATTTGGCTTTCGTTCCCACTAGGCCTGGTACCGTCTTCCCAGCTCAGGATTTCTTTGTCTGAAAACAGACAGAAGGCAATCTCTTCATATGCCTGCTCCTTCCCACACTCAAACAAACATGCCACCAACCTCTGCTCTTCCACAGCAGCCAGATCAGAGTAGCCACAGGGCCCAGAGAACAGGATCCAGGGGCGGGACCAGCAGGCCCCCTCCAAGGGGTTCCTGTTATAGTAGATGCCTAGGTTAATCCTATGCTTCCTGTTAGTTGGATGTGAGTATAAGAGCCATGCTCCTGGTGGTGTTCCACCTCCTTCTCCCAGCAGAGGCCATGTCTGAGTAGGGGGGGTATCTTTCCCACTTGGGTCTTGACATATGGATGGCATGTTCAAGGGCTGGAAGCTCACTACACTGCCTTGGCAGCCATGGGGAGGCTCACAGAGTTGTGTGTTCAGGGTTGGTTTCTGAAAGCAGTTACCATAATCATAGCTAAAAGCCTCTGCTCGGAATCTGCTTGGTGTCCGGGCACTGCAGTAGAGCACAAGGTTACCATCCCTCCCAGTTACCTCTGCCACTTGGCACTCCCCTGTATTATGGGGCCCAATGAGCTCGCCATGGTGCCATGTGCCTCCTAAGTCATCACTGTAGATCATCAAGGAATGGGACTTGACTAAACATGGAAAACAGAAAAACCGGTGTGAGAAATAGTAGGCGTAGGCGGGGATGATCAGCCTCCCTGACTTCAGCTGGATGCCATGACCTGGGCTCACAGAAAACGTGGCCCAGTGCTTCACCTCTGAGCCAATGACCTCTTCAGTCAAGTCTTTCACTTCACTCCATGAGCACCCGGCATCCTGACTGCAAACGAAGCAGAGACGAGCGGCATTCTTGCCCCATATAATCTGATAACGCTCAGTAACATGGTCCCACACACAGCTGAAAAACAGGTACACACGGCCAGTATTTTGCTCCCACACAGGACAGGGGTTCATGGTCCGATGCCCAGGTAATACAGCTTCCATCAGCGGCTGTAGGGGGCCCCACTAGTCAAGGGAAAAAGAAGGAGATATTGTGAATAAGTTACTAATAGGAAGACAAGAGGTTCATTAAAAGCACCAGTTCTTTTTGCAAACAATATATATATGACATTGAAATGGACAGAATCTTGAATGCCCAGATAATCACCAAATTTGCAGCTCTTTTTCTTCTTTTTCTTTTTTTCTTTTTTTGTTGTTGTTTTGTTTTGCTTTGCTTTTAGATACAGGGTTTCTCTGTGTAGCGCTAGATGTCCTGGACTTGCTGTGTAGACCAGGTTGGCCTCAAACTCACAGCGATTCGCCTGTCTCTGCCTCCTGAGTGCTAGGATCATAAGCGTGAGCCATGATGCCTGGCAAATTTGCAGCTCTTATAAGGTGGATTTAAATTGGAAAAAAGTGATAGTGCTAGATACTGTAAAAGCTATGCTCTCTTAAGAACATTCTTTGCTTCATCTGGACTTGCAGGTCACCTTCCAATACTCAACTCCAACACCACCTTCTCTGGGAAGCCTTCCTTAAAACTCACTCTTCCCTGAAACTTATAGCAGCTATGTGACACTATGTGTATTTTCGTTAACTGTCTGCACTTTTAGACTATGAGCTTTGTGGACAATACCCAAATTACAAATGTTTGTATCTTCAATACCTGGCACATGATAGCAGCCAATAGAAGTTTATAAAAGCAAACAAACAAACAAAAAGATGGGGGCCAGTGAGACAGCTCAGAGTGAAGACGCTTGCTGCCAAACCTGATGACCTGAGTCTCATCTCTGGGACCCAATGGTAGAAAGAGAGAGCCAATGACTTTCAAGTTATCCTTTGATCACCATTCACGCATTGTGGCACATGTACACAGAGAGACAGACAGATACAGAGGCAGGAAAGAGAGAGAGAGAAAGAAGAGAGAGACAGAGAGAGACACAGAGACAGAGACACAGACACAGAGACACAGAGAATAAATGCAAATGTAATACAAAAGATGATGATGATGAAAAGAAAACAATGGAGCAGGATGTGGTGGCGCACACCTTTAATCCCAGCACTTGGGAGGCAGAGGCAAGTGGATCTCTGTGAGTTCAAGGCCTGCCTGGTCTACAAAGCAAGCCCAGGACAGCCAGGGGCACACAGAGAAACCCTAACTCAAAAAACAAACAAGTAAACAACAAACAAAACAATGGATCAAACAGGGACGTTTCCAGCAAAGATAAAGTTCAAGACTGAAAAGCTTTTCTCTTCTTGTGCTATGGTGAGAAAGCAATATCTAACAGCACATTAAAGACTCAAGCAGAGTCAGAGAGGCCTGCCCACGCCTGCCTTTATCACTACTGTGAGATACTGGGCAAGCTTGACTCGTATTTCCTTATCGCTAAATGGAGAGTACCAGAGGAGCTATGAGAAGATTAATGAGACAGTGCCTAGCTACACACACTTCAAGGAAGGCTTGAGCTCCCTGAGCAGCACTCGGTAAACTTCTAGAACTCCAGTAGAAAGGGGCAAAGAGCAAAATCAGACATGTTACAGGAAGAGGAAAAAAGATAGTTCAACCTCACACATAAAAGCAAAACATAAACTGGGATTAAACAGATAGCATTTTCAGTTAATTTTTTACATTATAAAGCTTGATAAGTGTTGGTTTAAAAAAAAAAACATGGAGAAACAGGCTCTTTTATGTATGGGCTGGAGTATAATAGTTGAGTGCTTTCCCTGGATGCCTAATTCTGAAAAATCATCCCAGGACATACGTGCTCATTAAATAAAAGGCTGGAGGCATAGGTTTGGCTAGAGCACTTGCCTAGCATATGTAAATCCCTGGGTTGGATCCCTAGCATCACACACAGAAAGAAAAAGTATAAGGCATTTCACTGGCAAGCTAAGTAAACCTCTTTTCTTTGTGAAACAAAATTTTAAAAATGATATTTCATGGTAGCTTTGCTTATAAGAGTAAGCATCCCAGCACGGGGAATTCTGTTTAATGGGGGACATGACCCTTTGTTCATATATAATGATATAGGAAGGGTTCTATGTTAACCCTCATCACCCAGTGGTCTCGCCCCAAGGACCAGGCCTTAGGTGGCAGCCTCCTGTACTAGGCTTGTCTGTGCCACACAGGAGCCAAGCCCAGGCCAGACAAGCCATTTAGAGCCCTTAGGCCCATTCTAACTATCCATTCTAAGTGTCCTTAGAAGGACACTGACAGCTCAGACAGGATCCTCAGGTTGCAGTTTCCAAGGAACCAGATGCTACATCAAGGCTGCCACTAAAATAAGTAAAAGCTTTTTAGTCTAGAGAAAAGAAGCCTTAGGAGGCATGAGCCACTTCTAGGTACTTCAAGAGGTGGTTCTCTGCAAAGGGGGCTTTATGTTATGCAGGGACCCACTGATGAAGGAGGCGAGACAAGACCAATGCATAGTTAGAGAAGTAGAGACTATCTCATTTAAAAGATGCAACTTACTGTCAATGATTAAGGTCTTCATATGAAGTATTATTATGAAGACAGACCACTGTGGAAGATGACTAGTGTCGCGTTCTTCCTATGCAGTGTACGTTATCAATTATATCCTGTAAGTGCTAAAGCAAAGAAGTCAGGTACCCAAGTTCGCAAACCCAACATGGTGTATGTACCGACTGACTGTGCTGGCTACTTTTATGTCAACTTGACACAAGCTAGAGTTATCTGAAAGGAGGGGAGCTCAGTGGAGAAGACGCTGCCGTAAGGTTCAGGTGTAAGGCATTTTCTTAATTAATGATTGACAGGCGAGAGCCCAGCCTATTGTGGGCGGTGCCATGCTTGGGCTGATAGTGCCGGGTTCTAGGAGAAAGCAAGCTGAACAAGCCAGTCAGCAGCACTCCTCCATGGCCTCTGCATCAGCTCCTGCCTCCAGGTTTCTGCTCTGTTTGAGTTCCTGTCCTGACTTGGAAGAGTAAGCTAAAATGAACCCTGTCCTCCCCTAACTTGCTTTGGTCATGGTATTTCATCACAGCACTACTCAATAACCCTAACTAGGACTAAAGCTATGTTCCTAACCCCTAAGCTAGAAGCTGGTAATAGAATCTAGATTTCTATATTAAGACACGGTTTTTCTAATTTCAAAACTCTGTAATTAAGTAAATTAAAGAATGAAAGTAAATATAGCAATGAGAAAATAAAGTGGAAAATGTGTGACTACTGGACAAGGAGCTTACACAACAAGTTATGTACAAACAAACAAACAGGAAAACAAAATAAGCAAATAACACTCATGCTTAGTAGCTCACTGGCTGCACCAGAAAGAAGACCAAAATAAGCACAGATGATGCCTGTCCAAATGAAATAGCTAGTACCTGGGCTCCGTCAGGCCACAGGGCTGGATCTCTGTGCAGTCTGATCTGGCAAGCTACAGAGAAGCCCTATTAAGATACAGTAAAGAGCAGGGGCTTGAAAATCCTTAGCCGGAAACAGGAACTAGTGTCATCAAAGCAAAGACAGGGGCTCAGCAGAGTCACATTGTCAATGTGACATAGCAAAGCATCTGTTTTGGGTATGAAACTCAGATGGTGAGAGGTAGGAAAGCATGCAGATTAGGGGAAAGAATTGCTCAGCAAAGCTAAACTAGCAGTGCTTCCTTCTCTGGGTGGTTTTCCCAGGGCAAAAGGAACAAAAAAGCAGACAGACCACACAGGATGTGAATGGACCACATCCATGCCTAGGATACAATAGAGCCGTGACCAGTCAGTAAAAGCCTTCCCCTCCCTAGTTCCCCCACACAGAGTTTTGCTGGCAAAGGTGGGGGTGGGAGCGACCCAGATGTGTATTCGGCTGAGAGAAGAAGAGGCCCAGGCCTGTATCTGGGATGAGTCACCTGTACAGAGCGCCCCTTCATCACCCCTCGCCTGACCACCAGGTAGAGGGCATCCTCATCAAAGCGCGTGGACCGCTTCTCTGCAAAGGCCAGGAAGGTTCGGGCGGGAGGGATGTAGAGCAGGGCTGGGATCCGGTAGGTGATCCCTTTCACGTCTTCCTGCCGGAACAGAGTGGTGCTGAGGGGGCATGATGACACTTCTTCCATGACTTCTGCAAGGACAGCAAACAATTTATTGCGGGCCTTGTTAGTTCACTGCAGAGGGCACACATGAGATGTGGCTGGTACTTGAACGTCTACTTTTTCATAGAGAGAGAGAATCCTGGCCTCAACAGCACAAAGCAAATAATATGTACCCTCATTCAAAAACTCTGCTCTACAGACACATCAGTTCCTTGGCTTGGAGTGCCTAGGTTATTCGGATGCCTCTAAACTCACAGCCATTTGAGTAACATCCGTGACTAACAGTTCTCTAGGGAAGCTTTCTCCCTATCCCGAAGCCTGGGATGAAGGACAATCTGGGCAATTTCTTTCCTTTTCTTTTTTAAAAATTATCTTTATTAAATTGGCGTTCTGCTTGCACATATACATGTCTGTGTGAGGGTGCCAGAGTCCCTGGAACCGGAGTTACAGACAGTTGTGAGCTGCCATGTGGGTGCTGAGACTTGAACCCAGGTCCTTTGGAAGAGCAGCCAGTGTTCTTAACTGCTGAGCCATCTCTCCAGCCCCCAAAAGGCACACTTTCACATGAGGCCTCCTGTGTGCAGCTCAAAGGATAATCACACTTGCTTGGGGGTCTGCCTTAACTCCCAGCTCCCTGGAGATTACTTTCTTCCGAACTCAGGTACATGGATCTTTGTGATATTCTAGCTGCCATTTGATAGGCTACCCGGTCTTGTAATGACGCTGGCAGTGGAAGCCTCCAGAAATACCCTAGAAGCCCCACTTCTCAGAGGCCACAGAAGGGACTCAGGCCAAACAGACAAAATAAACTTTAAGATTTTATTTTCTTTCAATTTGTCATTCAAGATCCATATGATAAATAATTTATTTAATAACTAAATGAAACAGCAGCCTCTAAGAGCTAGGCCAATGAGTCCCTCTGTTTATTCAATAAACAATCTCTGAGTGCCTACAGGTGTGCTGAGGAGACACCTGCTCTCAAGGTTCAACCAAGAGAGTAAGTACACAGATTCTAAGTATGAAGCAAAGAGCACTGTCTTAGAGCTATGCATCAGAGCAAGTAGGAACATAGAAAAGGTGCAAGTGGGCCAATCAGGGTCCCAGAATAGGATTTTCAAGAGGGCAACAGCTGCGCCACGCTAGCCACCTCCTTTGCCTGGGATGCTCTTTTTCAGATAACCACACAACTCCCTAACCTCACCTCCTTCAGCTCTGCTCAAACATCATCCACCTCCCAGGGCCTCAGCTGTGGACAATTACCTGATGACGCCCTTGCCACTTCAGTTCCCTGTGGCCTACTCACTCCTAAAGATCTCATATATTATACATATTCAATGCATGCTACAAAATAAAAGCTACACAGCGTCAGGTCCTAATACGCCATGATGGCCAGCCGTCTGTGCTCAGCTCAGGCTGGACTCTGACCTGGTGAACACTCAGCATTCCTCAGAAACCTCATTAAGTGGGGTTTCTATTGGCCAGTAAAAGCCATTACTTCCTTATCTTTTCCGATGCCCCCTCTCCCCCCACCCCCCCCCCCCGCCCCCGGCTCTGGAGAGGTTGCCATCTGGGTAGTTTCTACACTATAGCCCTCACTTGTGCGTAGGGCTGTATCTTTTCACCTAGAACCAGACACAGTTTGTGACAGGTGCTGGACAAGCATGGGCTGACAGAACGGATGCCTGACCAAATGACCTGGAACATAAAGAGCAAAGCCTGGGCTAGCCAAGTGTGGGAAGGACTGTAAGCTTTGTCACAGGTGATGAAAGCAGTCATGGCGGGCTTTGTCCTTGGACACACCACGGATGCTCCCTGAGATTAACCTTGAGATAGACTGGATAGAGCCATCCTAGGCCTGGAATTCAGAAAGCGGACTGGGGGACTCCACCTGGATTATTGTGGGGTTTTTTGGGGGGGGTTGGTTTTTTGAGACAGGGTCTCTCTGTGTAGCCTTGGCTGTCCTGGACTCACTTTGTAGACCAGGCTGGCCTCGACCTCACAGTGATCCGCCTGCCTCTGCCTCCTGAGTGCTGGGATTAAAAGGGTGCACCACCACCGCCCGGCTGATTATTTTGTTTCTGACCCCCGATGGGAGGAAAAGACTGGCCCTTGCACATGAGAGGCAGACAGGCAGAAAGGACAAGAAGAGACAGCAGGTTCAAACCAAGGTCGAGCACATGTGGATCCTCTAGCGCATGTGGATCGAGAAAAGGATCACCAAACAGGCCGGACCAGCGCGCAGGCCAGAGGCACCTAAGGACCCATCCCGAGGAACAGATACTGGAAGGGTCACTCTTGTTTCCCTTTAACCTTTTTTCCCTCTTGTGTACGATAGCTGGGTTGTATAATAAAGTTTAATTGTTAAGAAACAGAGCCAACAGCCAAGTGATGGGATAAGAAGCAGAGTGGGTGGTGGTTATGTCTAGAGGTAACAGAAGACAGTGAGCTGTGAGGACTTTCAGTAGGATAGTGTGGCTACGGTGAGGTGGAAAGCATAACATATGGGCAAACACAGGGACTAAAAGGCCCAGCAGAGCTAGATCCTGACAGGTTTAGTCACCTTGTGGTACTGATCCTATACACAGGGAGCCCCTGCAGCGTTTCTGATATGAATGGAACATCAGGTTAGACCAGTCTCTCGGACCAGTCTTTCAGGGGAATTAGATATTTGGTAATGAATGTTACACTGAGTCTGTTTACAGACTCTGAGTCAAGCAAGAGAAACATGAACACATATGAACGATCCAATCAGGCATCAAATGAGGAAATGGTTGGTCACCGATGTAAAAAGAGTGGGATGTGGGGATCAGGAAGCAGGGAAGCAAGAGGAGTGGTGGGGAATCCACACAGAATCCTGGGAAGCAGACGCCAGAGACCAGACCCAAGGTCCCCGAAGACAATGGCCCTACAATTCTGAAGCTTTTCTCTGTTCTTAGTTTTCCTTGTTTTTTGTTGTTGTTGTTGTTTTGTTTTGTTTTGTTTTGTTTTTGGTTCATGGATTTTATTGTCTGTTGATAAAAATGTAAGAATGGAATATTAAAACATTTCAGTTTTGTTCTGTAATGTCAAGAATTTAAGAATTTAAAAAAGTGGATTGGTTAGCAAAGAACGAGGAGGAGGAGGAAGAGGAGAAAAGAGGAAGAAGAAGAAGAAGAAGAAGAAGAAGAAGAAGAAGAAGAAGAAGAAGAAGGAGAAGGAGAAGGAGAAGGAGAAGGAGAAGGAGAAGAATAAGAATGGCCCTAACTATAGGGAAAGAGTCCTGTGGAAGCCATCCTCTTTTTCTGTGCAAGAACTGCAACCCCCTTCCAAGTCTGCTCATCCCAGATCTCCCCAACCAGCAGCCAAGGATAAAGTTTAAGAAACTTGTCATAGAAATAATTGAGGTTTTGTTTTTTTTTTTTAATCTGAGAAAGAAAGCCACCTAACTCACTAGAATACCTTTCAGGATTTTTAACTAATTTTCTTTACACTGAGAATTTGATTTACCTATCTTGAATAGGGAGGTCCACTCACCCACAGCGACTAGGGGGTCCCTGGTGTTCCTGTTTGGATACCAGCTGTGGGGATCAGGAACCCAGGGAAGGGGGGTGAGTGGCGATGGAGCCCACGCAAGATCCCGGGAATCAGACCCTGGAGACCTGACTCAAGGTGCAGATCTAACTTTGTTATGCAGTGTATGAGCCTTTATAAGACTGGAGGGCCCATCAGACCACCCCGTGCTAGCCTCAAGCACCAACAGCAATCCATCAGATTGGTGTACTATGAGGAAATGGGGGTGGGGTGGAGCAAGGTCACCTCAGGAGACTTCTGTAAAGAAGGGCAAGCAGTCACCACCCTAGTAGATCGGCACTGTGTGCAGTAGGGTCAGGATCTTTCGAGGAGCCATCAGAGCTGCTGGCACCTCACTCACCATTCGACATGGACCTCCATAAGGCTCATCTCGACCGACACTCCTCACAGTGGGAGAAGGGGCCTCAGAGTCAGAAGAAAAGTTTCCTTCCCTTCACACCAGCCTTATCAAATGCTGAGTGGAACTGTCTTCTCAGCATGTTGTGAGAACACACCTGTGATCCACATCCAGACTTTCTTCCTTCCATGCACCTGCTGGCAATGCTTAAGAAAGGATTTGGCTTAGAATACTATAGGGTCTTGGGCATGCGTTTCACTTCTCTATTGACTTGGGGTCCTCATCTATAAAGTGAATTAAATTCCACATAAAATTAATGATAAGAGGGCTGGAGAGATGGCTCAGAGGATAAGAGCACTGGCTACTCTTCCAAAGGTCCTGAGTTCAATTCCCAGCAACCACATGGTGGCTCACAACCATCTGTAGTCCAGATCTGGTGCTTTCTTCTGGTGTGTAAGTGTTTATGCAGGTGGAATACTGTATACATAATAAATAAATCTTTTTAAAAAAATAATGATGATAGAACCAGAGAGACCAGAAGAATTAAAAATCATGTTTTGGGGTCACTGGGCAAAATTTAAGAAATAGACCTGCAGGCCTGGGGAGGGATGGCCTTGCTACATTCCTCTCAGTCCACCGGAGTTTGGTTGCTAAGAAACCGGAGCTAGGCCCCCAGCTCATTACTATCATTTAAAAACACAAGACTTCCTTCTGTATCTTAACCAATAAATGTTTGCCAAGCCGGGACTCCCCCTACTTTGGGGGTGGGAGGCGCTGGGAGGGAAAAGCAACCTATAAATTACCCTCGACCCAGAGCTCAAGGCTCTCCTCCTGAAACCACTGTGTTGGTGACAGTTGGGGGCCCCAGCTTGAGCTGAGAATAAAGATCCTCTTGCAATTGCATCCGTTTCGTCTCCTGGTGGTCTTTTGGTGGGGCGTCCCAAGGACCAGGCATTACAAACCTTAAGTAGCTTGGGCCTTAATGGCCTTGTTGGAGGTTGGCCTGGTGCTATGTATTCTGATGCTAACTACTGGCCCTCAAGATCCAGTTGTTGCCCAGATGTGCACATCCTGATGTACGCCTGTCCTTGTTGTGTAAACCTTGCTCTACCTGTTTAAAGTTGATTGGTTAATTAAAAAGGCCTACACCTGGGCAGGGCAGAAATGAGGTAGGGATAGCTAAGGCTTGAGGGCTTTGGGGACCGAAGGATCGTGGGAAGGAGGAACCAGGTACCAGAGGAGAAATACGGAGCAGAATCACCACGGCACAGGAGGGAACCACGTGGGCCAGGAAGAGGAACTCTGAAGTTTTGCATGGAAAAGAAGTGGCCCAGGTGAACAGTTTAAACAATTATTTTGGGGTTATGGATGGGAAATAGCCCAGATAGAAATGATTCAAGCAGATGGCCTGGGATGGGGGCTAAGAGATAGTGGAAGGTAGTTTAGTATCTGCCCAGTTCCAAGGAAAATGAGGCTATTCTAAAATACAACAGGTGTCTGTGTCCTTGTGATAGTGGGTTAGATAATACTGCTGTAATAATTATAGATATTTAATAATAAAAATTATTAGATATATTTACTACAACAGGCCTATTGCACAATATGAACACAATACATGGCGATCACCAAATCACTATTTTTCAATTATTAATCACTGCAGGTTTTGTTTTGTTTTGTTTTTTAACATTGTCTCACTTTGTAGCCCAGAATGGCCTTGAACTTGCTATCTTCAAACCTCAGCCTCTTCACGTTAGGATTCCAGGTATATGCCACCATGCCAAACAGGGCATATTACTCCTGAATACTGAAATTAGTATATAACAGTAGTCATGCACTATAGGAACTGTAATAATAGACTACATATGTGTGGCGGTCCCACAAGATTATAATAGTGCTGAAAGTTTCCAGTTGCCTAGAGACAGACACATTTTACTCACGTTAGGCTTCTGAAATCAGCCAGCCTTGTTTGAAGGGAAATTTAGGAAAGGACACACAAACCTACTCTCAAAAATTCCACCATGGGACCTTTTTGGCCGCCCACAACTCCTCTGTGGTAAGAAGGCTTTTCCTAGTTCCCTCTACGTTTCTACAGTTGGTTCTAAACTACAGCTTAAATTTGGCTTCCGAAGGACGAAGTCAAAATAGAAAGGCTCAGAACCTAGCTGATTCAGGCTGACTCAGATTTCCTTCCTGATGCAGTTCCCCCACGTCCCGGGCCATTTTCGGGGTGACGCCCATGCCTGCTCACCGGCTCCAGTGGCTCCCTGAGCTCTCCCGAGGAGTCTTCGTGAAAGGCCCGCAGCAAGGCTGGGGCGACCGAAACAGGGTGGCGGCGGCGGTGGCGGCGGCAGGGGGTGGGGCTGGGACGGAAACCGCGGGCACGAAGACAAACCCACACAAATCGGAGCAGGGGCTGGCAGGCAAGAGAAAAGAGGCCACGCAGGGGGAAGCTGGTGCCCCACGACTGAGGCGGGGCAGCAGCTGGGTGCCAATCTCCCTGGCCAAGCCACATCCCCAACCTCACCGTTCTGCTTCCCCCTGCTTTAACCTGTCGGTCTGGGGAAGGTGTCACCGCCTAAAACATCCCGCCCTGGGCAGGCTAAACTGTCGAGCAAAGGTTCCCGGCCTCAGAAGGGACTACACCAAATAGAGGTGGATCGGAGTGTGTTCACAAAAAGCAATGGAAGCTCCCCTTGCAAAAAGATTATCAGAGCCCAGTGGCGCAGGGCTGTGAACTCAGCCAGTCTGGTAGAGACTAAAGCTGGAGGGCTGCTACATTTCAGCTGTCTAGACTGTGAAGTAAGTTTAAGGCCACCCTGAGCAATTTATCAAGAAGCCCCTACCGCAGGATAAAAAATTATCAACAGAGCGGAGAAACAACTTCAGTGGTAGAACACTTGCCTAGCATGTACAACATCCCAGGCTCTCTCTCCAGTACTCTAGATAATGTATCGTCTACAGTTACATACATGGACCTGTCACGAGTACCGAGTCCATTCTCTTGTTTCACTGTCATGTGCAGGGACCACCCCATTCTTCCCTACTTCCCAAATCAAAAGACGGGCCCCTCTAGAGACAGCGCAGCAAATAAGAGTGTCAGCCAGTGCTGGGGACGCTAAAAAAAAAAAAAAAAAAAAAAAAAAAAAAGAATGCTTAAAAAAAAACCAAACAAACAAACAAATAAAACCCTCCAGTCAACAAGGCTACCAGAGAAGACTCAAGAAAAAAAAATAAGAAAAGAAAAGAAAGAAAAAGAAAAAACAACAACAACAAAACAAGCATGCAAAACGAAGGTGTGGGGTGCACTAGCACCAAAAAATCCACACAGTGGTTACTTATGAGCATATGAACCAGGACCCTTAGCATGGTGGCATTGCTGAGGGGAGAGACTTGAGTTGGGCTTACACTATTAAGACGTACTATAGCAACCTTTGCCTTATAATGTGAGTCTACCCACAGTAAGACAGAAAGCAACACAACAGGGCAGACTCAGCCGGACCTGAACTCCATCTCTGCCTGGGATGCTGCCAAGAGGCCGGGCCCTCCCACCAAGGAGCATAAAGTCTCTTCCTTATATTTCATTTCAGTCATTTTAGGATTTTTTTCCCTCCCTAATACCTGCCTCATCTTGCTCCACAAAAGAATTCAAGGATCTAGTTTCTTTGATGTGAACTTAATTCTTCTGGTTGTTTCTCATTGAAACAATCTAAAGTCATGTTGTTGTTTTTGTTGTTACCAAATAAAACATAAAGGAATTTGGCAAAAAGAAATAAAGAGAAAGATAGAATACTAAGTTGGAAGATGGAATTTTTTTTTAAGCTTAGATAGCATTTGAATCCATGAGCCTGAGAAAAGGCTATGAGCAGGGAACTGGGAGAGGTGCCGTCAATGGAAAGTTCTGCAGGACGGGCTTCTGTAAGAACACAAAGTTATAACATAATGAGGCTTCTCTTCTTCCCTTTTTAAATATGATGAGAGAGTAATGTAACGACACAGAGGTAAAATAAAACTGTTCTCTCCTAAAAGGAACCAGGAACCCATAGAAAAAATGGCTGATTTCAGAGCTAGGGGAAAAAGAGGTACAGCATAGGCCTAAAGTATCTGGTCTTACCTGAAAACAAAGCAGCCAGAGGAAAAGAATGGAGGGGGTGGGGGAGAAGAAGTGATTTAATAAGGATCCTACTACCAAACGTGGGGGAAATAACAGTCCGAGGTGGTGGTGCACACCTGCCCCAGCATTGTGGCAACAGAGGCAAAAAGACCAACACATGTTCTAAATCAGCTGGTTTAAATATTGATTTCCAGAGTAGGTTGGGATAAATATTGAGATCCTGTGTAAAAGAGGGAGGGGAAAACAGCTTACCAAGAACTAGATTAAATGTTTAAAATCATGAGAACACGGCGCCAGAGAGAGACACCCCAGTGGCCGAGGGGACCCAGGTTCAAGTCCCAGCACCCACATAGTGACTCATAAGCAACCTTAACTCCAGTTCCACAGGACCCAACAACCCTCTTCTAATTTCTGCGAGTACTAGGCATGCACATGGTGCACACACATACACGTTGGCAAAGTAGGTATGCACATAAAATAATAGAAAAAATCCTTAAAATGTTATGACGTCATATTGACACATGGAGAGGAAGTCTTTTGGCCATTTTAAGAGGTTGCTATAGAAAGAATAAAGTTAGAATGAAAATAGAAGGTAGAGGAAAGCCTTTGCTATACAAATCATATTCCAAGGTGACTGAACGTTCTCAATAATAACAATAATAATAATAATAATAATAATAATAATAATAATAATAATAATGGATTGATGTAATTTTCTTATTTTACAATAGTTTGGTGACTGCTAGAACCATAAGATGGTCAGTGTAAAACTTTTGTGTTAGAGCAGTGGCTCTCAACATATGGGTCACAACCTCTACGAAGGTCACATATCGGATATTTGCATTATGATTTGTGACAGTAACACCATTACAGTTATGAAGTAGCAATGCAATAATTTTATGGCTGGGAGTTACCACAGCATGGGTACTTATATTAAAGGACTGCAGCATTAGGAAGGTTGAGAACCATTATGCTAAATGGATCAAGTCAAAAACATTTGAGCCCAGTGTGTATAACATGACAAATAGAGGCGAGCAGGCTATTGTGTGTGCTTTCATCTAATGCTCTGCTGCTAAGCAGCTAATCTGTGAGTTGACGGTGTAGTCTGGTGTAGGGTGCTTGCCTAGCCCTGGCTCAGGAGGGGTAGAGAATGTGTTAAATGATACCGTGATATCATTAAGAGGCAACTGGCCAAATTGGCAAACAGCAAAGTGCAGGGGGAAGGAGCAGATAAAACATCAAGATGTTTTTCATTAACTAAAAGCAAAACAAAACAAAACCCCAAAAATGGTGAATCTCTGAACCTTCTTTGGATCCTAGATTGAATAAATCATTTCTAAAAAGACATCGAGGTGATTTTACCAGTGACCAGGCATTAAGTAACATCTGGATTTGTTTTTAGAGATAATAACAATGCTGTAGTTGTTTTCAATCTTCCCAGATGCAGCTTGGAAAATACAAGGTGAGTGGGGGAGTGGCTTGTGGTCTATAAAATACAAAAAGGTCACAAAGTGACTGGGACTTCTTTCACAGGAGTTCCTTACTGGCCAAAGCCGGAAGCCCTGTGGGCTAATTGGCAGTGTAAGACTAGAATTCATAGAATAAAATAAAACCAAGTCCACACTGATATGAACAGTAATCCAAACTAGGGAAAAGAGCTCTTCCTGAGGGTAGAATTCCAGTTAATAAACATTGGAGGAAGAAATAAAAAAATACCCTTTAAATGTTAGCAAAGGGGCTTCATTTATCATAATGAGATGCTCTAGAAAATAGAATTTTATTTCTAAAATATTAAAATTATTCTGAGCCATTTCCAATGTTTTTCTTTATCAGTTGAGAACCCTGCAAAAGGATGCATCAACTGTTTTTTTCTTGTGATAGATGCTGGGACACACTTGGTAGGTCTTCCTTCATGGAAGACCCATGACCATAGCTGCAGGAACTGTTGTCAGTCTTCAGGTACCACATTGGATGATTCAGGATTTTCCTCAGCTGAAGAAGGCTCTCTCGAAGTCAAGCTCTATTCCCAGGTTGACTCACATGAAACATTAAATAAGTGACTGATATGAGGGTATAAAGATCTGGCCATTCTGAGTCACCTCATAACCAGAGTAAGTCCCCATATAGGTGAGGTCACCTTCGCAGGCTTGCTTCATATGTAAAGCCAAGGGGGTTGGGTAAGCACTTTGCCAAACTCCATCCACATCTTGCTCCATGGCCAGTGCCTAGCCTGAGATAATAGACAGGCTGATTGAATTATCCATGAGCTGATTCCATCTTTTTCTATGTATTACCTAAACACTTCTTTATTGTGTAGACATGCAATTGTGTTACATAAGGGCATTTTTATGCACGCAAACACCAACCAAGAACATACTCCCTTCCACCCTCCTGAATTCTTTCTCACCACTCCCATCAATCCTTTGTTCCTCCACACGGTTTCACTTCTACCTTCGTGTCACAAATACACACAAGATTTTATTCACAAATGAGAGAAAACATTCTCTATCATGTGTCTAAGACTGCCTTAATGTGATTATACACAGTTGCATCACCTTTCTACAAATGACATAGTTTTATTCATCTGTTTAGCTGAAAAAAAAAATATGTCCATTGGGTGTATACACCACATTCTCTGATCCATCACTCTGTTGTTGGACATTTGGGTTGGTTCTGTAACTAAGCTATTATTAATACTCTATGACTGTAGTGTGTTCATTAGGACTCCCTTGGGTAAATATCTAGAGGTCCTATAGATCTTTTAGTTTGAGGAATCGCCACAATGAGCTCCATAAAGGCTGGACTAGTTTCTCATTAGCAGTATATAATGGTTACTTTTGTCACAATTCTCAACATCTTTTAAAATATTTTTTGTTCTTCTTCTAAAGAATTAATGTATATGTGTGTATCTGTATGCCATGTGTGACCATGCCTACAGTCACCAGAAGAAGGCATCAGATCTGCTGGAGCTAGAGTTACAGGCAGTGGTAGGTTGCTCCATATGGCTGCTGAAAAACAAACTTGGGTCCTCCAGAGTGGTCTTAACCACTGAGCCTCTCTTTCTTTTCTTTTTTTTATTTTTATTTTTATTTTTTGAGACAGAGTTTTTCTGTGTAGCTTTGGCTGTCCTGTGCTCACTTTGTAGACCAGGCTGGCCTCAAACGCACATTGATCCACCTGCTTCTGCCTCTCCGCCATCTGTTTTTGTTGTTGTTTTGTTTTTTTCTATTGTTGTTGTTTTTTTGTTTCTATGTCTATTGGCTATTTTGTATTTCATCTTCTGTCAACTATTCACAATTCCTTCGATTGATTGCTTGACTTCTTGTACTAGTTAGCTTTGTCAATATTACACAGCCTAGAGTCATCTAAAGAAAGCCTCCCTTGAAGAACTGCCTAGGTCAAGTTAGCGTGTGGGCTTGTCTGCAGAAGACTGTTGGGACTGTTAGCTGATGTAAGATGGCCCCTGGCCACTGTGAGCAGGACTGCTCTCACACTAGACAGGTGATCCTGAGCTATAAAAGAAAGCTAGCAGCTGTGAGCCAGCCAGCAGCATTCCTCCATGAGTTCTGCCTCAAGTCCCTACCCAGACTGTCCTGTGATGCACCTATGTAACTTATAAAACAACTTTTCTCCCTTACGTCACCACCTTTGGTCAGGGTGGTTTTTTCAAAGTAAGGAAACTAGAACATTCTCTCTCCCGCCTCTAGACATTAATCCTGTTAGAAATACACCTAGCAAAGATTCTGTTCCACCCTTTGCGCTGTCTCTTCACCTAACACTTTTCCTTATTGTACTGCTTTTAAAGTTTGACGACTTCTCTTTCGTCAGTAATTGCCACTACTTCCCAACTGGGTTCTATTCAGATGCTGTATCTTGACTGGTTTTTCTACTTTCCCCTCTAAGTTTCAGAGTTTTAGATCTTACATCAAGGTCTTTGGTCCATCTGGAGTTGGTTTTGTACAGGGCTAGAGATACTCGTTTCAACCTTTTACATGTGGACATCCACTATTCTCAGCACCATTTGTTGAACATGCACTTTCCTCCAACATGTATTTTTGGCATTTTATTATTAAATAAGGTGGTTGCACGAGTTAACATGTATGCTTTTGTTCCAGTAATGTGCTGTGGCTCTATAGTCTAACTTGAAATTAGCTTTTTTCCCCTTTTCTTTTTTTCTCAGCACCGTTTTCACTATCCAAAGTGTTCTATGATTCTGCATGGATTTTAGGATGTTTTTTCCTGTGAAAGTGGCATTAAATTTTGATTGGGGTTGCACTGAATCTTTAGATTTCTTGTTAATAAAACCATTTAACAATTTTGTTATGATCTGCAAACGTAGCTCTTCAACTTCTTTATTTAGTGTTTTGAAGTTTTCATTGTAAAAGTTTTTCACTTCTTTGGTTAGGTTTATTCCAAGGGTTTTCAGGGTATGTGTGGGCAGGGTCAGGAAGACAGTTGTGAATGGGATTGTTTTCCTGTTTTCTTTTGCGGCATGTTTATGGTAGACAATGCTTTTAAAATTTTTATATGGCAATTTTGTATGCTACCACTTTGCGGAAAGTGTGTATTAGAGCTGTTTCCTGTTAGTCTTTTGGTTCTTCTAGATATGAAATCTTTTCTTCTTTTCCTATTTGTATCTTTTGTTTCTTTATTGTGTTGCTCTACTAAGATTTCAAGCAGTAGACTTTCTAAGTGTAGAAAAAGAAAGAGACCATATTTGCTCTTGCTGATTTTTAGCAGAAATGCAGTGTTTCCCATTTAGTATTACTAGTGAGTATGTTTGTCATATATAACCATTATTATGCTCAGATATGTTCCTTTCTATTATTATGCTCAGATATGTTCCTTTCTACCCTCAGTCTCTTTGGGGTTTTTATCATGAAAGAATGCTGGATTTTGTCAAAAGCTTCTTGTTCACCTACTAAGATGCTGCTGTGATTTCTGTTCTTGGGTCCTGACACTAGTCTGCATGTTAAAACATTCCTACATATCTGGATTGAAGCCAACCTGAAATGGTAAGTGAACGTCTTGTCTTCTTGAATTTGGTTTGCAAGTATTTTAATAAATTTTGCACATATGTCCATACTGAGGGGAGGGGAGGGATTTTGGTGCATGGGGTGTAAATCATAGACATTCAATAAAAAAGTTTTCACATCTTCCATTCCCTGATGTTCTAAGTCTTTGAAATATATAGCAAAGTATTACAAACATTAAATATATACTAGCAACATAAATTTGCAATTAATTTTCCTTCCTTAGTGCTTCTTTCTGCTTGAGAAGACTTAATTCCACTGAGGCAGGTGTGAAGAGCTCAAAAATAGCTGTGTTGGGCCTCAAGAGTTTCCACAAAGAAAGGGTGCTGCAGTTCTACAGAGGGTGCTACAGCCCAGCAGCATCCAAAATGGGCTGCAGCAAGCAAGCATTCCAAGCGTCAGCAGCCAGCTCTCAGGAGGTGCCCTGCAGCCTCACAAAGTGCCAGTGTGGGTGCCGAAGCCTGAGCCTGCAGGGCGCTTCTGGTCTGTGTGGCCATCTACGACAAACGCCAGGTGCTGGCAGTGCGTGAACTGACTGGACTGCTTAACTGTTTCTTCAACACATGGCTACAGTTCAAGGTTTTAAGTGGGTTTACTGGAACCCACTTTTTATAAAGGTTATGGTAAACACTCTCTTTGTAATTAGGGATGTTTCATACCTATGATTATGTTGACCATAATCTCAAGGGTACACTTTCTAAGCCTACGTAACCTAGGGAAGGAATGGGGTTTGCTTAAGCTCACACATTAAAATGAAGCTATGAGCAACTGAGTCACTTGACTCTAATAACTGGAGGACCTATTTTTTCTCTTCTTCTTAAGTGCATTCCTATTGAAAACTAGAGAGAAAAACACCTATCAATCTACTGTCTGTTTGATAAGGAAAGTTAAATTAAAACCACTAAAGGATATTGTAGTTATTAAAAATTAGTTTGTCTTATATATGCTTAACAAGGGGAGTAACTATAAATTTTTATGCTGAAAAAACAAAATTCAAAGCCACAATGACATGTGCATACAGTACCAGCTGCTGCAATGCTGAGGCAGAAGAAATCACCCTGTCTTGAAACAAAGAAAAAGAAAGAATATATATATGAACATCATTTAAATATTTATTTAAGAAAAAAATGGGAACATATATAAATCTGTGTTTGGAGGGCTGAGGATGTAGCTCAGTGCTAGAATACTTGCCCACCACGTACAATGCTGAGTTTGAACTTCAGCATAAAAAAACACCAAGGAGATAAATAGCTGCTACTCTTCCAGCATTGGAAACCCCCTAACAGTAGTAACTGTGCCTGTGCGAGTGTCATTATCCGATTAAACACTTTCAAAAGCTTTAAGTGGCTCACTGAATCTGAATGTTGACCTTGTGTGTGTGCCTATGTGCCCAGAGGTCAGAAGATGACCTAGAGTGTCACTCTATCTACCCGAGGAAGCCAAGGGTGGACAGCACAAGCTTCCCTCTGTCTCTGTCCACCCTGACCTTTGAGACTGGGGCTCTTACTGCACTTGCAGCTTGCTATTTCAACCACACTGGCTGGCCTGCAAGGCCCTCGCCTCTGCCTTGTCTCTGTTCCTCCAACATGAAGGTCATATGGGCTTCACCACTCCTGGCTTTTATATGGGTGCTGGGGACCCAAGCTCGTATGCTTCTGCTGACACAGCAAGCATTACCCCCCCCTCAGTCCCCTCCCCAGGCCTGGTGTTTAAGCTGACCAGCCAGCGTGCCACACAGATCCTCCTGTATCCACTTTGCCAGCGCTGGGATTATAACTGGACCACTTGGCTTCTTTTTCATGACTTCTGGAGGCCAAGCTCAGGATCCTATGCTTGCACAGGAGGCACGCTGTTAAATGAGCCACCTTGTCAGCCGTTTTTGTTACTTTTAGAAGAAGTGGTGGGGGCAGCTCAATGAACTCTGACTTACCGCAGGCTTACAGGAAAGAGTAGTATAGAATCCAAAGCTTCAATCTCTGGCCAGTGTGATCTCACACTCTCCACTGGGCAATGCTAGACAGGGCAACATTCCTAATGCAGCCTGGATGCGTTCTTATAAAGTGAATGGTTTGGGGTACTAGGCTTAGAATTACACTCCTGAAAGTCACAGGACTTAGTCAAGTGTCCAGCTCTCTGACCAGCTTGGGAAAATGCTGAAAAAATAGTGTTGGTTTTTTCCCCACTGGAGCCAGATCCCGTTCTAGAACCATCTGTGTGGTGCACACCTTTGCGTCTTAGCTTCCTTGTGTGTAAAGTAAGGACATCAGTGCTTGCCTCTTAGGACTGCTGTGAGCATCGTGAGCCTGTGCACGTGAAATGCCCAGAGCACAAGCGCTCTGTGTGGCTGCTATCACTAGAGTTAAGACTCTCCGGCTCCAGGTTCTCCAGGGCCTCTGGACAGTGAGTAAAGCACTTGCTACATGTTTCCTTCTTTCAAGACTAGTACTCCACGTTTTTACATCTTCTCTCATTTATTGGAAAAAAAAAACTTTAGAAAATGGCAGTTAGTAAAGGACACAAACAAATCAACAGAAACATACTAGTGGAAAACATAGAGAATATAAAACTAAAAATGCCACTGGCTTCTTTAATTGGATAAGAGCACAAAATCTAACAGGCAGATCTACTTTAAACAAATTAAAAGCTATTTTTCTTAAAAAATAATTCTCCCCAAGTCAAATATATATATACACACCCACAAAAATGGTGTGTAAGGAAAGCCATCACACAGAAAGAGCTGTATCCTGGGTTTAAGGAAACAGTTGCCGAAGCAGGGATTACCACAAAGTCAGCAACAAGTTACTAACACCCACTGCCCAGCCGGGCCTGGCTCTACAGCCCAAGATGGCCTCAAACTCAAGCCCCTTCCTCAGCCTTCCAAGTGCTGGATTACAGGTGAACACTGCCATATCCAGGAGGTTAGTAGTTCTTACGAACTGAGCATTCAAACGTTGCATGGCACAAAGCTATACTGTATAAAGTACTATTAAGTATAAAGGAAAATGAATGCTTAGCTTTTACAAAAAATGCTTCTTAAGGAAACAACACAAACCACTCAGCAGAGCAAGGAGGCTACAGCAAGCTGCCAGATACAACTGCATATCTGTGCTAGGAAATTCTACTTATCAGAGTGGACGAAACGGGCATTCTTAACATGTCATACTTGACCAAATTTAAGCTTTCTGTTTCTTCCCCTACCCACCAGTAACTTGCATGACCCAGCAGAAAGAGAGCGTTTAGAATTGGTTATTTTATTTTTCTTTCTGTGGCGAGACTGTCATGGAGCCTGGATATTTCAGGTTCATATGCATCCATGACCAGTGTCCCGCTGTGGTCAAAGAACTTAGCAATAGACTTGGTGAACTCGGCTTCTCGCTGCTGCTTTGTCCTCCCACTGATGAAGGTCAACTTCAGGGTGTATTTGTCATCAAACCTACGCATCAGGACAAAAAGAACAAATCAAAACCCAACCGGACTGGAAAACTGCAGGGCTCTCAGGGTGGGGGACGACAGTAATGGAATACGCAATAGTAGAAGAGGGTACTGGGGGGAAGGACCAGTGAGAGCATACAGACGAACACACCCAATGAACGCACCACTTGTATGCTAACTTTAAAAACCAATTAAAAACCAAACAGGGACTCAAGCAGTAACAAGCCCTCAGCTTGTTCAGTTTTTGAAAAGTGAGGAGGATAAGCTTGGCATTGTTGATACACGGGACTATGCCCAACGCTCATCCAGACAGACCGACAGGCAGGCCTTCCCACGTCTTGAAGATACTAATTCTGATGTCTCCTTAGATATGCTGATATACCTTCCTTGGCTTAATTACTGAACCCTAATGAAGATGAGAACAAGCTATCCAAGAGTATTCCATGTGGAGGGACCAGAAAGTACAGAGGCCCTGAGGCAAAAACATGCCTAGGGTATCTGAAGAAAAGCAGGAGATGCGTGAGTGTTTGCACATGCATGTGGAGCACACACAATACATACGGACTGCTAATGTCCTGGGAACTTAGCCTTTTTCCCAAACAAGAGATTTTAACAGAAGACTAAGTGGGTGTGACTTATGTTTGCAGGTTACTTGTTTTTCTTGCTCTCCTGGCAGTGACTACAAGCAGGGAGAGAAGCTTCGGGGTCCACCAGAAGTGAGGAGTTGGTAACAATGGAGCTGGCAAGTAGGCAGGCTAGACACATCTGGGCAGAACTCTGGAGTCCAAATGATCTGGACTTGTTAGGAAAGAAACTGCTACTTACCCAGAGATGAAAACTAAGGGACGAGCAGGCAGGATAATGGGAAAGGAGTTGAGTTTTGGACATGTTAACTCTGAGGTGCCCTTTAGGATCCAGTATCAGATAGAGAGCAGGATATAGCTACAGTTCAGAGAAAAGGTCTAGGATAAAAATGTAGATTTAGAGACCTGTATATATGCAACATTTAAGATCTTGAAAAGAGACAAAGATTTCTTAAGTGTAAAGTGGGTCTAGGAGCATGGACCAGTTTTGGATACCTTGAACACTTGAGTGTACTCTTGAAGGTCAGAGAGACTGTGGTTTGAGTTGTACAAAGCACCACTCCAGAGATGCTTGACCACATTCACAAGGAAGTCTGAAGACACAGATCCTAAAAGATAACTAACCTCACAGCTTTGATCTTTTTTTAAAAAAGACCTATTTAACGTGTATGTGTTCGTCTGCATGAGTTTTTATGTACAATGTGCACGCAGAAGACAAAACAACCCCCCACCCCACCCCCACAAAAAACAAAAAACAAAAACAAACAAACAAAAAACCCCAAACCACCAGAAGAGGATGTTGGATTTCCTTGTCCTGGCCACAAGAAAAAGACAGTCTTTCCTCAGTCTTCCAGCAAAGCATTCCTTCTGTGATAAAGACACCTGACAACTGCAGCAGGAGGAAAAGCTTACAGCTCAGGCGTCCTACTAGCATGCTGCTCTGCACAGGGCAGCAGAGAATGTGAGTCATGACAGCGCCCCAGAGCAGACCCAACGCCAGGCGTGAAGGATCCCCAATAACTCAGGATGGGCATTACCTTTTGAGGCTGGAGGACAGTTGCCAAATGTCATCAGGATCCATTCCTGTAGGATCTTTTCTGTGCGCCACAAGAAAGATGCTCTTCTCTTTATATGAGGTATAAATGGTGAGAATCCCCATCATTACAAAATAGGTTCAAATAATGTTAAGGGGAAAACATACAAATATGCAAACACAACAAAAGTGCAGTAACAACAAATGAGACACAAGAGCCACAAACATTTTCCTGACACTCCTAAATAAGTTTTATCTTACCGCCAAAGCACTGAGCATTTAGTTACCTGCTCTTTGCCCCTGTACTTATGCACCTATAGGAAGCAAGACTCTCTCTGGTTAGTTCTCTATAACTCAAAAAGGAGTCAAAAGATACAGAACACACAGGCTTTCTCATCTTCTACATTAAAGGACACAGACCTAACAGGGTTCAGTTACTCAAGACTTTTGTTATAACTTGTGCTTATCTCTCTATTTAAAGAGAGAGAGAGAGAGAGAGAGAGAGATAGATAGATAGATCAGAGTCTGGAGAGATGGCTTAGCAATTCAGAGCACTGGCAGTTCTTGCAGGGAACCTAGATTTGAGTCCCACCACTCATAGGGCAGCCAACTACATTCTACAGCACAGTTCTAGGAGATCTGACACTCTTTTCTGGTTTTATTGGGTACCAGGCTTGCATGTAGTACACAGACATACATGCAGATAAAACACATACATGTAAAATTAAAATTAATTAATTAATTAAAATCTATCACAGTGGATTTGACTATATTCAACGAATGTCAAAGCGACTTCAGATCAGTCTACTGTGAGAGCAATTATGTCTGATATACATGCAGACACATTATTATACTGGTTTGACAGTGTTAACTCTACATTCAACCACTAACGTGATGAGGCGTGTCATTTAAATGTTATGAACTAGAGAAGCAGGACGTATAGGGCAAAGGGTTATGGACTCCAGAGTTAGCATATTCCTGGATTTGTACTTCAGCATTTAATAAATTAATTTATTCCCCGAGTACCCTCATTCCTACAAAAATAATACTGAACTTTAGAATTGTCATGAAGCTAGGCACAATGGCACACACCTATATTTTCACCACTTGGCAAGCTGAGTCAGGACTACTGTAAGTTTAAGGCTAGTATACTGAGACCCTGTCTCAAACAAACAAGAACGGAATTGTCAGGGGGTTTCTATAAATAACCATGTGGCACACAGGGTTATTTACAGCAGTAGTCACTAACACTATATATAAAACATGAGCTTAGGTTCGTGCTTTGCTTTAAACAAATATAACTGAAACACCATCAAAGTAGTTCTTTTGGAAATTATGTGTAATAAGGTTGCTGCCACTGCCTTGAGAATGATCTCTAGAGCTTACGGCATATTCTCTTAGGCTGCTTTAGCAGTGAAACTTTCAAGCCAGGGCACTTAATACGATTACTGAAGAGTGAGAGATTACCTGTTGCCAAGGCCAGGAACCATCTACTTGTATGCTACTATTTTTATCAGGTGCTTTATTACAATGGCTTGCTAACCACCTCTGAAAGTGGATTTACTTTATTTTTAAAATTATGCATGTTATGTGTGTGTCCATGTACAGCATGTGCACATAAAGTCAGAAGAGTGTGCCAGGCCCCTGGAGCTGAAATCACAGATGATTGTGACATGGGTTCTAGGACGGGAGGCAGAAGCAGGCGGATCGCTGTGAGTTCAAGGCCAGCCTAGTCTACAAGGTGAGTCCAGGACAGCCAGGACTACACAGAGAAACTTTGTCTCAAAAAACCAAATAAATAAATAAATGAAACAAAATTTAACTTACAATAGTTGTAACTATGAATTAAAAATGCATGCACTCCACCATACTTTCAAACACTGCAGATTAGCCTAGCCTACCTTGAATATGCTCAGAACATTTACATCAGCCAGTAACTAGGCAAACTCATCTCATACAAAGTCTACTGTATAACAGCATGATGAATACCTGGTGTAACTTATTGAATACTATGTTGAAAATAAATACAATGGTTGTACAGATATTTTTTCATGCCATTATAAAGTAGAGAAATCGTAAGTTGAATTCTTTAAATGTAGGGACTGTCTATATTATATACCAAATATACTATAAAATCTCCCATCTAGTTTTTTCTTTTTCATTTGTGTATGGTATAGGCATGTGCATTTGTGTGTGTGCACGCCAGAGGTTGGTACTAGGTGTCTTTCTATATCACTCTCTACCTAATTTTTTGAGACAAGGCCTCTCACTAAACTGGAGCTCACTGCTTCAGAACGACCAATCCGTCTCCATGCTCTCAGCACTGGGATCATAAGCCTGTGCTGCTAGGTCGATTTTTATGTGGGTGCTGGGGATCCAGTCTTTGTGCTTATGCAGCAAATATTTTAACAACCGAGCCACCTCCCCAGTCCTCTTTCTGTTATTTTATTTTATTTTAAATGTTTAGGTAACACAGGCTCTGCCAGGTAGCCCTAGCTGCCCTGAAACTCATGATCACCCTGACTTAGGCTTCCGGGAACTGGGATCACATGTGTGTGCTACACACCCCGTGTCTCAGTTATTTTTACAATTCTCAACAGGTATTACTTCCATCTTTTCCTCTAGCCCAAGATCACAGACACCCTGGATTTCAAACCCATGTTGTATAGCTCCAGAAGGGATCCCCAATTCCAATGAAACACGGGGCTCAGGATCTCCCCAGCGAGCTCTTCAGCTTTAAGAAAAATATGAAACAAAATTGGAATTCTAAAATCCAAAGCTTTTCTACTAAAAGTAAGGAATAAATGGATTAAAGCAACCCAATCTAATAGAAAAAAATCCAATAGGTTAAAAAAGCTGGGCCTCACTATCACCGTTTATTTGTTTAGTGTTCCTACTAGCTAATAACTAAATACACTGCAGACAAAGGAACCTTATTAAATACAGAGTATCAATGATGTGACAGGAATTTACAGGCACAACTTTCACGTTAGTTCTAACATTAGCAAGCCCTAAAATCAAAGCTTTTATGGAAAGCAAGGTGACTTAACAGAAGATACTTTGAATTCTTACTAAAAAGCAAACCATAGCATAAAAAAAGGATATGATATGACGCACAAAGCCAAAACCGGCTTGGACTCTGGAAAGGGGTGCATGTAATCCCAGATCAAAGCCACTATGGCAAAGAAGCAGGAGATGGTACAGATGGTGAGGCGACCGTCAATTAGACCAAAGTTCTCCACATACTTGTACTTTTCCAGGAGCACCTAGTGAGGAGCAGGACAGAAGGTGACAGTGACTCTTCCTTCCGATGGCTTGCCTCTACTGACTCCACTAAAGTCATGCTATGAACTGTGGGAATGAACAGTCCTTTTCACCTAGCATACTACTTACCACGCAAACCCTCTTTAAAGAATCCCAAAGGAAAAACTTAACAAATCTTTAGTTTTGAAATTCTCAACTTCTCATAGGACGCAGCTAACATTTTCTTTTCTCTTTGCAAATGAACTAATCACAGATGAATGCTCTCCCTTTCCAAGTTTCTGTGCTCTAAGCTAATTAATCTCAAAACGATGTTACCAACTTTCTCATTAGCTCAATGCTCATGCTCTAACATACTTCCCCCTACTTATTCTGTGTTAATAGTAGAAGCCTATTTTGGCTCATTTTTTAACTTGAAAGCTATGGCCATTCCAAGTAAGAGAAGAGACCCATGAGGAGACTTTACAGGCTGAAAAACACACTCGCGTAAGTCCTCGCAAGAAGTATGTATACCTTTTTGGCGGAATCATCCAAAGAGTTTTTCACAGCTGATCCATCCCACTTATCAATTTTTACAGGCTTATCATCAATCTTCCACTACAAAACAAACAGAAAAGCTGTGCATCAAAAAACATGGCAACTTACAAAATAGAATGAGCTACTTTCTTCAGATCCCTAAGTACACAAAGACTCTGTCTTCTGATATTACAGAGACTGCGCACTGCAATCAGTGGATTTTCCCATGGGTGGTGCAAGTCTTCAAGCAGAAAATGCAAATCCTGTAAGCCCAGAACCAGAATATGCGCATGCACTATGTGAACTCATGTATCCCACACCGTTACCCACAGATGAATGTAGAAAAAAACTCGCCTTTGTTTATCCTAACATTCTGTAAGCATAAAAATCAGAAAATACAGATACAGGAATTCATAGACACTAACAAAGAGGAAAGGTCTTCCTTAGAACACCACTGTCTGTGAACAACTTGAATACTTTATTAGCATACTGTATCTCTAAGATAGCAAAATAAGTATCATCTGTTGAAAATATCAAATGTTAAATTATAAACCAAGCGTTCTCGTTTGTTTTCTGTTGCTATGATAAAATACCATGACCAACAGCAACCTGGGAGGAAACCAGGGATGAGATGCAGCTCAGAGGCAGTGCTTGCCTGGCCCACATGAAGCCCTGCGTTGGATCACTAGCAGCCAATTAAATTCAAATTCATTTGGCTTGAGAATGGATTCTTTTACTGAAAGACAAAAAAATATTTCTCTATTATCAGCCTTTTTTTAAAAAGCTGTGATTCTATACACATTAATATACAAATAAAACCTGAAGTCTGTAAAGAGGAAAAATATAGCAGAATGTTATGTATGTATAAAAATTGTATGTATTATGTGTGCGCGTGTGTGCGTGCGTGCGTGCGTGCGTTTTACAGGTAGCTGGGAGTCACTTGGTATGGTGCTGGAACAGAACATGGATCCTCTGCAAGAACAGCAAACACTCTTAACCACTGAGCTATCTATCGCTCGAGCCCCCAAATTAGTTATATTCAAAGCCATTATGAATTAAATGTTCTCCCAACCTGCCAGCCTATTAATCAAACATGACATCTAATTTTAAAACTTACATATTAAACTAAGAAATTAAGTTTTGTCTAAACAGCTAGCTCATATGCATTCAGCCAAGTATATTCCATTTTTAAAATCCCAAAGATTGGTAAAGCTAAGCCTACAATGAGATTTGGACTATCAGTGAAATAATGAAGTCATTTTGAAAATTTTGTCATTCCAAAAGGGGGCGGGGAAACAAATCTTCATAGATATCCCCTTCAGAGAAATATCGTTCAGTGTAGCACAATCAGAAATGAAACTTGGCTCTCTAACCTCCTCTTAATTTTCAGGGATAAAATGCAGAATCATATTTAATCAACTGCAGCTCTTCTAACTCTACTGTCCGGTACCCAGAATCCTCAGCTGAGAAAACAGGAACTTTTCCAGTGAATTGGGTGGGGGGGGGGGGAAGTCCTGAGAATGGTTATAATCTGGTTTCTGAAGAGAGGGTGCATAATTCCACTTTGCATGCATGAAAAACCTTAGCCCTCTGTACTATGGCAAAGAAATGTCTGGACAAGTGGGGACTGACACTAGGTGTCTATTTTGGGGGCTATAGTTGCCATCATTCTCAAAAGCTGCTCATCTAAAGTGTATGCAAATCACATCCCCTCTGCAGATATGCTGGTACCTTTCGTCCCTCCTCTGGTCTTCTGGTCTTCTGGTCTCCCTAGGCACAGGTGCTGTGGTTAGTCTGGAGTGCTATGTATTCAGATGCTGAATTCTGCCCCCCCCCATCTGATCATGTTCATTGTTCAATGTTGTGTAAACTTTGCTCCCCAACTATCTCTGATTGGTTAATAAAGAAGCTGAGAGCCAATGACTGGGCAGAGAGGAAAGGGGGGCGGGGCTTCCATTCCCAAGTGTGAGGGTCTTGGTAGGGATCACGAGGGAGAGGAGAGTGACTGACCTGACAGAGCATAAGCAGCCCAGGCACGAGCAATACGGCAAATAATTCGCGATGTGTGGCTGGGAAGATGCCAGACTAGCACAGAGGAGTAAAAAGATCATAGCTGCCTAGTTATAGAGCTTAAAGCTTGTTCAATAATAAACCTAATAGGTCTCATTTATTTGACAGTTAGAATGAGTGACTAGAAAAGACCTCCAAACATCTTTTCAACAAGGGGCAATATAGGAAGAAAAATATAATAAAGCAGGGGCTGAGGAGATTAGTGAGCTCTGAAATCAGTAAGAGATCCTGTCTCAGGTATAAGGTGGAGCCAGGCATACTAGTGCACGCCTTTAATCACAGTGCTCAGGAGGCAGAGGTAGATGGCTCTCTAGGAGTTTAAGGAAGGCAGTCTGGTTTGTATAGTTCCAGGCCAGGCAAGGCTACACAAAAGACTTTGTCTCAAAAACAAACAAACAAACAAACAAAAAGGTGGAAATCAACTGAGGAGGATATCCAACATCAGTTTCTGGCCTCCATGCATACAAGTGCGCGCGCGCACACACACACACACACAGTGGGGTGGGGAGGGCAGCGTGGGTAAAGACAAGTTTGTTTCACATGGTATATAATGGGCAGCACGTGGAAAGCAAGTCCTAAGGACTGCCACCCTTAGGAAGGCATATTTTCCAGGTTGGTCTTTGCCTGCTATCTGGCAATCTAACTGTTACACAGTTGACTGATCACATTAATATAAAACATCTCCTACATGTAGCATTATATACTGAGTCTCATGGTTTATCTAACACATCAGTTTCCTACACTGATATACAGAAAGTCTTGGGAATTCTCCTGACACATACACATCTACTTTTCCTGCTGTTCCGCCAGCTTTTCAAAACAGTCATGGTAGTGACTTGGTGTTATCTAACAGCCTAACTGGACTGGATCATGACTGTGAGTTTGTATTACAACCATACAAGCTACTCATATTTACTAGTCACTGTAGTTACTAGAAGTCACTTTTCTATCAACAGAAGAGCAGGACATGTTTGTCCCTGGCCACATTTTGGAGGTCAGAAACGACTGACCTCCAGTTCACAGAAAGAGGGTCCTTCATGACCTTCATGGAACACTGGAGACTCATTTCCTTCTGAGTCTCCACTGCAGAACATTCTAAAAGACATCTCACTGCAGTCGTGCGATCTCTCTTCCAAAGTGCTTAGGACGTTTTTAAACATGTCTCCATTTTAAAGAGTAAGTAAAGAATACAGGCAGTCATTTCAGAACTAACTGCTTTGGGGATTACAGCCTCTGTTCCCCGTGCATCTTCCAGGACTAAGGGCTGGGGATGGGTCAACAAAGGAAAACATTTTTGGTCATCAGGGTATGCTAAGCAAACCGACAGCCTTGAGTATAACATGGTAGCAGAACACTTTCTACACTTTCGTTACAGTGGAACAGACGCTGTGCAGTGGCATGAAGGCTGCAGTGGACTCTTCAGAGCGTTCCTTAGCCTAACTCAAAGGATCCCTCAATTCACCCTGGGGAGACGGACACTAGGAGTGAGAGGGGTGTATTAATAGAAGGACCCCACTCTGATTTAGGAAAAAAAAAACAATAAGAGCTTTCTCTCTTCTTTTGTCTATTCCAGTTCAGGAAGCAGAGATAAGCTGCAAGGCAGGACAGTGAGCAGTAGGAACAAGGCTGAGGAACCCTAACCCAGAAGGACTGCTTACAGGCTAAACTTGACTCTGAGCAGGACATAGATAAGATTTAACTAGGTGAATATCAACCAACTTTATGTGCTTTAAGAGTTTGTTAGTTTTGTTTTGAAAATCGTCTCACAGACAAATCTGCAGATGATCTCAAAGGGAACACTAGAGACATGTGTAACTATACGATACTACAAATAATATATAAATTAGATGGGGCCATTCTAAAGTACAGAACCTGAATGTTCAACAAACATCAGCAAGGAGATGAAAAGTGAACATTTATGATGTGGAACTGGATGGACTTAGTAACAAACTAGTTAAAAGTAACATGAGAGATGCCTGCCCATCACAATTAGGGCTTAGATGACTTGTCTGAACCACCACGTCATTTCCCAAGAGAAGGAACACAGAGGAAAAAGATAAATCCTCTTTGCATATACTGGGTTTGAGATGTTTAAGCTCTACAGTTGTATTTTACCTCTGACCTCAGAATTTTCTAGCCTATAAGGAGTTAAGAGTCACCTTCCACACACACACACACACGCACACGCGCACACACACACATACACATACATCCATGTAGCAAGAGCAGGAATAACAAGTGCAAAAACAAAGGGGAAAATGTTAATTTGGGAATAAAATGATGTGTACCTTCAAAATGTGGTTGCTTACTTAAGATGCAATTTGAAAACCCCTGGTATCACCCAGACAAGATTACAGTTCTTAGCAGCACATGGAACCTTCTATTTCAATCTGTTCTTTAAGAGCCAAGGAATACTGTAACGGAAATCACTGGTATACATGTGCTTATTAGTGGCCGCATGTATGAGTTAGTTGGGGGTTAGAAACTACCACGTATCAATTAAATTATGAACATGCACACTAGTGGCAATTCCAGAGAAACCGATGAAAAAAATTGCCCCTCAATGTCTTCTCTGGTCCCAAACTAAACAAGCAGCCTGACCCCATGACTCAGGAAGCCTACACTACTGCAGTGCTGTGGGGACAGCTTCAGCTCATGGAATCTATGGCTTACCTAGCCCACAAATGATGCCAATACATCTGAGATCTAAGGCTGAAAGAAAATGGCTCGCAGTGAAACTCCCATGAGTAAAGGGATGAGGAGGCGAGGCTGTAGCTCAGCTGGTAGAGGGCTTGCCTAGCATGCCCTAGGTTTAATCCCTAGCACCTCATGTACTGTGCAGGCCTGTAATCTCAGCCCTTGGGAGGTGCAGGCTAGATATTAGAAGTTCAAGGTCCTCCTCAGTTACAAAATGAGCTAGAGGCCAACCTAGAGCACATAAGGCCCTGCCTAAAAACAATGCAGTCAGGTACTCGTCTTTAGGAAGGCACAGGCACACAAGTCACCTTGAGTTCAAGGCCACACTGGTCACACAGTGAGTTCTAGAATTCCAGGCCAACCAGCACTACACAGTGAGACGGTCTCAAAACAAACAAACAAGCCCTTATTCTATGGACATGGCAGATTCCACATTTAAAAACTACATGCGACCAGTCTGGAAATCGCACTACATTGTAAGTTCCTCTCTAGATTCTTTGCGGGAATGCAAGTGGCTTCCCCAATGTGCAAAACAGCTGAACAAAGCACCAAGGTGTCAGAACACAGTCAACTGTGAGATTTCTGAGAGCTTACAAGAAAACAAACCTACGTCTTGTGACCTGAGCTCCTTTAGAACACGGACTTGCTCTTGGATGTGTTTTGTGCTCCTCTCAGGTGTAGTGGGTAGGGCGGAATTTACCTCAGCTCTTGTTATTCATCCGCCTCTACAGAAAACCACGCTTATTCCACGCATGGCTTGTCCCTGTGATTACACTCTTCACTCAGATGACTCTTCTTAAACCTCACAGTATCATAACTGTCTGATGCTCTGAATAAAGCTGGCTAGTGCATGAGACCTAGGTCCGCCTCGTTTTTAGGTCCCCTCACCCAGGCTCACACTGCCAACTCTAGCGAGCGGTAAACCCAACAAAGCCTGTAATCCCAGCACTCTGAAGACTGAGGCCAGACAAGCACCAGTTCCAGGACAGCCTGGGCAACAGAGACCACATTAACACACACACACACACACGCACACGCACACGCACACACACACACACACACACACACACACACACACGCGTCAATTAAAATACCATACCACATGACCTAGCAATTCTACTCCCAGGTATATGGGACTGAAAATGTCCACCCTGTGGACAACCGTGTTGATAGCAGGTATCACACAGCTAAAAGGTGCATGATTCAAACAGTAACAGATAGATGGAAAAGTAAAATGTCATGTTTTGCTATCTGTCGGAGGAAGGGGTTTAGTGGGTGAAGCACTGGGCGCACAGTGTGAAGACCTGAGTTTGGAGTCCCAGAAGCCACATGGTACCGGGACACTGGACTTAGTTGTGAATATCTGTAACGTCCATACTCCTGTGGTGAGGAGGGAGGCGGAAACAGGATGATCTCTAAGGGAGCAGAGGGTGAGGACTGACACCTCAGTCTGCCCCCTATGTCCACACACATGCCATGGGGCACACATCCACCCCCACACATACAGAACATTTAAAATGGTTTATCAGTGCTGATGAATAAATTTAGGTCACATAAAATGAAGTTTGATACAGGCTATAAACATGTGAACTAGTGAGGCAGTGGTGCCACAAGCCTTTAATCCCATACTTGGGAGGCAGAGGCGGGAGGATCTCTGGGTTTGAGGCCAGCCTGGTCTATAGAGCGAGTTCCAGGACAGCCAAGGCTACACAGAGACACCCTGGCTCAGAGAGAAAAACAAAGCCAAACAAAAATCACGCGTGCGGTTTGAAATATGTTAATCATGATAGGTCACGTATGTATAATTTCACTTACATAAAATATTCACAACAGCCAAATCCAGAAACAGACTAGACTACACTAGGGATGCAGCTTAGTGGTACAGTCTTACTGGTTTGCATGTACCAGAGTCTCAGTTTTAGCCTCCTCACTGACAAAAAGCTTTCTGGGGTATTCTGGAGCTAGGAAGAAGGACTAGGAGAGGTGTGCCAATGGCTATGGGGCTTTGCGAAGACTTATAAACACTTGCTGAAATTGTGTACCAATGACCTTCTGATTAAACTAAAGACCATTGGACTGTAAAATTTTTGTATTAGGGAGGCAGAGGTAGGTGGATCAGTGTGAGTTCGAGGCTAGCCTGGTCTACAAAGCGAGTGAAAACAAAACAAAACAAAATTATGTATTAAACCTCCATTTTAAAAAAATTAACTATTAAAATGTACAGGTAAGAAAGAGTGTATAAGAGTATGAATAGCCAGGCCTCAATACTATAAAATCTTATTCTGATCTGGGTGGTATAGATACTTGTTGTTTTTAACTAAAACCCAAGGGAATCTGATATGTACAGTTTTTACATCATATACTAATTTCTAAGGTAGTCAAAACCCAGAGAGGAGGAAAGATGGGCGGTGCACGCACACAGTGACTTGCTCCACATTCCAGGTGCAGAAACTGAATTACATAGAGCTTTGATAACTGGTCCAAGAATACATAGCTGGCAAAAGGAGAGCCAGAAATCAAAGCAAGGTTGGCACCAGAGCTATATTCTCAACCAAGACACAAAAGCTGTGTTCTAAGGTCAGGCTGAGACTCCAACCATGAGACAGAATCCAGGTTATGAGGTTTAAATGATTTGGATAACAATTAAAAAATAAAACATACCAACTTCTAATAGTCTAAACAAATTAAGACCCAGCTATTCTTCATAGCTGTCACACAGAACAAAAGATTTGGGGCAAAAACGACTTAGTGCAGTGAACTAAGTCACTTCAAGATGGAAGATTAGATGTGCGAACTTTTTTGCAAAAGTCAGGAAGTGGGTGCTGCTTGGTTCTTAACGTCAGTTTCAGAAAACTGACTGCATTTCTTCACAGCAAGTGAAATACAGGTGCAGAAATCAAAGCCCTCCTTGAGATCCCAAAAGGAGGAAAGAAAAGGAAGAGAAATTAAATTTAAGAGAGTCTATGAAAGGCAGCATCCTCATCTGAGCACACCTTATGTGCTCCCTCAGGACAAGCCCTCTCTGCTCACTGAGCCCAGCTCCACTCAGCAAGCTCTCTCTGTTCACTGAGCCCAGCTTCTCTCAGGACAAGCCCCCATGCTCTCCACCTCAGCAGTTAGGGTTTTTTCCAGACACTGCAAAACAGCATCCACTACAGCTTGTCCTAAGACTAACTTGGCTAACTTCAGAGATGCAAGCACTCACTCTGCAATGACTAGTGGAGAGAAACCCTCACAAGAAACTGGAAAAGTACAAAACATATGGCAACTCCCAGGGGCACTAGGTGTGAGAGGAATCCAGAGAGTGAACAATTCAATGAAACCAGAAATGATGTTTTCCAGGAAAAAGAACTTAAAATGCTCTTGACTATTTTCGCTCTTCTGTTTCTCATTTCTTGGTCAAATCTTCCAAGTAGGGGTGGGGGAGGTACGGTGGACTGAGACTGTAATCTCATTAGGCAGGTTGAGGTACAAAGACTTGTTTTCAAGACCAACCTGGGTTACACAGCAGGGCCCTGCTTCAACAAAACAAGATGAACAGCCTTCCCAATGTTCCTGTGAGAACATTGCACATCTTTCCGAAATCCCAGTTGGGGATATCACCACCGTGCCATTCTGTTTTTATATAGGCCTTTAAAACATTGACAGTATTTTATAATTTAATCCTTATAATAAGCCTATAATGAGAACGAGTAAACACCTACAGTGTTTACTGTGGTAACAAAATTTAAGTTCAGTAATGAATAATCACCCAAGGCTTTTCATAAGCTACACTAGGACTCAAAACTTATCCTTCTTTCTAAGAAATCCAAATTACTAGTATTCGACCTTATTGTGTCAAATGAGCTAGGTGAATAATTTCCTCAAGTCACTTTATACTGTCTCAAAAGCCTTTACCTCCCACTCTTACACAAGTAACCCTCCTCCGGTCTAACTCCACCTTTCACTAAGTTTACTCAGGGACCCTTCAGGTAAGCCTACCTCAAGCACCATCATATTCTGTATCTTTCCTCAAGGAAGACTTACTTGAGGACTAAAGAGATGGCTCAGCTGATGAAGATACTTACTGGCAAGCCTCACAAGCCGCGTTTGATCCCTGGGTTCCACACAAAGCCAGTTCCAGGCAGGCTTAGCTACACAGCAAGACCCTGTCTCAAATTTGAATCTAATGATCCTTCTTAAAAAGACAAGGAGAACTGGGGATATGGCTCAGTGCTGCAGTGCTTGCTCGCCACGGAGGAAGCTACGCAAATCCTGGATTTGAACCCTTCAGCATGGTCAGGTATTCGTTTCTTAAGCCCTAGACATCTGTTTGGCACAGAAGAGTCAGTAAGTTTTTTGATTAAAATCTTTCAAGAAAAATGGTTTACTATATTAAAGCACCATGCTTCACAATCATCAATGGCATCGGCCAGGAATGACGACACTGGAAGAAGGCAGTAAGACATACCAGGCATTGATGAGCGGACCTGGAGAGATCCGGTATATTTAGGTCACATTGCTAGAAGCAGAATACTAAGCCTGTTTTTCACGCAGCTGTTTCTTCCAAGATGCTGTTCAACGGGCAAGAAGGCCAATCCAGAAGCAGTTTCCTCCCCAGCTCCCATCCTTTAAGCCCTTATGGCCAAGGATGTGGTTTTTGTTTTTTTAAATAATTGAGGAGGCAGGGTGGAAAGCAGCTAGCAGGTACATACAGCAAGGGACAAGCAGGGAGGAAGAGAGAGAAAGGCAAAGAAATGCAAGAGGGAAAAAGAATCTTAAGGCTTCCTGTCATCCCAGCAAGGGAAGTTAACAAACGAATAGTTCGTTTATTTGACGTGTCATGGGGCGGGGGAGGTGAAAACCCCCTAAACTCTTTGGACTCTGTGGTAACACGCGAGGGTGACGGTGGAAGAGTTGGAGGGAATATAGACTTTTGAATAGAGTCCTTTCATTTCTTTGGGAGTTCAGTTTTCCGCGTTGGTGAAATAGACATGTTCAAGACTGGCTTCCTAGCACAATAGAAACGCGATCATTACGGTGAAACAATGCCGTAATTACGAAAAGCTGCTGTGGCGGCCAGCATTAGGACCAGTAACAGTGAGAAAAGAGGTGACCTAAAGAGAAGGGTTGGGTTTCAATGTGTTGAGAAGGCAGATTACAAACGTGCGTTAGTGGGCTGCACAGGAGCGCTCCTCAAGAAGCCGCAGGAAATAAGGGGGGCGGGGATGGGAAGGTGGTCTCACCAGCTCCTGGGCATCCCCAGGGCTCTAGACTGTCCCCAGGACTGAGATCCTCACCTTATCCAACAAACCACTGCGGCTGCTGCCTGTCCCAGAGCTGGGGCCGCCGCTAGCCCCAGAACTGCATCCGCCACCACCGCCTCTCCCGCCTTGCGACGCCGCCGCCGCCATCTTGTCTCCCTGCTTCTCTCCCTCCCACTACTACTTGTCCGAAGCCGATTGGCTGAAGCTGGTCACATGATGCTCTTTGTAGAACTCACCAGGATCCGTAGTTCGGTGTGCCTACGTAGCTGAAAGTGACCGCGGGGCTTGACGGGACTTGTAGTTAGAATCTGCGGTCGCCGGTTGCTGCCTACGTTGCTAGCTGCAGCGTCGCGGTTACTAAGGAGTGGGTAGGGAAGGCTGTGGCAAGCGCCATCGTGGAGCGACTCCGAGATTTCCGTGAGGCTCGCAGGCGTGCATCCCGCCTGACAGGGTCAACGCCTCCGCGGACTGTTCGGAGGCGGAAACGACGCCGCAGGCAGGTGTGGCTGGAAACTTAAGTTTGCTTGAGTTAAGAGTCTTTCCAGCCCCAGGTGTAGCCTCCTAAGAAGCGGGAAGAGCCAGCTCTCCTTCACCCCCTTTCTATGCCTGCTGTTAGAACATTTAGCTCCATTACTCTATCATCTTAGCTGTTAGTAAGGTTTGGTGTGGAACTGTCATTCATTGAGTGCCTGCTGTCTGCTAGGCAGTGCCCTACATGGACTTACATCCATCCATCCTATGTCAGTCTCAGAAAAATGCTGTTTAGACAAGGAAAGGAACTTACCAGAGAACGTGGGGGTCAGAACACACTTGAAGCCAAGTTTTTAGTTTTTTTGGGTTTTTGTTTTGTTTTGTTTTTTTTGTTTTTTAAACTTAAAAGTATGTCTCCAGTTTGGCACTCTGATTTTGTACAAATACTGATTGAGAAAAAAACATTGAGCACCAATAACACTTGACACTACTAAGGCATATAAGGCAAATAAATCTGGTTGCTAATCTAGAGGCCAGAAATTATCACATAGTAATAGCACTTTATGCCATTTTACATTGCAGTATTTAGGGGTTTTTGGTTTTGTTTGTTTGTTTGGTGGTTTCTCTGTGTAGCCTTGGCTGTCCTGAAACTTGCTCTGTGACCAGGGTGGCCTCAAACTCAGAGATCTGCCGGCCTCTGTCTCCCAAGTGCTGGGATTAAAGGCGTGGGCGACTGTGCCTGGTGCATTATTTAGTTTTTATACCTACATATTTTCCTTAAGTAGACAGATGATTGGCCAAATACTGAATTGGTTAGACATTATTTAGTTTTGTTTTGCTTTGTTTTTCTGAGACAAGGTCTCACTGTAAGGTCTGGCTGTCCCAAAACTTACTATGTAGACAGATTGGCTTCAAACCCACAGAGATCTGCCTGCCTCTACCTTCGGAATGCTGGAACTGTAGGCATGCACTCCCATGCCCAGCCTCCATATTGCCTAGCATGTAGTCAGTCAGCCCTGTTTTAGCCGCTCAGAATATACCTCTGATTAAAACAGACAAACGTGTCATAGCAGAACTAATGTTCCTATGAAAATAATGATCACTAAAGAATACCACATCCGGTTTTGTCCTCTGTTGAGCAGTTCCTGGCCACTCCCGCTGAATGCCTTATAACTTACGGATGTTGCCCTTCCTCCTCCTTGTCATTTCTATTTCTCATTTCTCAGCACACAGCTCTGCCGTTACCCACTCTGTGGAACCACCCGTCCATCCTTGCTTTTTTCCTTCCTTGCAGACAAAACAAAGTAACTTCGGCAGCACTTTCTTTATGTCTGTTTAGTTGAAGTGGCATTTATTAGGAGTCTTCCTTCTGTAGGCCAGGCCCCATTTGAGAAGCTGGAGATGAAGAGGTTACGAGAACCTAGGCTTGCCTTTGGAGAGCCTCAACCTGAGGTTGGTGTGGTGGAGAACAGTCAGGAAAGCAGGCCATTCTAATGCACTGTAATAGAGTGCCCCCATTACGAAACAGGCCCAAGCTGGGTGGTGGTGGCAGGAGGCAGAGGCAGGCGGATCGCTGTGAGTTCGAGGCCAGCTTGGTCTACAAAGCCAGTCCAGGACAGCCAAGGCTACACAGAAAGAGACTGTCTCAAACAAACAAACAAACAAACAAAAAACAAAACAAACAAACAAACAAACAAACAAAGGCTCGAGGGCTAGAGAGATGGCTCAGCAGTTAAGAGTACTTGGTATTTTTGCAGAGGATTCCAGTTCAGTTCCCAGCACCCACATGAAGGCTCACAACCATCTATAGTTTCAGGAAGTTCCAAGGGATCCAGTGCCCTGTTTTGTCTCCTGTGGGCCTTGGGTACATATGCATACAAGTAGGCAAAACACTTCTGTGCATAAAATAAAGAATAAATAATTTCTGAAGGAAATGAAGTGGGCCTGAGATAGTAGCCCAGAGGGTCAACCTGGGAATAGGAGGCCCAGGAAAATTAACTGCATCAGTCAAGATAAAGACAAGGGAGGGGAATATGCAAATGTATGCAAATAAGGAGCCACAGGGCCTATGTGGAAGTGGGGTGTGGGAGTGATGCAGGCATACTGGTGTAGGAAAGAGACAGGCAAAAGATACACGTTTGTTGGAGCTCGGAGGTACTAAAGTCAGCGTGACATTAGCTTTCAAGTTTGAGATTGAGTCCAGAGACAGCTGAAGTTAACCCTCAAAACTGGACCTTGGACTTTTTTCTATCCTAAAGATAAGTTCATGCTTCTATTTAGGGTTACATTCTAGAAAAATGTAACCTAGGAGCTATGTCCCCTTCAGGGCCCTTTAGTAGTAAGTCCGTGTCTACCCACCTGTCATACCAACAGTCCCTTCCTTCCCATCTGTGCTTGTGGCCTACTGAAACAATACAGCTGCGCTCTCCTGCGCACGATGTGGCTCTTATAAATCTAATGTCCATGTTTTGTTTCTTGTCTTTTGTGTGTGCGCATCTGTGATGCTCAGGATGAAAGCCAGGGCCCTGAGTATCTTACCTACACTCCTAGCCCCCTTTGTCTTCATAGTTAGCCTCGTCTTTTACTTGGAATTGTTTTCATTCTGCTGTCCCCACCCCCAGCCCTGATCCTTCATGCAAGACACGGTTTGCAGCATAAGGCTCTGTATAGCCAAAATGTAGCATAAAAGTACTAGGGTTCAAGACTTCTTAATGACAGGCTAAGAAGAATCACAACATCTCTTTTACAGGTAAAGAGACAGGTAAAGAAACAAAAGCAAAAGGAAGGCAAAGCGTCATTCCCGAGGTCAAAGATCAGGTGAGTACTACATAGACATGAAACGGGGCCCCAGTGTCCTGGTGCAATGAAGTCCCAGCATTTTCCAGACAGTGATTTACTCATGTGATCCCTGTGGTCTGGCTGGCTGTCACCAGGCTGTCACCTGGCTAGCTGACAGACTGGTTGATCACCAGAGAGCGGTCCTGGAAAACAACTGGTCACCTGTTCTTTTTTTAGGGAACTCTAGGCTCTGTCCTGGGTGTCAGGGTGTTCTAGTTTGGCTCTCGATTGCTCTGATAGAACACTGACAAAAAAGCAACTTAGGGAGAAAGGGGTTTATTTGTCTTACATGCTCTGATGACACTTTACCAAGGAGGGAAACCAGGGTAGGACTGAAGCAGAGACCATGGAAGAAGCTGCTTACTAGCTTGCTTCCTCATACAACCCAGGATACCGTCCCACTGCAACCTGGGTCATCTGACCTCCATCATTAATCAATAAAATATGCCACAGGCCTGGCCATACATAGGCCAGTCTGCTATCGGCATTTTCTCAGTTTCTAGTCATACTTCCTAGATGACACTAACCCTAGTTTGTGTCTGTTGACGAAAACAAACGAAACTAACCAGGAAGTGGGCTTATATCATGATGTATAAGCCCATATAAGTCCATACCTATATATCATGGGCAAGGCGCCCTGTAACAGTGGGAAGTTGGTGAGGAGAGCAAAAATAATAATAAAGTAAGAAGTGTGGTTCTAGAGGTACGGGGTATCAGAGGACCACAGGAGGAAAGCCTCCAGCCCTTTACAGGGAGCTCAGGGATCGGAATGCACGTAGTCCCCACACTAGGCTAGCTTTCAAGTCTGCACTCAACAGATGCTTATGAGGCCTGTCATGTGGTAGAGGTTGTGTTAGGATAAAGTAGCAATTAACTACATAGCACCATCCTTTCCCATGAGGGGAATTAGAGAGCTCAGATTTATACACACACCCTTGGGTCCCAGGAGTGCCACTGTAGCCTTCTTTGGCTCATCCATGTCTAGGTCCCATGGGTGGAAGAGAGGCAATAATTGGGCATGTTTCAACCCTGAAGGCTCATGGTGGTCCCGTGGGGGTAAGGGGGGCGCTTTGCATAGTTCGTAGTAATTTTATGAGGTTGAAAGCGCTCAAGTCATGAAGGAGAAAATTAAGAAGTGGCTTAATAAAGTCCAGCAAGAGCACACGTGTTTCTCACTGGGAAGTTCGGCAAAGGCCTTGTGAGCAGGGCGGCGTAGGAAGATGGCTTCCGTCTGCACACGTCATCCATTGCTTCATTTTCATCACAGTTCTCTCCGAGGCACAGAATTTCTAGATTCATTTTCTGTGTGGGAAAACAGACTCAAAGAGGTAAAATGGCTCGCCCAAGGCCATCCGTCCAGCTTTGTAGTAGAAACTAGATCCTAACTTAAGCTCCCCAGCCCATAATTTCCCCCACCCTTCTGCCCCGCCTCTCATACATGTGACTCCGGGGACCCCTTTTCACAGGACACCTCGATCCCAGCTCTCCTCACTGCCCCTGTCTTTTATGTATTCTCCCCACACTCCCAATACCTCAGTCTCACAGGCTTCGTGTACCTCCCTTCCCTCAGCCAGGGGGCTTGGAAGACTCTCACATTACCTGAAGCTGCCCCCAAGTAGAGTTTTTGATGACCGAAGTCTATTAAAAGAAAAACCTCCAGGAGGTCACAGCTTAAGAAACTCCGATCTTTGAGAGGCGGTCGAGGAGCTGGATTTTAATGGATGAGATCAGCCAGGTGACAGGGTCAGAAAGGCTATCTTATGCTGGAGCAGCACCAAGGAAGAGGCACAATGCCAGAACCTCTGATGCCCATACAGGCTTGTACGGCTGAGAGGACAGGACTGGCTAGGCTGGAAAGGGGAGGGCACAGATGCCAAGGACCTCAGAGAGCAGCTTTCAAAGAGCAGGCCGATGGGCCTTGGGCTCAGTGGCAGAGCACCTGCGTGCCATCTCCACCACAGCAAAAGCAAAATGCAGACAAACAAGAGCAATTAGGGCTTGTGGCTTTCCCGTGAGAACCCAGTCAGAGGGAGTGGTGGGAGTTGAGGTTCCACACAGCGCAGGGTTGAGGGAAAGCAGTGGAGAAGGGTAGACTGCTAGACCAATGAGTTGGACTTTTGCCACAACAAATGACCAATAGAAGCATGGGAGAAGAAGAAGGGCCCGGGATCCAGGACAGGATCCAGGCTACACTGGATAGCTCCCTGCTGTGCATTTCTAGAACAACAACACATGTTCGTTGTTGGATTTGCAAAGCTAAGTAACAGTAGTTTTCTGGTTCTATGGTGGGTTTTTGTTTGTTTGTTTTTGTTGTTGTTGTTTTGGTTTGGTTTGGTTTTTCGAGACAGGGTTTCTCTGTGTAGCCTTGGTTGTCCTGGTCTCTTTTTGTATAACATGCTGGCCTTGAACTCATGGAGATCTGCCTGTCCCTACCTCCCAAGTGCTGAGATTAAAGGTGTGCCAAGCCACCATGCTTGGCTTTGTGTTGGGTTGTGTTCATTTGTTATTTATTTTTTAAAAATATTTATTTATTTATTATGTATACAAATCTCCTTATAGATGGTTGTGAGCCAACATGTGGTTGCTGGGAATTGAACTCATGACCTTTGGAAGAGCAGTCAGTGCTCTTAACCTCTGAGCCATCTCTCCAGCCCTCAGTTGTTTTTTTAATAGAATCTCTTACCTTATTACCACCTGTGAAAGTCAAGGAATTTTCATCACAGAAAACCAACAGTAGCCTCTGAGTTGACTGTCTTCCCAGATATGTTTGGTTTGGCCGGCACATTGTTACAAAAATGACCGATGAGTTGCTCATGCTTAATAATCAGACTTCTCTTGAAGAGGGGCGGTGGGATCTGCACCATTGACTCAGATTTCTGCTGGGCAGCAATCGGGGAGAGCCGACTAGGAGCTGCTGCTGCAGTCACATGCACACTCACATACACATCCCCCCCTTCCCTCCTGTCTCTCCGGCATCCAGCTTTACTCCCTCCCACAGCCTGCCCAGCTCCTGTAGAGACCTGTATTTGCCATGCTTAGCTACTTATGTAGGTCTCTGCAAGGTCTGGCACCACACTCTGATAAAGACGAATAGATACAGATGAGAAATACAAGTGTGTGTGTGTGTGTGTGTGTGTGTGTGTGTGTGTGGTGCTGGGGTTGAGCTTAAGCTCTTGCACATGCCAGGCAAGTGCGCTACTGCGTCAAGCTCTTCTTCATCTTTCCTGAACTCTGCAGCCCTTTTAACTTCCTGTTTTCTGAGTGACAGGTGATAAATTTAACTCTGATTAGGGGTGGCAACTCCTCTGGGGAATTATTCTAAAGACAGTAGCAAGTTGGTAGTAATAAATTTAAAATGCCCAAGTCAGACCCTGAAGGAAGAACCATACTCACTTCCCAATTTCTGCCTGTATACATGCGTGCATACATTTCTGTATGCATATATACATGTACATACATTTCTGTCTATATTCATACGTGTGCACCCGTTTCTGTCTGTATACATGCATGTGCACCTGTTTCTGTCTGTATACATGCATGTGCATACATGTACAACTGACAGAAAGTGAAAGATTATTTTCTTTATGTTCTTTTTCTTCCTTACGTGGTAGACAAATGGGCCAGTCACGATATGTAAAATGTCTTCCTAATTGCAGCTGTCCCTGAGGGAACCTTCCTTCCCTGTCTCCACACCCCTCCCCTCAGTGGAGGAATCCCTCCCCTGGGCTCAGTGTACCCTTGCTCCCAGATAAGGTAAGGCTGCCCCTCTTTCTAGTTCTCCCCTCTTCCAACCTGCTCATCCCTCTTGGTGACAGGTGTCGCTGAGCCTTTCTCATCCTGTCAGTAGTGCTCATCATACAAAACGATCACTGCGTGCTTGCCAAGTGCTGCTTACTTTCCTAAACCCATCCATAGGCATTTTCTCATTAGATCATCAAACCAGGTCCATGGAAGAGGTCCCCATTTCACAGAGGGAGACCCAGAGGCAGGATGGTGAAATGCTATATAATTTAGGTATCCAAGGCCACACAAGTAAGCATTCTCACCAGCCTCTGAACCACGCGGACTCCATGCTCTGTAGTGGCCGCCTTCCCTCCGAGGCTGGGGCTAGATAGAGTAAGGGCATCTCCGGACACTCACTCCCTGTACCCCACAGCCCAGGTCCCCACCTCTTCTCTCCACTCTGCCTTACTGCTTGCCTCTCCTGTCATCTCGCAGCCGAAGCCTTTGGAAGCCTTGTGTTTGCCTTTTGCACCCTCTCCCTCTCTCTACTCTTCCGTCCATCAGTATTTAGTTCTCCGCTTCCCTGGAAGCTGACTGCTAGCTCCTCGAGGCCTGCGTTAGGTCTTCACCTTACCTGATTTCCCAGTTCTTCCTCTCGGATACTTCCCTGAGCTCTATGGTGCCTTGCTTTACTTGACAGCTCTCCAGGTCAGGCATCCTCCACAGCCCTGTTTACTTCTCTACAATTACTTCCTAGTCTTGTTTCAGTTTCTGGGTTTTGTTTTTTGGGGTTTTGTTTGTTTGTTTGGCTTCTCTTCTCCTCCCCTGTGTCCCCCCCACCCACCCACCCCCCACTTCCTTTTCCCCTCTGACTGGGATCTCACAGGAAAGCCACAGGCCCTAATTGCTCTTGTTTGTTTGCATTTTGCTTTTGCTGTGGTGGAGATGAAACACAGGTGCTCTGCCACTGAGCCCAAGGCCGGCAGGCCTGCTCTTGAAAGCTGCTCTCTGAGGTCCTTGGCATCTGTGCCCTCCCCTTTCCAGCCTAGTCAGCCCTGTCCACTCAGCCCTACAAGCTTGTAGGGTAATGAGTGGTTCTGGTGTTTACTCCCTCTGTGTTAAAGGGGCCCTCCTAACTTGCACTGGTTTGGTAGGTACCCCCTACTTGCAGTCCCCAGTGCCAGTCTCATGCACTGGGACCAATTCCTCAGCCCTCCCTTTCTCAAGCACAGCTCTGGTCACCGCTTGTGTGAAGGTCAGAAGCTGACTTTGTCTCCCCAGTCACCTACAGTTTGAGACCACAGCTCCCCCACCCCCACCCCTACCCCTCATTGCAAATACCCTTCAGGGGCAGGCACTGTCTTTCCTGTTGAGCCTTACGATCAAGAGTTCTTCCTGAGATGGACCGTTTCTTCTCGGGTGCCGCAATGCCCTCGGTCCTGTAGCGCTTTCTGTTTGGACCGTTTGCTCTTCTCTCTTGTCAGTAAATTCAGTTTAGCCCTCAAACCAGATTCATCCAGTCCACACTTTTCCTAAAATGTGAGCCCTACCCCCCTTACTCTGAACTCTGTTAAAACGACAACTGCCCTTCTCATTTGACCAACGCACTCCTCTGTGAAGGTATGGTCATTGCCCCCACTTTCCAGATGAGGACTCTGGGACCCAGGGAGTAGAGGAGCTTGCTTATTAAACAACATAGCAGGACAGAACCAGGACTCAAACCAGGTGGTCTGAGTCTAATCTAGGATTCTGCTGAATCAGGACTGGTTTGAACTGGAAAGCCCAGTTTCTGCCTCCCTGTTCTGTTCACAGCAGTTTCTGAAGCAGAGCCTCGTGGTCCTCCGACGTAGGATGCACAGGACACAGGGGTCTTGGTGGGCTCACGTACGACACTGGGGGGGGAGGGCTCCCCTGAACCTTTTCACTCTTCTGACTCTCCCCCTGCCCCTTTGTCCCTCAGGGAGATGGTGTCTTCAGGAATGTACAAAATGGACACTGGCAATCCTTGCCTCAGCAACTGCTTTCCAGCCAAAAGTCTCCTTCGGATGCCGGAAGAAGGTGAGCTGACTTCTCCAGCTGCTGCCCTGTCTCCACCCTTGGCTCTCCCTGCCTTGCAGAGTTTTCCTCATTTCCTCCTATGCTGCTCAGTCCCGTCCCCCACCCCCTTTTTGCAGGAGCCTCATTGGGCCTTCTGCAGTGTGCTTCTATCCACTGTGACTTCTGTCAATGGCCTCCCACTGCTGACACCTACAGAGATGCTCCATGTCCTTCACAGTCTAACCGGCCCTGAATCTGTGCCACGGCCCCTTTCCTTTATTTATGTGTCTTTCCCGGGATGCTCTTTTCCAAAGCTTTCAATTTGTTCTGAGTGTGCCAGCCTTCACTCCAGCTAACCACAGTCTCCCAACTCATGAAGCCCTACCCTCCTCCCACTTTTTACAACAGACCATCTTATGACCCCTTAGTCTGTGATGCATCTTTCTTCTCATTTCTCTTATTGGGTGACTAATCAAACTCCGTTCAGCTCCTAAATGAAAATGCTAATACTTCTCTGGTAGTTTTTCAAATAGCCATCTAGTTACAGACTCCCCTGGAACAGGGACTTCTGGAAGGAGCACAGCCTTATAAATGGAACACTGTCGAGAAGTTAGGTAGCTCTGATGCTTGAGATGGGTAGGTCAAGAGAGACGTACACCTTCTTTAACCCCTGGTTTTGTGACTTGTTGCCTGCTGTGCTGTAGATATTCCTTTTTCATCAGTGGGGGCACTGACTAGTCAATGCTTAAAGCATGAGTAAGGGAAACCATATATGTGTTTATACAAACATATATAGTATATTTTCCCATAAATATAGACCTGATAAGGTTTAATTTATAAACCAGGAATAGTATGAGGTTAACATACAGAGTTAAAACTGTTCTAGTCAGTTAATAGTAAATAGAATAATTATATCGATGTGCTGTAATGAATAAGTTATTTAAAATTATTCTTTATTGCTGGAATTCCACTTAATATTTTTAGGCCATAGTTGAGTTCCAGCAACCTAAAACACAAAAAACCTTAAATAAAGGGGGCCACAGAGCCAGATATGGTGGCACGCACCTTTAATCCCAGCACTCAAAGAAGCACAGGCAGGTGAATCTCTGTGAGTTCAAGGCCAACCTGCTCTACAAAGTGAGTCCAGGACAGTGAAGGCTACACAGAGAAACCCTGTCTTGGAAAACCAGCAGAAGTGGCAAGACTCAGCCAGAGTGCCATGAGAAGTTCTCTGAAGTGATTCTCTTTGCAAAGTGAAGTGTCGAAAAACAAAGACCAACAAAGTGATGTGAACCGTTGCAAAGCATAGCGATGCAAAAGCATTGTCTCACTGCCTGTGGCTTCTATTTACACCTTCTCAGAGTCCACACAAGGAGGTTTTTCAGCTGGCAAACAAAACAAAACAAAACAAAAAACCATGCCCCTCATACAAGACAGCTTCCAGCAAAACATTGCATGCTTTCTTACGCAATGCTTTCAGCTAACAAAGATCACAAGTCTGTTTTCAGTCATGGAAAAAACATTCCCACATCCCACACTTGGGACCAAAACAAAAAAACACATTCACATGACACAACTGAGTCTTCAAAGAAACCAGAAACTTCCACTTCAACTATCAATATGGATTTATGCTTTCTCTCCCTCCCTCCCTCCTGCCTTCCCTCATTATCTCCTCCCACCCAACAGACAGAGTTAGAGACAGACAGACAGACAGACAGACAGACAGACAGACAGAGGAAGGAGGAAGAGGGGCATTGTCTGCATGTGTTGGTTGGCATACTCACCGAGAGCAAGGAGTGTCGGAGTAGTGAAGAATATGCTTGTTTCCTGGGTCTTGGTTTCTAAATACTATTCTGCAATGAGAGGAGTAAGAGCTTCCCAGAAAAATAGGTGTTCACGGGTCTGAGGCAAGGAAAGGAGAATTCAGCTTGGGGCCTTAAACGTCTGTGGTACAAGAACATAAAGAAGGGCTCGGAAAAACCCTGATGTCAGGTTGAAAGGACACAGAAGCCAGATGACAGAGCCAAATCTGGGACAGTCTAAACAGGGAAATAAGTAATGGTAGGATTGGGTTGTAAACCATGCAAGAAATATTCATGAGCCCATAATGATATAAATAACCATTTAAGTAGGAGAGAAGAAACATCTTTTCCTTGTGGTAAAAATTTCATTAACGAATAGAGAAGACATGAGGGAAATACAAAATCACTATTAAAGCATCACCGTGATGTTTTTTTTGCAGATAAAACCCACATTTGTATAATATGTCAGTCAGGGTTCGTTAAAGAAGTAAGGCTAGTAGAAGGTAGGTAGGTGGATGGATGGATGGATGGATGGACGGACAGACAGACAGGCAAACAGACAAATTGAGCAGGTGAAAAGATAGACTAGGAATTGGCTTATGTGGCTATAGAGGCTTTAGGTAACTGCTGAGGAAAAGCTGATTCTGGAGTGTGTGTGTGTGTGTTTGCTTGTTTCCTGATGGTGAGGATGAAGCCCAGTGCTTTGCACAAACTGCGGAAGTGTGTTCTATCACTGAGCTACATCCTAGCCCATTGCCCTCCCCCCCCCCTTTTGAAACTGAATCTCTCTAGGCATTCCTGGCCATCCTAGAACTCACTATGTAGACGAGTTAGCCTTAAACTCACAAAGATCTGCCTGCCTCTGACCTGGAATGCTAGAATTAAAGGTACCACTGCCACCATTGTAGTCTTGAAGGAGGACTTCTTTTTCCTCTGGGAAATCTCAGGGCTTGTTCCTTAAGTTTTTCAGCTCAGAGTCAGGTAAGGCCACCTGTGTTATCCTGTGCCTCTCTTACTAACATCACCTCATCACAAAATACTGTCACAGAGGCACACAGTGTTTAAACAATTATGGATTATAGCACAGGGAAGCTGACACACAGCTATTTGGGATCAAACAGGAAGCAGGTAGAATCAAGAGAAATGAGACATTTGAACAACGTTCTAGGTATAGTTATTAATAACAAAGATAAAAATAGGAACTTCTCAGTAGTGAAATCAAGTAGACCCTGTTCTGAATGAGTAACCAAAATCAGCACCGTAAGGCTGGGGAGCTGGGGTCCTGGGGGGCTGGGGTCCTGGGGGGCTGGGGTCCTGGGAGCTGGGGTCCTGGGAGCTGGGGGCCTGCGGAGGTGGTTCAGTAGGGAGGGGCACTTGCAGCAAGTGTGAGGACCCATTCCCAGCAGCCATGTAAAAGCTGGGCATGGGCATATATGCCTGTCACCCCAGAATTAGGGGCAAAGACAGGAAGATTTCTGGGGTTTGCTGGCTGGCCAGCATAGCTGAAATTGTGAGCTTTCAATTCACAAGACACACTGTGTCAAGGGGACATGGTGGAGGGTAACAGAGACACATGTCTCTCTGGCTTCTACATGCACAGCCGAACACACATGTGAACATGCTCTCACATACCATGTAGCATATCACACACACACACACACACATAGAATAAACACTGTAGCATCAGTGTGTTGTATGCCAGTACCCTCCTACAACCCTAGCACTCAGGAGGCTGGGGCAGAAGGATTGTGGGTTTGAGGCCAGCCAGGGATGCATGCGAGAACCTGTCTCAAAACAAGTGACCACCACCAGAAATAACACATAGTGAGTTCCTGGAAATGGAGCATAGAGCAAGGCACTGTTTCTGTTGCCAAGTTCAAAGCCTCATTCTGATCATCGGAAATCATCAGATAAGTCCACACTCGGAGATATCTTATCTTGAATATCTTAACATTTGGTATTTACCCGACATGGACGCTTCACAAGCGTCAAGCCCGCTGAAGGGTAAAGAGGAACAGAGGACTATCCCTCCAGCTGGATCCATGCCAGTGGCATGTGATGTGAGATCCTGGCCTGGATCCTGGGATGGGGGCTTGGGAGGGGGAAGATATTAATCAGGAATCTGGCAGATCTCAAAGAAGCCTGACAGTAGCTGATGTTGCATCAATGCTAATGGCTCAGTTACAGTAATTGTGTGGCTGTTACATAAGACCAGAACAGAAAGGAAGCCGGGTGAAGCCCATGTGGCTATTTGTACCAGTTTTTCAACTTTTCTTTAAGTATAAAATTATCTTAAAATGAAAAATCATAAAGAAAAAACAAACAAGCAAACCCTCCCTCGATCGTTCCTCCTTTCTGCTAAAAGCCTATATCGTTACCAGGCTGTTTGGCTTCAGCACTTTTTATGGTCTGCCTCTCCTGACCCCTTCATCTCACACTGACCTCCTGGCACATCTGGGCCTTTCCTCTTGACCACTTAGATTTTTCACACCAGCTCATACTGTTGTCTTCAGGAGTCAGGGGTATGAAGAGTGAGTCAAGGAGTCTATGTCACGGGTAAGGCAGCCTCTGGTGGTGAGGTACCAGACTGCCTGGTCCACATCAGAAGTAGAAAAGTGCCTCACATGAGACTGGAACAGGCTGGACTGGCAGCAGTGGTCCAGTGTGGGGCCAAGCCCTGGCAGCAGGGCTAGGAGCTGCTGCAGGCCAGAGCCCGTGGCCCCAGCCTGGACCCTACAGCTGCGCTGTGCTGTGTCACCCAGGTCTTTCACACTTGTGGGGTTTGTATGTTTGTTGTTGTTGCTGCTGCTGCTGTTGCTGCTCTCCCCTCTCCTAGACTTTCACAGTGTCAATCCTTATCTAGTGAATTCCTTCAGCTGTAACTAGATCTACTTCATGCTGGTCGCTTCCCTGGCTTCCACAGCACCTCAGATACCACTGAACTCTGGGGGTCAGGGCTCCTGTTGTATTCATTCCCATAACCCCAGCCCTTGGTACAAAACAGATGTCCACAGACGTCTAGACAGATGATTATGTGGCTTCACGAGGCCATTCGTTTAGCAGCTGTCGTGGTGGTGAGCTCTGTGCAAGCCGTCAGGACATGAAGATGAGTTAGTCAGACAAGGCCCCTGCTGCTGGACAGTTGCTATTCCAGAGGGGAAAGTGAGCAACACATGAGTAAATAAATAATAAAGCTACAGATTGCAATTAATGCCATGAGTAGATTAATTGCGAATGTGAAAAAGAGCAGATTATAGGATGTCTTCGTGATTTAAAATGACTTACTATGAACTTCATAGTCTTTTTTTTTTTTTTTTCTAGACAGGGTTCCTCTATGTAGCCCTGGCTATCCTGGACTCACTTTGTTCAAGCTGGCCATGAGTTGACAGAGCTCTGCCTGCCTCTGCCTCTGAATGAATGAGTGCTGGGATAAAGATGTGCACCATCATGCCTGGTTAATCTTTTTCCTCCCTCTCTCACTGTTCCATTCTTCCCCACAGGCCAAGGACACTGGTTAGTGACTCGGAAAGGCAGCATGAAGAAGGGTGTGGCTAAGGGATCCAAAGAAGGTCAGGAAAACCTGAAGAAGGTTTCCTTTGATACTGGGCTGAAGAAAGTATCTCGGCGGGATAGCCATGCAGACATCCTTGGACACGTCTTGGACCGGGCTTTTCTGGTGAGAGTAAACGCATTCCCGAGTGGCTGGCAGCATTATCTAAGGCGGGGAGGGGAGGAATGAGGAACCCCCTCCCCCATTTTTTTGCTCTAGTCTCACTCGGGGCAAGGACTTGTCTTGCCCAGGACCCACTAGTCCTATCTCACTCCAAACAATGAGAGTGATGATGGCAAACTGAGCGTGGCTGGTGATGAAAGAACCCTGGAAACTTCCTTTAACATGTGAAGCCTTTACACACACCTTGTGAGCTAGACCCAGTGTTTCCATTGTTATTATATTGTTGCTACTAGTCGATTAGGGGTAAAAGAGGCCCCATATACAGCTAGTAAAACACCAGACCATAATTAGATCCCCATCTACTGACTCTAAAACCTATACCTTTATATATTGTGTACAATGGCCAGACATGGTGGCACACACCTTTAATCTCTGTACTTGGGAGGCAGAGGCAGGTGGGTCTCTGTGAGTTCTCATATGGAGACCCTGGCTCCAAAAGAAAAAGATACTTTATGAAGTGAATGATTTTATGTGAGTCAGAAAGCCTAGTGTTTCAGGAATCAAGGGTAAATAGGGGGTCCCGTGCCAGTGCCAAGGTGGAGTGAGAGATTCCTGTGTGCCATGCTGTGCTCTACCCTGGAGCGACTTCTCCAGGATCCAGTGGGTCCAGGGAGGTCCCACTCTCTTGAAGCCGTAAGCCTTCATGCTTTGGTTTTAGTATCTGCCTGGAAGCAGGAGGCCTCCCGGCCTGAGGCAGCCTCTCTGAGGAGAGCGGGGTGCTGGCCTGGAGAGCAGCCAGGTAGTTTCACATCTGCTCCGTGCAATGCTTCAGTAGCTTTGCAAAGCAAGATGGATTTGCAGATTAATATTAATAGGCAGGGTGGGTTCGCACTGCTCCCAGAGTAGAATGCTGGCAGCCCCACTTGTTCCCACATTCTGCTCGTGAGCCCCAAGAGATGCATATCAGAGGCTGCAAGAGAACAAGCTTGGCTCCACCTCACCTCACTGAGCAGCACAAGCTTTCCTCAGAGCCTGTGGGCTTGGTTTCACTGTGATGACCACTCTTCCCTGAGAGGACAGAGGACTGAAAGCGCAGCACTGAGGTGGGGCGGACTGTCTCACTGCAGTGTTCTTTCCCCCTCCTCATTTCTAAATGCAATTGGCCCTGTATATCCACCATTCCTTGTCCACAGATTCAAACAGCTACAAACCGAAACGTCTGGAAAAAAAAAAAAAGCAAAAGCTAGGTGTGGTTGAATGTATCTTTAATCCCATCACTCAGGGAGGAAGAGGCAGGCAGATCACTGTGAGTTCGAGGCCAGCCTGGTCTACAAAGTGAGTCCAGGACAGCCAAGGCTACATACAAAGAAACCCTGTCTCAAAAAAAAAAAAAAAAAAGCAACCCTTTTCTCTGTACTACACATGTGCATACTTTTATATTACCATTCCTTAAACTATATGGTATAACAACTATTTACATATTATTTGTACATTTTATTAGGTATTATCAATAACGCAGAAATGGTTTGAAGCATATAGGAGGATATACATAGGTTTAAATGAATACTACACCATTTTAAATGATGGATTTGAGGGCTGATGGCTCAGTGGTTGAGAACATTAGCTGCTCTTCCATAATACCCAGGTTTAGTTCTCAGCCTTCACAGGGAAGTTTAAGGTTTCTGCAACTCCAGTTCCTAGGGATCTGAAGCTCTCTTCTAACTTCCACAGGTGTCAGACACACAAGTGGTGATCAGACATAAAGGAAAACACGCGGGCATATGAAGCACAGTTAATTTTTTGGATTACAAATGAGGCACTTGAATGTCCCTGTTTTCGCATCCTAGTGTTTCCAGAAGTTGTAGGGGACGGCTGTCCGTGTGAGCTTCCACATTTAATTGTCATGGTTTGCTGCCTGCATTGCTGCTTTGGATAGGAGAGACAATGAGACCGCTTTTCAGAGTAGGGCATCTCTATGCTGCCTGTCAGTTCGCCGGCACCTCAGACTGTACCACTGAACACAACCCATGGACCGCACATCTCCAAACACATCATTTGGGGTTATATTACCTCTGTGTTAGCACAAGCTAACTAGTCACCAAGACCGTAACCTGGGGCTGTATGTTATACCTGCCTCTTGCCCTCTGTCCACACTCCTGCCTTGACCAAGTCCTGGTAGTTCTGTTCAACAATCATCAAGTCTACCTTCCTCTTCCTTCCATCTCCCGCTACAATTTTTTGTTTTGTTTTGTTTTTCAAGATAGTGTTTCTCTGTGTATCCCTGGCTGTTCCGGAACTTACTCTGTAGACCAGGCTGGCCTCAAAACTCACAGAGATCCACCTGCCTCTGTCTCCCAAGGGCTGGGATTAAAGTAAAGGCGTGTGTCACCACCTGGCTCCTGCCACAAGTCTTTACTGGGCCACCATCGTCTCTTATTGAACTAACTATGTAACTCTCAAACTAGCTCAAACCAATTAGAACGTGTTTCTTTTGGGTCACGGAGATGGCTGAGTGGGTAAAAGCTTTTGTTGTACAAAGCCAGACAACCTGAGTTCCTGCTCCAGGAAGGGGGGTAGAAGGAAAGAACCAACTCCCAAAAGTTGTCCTCTAACTTTCATATGTATGATATGGTACATGCACACATGTACACATTCCCACATGCTCCTGATAATAATAATAATAATAATAATAATAATAATAATAATAATAATAATAGTAACAAAAACAACAATCTGGAATGCTTCTATTTCACACATATGCCCAAGACATTGCTTAGGATCCATTACATAACGGTCAGCCTCCTCCTGTCTTTCTGTGCTGTCATTCTCAGCATGCTGACTTTTCCTCTTGGGCTGACCCCCTTCATCATTCAAAAATGGCTTCAGAAATTCTGATCATCACACTCACACACAGAGGACAACATCCAGAGGTAGAGAAAGAGTTGCCACTGTACCATGCCTGTCTTTAGAAGAAAGGGCATCCAAACTGGGTGTGGTGGCGCACGCCTTTAATCCCAGCATTTGGAGAGGCAGAGGCAGGAAGATCTCTGTGAGTTTGAGGCCAGCCTGATCTACAAAGAGTCCAGGACAGCCAGGGATACACAGAGAAAGCCTGTCTTGGGAAAAGAAAGAAAGAAAGAAAGAAAGAAAGAAAGAAAGAAAGAAAGAAAGAAAGAACGAAAGAAAGAAATAGAAGGCATTCTTAAACTGGTCACCGACTTCTACTCTCAGCAGCCAGCATCTCCTTGGCCTGACCTGCACATCCAGTTGTTGGTTGGAGGAATGAGGCCTTGACAGTTGGCTGGGACAGGTTAAGACTTGTTCTTGGGGCTGCAATGAGGACATGTCCACTTTAAGGAAGGTAAATGACCTTAGTGTTCTCTCACAGGGGCGATGTAGATGAGTGTTTATTGGAAAGGTTGTCAACAACATCTGGCTCGTTGGTCTTTTCTGTGTTCTTATCCTTTCTAAGTAGGTCAGACATACTGATGTTTATGAGACTGCTGTCAGCCCCTACTTAACCCGAGCTCTTGCTCAGAGCCAGTGTGGATCCGCATGGTCTCACAACTCCCTCTCTAAAATCACCTTGCCTTCTGCCCAGGAGGCCTTCACGCTCCCTGCCCACTTTATAGCATCATCTGCTCAGCCCTTAGCTATCGGTTGGAAAAGCCACTTCAAGCAAATGTTTCCTCTCTTTAAGGCTAGGGTCGGGGTCCCCCTGTTTCCATATCCCAGGGGTTCCTGAACTTCTCCCATAAAATAATCATTACAATTCTAAGTACTTGCCATTTGGCTTCTCACTAAGTGGGCGCTCTGTGAAGGAGTCGGGGGGGGGGGCACCTGCTGCTTCCCCACTGTCTCCTGAGTCTGATTAGAATCTCTTCCTAATGGGCACCATATAGGATGGACCGTAATGGGTAGGACTGCACAGCATTAAGCGAGGAGCTATTCTGAAGCTGATATCTGATCCTAACCCTTTTCACTCTGTACAGTGGCATAAGGCAGACAAAAGTACATAGTTTGATGATTACAAAGTGAATCCATATCATAGACCCATCACGTTCTAGCCATAGGGCCTCAGGCAAGGCGGCCTCAGGCAAGGTGCCTTCTGTCTTTTAACCTCATTAAAAGGGGGAAGTAAACCCTTCACCTAAGTAATACTGGAAAAGAGAGCTTTAACACACCTAATAAGTAATAAGAGCTACTACTTACACCAAAGTGGGGGTTCAGCTAGGGTTAAACAGAAGTTTGTTAATATAGTTGGTATGGTTCACAGCCCAAAGTTGTACTCAGTTAACACTTGGTGAGTGGATGAATGAATGCACAAGAAAACACATGGCAAGTTCAGGAGAGTGCCCAGTGAGAAAGCACTCCGCAGAACAGCCGGACTCACTATGTTTTGTTGGGGCCTTGGGGTTCCAGCTGAAGCACCACTGTGTGGCGAAGCCAGCCGACCTCTGCACTATCAACGTGAGCGGCATGAAGTTCTCCAAGGTGAGGCCAGCAGCCAAGCCGTGACGGGGCACCCGGATGCTCTGGTTTGTGTAAAGCACTCCCATAGTCCCTGGGAACTAGAAATTGGTTATGTAGAAAAAGGGGAGGAGTGAAGGGCAGACAAGGACTCACCAGGCAGAAACAATATCCATACACAAATTTGCTATAAATTTGGTATTCGTATGAATTAGAAAACTTACCTTAGGAATCTGATCTTGAGACTAGGGCACAGAACATGGTGTGAACGGGTCAGGGAGTTTGGCCATGGTAAAGTGTAATTCCTTGTGTGGAGTTCCCGTCACAGCATTTACCATATGGCAGGGGTAGAGAAGCTCTTACGAGGAGGAGGAGGAGGAGGAGGAAGAGGAGGAGGAGGAAGAGGAGTGTCCAAGAATGTGCGCAACACCATTGTTTGTAATGATGGAAATCGTGAAACAGACTGTGTACCCACTAGAAAGAAATAACATGTCATACACTCAAGCAAGGAATTCAAGTGGATAGATAAGTTGGACCTGTGTGTGTATCAACACAGATTAACCTCCAAAGAGCTGCATGCAGCTCATGTAAGTCTCAAAGACATACTCTTGAGTAAAAAAGGCACACTTTACCGTAATATAAATGTACAGTTTTTAAAAACGTGCAAATAACCCCATATAATTGATGGATATAAACGTATGTGTATATGTAATATACATAAAAATCAAGAGCAAGGTGTGGGATCCCCAAGAGGTATGGGATCGAGGGGACCCATGGAGGGCCTGGTGACGGAGGTCATAAGTCTTCTGATGGTTTCTTTGAAGGGTAGACAGTTTAGAATTGGATCATGCTTGGCCGTTTCTTCGAAGTATCACTCATGGTGCTTTTCGATAAGTTTGAAGTATTTCAGGTAGAAGAAAGTAAACAGGAAAGTCCTCATAGCCCTTGCACGAAGAATGCCTCAGCATCCTCTTGGCAGCTGCTCTGGTGTTTCGTGGGGCTCCTGGCTGGGGAACTAACCCGGTGTTTCTCTGGAATGTTTTCCAACAGGCCAAGGAAAAGGACTTCAAACATTTTACATCTGTGATTTATATCAATGCCTCTGAAAACCTGCTACCTTTAGGTGAGCTTTCTCTTCTTAGAAGCTGTCCTCCTGGCCCACAGATCACTCGTGTTAGGATCTGTCTGTCCGTCCACCTGTGGTGGGCCTCTCATCTCTTGTAGAGTGGCTGGAGGGAACGCAGATCTCCACTCTGGCCCTGTGCTGTCACTCACTGTGTTTCTCTGTGAGCTGGCACGCCTTTCCATAAACACTGAGAATCCTCTCCCCCAACCATGTAGACTAGCTTGCAAACTCCAGGGAGAGAAAAGGCCTCTTAGTAATTCAGCAAATCTGCAGCGACCCCTGCTGGTGCCTGGGCGGTATGGCCTTTAGAAAGAAGCATGCCCATATGATTTGGCAGGAAAGATGGGCTTAGAGTCAAAAGCAGGGTACATGTAAGCAATGGCACAGGGAAATCAGGGCATACTAGTTAAGCATTCATGGGGAGTATTAACCCAGGCCATAAAGTCAGGAAAACCTAAGAAAAAGCACCTAAGATAGGACCAAAAAATAAATAAGCCAGTCCCACACAATGGCCCAATGGGTTAAAGCACCTGCTGCCAAACTTGGTGACCTAATAGAAGAAGGGAACCATCTCCTAAAAAATTTGTCCTCTGACACTTGTGAGTGTACAAACACACACACACACACACACACACACACACACACACACACACACACACACAGGAAAAAATTGACAGGAAAAAATGAGTAAAGGTATTTTGGCTTGAGGGGCTGCTGTGGGAAGGTACTGCCTGGTCAGGACGATTTCTCCCAAGGGATGCGTGAGGAGGAGGACGGGGGCTAGATGCTCAGTCAGGAAGGGTGGATCCTAAAAGAGAAAAATGGAGATCAAGAGACCTCGGTTTTCCATGCTCAGTTCAGTTCTCCCTGGGAGGGGGGATGAGCCTGAGACAGGCGGAGCGAGGAGGATTGAGAAAGTGATTTGGGAAAGTGGCGGGAACCACAGGGCTTGGCAGCCTGCGGGGAGATAAGGAAAGGGATGAATCAAGGGACTACTCAGAGACAGTTCTGGAAGTGGCTTGTCTCAGTGAGTTTGAGGGGAGCTACGAGAGAAGCATCTACTGAGATCCCGGCCTTAGAAGGAAGTATAGTCCGATAGGAGGTGCCATGGCATAAACAGGTCAAAGGGCATGTGGCAAGATGTTCAGACCCATTGATAACGAAAACAATACCAGGATACTATTTTATGTCCATCAAATATCAGAAGCATGGAAAAGCCTAATAATAGCCTGCACTGGGGTGGAAGTGGATACTCCTGGTGGAAGTAAATCATAAGAAATTGCTGTGACACCTTGGAGGTAATTTGGTAGTATCTCTTAAAATTTAAAACACGGCTGGAGAAAAAAGAACATGGCTGGAGAGCTAGCTTAGCTGTTAAGAGCATTTGCTGCTCTTGCAAAAGACCCAGGTTCTGTTTCTAGCACCTATGGGGACAGCACCAACCACTTGTAACTCCATTTCAAAGGGTCTGATGCCCTCTTCCAGCCTCCATTGGCTTCTGCACACACTCAGTGCACATGAAGTCATGCAGGCACACGTACGTTAGATAGGTAGATAAAAATAAGTAAATCTATCTTTTAAAAAATTGAAATAGCTACAGCCTTTAGTAGTTCATTTCTAAGAATATAGTTTACAGTTACACAAGGGGACTCCCACTAGACAGTCTCTTACTAAACTTTACTGAACGTTGACTCACAGGCTTTTGAAGGCTGCACAGCACACAAACTGGCTTAGAAGGTTCTAAATGATTCTAAACTATGCACCAGTTGCACAGCTTCAGGCGTCCCTGTGGCTGCCCACTAGCCAAGTGTCACTGGGTACAGGCCAGAAACTATCATTGAGTGAATGCAGGAATTGCCCTTGCTTAGAAATCTCATCGACCACGGTGACATCCCATAGGTGTGTAGGTTGCAGCATCCCCAGAAGGACACGTCCGATTACAGAGTCACCCCTTAGCAAGAAGCACCCCCTCTGGGTGTTTATGACTTATCCTTTCTCCTGGTCCAGACAGAATTTACCCATCTGCAATCATTTTTACCACAAGCAACAGTTACCATAGCATGTTTCAGGTTACCAGGGAAACAGGACTAGAGAGTGGAGCCCTCTGTCCAGTTATCACCCGAGAGAAAGTCTTTGATTACCTCTTACCCACATAGACTAAATGCTACCGATAGAAAAGGGTTCAACTAGGCCATGTCTATACTGGAAGGTAACTAAGATATTGGACAATTCTGTTTTAACATGGAATAATCTTCAAGTCATACTGTTAAAAGAGAAAAGCCACAATGTAGATGTATTCCATGCTTGGGAAAAACTGTATTTCCAAACATAAAATATGAGGTATATACATGGAACTTTAGCAGTTGACACTAAGTGTTGGGATTGAAGGACACTTTTTCCTGTGATGTTTGACCATTTTGGGATGGGCATGTTGGCCTCTCTATTGAGAAATGACAGATTGTCTAGGAGTGTCAGTGGTACAGAGTCGGCCTGGCAGGCACAGGCCCTGGGGCTGATCCCTGGATTGGGAAGAAAAAAAAAAAAACATAGATCATTTTTGAATGGGCTTTGCATGTGAGCAGACTTAGTTTCCCCACTTACCAGCAATCTTACTTCTAACGAGTCGTTTAGCTGCCTGTGCCTCATTTCCTCAGCTGCAGAACGAAAAATCACAATTCCTGTTAGTGTGTGTGGTTAAGAGATTTAGAATTTTCTAAAAGATTATTTTATTTGTAATTGTGTTGTATGTGCATATGTGGTGTGTGTGTGTGTGTGTGTGAGAGAGAGAGAGAGAGAGAGAGAGAGAGAGAGAGAGAGTACATGATGCAAGTACCCATAGAAGCCAGGAGAAGTAATTGGTGAACTCCCAGAGCTGGAGTAACAGGCAATTGGAAACTACCCAGTGTGGATGCTGGGAACTAAACTCTGGTCCTCTGTAAGAGCTGTAAACTCTCTTAACCCCCAAGCCATCTCTCCAGCCCTAAGGTTGGAGATTTGAGGTCTGAGGTATAAAGCATCTTCCACAGCACCTGGCCTTCCCCTGCGCAAGCTCAGTGAGTGGTCAGCGTCTTTCTCTTTAAATCTTTACAAGCTCAAGACTCTCTCTTTCTGTTCCCATGTAGATATCTTTCACTCATTTCCAGCCCTAAAGGAACTGGAGCTTGCATTCAATGGCATCAAGACGGTCTATGTGAAATATGGAGATTTCAGGACATTGGAAGTAAGTTGGAGGTAGGGAGTCTTTGATCCTACCTGTTCCCCTGTAAGGCATGAGTGTAGGGGTCTTTACAGATTGTGACTCTGGGGAAAGGTTCTCTGGGCTTTCACTGCTAGGCTCTTGCTTCATGGCTGGCCTCTGGAGAGGGTGGTGATACTGATAATGGTAGTGATGATGATGATGATGATGATGATGATGATGCTGTTGGTGATGATGGTGATGATGACGGTGCTGGTGGTGATGATGGTGATGATGATGGTAGTGATAACAGTGGTGGTGGCAGTAGTGTTAGTGCTACTGGTGGCAGACAGGTAACCATGACCAAGCTATCTGATCCTGGAATGTAAGTGTCAAGGGCCATTTCATCTTTAGGGGAATCTATAGAAAAGCAAGTTTCAGTGGCGGATCCTCGGAGGAGGAGTTTTACAGGAAATGTATCTCCTTAGATATTTGGAGGGCTGTGGAAGTTAAGGGCCAAGTGCAATGAACTAGAGACATTCTGGAACAGATACCAAAGACACACGCTGACCTCAGTAAGCTAGGTTAGTCCCAGTGGGCTGAGGTAGTGCAGGCTGTAATTAGTCCATAGAGGCAGAGGTGAGGATGGACAAAATAGGGCCCCTGTGAGCTCAACAGGCGTTCTAGGTGCATGTACATCCCAATTTGTCCTCAGAGCCTTGGGATAGAAAATATGGAGACTTTGGTTTGCGTATCCTCATACTTTATTATCTCTCTCGAGTTTGATAAAGACTCGAGGGAGTGAAGTTTCTGTCCCCACCTAAGAGTCATAGTGCCACCGGGCCAGCCTCACTCTCTGCCTGAGTGGTGCACCCTTCCCTGGGTGCTGGCCTTAGCACAAAGCATTTCCCTTGACAACCTTAGCAGCGTGCCTATGTGTCGTTAGCTTTCGGTGGCTTAAATCTGCAAACATCAAAGGCCTTGCTTCACGTGTGCCTCACTTGTCTTAGAGAGAGAGAGTGACCTTTTCAAAGAGTTGACAGCCTTTGTCTGGCAGAGTTTGGAAACACTTTAACATATTGAGATGGGTGTCTTCCCAAGATGGTGGGTATGTCCTCACATTCCAAAAGCATCCCGTGCAGAATGCAAGGCTGACTACCCTCCGTGGTTTCGAGACACATCGAAGATGACAGCAGTTTGCTCTGACTTGGGACAAGAGTTGGTCCTCTGACTTATTCAGTAGGCAAACTCTCACAGCCCAATAAAATCCAAAGGAAATGACTGGTGCAGCTTGGCGCTAGGTTAAAGCATCGCTCTGTGTTATATTTTGGTGCCAGCAGTGGGAGGTCGAACCTAGACACTGGAGATGCAAGGAGCCATTTCCCTGGCCTCGCGGCCCAGGTGCCTCCTCTGGACTCCCGTTTTCTTTGACTTTTTCAGAGAACAGTCACTGAGCTCCCCAGAGTTGCATAATTCTGCCACGAGCCTTGTCCCACCTCCTTTCAAATTCCTCCTGTCCCAAACATGCCACAAGTACCAGCGGCCCTCCAGAGGGATGTGATCACGTGCTTTGGCTCTCCGAGTGACTAGCTTGGGAGCTAACACCCCACCCCCCCACCCCGACTGACCTTGTGCATCTCCCCACTCTGTAACTTGACTGCATCTGATGAAGATTGTTTATCCTACAGACCCAGCCTTATCCAAAGGAATTTGTCAACAACAACAACAACAAACAAAAAACAAACAAACAAACAAAAACCCACGAGATTCATTTTAGGATGCAGATTATAAATGAGAAAAGGAAAGCTCTGTTCTCTTCTCTGTGTGATTTGCAAGGCCTCCCTAGGAAAAAAGACAAACGTGTCAGATCCCCTGACTTCGCATCTCATAATAACGAGTACCTGGATGTGTAATAAAACTCAGTGTGACTCAGCGGATGCAGCAGCCAGGCTAGGCATCTTCTGCCCTTGTTTGTCAGAGAGCCTGACCCAAGGAGAGCAGCCCCAGAGTGGAGTTCCTCCATAGCTGGTTTGGGAAAACTTAACTTTGCTGTGTTTTGATTCTCTGTTTACGAATCTGAAAACTGGGATTCTACAACTGTTTATTTTTTTGAGCTACCCTTCATGGAAGGCAAACTTGGATCCAATATTAAATAGCCAAAGCAGCTGGAATTGTGGTTCACAGATTTTTTTTTTCCTGTAGGAGACAAGAAATTGAGTATGTTAAATTTTGGGTCCATATGCTCATAATGAATTGTGACTGTCCAAGGCTCTGTGGGAGGAAAAAACTGTAGATAGTATGGAGGCAAAAAGCATGATGTTGAAATGTGAATTTCCCATAATTGCCAAATGGAGCACACGATTATTTATTCTTTTTTTTTTTTTTAATTTAATGAGACAGGGTTTCTCTGTGTGGCCCTGGCTGTCCTGGGACTTGCTTTGTACACCAGACTGGCCTTGACTCATGGGGAGTCACCTGCCTCTGCCTTCCAAGTGCTAGGACTAAGGACACACACCACCTATCCTGGCCTTGCATTTTAATTTTTTAAGTGTAAGGGTCATTCTTATCTCATGAGCCACAAATGAGCATCAGGCTGGACCAGGCTTGCTGGCTCCTGAACGTGAATACCGGTGACACCGTGTTCCAGCAGCTGCTGTGTGAGGAATGGGTTGGAGGGGACATGAGACCTGAGGCAGGTAAAACCCATAGGTCATGGCAGTCCACACACAAGTATGAGGGACAAGGACTTCCTTTTTTCCAGGCTCTGCTCCTCTTCTTGGTCCAGCCAAGTGAAGTGGCCCTGTTCTGTGCACCTCAAGCCCTGTCTTTCCAGCTGGTGTTTGGGACCTTTCCCATCCTCGCCAGTCTCATCAATAGCATCCTGTGCCACAGACTTCACTGATACCCAAGCCCTTTGCAGATCTCGGAACAAGGAGGTGGCTCCCTCCTGCTTCCTGTCTCCTGCTTCTCTCACACCAGTTCTCGTTGCCTTTAACTGTATGGTCTGAGGATGCTCAGACGCTGCCTGTGTGACGCCTGTCCTGCAGTTCGGCAGCCCTGACTGTTGCTGCCTTTGTGGCTTCTGGCCTGTATCTAGACATCTGATCTGGCAGAATCACTTCCCTTTTCTCTTTAAATGTACTCTCCCCTTCGACAGTTTCATGTGTGTACAGAATGAACTTTAATCCTTTCCACCCTGAGTGCCCTGTCTCACCCCCCTTCCTCTCCTGCTGAACCCTTCTTGCCAAGTCCCCCTTTACCTATGTGGTGTGTGTGTGTGTATATATGTGTGTGTGTATGTGTGTGTATGTATGTGTGTATGTGTGTGTGTATGTGTGTATGTATGTGTGTATGTGTGTGTATGTGTGTGTGTATGTGTGTGTATGTATGTGTGTATGTGTGTGTGTATGTGTGTATGTGTGTATGTATGTGTGTATGTGTATGTGTGTGTGTGTGTGTGTGTGTGTGTGTGTGTTACCCTTGGGGTTGCCTACATGAACACAGATGGGAGGTCATTTACCAGAACTGGACAACCTATCACCACTGAAGGAAGTTGACACCCTCCCTGGCCACTATTAGCTCCCAGTAGTCCTTCAGAGGTGGGTGGGGTCCCATGAGCCTTTTCTTCTTCTGTGTTGATGGGCCCAGTCTTATGCAGGTAGCCACAACTGCAGTGAGGTCATGAGTGCACCATCTATGTCATACCCAGAGGACAGTTTTACGGCATTCCTTTCCAACCTTTGTTTCTTAAAATCTTTCCACCTCTCTTCTGAGATATTCCCTGCGCCTTGAAGGAGACAGGGATAGGGGTGTCCCATTTAGGCCCAGCATTCCATGGCCACTTATTCTCTGCACTTGGATCAGCTGTGCATCTCTATATTAACCATTGTCACATGTTGCTTCTGTTACCCCATCTTTTTTTTTTCTCTTTTGCATGGTAGTTCTTGGACCTTTCCTTCAACAGCCTGACTGAGGAGGCCATCTGTGATCTGGGGATTCTGCCGCATCTCCGTGTGCTGCTCCTCACAGGCAATGGGCTCACCTCTCTGCCGCCTCACATGGCTGTCATAGAACAGTAAGTGTATACAAGTTAAGTTATGGTGTGAATATTTAATATCCCCCCCCAGATGGCTCATATCTTAAAGGATAGGTCCCCAGCTGGTGGCTACACGAAGCCATTTCCTGGGAAAGGTCCTTAGGGTATCTTGCACTTCTCCCATTCTTGTCTCTCTCTGATTCCTGCCTTCCCTGAAGTTGGTAACATCAACCACAGGTGCCCATCAGCAGGCCCAGGACTTCGAGGTTCAAGGACTACAAACTGACACCCGGAGCCAAAATAAATGACTCTTCCCTCTAAGTTGCTTTTCATGGGTAGTCATCACAGCTGTGGACAAACTGACTAACGCAGGGGAATGAGTAGTAAAATGAGTCCCCATGTTCCTGCCACCCAGCAGTGGTGAGGTCATGACCAATCCATTACAGCTACCCCCCTGTCATAACTCACTATCGGTTATTCTTGAGAAAAATGTACCCAGCTATAAATGAACCTACTCACAAATGAACCAGAAGATTCACATACCATCTATAAATACTCAATACGTGCCTCTAGAGATAAGGGCTTTATTTAAAACCTGTAACCAACAAACCTTTATTCCATTTCCAGCATCACCAATGATAAGTAGAAAGAATTGGTTACATAAATCTCAAAACACTGCTGGAGCAAATGGAGAAGGGAGGTGTGGGAGAGCAAAAGGAGGGAGGGCTGGTACTCAGCTATTGGAGCCTAACCCGGGTGGACTGCAGCAGGAGTCCGCATCTGCCACCGAACTTTTAGAGAACCATTGCACTAATTCTAACCCAACTGCCTAGGCCTTTGTCAGCACAGTTGCCAGTGTCATTGCCCCACACTGCTGCTGTTAGAAGCCAGGAGGGAGACCTGCCTCCCACCCTGCTGTGCTCGCAGGGTCTTTCCAGTCCCTCCCATTAGTAACACCTTGTTGGAAGCCAGTTTAAAAAGTTGGTTTAGCAAGTATAGTTAAGTGGCTGTCTCCAATCCTTTGCCATATAGAGTGGAACCCAGAGGAAAAGAGTGAAGGCTGACAGCCCTAACGTCTCTCCTCCCCATATTTGATTTCCACACTAAGTAACAACCACCCAGGCTTTGTGTGACTTACACTGAAGACACACCCTCCTCCCGAATGAGCTGAGATGTAGTTCTGTTAGCTACTGTGCCTGTCTCTGAGTGACTTCATCTCCAAAGAAATTTAAGAGCCAGGCACAGTGGCAACTGCCTGGAATCCCATCACTTGGAAGACAGAGGCAGGGAAGGGTTAAGAGTTTAATGCTAGTGAGAGAGAGAAGAGAGAGAGAGAGAGAAAGGAAGGAAGGAAGGAAAAGGAAAGAAGACATGGATGGGTTTTGTTTTTGTTTTTTAGGATTTGGTAGTGGTGGTGGTATTTTTGGTTGTTTGGTGATTTGTTTTGTTTTTGCAAGACAAGGTCTCTCTGTGTAGCCTTGGCTGTCCTGGACTCTCTTTGTAGACCAGGTTGGCCTTGAACTCACAGAGATCCATCTGCCTCTGCCTCCCAAGTGCTGGAATTAAAGGCATGCGCCACCACCTGGAGACATGAATGTTTTATAACCTGAAAACTCAGTTACAAAGTCAGTGATCTCCTAGCAATTTATATGTGTAGTATATGTGCACACACTCATATGTGCATATAAAACAAGAGAGAAAATGTAATGAAAATATTCCTAATTGTTAAAGTCATCTTTTCTTACTTGGTCAGGAGGCCATAGGGGATATTTATAAAATTTCCCATCACTCATTTAAAAGTACTGTTACTGTCAGCCAGCAACCCCAGCTAGTTGGGGTTCTTCAATCCTCATTCCTGAATAGTGTGCCCACTAAATATCTTGCTTTTATGGGGTACTATGATTTTTTTCTAGTAACATTTGCTAAATGTCATAGACACTCCAAGAGGATTACATGAATTCCAAAGATATTCTTTTGGGTCTTCGAGGAATAACAACAATACATTTACTTTTGATAATTAACTCCTACCATCAAAAGTGAGCTCCATCTTTGCTTGCCTCTTGGCTCAAAAAACGGAGAGAATCAAGTGGTCACAATATCAGCTTCTAGTTCAGTGAGCCTATTCTTGTGACCCCCAGGGAGCACCTCTCTTGAGAAGACAGACCCCCAGAGTGGGGCCAGCAAAGATGGCTCAGTGTTTAAAGAACTTGCCTCACAAGCCTGAGGGGCTGAGTTCAACCCCTGGGTGCCATGTAAAGGTGGAGGGAGAGAACCAGCTTCACAAAGTGGTCCCCTTACCCCCCCCACACACACACTGCAGAAACGAGAAGCAGAAATACTACTGTTATCCCACTATCAGATGTCTCTGTGAGAGCATCCTTCCACTCCGTCCACGAAGCTAGGTCTGTAGTGAGAACGCTAATGGGAAAGCCAGCATTGTATTGATTGCTGACTTATGTGATGTCCCCACTACAAATCAGGGTCCCAATTTCCCCAGCTCTACACGCCTGGTATAGTAATTGAGTCATAAAGGCTATTTCCCCAGGGGACTCTGGGCATAAGGCAAGACAGGAAGCACCCCCAAGTCTGTCTCCTCACTCAGTGTAACAAGTGCGTTGGCAAAATCTGTCCCAGGAGACCAGTGGGGGCACTCTGGACCTTGCTAGAGTCATATCTTCCAGAGGAAGAAGGCTTAGTCATCTAACTGCTGATAATTTCTCTTTATCAGCTCTTTTCCTGGTAGCTGGACCCATCCTGCCATCCCTGGTCTCAGGGTAATAGTCACATGTTTGGAGTATAACTATGAAAGCTTGCAGTCCCCAGAGGGGCCTACTCTCCAAGTATTGGGAATCTGTCCTGTGAGCACTGATATACAGAGAGGTGGTCAGTCATCCACTGTCATCCAGATACCTCCCTGGCCACACACTGTTTGAAGCCCCTCTGTCTTTAGCTGGACAAACTTCAGGCCTGATAGTGTTTCTTCTTCCTCCTCATTTGTCTTTTTACCTTCTGGGGAGCCAAAGCCTAGGACATTTAAAAGCAATTGTGTATGTGGGAGAAATTAGCAGCTCCCCATAACTATCCAGAGAAAGGCACAAGGTCTGAAAGGACCTGAGAAGACCTTACATTTACACCTCAGAATGATCCTTGTCATGAAGACAGCATGTAAAATTATAAAAATAAGATTATAAAAATAAACCCCATCAAACCCCTGCGAGAAAGGAGTGTAACCTCCAAAGCTATCACTAGCAGGTCTCAATGTTCAGTTTTCCATTAATACCCCCACACTGTGGAACATGTGGGCTCTTACAAAGGAAAACTAAACATACAGAAATCTCTCTCAGAAAAATCTGAAGGAAGATCCTCTAGAGGGGAAAAAAAAACCCAAGTGGTAAAGATGCCAAAAGAACTAACAGAAGACAAGGGGAAAGGCAAGAAAATGTTATACGAGCCAAATATAAATAGGGACAAGAGAACCTGAAAAGAAAGCAAAAAGTCTGTAACTGAAAGTTGTTGAAGTGAGAATTTCCAAGGCAGAAATAAAAAAGAAAAAGAGTTGGTGGCCTTAGAGGTAGACAATTAAAGTTTCCCAAGTCGAGAAATAAAAGGACTGACTCCTATAGAGCCAGGGAGACCTGAAGACACCGCCAAACCCGTCAGTCTGTGTACTGTGGAGGCTCTGAGAGGAAGAGGGGCAAGCTGGGGATGGGGAAGGAGAGGAAGAGACAGGGAAGAAGAGGAGGGGCAGGAAGGAAGGAGGCCGGGAAGGAGGGAGGGAGAGATTATTTGAAGAAATAGTGACCCTAAACATCTCAAGTTTATTTGACTATAAACATCCACGAAGCTCGGTGGACATCACACACACATGCAAACACACCACAACCATTGTCAAAGATAAAGAGGAATTTGAAACTGGTACAAGGGAAACGACTCCTCACGTGTGAGGGAGTCCCAGTAAGATTATCAGCAGCTTCTCATCAACTTAGCGGCCAGAAGGCAGATGTCTGACATATTCAGAATGCTAAAGAAAAAAAAAACCTGCCAACCAAGCATCCTGTGTCCAGCACACTTGTCCTTAGGGGCTGGGGACACAGCTGAGTGCACACTATTCCGGAGGACCCCATTTCCAGTCCTAGCATGCACGCCCAGAAGCTTACAACAGCCTGTGACTCCAGCTCCAGTGAATTCAATACTTTCTAGCCCCTGAGGGTACCTGCATTCACACACACACACACACACACACACACACACACACACACACACACACACACTAAACAAATAAATAATAAAAACAAACTGTGTTTCTGTGGTAAGGAAGAAAATAAGACATTTCAAAAAAGCTAACTGACCTCATTACCTCTAGCCCTGCCCTATAGAAAGTGATAATGCAGGGCAAGGCTTGTAAGCAGAAACTGTATTTAGGTCGATACACAGTCAGCACAGTATTATTGTAATAATATTGCAGCTCCCGCTATAGAGCACTGAGGGCACAGAAGGCGAATCCGCATCTCAAGCTGCGTAGAATCACTTTCACAGAAACAAACACTTCTTTTTGAAGGAAGCGGGTATACTGCAGTGTCTGTCACGCCCAGAAAAAGTGCCCTTTGGGGGCACAGCAGTGACTTTTGTTGTTGGCAGATGACGCACAGCTGTGCTTTGATGAGGGGACATGCATAGTCTTCCTCCCTCTGTGAGGCCAGTTGGCTGCTTGATACTCACGGAATTAGGTCACCTTGTCCATCTGGCCGCTGAGATCTCTGCCATGTCTACATCCACAGAGGACAGGAATAGCCTTTATACCCTCCACCTATCTGAAAGTTCATTAGGAGATCACCTCAAACTGCTAGCAGTTTTCCATTCTTTTTTTTTTTTTTTTTTTTTAACAAGATTTTGTTATTCATCCACTGGCCATGAGAGATCTGACTGGCCAAGCAAGCAAATGTGTAGTCAGGTGCATTGCTGTAAGCTTTATTGCTGTGTAGAGCCATACCATGCCGGCCCATTTTCCATTGGTGTTGGCACATCACACAAAATAATTTGCAAGTACGGTGGAGGCGTTTCCCCAGGCTGGCTGGTCCTGAGGCTTTAGTTGTGGGCTGATGGAGAGACAGTGACACTGCTAGAATAAACACCAAGGGAATCTAAGCCGTCTGTTCCACGGTTTCTGGAAACTGACCTTAAATAATGCTTCCCCAGACACAGAAAGACAAACACTGCAAGTTCTCGCTCATACACGGAATCTGGAACAGTTGGTGCTAGCTGGGAATTTAGCTGAACCCCCAGCACTGCATAAACTAGGTGTGGTGGCACATACCTGCAATCCTAGCATAGGATAAACGAGGACACATGAGATCCTACCTCAGAAAGGAGGACAGGAAATGGCTCCCTGGGTAAAAGTCAGGGTGTGTTTGTGTACCCACCTGTAACTCCCACAGTAGGGCAGGGATAGAGTCAGACGGATTCCAGGGGCTCACGGGCCAGCCTGCCCCCAAACAGTGACCTCCAGATCCAGTGAGAGACCCTGTGTCAAAATAAAAAAGTGGGGAGTGATAGAGGAAAACCCTGACATTGACCTCTGGTGATCGTGCACAACACACACACACACACACAGGGATGCACGCATTTGCACAGACATGTGTGTTATACGCATACACCATAACCCCCCATACACACAGAGAATTGTTGAAGGTTTATCTCATAGAAGCTGAGAGTAGAATAAAATAAAGGCTGGGGAAAGTTAGGGGAGAAGAACAAGGAGGCAGATCAGCAAGCATTAAGCTATGGGAATATAGGAGAACTGAGCTTTTATAGTCGACTGCCCACTAGGATAAGTTACATTACACAGATAACAAGTGTGTACTCTGCATTTAAGAGAAGAAAAATATTTAGAAACAATATTTGGAATATCTTATCATGAAGTGGTATGTGTTTGAGAAATTTGATGTGCTTGTGCTAGTTCGAACACAGCTACATTTTTATTTTTGCCAAACTACAACTTTATTTTTTATTTGTGACAAAAAATAGAGTTTTTAAAATTGGTTCACTTTTACATCCTGATTGTAGCCCAATCACTCATCACCTCCTGGTTCTACCCTCCTTCTCTCATCGCCTCTCCGGTTCTCCCCTAGTCCTCAGAAAGAGGGAGCCCTCCTCCCCTAACATCTGACCTAAGCCTATCAGGTCTCATCTGGACCGCCTGTGTCCCCTTCCTCTGTGGCCTGGCAAGGGCACTCTGCCAAGGGAAAGTGATCAACATGCGGGGTCAGAGTCCATGTCAGAGGAAGACCGGGCTGCCTATCTACTACATCTGAGCAGAGGGTCTAGGCCCTCACAATGTGCGGTCCTTGGTTGGTGTGTCAGTCTCTGCAGCACTCCCCTGCTCCACCCAGATTTGTTGGCTCCATTGGTCTCCTTGTGGATCTTCTGTCCCCTTCAGGTCCTTCTATCCCCCAACTCTTCCATAAGATTCCTTGTGCGCCACCCCAAAGTTTGGCTGTGGGTCTCAGCAACTGCTTCGGTCCCCTGCTGGGTGGAGCCTTTCAGAGGACCTCTATGGTAGGCTCCGGTCCTGTTCCTTCTCTTCAGCTGCTTCCGGTGTCTGTGCTATTTGTCCTTATGAATAAGAATTAACCATTCTCCCTAGGGTCCTCCTTGTTATTTAGCTTCTTTAGGTCTGTTTATTGTAGTGTGGTTATCCTGTATTATACAGCTAATATCCACTTATAAGTGAGTATATACTATGCCTGCCTTTCTGGGTGTGGGTGGCCTCACTCAGGATGAAAACACGATATAATTTATACATTATCAAAACATCGCACAGCACTCCATGATACATACATTTTAAATGTATGGTGACTCATGCCTGTAATCCCAGCACTCTGGAAGTCAGAGGCAAGCAGGTCTCTGTAAGTTCAAGGCCAGCCTGGTCTACAGTTCCAGGACAACCAAGGCTGTTACAGAGAGAACGTCTGTCTCAGATGAGATCGAGCATGTTCAGGATGGTGTGACCATAGACGAGAAAGTCTCTCTCAAAAAACAAAGCAAAACAAAAAACCAAAACCAAAACCAAAAGAAAGAAAAGGAGTCCATCATTTTAAAACCCACATTTCTGTCACTCGATGAAGCCGTTCTGTGGAACAACTGGCTCATGATAAGTGACTTGTGTCACATGGCCATTCTGTGCCCCACGTGTGTGTCTGTGCCAACACACAGTAGTGAGCTTAAACTGAGTCTTGAAAGGGAAACAGCAATCAAGAGCGTGATTCTGTTCTTAATGACTTCCACTGTTTCTACTAACAGCTGACTCTATCTGTAGCATAACCTCGTCACTTATCATCCACGCCAGAAGAAAAGAGCAATTAGTATTTGAGAAAAGGGGAGGTATGGGCTCCCCCTGAAAAGCAGGACCACAGCAGCCCTGTCGGTGTGGCACATAAGCAGCTCGCTCTACAGTCTCACTGGCTGCAGAACCTCGTCCTGAAAACCGGTGGTCTCGGGAAGTAATTATTAGTCAATGGTTTGAATGGCACAAATGCTTTACTTGTAATTTCTGAAACCCAAAGAGACCAATGTAGCTTTGTTCTTTTATTTATTTATTTATTTATTTATTTATTTATTTATTTATTTATATTTTTTTAGCAACAGGTGGTACAGCTCAACATGTTCCAGGTATCCGAATGTCAAGACAGTTAAGTAAGGTGGCAGTCTCCAGAAAGCTTGTGTGGTTTACTCCTCGCCTGTGACATATTTGTACCTTTCTAAGCTGTGGCTGTGTGTGTGTGTGTAGTGTATGTGTGTGTGCATGGTGTATGTGTGGTGTGTATGTGTGTGTGCGTGTGTGTGGGGTGTGTGTGTGTGTGTGTATGTGTGTGTGTGTGTGTGAGAGAGAGAGAGAGAGAGAGAGAGAGAGAGAGAAGGGGGGGGGGAGAGACTTTTCACCAAGTCCAGTTAGTTTTCTGTGGGACAGAATGAAAAACCTTATGGATCAGTTATGATAGGGCTTGAAGTTAATGTGGCCCTAATGAGGACACAGGTATATGCTGTCCCTATCAGATTAAGACAAATCTGGAAGTCCTTGTTAACTGATAAAGAGAAGGAACCCTTTTCAGGTCCTCAGATAGACTCCAAGTGTCACAACTTCTGTTGATTGGCCACAGAAAGAGTTCATATCCCCAACAGCAGCTGGAATTGGGGTCACCAGAGTGTTACGATTGAATGATCCACAGTCATTCTCCCAGACCTGACATTGCAGGAGACATTTGCACAAGAACAAGGGACGCTTTGTAGGAATGTCATGTGCTTCAGTGGCCTCCGCGTGCCTACCCTTCCACGCTGGCAGTGCTCCCTGCAGTGACAAGGGTATTTTCAGTCTACTGTTAATGAAAAGTCCCTGGAGCGTCAGCGTGGTATTTTCCACAGGAACAGCCCACCAGCCTGTTCTTGAGTAAAGAGTGTGGGTGTTCTGTCCAGCGGTTAGTGTGTCTAATTCCGACTGTGGGGGGGAAACTGCAAGCCTAGTCTTCCTCAGACCTCCCTGGTCCCCACACCCGAATGGCAGCACCCTGTGCCTTTCATACCCTCACTCACAGCAGCCTGCAGGTGTTGTCTGATGGTTTGTGTAAGTCTCCTTTAACAGCGTGTGGTGCTGTTTGCTGCGGTGTGGGGAACGTACCGTGTGGGTGTTGTTCAGCATGGTAGCTACAGTCACAGCGAGTGGCCAAAATTAGCTAGTATGAGGCAAGAACTTGCTTTTCTATTTAATTTAAGCCCAATTGTGTCTAATCTAAATGCAAATACAGAACCGAATGGGATGTTCCAGCTCTCCCTTTAAACACCTTAAGTCACTTTTTTTTCCTTGTCAGATTGAGAGTCTCTGGTTATCTACATGAATAATTCTAAACTTCCTAATCTAACTATAGTAACTGAAATTATTTCTATACACACAGCCTCTTAGGGTTTAGTCCTTCAATGCCCTAGCCTATACCCCCGGGCATTTTATTGGGCTTCCATTCTGTAGAATAGAGTGACAGCGAAAAAGTAAAATTATGTTCTGACAGTGCATCTTAACTTATAATCTGGCGCTCTCAGTAGATAGGAAAGGTAGTTCTGTGCTACGAGGTTAGTAAACTTGCACACCACTTTAGTTTTACATATCCCCAAACCAAGGAGAGTTTATAGGTCGAATGCAGATATTGCTACTAAAGCAATGTTGTGGTTCCAAAGTTGAGAACCAAAGGCAAGCTTCAAATAAGAACACAAAGTCGCGCTCCATCTTCCAATGTGCCTCAGCTAGCACAATCACCAGTAATTAGCATTAGTCTGGTTTGCAAGGGTTTCACTGTCCCCACATTTGGATTTCTTGAGAACGTGTTAGCTGGTTGGAAGACTGCAGCTACATATTAAAGCGAAATAAAGAGCTAGGTGCATAGACTTCAGGAACCCACACTCAGAGGAAGAGCGAGATCGGGGGAATCTGGGTAAAGTGTTATGTCAAAGACCTGACAAACAAGCAATGACTCATGGAAATCCCTATGTAGTTAAAGTGCAAGTGGGGAGGGGTGGGGGGCTGGAGAGATGCCTCAGCAGCTAAGAGCATTTCCTAGTCTTTGAAAGGACTTTGGGTCCCAGCACCCATGTTTGGCAGCTCATAGACACCTATAACCCCAGCTCCAGGGGACCCCATGTTCCCTTCTGGACTCCCAGGACACCAGCGGCTGTATGAGTGTTTCCGCACACAGACACGCCGCATCACATAATTAGGACAAAAAATTTAAAAATAGTATTTTTTTTAAAGTGCAGATATACTTCAGGCTTGGCTAGGGTGACTCTATTGAGAAGTGTGGCCTTGTGGGAGGAAGTGTGTCACTGGGAGTGGGCCTTGGGATCTCAAATGCTCAAGCCAGGCCCAGTGTCGTTCTCTTCCTGCTGTTTGTGGGTCCAGATGTAGAACTCTCAGCTGCTTCTCCAGCACCAGTTTGGGACCCTCTACTGACTGGCACTGTCAGCAGACTGTCTTAGCTTCTCAGCTTGCCTGTCACTCCTGTAGTGGACAGAAGCCCCAGGGAAGGCAGTGGTTGGGGCACCTCCTAAAACCCAGCCCCATAACTCCTCACAGCTTATTTTCAGGCACCTTTAAAGTAATTGTTTCAAAAATGTATATATTTCCTGGATTCTCTCTTTTATGCCAAAGGAAGCTGACCCACGTTACTTGTTGGCAAAACCAAAGTTCCATTTCTTTGGCCAGATGCCCAGGAACACTCACTGTGCCTATTTTCTGATTCCGATGACACAGATTAGAGGTACAGCTCTGAGAACTCTCCATCCCAGGGCACCCAGAGACAGCTTTCCTGGTTGTGGGATGGGAGGCGGCTTTGTCTGGTTCACGCCCTCCTGAGGGTGGACATCCCTTGAGCATCTTTGATTCTCACTGGATGCCCTACAGTCAGCGTGCTCTGGGCTTTGACTCTCCGGACTGTTAAGCTACAATTCAACTCCAGCAGGATCAGCAAATGCCCCTGAGGCTGCCCATCTTCCTAGGCCCAGTTTCCTCTCTGGGATTTAGATTCTGTATACTGTTTCCTTGTGGCCTTCATATCTCTTGCTAGCTTTAAAATGATGCATTTTTTTCCCTTTTTGCTCATTATTCATCACTCTAGGTGTTTTCAGTGGGAAATCTTGCTGTGTTGGTCAGCGTTGTGTCTCCATGACAAAGTACCCGAAAGAAACAATATATGAAAAAGGAAGGTTTATTTTGACTCACACTTTCAGAGGCTTTAATCCATGCTCACTGCCTCTCCCTTGTTTACGGCTGTGGCCAGGCGCACTGTCTTGATGGAGGGTGCCTTCGAGCACATGCAGTGCTTAGGGAGCACAGAGGGACTGGGGGACAAGTATGCACTATTTTTAGTAGTGACCTACTGTTTGCAGTAAGGTTTTATATTCTGGACTTCCTGGGACTGCCCCATGATGTCATCAGCTGGTACTGCCCACTGCATAAGAACTGCAAAGTTAAGTGGGCTCCTGTCTGCACCAGGAGGTCAGCTGAAATCACTGTGCTTTGAGAGCTGTGGGGCTTGTTGCACAAATGAAATTACCTTCTGCTGTATATGACCGGAGGATCTGGGCCCAGAGGTGCTCGGTCCCTTAAGGCAAGGCAAGCACAGCAGGTATGCTTCCCGGGCGAGAGCTCTGGGCTCCCTGAGCTCAGCCCCGGCTCCTGCTAATAAGAAGCGTGCAAACATACATTCCTAGGGCAGAGTCCAACCACTAATTTATGTGTGTGTGTGTGTGTGTGTGTGTGTGTGTGTGTGTGTGTGTGTGTGTACTCAGCTTCCAAAAAGACATTTACTTATCCTATGTCAAAAGACAGTAAGCCATTTTCACAGGCAAGGGACAATGAAAATGACATGTCTGGCATGAAGAGCTGGAAACTTGAGGTTCTTTACCCCTGGCAAACTGCCACTTCAGAGAGGTCATCTGGTGAGACAGTAGGGAGAGACCTGCAGGAGAACAGCGGCTGCAGTTGGCTTCTCCTACTTGGGTCCATGACCCCCTCCCCAACTTCATTTATAACTGTTGGCTTCTTTAGATTGATTTATTATGGGAGTGCACATATCCTAGCATGTATGTGTGTGGGGGGGGGGTGTCAGAGAACAACTGCAGAAGCTGGTTCTCTCCTTTTCTACTTTGCGGGTTCCAGGAATCAAATCCAGGTTGTCAGGCTTGGTAGCAGAAGCCTCTACCTGCTGGGCCATACTCACTGGCCCCTGTCTCTCTTTTAAGGCATCTGTTTCATAGACAAACACAAAACAAAAGACACTTTTCCTGTTCTTTCACTAGGGCAGACTTTAAGAAGTCAAGGAACAGCCACTGTCACAGAAACAAGCAGAAGCATTGCCCCATGGCGCTGCTTAGGAGGGAATGTCTGAAGGCTTGACTCCTGGTGTGTCACGTCTCACTGGAGTAGAATAAGGAGTTACACCTGTAATCCCAGCACTTGGGGGAGACAGAGGCAGGTGCATGGCTGTGAGTTCAAGGCCAGCCTGGTCTACAAAGGGAATCCAGGACAGCCACAGCTACACAGAGAAACCCTATCTCCAAAAAAAAAAAAAAAAAAAAAGTTGCTGGTGTGTGCCTTCCCTGTGTGGGGCTTTCATTGACCTGCCTGTGGTTTAAATAAGACTGGAGACATCTATACAGTTGAAAGCTTTAGGCCTTTGGCTGGGGCAGACTCTCTCAGCTAGCTTTTAACTTAACCTGACTTCCTGGCCTGTGTCGCTGTCACATGGCTCTCACCTCCTTGCTCCTCTCTCCAGCTTCCCTTCTTTCTTCCATATCTCCAGTTCTCCCCCTGCATCTCTCCTGCCTGGAAGTTCTGCCCCCCCCCCTACTTCCTGCCCCAGATATTGGCCATCAGCTCTTTAGTATAACCAAGCAGCAGTAAGGCGATGGATGTCCCACCCGTCTCCTTGGTTGCTTTAAGGCATTACCTGTCCTTAATCTTTTGGGCAGGTATGGAAAGACAAACATTTACACGTAGGAAACCCTATGTTGGCCCATAGAAATTACAATACCAAAATCCTGCCTGCAGGCAGCTTTCTGTCAGCACAGTAATCAACAACTGAAAATACAGAGACACGCCTTCTCAATGAGAAGAAGGTCACCCCAACACTTCCCGGTTATTCTGCCAAGTCGAGATTCAAAACTCATTGACCAAAAGTTGTCTTTAGGAAAAGGAAAGTTCCCTGTTACTAAAGACCCCTGCCCCCTTTGCTGCTGCCAGTGCCCTTTTTGAAACCATTATCTGCCCTGCCCCCTTGCTCATTAAGAATATGTTAATCATCCGTAGAAGTCTGTCAGTTTTATCGTAAGCCCAAAAGGAGAAAACCCAGGAATCTCACAGCTGTGTCTTGTCTGTCTTATAGACAAAGTCTGTGTTAAGATTGTAGCTTCAAGGCCTGGAGAACATGCCAGAATTCTCTCTGAGCCTATACCCACTTCTCTCCGCAACTCTGCCCATGTGTTCTCATAGCTGGGCCGAGTGTGTCTCTCGGAGCCCCACTGTAGAATACATGGCTGCCCAGAGCTACAGAGCCAGGGTTGATTTCTGCCCCCTACTTTTCCCCTTTTCACAGAGGTTAAAAGCACAGCAGAATTCCTCCTCTGGTTCTTTCTGAGCTCACTTAATCACTGCCTTTCCCGAGTACCCCTGCCCCACGCCTGCTTCAGCGGTAGCACTTGCCTTACTGTGGGCAACGTTTCACGCCTCCTCCTCCTCGAGACTAGAAATGCCTTGAGAGGATGGGAGTGTCCCTTTTCTCCCAGTGGCTGGCAACATAAACACATCCCTGAGGGAGTGGATGGCTTTACTGCTCCCCAGATCCACCTGTGAAACTTTTCTGTCTTAAGGTACTGGTGCCTGTTCTGGTATCTTCGTTCTTCACTGGACCTAAGAATTGTGTACACCCCATTTTGACCTTATTCTCCCCCTCTTCCAACTCCTACAAGGTCCACCCCAACTTTGTACTTGCTTCTGAACTCATCTACCTTTGCCAAGCTCTACCTAGACCAGGCAACAGTGGCCCCTTCCATCTCCTCACTCTAATCCACGTGGGACTTAAAGGTGTGACCAGAAGAGGAGGCCAATGGTGGGAAGGGTGAGACTTTGAGCGAGTTGTTGAACTCCCTGTTTGGAAAGCAGATAGACAGTACCTCTCCCACTGACATCCTCAAAGAGCTCGAGAAGCCCTCATCACAGTGCAGGCATGAAGTAGGCCTCAGGACATATTGCTCACTTCACCTCTTGCCTGTGCCCTTACAGCGCATGCACGACGTGTACATTTGTGTGTCATGGGCGTTTCTGTGTCACGTGGATGGAATGTGCAGGGAGGGTGAAACTGTGATCTGATCCCAGGTGTCTTTACACCAGCCTAGGCCTCATCCACCTGGAAACATGAGGTCCTGTTAACAGACACACCTAAAATGCCACCAGTTACACACCACACTTACATACCACTCTCAGGTGGTTTTGGAATTCCTCAAGGAAACCCTGATGGCACTGCCGTGGTCCAAGCCAAGAGCATATTGTTGCCATGGTTACCAGTCTCAGGGTGGGTGACAAAAGGTACCCAGGGGCCTGCCTTTGACCAGAACTGTGCAGTGTACCATCTGTTGCATTATCTCTACAGTTTGGTCTTACTTGACTCACCCTGGTGGTGACCATCAGCGTAGCCAGTGACCCTCCTGTTGAAGATAAAATAATCAAAATGCAACCAAGTTTAGGATCAACTCTATCCACATATGCCTTTTGTACTTTTTGCTCTACCAGAATTAACTCCTTTTCTGCTTCAGCTGTCTGACACTTTGGACTGTTCTAATACCACTGAAACCAAACTTTTCCAATCTTGAGGAGCAAGTCTATGCTGCATAGCCCAGTTACTTAACATTTGTTTAACAAAAGCCAAATGCATTCCATACCTGATGACAAATTCCTTAAAATGTTTTAAATCCAACATATCCATTGGACACTATGCCATTTCATCACACTCCTCAGCACCATTATGAGCAGGCACATGTCTTATAGTAACTGGGAAAGCTGATGGTGTCTGTGTGGCTCTGGAGGGTCCCTCTATCAGGACATTTTTCTCCAAAGACCTTTCTGTTTGTCTGCTTTCCTGATCCTCTAGTTTCTGTTTTTCTTCATCCCCTATTACCAAAGGTGCTTTTTGCTTTCCCAGCCCTTGACCTTCTTTCCACACTTTCTCCAGCTGTTCAGTCAAGTCTGCAATTCTTTCCAAAAGGATAGAATTTACTGACACTTCCTGTTTTCCTATCTCACCAGCCTTTCTTCCAATCCTTCTAAGAATGAAATACAATAAAAAGACAAAACCCAGAAAATTCCTTCTAAATATAAAGCAGGAAAGAGTTTTGCAACAGCAGCTGTGACTTTGCTGATCCCCTGAAACAGCATTTCTATATCCCCAAAATTTGAATCTTACCTCATACCATTAGAAATCACAGAACCCACCGGGCCCCACTTGTTGGCTCCGATTCTTTAAAGATTCTACTTTATTAGGGATTTATTAAAGGCTTGTGCCTCCCTTACAACCTGACTACCCTAAATAGGAGGGAGAGGAGATTAAGGGGAACAAGAATGAAATCTTCTGGGTGTCAGTTCTGTGGGGCGAGTCCCCTGACGTAATTCTCAGGAGTCCAGCAGATCATCTATCTGACAGAAGAAGCTGCACCCTCCGTGGACTGAACTTGGAGGTATCCACCGAGACCACCACTGCAAAATCCTGAAACTCATGGGCAGGAACCTCTTATCTCTCCCTCAGGTTCCCCAATCTTCTTCTCCTCTCTCTCCCCTGCTTCCTCCTCCCACTCCATGGTCCTTTTTGCAATACAATACCCCAGCCAGAATTGCCAGGGCCCCTGTCTTTTTTCTTGGGCTGATCCTTCCTCCCTCTCAGTCTATACTAAGATGTTTATCGGTTTGTAGAGACAGAGTCTCAGTGGGGTCAAATCCCAAGACTGTTTTCACCTTGGGCCCAGACTAAGGCAAGATTACAATCTCTTCACACCCTACTATCCCACCCCAGCCGGGTCTCAGTGACATTTTCTCCACGCTGTGGCCTGTATGGACAAACAGGCTTGGGGAAGGGGGTCAGTGGGCGGGGACTATACCTGCTGCTCCTCTCTCTATGGACCTCTTGTGGGCACTAGGGACGCTGCAGAGCTGGGTAACCCTCCCGGTCAGTCCTCCAGCTGTCCCTTCTTCCTGGGACTAGTGACTCCCATCCTCTCCCATTTCTCAGTGTGCAAGATCTCTATGCCCACAGGGAGGCATCCATGACACAACTGACAAGCAAGAAGTACATCCTGAGGTTCCCGGCCCTGGAGACCCTGATGCTGGATGACAACAAACTGTCTAATCCCAACTGCTTTGCCAGCCTGGCTGGCCTCCGGAGGTATGCTCACAGCCGTCCTCTGCACCACCCTCTGCCCCCGGCAGGGCTCACACCCTGAATGCTACATTCCGGCTACACAGCATGGACTAATGTCCCAGTTCCCCTGTATCTCTGCTGTGTGGCTTTGGACAAGTCAACTCTCACAATGAGCTTAGCTTGGCAGAAAAATGCAGTGTCACTAAGGTGACTTCTGCTCATGTGTAGGTTTACCATTGCCCAGGATAGGATGCTGATCCTGGAAAGAAGAAACCCCCACCAGTACACACGCACAGGGGGCAGAGAGAGAGAGAGAGAGAGAGAGAGAGAGAGAGAGAGAGAGAGAGAGAGAGAGAGAGAGAGAGAGAGAGAGAAGAGAATCTTAGCTGCCAAGTTCTGCATATTTGACAAAGATCCCTAGAATATTTCCTCTGAATTGCTCATATTCACCAGACACTACTCTGTGGCCCTGTTTACACATTCTCAGTCTTTCCTCACCAACGCTTTAAAGGTTTATAAGCGTTGTCCCAACTATGAGATAGGGCCACTGAGCCCCAGAGGAGGTAAGTCATCCCTTCCCACCACCAACACAAGGTTACCCAGCAGGTGTCCGTGTCCAAGCCTGAATCCATGTGTGTTCTCCAGCTTGCTCAGTAATACCCGAGAGGTAATGTCGCTGTTGTGATTCTAAATTCACTTTCCTTAATTGAAGATTGAAGAAGTTGAGCCTGGACCAAAACAAGATTTTCCGGATCCCGTACCTACAACAGGTTCAGCTCCAGGCTGGCTCAGGGGACTGGGTTACAGAGGGGCCAAATTCCCAGAAAGATCTGCAGCCCCAGACATGGGTATTTGAGGCCTCGGATGAGCAACCAAATTATACTGTTCTGCCCATGAAAAAGGACGTTGACCGCACAGGTGAGCCATGTCCTTTGTCCCCGATGCTTGCTTCACTGGGGAGTAAGATTCTTGGGGTTGATCATAAAAGTCTGATTTTGGGGTGCTCCTGCACTCTAAATGAACTGCTTAGTAACTTCCAAACCAGTTCTATCAGGTAAGATGCTTTCAAACTCCAAGTAAAAGTGGATTTTTAAAAAATCTCATATATTAAGAAATTCAGGAGTCAGGAAAGACTGTAATGTGCGCATGTTCTCAGGGGCTTTTCTGTCCTCCCTGGGCACTGGCGATCCTGTCTGTCCTCTTAGACTGGTTCCCACTAGGTTCTCAGAATGGCTCCACAGTTCCAAGAGTCACATCTACACAGTACCCGCCAGAGGCAGAAAGGAAACACACATTACCATATCGTACACCCAAGCTGGCAGTAGGGAGCAGAGCTCTGGGTTGGACATCTTCTGTTGTGGTCCCCCTGGGCTGGTTTTGTTGCTATGTGCCTGCCAACTGTTTACAGTTCAAACTGGGGGAAATAGCTTAGGGCAGGTGAAGTACATACATCCCGTGCAGAGCCTGAAATTTTATATCGCATTACAACCCAGAACATTCCCAGTGTCCCAGTGGGACCCTCCCAGTAAGAAGTTACCCTCGCCCAATCTGAAGCTCATGTACAAGACCATACAGCGTGGACCTTGTACCCAGCTGTGTTCACCGAGTGTCATGTCAGCTGGGTTCATCAGTGTCACTGCGTGTTATCTTTATCCCTGCTCTGGTTTACTCCACGCACACCACAATTTATTTCCTGTTTTGAGACACAGTCTGGTTGTATCTAGTTTGGGACTATGAACTGCTGCGGGCATCCTCTTGCCATTAGGTGGGCACGTGCCCTCAGCTCCTCGGGACTGTGCCCAGAAGAGGGCTTGCTTGTTACACATCTCCAAATATCTTGAGCATTGTAGACGCTGCAGACACTTCCCGGCGTGGCCGTGCCAGTGCACTCCCACTCTGATGTGTGTGACCCCGGTTACTCCATGACCTCCCAGTGCTTGAGTTGTCGCACTGTGATTTCAATTTCCACCTCTCAAATGGCGAGTGATGTGGAGTGTCTTTTTTTTTTTAAAGATTTATTTATTAATACATATATAGTTCTCTATCTACAGGACAGAAGAGGGCATCAGATCACATTATAGATGGTTGTGAGCCACCATGTGGTTGCTGGGAATTGAATTCAGGACCTCTGGAAGAGCAGGCGGTGCTCTTAACCTCTGAGCCATCTCTCCAGCCCCGTGGAGTGTCTTTTTATGTTTGTGGGTCACTTTGATGTTCCTTTGGGAAATACTCAAGTCTATTTTTTAAATTAGAATGTGTATCTTTTTCTTGATTTTTAAGGTTCTTTATAACCTTGGACACAAATCCTTTATAAATATGTTACCAAAAAAATCTAATGTGTGGTTTTTCTTCTTTCTCTTCTTCTTCCTCCTTCCCTTCAGCCCTCTTCTGCTGCTGCTGGGGATCAAGCCTGGGGCCCCACAAATGCTAAACTAGCACTCTACCAACTGAGCTGTTCCCAGGCTTTTTTGTTATTGTTTGTTTTTTGAGACAGGGTTTCTCTGTGTAGCCTTGGCTTTGTAGACCAGGCTGGCCTCGAACTCACTTTTAAAGTTCTTTTAATTAAATCTGACTCATCAGTATTTTCCTTTGCTGTTTTTAGAATTTGGAGTTTATCTCAAGACTATGGAGCTATTTCTTTTAAAAGCTTGATTGTTAAAATTTTGGTCAGTGATCTTCCAAGATTTTCATATATGGTGGGAGGCAGAGGCAGAGTTCACTTTGTTTACATTCATATACTTTTTGATCCAGCACCATTAATTGAAAGACCTGCTTTGCCCACCAAATAGGGGAGGCCCTGTTGGGTAAATGATGTGACTGTCTGAACTACTGTAGATTTCAGAAGTGATTCTTCCTGAGAACTCAGGATGGCTCACTTCCTCATTGTTAGCTACATGGCACCACCCTAGGGGTGAATGCACTTCCTGGATGCAGGCCCCTGACTGCAGCTCATTTCTGTAGCAGGTTATCTGGCCAGCTCTGAGCTTGGTCCTGCCCTTGGCCTGCCCCTTCAATCGTTCTCTATAAAGACTTTTCTAAACATTCTTTTCTCATTTATTTATTTTAAAGTTACACAAGGGCGTTTTCATGCAAACTATTTTTTTAACATATTTCCCCACACCCTGCTACCCTCTCTGACTAGAATGACACTAGAAATGAAAAAGCCACTGTAGCTCCATAGCTAAGTTTGTTGCTTGCTAGTGAAGGTCTTCAGGATAGTTGCAGTGCCCAGAAATTTGTGACATCACCAAAGGCCTCTGCATTACCCACTTAAATTTGAGAATTGTCAGTTTCCAACAGAATCCCACTGGGATCTGGTTAGAAGTACACTGACTATATAGATCAAGGTGGAAATAATCAATGCCTTTGTGATACGTTTCCAGAATAGTAAAAGAACACCCTATCAGTTTTCAGGTCTTTAACTTTAACTATAATTTTATGTGTATGGGTGTTCTGTGTACACGTATGTGTACCACATGTGTGCAGTGCCTGAAGAGGCCAGAAGAGGGCATAGGGTCCCCTGGGACTGGAGCTACAAGCTGCCACTTGTGCTGAAAATTGAAACCAGGTCCTCTGGAAGAGTAGCCTGTGTCCTTAACCACTGAGCCATCTCTCCAGCCTGGTTTTCAAGTTTCTCTCAGGAGTGCTCTGTTGTTTCCAAGCCTGAGGCCATGCACATCTGTCATTAGATGCCTGTGTCTTTGATCTCTTTTTATAAGTGGTGCTGCATTTTCTGCTTCAGTCCCATTCACTTGTTGCTAGTACACAGACATAGTGAACTCATATCCAGCAATGTTTTGAAGTTCATTTTTTTGCTTTTGGTCACTTGCAGGCTCTTTTGAATTAATCTGTGTTTGTGGTGGCAACACTTATATATGATGTCCATTTTATCTCCTCTTTTCCTGTTGTCATGACTCTTAGAACCTTTTTTGTTGCCTTATTGTTTGGCCAAAACAGTATTGTTGAGTAGAAATGATGGGAAATTTTCTTTGCAACCTTAGGATAAAAGTGTTCAGTATTTCAGAAGCATATTAGCTGTATGTATTTTTATAGATGCCTCAAATTTAAAGAAATATGAATGTATTCCTAGTTTGCTGGGGGTTTTTCTTCTGCAAATCAGTATTGGATTTTATTGGATTCTTTTTTAAAATAACCAATTGGGTTAATAATTACATGAATTAATTTTTGGTGGTGGGAAGGTGAAAAAAGATTTTTTTGAGACAGGGTCTTACCGTGTAGCTCTGGCTAGCTTGGAACTCACGGAGATTTGCCTGCCTCTGACTCTCTCTCTTTCTCTCTCTCTCTCTCTCTCTCTCTCTCTCTCTCTCTCTCTTCTCTCTTTCTAGTACTGAAATTAAAGACACACATCACCAACCCCCGCAATAGATTGATGGGGCAGGGGACCACATTTTTTATTTTCAGGAGTGGTGAAGTGAGAGAAATGGACTTCTGAATGTTCAGTCTTGCATTCCCAGGACAAGACCCTCCTACCCCGCCCCTCCCCCAGCCCATGGCCATGATGGTCCAGGTTTTGAATTCACTGACATTCTATGGAGTGCTTCTGCATCCATGTCCAGGAAGTGCCTGGTGTAATGTCTTCCTCTGTTATGGTGTTCCTGTGAGGACTGACAATCAAGGCTGTGCTTGCCTCATAAAATGAGTTCAGGAGTGTTTGGTGTTCACAAACTTCCTAGCGAAGTTTGGTGCTGTTTCATTGCTTAAGTGTTGGAAGACAATATTTTGAAGCCGCTAGAGCCTGCACTTTCTTTGTATGAAGAGGTTGGAATCCAGAAAAATTAGAATCTTGGGGCAGGGGCCTCTTAGACTCTGCAGTAAGACCTAATCAGTCATGAGGCAGAGCTGCTGCTGAGCTGTAGGTGTCTGCAGGCTCAGCTGGCCCTGCAGAGCTGAGACAAATCTTTGAAGAGAGGACCCACCAAGCAGGGCGGAATCAGCCTGCTTTGTGACTGTGGCAATTATGCCAACGGAATTCACATGGTAACAAAGTAAGACTTCCATGTTGCCATTCACAGGAATCACAGCAGCCGTGGAAGAACGCACACAAGAGCAAGGGAGCCCCTGCCCCCTGCTGTCAAAGTCCTCCACCTCCTTGTCAGAGTCTAATCTGGCCCATTCTGTTTGCTGCATGAACCTTTCCCAGGCCCTGCCAGACTGCCAGCTAGGAGGACTGTTCTGTGCAAGTGCTGTCCCACCTACCCCTGCTATCTATTCTCACGTGACCTTTCTCACCATATCACGAATGTGAGGGAGGGGCCCAGGCACCAGGTAACATTGCCTGTACAGGGTGTGTGCAGTCCCACAGATGCTCTGGCAACTGATTGGCTCATCTCAGTTCAACCAGGATGAACTCATTCTGCAGCCTCGTCCCTATCCCAGCTTGTTTCCTGTCGTACTGACTTGTTTCCAGGCGTTCAGCATGCTTTCAACTCCTCAGATGAGAGGTCTTCTCTGGACATCTCTCTCTTATGAGACACACATGATTAGCTTTCCACTCCATGCAGGCTCCCCAATAGCCCTGGTCACAAAGTTACTATGAAGGTCCATGTGACTGAAACACTGTGTGTGAGCAGAAGGGCAGCATGAGGTCAGGGTCCATTCAGGCCCACCCCCCACCAGATGGGATATAATAGGAGAAGGTAGGGACCAACAGTGCGGGGGATGGGGGGTGGGGGGCAGCAGCCTGGCTAAGGAACTGGGTTTTATCCTAATCCGATCCTTTTCAGGGTTAACACTGGAACCTGTCTGGGAGGCACCGGGAGTACACAGTGGGGAAGAGATTCAGACCGGACCCCTCTGGGGTCAGTAAGTATCTCACCAACCTTCCGGTCTCTCTTTGTTGTTTCAGAGGTTGTGTTCTCATCTTACCCTGGATTTTCAACCTCACAGGTAGGAGGAACTGCTGCGTCACATTTGTGCTTTTTGTTGTCCTACTGGCGATGGAGCCCAAGGCCTTGCACAAACAGGGCAAGTGCCATAGCCCTGAGCTTTATCCCCAGCCTCATCTGGATTACTCAAAATACTAGATACAGTGTAAATTCCTGTGAATAGTCACACTGTGCTAGTTAAAGGATATTGACAAGAGCATTAAATGGCAACAAACAAAACAAAATAAGTTAAATAGAGCTACAAGTGACATTTTTTTTTAAGGTCATATAGGCGAACAAGTTTTTTTTGCTAAGCACCAACTGTGAGTCAGCCCTATGCTGACCAATGGGGATGTGGTGGGGAAACTGAATCGGCCCAGACTTCATCGGCCCACAGACCGGCTCCTTTGCCTTCAGACACTGTTCAGCTTAGTGTAGTGACAGCAGCTACCTCAGATGATGAAACTGGGGCTGCCACCAGGATGGAACTCACAGAGGCCTCTCACAAAGGCCTCAAAAAGTGGAACAGTTCCTTCTGGGTACACTACTGCCCAGATCTGAGCCTTGCTGCCAAAGGTGTACCATTTGATTTTGTCATTGTAGAAGACTGGTTTTTGTCTCAGGGCAGAGCTCACTAACCAAGCTCGTGGAAACTGATATGTGTAAACTAAATATTGATGCACCCAGTTTGCAACAAGATGTACATGTCTACACCTAGCCAACCCATATCCTTGAGACATAGCACAGTAAGCCACCTCCTCCCAGATAGAACTGCGTGAGAGAAACTGTACTGGTTAACTACTGCTGTGTAACAAAACCAACAGCCACTGATTTCAGTTCTGCTAGTTAGGTCCCAAAATTCTTTGAGCTAGCAAGGTGGTTCTGCTGGGTTTGCTGCCATGGCAGGCCAGCTGGGAGCCGAGCTTCAAATGATATGGCATGTCCTGGTCTTTTCATCCTGGTATTCTTAACAACAGGACAGTATCAGTCTTTAGAAAGCAAGAAAGTAGGAGTGTGTGAAATTCAAATGTTACCTTGGCCACATTCTACTGTTGAAGGAAATCAGAAGGGCAGGATGACATTACCGTACAGTGCTGACTTTAACCAACCCGGAGTTTAAGGTCAAGTTTAGGGATATAGTTCCTAAGAAAACTGTCCTCACTTTGGGTGCCAGTCATGAAGGAGGAAGAAGACAATAAACTAGCCACACTGTGACCACTACCTATATTTTGTTGCCTGCCTTCCCCCCCACACACACCAGGTTCAATAATTTAGTAAAACTTGGAGACCTTGAGAAAAGTCCTGCTCAAACAGCTGCAGTTGTAATATGAAGGACAAAAAATGAGGCCAGAAAATGAGAAGGGTCATAGGTGAGATCTGGAAGGTCCCACCTGCAAAGCTTTTGTACCCTTTCCCCATGGAACCTGGCACCCCACCCTCCTGACCTGTCCATGTACTCACCTACCAGGAAGCTTGCCTGAGCATTGGTGCACAACTTTCATTAGAGAGTCTTCTTAGATGCGTGTTTGAGCTCAGAGCCGCTACCTTCCAACTAGCCCCATCCCCATCCCATTAGCATAATGGAAATGTGGTTCAAGGAACCCTGGCTAACAGGCAGCCCCTCACTAAGGGAAGACCCAAGACTTTAAAAGCTCAGCGCCAAGAGTGTGGGGCAGAAACCAAATAAATTCTTTGCCATAGCCAGTCTAGTTTTAGGAATGTAGAAATGGCAGCTGTTCCTTCAAGTTTGTCAATTTCAAGGGTCACACTGCAAATGGACACTCATACTGAGTTGAGGAGCCTGTAGCTGATAATGTATGTAACTTGGAAATCAAGGATAGCAGATTGTCAGTGCTCACAGCTGAGCATCTGAGAACCTAGAAGGTGAACTGGGTGGTAGAGATATTCAGGGCTCTCTCTCTCTCTGTAAGTTAGATGCATGTCCCTCTAACAGAGGGCCAGTTAGGCCCTCAGCTCAGCAGCCTCTGGGCTGGGTCTCTGGATTTCCTGGTCTGTGTTCTGCTCTGACTTGCCCCCCCCCCTTTTTTTTTTTTTGCATACTCAGTCTTGCTCCACTTCTGACCCTGGAGGGTTCTACCAGGCCAGACTCTCGCTACCGACTTCCTCAAAAGTTCAGTCAGAAAGTGGTGGTCAAAGAAGAAAATAGTTATGCAGTATGACCACAGTGAGAAGAAATAGAGGGACTGGTAGCAGACTCTTATACTTGGGGTGCTGAGAAGAGCCCAGGGCTGTGTAGAGGAAGGACTAAAGACTGTGTGGCAGGGCCTTAAGTACACATGGTTAACTAGTCTTGGTCCATCTGGCTCATTGTTTCAGGTCTGGTTCTAAAGGCTCTCTGGGCTCTCAGGACAGTGTTGCCTGATGGGGAAGTTCTGTTCAGTCCTGAGAGGCTTGCTCCCACTCAGGCGGCAGCCTCCAGTGCTATTATGAAATAATTGCTCCTACCTCTGTTCCCATGGTGTGGGCAATCTGCCTGCAGATCTTTTCTAGAATTGTGAAAATGTCTTAATTACCTTTATCTTTGTGTCTTCTGCCTTGAAGGACGATGGGAGATGTCGGGTAAGTTTAGGTATAATTATCCTTCTGTGGCCAGTTTTTAGATGATACACAGGCATATGTCTGGAGTTGAGCAAGAATATGACCAAAAGTTCAAAGTTATAGAGGAGATAGCTATAGGCCCCCTCAGGAGTCAGAAGCAGCCCTTTAATCCCTGTCACAGGGAGTTGAAAAGTGGGAGAGACTGCTGTCTGCTATAATTCTACACTGCTCTGTCAGAATGCAGCAGGTGACCTAGACCAGGGGAGTCTCATAAGTTTCCAAGAAGTATCACTCCCATGTGTTTTACCTCACACTGACCTGTTTCCTTTGTGCGGCTTCATTTGTGTGGAGGACACAAAGCATTTGGCTCAAAGTAGTCACTCCGCACATGTTCATCTATTGAACAAGAGACAGTAGAATGGTTGGATCAAGACCATTCTACTGTTAGTTAGTGGCACTGGGGGTATTTGGTTCATCTTAGTCCAGTATCTATCCTCATCATGTCACCTGGGTCCTTGCAAGCCATGGAACATAAGCAAGCTGCATTTGGCATGGTTACTCCATCACTTCCCTTCTCATGTCTGATATCCACACTGGCCCCGAGTCACCCCAGGCTATTGGGGAGCCCGGGAACCCCAGGTGATCCAGACTGCCATCATCAGGCCAGGCCTACCTCAGGACTTAGCTTGTTATTCCACCCTGAATGAGGAGGGCCTGGGGGCTAGGAGTTCCCCGACTCAGCCCGCTCGTGCCCCCGCCTGCCCTCCCGTTTGATTGGTCGCCCTCATCAGTGTAAGCGCCTCCTCTACCTTCTGGGGAAATGCCAGCTGATGCACAGAAGGGGCAGCCAGGGCCACGGTGCCGCACGCCACGGCCGGAGGAAGGGCAGGAGCCTCTGTGTCTGCAGCACTCCTACAGTGTTCCCTGGCCCCAGAGAACTTGAAATTGGAATTTTGGATGTGGAGAATTAGCTCATGTGACCTCAGAGAACACGGAGTCAGAATTCTGGCCTTTGTGACCCTAGGTGTCTCTTTGGCCAGACTCTCTACAGAGATCTTTCACCACGCCCAATAGAAAGGACACTGGCTGCTGCCAACCTCAACTTCTTTTTAATTGTGACACTTTGACTCTGACTTTTTTTTTTTCCTTTCTCCTTCTAAGTCAGCCAAGGTATGTTCACTCCCTCCCATATTTGAGATTCTTCCTGTGAAGTCACTGAAAGCAAGGAACCAGACGCTGGCCCCACCTTTCCCAGAGCTGAGATACCTTAGCCTGGCCTACAACAAGGTAACTGCTTTGCTGTGTCCATAGGGTATAGACGGGAGGAGGAATGTGAGCGATGCCTGCCTGGCCATTTCTCCCCACCCCCCTTGCTTACAAGTGTGTGGCCCTGGTTCTCAAGGTGGGCAAGTACTAGCCTCTGTGCTAGGCACTGGGTGTACGGGTGTGAAAAAAAAAAAACCTTGAGACGGGCTGCAGAGTGTTGGCTTAGCATGTGTGAGACCCCCGGCTCAGTGCATGAAGCAGGTGTGGCGGCGTGTCCCTATGATCCCCACCACTTGGGAGGAAGTGGCAGGAGGAACAAGGCCAGATGAGATGAGTGTGGGCTGGAAGCACCGGGTGCGGGAAACGACGTGGTCTTTCAGAGCTTGTCAGCTGTGGAGAAGACCAACACTGGACAGGCAGCCACAGTGTAAGCACGCCTGATGCTAGGCGGGAAGTGTAGGCAGCACTGTGAAGCTGCCTGCTCAGACTAATGTTTGGCCAAGGCAGAGTGCTGCCTAAGCTTAGATCTGAATCATTGGGTTTAGTCAGATGAAAGGGGGCATTGGGAGATAGAACAGACTGAGGAGTCCATGTGTCTGGCTTCAGCTGTTTCCCCCTATCTAGTATTCATGTCTTGTTTGGGTTTCCATAGACTCTCAGTTATTTATTTTTTGGTTCTGGGACTCAAGCTGTTCGGTAGCTAAGCATGTGCTCACCTACTGAGCCGCACCACGAGCCCCTGTTTCTCATTCAACCAAAGTATTTTTAATTTTTCCTGTGGTTTTGTGCCTTTGACCTGTGGGTCCCTTAGGGGTCAGTTGGTTGGTTACAAATCTATAGTTTTCTAGGCATCTTAGATTTGTGGCTCTCTTAATTAGTTCTCTTGGCCAGGTAAACACGAATTGTGAGATTTCTTTCTTTTTAAGCCTGCTTAAACTCATCTTGAAGTGCCTTCTAAAATCGACTTATATGTTCTGTGAGTTCTTAAAGCAACATGCATCTGCAGGGTGGAGGCTGCGTTGATGAATGGCAGTCAAGACCCTGGCAGAGTCGCTACTGTTCTGTGTACTCTCTCACTTGTTTATCAGTTACTGGCAGCAGTACATTCAAATCTCTATCGCGGATCTGGGGAGATGCCTCAGGAAGTTGCTTGGCACACAAGCATGAGAACCTGAGTTCAAATCCCCAGCGCCCACATAAAAGCCAGCTGTGGCAGGATACGCCCATAACCTGGGTGCTAGAGAGGAGCAGCTAAAGGTGGGTGCTAGGGCCTTGCCGGCTAGCCGGGCCACTTGTCCCAGGAGACAACTATGGAGAGACCCTATCTCAAAAAGTAAGCCGGGGATGATAAAGGAAGACACAGAAACCAATGTTTGACCTCCACACGCGCATGCGCAGGCGCGTGCACCCACATATGTGCATACCACACAGTGAAAAATGAAAATCGTGGCAGTGGTTTTGTTCTTTTCTATCTTCAGTTCTGTCCCTGTGAAGTCTGTTAGCAGGGACAGCCTCGTTTACCACACACTGACATAAGACGGTCCCTTATTTATTGTGAATCACCTCCCTTTGCCTCTGATAACAGTCCTTGCATTGGTGCCTCCTCTGTCTGATTTTAACATGGCTCCGTCACCTTCAGATGCTGTGCTTTGCCGTGGCCTGTTTCTGTGTCTCTCTTTCCTTGCACTTACAGCCTATGTCATCTCTGCTAAAGTGCGCCTCCCTTTCACACCACGGAGACTTGATCCTTGCTAGGCTGTGAGCGTGTTTGTCTGCTGTTCCCACCTGGCCTCCCCCAGGCCCCTGTACCTCTGGTTGATCTCCATCAACATTCCTGCCTCCCAGTAAACTGCTGCTGTTTGTTCCCTGGCACTTGCCAGCCCAACATAGGGACCTGAGGTGAGCTCCAACCCTAGTCTTGGGCAGCACCGTGGCCCTGCATCTCCAAGACCACATTCTCTTGGTCCTAGTGCTGCGTAGGAGACACCTACTGTGCAGGACCCAGGTGCTTCCCTACCCCATATAAGGAGTAGCAAGTGTTGCCTTTCCCAGGTGCCATGCCTCCCTAGGCAGTTGGCTGCTCCTTGTAGGCAACAGAGGGTCACTGCCTCTCCTGTGAGGGCAGCTGTTCTCCTCCAGGCACAATTATGCCACGTTGTGCCATGCCACAATGAAGGTTTCTGTGGTCCGCCCTCATACCCTCACACCATAACCACACTCCCCAGGAGCTTGAATGCCTTGCTCTGGGCCACAGTTGGACTTTAACAATTTACAATCTTTAGCTGGTTCGTCCTTAAAACATGTGTAGCCCTGGCCCGGAGCCCAGGTGAGCCAGTGTCCCACCCACTCTCCCTGGAGATGCCTCTCTTTCCTGAGCACTCCCAGAATGCTCTGAGGGCAGAGTTCTCTGCCAGCTTCAGAACAGCCAGGACTGTGGACGACTTGTTCCGTGCTGGGGTTGGGGTGGGACCCCTTCCATCTTCTGTGTCCTCACCGTGAGGGCCAGTCTTCTGTGTGACAGCTAACTCCTCACACTGGTTCTCTTGCTGTATGTCACCTGGTGTAGACCACCAGGATACGTTTTGTTTGAGTGCTGGGCTTTGTGTTACATCCATGTGGTCCCTTAGCCTCCAGAATAACCCGATGCATGGTGGACACTCAGTAAGTCTCCGTGGATGTTGTTTGTATCACATCAAGGACACATTTAGAAATATTGTGTCAACTGCAAACCAGTTGCTTTTGCTCCAATATTAACCAATATTTATTTAGCTAATAGGTTTGGCAGTTATATTTTCTTTAATCTGGCGAGGTTGGGTGGAAATTGATTTGACTAACCCAGTGAGGTTTGGCAGAAATCAGAGGTTACCTGACTGTGTCCCTGAGGTCACCTGACTCACCCTGTAGGGAGCAAGCTATCCTGGGACCAGATTCTGCCAATCAGCCACACACACAGTTTCTTGCCCAGTGGCTAGCTTGCCACTCTTGAAGCAAGCTCCATATGGAGGTTCTTCAATACCCGTCACCTTCTTTGAAGTAGAATGAGGGTGCTACCAGGAGCTGACTTGCCTCACAGTCAAACAATCCCTTTATTAAGAAAATGCCCTATTCTGTGGATCTCTGAGGGTTTTGAAGACCATCCATCGATTTATAGTCTGTCTGAATAGGTAAATGGTGCTTGTTTCTAGCTACTTACGATCTGTTCAGCCTAGGAAACATATTTCTGAAATTATCTAAACTAGCATCTGACATGACCATAAGTTTGATTGACTGACTACTAACCTGCATTATTTACCCGGAACAGTTTGTAATAGGAGTTTTCAAGGACTAGAACTTCACATTGCATTCTTAAATGAGTTGCATAGGTACAAACCTTATACAAGAGTTGAAACGCACAAATACACACACATATTATCTGTATCAAAAATAACTTTACATTTGTATCAATAATATATACCAATGTAAAAATCACTTTGTAGACCAGTGTTGGGATTAAAGGCGTGCACCACCATGCCCATTTTTTTTCTAAACTCTGAAAAATGAAACCCATATGCTATTTATGATGTTGTTCTAAGTTGACATTATTGAACAGAATCTGTGTTTTTAAATTCAGCATTTAGACCCATATCTAGTAATTGATCCTTGACAATATAAATCTATCTAGTTTTATTATGTTGGTTTATATCTGAAGCTTTTTTCCTGTAGCATCTCTGTGGGCTGCCATTTTATAGTTTCTTTAAGCCTTTGTGGACTACTCTCATCTGGAACTACCTTTCTTGCTGTTGCTGTAGCTTCCAGATTGGATTCCTCTGCAGATTCTCTATTCTGATTTAAAGGCTCCTCTAATCTCTGTTCTATGGCTTCCATTCGAGCATTTAATTTTTTTTGTCTTTTTCTTTCGATCTCTCTTAAGGAAGATGTATAAAATTGGAATCATTATTGAACATGTACTTATTTCTCTGCTGACAGTCTAGACAAAATTATGAGGTTCAAGTTCCCTCTTCCATAGTGTTTTTCATTTTAATATATAAATATATTTAACTTCTCTTAAATTTCTCCTTTTTATGGAGACTTTGGTTTATCATTTAAACTTAATGTTTCTTTTTATGACTGTCTGTTCAGTTTGTTTATTTATTTATTTTTACCTTTAAAACCATGTTTATCAGGCTAGAGAGATGGCTCAGAGGTTAAGAGCACTGCCTGCTCTTCCAAAGGTTCTGAGTTCAATTCCCAGCAACCACATGGTGGCTCACAACCATCTATAATGTGATCTGATGCCCTCTTCTGGCCTGCAGGTATACATGAAGACAGAGCACTGTATACATAATAAATAAATAAATAAACATTAAAAATTATTTATCTATTTTCTTTTTCTCTCTTTCCTTTGGAGACTTTTTCTTTCCCTCTCCTTTGAAGAATTTAATGTCTGTGTGCACTTATTTAACTCTCTTTTATTGCTTTTTATCTTAGTATCTTTTTCTGTATTTAATTTCCTCTAAATTCTTTCCTATCTTTATGTGGCTTATTTTTCATATTACTTCTCTTTTTAAGGACTTCACTTGATCATTTTCAGACTATTTGTTTGCTTGTTTTATTGTCTATACCCATTTTCCCTTTTTTATTAGCACCTAAGCATATTTTCAAGAATGTTCTACTTTGTCAGAAATTTTACTGGTCTTAGATTCCTTCTGTGTGTTCTCTGTCTCCCTCTGCTGTTCAGCTCAGACCTCGCACTGCTGGGGGCCCCGCCCCTGTCTTTCAGCTCACAGGTGCAAGTGTTCCTATGGTCTCCACCTGTCTGTAGCTGGCGCAGGCCTCACGTTCTGGGGCATTAGCCAGGAGCTGCGTCTACCCGGATGTCCTACCCTCCCCGTGAGAGACACCTCTAAGCTGCTGCTGATTGCACCCCAGAAAGCGCTTTAGTGAGCCTCAGTGAGCTGCTGCGTTTCCGCCAGCCTCACGCCAAGAAGTTGGCCTTCCACAACAGCAGAGCAGCGCTCTGGCAAGCTTCTAGGATCTGCTGTCACTTGTCCCGAGGCCCACGTGTGTGGCCTTGGGCTGCCACTTCTGACCTCTGGTTTCATAAAGCCTCTCTGAGCCACCGCAGTTCTTAGAGCAGCTCGGTTCAGGAGGATGCTCAGCATTCCAAGCACCGCAGAACAGGACTGGGCCACAGTTTTAAGCTCTGTCCTAGCTACTTGAAGTTGCTGGGCCCATGATGAGATCTGCATTTGCTTGCTCATCGGCAGCACACCACGCAATGAGACGCTGTGGTGTAGCTCTGAAACTGCCAGCTCAGTTAGCTCAGACTGATTGTTCGACTGCACAGCGGGACCTCTTAAGGAGCCATGCCTGTGAAGTGCAGTCAGCTTTGTTGCTCAAAAAGGGCTCCAAAGTAGCCACTTAAGAGCTTTCTTGTTAGCTGGGCGGTGGTGGCACACACCTTTAATCCCAGCACTTGGGAGGCAGAGGCAAGTGGATTGCTGTGAGTTCAAGGCCAGCCTGGTCTACAAAGTGAGTCCAGGACAGGCAAGGCTACACAGAGAAACCCTGTCTCAAAAAACTAAAAACAAAAAACAAACAAACAAAAACAAAAACAAAAACAAAAAACAAAACAAAACCCAAAGAACAAAAACCAAACTTTCTTGTTTGGCGATCTGAGCTTTCTCAGGCCCTATGCTTGGATTTCTAAGTTTGGATTGCATGCTCTGCTTGCGTGTCATTTATAGAATTATGGTATACTGGCTGCTTTTGCTTAGCCGGGTCAGTCCTCCATGGGCTGCTCTTTACGGATAGATCCTTCCTCTCCCTCTTCTCCCTCCTTCTCCCTCTACACATCCAGTGGGGGAAGTTTCAGGTCCCTACCTGAGACTCTCCCATTGGATCGGAAGTCCAGTCTTTCTATCTCCTCTGCCCAGCCATTGGCTTGCAGCTTCTTTATTCACCAATCAGAGAAAACTGGGGAGTCATGGCTATACACTGATACAAGAGATTCTTCATAGAAATGACAAAGCCCGGAGGCAGCTGCCTTTAAGCCCAGCTCTCCCCAGGCAGAGGTAGGTGGATCGCTGTGAGTTCAAGGCCAGCCTGGTCTACAAAGTGAGTCCAGGACAGCCAGGGCTACACAGAGAAACCCTGTCTCAAAAAAACAAAAAAGAACAAAAGAAACAGCAAAGCCCATGCCTGGACTGGAACCAGATCTCAGGGCACAGAAATTAGCACCTGAATGCACAGCGCACCAGACCAACCCCAACAGCAAATGGCTGACTTTGCCACCCCTGGCCTTGGTGCAGCCTCTGGACTGAGTGGCATTTCCAGTGTCAGGAGCATTCAACAAGGATAGCATTTCATGACGTGTTAAAATTATATGAAATAAATATCAGAATCCATGAATAAAGTTTTACTGGAAGCAAAGCACTGTGGCTATGTGTGTATGCATGCCCATGGCTGCTTTAAGGTTGTAAGAGCAGGGCTGAGTCAGAGACAGAGACTCTTTGTGTCCCAACACTTACCACCTGGCTCTTGACAAGAAGGCTTAGTGGCCTGTGCTCTACACGAGGGTCACATTCTGGGCTGGCTGAGGTCATTTGGTCCAGTGCAGTCCAGTGAGGCTCCAGTAGTCAAACTGAATCATCTGTCTGTCCCCTTCCACTCTTGTGCTTTCTTGTCCCTGAATCCAGCCCCACTGTGGGTTCCTCTGGTACCAGTGGCCCTGACTTCACTCTGCTGCTACTCTACTCAACAGTGCTTGTGTAATTTTTGTCCTGCAGCATCTGGCTTGACAGTTGGCAGGCTAAATGCACCTGGGCTCCTGGCCCCAGCCAGCCATGACATGTCCATTGTCACCGCGGTTCAGCTTTATTCCACTGACAAGTGGTTCCCTGACCTCCGGCCCTCGTCACTCGGTATACTAGCACCTAGGATGGAGAGGCGTGTCCCGGGGTGCCACTGACAGAATGCTGGGGCATGCAGGCACGGCCTAAGGAAGACCAGTCACATAAAAGTTAGTGCTGTGCCAGCAGCCCTCAAGGCTCTTGGAGACAAATTCTGATTATTTGGCCGCCAGTATCCTTGATACTTTCATATCCAGTGTGGATAAGGGATTTTTTTACTCTTAAAAGATGCAGCAGCAGGGGGCTGGCGAGATGGCTTTGGCTGTTAAGAGCTCTGGCTGCTCTACCCGAGGACCCCACGCTCAACTCCCAGAACACCCTGCCTAGGGGCGGGACTTTCCCTCTCCCAGAGACCTTTCAGTATATAAACCAGACATTTTGGTTCCACTGCACCCTGGCCCTTTTTCCCACCTCCCTGCCCTCCCTCCTCTCACCCCCTCCCCCACTAGCAAGAGCACTGTCCCTTCCCCTCCCGCTTCCAATAAACCTGCATTTATACATTATAGCCTCGTCACCATTAGCTCATTCCGATTATTTAATCAATAATCTGGTGCAACCAACTGTAATGTACCTCCATCTAGGGAGATCCAACACCCTCCTCTGGCCTCTGAGGTCACTGCACACATGTGGTTATTTTAAATAGCTGAAGCAGTGGCGGCAGAACCTTTGGATAGGAAAGCAAAGTGTTGTGGGCCCGAGCAGGTGATAGTGCATGGCTACGGCATTGCCTGCTGCCCGTCACCCCAGGTCTGTTGTGCGGCCCATTCTTGCCAGCCAGCATCTCCCACCTGGATGAGGAGCATCCACTAACATGTCTCCTGCACTTGTTCCAGATCGCAAAGGAGGATGCTGTCCTGCCAGCAGCTCTCTTCCCCTCTCTCTGTGAGCTTGTTTTTCACAACAACCCTCTGGTAGCTCACACCCGAGGTATGGTGGCCACAGATCTGTCTTCCCGCCCCCCCCCCACCACCACCAGTGCTCAGCGTTAGCCCTAGAACTCTCATTTGCACCTCACAGATACCAGGCCAGACTTGACGGTGGGGAGTGGGCAGGCAGGTGGAGTGGGAAGAGGAGGGAGGCTCAGTTACCATGGAGAATGGAGAACACAGCTGACAGTGCCTGCTTTGCACCCACTTAACCCCCAGGGCAAGCTGTGGCAAACTGGCATTAACCTCAAGAGCTTTGGTTGGAAAACAAAGCTCACTGCAGTTAGGATCTGCCCAAGGTCGTGGGGGTGGGAGTGGCGGTGGGGGTAGGGGGGTGAGGAGGGGTGGGTAGGGGTGGGTAGGGGTGGGGGCGTTGGGCAGGGTCTTGACTACTCTACCCTGATCGTGGAGCAGGCTGGATGGTTTTGTTTCCATTTCTCGCCTGGGGTTGGCCCAGCCGCAGGGCTACCCCTGCCAGCAGTCTGAATGGAGTGAGTTCTGTCATGGTGCCAGCCATCTTCTGGCTGAGACCTAACAGCTGGAGATGCATGAGAGCCCTGGTCCTGCCATGACACCAGTGGGCGCTAACCCCTGCTGCCCTTTGTCACCTTAGCCTGTCTGTGTGTCACTTTACTTCCTTACAGAATAGGAATAGTATGACACCTACTTCCTAGGGTTGAAAAGAGAGGCACAGTTACGTTAACACACACAAAGCAATCCAACCACACAGTGAGGCCCAGGAGACACTAGCTAAGCGGCATCTTATTTTCCTTTGTCACTCCAGGGATCCCACCACTGCTGAAGAGCTTCCTCCAGGAACGCCTGGGCATCCGCTTAGTTCGAAGGAAACTAGTAAAAGGCAAACACCACATATTGATGCCTCGGAAGGAATCACGCAAGGTAAACTTTCCAACGGGACCCTGGTCCTGGGGAAGAACCTAGTTTAACACCCTGCTCCCCAGCCAAACTGGGAACCTCTCTGTTGTCTCCAGCGCCTTCTTCCCCTGTTAAACACAGCTAGAAGCAGGGGCAACAAGCTAAAGAACCCCAATAAGAGGAGGGAAGATAGAGAGCCTTGGAGGTCACTAGGTCAGCGACTCCCTGATTTCACAGAATAACTGAGGCCCAGAGGAGAAATGGGGGAGAAATCAGCCTTGTCTATAGCTGTCTGAACTTGGCAAGAGTTTTGATCTTTGAGCTGCTGCCGTTTCAGCTCTGGAGCCTCATAGAGCTGCTGGAAGGGAGCCCAAGCTCTTAGCCACACAAGTTCCTGGAGCAAGTTACAGCTCTGTGTCGCCAGGACTAAGATGCACAGCTCTACCACAGGCAGCCTGGTTCCCCTCATTCCAGCGGGTGTAAGAGTCCCGGGAGCACTGAGGTCATAATTATTATCCTCTTGATCTGAAGGAATTTAAAAAAAAAATCGGTGAGAAGCTCCTGTCTCCTAGCTCAGACATTACTGGTCCCCAAAGATAGATGCCTCTGCCACTTGCCATCTGCTCAGTGGCTGTTTCTGTCCAAGCTCTCAAGCCCTCAGAGGAGCACAGCAAGGGTTTAAAGCCAGAGATAGACATCCCTAGGGCTTCTCTTGCTTGCTCTGACAATCTTCCAATCTACCGCACCTCTACCTGTCTGCTATCTGGGGAGGAGCACTAGTGAGCGTGGTGCTCATTACAGGCCTGTCTCTTAGAGTGCTCCATGGAGCACTCATGCCTCTGCCCTCACTCACCTCCCAGGAAACCAGGCTCAGAAAGGTGCGTCAGCTCACCAGAGACAAGTCGGTGTTGGGTTCAGCGTGTCCTTCTCCCTCCTTCTCTTCAGGGCCCTGAGTAACCGGGGCATTGATATCAATAAACCAAGTGCCAGCTCACAGGTAAACAATGCAGCGGTGCACACATCTAGGCATACACCTACCGCTTGACCCCTGATCACGGCTTAGGCCTGAAGCCAGGTGAGGACAGCAGTCTTTCTCTAGCGGGCTGAGATCAGCTACACACATAAACAGTCCTGGAACTTTTCCTCCTCAATTCCCTAGACAAGGGCTACAGGTCCTGCCCTTGTACGCAGGCATGGGCAGGAGGAGAAAATGGGGTGTACACTTCATGGGCTTTTCCCTGTGAGAACAAAACAGGCAGATAGACCAGCCTAGTCCTGAGGGCAGAGGGTCAGGCCATCAGTGAGGCGTGGATGGGGACTGCCGATTGACCCTGAGAGGAGGCGCTAGGAAAGTAGGACAGGACAGAAAAAGTGTTTCTCCAGCAGCCTTCCATCCCCCACCTACAGACAGGCAGGGAGCTTGCCTCCCCTCCCCATGCTGGCGAGGCTCCTAGCATGCAGAAGCCCCTCTCCCCGAGTGTGCCTTCCCCTGTGACATGGGTTCTGAGGAAGCCCAAGGTCCTTCAGGCTTCCATTCAAAACACAGACTCTACACATATCAAAAAGAAAAACATTTTCTTGAAGTGGAATTTATTTTAGACTTTTATTTAGAACCACTCTTTAGTGGTTCTTCCTACTCTTGAGGTGTTGGATCTGGGTACAGGCAGGGCTGGAGGTCTGCTATGTTGACAGGAGGAAGCAACTTCCATGGATCCAACTGGGTCTCAGCTCGCATGCTCCTAAGCATAGTGCCCAGGGCCTTTCTACTCCACTAATCAAGTCAGTCTGTAAAACTAGAAGAAGGCATAGCACATGAGCGCACACTCACACACACACACACACACACACACACACACACACACACACACACACGCACACACACACACACACACACACACGCTGCCCACCTCACCAGGGAGACAGCACAGGAGAAACAGTGACAGGCCCTGCCAGTTAAGGAAAGTCTTTCCACAGCTCCTGAGAAACTTGGCTTAGGAAAAGCAGGGGCACTGCCACCTGCTTCAGGACTCCCTGAGGAAAGCAACAGGCATTCTGGTAAACCCTGAAGAGAAGCTGCCAAGAGGAGAGTGAGGTCAGGATGCAGCTGAGGCCTAGGGCCCAGGCCTCCAGGCAGAAGGCGCAGACTGTGCCACTGACATTGGACAAAGCCTCTGTACTTCTCTGTGCCTGGGAAACAGGCTGGTTGTACACTGTGTGATAGCGTCCATGTGGAGGTCTGAAGATAACCTGTGGGGGCCAGTTCTCTTCTTCCACAGTGTGAAAGGCAGGGATTATTCCCAGGTTGTCAGGTGACAACAGGAGCCCTTCCCCCCTGAGCCTCCTTGGTGGTGTGGAGTGAGGCTCTGTCCTCTGTGCAGGGCGTGTGTGACTGCCTTCTTGTCAACCCAGCCTTTCTCTCATACAGGTGAAAACCTATGTCCCCAAGGTGCCAAGGCATTGTCTGGTCCCCCATCACCTAAATGTGACTGCAGGCGAGGCTCCCTCAAGTCTTGTGCTGGAGCCAGAGCGAGGAACCGAGCAGCTACCCCCCACCGAAAACACCTCTCATGAGGAACTGTTGGCCACTGAGGGCTCAGGAGGCCCTTCCCCAACTCACAGGACCTTTGTGCCAATGCCTCCTGTCTGCTCCGACTCCACCATGCACAGTGAGACGGTGCCCCACCCAAGCCGTACAGCCAACCTCTTGAGCCCAGAGCACCCATCTGATGATGCCAAGAGTACGGAGTCCATCTTCCTGACCCAGGTGACTTGTTTCCCAGCTCTCTCCATCCCACCCCTGCCCACCCCCCTTCCCGCACCCCCACCCACAGTACCCATGGGTTCCTGCAGCCCCTGAGCTACCTGCACCTGCTGTGGACTGCCCAGGGCAGGCAGGTGAATTCTGAAGCCTGTGCCTCAGGCACACTCTGACTAGAGGCTCCTCATGACACTAGTGGTCCTGTGGTATAGGCACACTCTGACTAGAGGCTCCTCGTGACACAGGTGGTCCTGTGGCACAGACAGGACCTTAGATTTCACTGGGATCTGGGGATAGCCAGTTGGCAGAGGCTTGTCCCTCTCTGCTAAAGGTTACCTCGCCTTTTATGCTGCCCTGGGTCCTGAGAAGAAAGATGGCTCAGACGCGAGTACCTTTGAGGTGCTTGTGTCTAGGGGGAAAGCTGGGAGGAGGAGAGCTTGACATCTGTGCTGGGACCAGGGATCAGAGGACCACAGGACCAGAGGGCAAGAGCCTGAGGAAGGATGCCTGGGAGGAGGGTCCCATGAGCTACACTTCTCAGGCTAAGGAGGGTGAACAAGGTGGAGAGATGGGCAGAGGGAACAGGGAACGTGGGGCATGGGGAGAAATTCAAATGGAAGGTTTAGAACCGTGAATACCCAACACCAGTCGTCAGCAGTGGGCCGAGAAGAAATAGAGATTAAATACCCCTAATCTAATCGACTCAAATCCCAAGTGCTTGGAAACCTGAAATGTTTTATGTGCCAGCACGTCCACCAGAGGAAATTTTGACTCATACATAAAATTATTTAAGATGTATAAAATTATCTTGGGTCTATGTGTATAAAATACACGTGAAACATAAGCAAATTTTACATGTAGGCTTGGGTCCAGTGCCAAAGTATCTTGTCATGTAACTGTTCTAAAAAGCAAACATTTCTACCCCCAGGCATTTCACATAAAGGATTGTTCAAACTCCATAAGGCAGGAAGAGTTTGCAGGATCCCCCTGGAATGTCCCTGCATGAAATAGGTCTTCCTATATCATGTGAAAAACCATTTGGGTAGGCCGAGATGTTCCTGGCATACCTCAAAGTGAGAATAAAGAACACGAAGCCAACCAGTCAGCTTTGCACCGCACTCACCTTTCTCAAACATTACTCCTTGAGCCTGCCATGCTGTTCCTCGACTACTGCAGCTGCCACCTTTTGTGATGGCTAGCAGTCCACCCCTCTGACTGCTTCATCTGGGGACAGCTATTCTGTGTCCCCAGGACTTGGTCCAGACTAGGGAATCACTTCCTGTAGCTCGGCCACATCACCTCCCATTAGCACCCATTACCCAGTGTCCTGCCCGCCGCCTCCATGCCACAGTTCCATCTGGTGTGCAGAGCCCATTTGGGACGCAGCAGGGAACGAGTGAGTGTGTTTTCTTCCCGGCCCAGGTGAATGAGCTGCCATCCTCCACCACCCACAGGGAAAACTTAGAGGCACAGAAGAGTGAGCAAAGGAGACCTCTAACGGCACCCCGAGAGGCAAAGAGGACTAAGAAGAAGCAGTCCGTGGCCTCCGTGGGCCACAAGTACGATGGCTACGAGGAGCTACTCACAGCCAAGCCTGATCCGGCCTTTGTGGAGCCAAAGGGTATGGTGCCCCCAGGCCCTGCTCTCTGTCAGGGCCTCCTTAGGGCATGGCAGCCTCGCTGTCCATTGCTGAATTGTCACTGCTTTGGGGTCATGGCTTTTTCAGACTGCTGGATTAGCCCAGTCACCCTGGCTCGCAGAAAAGGGCTAAAGACCAAACAAAGCCAGGCTCCCGAGCTCTGGCCAGCCCCTGTAAAGGCCTCGGACACCATCCCAAACCGGCCCCACCTGGTTTGCGGTAGAAGAGACAGCACCCTCTTAGCTCCGGTTCTATTTCCTCTGATGTGCCTCAGTCCCTGTGCTAACAGAAGAGCCTGCGGGGAGAGGGTCTCCTGGGTGTCTGCCCCTGCCACGTGACCTCTGAGCCCCCCACATTAGACTCTGACCCCACCAGGACATTTTACTCAATGAATGGTGGAGCTCTAGGCCGGGGAGCAGATGAGGGAGCCCTGGGAACGGCTCTGCAGCCCTTCTCCCAGTGCTGAGCAGGGGCAGGGATGACGTGTCTTGTGGCCTCCAGGCATCCAGAAGAACGCACAGGCCCTCCATCGTATGCTGAAGCAGCCGCTCACCTGCCGCTCCTCCAAGCCTAGGCTGGACACTTTCCAGAAACCCTATGCCCCCAAGGAGAAGAAGGTAAGCACCCCAGCCACTGACTGTGCTCCTGGGGCTCTGGGGACCCCCTAAGGTACAATCCTAGGAGTTACCCTGGGACCCTGAGTCTTGTTGCCCAGCGCCCCCTACTGCGCCCTGCCAGTCACTTACGACCTCCTCCCCCTCCCTTTGTGCCAGGTTGGGAGGATACCGATTCCAACCCCACGGAAGACCCGAGCGCAGCTACTGGATGACATCCTCATTCGCCTGCGGGACCCTAGGAATGTTACTGAGGCTCCATTGGGTATGATGCCACTGTCCCAACGAGCCGGTGTCTAGCAGGGAGGGCCGGTTCGAAGCGAGAAGGGAGCATGAAAAGCAGGGAGGGCTGTGGAGGTTTCCCGCCCCCTCCCTCCTCCCCTTCGGCATAACTCGCCACTGTCGGGCTGGACTGCTTCCACACACTAAAGATACTTTGTGCAGCTCTGAGCCAGGGGAACCGAGCTGGCCTGATGCTGGCCCTTCTCGCCCCCGCAGGCGCTGTGCTGCAGCGGCGCGCACAGCAGCGCCTGGTGAACCAGAAGCAGTACCGGGAGGCCAAGCGGCTGCTCAAGGAGTTCCGCGCACGCTACCGGCAGCTGGTGCGCAATTCCTTGCGCACGGTGTTCACCAGCAGCGCGCCGCCGGCCAGGCCGCCCACCCGCCGTGCGCTGAGCGCTGGCCAACCAAAGTTGGGCCGTTTCCTCGAGTTCATGGACGAGTTCTGCCAGGAGGCCACGGCCAGCGACTCGAAAGAGTAGAGCTGTGCACCGATCTCCCCAAGGGCTCTGCGCCCCGGACCGTGCCTAGCCCTGAACAGAGGGGGCCTGGGCTCCATTTCGCTGCTCCGTGGTCAGCATGGAGAGCTCAGCAGGACCTTGCCTCTGAGCCCAGGCAGACCGCACAAGGTGGCTGGCCCCGCAGCAATAAAGAGTGGTGCATAGAGCAATTCAAGGGGTGCCGAGTAGCGTTCTTTGAGGCCAGGCCAGGGCCACAGTGTTGGTGTCACTAAAGAAAAAAAAATCTCTGATGACCCTGCATCCCTAAGGGGGCTTATAGGAAACCCACCCGAGTCACTCATGGCAGCTTCAACAAGTGCTGACACAGAGCAGCATAGAAAGCTCAGAAGTTAAGTGGCCTGTGGCCAGCAAGAGGCAGAGTGGCAAAGCAGAGGGCCAGAGGCTAGGGAGACAGGTTTCCTTTGAGGAAGCTTTTTCCATTGTGAGGGTAAAAGGCAGAATGGTCCCTTTTGAGATGATGGCTGGTAAAAGGAAGGGTTTAGTTTCTCAGTATCTATAATCCAGGACACAGGCTTTGGAGACAAACACCCTGGGTTCACAGTAGAGAACCGTTCCAGCCAAGGCTGACTGGGGCTGTTGTAGTCTTGGTGTGTGCCTAGTAGGCAGCACTGCCCCAGGAGGGTCTGGAGAAGTCCACCAGGGCTACGTTGGGTAGAACCTGAGATGGCTACTTCAGATCGGGGCAACAGACCTGCAGTCCCTGGGGCCCAGGAAGCACAAGGCTTCTTAGTCCTTGGCAAGGCATAATCCCCAACCCAAATTCCAACTATTTGAACTCAACTTCACAGACTCATGCAAATAATCCAGTTAAGTGCTTACACTAAGCTGTGATCATACCCAGACATCCATGTGATGTACCGTCACTACATAGGTCATATCAGGTGACAAGGGTACAGTTAGCCCATTCATGGACACCTGAACAGATACAGTAATGCAGTGACCCACAGCAACAACCACATTTAGAGCATTTGTTGACAACTTGCTGGATTGGACTTTGGTGTTCCAAAGCACCTGTCTTCCCTTTATTGGTAGGAGAATCCACCCTGACAGTTACAGTCAACCCACTAGGTTCCACTTCTGGAGAACCTTCTAGACTGTTCCCTTCAGCCAGATGTGTCCATGCCACATATGCTCAAGAATGGACCTACCTCCACCAAACAAAACCTCAACCCTGATCCAACCTAGCTTCTTGTGGTCTCCCCAGTAAGGAGATGCTAACAATGGCCTGTGTAGCCTGTCTGCCTAAGTCCCTCAGTTCCAGCTCTGTTCTGTATGCCCTCATGGCAGCCCAAAGAGAGCACACTCATCTGGGCCAAGCACCACCACCTCTCAGTTGAACAAGCTGGTTGCCTTTCCTTGCTAAGTTTCCGATTATTCTGAATTCCTTACTTTGGCTTCCCACCCCAGAAGCTGCTTTCATGGAGAGCAGTGTTCAAGCATGAGACTCTTTGTATATTATATATACTCTAGTAAGACTTGGTAAGACAACATGGCAGCTCATGTTTTTCATCTCCCCCCGCCCCCCAGACAGGGTCTCATGTGGCCTCAAACTATCTTGGACTCCTGATCCTCCTGCCTCCGCACACTTAATGCTGGGCTCACTCTTAATTTTTGGCTTCAGTCTGTGTCCTTCAACCTTCCTGAACTGAGCGGTCTCTAGTCACCCTGGATGCTGGTGAGCAATCTGGAAGTTAGTGAGGGGCTCTGAGAGAACAGGCAGATGGAGAAGCAGATTGTGCTCACATCCTGAATTAGCTCAGCTCCACAGCACAGTGCATAAAGTGGGAAGACAGCCTGGTTCCTGGCCCAAACAGCTCCAGCCCAGACAGCAACTGGATCCAGGGTGCCAAGGCCAATGGTAGAGGTTTTCACTGCAGGGTCAGCTGCGGCCACAGTGGCAGAAGCAGCAACAAACAGCGTTGGAGTCAGAGGGCCCTGCACCTAGGCTCTGAATGGCCAGAGCTGGAGTTCCACCACCTAGCACACCCAGTTAGAAGGGAATTAAGAGTATGTAGAACATCTTGCTACTATAGGGACCAAGTGTGGAGTCTGTTTTCAAGTCTCCAGCTGGCAGCGTGCTCACTTGAAGCACACTCCCTGAGGGGTCTTGGGCTGGGTGACTGACTTCAAAGCTCCCATCCCCTGGCTTACCATGCCTGGCGTCAGCTCTTACAATGGCCTTCCAGGCAGGCTCACTTTCTGAGGCTAAAAGGGACAGGTTAACGTGTAATCTTTTAATGTAAAACTCATGTCAAAGGCATTTTTGACTTACTGATCAATGGTTCCAAAAAAGATATTTAAAAAAAATCAGATTTCTAAGTATGGCTGTAAGGCGCAAGGTCAGTGGTATTCTACAAGCCATTCTTTACTCCAGCTTGTTGGTGTCGTCAGAGGAGGAGGAATGGTCATAGATAGGAAACTGCAGCATCCATGAGGGTGCATCAAAAGGCACACTCTTCCCTGTGGAGACTGCACCCAGTTACCTCCCAGGCCTGCCCCCCCTGCCCCCCCTCCCCCCCCCCCCCCCCCCCGTATAAGTTCAGTCCACAGCGGAGCCGCAGCTGTCTGGAGACTAATCAGAAATAGACTGTTTGCTTTCATGTGTCTGCTTTACTGCATTTTCAACTTGGGCCTTGCCTGGAACAGGCACACACACATTGAAGAATGCACTTTGGTACTGTGTTCATCACACTTGATCCCACATCATTTGTGGTAAAAGCCCTGACAGTCCTTGTCCCAAGTCCTCTGTCAAAAGGCTCTTTATGCATCAAGGGGGCACAGACAGCAGTGGCAGTCCACCAGGATCCAGGGCCCCTTCTCCAATTCTAATGTAAACAGTTGAATAAGTCACAACTACCAGACCACAAGGAGCTGTAGCTGGTAGCCTAAAGCCAACAGCCATTTTCTATTTCTAGGTGGGAAGGTTCTGCTCTTGGCTCTGAGGACAACTATATTCGTACATACAGGAGTAAACAGTCTACCAGGTGAAAAAAAATCATTAGCTGGCATTTCAGCTAGTTATTTCAATCTTGCACAGTGTTTGTTTTCTTGCTTTGCTGGAGGCTTAGGGATGCTCATGTCTGATGCAAACTGGGATCTGCCAGGCTGCACTTGGTGGCTTGGCGTGGAGAGCCATGTGCCAGCCAGGGAGAACCTGACTGCTGCTGCAGGCATCTGGAGCCAGGTGGAAGCTGCTCCTGGCCCAGCTTGGCATCTGAAGACTGAATTGGCTGTGCCTCACACGCAGAGGTAAGGAGGGAGTAGGAGCAAGCCTGGCCTTAGCATGGCCTTATTTAACCCCTTCTGGACTAGACACCAGAAGAGGGAGGGCGCTTGCTCAGGGTCTAAGGTCAGCTCTCACATGGTTTAAGTCCCCACATTCCTGGCAACAACCTTAGGAGAAGAAATACTGGCAATAAACAGCCATCTGCTCATGCAGGCTTGGCACTTTTTTCTTCCATCTAGTTTGACTGCACTGGTAACCTCCGTGTGCCTCAAAGTCTCCTCTTCAAAACAATCTTTAGAATGTTACAATGGATAACCATCTGGGAAAGGTGCATTTCTGGGTCATCTTCCAGCAGCCTCATTCTCAACATTTGCTCCTCACACTCTATTGGGTCATAAGGATTTACCCTAGCTCCATTCACCCTAAAAGCTAAATCTACAGACTGATGAGGGAAGGGCTGGCTAAGAAAGGGTTAAGGCCTTATAGAGTTTGATTTCAAAAGAAACAACCAAGGTTGTAATTAAAATAACTACTCCAAACAAAATTCCACTCATTACTTACCTAACACTATGGGGGTTTCCCTATTAATTTTCCCTATTATGGGCATATTTCAGGAATATAGGCACATCTTAACTGAATAAAACAAACAGAAAAAAAACCATTTAAAAATCCTCTTGACACTTGGATGTCCCCTTCGTTCACAAATTGTGTAACTCTGACAATTATTTGGACCCTAGAGAATTACAGTGGGAACCAGAACAGTGGCTCTTCATTTACAGGCAGGGGCTGGGGCTAGCCCTGATTGAACACCCCATGCTGATGAGCCAGCCTCCACCCTCTCCTAATGGCTCTCCGTTTCAATGACAAGCTAGGAAGAAAGCCCAAGTCACTGCTGGTTCTGGTGAGAGGTCAGCTTGGATGCATTAGGAGGTCACTCAAGGACAGGCTTCTTCAGCCCTATTGGTGATCTGGACCTGTCTCGTTTCTTGAGACTTGAGCTTTTAAGCAGCTTCTGAACAGGGGCAACAGTTCAATAATCACTGCAGGAGAAAATCTATTCTTCCTTGGCAAAATTACTTAGGAAATGGAAGAAGCCGAGCTAATCAAACTCATAAATACTGACAAGGTATGAAAACTATTGTGGGTGACCTGCTGGGTGTGATCTCTGAACAGGACCACTGAAGATACTGTCATAGATGGCACGTCCTTTCAAGAACACTAATGCATTCTCCAGCCAAATGCATGTCCACACACACTGCACTGGACAAGTCCCTCAGTGATTGGGGGGGGGGGGAGTGATGGGGGGGGTAAGGGGGGGAATGGCCACTGAACAAACACAGCTTTCAGTCTTTCAGTCGTCAATTTCTCATTGTAGTCAGTGGCCAGTGTATAATCAGACAATAATTAATTAAATAGTTGTAATTTCTGAGGGGCATTTTAACTTAAAAACAAAAAAAAGACATTTATGGCCAGTACTTCCTCCATACAAAGAATGGTTTTTTAAATAAATGAAGTCAGTTAGGAAAAGATTCCTAGACAAGCCTCAAGCAGACTTAGCTTTTCTAAGTGGCAGAGGCCAGGTGCTAGCTGAGAAATCCCTGACTTGATACCAATCCATTAGGCCCAGATGGCTTCCTCCAACAGGTACAAGCAGCCACGCGAGAATGTCACCCTCTTTGCAGAAGGGCTACCAAGCCCTTTTGAGGGATGACATATCTCTTAGATTTCCCATCAGAAAGACTCACTCTCCTGTTCCTCATAACTTCCTCTTTAATAAGAAAAAAACATCAACACTGCCTATACACAAGGAACACAGGAGAATGGGGGCACCGTGCACCGTGACTAGGACTGCAGTGCCTTATGGAAAAGTGTTTACTGTGTGAAGTATCTTCCACTCCAGCTCGCTTATCCTCCCAAACACTCTCTTTCCCTTGTCTGTTTACTCTTAGGAGCTCCACACTGAGACAGGAGTGCTCAGGTTTCAGTGACTTGAGTCTGAGAGCATCTTGCATGCAGATACTTAAGCAGTTGTCCTTCAAAGCCAAGCGGACTCGAGAGTGAGCCAGTCCTCCTAAGCACAGACTGTCTGGCCTCTACTTCAAGGGCCACTGCTCAGCAGGAAGGATGGGAAGAACACTGTCTACAGCAGTCAGGGTCTCACTGAGGGGTGCACAGGGCAGCCACCGTCCAGCCCAGGATCTGCAATACTCGCTTAGCAGTGACACTGCACCTGAAGCCACACTTGCTGCCACCACTATGCACACTCTTAACATCAAGGTAGTCACTAGGGGCAGGGGGTTATTTAAAATATATATATCTTTCATCTATTAAAATATTTTATCTTTTTACCAAAACCAAAAATTAATTCCAACTGAAAGTATTTTTCTAATGATTAGTGACATATAAAAGGGTGGCCAGTGGAAAAATAAGTGCTTTTGATACTACTCAGCAATACTAGCCTTCCAATAATTACTAGTATCATAAAAGAAATAAATGAAGTAGCAGAAATGTCAACGTTTCTCCAGTGGAATGTCCTGGTGTCTGCAGACCAGGGCTGCTCTCCTGCTTGGGGCACTAACATGCAGTCCAGCAGCCCTCAAAGCCTTCAGTTGTTAGGACGAGAAGTAAAAGTGATGTGAGTAAAATCAGACTATTGCATGCTTTTAAAACATATGCCTACACTTCACACAGGCCCCGCCAGAGCAACCTCTGAAGTCATCTATCTTGGTGATGGCCACACACACCCAGCGTCCCCAGAAACAGTCGACCGCGAGCTGCAGACAGTCGCTGTCTGCTTCAGGGGACACTCTGCTTGGGACTCCGCAGCCTCCTTCCCATCTGCAGAAGCCTCAACCAGCTCTGGCTGATTTGAAACCTAAAGCTCTCTCTCCTAGAAACCGAGAAGACTGACATCTGCCATGAGGACACAGCACTACAGGTAATCTCCTCAGCCACTGAGCAGTGGGTCTGTAGCTCCAGCTACTTCTAGACTTTGTTTCAGAAACATTCTCATCAAAGGCAACTTCACTGGCGAACTAACACAGTGTCCTGCTGGGACCTTTCAAGGGGACAACAAAGGATGGGTATAAAAGCTCTGGAAGGTTGGTTAAAATGCCAGTCACATAACTATCATAACAGCTCGTGCACAGGGAAGGCCAGCCCACCTGAGAGCCCCTAAAATCATAGCATAATCCATATTCTCAATGAGCCCAGAAGGGCAGAAGCACCATGCACCACCAGGGATGCAAAAGACACATGGTGTCAGCTGCTAAGAAAAATAAACCCCAAAGGTCCATGGGACTGAATTTACCAGCTGCATCCAGCTAGATACCTTGTTTCCACAGTACGGAGTCTCAGCTTTGTCTCTGCCTGACTTTGGGAAAAGTTTTTCATGATTTTTAGATCAAAAACTATAGATAGCCATTGCCACATGGAAAGTAGTAAGAAAACCTCATAGTTCATCTCACAGGCTGGGACTCATTGGAAAACAGGAGCCTGTGACAGCCTAGGTGAGATCACTGTAGTCCTATGCTTTACCTCCCATCAATGTTAATTGTTTCTACGTGGGCTTTGCACTGTCACGCTCAGTGCCTAGCCAGTCTCCCTAGGTAGCCCTGGCATGCCCTGGGATTGGACTTCCTTTGGGCACCCTATGATTGTGGAGAATGCATGGGACTTGTGGCCAGGAGACCCTGGTCAGGGTGGGCTACGGCAGCTACGGGAACCTGGATGTCTGTACTGTGGCTTCATCGTCTAGCTGACGACACAAGTTAGGTCTCAGGAAGACCAGGTGTTAATCACACAGCATCAATCAAATGTCAAATTGACTTCTGTAGAAGCAAAGTTCTTAGCTCACCTGATTTGGGTATATGACGTTACTATGGCAAAGGAGAGGGAAAGACGAACAGGACTGTCTACTTATCTTGCCTCGTCCAAAGCACAGCACAGCGTGTCTCTGAGAAGAACCCATATTTCTCTGCAAGGCTAAGCGAAAACACAGCTCTGTTGTAAGCAGCCAGGGGTTCTGTGGGTAACAAGGTACCCCCTCCTCTCCCTACCATTTCTAACGCTGGCCATCATGTTTATGAGTGAAGCCACTCCCAATCTCATTCCAAGTGGGTGCTGCCAGATTTGGGCCCAGAGGCCTTTAGAGTAGGCTCACTGAGGGGGTGAGGTCCTAGACAACCAAAGATTCAGACATTGGCTTCTGAATCCCAAGGCCCTGAAGCCTCTCAGAACCATATTAGACAGTGTTTTGCCATTGAAAGAAACTCAAAGGGAGAACATTCAGCTAGCTCTTTTGGATAAATGATTGAGGCCAAGGACCTCTGCAAAGCAGGTAACATTACACTGTACAGTAAGTGCTACTTGGCCCCGGCCAGGCTGCTGGACCGCAGGAGATACTGCTCCACATGTCCTTTTCGCCTGCTCATAGTCCGCCTCTCACTGTCGAATGTGTGCTGTGACTGCAGAGCCAGCTGCGGGTCCTCTTCCTCCTGTTGCGATTTCTGCCCCACCCCTCTCAGCCCTGGGTCTCTGGAGGCCTGGCCCTCACCACCACTGGGTGGTCGCAGTTTCTTAACACCATTTTGTTCCAAGTGCTTGGTCTTACAGCGTCTTTTCCGGCCCCTACGCAGGGAAGAAACTGGCTCCTCTCCTAGGCTGTTGACCAGAATACCATTAGCCAGATCAAAATGACTGTGTGTCTTTGGCTGTTTCTTTGTTTTGAGGGCCCCGCCCAACACATCATTTTGGGGTAGAACTGAATTAACTGCGGAGGGCTTCATGACTGTGCTTATGCAAGTTTTGACTACTGTGGCATCTATGGTGGACTTTGACTCTTCAAACTGTTCCCCTTCCAAAGAAGGCCCACTGGCTACTCCTCTGTGCTCTGAGGCACAGGTTTCCAGTGAGACCTCATGGCTCCTTTTCCTAATACAGTCCTGCTCTGCTTTTGTCTGGTTAACAGAGGGGAAATAGTCAAGGGCAGTGGAGGTGGGCCCAGCACACTCTGAGAGCAGCTGGGCCCTGGACAGCCTTGTGCTTAAAGCCAGAGGCGGCCTCTCCTTGCTGGAATGGATAGCTTCAGAGCCTGGCAGCTCTTCCCCTGCTTCAGGGGCCAGGGAGGTGAGAGTGGCTTTGGAAAAGGTCTTCTTGATTTGCCGCTCCTGGAAGACCTGCTCCCACTTCTTGAGGACCCGAGGGCTGGCCTCGTAGGAGGTCTGCTTCTGCAGGCTTCTGCTCAGGTTGCGGGGTGTAGACTTGATGATGAGAGGGCTGAGCACTCGGCCATCGGGGAGTCTCTTGGGAGGGGTGCACGGTGAGCAGACGATGGGCTTGAAGTGGTTAAGCTCTTCGGAGATGCTGTCGTTGCTTTCTGGGCTGATAGAGCGCTCCGGCCTATGCAAAGAGGCCAAGGACGAGAGGGAGCTGAAGGGCAGGCGCCTTTCTATGGTCAGGTCAGGGGCCGAGAGGCAGCGGCTGTTCTGAGTGGACAAGAGGACACCAATAGTGGGGGCGGAGCCTGGAGTTACAGTTGGGACCTGAAAGAAATACAGAAGATTATGTGTGTATGTGTGTGTTTTCTTTTTTTAATATTTTAAAACTTGTATATGTGGGTATGTATGTACATGTATGTACAGGGGTCCAAAGATGCCAGAAGAGGGTGTTGGATCCCCTGGAGCTAACATGGGAAGCAAGTGTTCGTTGTGGGTCTAGTTCTCTGCAAGAACAAGCACTCTTGATTGCTGAGCATCCCTCTAGCTCTCTCACACATGTATCTTTTTTCTATAAGTCCTTAGATGGTGGGAAGATAGGGGAAAAGGTAAAGGAAGGGTAATGTGTGCTTGAAAAATGGGGCATCCCCAGCCCAAGACACATGCACATACTTGACAGACTTAGCAACATCAAAATCTGAAGATGGGTCTCACCTAGACCTCTCCCTCCCCCAGAGACAGGGTCTCTCTGTGCAGCCTTGGCTGTCCTGGACTGACTTTGTAGACCAGGCTGGCCTTGAACTCATAGTAATCTGCCTGCCTCTGCCTCCCGAGTGCTGGGATTAAAGGGGTGTACCACCATGCCCGACTCACCTAGACCTTTTAAAAAGGTCTCTATAATGGCTTTATATCCCCATCTGTCTACTATTTTGAACCTTCTTTCATATCTATATGTAAAATCTCTACATAACTAATATAATCTGCCTGGGATTGATGCTGCCCTGTGCAGGGGAAGCTATGTCTGTGTTGAGGAGGAGATGAGAAGTGAAGCGCCCCAGCAGGCAGAGGCTGAGGTGTACCTTGGCTCTGCTGGCTGGAGCTGTTCTGAGCCTGCTCCTCACTCTGTCCTGAACTGTGTCACTGCAGCTTTGGCTCCTCTGCACCTTGGTGTTTAGCTTCCTAAAAAAGAATAGATAGTTACAATTAGTTCATACACGAGTTTAGGAAAAGATGACGCTCTCTTCTACCATTCTAAGCCATTCACCAAGAAAGACAATTCCCTTAGGTACGTATAACATATGACGTGATACGATATGATATATGACATGACATGACATGACATGACATGATATGACATGACATGATATATGACATGATATATGACACGATATGACATGACATGACATGACATATGATATGACATGACATGACATGACATATGACATGACATGACATGATATATGATATGACATGACATGACATGATATATGATATGACATGACATGACATGACATGACATATAGAATGGAATGGAATGGAATAGAATAAACAGGTTAATTTATCAACTAAATAACAGAGAGAAAGAGGATGCTTGCTTCAGGCTTGTTTCCAGACCCTGCCTTGGTGAAACAGAGAGGACGCTATCAGCCAGGCTTCGGAGAATGGGGTGCTTTACTGCCTCAGTAGGGTGTACAGCACGCAGGCCCCTCACAAACAAACTCTGTTCTTCCTGTTAGACCCAAACCTCTTCTCAATCAGTCTAAGTCAGCCATGAAACAAAAATGGAAGCACTTAGGAAAATGCCATGTGTTTTCATTTAGGAAGTCAAATTTAGGCGTAATCTCTATTACATTTGAGTTTCCAAAGACCTAAGTCCCAATGAGTTAAGAGTCTTCCAGTGCCGGGCGTGGTGGCGCATGCCTTCAATCCCAGCACTCGGGAGGCAGAGGCAGGTGGATCCCTGTGAATTTGGGGCCAGCCTGGTCTACAAAGTGAGTCTAGGACAGCCAGGGATACACAGAGAAACCCTGTCTTGGAAAAAAAAAAGTCTTCCAGCACACATGATGTTTATCTTATGTACTGTAACTCTACAACTTCTGTTTTATTTATTTTATGTGGGTGGGTGGTTTGCTTGCATGTACATCTGTGTAACATGTGCATAGCTGGAATACCATGGAGGCCAAAAGAAGGTGCTGGATCCCTAGACTGGAGTTACAAATGTTTGTGAGCTGCTATGTGCATGCCAGGAGTCAAACCTGTGTCCTCTGGAGGAGCAGCCAGTGGTCCTAACCACTGAGCCAGCTCCAGCTCCTGTATCATGACTTATAGAGCACACTCCACAGCACCTGTACTGCGTGATGAGGTCCACTATGCTGCTACAGTGTGATAAATGAAGTAACACAGCAGTCCTTATAGAGCTAGATTTACAAGTGGTTTTTTCCCCTCTCAGTTTTATAGTTTAGGTTGTTATATTTTTGTCTTTAATTCATCCTGAACTAAAATTTGCATGTGGTAAGACATGCTATACCAGTGTCAGACAGACTCTACCATAGAACTGCAAGCACACAGCAGGAAGTCACCTACACCACACTACAACTAACTTTTTATTCAACTCCGCTTGGCACATGTTTCACCAAGCATTTATCACATACTCAGTACAAATGCAAGACAGTCAAGCTCTTTAGGCAGTGGGGCAGACAATAAAACAGGTATGCCATAAGAGGCATTAAAAACATAACTGAGAAGGAGTAAGAAAAGCCTTTCTATAGCATGTTCATTTTGCTGGATGAATAAGTATCTGCAATAAATCAAGACAGACACATCTATATAGATGACTCCAAACAGAAACTATTTCCTCAGTTGACCCTATTTAGCTTTTTAATGGAATGCATCATATGAATTCTTTTGTAAAAAAAAAAAAAAAAGATCAATACCAGAATTGGTTCAGAGAAAAGAAGGAAGGAAGGGAGAGAGCGAGGGAGGGAGGAAGGGAGGGAGGGAGGGACACCCCAGTATTCTCTGTACCCTGCATTGCCAAAGAAAGTCTGTCTACCAGTCAGACTTCTTCTTTTCCAGCACCTTGAGAGGCATCTCCCATCCTAGATCTCACAGCTACATGGTGTTAGTAGGAGAAAATGATGCTGTTTAACACATATTTGCACTTTAACAAGAAAATTCAACACTTAAGGAAAGCTTCCCACAATTCTGGAGCAAGCAACTGTCACTCCAAGAAGACAGTTCCTTAGAAGCAAGTTGGATTGATAATTTACTTAGAAAAATAGTAAAGTTCATTTGTATTCCTAGAAGGCACACAAACTGCCAATGTGTAAGCTCCTCTAAAATGCCTTGTAAACAATGTGCACTTTGACAGGATTTGGAGCGGGAAGAGGTAGCGTTATTATTTCAAATACATGACTTTTGGTGAGGCAAACAGACAACGAGAGGAAAAGATTTTTCTGATCAGTTCAAGAAAGAAGACCGTGGCAAGTTTCAGAAGAGCAGCTCTCTGGAGTGCGGAGTCTGATGCCACTGGAGGAGGCCACGCTGAAGCTGCACTGAGCCCTGAGACGCGGATTCTGTACTGAGGAGTTAACAACTCAGCCTTAACAACCAGGCCATGAATCCATCTTGTCAGGGGCAACGGCCAAGGTGGCAGTTGACTAGTCTAGTTTCAGGTCCACATTACAGACACACAAATGACAACTGCTAGTAGCTGAGAAAAACATTTCACACCGCTCCCTTCAACTCTATCTTGGTGAAGGAGAAGACTGAGGGAGCAAACTCACATTGTGGTCATGAAGCATTCCATGACGACACCTAGAGAAGTCTCTGACCGTCAAAGCACTCTTGATAAACGTTAGCATCACTGAAACGTTCTGTAGTTTCATGTGGAAAGCACACTTAGAGCAGCACTCTATGCAAAGCACTAGAGACAGTTGGTATAAGACAGCTCTCACCACTGAGGGCACCACTGAGGGGGGTTACTGCACATCTAACCTCAGTCTGTTCTCAGACTTGCATCTCTCATATCGCTGCCAGCACCAGGGAAAGAGGCAGTTTTTCTTCCCAATGAATGACTTTGACACTTGCTGAGAATCACCTGATCACAAATGTGCAGATCATTTCTGGACTCTCAATTCTAATTCCATTGTTCTAGATCTGTCCCCTAACCCAGCATCACACTATTTTTACTACCAACCTTTCTCTGGGCAGTTTTAGCTATTTGGGATTCTGATATCCCACAGGAGAATTTTAGCTCAATGTCCATTTCTATAAGGGAATCCACTGGAACTTTTAGCATGTATCATAGTAAATTTTTAAAACTATTTTTTAAAAGCCATTCAGGGATTACTGACGTATCAGTATTAAGTCTACAAATTCATAAACAAGACACCAATCCACTTATTTAAATTCTTTTAACATCACATTTTGGGTTTTTCAGTATTAAAATTTTATGCTAGCCAGTGTAGTGGTGCATGCCTGTAATCCTAGCACTCAGAGAAGCAGAGGCAGGTGGATCGCTGTGAGTTCAACGCCAGGCTGGTCTACAGAGCAAGTCCAGGACAGCCAATGCTACACAGAGAAACCCTGTCTCAGAAAAAAAAATGCTTCTGTGGTTAACTTTCTTTTCTTTTTTGTTTTTGTTGTTTTTGAGACAGGGTTTCTCTGTGTAGCCTTGGCTGTCCTGGACTCACTTTGTAGGCCAGGCTGGTCTCAAACTCACAGCGATCTGTCTGTCTCTGCCTAGGGAGAGTGCTAGAGGTGTGTGCTACCTACTGCACATGCTTAACTTTATTTCTAATTCTTCTTCTTCTTCTTCTTCTTTTTTTTAATCCTAGTAAAATGCGATAAAAATGTGATTGGGGTTTTTCATTGCACTTTTAAAACTGTTCACTGCTAGTACATGCAATGAAACTGATTTTGGTGTAAAAGACAATAGAGGAGAAAACTGACTCCTGAAACTTGCCCTCTGACCTCCACGGAACACATAATAAGTAGATGTAAAATAAAATAAGAAAAACTCTTAATGAAGACTAGAGATGATATTAGTAAGTGTAAGAATATAAAGCAACCATTATTTTTTAAGTTATGTCATGTTGTTAGACCATGGTAACCATCTGAACTCTGCCCAAAACCTAACCACTTAACCATCCAGACAACAGGAAAATGCAGCCCAACGTGGAGCTCTTAGCAATAGAAAAGATACACATCAACTAGACAGTTTACCCACGTGAGCTTCTGGAATCACAGTTTCAGTTTGAACTTGGTGGGGAAATAGGAATGAGGAGTAAAAGGAAATATTGATCTTAGAAATAATTTAACTTTTCAGATATTTAACATTTTTAAATTTTAACTTTGTTACATTCCTACTTATGTTTCAAATTCTATACCCAGAAATGATCTTTGATTAACTTATTATTCTAGTTATCTGAAAGAATCACAACCTTATCAAACGACTAATGCCCTCTTTACTTTGTTTCTTTTATGAAAGTTAGTTAACCTGTGACAATTTCCACAGCCAGAATCCATTAATGTGCTTCCTCCATGGCTGCTGCTCAGCTCACACCACTTCCCAGCCTACACGCTTCTGTGCTTAAGAAACACAAGCTTACAAAGCAGGTGAGAGGGACAGATGGCAGCTTTAATTGATTAAAATATAATTATAAAAAGTCTAAATTTGTTATGTAAGAACTCTCTTTAGGAAAAGAATTTTCAGAGAAAACCTTTTCATTTGTTGTTACTTAGCAGAAAAAAATATATTTAAAAATCTCCCCAAACTATAAACAATGCTAGTGTCTTTAAGTGGTGAAATATAAACAGCACTAATGTTGTCATTTTAACTGTCTTTATGTGTAATTAGATGGTTGTACAACTATCATCAAGCTAGTTACACAGCACTGTCAGCATTACAATCTGTAAATTGCTTTCCTAAAATCTGAGAAGAGTTTGGAACTGAAACACAGCAGTTCTGACCCAAGGAAATGACACATTCTAATAGGACTCGGTCAGCATTCTTGTCATCACCTAAGGCTCCCACTGTGCTGGAAGATCACTTCCTGAAAAGATAACCCTATTAATTAAGTCACTTTTGTCTATAGTTAATTGTTTGAGTTTGTATTTGTCCTGACAGTGCTGGAGAGCAATCCCAGGGCCCCTTGCTTACAAGGCAAGTTCTCTTACACTAAGCCACATCCCTAATTAAGACATCTCTTAAATAAAAATAGGTTTAAGGATATATTTATTCAGTGCCATTATCATTTACACTGACAATCAAAAGCATACATGGGAAAGAGTCAACTGCTTTAAACCTCCCTTTGGAATGTTCTAGAGTAACTTTCCACAGAACAGTTAAAATGGCTGCACACAGTCACGTGGTCATCGATCTTCCAGCCCATACATGAACACTGTGTAAAGCAGCTAGGCCTTGCTGCCACCAGGCTGCGCTGAGCTCACAAACTCTTAGAACCTGCACATCCCTGTCACTTCTCCAGCTCCCTTCTCTGCTTAGCTGATGTCTGGCAGTAACCAACACCTTCCCACCTAGCCTGTGATCCTAGAACTTGGGAGACTGGGGAGGGAGGATTGAGAGTGAGGCTAGCCTGGGTGACAGAGCTAAGAAATAAAGCCCAAACAAATGAAAACTTGCTGTCAATGTTATAGCTACTGCCACTGCAAGAAGCACCACAGCCAACTGGTCTCAGGGTTTGGCAAAGGACTAGCCTCCGCTACCACAGGGGGCAGAGTGTAACCCTCCATGGCTCCAAAACCTCAAGACTGATCATAATGCCAAACTACTGTTCCTTCCACTACCTCACGTCTGTCTCTATCATTACCAAATCCCTTGAAGGCATCCCTGCGGCCACAATATCCTTCACCATAAATGCCACCACAGATGCTGTAACCGCTGATGTTTCCTCTACAACTAAAGTTGCCACCATCTCCAAACTCACCTCCATGTCCACCAACGAAGTGCTCAGGACTACTTCAGTGCCTATGCTAGATGAACCGTGAGCCATGCCTTACTTCAACAGGGCGCGCCTCACTTCACAGCTGTGAGAGATTTCTGGACAGTCAGATATATCCATATAGTCATGGCTGTCAACGGATACATATGGAAAGCTCCTCTTCTGGATCCTACCTCAGTAAGTCATGGTTTTCATCACTTTAAACTTCCCATGCTGTTCCCAACAATCTCTTAGATCATGTTTGTGACAGCTTGAATAAGAATGGCCCCCATAAGCGCATCTATTTGACTCCTTAGTCATCAGGGAGTGGCATTATTTATAAAGGATTAAGAGGGGTGGCCTTGTTGAATTGAAGTGTGTCACTGGAGGTGGGCTTTGAGGTTTCAAAAACCCACTCCAGGCCCACTCTCTCTCTCCTCTCTCCTCCCCTCCACTCCCCCCTTCTTCTTCTTCTTCTTCTTCTTCTCTCTCCCTCCCTCCCCTCTCTCTCCCTCCCTCCCCCTGCTCTCAGCTACTACTTCAGCACCTGCCTGTATGCCATCATGCTCCCTGCCTCTGAAATAAGGCTCCAATTAAGTGTTTTATTTTACAGACAATCCCATCAGCCACAAACCCTGCCTTACTTGTAGAGCCATTGCAACCCAGATGTGAGCTTCAAAATAACAGTTTTATTGTCCCCTCCATAGATGTTGTTGGCTAAGAGTAAGGTAAAGAATCTTCTGCTGCATAATAAAAGGTTTTATGCATTCTACCTTGTTCCACTTTCTGCTCATTCAAGCAGACAAAGCCCTACATCATGTATACACCTATTCCAAAATCTTTTGTAGTTACTTCTGTATCATTAAACAGCTTAGGCTAACATGGTGGTATGTACCTGTACTCCCAGCACTCGGGAGGATAAAGCAGAAGGATGATTAGTCAAGTCAGTACAGCCTACATAAGAAGACCCAATCTCAACAAAACAAAACAAAAACAAACAAACAAACAAAACGGTTAAACAAAAACCTGGCTATGGCTTACTGCCCCCACCCCTACCCCAGAATCCAATTAAGAATCCAACTGGTCTACTTTTTAAGCAAACATTTGCATGATAAGCTTCATAATTCCTATTAACTCACTTGTTAGAGGTAAGCATAACATATAAAATAGAACAGAGTTGAGTTTTCACAGTGTTTTCTGCCTATACATTAAAGAATAAATTGTTAGCTAGAACAATTGTTCAGGGGTAGAACATTTACCTGATATAAGCAAAGCCCTGGTTTCGAGCTCTAGCACTGCACAAAGGGGCAGAGGATATTAAGCTAGGATCCACAGACTTCAAAGGATTTTTTTACCGAGCTCCGAGAGGCATGCTAGGGACCACTGAGCTATAGCTACAACCTAAGCTCTGAACATTTAAAAGAGCCGCTAAAGTTATACCAAAAGTTAAATGTAGTGTTCTCTTCTAAGGAGACAAGATAAATCTTTATGAAGATGCTTGGAGAGGTCCATAAACCCTAAGAACTTTTTATTTCCAGGAAATAAAATTTATTCCAAAGATGCCGTGGTATAAATTCTCTCGATTCAAAGGTACCTCATGAATGGCTATGGCCACATTTCTAAGAATTCCATGAAATACAATAAACTATATATTTCAAAATCTGAAGTTCCTCAAATGGTTAACACATGTGCATGTACACAAAAGAGCCACTGTTTAAAGTCTCCAAGTGATTTATATCTAAAAGCTAATGGCACACACCCACAAACACTTTAGCCAAAGTACATCGATTATTCCATGTTGGCATACAATATTTATAAGATACTGGCACTTTTTAATGGGATGTGCCAAATAATCCACCAGGGACAATGATACAGTAACAAAACATTGTGCCTTGATTTTTAGTACAGCAAATGGCTTTTTCTAAGAACTGGCACAAGATCTTCACTATGCCCATAATATCTTAATTTGGGTCTAAAAGATAAAGAGATACAGATTAAAACAGAATTTATTCTGTGAAACCAAAGTTGACTTTTTAATCTCTATGCATAAATACATGTATGTTCCTTTACCGTGCCACCTGCTATTCCTGGAGAGATGGCTCAGCAGTGAAGAGCATTGTTGCTTTTCCAGAGGACCCAGGTTCAATTCCCAGCACCCACATGGCAGCTCACAGCTGTCTGTAACTTCAGTTCCAGAGGGTCTGGCACTCTCACAGAAGCAAAAAACATCAATGCACACAAAAATAAATTAATCTTTTTAAAAAATGTTATATTTTATAGGAGTTGCCTCGTCATGATGTCTTTCACAGCAATAGACCAGTGACTGTGACAATGCTTCTCAAGCATCTTCCTTAATGCTCCTGATAGAAATCTTCCACAGTGAAGTGGATACCCCACTATCCTGACAGCACCCTCTGTAGACCCACTCATCCATCTACCCTGTGAGGCCTTACCCACAGACCTTGAAGAACGTAGCATTTTGCAATCTCATTACTACCTGTCCATGAATGCCCCGTTGCCCACATGGCTCCCTGGACTCTCCTGCAGCTGCTTACATTCTGGAAGAGACTTTGACTTGGACATGACAACTATGTCTAGAGGAATTTTACCCAGCAACATGGCTGCTCTGGCAAGGGATTGCATCCAAAGACCTTCTAGGTCTCTGGATCCAGCTAAAATGCAGACACTCTGGACTACAATTTTATATGGTTAGAATACAGACACACCCTTTACACACACTTTTAATCCCAAACAATGAAGGAAAGGTTAGCTTATAGAAGGAAGCAGCCATGTTTGAAAGTGATGTCTACTTGAGGGATAGACAAAATGACGAATCAGAGAAAGATCTGATGACAGGATGAGTTAGAGATAGGATACACCCAACTCTCAGGAGAACAGGACAGGAAAGAGAGGCTTCTTAAGAGTAGTGCAGGGAGAGAGAAGAGAGTTTGTTGTTGTTGTTGTTGTTTGTTTGTTTGTTTAAACCAAGAATCTTTTTTACTGGGACAGTTTTATAAGATAAGATGCAGAGAGAACAAGTTAGACACAGGTGAAAACAGAACGAGCCAGAGAATGAGAAAGAGCCAGAAGATTAAAACATATTTCCAGAATTAGTTTGAGGCCAGGCAGAGCAATTCAGTCAGAAGCCAAGAGAAGCCAGTTTGAATCAGTCAGCTTGGAGAGGAGTCTGGGCTAGAACTTAGCTGAACCAGTCAACAGGAGTTCAGAAAGAGGTAAAAAGGCTTAGGAACAGCTCTCATCTCACACCTTCATCTGAGGCCAGTATCATACAACCTGGGTCTTGGGGCTCTTACAATTATTCAAGTTAGGTGAAGTTCAATTGTTAGTTTAGTTCTCAAGACAGTTAATTGGATTATATTTGCTTATGGCCACCCCACAAAGAAGCATCATTGAAATTTGTCTTCCATAGCTCTAAGTGCTCTGTTTATTTCCTGAGATGAATTACTGTGCTAGACAGTTAGTTTAGTTGATAGAATCAGTACCCAGTAAATGGGTAAGCCCGTGACAAAGGCACTGTGTGTGGGTCAGAAGCACAGATGTCCTTTCAGCACGACAAATCAGAGTAACTGTCACTTCCGATTGTGTATGTGGATTGTGCAGACCCGATCACAGTTATATCTTGATGGTTATAAAACAGGAAGAAAATAAAATCTCTTTTTCTAATAAAGCCAGAAATCATAATAAATACACACTGAAACACTGCCTTATAAAATGTATGGTTAATCTTGTAATGTGAAATAACTTTTAAAAATAAACTGTTACTATGCCAAAGGGCTCTTGCCCCAGTTAGAGTCCATTCAAATGGGTGAAGTGCTGATTACCAATTGTAGCTCTATCCTTATACTGGTGTAACCCATTCCCCTGAAAGAGGCCTGCAGGTTAATACACCATTACATTAAGGCCTTAAAAAGTTATCCTCTTGGACATGAGTGCACAACCACAGGGGAGTGTGCTGGTGGAACAGCTCTGCCATATCTAATCCTAGTCTATCCCGGCCATGATGGGACCAATTAACACTAGCACACTGGTCCTCAACCTTCCTAATGCTGCGACCCTTTAATACAGTTCCTCATGGTGCCCCCCAACCATGAAAGTACTGTCATTGCTACTTCATAATAGTAATTTTGCTGCTGTTATGAATCATAATGTAGATGATATGCAGGATATCTGATATGTGATCCTGTGACAGTCATTTGACCCCAAAGGGGCTGTGACCCACAGGTTGAGAAACTCTGGTTTAGGACAAATTATACAAGCAAATAAATATCCAAGGAAGGGCCCTGAAGAAGTTACTGCTACTCCAGGGAAGACTGGAGAACGGAGGCTTTTACTCTTAGATATTTACAACAGGAGACCTCAGACTGCTCCAGAAGAACATGCACAAAGGCTTCCAGAACAGACACTGGCACCAGGAACCACCCAAGACAGCCTCTGACAAAGTCATTAAACTCTTAACACCTTCAGGAAAAGAGAGTCCATGTGTGCTAGGGAGGCAAAAGACAGCTGCTACATAGTGCTGGCAAGAACGGGAAAATGAACCTCGCACTAAGGATGAATAATGCAAGCTTTAAGCAAAAAAGACAAATGGAGCACAGCATGGAGTAGCCACTTCCAAAATGTCTCAAACACATGACTGATTCACTTCCTTCCTGCCTGCCCTTCAGCATTCCTTCAGAGTCAAGCAATCATCCAACCCTGCTCTCTTTTCTGCCTAAAGGATCTAGAAATTCCTTGACCAGGGTTTTTTGTTTTGTTTTGGTTTTTTTGGGTTTTTTGATTTTTCGAGACAGAGTTTCTCTGTGTAGCCTTGACTTGCTCTGTAGACCAGGCTGGCCTCAAATTCAGAGATCTGGCAGCCTCTGCCTCCTGCGTGCTGGGATTAAAGGCGTGCACTACCATACCTGGCTGTGACCAGGGTTTTTGAAGCCTCCCAAAACCCATGTTAGATCTAGGCAATGAAAAGAAACCCAGCCAGGCGTCATCCTTTTGAATAGTTTAAAGTCCAGACAGAAAGCTATAGATACTGTCAAACCAAAGAAGATTCATTGTTTCCCTATAGGAGAAAGGGTCACACTGTGCAGCTCAGAAATTAGCATTATGCTACCTAGAGGATGTCAGAAATGGGTAAATATGACTTTTCTGTGAACATTTAGGAGATGGGCTGAGAAGAATGACTGTGACCTTAGAGGCCCCTTGCTAGGAAGGTGGAGAAAGGTGGGTTCGCTGGGCCCACTAGGGAGTCACCTAGCCCACTAAGCACACTTCAGGCCAATCAGAGGCCCTATTTCAAAGAGCAAGTTGGATGGCTCCCAAGCAACACCACTTGAGGTTAACCTTGGCTTGCAAGCGAGTGTGCGCGCATGGAGCGGACACACACACACACACAGAGGCATGTATGCAAGCACACTCAGGTGAGCCCTTCTTTGTAACCCACTTTTGAAATTTCAATTTCCACCTCTTTTCACCCCTTCTACTCACCCAAAACCCCTTCATCATCCCCCAAATGAAAGAACTTTGAATTCAGTCATCAGTCTCTTACCCTGCCAGAAAAGCTAAGGAGTAGGAGCTGTTCTTGGAGACAAACGCTGAGCGATGCGCCTGTATCATCTGACCCCGAGAAGGTTCTTCATTCTCTGAATCCGAGAGGCGTGCAGGACACTGGCAAGGAGACAAGTGAGGTAAGACCGTCCATTAGGGTTTGCATGGGATGTAGCATAGCTGTCGCTTCAAAGTTCAGTCTCCCTAAGTCACTTTTGAGTTCCAGTTTGATTCCAAATGCTTTCTGAAAATACTAATTGTAAATGTGGCTTTAACTGAAAATATCCAAAATCAAATTAACCCATTATCAAATTGCATATGATATTTTCTACCAACTCTGAGAGAGAGACCTCAACCCAGGTAAATAATGGTGGCCTCTATGTATTCTGGTGTCTCTTTTCATAACCAGTTTGGTACCAACTCATAGACAACCCCATCTCACTCTCAGTGTCATGGCTCTGTTTCTGCTTCCTCTAACTAGACTGCACTACTGTAAAGATCCCGAAAGCTGACCAAGTACTAAATAAGCTAACATGGAAGTCCTCAAAAAACAGACTGTTTATGAATTTAAATAGTATTAAGAAAGAAGCGTAGTTTTATACTATTTGTCAAATTCTTTTTAACTGATGAAAACTAAGTTGCATTATTACAAATAAATATCTGCATGGACAAAGACTACGCACGTCTCCATGCTTCTGTGCCTAACCTAAAACAGCAGTTAAGAAATATTGACCTCCCGTCTTTCCTTCCACCTTGGATATAAACAGGCCTAAGGCACTATGGGTCCTAGAAACAGTACAGAGCCTGGGTGAATGAGACGCCCGCGGTGACACCTGACAAAAAGAGCAGGCTACTGGTGGGGCGGGCAGCTCTCACACAACACAGGAAGGAGCTCATCTGCACCCTACTTTCTAGAGGACAACTGAGCAATAAACATTAAAACAGCTTCAAAGCACACTTCCTTTCTCCTGGCCCTCTAATTTTAGTAATTTATCACAGCAGCATTTAAGACAGCAAGATATCTACAGGAGATTAAAATAATCAAATATATTGTATTGGGGACAACTGAAGAAAGATACACATTTTTTATTTATATGTAAAGGCACAATTTATAATTAACCAAAAAAATTAAAAAGGATTATAAAGCAGTACTATGCAAGGCAAGGTTTCTGAATAAAAAGAACATGCAGTGCATGCACAAGTGTGTATGTGCATGCATGTGTGTACACTGCATGTAGAAAATAGGTCTGGTTAGGATAATCACCAAAACGCTTGTAGGGTTTACTTCTAGGTTATAGGATAATTACTCTTTCACCTCTGATTTAATATCCTCAATATAACTGTTAGCTAGACTGTTCTGTTTTCCAACAACTCACACCATTACTGGAATAATGGCACCATAAGAAAACAACAAATTAAAGATTACGCCCATTTTCTTTCCATTATAAAAAATAACAGATCATAATCTCTCCTTCTAGAATATGTTCTTTCTGACTTTCATAATTTCATGACCATGCATCAAAAACTTGTGATGGGCAAGACACTGTGGGAGGTTTTTATTTAGGTCAGACACATGTCAACAAGCAATCTCAAAGAGAAACAAACATAAACATCTATAATGCAAGTATAAAGTCATGTAAGTCACAAAGTACTAAGGGTGGAATGAGGAAAGGAGGGCAAATGAAGTGAGGATCGCAGTTTTAAACTGGACTTAGAGTGGCAAACAGCTACCTTTCCAGCAGCAAGCTGTTGGGAATGCACCTGAGAAAGGAAGGCAGCGCACATATGCTGGCAGCAAACGGTTCTACTCCTGAAAGACGTGGAACACAGTCAAGGAGGAAATAACTAGCTTGAATCACGCTTGAGGAAGGACCTGGATGCTGGTGAGGAGTCCTCCCTCAGTGTGGAGGCCGCGAGGTGTGGAGGCAGGAAGGGCACGGCTCCACCCATCGTGATGCCTGCACCCTGAATATCACCCTCCCCTGCCTGGCTTCCCGCTGAGGCCGCTTCAGGTTCTCTTGGGTCCCAATTTTAATATAATAAAACCATTTGCTAAGACCAAGCCCTTGCTTTTCCCTGTCACTGAGACTGAACCCAGAGCTCTGTACCTGCTAGTCAAGGGCTCCTCCCCTCCACTGTCCAGTCCTTTGTGTTAAATAGTCTCACTGGGTTGCCCAAGCTGGACTTGAACTCACTCTGAGGCCCCATCAGACCATGAAGTTGCAATCTTCTGACTTCAGTCTCTCTAGCTGAGAGAACAAGCCAGTATCAGTCCAAAACTACTTTTTTCTTTTCTTTTCTTTTTTTTTGGGGGGGGGGTGGTTGCTTTTAAAGACAGGGCTTCTCTGTGTAGCCCTGGCTGGCTTAAAGCTAGCTCAGGAGACCAGGCTGGCCTTGAACTCAGAGATCCACCTGTGTCTGCTTCCCAGGTGCTAGGATTAAAGGCACGTGCCACCATGCCTGTCTAAAAACTATTAAAGCCATTTAAAACTCTGAGAAAAATTAAAAGGAAATAGGGAGAGTAGAAAAGTGCAGAATCATAAAAATTCAGAAAAAGTTAGATGTTACTCACTGTGCTTTTCATTGACAAGTTATGAACCTGGCTGTTACCAATAAGGGGATCTGAGCGTCTATTTTCTCTTTCCTTCAAATAAGTCAACAGCACTGTTGCAGCTGCTTCCTATTTCAAAGACAGCAGTGCCAAAAGCAAAGCATCTACCATGCCTCCCAGCCTTGGCCCACAGCCAGTCCCTGGGGGATCTGGTCTCTTGGCTTCTTCCATTGAAGGACCGCCTCTATCAAGATTTGGGGGCTCTGGGCTGTGTGCCTGAGGACATTAAGACTGAAAAAGAGGCAAAGCTGCACCCTTCAGAGACTACAGCCCACAACCGAGGCTGCAGTCAAACCATTCCTATTGCCTCCTAAGCTAATGTGTATCCTTACTAGCAGCAGTCTTTTGCCTTTCAAGATTTGTGGGGTGCACAGAATTGAGATCACACAGCATTTTATGCTTGCTAAATGGAATCTTTTACAGGATTGAAAATTTATAAAATTCAAGTGTCTTTGTTTTATTTGTACTGTTTTAAGAAAGAGCCTTGCTGGGCATGGTGGTGCATGCTTTTAATCCCAGCACTCGGGAGGCAGAGGCAGGTGGATTGCTGTGAGTTTGAGGCCAGCCTGGTCTACAAAGTGAGTCCAGGACAGCCAGGGCTACACAGAAAAATCCTGTCAGAAGAAGAAGAAGAAAGAAGAAAGAAGAAGAAGGAGGAGGAAGAGGAGGAAGAAGAAAGAAGGAAAAAAAAGGAGGAGGAGGAGAAAGAGGAGGAGCCCTGTTACACATAGTCCAGGAAGACCTAGAACTCAGTACAGAGCCCAGGTTAGCCTTACTGCAACCCCCCTGCCTCAGGCTCCCAAGTGCTGCTATTACAGAAGTGTGCTACCATGACGTTTATTAAAAGTGTTTACTTTAAATCAATAATTAATGATGATTAATACTATAATCATACATCATCGCATATGGCAGTCAACAAATACACTGACTAAGACAGCTTTAAACATTCTGTTTCTGAGGCTCAGGGAAAAAGAAAAGCCTTTATGGAAACTAAGCCAGAGGGCTGGAGAGCTGGCTCAGTGGTTAAGAGCTCTTCCAAGGTCCTGAGTTCTAGTCCCAGCAACCACATGGTGGCTCATAATCATCTACAGTGAGATCTGGTGACCTCTTCTGGTGTGTAGATGCACATGCAAGCAGAACACTGTATACATAATAATAAATAATCTTTAAAAAAAGAAAGAAACTAAGCCAGAAACAGAAAGAAACCTGGCCAGAATGCATGGTTAGATACAATGCTGATTATGCAGAATTTTTTCCCATTCATTCTCTCTCTGTGTGTGTACACACACACACACACACACACACACACACACACACACACACACACACACACACTTACTTTATTTTATGAATATTTGGCCTGCATATCCTCCATGTGTACCTGGTCCCCATGTAAAAGGGGATGCCCCAGAAAAGGATATGAGATCCCTTGGAACTGGAGTTATGGGAGGCTGTAAGCAGCATGTGGGTGATGGGTATCAAACCAAGATCCTCTGCAAGAACAGCCATCTCCCCAGCTCTCTTCTCTTCCTACTCTCTTATGTTGCCTATCTTCATATTATGTTAAGGCTTCATGAGCTCTAATCCATTAAAAATACCCTGAAATGTTAACAAGACTACATAAAAATCCTTAAATACATGACTCAAAATATATACAACATCAGGGAGGCAGGTGGATCTCTGTGAATTCAAGGTCAGTCTGGTCTACAAAGGGAGTCCAGGGCAGCCAACGCTACACAAAGAAACCCTAAACCAAAAATATTACATGTTCAAACTGTTATGAGTAAAACTGATATTAAACTGTTATTTTCTATATGAATATAATTATATTTTCAAAAAATACCTTCTTGGTCCAGTGAGATGGGTTGGTGGATGATGGTACCTGACCATCTGAGTTCAATCCCCAGGACCCACAGTTTGTCTTTTGACCATCATATGTGTGTTAGCATACGTATGTACTCACATATGCGAATAAGTAATAAAACATAAGTGATGAAAAGCATTCAGGCAAGATTTGGCGCAATCATATGGCTAATTAGTTAAGCTCAGACTTCAGGGACATACTTTATATCTAAGCATTGTTCTGCTTAAGGGATTATAGAGGAGAAAGGAAAGTGAAATCCAAGCTTTAAAAAAAATCTAATTGATGATATTAAGATGTATACAGTTTAATGTCAAAACCCAGCATACACATTGACCTGATGGGATCAATACAAATCTTATCACATGGGGCACACTATCCCAGCTTGTTCTCGTTCGGCTTTCTTCTGTTCCTTTAATCTTCCTACAGAGTCCACATTAGAAAGTACTTCCTCCTAGCTGGGCGGAAAGCACTTCACACTCAGGCTGCACACTCAGCATCTCTGCTATCACAGTCTGCCAACACAGAGCTCTCAGGCTCATGTCTTTGGCTCAACTGCTAGCCCGAGGCAGACGCCCACCCACAGTGACCCACTAACCTGCTCCAGGCTTGCTTTCAGCACTACTGGCTCATCTCTCTTTTTCTGTTCATCCGTTTTCCTCTTCCCCGTTTCTGAATCCTCTTGCAGTAGCTTGTGGATCTGATCTTCACAAGTTTTTTCTTCTTGTAACTTCTCTTCTCTCAGCTGAAAAATACACACCACACAAAGACAGTAGAGTTTTAGAAAATTCTAGACTTAAGACCTTCTTTACTCTACAGACAAGCTCAAGTCTCCAGGGGACTCTCTCATTAGACATGGCCACCCTGACTTTTAAGTAAATCTGCTTTTACTTGGCTCTATCTCAGTGGCTCTCAACCCTTTAATACAGTTCCTCATGTTGTAGTGATCCCTAACCATAAAATCATTTCATTGCTACTTCATAGCTATATTTTTTCTACTGTTATGAATCATAATGTAATGTCTGATATGCAGGACATCTGATATGTTACCTCTGTGAGATAGTTGGGACACACAGACTGGGAACAACTTCTCTAGCTAAACACATACTCCATAGCATAAAACTGAGCTGTAGTCTTTTTGTTTGTTTGTTTAAAGATTTTTTAAATTTATGTATTATGCAGAGTGTTCTGCCTGCACGTACACGTGCAGGCCAGAAGAGGGCACCAGGTCTCATTATAGATGGTTGTGAGTCATCGTGTGGTTGCTGGGAATTGAACTCAGGACTTCTGGAAGAGCAGCCAGTGCTCCTAACCTCTGAGCTATCTCTCCAGCCCTGAACTGTATTCTTAAGCAACATGAAACCATAAAAGCTAGCTGTATAGATATTTATTCACATACCAAAAACAAAACAAAACAAAATACCCTTAAGCCTAAAATGTTTACCCTGTAAGTTACATCTAATTGTACTGGGTCAGGAGGAAAGGCAGAAGCCATGAGAGCACAGGAGGAGCTGGCTGGGTCTACTGGCAGCAACAGTGCCTTCGCCCAATTCCAACAGCCTCCTTTTATGTTCCTATCCCACAGGCACAGGGTGAGCCAACACAGACACAAGACCTGCAGGGAAATCTAAGGTACAGTATATGCGTCTCCTTGGGAAAGGGAGTGGTGCATTGTGCGACTGGCAGAGGACTTTTCATAGACACCTGGATGATCTTAGGCAAGTGGTTCATCGTTTACGTGGCTCCGAACATGGGCCTCCGGGTCTTACTCTGAGAAAGCCATGACTCTAAGTATTCTAAATGGTCAACAGAGGATCTTGCTCTTCCAGGGTATCAAGCAGTCCTTTCTACTTTTACTTCGTAGTTTACTACTCAAAAGTTTTAGTAAATTTAAATGAGATGATATATAATCTATGCAATGATGAACTATTCATTTCTTGTAAAAAGATAAAGATGAAAGGACCGCCCATACCCAGAGCAAACAGAAGACAGCCAGGTGGGCAGCCTTCACTGATGACCAAGTATGTGGTGAAGCGAAGGGAAAGAGCAGAGTGTCTGGTGTGCTGTGTGAAGAGGTGGAACTGGAGATGCCACAGCAGCGAGTACAGACTGATGTGAGTAGCCCGTGCTGCTGCTGAAGGTCATGTCTGTGTCCATGGCCCTGCCACAGCAGAGGTCTGTGTCGATGTCCATGGCCCATGTTGCCACCAAACTCCATGTGAAAGTCCATGGTCTGGACTGCTGCCCGGGGCCATGTTGATGACCAAAGGCTAAGCTGAGCTGGCCCCACCCCTCACCAGCTGTGGCATACAGGAGAGCTGGCCCTGCTGGCTTGGGAAAGGGAGAGCTGATGGGCCGACCAACCCAGCTACCACCCAGGCCTAGATCCAGGGTTTTGAGATGGACTACCACAACATCTACCCCATCTAGAAGCTGCTGGAGTGAGTGAAGGGGCCAGTCCTGCAGAACCAACGCTCCAGGTTCCCCAAGACACAGGGCAGCAACAGGAAACCTGAGAGGAGCCCCTGTGAGGGTCCAGTATTGACAGTGTAGCAGAAGCCAAAGGCCTTGAACAAGACCAATGACTCATTAGCAATAAACATTGGCAAGTAAACTTGTCTGGGCAAAAAATGTATACCATGTGACACACCAGTTTCCACAGTGATTTTTTTTTTTTTTACTTTTTAACTTTGTTTTTTGTTTTCTTTGAGGGGAGAAGGTTGCAAGGATGGAGGGTGGATTTGGAGGAACTGGGAGATGAGGAGGACTGGGGTGCATGATATGAAATTCAAAAAGAATTAATAAAAACTTTAAAAAGATAAAGCTAAAGAAACAAGGATATTTTAGGGGAAGGTGCTGTTTTGTTTTTAATTAATTAGTTAGTGAGTATTGATTTTGTGTATTCTTTACACTGATGAGTAGGTGCATGCCAGCATCCATAGTGCATGTGTTGTCGGGAAAAGATTGCAGGAGTTTGTTCTCTGTTTCTCTTGAGTGGGTCCCAGGGATGGTACACACAGTAGGCTTGGCAGCAGGTGCCCTTACTCCCTGAGTCATGTCACTGACCCATGTTTCACTATGTAGTACAGGCTAGCTTTTACCTGGGGTGCTACTCCCTTGGCTTCCCAAGTGCTGGCATTATGGCTTTGCCATCACACATACTTTTGATAGGCTGTTGTTGCTAGGCTTAAATAATAATAAAAACCCACAGTAACAAACACAAGACAGTGAAGCCTACCCTTACTTTCCCAATTTCTGTAGGTCTGGCTCCTGTGAGCCTGAACTAGTCTCTAAGACACTGAACCTACTTCAGGTATACCTAAGCAGAAAATATCACATGCAACAGAGTGAAATGGACCCCCAGCTCCACTCAATTCAATGAGACCATACAGACAGAAAAGCAAACCCAAAGACAGGAAACAAAACTGAAGTCCGTGCTCACAGCCCACAGGGAAGAATTCATGTCTTCTACTCCTTTAGAGGTTCTTGTTTAGCAACTAACCACAAAACACACACAGATAGGCATTTTCTCTTTCAGGGGATACAGAGGCAAAGTGGCACAAAAAAGATCAGGATTTAGCATCACAGTATCTGCACTTGCTCACTGTGTGCCAGGTGCTGAGCTGAACACTTAGCCTCTGTGTCCATCCACTGTATTTGTACAGCCACCCACATTTCATTTACGCTCTGTAAGACTCCAGGAGAGAATCTAGCAGCTCTGGTAGCATATGAGGGCCAGAGCAGGGTGCACCTAGAAAGCATCTCAAGGCGACAGGCTGCCCAGCAGGACCTGCCCTGCGCTATCTTCATTCGTATGTGTGGCTATAAAGTTGGTGTTGAATAGGTGGACATAAGAGGCTCCTTGAGTTCTAAGAAGCATAGTAAACTAGTTGTACTTAAGAAGTGAGTTGTGAAAACTCCAACCTGTAGCTGTGTCCTGTACCAATTCCTTACCCAAAAGTAACTAGCCTTGTTTTCTAACACTTTAAAATAACAAAAACAAATTTATCTACTTGTTTTTCTTGGGGCTTACGGCAACATCTCATATTAGAATCCAAGAAAGCCTAGAACTCTCTAGCCTACTGCCTCAAACTCTCAAATGCTGGGAATACAGGCATGTGCCACTATATCTGGCCTATTTTTGATTTTCATGTACATGGAGTGTTATACTTTTTACTGTCATCCTTCATTCATCATTCTGTGAACTTACCTGTGTGTGTTCCTGCTCATTTTGTTTTTTTTTTAGTTGTATTGTTTGACTTTAAAACAATCCAACCATTCTATTATTCATCAATACCTGGAGACATTTTAGTCTGTGGCTATTTAAAAATAAGCTAGAATTCTTGACTACTTACTTAGGAATATGCATACCACGGGATAGTAGCTAGAGAAACCGTTGAGTCATAAGATACGGCATGCAGCCAGCTCTTCAAGTTGATTATACAAACTACACGCCCACCTGCAGCCCTCTGTGTAGGAGGACAACAGTCGCTCCCAGATTCTCCTCCACTCAGTACTCTATTTTTGCCATCCTGTGGGTTGGTACTGCATTATGACTCTAATCTGCATTCCTCTGGCAACCAGGATTGTAGAGCATCTTTCCTAAGCTCATTGCTTGCACATCCTCTCCTTGGCATGCGTAGTCACATTTTTGCCCTTCTAATAAGAGTTACTTATATTCTTTGGATATAAGGACTGTCAGGATAACATACACATGTACATATATCTGTATTATATGTCTCTGTGATATAGCTTAAATATGCTCACCAAGAGTGCATGTTAATGGTATTTGGAGGCAGGGCTCTGAGAGACTAGGATTAGGTGCTCACGTTCTTTCTTACATCTGGAAACTGTTGTCTTTTCAGCCATAAGCGAGGACATAAGATGCTGTCTCTGTGGTTTTAATTAGTATTTCCCTGGTGGCTAATTATACTGTCTTTTCATGTCCTTAATAGGCTATGCTCTTTTGTGAAATGACTCTTCAAACCTTTTGCTCTTTTATAATTTTACTTATTTATTTATTGTCTTATTAGATGTACAATCACATTTGATATATTCTGGATACAAGTTCATTTTGAGAATACTTTTCTCCTTATTTTAGCTTTGCCTTTTTATTTATTAAATAACAGACTTGAAGAGCAAGGTTTGTGGGTTTTGTTGGATTTTATTTTTACATTATGACAAAATCAATATATTGGCTGTCTTAGCCAGGGTCACTACTGCTGTGATGAAGCACCATGAGCAGCCATGTAACAGCGCATCATCAAAAGCAGTGAGGGCAGACACTCAAGCAGAGCAGGAACCTGGAGGCAGGAGCTGATGCAGAGGCCTTGGAGGGTGCTGCTTCACAGCTTGCTCAGCCTGCTTTCTTATGGAACCCAGGACCACCAGGCCAGGGATGGCACCACCCACCAAGGGCTAGGCCCACTCCATCAATCACTAATTAAGAAAAGCCCTATGGGCTTGCCTACAGCTGATTTTATGGAGGCATTTTCTCAATTGCATTCTCTCTGATGATTTTATTCATATAACTGAGTTTGTTATTACATACTGGTAATTTTTTTTCTTCTATTAAAAAGTCTGACACATCACTGTTCTCCTTTCTAAAAAACCTCTGCCTACTCCAAGATCATGACTTTTTACTGTTTCTTTCTGTGCAGTTCTAGTTCTTACACTTTGTTTATCTTGTTTTGTTTTGTTTTTCTGGTTTTTCAGACAAAGTCTCACTATGTACCTCTGGCTGGCCTGGAACTCACTATGTACCTCTGGCTGGCCTGGAACTCACAGAGACCCACCTGCCTCTTGAGTGCTGGGATTAAAGGCGTGCACTACAATGTCTAGCTTTACACTACATTTTAAAGCCATTTTTTATATATAGCATCAAACAGAGATTAAAATTCACTCTTACTCATTCATGAGATGTTGAGTTTACTCCACTACAGCTGTTGAAAGACTATTCTTTGACCATTAAATGACTTCAGTGATAGCAACTGACTTTTGTTAGGGTCTATATGCTTGTGTCTTCCATCCCAACATTTGTATTTGAGACTTTAGCCCCTAATGTGACAACATGAGATCATGAGTAAAGCTCATGTGACGGCACGGGCGCCCTTCCTTATAAGGAGAGCTGGTGTTTGCCTTCTCCCTCCCTCCCTGTCTGTCTCCATCCTTGCTCTGCTTCCACCATGGGAGGATGAAGGAGAGGGCAGCCATCTATAGACCAGGAAGAGGCCTATCATGAGAACAAAACAGATCTGTTCCTTGATTTTCTGTATTTCCCAACCTCCCTCACTATGAGAGATGCCTCTATTTAAGCCACTAATCCTACAAGATTCTACTGTAGCAATCTAAGCTAAGACAGCTGATGCCTTTTTATTGTCAGCACCATACTGTCTTGATGACTTCATCATAATCCTTAAACTCTAACATGAAGACCTCTGGTAACAAACAGTCACTACTTCAAGAACTACTACATGAGCATAACAAAATTGTAGACTGAAATGCCAAATAGAAAAAAAAATCAGTTGTCTTTATACACCTGCACTGATCAAAATAAACATCATAAATAGTAACATTCAAAAATTAGAATACCTAAGATTAATCTGACAAAAGGTCTGTAAACTGAGAACCGAAAAATAAAAATAGACTATATGATATTCTACGTAAATAGAATATATGATAGATAAATAAATAAATGGAAGACACGATATTGACAAGTTTAAAGGTTCAATATTATTAACATGCCAATTCTTCCTAACCTGACCTACAGACTAATGAAATCTTAATAAAAACTCTAACAAGTAACCAGGTGGTGGTGGTACACTCCTTTAATCGAGTACTTGAGTGGCAGAGGCAAGAGGATCTCTGTGAATTCGAGGCTAGCCTGGTCTACAGAGTGAGTTCAAGGACAGCCAGGAATACAGAGAAATCCTGCTTCAAAAAAACCAAAACCAAACCAAACTGAACCAACCAAACAAAAATCTAACAGGATATTTTCGGACCAGAATTGGTGGCCTGCCTATAAAGTTAGATATACAGTGAACCTTAAGAGTGATTCATCAGAAGTACAGAAATCAAAGCAACAAGAAATTTGCATAAAAATAGATCAAGGGTACAGATAATATGGAATCTAGAAATTAAAAAAAACCCACATATATACTTTTGAGCTAATTACTTTTCAGCAAAAGTGAAAAAACAATGTAATGGAAAAAGGATAGATCTTCCTCAAATGGTCTGGAATAAATGGGGCATCTACATGGAAACAGCAGCTGAAAATACATCGTAGACATAAATATTAAACCTAAAACGATATTACTTCCACAGAAAAATATAGCAGAAACTTTCTGTGTCCTTGCGCTGGGCAAGAAATTCTTACACACAGCACCACCAGCACAGCCCACAAGGGAGATGTAGGAATACAGTGCATCAAATTACAACTGCTCTTGATGTTGTAATTTGAAGACGAAGCACAGGACAGAGACGCATGTGCAGAGCATGGACCGACCCATCAAAGACTGGAATCGAGAATATATAAAAATCTTACAAAATTAAGCAAAAAAAATTGAAAACTGGCAAAAAAAAATTTGAACAGATATAACGTCTACAGTAACATCCAGAAGTCAAGAAACACAAGGAAGGATTCTCAGCATCACCTCCTGAGGGAGAGGTTGGTCACCAGGCTACGCAGCATTCTCTCTCCAGCTTCAACCACAACATTTCAAAGTCTGTCATTTCTTACCCGAGCAAAACTAAAGCAGCAAGTGGGAGCAGCTATGTGCTCATCTTATACATTCTAATAAGAAAACTAATAGTTATATTTGGATTTACACGTGCCAACAGTATTTCACAAGGGTAAGCTAGGGACTATAGTATCCATTTAAAGACCAGGAAATTGAGACATACAAAAATTATGTAGTTTGCCTAAATTTACATGTTAGTAAGCAGCAAAAGTAGGATTTCAAGTCAGGCTCTGCAATACTGCCACACAGCTTAGGTTAGTAGTAACTGTACAATATTTATCACTTGATAAATATTTGCATTTTTGGAAAGCCTAAGATAAATAAGTATATCCTTAATTATAAAAAGAATAAGTGAGTGGGCATGATGGCACACAGTTTTAATGGAGCCTTCAGAGCCAGAGGTAGGCAGAATTCTATGAGTTTGAGGCCTGCCTGGGTCTACATATTAAGGTCCAGGCCAACCACATATATTCAGAGAGACCCTGTTTCAAGGAAAAAGAAGTGAGACTTTTACATTTCTTTTTAAAATAGCATTTTTTAAAGGCTGTAAGCCGGGTGGTGCTGGCACACACTTTTAACCCCAGAACTTGTGAGGCAGAGGCAGGTGGATCGCTGAGTCTGAGGCCAGCCTGGTCCAGAAAGCGAGTTCCCAGGACAGCTGGTGATACACAGAGAAGCTCTGTTTCAAACCCCACCTCCACTGCTCCCTCCCAACACACACACACACACACACACACAGCTATAAGGGTGGCTCAGCCCTTGTTGCTCTCCCAAAAGGACCTTGGTTCAGTTCCCAGCACCCACATCAGATGCCTCGTAACTCCATATAACGCCAACTCCAGGGATCCAACTCCCTCTTTTGGCCTCCATGGGCACCCACACACATATGGCAGATACATACATGAAAATACATATAAATGCCAAGGGCAATACAGGCGGTAAACCTTAAACCCCTACCCAGATCTAGACAATGGACAGAACACTCTCCACAGTAGAGTGGAGAGTGGGATATTACTTTCTCACATACTCTGGTGCCTCAACTTTGACCATGTCCCCTGGAGGGGGAGACCTGGTGGCACTCAGAGGAAGGACAGCAGGTTACCAAGAAGAGACTTGATACCCTATGAACATATACAGGGGGAGGTAATCCCCCTCAGAAACAGTCATAGGGGAGGGGAATAAGGGGAAAATGGGAAGGAGGGAAGAATGGGAGGATACAAGGGATGGGATAACCATTGAGATGTAACAAGAATAAATTAATAAAGGAGAAAAAAAAAAGAAAAGAAAATACATATAAATAAAAATAAATCTTTAAAACAAGTAATAAAAGATAAAAATAAAATTCTCTATAGAATATTATTACATTCATTTTTAAAAGTTATTTCTGACCCTTGGTCTTGACATTTAGGAAAACACTGAAAGTAGCATTCTCTGAAATTCTCTATGGCTACTGAAAATGTTGGGGGAGTGGGCAGTAACAGTTCAGTGGTGTAGTACTTGCCACCATCAGAATGAAAAAAACATCATCATGATTTTTTTAAACCTTTATTTTTTTGTGTATGAGTGTTTTGTCTGTATGTATATATGCATGTCTGTGCACCATCTGTGTACAGTGCCTACAGAAGCCAGAAGGGGCATTGAATTCCCTGGAATGGGGTTACAAAGGATTGTAAGCTGCCTTATGGGTGCTGGGAGTTGAATCTGGGTCCTCTTTAAGAACAGCCAGTTCTGTTTATCTTTCTAGACCCTACATGGATGTTTCTTATAATGGAAAGTTCACATTGTAAAAGAAATGATAAAGACAGCATGCACAGTATACTCCTGCATTCATTTTTAAAGTCTTAAGCTTATATTTATAGTAAACATGTTTTGCTTTTGGTTTTCACTATGCAGCCATGGTCAGCATTTTCTATGAAATCTGAACTGGCCTCTAACTTGAGATCTATCTCAGTCACTCAATTCTGGGATTACAGGCATGCACTATCACACCCAGCTGTTACACACTACATTTATCACGATCACAGGGGTGGGGGTGGAGTAGGGCCTGCAGCAGCAGAATTACTAGTGATTTCCCCTTTTTTTCTTTCCGCCTTTTTCATAACCTGATCTTTTCTTAATGGTTTTCACCAGGCTGAAGAGATGGCTGCTCTTTCCAAGAGCCCAGGTTCCATTCGCAGCACGCACATAGCAGGTAACAGCTTTCTGTTTCTCTAGTCCCAGGGCATCAAATATCCTCCCCTCTGGCCTCCTTTGGCACCTACATGCAATTGGTAGACATACAAACATGCAGGCAAAATACCCATACACATCAAAATAATTTTTAAAAAAGTTTTGATGGTTTTCACAATTCAAAGACTTACATTCAGCTGCCTTTCACGAATGAAAGAAAGCTATCATAACTTATTAAAAGCATAATTAACCAGATAGTTTAACAAAGTATTTTATTTGTACTAGGGGCTTAATAGTTACAGCTAGATGATTTGTTTATTTGCTTTTTAAGTAACTTGAAATAGTTTTATTCTCTAGGCCATAAAAACAATTATATTAGCATAGTGACCTTATAACTATTGATCCTACCTCCTAAATATGAAAGTAGCAAGGCAAAAAAATAGAACATTTCAGAAATAATCTGAATAATTTGTTACTCTAAATTTGATCATGCTCTGAATTTCTTATGTGTGTTCATTTCTCCAAAAAGTACATTACTTTAAAAAGCTGCTTCCCATCTGCTTAGTTGCAAACAGCAACAGGAGACCACACTCTTATCTAATGCTTTGAGTTTAAGCACCCATCATGCGTTTGCTGTTCTTAGCTACATTAGGACCCTGCACCTAGCTCTCTGTCTCTAGAAAGAAGAACACCAACACGTGTCAGAAATGGACATTACCTCAAACAGTATGTAACATTCTAAAGAAAAACACAGCAGCTAGAACAGACATAAGAGCACCAGAAATCTTAATGTGCATCCAGTCCTGTCACGAGCCAAGGACACCATTACATAAGTCACTGCTCATAAGGAAGAGGTTCTAAGATTAGATAATCAACAAGTGAATACACACTCGGTGAGCACCTGTGCTTATAAACGTTGTAAGAAAATCATTTTAAAATAGGCCAACAACCTGCTTCTTCTGTGCAGTGACAGAACATATTTTAAACTCTCTAGGTTGTTGCAAGTGTTTTCTGAAGTAAACAAACAGCAAACAAATAAGGGAAAGGCTAGTTCAAATCTGGGTCATGGTACAATGTGTGTATAGCCAAGTAGATTAAGTGAAATGTTCAGGTTTTAGTAAAAGAGATTCTATTTTATAGTTGAAAGCAGAAAGATAATAGAAAGATTTAAAAATACAGCTTCAGAGAGTTAGCTCAACAGTTAAGAGCACTTGCTGCTCTTGCAGAAGACCCAAAGTCAGTTTCCAGAAGCCCTAACGAAAGGCTCACAAGTGCCTGTAACCCTGACCCCTGCTAGGTCATCTCTTGAGTCTGGTCTCTGCGGGCGCCTATGTTCACATGCACGTACCCACACAAAGGCACAAACAGATACAGAGAGAGAAGGGGAGAGAGTGAGGGAGTGAAGAAGGGGAGGGAGGGGAGAGAAAGAGAGAGGTTAAGCCTCCAACTGGGTTCTGAAATCACTTTCCCTTTAAGACCACTACTTCCTAGCTTTTCAACTTTACTCCTATGCTAGTGACCTTAATTTCTGCAGTTCTTTCTCAATATCAAAACTGACAGCTCATTATTTTTTCACTGCCCATTATGCTTTCAAGTCCCTTCTTAAACCTAGATCCATGGCCCAAAGGCATAACTAGTTGAGCACAGTGCCACACATCTATAATTTCACCTTCTTGGGAGGCTCAAGAACTGAGTATAAGACCAGCCTGGGGTATATAGTTCGACTTGTATTTCAAAATCAAAACCCCAACAGCATGTAGCTCTAACAACCTCTGTGTATACATCTTCAAATCTACTGTATCCTTTCTACCAAACTTTTAGCAAAAGTTTAACAGTGGTTTAGCTTATCATTGCTTACTCCAAAAATGTTTTTATATTGGTCTTAATTTCCATTGTATGAGGCAGATACTGCAAGTTCCCAGCCAGTAACCATGTTCTTTTCTTACCAAGGAAATCCTGGATTTACTCAGGAAATTAGTGCACCTACTAAAATGCTTATATTTCCCAGGCTCCCTAGCCGCAGGGGTCTGTGACACTGAAATGTAAAATTCTGATGACTGTCCCCAGTGACTCACACCAGGTGCTCTATAATCACCTGAATAATAAAAACATACCATCTTATTTACCCTGAAGACTGCGTGTGTGTACACGTGCCTAGATGGAAGAAGTAGACTGCTGAGACGTCTAACCATTCTTACTTCCTGTCTCACTTGTAGAAATATGAGCAAGCGGGTGCCCCATGCTCTGTCACCATAGGGCTGCACCTGATACCCCAGGGCCACCTGCAGCCACGCCCTTCCCACCGTGAGTGACTGTACTCCTGCCAGTCAAAACAACCTCGCTCCTCCTTGAGCTACTTGCTCCAGGCTTCTCTCACTGTGAGAAAAGCAATCTCTACGCCTTGCCTCTGCTCTATGACAGTGCCTGATTCTGATTAAGTAGATGATTTACCTTTATAAACAAATGCCCACCTGGAGAGTTAGTACTCAATCATTTTCAAGCCCAAGTGAGCAGGGGGAGCGCAGGGGAGGTCTGGGGATGGCTGGGGGGTGGCTGTGTACATCAAACACCTACAGGCCAACTCCAACAATTAGTTTGAAATTAAAGGGAAAAAAGTAACAGCAATGGACTGGAGCTGGAGCCTTTGGTGGCAGAGCACTCCACTCTGCCCTAGGTTCAATCTCCAATACAGAAACAAATGTATGATAACGTAACTAAAAGATTTCCCAGTAGTAAATATTTTATAATTAAGAGATTATTTCATGTGCCCTATGGCCTCCATAACAATTCTCCTCGAGTATTTACTAAAGTAAAAGCTATTTTTTAAAAAAAATCACAGCAGCTACAAATAAGTAGAAGTGCTTGCAAGGAAAAGGAAAAGGTACACAAGCAGTCATTAGCAAGGCCCCCACCGGCCACACTTGCACCTGCGAGACAACAGCTCAGAGGGCTCTTAGCCACGCTTACACCTGGTACGTCTGCAAACCTATCCAGGCTGCTATAAAACAGTAAATGGCCTATAAACTGTACATTTTAAAAGAGCCAATGAATTACAAGTAAGCATTCTTTAATGTTAATATTTCAATGAACTTTAAGAAAACAAATGTCATGTTAATATGCACACTGTACCTTTCTCAGGCATTCATATTCCCCATGAAGTTCTCCAGGCTTGCTTAATTTGATTGGTGCTCTGAATATGAAGTCTGGAGGAAAAGGAAAATCCTTTTTAATAGAGTTTTGTAGGAAGGAACCATGACAATGTCCTAATGCTGACCGCCACATTACAAATCACATAAAAATTATGGTTATCCTTATTTTATTTAATACAGTGTCTCACTATGTAGCTCTGGCTGTCCTGAAACTCACTGTGTAGACTAGGCTCGCTTTGAACACAGAGAGATCTGTCTGCCTCTGCCTCCCTAGCACGGGGATTAAAGGTGTTTAATTTTATGCCTGGCTCAAATTATGGTTATCTTACTTTGAATATTCATTCATTCATTAAATCAATACTTACTAAAGGTTATAAGTCAGGACTGTTCTAAGCACTGGAATAAATATGAACAAATACAGTCCCTGTGCCATGGAATTACAATCTTGTGGAAAAGCAGACAATAAGTAAACAAGTGAGAATATACTCCGAGTAGTGGTAGTAAATGGTATCAGAAGAAATAAATGTAGGGTGGAAAGGAAAGTCCATTTTATACAGAGTGGTCAGGAAAGGGCTCGTTGATAAACATGCCAAAAGACCAAAAGAAATTGTATTTGAAAGCCCTGTGTCACACATCACACGCGCACACGCGCGCGCACACACACACATATGTATGTATGTTTTGTATTTTTTCAGTATGTAACCTACTTTCTTTAGCCCTCACAGCCTTCCTCTAGTGGCTCTCACAAGCCTATGAAGGAAAGCCACTACTTCCCAACGCCTTCTTCAAGGTGCTCCACTAACTGATCACCTTTTCAAAAATCACTACAGCACTCAACCCTTGGCTAACTAACCAAAGAACAGATACTACATACATTAGAATTTGTATGCTGTTTTCCCACCTAAAATTCTGTCTTCTCTCCTTTCTCTATATATTCCTAAATCAGAGACATAAGGTCTGTAAATCGCATAAAGTAGTTATGCAAATGGACAATAAAAATAAAAGAGATAAACAAAATATAATAAATATTAAATAATAAATATAAATATAATAATAAATATAAAATAAAATAAAGTATAAACATAAATATGTATATAGTAAATGTTTATAGAAATAAAATAGAAATAAATATAAAATAAATATAAAACAACAAATATAAATAAAATAAAATAAATATAAATATAAATAAAGAATAAAAATAAAAGGCAAGTCTTATATAAGCCAAGCATACTGGTACACGCCTGTAATCCTTCCACTTAGGGGTCAAAAGCAGGACTGCCATAAATCCAAGAATACCTGGACTACAAAGCAAGAACCTATCTTTAAGATTGGTGAAGGGTACACACTTTATTTCTATAAATATGACAATAGCTTCTATCTTGGTGATATTTAGTTTCTACCTATAGTAATAATTTTACACTTATTGATAACTTGACCTCCCAGTATTGGCTCTAGGAAAATAAGTTCCTCAAAGCCTTTGTCTCAAATGTTTTCAAAAGAAAGAATACTGAAGAGTAAAGAAGCTACTGAGAGACAGTGTGCCTGATACACATGCAGCACAGGGACCTAACGTGCTCCACCCACTCAACAGACACTCCACCACCAGTTCTGGAAGACAAACAGTATCACCGTCCCCACCTCAAGGCCTGAAGACTATCTCTGTCATATCCCAAAGCACATTCTACTTAGACGCAAACCCAGTCAAAGCTAAAGCTTTTAAAGAGAAAATAAAGCAAAACTTTTTTTCCTGTTTCATGATAATCTCTCTCTTTTTAATATTTTATTATATTTATTTGTATTACATCTCAATGGTTATCCCATCCCTTGTATCCTCCATTCCTCCCTCCCTCCCGCTTTCCCCCTACTCCCCTCCCCTATGACTGTGACTGAGGGGGACCTCCTCCCCCTGTATATGCTCATAGGGTATCAAGTCTCTTCTTGGTAGCCTGCTATCCTTCCTCTGAGTGCCACCAGGCCTCCTCATCAAGGGGGCGTGGTAAAAAATGGGGCACCAGAGTTCGTGTGAAAGTCACCACTCTCCACTCAACAGTGGAGAATGTCCTGTCCATTGGCTAGATCTGGGCAGGGGTTCAAAGCTTACTGCACGTATTGTCATTGTGTCCTGGTGTCATAGTTTGATCAGGACCCCTGGGCCTAGATCTGCCAGTCATAATGTTCTTCCTGTAGGTTTCTAGGACCCTCTGGATCCTTCCATTTCCCCATTCTCCCATGCTTCTCTCGCCTAAAGTCCCAATAGGATGTCCTCCCCTCTGAGCCATTTCCTGGTAAGTGAAGACTTTCATGGGACATGTCCCTTGGGCTAGTGTCTAGATATAAGTGAGTATATACCATTTGACTCTTTCTGCTTCTGGGTGAGCTCACTCATTATGATCATTTCCAGTTCAATCCATTTGTCCACAAATTTCGGGAATTCCTTGTTTTTAACAGTTGAGTAGTATTCCATCATGTAAATGTACCACAGTTTCTTTAGCCATTCTTCTACTGAGGGACACTTAGGCTGTTTCCATGTTCTGGCTATTATGAATAAGGCCACTATGAATATGGTTCTAATATCCAAAATATATAACGAGCTCAAGAAATTAAACACCACCAAACCAAATAACCCAATTAAGAAATGGGGCTCAGAACTGAACAGAGAATTCTCAACAGAGGAATATCAAATAGCTGAGAAACACTTAAAGAAATGCTCAGCGTCGATAGTCATCAGAAAAATGCAAATCAAAATGACACTGAGATTCCATCTTATACCCATCAGAAAGGCTAAAATCAAAAATTCAAGTGACACCACATGCTGGCGAGAATGTGGAGAAAGAGGAACACTCCTTCATTGCTGGTGGGAATGCAAACTAGTACAACCACTTTGGAAATCTATCTGGCACTTTCTCAGAAAATTGGGAATAGGGCTTCCTCAAGCCCCAGCTATTCTACTTTTTGGAATATACCCAGAAAATGCTCCACCACACAACAGGGACATATGCAAAACTCTTTTTTAAAAAAGTAGCTGGGTCCAGTTCCCAGAATCCACACAGTGGCTCATGGCCATCGATAGCTCCAAGTCAGGAGATCCAGCCCCGTCATCTGGCCTCCACAGGCACCAGTCACGCATGTTATGCACATAAATACCTGCAGACCAAACACTCACCACAGAAAATACATTTTTAAAGGTACTTTAAATGTAAATACTGAAAACCTATTCCACATTTTCAGAGAAGCTTTCATAGACATATTACAGTAAGGCACTATACCTATTCTACAACTGCGGCAGGCAACTGTAGGTCTAAATGGTCCGCTTAGTGCAATACCATGAGTGCCTGGCAAAGCTGGAGGAAAAACTTCAACAGAAATAAAAAGAGAAATTATACAAGGTTTAAAAGGGCATTGCCTCCAAAATTAAGGCCAATCTCTCCCCTACTACAAAAAGCATTGCAGTGGTGCACTTTTGACAAAGTTTTCCTGTTCTAAGTTAACAGTCAACTGGACACAGCCTAGAGTCACCTGAGTAGAGCTCAGTTGAGGGACTGCCCAATGAAGCTGGCCTATGGGGAATGGTCTTGGATGCTAACTGATACAGGAGGGCCAGTGCACTGTGGTAAGCACCATTCCCTGAGCAGGTGGTCCTAGGCTGGGACAGAAACTAAGTGTGAATCTGTGCTTGAGCCAGCAAGCTCCATGGCTCCCGCTTCAAGCTCCTGCCTTCACCTCCCTCAGTGATGGCCCATACCCTGAGGCTTTTGAAATCATTCCTCTCTACCTTCACTTGATTTGGGCTAGAAAAGAAATTGTACATTTACTTATACTTACTAGTATATTTCCTTACTTATCTAAAAATGCAAAATACTCATTAAAAAGGTAACAGTCATGAACTTACAACATAGAGAACAAGTAAATTTTTAAGGAGAATTATATAAGATGATAAATTTGATATTTATAATTTTATATGAAATTTAATGTACCACAATTAAAATAAACACTGGGCAAACCAAAAAGCTAGTGAAAAATATAAAATATTACATTTAATCATATTTACACGTGTCCAAAGTATGTGTTACTTAAAGAAAACAAGAAACAATCAAAATGTTTATAATATACTATATTATAAAGACATTTCAAGCAGTTTCAAAGAATCCACTATAAAGACTTTCTTCTTTAACACTGTCTGCCATTTTCCAAGTTAAGCTTTTTAGCTATGAACTGGCAACCATTACCCAAAATTCTTTCTCGTTAAATTATATTCTGGTTAATGTAGATTTCTGTTTATTACAACTTTAGCTGTTTCTGTTCTTTCATACAGCACTCTGAAATAAACAGTAAACCAAGAGCTTGTAAAACAAAGAAGAAAAAGAGAAAGATTGAAAAAAAGAACCTAATGTAGTCTGCACTGGGCTTCAATCTACAGTGACTGTTAACGTCACAGCAACTAATGTTACATATATGCTCCTTTGCATGGCTACTTGTTTATCTACAGGCCAGGCTGCTGAGAAGTGAAGGTCGAGCCAAAGAGAAGTATGGTGTTTTTTTTTTTTAACACATAATAAACCCACCTTCCTAAGACCACACTGGCTTCAGGTCCTACCAACTCGGCATGAAGCTGCCATCTGTCCAACACGAGTGTTAGCAATAATGACACTTCCTATAGACATGTCAGGAGGAACATCTCCTCTAAGACCTGGCCCCTGTATTGCTTACATAAGCTCATCTTCCTGATTTGAAGTCATATGAAGAGCAAGACTTCTGTCTATCGTTCATGTGCATTCTGCTTATGATGGATGTTCTTATATAGTACTCGAATTGCTCTTTCTTTCTTTTTAATGGCAGGCTCTTCATCTGGAACGCAGAGATCCACCGGCCTCAGCCTCCCAAGTTCTGGGAGTAGGACTAAAGGTGTGCACTGTCATGTCTAGCCTCGAACTGTTCTTTGATGTCTTCTGCATTTAATTCATATTTGGAAGACCTTGGGACCAAGACATAACCAATTCTATGATAGTTTCTTCTGGTACAAGCCATAACGACCTTCTCAGATTCACTTTTAACAACTCTGAAATATTTTGAGGAGCAACATAAGGAACATAATCTTATTCAGGCTTATAAATAAGACTACTATCCAACACAAGATAGCTTGCCATTAGAGAATTTTTTTTTGTCTAAAACTGCTCTTGCTGGTTACTTAGCACACAATGAATTCTATTATTTCATATAACTAGCATACACTAATTTATAAAATGAGTAAAATTTCCAAGTCTCAAGAGTATAATACCTTTATCTTGAAAATCATCTAAATTTAAAACTTGATCCCAGACAAAAATTGGAGCCTCAGATAAGATCACAGGGACTGAACTCAGGTGGTCAGGGTTGACGTCTGCACCTTGCCTACTGAGCCATCTTGCTGGCCCAAGAACTCATCTTCCAAACCATTCTTTCACGGTTAAATGGGAACTATGTAGCAGACACATAACATTACCAGTTAGTATGAACCATTCTGTTCCGTGATTTGTAAGATGGTTTGCATCTGCTGATGTGGGATTTTATGTAATTTTCCTCACTTCCCTAATCTCTTAATATTATATGTCAGCTTCTTCCATGCCAAAAGAGGAACTTGAGGTTGAATTGCCACAACACTACTATAAACAGAGGAACAATACATCCAGGCCAGCAGGAAAAGCCACACAACCCTCTCTTGTCCAAAGGAGTCAAAAAAAAAGAAAGAAATCTACTAATCCCATGGGGGCGTTGTTGCTTAGTTGTTTAAAAGTGTCTATGTAGAAACCATCTACCAACTGCTCAGTGATTCCCAAATGTTTCAGTAGCACAAGAGCCACCACTCACCTTCTTCCCGTACAGGAAGAAGTGCTGGACACAGCTTTGGATGCATAAGAACACAGAACAGGCCCACTCATAAAGGAATCCAGGGGCTGACAGTTTTCCTGATGCCCACCCTCTGACTCAGACTATGCATACCAGGAAGAGAAACTCCCAAGGGACAAGATGTCTTAAGGATGACACACACCTGTGGTCAGTGCCTACACATAGGACTTACTTCAGTCTAATGTAAATTCTAAGAACAGGAAAACATCTTTAAAGGTCCTTCTATTTTTGTTTGTTTTTGTTTTTTTGTTTTGTTTTGGTTTTGGTTTTTCAAGACAGGGTCTCTCTGTGTAGCCTTGGCTGTCGTGGACTCGATTTGTAGACCAGCCTGGCCTCAAACTCACAGCAATCCGCGTACCTCTGCCTCCCAAGTGCTGGGATTAAAGGCGTGCGCCACCACACCTGGCTAAAGGTCCTTCTTAAAAAAGGATTCTCTGGGGCAGAGTAAGTGGTGATTTGTTAATAAAAACAAATGAACTACCAGGCAGACATTTTGCTACTTGCACCAAGCCCAGTGTCACTATCATCAAAACATCCACACTCAATGTAGTACTTTTTACATTTTTATTTACTGTGTATGGGTGTTTTGTCTGCGTGTATGCCTGTGCACCATGTATTTGCCTAGTACCTGTGGATGCCAGAAGAGGGTATTGGATTCCCTGGAACCGGAGTTACAGACAGTTGTGACCTGCCACATGGGTGTTCAGAATTGAACCTGGATCCTCTGGAAGAGAGGCCAATGCTCTTTTTTAAATGTATATTTTATTATAATTTATTCACATTACATTCTGATTATAATTCCCTTGATCTTATCTTCCCATTCCCACACCCTCCCTCCCTCTTCTGCCTATTCCCCTCCCCTAGATCTCTGATGGGAGTGATCCTCCTACCCCAACTGCCTGGCAACAGCTTATAGGTCTCATCAGGATAGCCTGCATCCCCTTTCTCTGTGTGCCTGTTAGGTCATCTTGCCAAGGGGTAGTGACCAAATCGTGGGCACCAGAGTACATGTCAGAGGTTCAGCAGCAGCCCCATGCAGAGAATCAGCAACCCATTGGTTACATCTGAACAAGGGGTCTAGGTTCTTTGCACGCATTGTCCTTGGTTGGTGCATCAGTGTGTGCAGGCCCGTGTCCAGATACATCAGCCTTGATGGTCTCCCTGTCCCTCCCAGACCTTCCATGTCCCCACTCTTCGCTACAACTCTCAGCACTCTGCCCAGAGTCCAGCTTTGAGTCCCAGTATTTGTCCTGATCCCCACTGGATGGGGTCTCGCAGAGAAGATCTACTTTGGGCTAACAGACACTAACAAGTGAGTATATATCGCGTGTCTTTCTGGGTCTGGGTTACCCCACTTAAGATGATAGCTTCTAGTTCCATCCATCTGCCTGCAGATCTCTGGGATTCCATCTTACACCTATCCGAATGACTAAGATCAAAAACTCAAGTGACAGCACATGCTGGTGAGGATGTGGGGAAAGGGGAACACTCCTTCATTGCTGGTGGGAGTGCAAACTTGTACAACCACTTTGGAAATCAATCTGGCTCTTTCTCAGGAAATTGGGAATAGAGCTACCTCAAGACACAGCTATACCACTCCTGGGCATATACCTGAAAGATGTTCCACCATACAACAAGGACATTTGTTCAACTATGTTCATAGCAGCCTTATTCATAACAGCCAGAATCTGGAAACAACCTAGATGTTCCTCAACCAAAGAATGGATAAAGAAACTGTGGTACATTTACACAATGGAATACTATTCAGCTATTAAAAAGAAGAAAATCTTGAAATGTAGAGGCCAATGTTCTTAACCACTGAGCCATCTCTCTAGTCCTTCAATTTAGTATTAGAAAAAAAGAACCCTTCTCTACAATACTAGAAGATGCTAACTACCAACTCCAAAGGCCAAAGTCAATTGTCTTCCAGTCCCTGGACATGCCTAAGTGTCCCCATTCACAATTTAATTTCTTATGAATGTAGCAGAATAAAAGAGAATTTTGGATTTATTGAGTCATAAGACCTATTATGTCTTTGATTTTAATGTGAATGTTCTGACTTCCTATTTGTCCATAAGACAATTTAAAAAAAAATTCTCTTGGCATGAATTTCTTCATTTGTAATCTATAATAATACGACCACATGTTAGAACTACAGACATGATATAAAACATAAATTCAAAAGGCTATAAACTGTAAAAATGTTTGGTAAGTTATTTCCCACCATGAAAATATATGGTTAGATCATTATCTACTGAAAATGTTTTAACCGGGGAGTGTTGCGTTCTCTTCAGACATAAAGGGATAATTGTCTATAACCACCAGAGTTGGTTCTATACCACTTACATTCCAATACAATGTAAAGACAGTCATGTGACACAGTCCCTGCCCCCTCTGCAGTTTTATATCACCCTGTTCCTTCTTTACATCAATGGTTTATGGCTCCTGGACAAACCAAATTCTGCTTGAAATGCTCTCAAGCTTCTACTCTTACTCTCCACATCGCTCTCCTCACTCACCTTGCACCAGGTTAACAGTAAACCATCCTTTTTAATAGTAGACAACTATGTGGAACTTAGGGGATGCTGGGCCCACGTCTAACACACGAATCACAATGTCTCTGTGGTGTGTCATTATCACCCGTTTTCCAGAGGAGGAAATTGAGATACACAGAGTTTAATTTGCTAATGCCCCAGTGCTGTAAGAAACTATGATGAAACTCAAGCAACCTCAATTCAGATTCTGTGCTCTCACATACTAAAACACACACACACACACACACACACACACACACACACACACACACACACCAAAAGACATAGGAAATTACAGCCTAGGTTATACAAAATATAAAAACCATTAAAACAAAACACTTTAATGTAGCAGATTAGCAAATACCAAAAAGTTTGGTTCAGACAAGAGTTGGTAAGGATATTGTATCTTTCTTCTTCGTTGAAAGTAAAATTTTCCCCTCACATTATATACCAATTATGGTTACCCTCTACTCCTCTCCATGGCCCCGCCCATCTAGAACCACCTCCTTTCTGTCTCTCATTAGAAAACAGACAAGCTTCTATGGGATAATAATAAAATAAAACAAAAACTAACACATCAGAATTGAACAAAACAAACAAACAGAAGGGAAAGAATCCAAGAGAAGACACAGGAAACAGAGACTCATTTGTTTGCACACTCAGGAATCCCATAAAAACACTCAACTGGAAGCCGTAATATATGTACAAAGGACCTATAGGATGAAAAAGAGAAAAATACACATATAAATAAAAAGTAATAAAAATTGAGCCAAGTGGTGGTGGTGCATGCCTTTAATCCCAGCACTTAGGAAGCAGAGACAGATGGATCTCTGAGTTTGAGGCCAGCCTGGCCTACAGAATGAGTTCCCAGACAGCCAGGGCTACACAAAGAAAGCCTGCTGGAAAAATAAAATAAAATGAATTTAATTTAAAAGTTAAATTAAATGAAAAAGGAAAGACCCCTGACAAGACATCAGGAAATAAGGAACCTCAAAAGATGCTGCTGAGTCATTTTTGTTGGCTATCACTGGACATACAGTCTACTCCTTAAGTATGTTTTCCCAGTCAGACTCCCTTTGAAGAAACTAAATTTATATTCCAAGTGGTTATCAATTGGAGATTGTTTCTTAGTTGGGAAAGGGGGCATGCCTACTTCCCCTTTTGACTCAGGACCCCAACTGGTACAGACCCATATAGGCCCTAGAGTAGTATAAAAACCTAATATAGTAGAAACTTCTAAAAATAAATATATATGAAAACAATCTAAATGAAATCACCAAATAATGGGGGAGAAAGAGCCCCAACTAGCCATTTCTTGTCAACAAATAAAGTCTCCAATGCCAAACTGAATTACATCTAATTGAATTATTGGCCAAAGGTGTCCCACATGAACCCCCAAACAACCCAGGTTGTTGTTAAGACTACAGAGTGCTCTCCACAAACTGATAGCAAGGCCCCAATGTTGAAGACAATACCCACACAACACATAAGACATGGAGAAGGCAAGCTCATGCCTACATAGCACATTTACTGCTATGTTCTAGCATCTTCAGTACAAGAAGGTACTCTGTATGCTACCAAAAGAGCAACATAAACTCCAGCTTCGCCCTTTGATCTATAATGGTGTCCTGCCTACCAGACACACTAGTGCACAAAGCTCATGGGAGTAAGCAACCATTATCTAATTTGACTGAAGGCTCATTCCAGATGGAACCCATACCCAACACTGCTTGCATGACCAAGAACCTGAAAGTAGATAGCCTAGGACCTACATAGGGTAAAACCAAATACTACTGCCTTGTTCAACCATCAGCAGAGAAGCTTCCTCCTGCAGCAAATGTGAACAAATACAGAGCCCACAGCCAGACAGTATGCAGAAAATTAGAGACCTTGAAACACTCAGCCCTAAAGAGGATGTCTCTATCAAGTCCATCCTCTCAGGGATCAGGGAATCCCAAAGAGAGACCAAGAGTGTAGAACCAGAGGGGATAGAGGACACCAAGGAAATAATGCCCTATAAATTGATATGATTAACCCACACATGAACTCACAGAGACTGATGTAGCATACAGAGGACACTGTATCTTTTTAAAAATTTTTTTTAGATTTACTTATTTATTATTATGTATACAGTGCTCTGGATGCACATACACCTGCAGGCCAGAGGAGGGCATGAGATCATATTATAGATGGTTGTGAGCCACCATGTGGTAGCTGGGAATTGAACTCTGGACCTCTGGAAGAACAGTCAGTGCTCTTAACCTCTGACCCATCTCTCCAGCCCAGGATACTGTATCTTAAAGATATTTATGTGTGCAAAGACTGATGTACACGAACGTTTTCTGCAGATCACTCACAACACTGAAGGCTACAATCAGAACCACCTTCAAATTGAGACTGACTAATCAAACTACTAAGCAAGTGGGACGCCATTTCAGCTACAGTCACTGTCCTTATCCTAGCTCTTTGCTGGCCTGGCGATTTGGGGTAAGGAATCATCTACTGTGCATAAAACCCAGCAGCTCTGGATGACATCATCTTCCTACTGAGAGGCTCACCATGCTTCCTGAAGCCAGTCAGAATGAGAGTTAATCACCCCACAACCTCAAAAAGACGCAAATAGGCTCAAAACTGCCTGCAGTCTCTGGTCTGTCAACCTTACTCTGCTGGTGTTCATACCACAGGGGCCCAAACAGGATCCCAGGCACTCACCACACCTGTCTTCCTCAGAAGCTCCTGGACATTTTCTTCCTCAACAGTGAAGGAAAGCTAGAAGATCTCTGCTTCTCAGTGGCTTCTCTAAGGCATTTTACCCTATCCTCTTTAACCAGAAATGCCCCACGGGTCAGCAGGAGGGAATGTGCTAGGGTCCTGGCCTCTCGGGTCTAGCTGCCTGGCACCATAAGCTATACTTTTTATCTCCTCAGGCCCATGAGGGGAGCATGCCTGACTCTGCTTCTTACGAGCTGCTTCCTCCCCTTGCCAAGAATCCATAACATCTGAAGCCCTGGCTGCCTTGGCAACCATACAGTGCTCTCATGTGGATTTTGTTTTTAAATAAGGTTCTTCTAGTTATTCTCAGCAGGAGTTTTTGTCTGCTACAATCTGTTCTACTTTAGCCAGAGGAGTTTAAAATCTATGTATCTCACAGGCTCTGTAAGAAAAACACAATTCCATGATACAAGCACAAATTCTGTGGAGATAGTCTCACTATGCAGCCTGGACACACACTCCTTTTGCATCAGTCTGAGTACTGAGAAACAGGTATTGGCCACAATACAAGAATGCTTGCTGCTCTTGCAGAGGACATGGGTTCTAGAAGATTTCCTTAGATATAGTCCTAGAAATCTGAAGTTACAAACATATCAGTTCTTAGTATGTGAGGCGTTAAATTTTTATTTGATTAATACTTTACCAGGGAATGGTTTAAAATTATAAAAAGTGAAATTGAGCATAATGATAATTAGAGGTGTTCAGTCTTATCCATTGATGCTACTTGATTCTAAATTTTACTAGCATCTAAGAAAAAAATTGAAAAGATTTAATGTATATGAATATTTTGCTCACATGTATGTATGTGTACCATGTGCATACCTAGTGCTTGTGGAGGTCAGTGGAGGACATCAAATCCCCTGACAGCAGTTATAGGCAGGGTGAACTATTGTCTGAGTACTATGAATCAAACCGATGTCCTCTACAAGAGCAATAAGCATCCCCAATGTTCTTAGTTCCTAACTTTTTCAACTACACTGTCTTTCTTTTCTTCCCAGGGAAGCACTCTTGCTGTTGCCTACTATAATTTCTCCTTGTCTTGAGCAAGTGAGCAGCTGTCCTAGTTTAATACAGTTGACACTTGGCTGTCATCCACACTCCTAGAAGGAGCAAACCAGAGAACAGTGGAGCTGGCCCTGGTAGCGGGGGTTGCTCGTGAGCCAGCAGTGAAGGCATTATCGCAAAAAAGCCAGCTGACTAGCTCAGATATCTCTTAGGCCCAGATCCAGGGCTTTGAATTGGCCCATCCCAATATCTACCTCATTGATGAACTGATTGAGTGAACGAAGGCGCCAGTCCTACAGATCCAACTACAGGATGACACAGGGCAACAACAGGGTATCCTAGAGGAGTCTCAGTGAGGATCCAGGATTGATACAGTTGCGGAAGCCAGAGGCCTCATTGCTGATAACAAGGCATTGCAATGAACATTTGCAAGCCAAGAAGTGTGGGCAAAAGGGTGTGCTGTGGGGCGCGCCGTGGGGCACACTGCAGCTTCCACAATGAGATTTTTTTTTCCTCTGTTGGGTAGGAAGTTGCAAGGGTGGAGGGGCAAGTACAAGGGGAGGGGGGGATGAGTGGGATTGGGGAGTATGATGTGAAATTCACAAAGAACCAATAAAAAGTTTAAAAACTTACCTCTATGTTAAACACAGAGAGAATGGTTAAACTAATTATGTATAGCCAGACAATATACTATTTTTTTAGCTATTAAAATCATATAAAGGCTATGCTGGCTAATTTTATGACAACCTGACACAAGCCAAAGCCATTTAAGGAGAGGGAACCTCAATTGAGAAAAATGCCTCTGTAGATGCAGCTGTAAGACATCTTCTTAATTAGTGACTGATGGGGGAGGGTCCAGCCCATGGTGGGTGGTACCACTCCCTGGGCTAGTGGTCCTGGATTCTATAACAGGCTGAGCAAGTCAGTAAGCAGCACTCCTCTAAGGCCTCTGAATTAGTTCTTGCCTCAAGGTTCCTGCCCTGCTGGAGTTCTGTTCTGACTTCCTTTGATAGTGAACAACAATATGGAAATGTACGCTGAAGTAAACTCTTGGCTTCCTGAGTTGCTTGTCTGTGCATGGTGTTCATCATAGCAATAGTAACCCAAACTAAGACAAGGGAGGTATTAAAGATTCGTTTATTGAGTAAACTGCAAGAGGGCAATGGGCTGGACGGTAACTACAACACAGACGTTGCTTTAATAAGATGAAAAGGCACTGTTAGAGTATGCTAGATAACTGACATTCAGGGGAAAAGTGACAGAAGAATTCACAAAAGGAGAAAAAGAATCAAAGTGCTAACACAGGAGAGTGTGTGTGTGTGTGTATGTGTGTAAGAACAATGGAAACAGCCACAAGAGATTAGGAGGTAAAAGAGGAAATGAGCAGTGAAAAGACAAAGTGATGTGGGAAGAGGAAGTGCACAAAGAAGAGGTATGGGACCTTCCACAAAGAATTTTAATAAGGTTTATTAGCTAAACCAATCAATAAGAGGTCCTAAAATGTATCTGAACAACTGCAGAGATAACAGAGTCACACAGAATAAGCAACTACCAAATTCATCGCACAACCAAGTGTTGCACTCAAGAGTCACAGAGGAAGAGACCAGGACTGCGAAGGGCAGACAACACTTTCAGAAGGAAGAGGGAAGCTGGTCGAACCTACTGGCCACAGTCTGCCAACTCAACTCCTAAGTCAGAGAGACCTGACAGTAGAGGTCAACAGACTTACAAACGAGATGTAAAAATAGTCAAACAAATAAGACTTCAATGATGAACCTAAAAACAGCCCCAAAAGCACCGTTTTCCTGTTAGGCAGCTGGAAATGATCATCAGTAAAAGCCTACAATTAAAGAGGATATAGTGAAAAGGGGCTGGAGAGATGGCTCAGAGGTTAAGAGCACTGTCTGCTCTTTCAGAGGTCCTGAGTTCAATTCCCAGCAACCACATGGTGGCTCACAACCATCTATAATGTGATCTGATGCTCTCTTCTGACATGTAGGTGTACATCCAGATAGAGCACTCATCTACACAAAATAAATAAATCTTAAAAAAATAAAATAAAGAGGACATAGGATCAAAAGTAGGCACAGGGCTCAGCAGCCAATGAAGGGCTTGGGGCTCAGAGCTCTTATCCAGGGCCAACAAAGATTCGTGTGTGTCCACAGCATCATCACATCCACCACCATGGAACAACAGTCTTTGATGTCTGCTCTGTGAGGCAAAACATCACTCACAACTGTGGTGATTTGGATGAAAATGACCCTCATAGGCTCATAGACAGTGGTGCATATTAGGAGGTGTGGCCTTGCTGGAGGAAGTGTGCTACCGGGGGTGGGCTTTGAGGTTTCAAGTGTTCCAGCCAGGCTCAATGTGTCTCTCTCTTCCTGCTGCCTGCTGACCTAGAAGTAGAAATCTCAGCTACCTCTCCAGTACCGCATCTGCCTGAGTGCTCCCTTGCTCCCCACCAGGCTCCCTGCCCTGACAATAATGGACTAAGCTTCTGAATATAAGCCAGCCCCAACAAATGTTTTCCTTTATAAGAGCAATAGGACATTGACTAAGAGAACAAGCATCAGCAAAATGATTCCTAAGTTAAAGAGTCCAGGATCCGGAGCCAAACAGACCTACATTCAATTGTACCCCTCCTGGATTGCAGCTCCAGTCTTCATCCTGGCTAGCTTGATTTTTTAACCATAAAAGTGTTCCATCTGAATAGTTCATCTCATCGGATCTTCCAGTATTCCTGGGAACAGCTTGTGTGCATATTCAAACAGCCTTCCTGTCTCTCAAATTCTTTGTCTTTCCATCTATCCTCTACATGGCTCCTCTAGCTCTGTATAAAGAGACACGGCCTGCTTATCCTGCAAGTGAGTAACCCTCCACGATCTATACAACAAGACCCCAAACCTATCACTTCAGGAATATCTTCTACTCTTTCTGTACTAGTACCTGTCCCCAGCTCTCACCCACGTCACTATTCCTAACACATCATACTTGAACTACAGCGTAAGTTCACATATGCTTCTTCCTGAAATACACTTTCTCTCCTTCATTGTATGATGATCCTCTGCCCATACCTCAAACCCTTTCTCTGCCTTCTCCTTCCAAAGCTTTTCTACTAATCCAAAAAGAAGTGCATACCTGCCTAACACAGCATTCTATACATGCCCCAGCATGTCCCATACATGGTACAAAGGCTTGAATCTGCCTATCTAGGGACATGATAGATCATAGAGATGATCTCCAGGCATGCATCCAAGAATGGTAGTTTGAATGTAATTTGCCCCCATAGACACATAAGGAGTCTATTAGGTGTGGCCTTGCTGGAGGAAGTGTGTCACTGTGGGGATGGGTTTGGAGGCCTCCTGTGTTCAAGCTACACCCAGTGTGGCACATTTTGTGCTGCTGCTGTCTTTGGATTGAGATATAGAACTTCTGGTCTGGAGAGATGGCTTAGAGGTTAAGAGCACTGACTGCTCTTCTAGAGGTCCTGAGTTCAATTCCCAGCAACCAAAGGGTAGCTCACAATCATCTATAGTAGGAGCTCTTCTGCAGGTGTACATGCAGGCAGAGCACTGTATAATAAATAAATAAGTAAATAAATAAATAAATCTTTTTAAAAAGATATAGAACTTTCAGCTCTTTTTCCAACACTATGTCTACCTATAAACTGCCATGTTGATAATGGACTGAACCCCTGAAACTGTAAGCCAGCCCCAATCAAATGTTTGTCTTTATAAGAGCTGTCATGGTCATGGTGCCTCTTCATAGCAACTGAAGCCCAAACTAAGAGACCAAGTGACATTCAGTAGCTTCAGAAATGTTTGTTGAATTTGCACATTCAGTTTTCTCTACTCAAAGTCTCTGACACCATCAATTTCTCCCCTCCGCCATAAGGCACAGATGTAAAAAATCTACTGGTGATTTGACACACCTATCTTAAGAAGAAAAACTTCGTAAGCTCCTAGCCCCACAGGTACTGGTTTCTTTGCCCTCTCTACAGCAAACTCACAAAGACTATCTGTTTCTAGTTCTCAATTCAGCCCATTCTACTGGAGTCTTTTGTTGCTGTGGTTGACTTTGCTTCTGTGGTTGTTTTCCTCCAACTACTGTACCAAGTGCTTTTAAAAGTGCCCAACAGGCTTCTAGGTTACCAAGGATGCCCAAGCTGTACAGATGCAAAACAGTTCAGAGGATGGGCATAATCCACTGTACAAAAACAATCGACGTTTAGTCTAAGAACTAAGGATCTCGAAAACCAAAATACCTAATGCACTTTATTGAAAATGCAAATCTGGGATAGAGTAGCTCACTGTGTCTTTACAGCAGTGTCATCCACTCCCACAGCAAAGAAGGGCACCAATAAGCAGCAAACACAGTCCTCTGGGTTCACATCTCCTTACCACCCCTAAAGCTTCTTAGAACATATTCTTCCAAAGCAGTGTGAAACACACTATGTGCAAAAGTTCCCTCAGCATTCCTCCTTTTTAATACAATTTTGCCTTCAAGTCCACCCTTTCTAGGAACCTGGTGCAATGCCTTACACATAGTAGGAATTCTCCATTAAACACAGCATCAAGCCTTAACAATACAGGCAATGTAAATGCCAAAAATCCTAATTCTTCTACCTCCAAAACTTTTCTGTCTATAATGAACAATGCCTAAAGCTGACAAATCTTTCATATCCTATATTAACAAGTCTACTTATTTCTGTCAGAACATCTGTATTGGGAGAGAATTACAAGAAGAAGAGACACAGGGATACAAAGCAAGGCTTGGTGGTGCACGCCTTTAATCCCAGCACTTGGAAAGCAGAGGCAGGCAGAGCATGTTGAGTTCGAAGCCAGCCTGGTCTACAAATTGAGTCCAGGACAGGCAGGGTGACACAAAGAAACCCTGTCTCAAAAAACCAAAGTGGGGGTGGGCAGCACAGAGATACTAAATTTCACACACTACAGAAAAAAATCTAAGTAAAATCATGATGTACACGCTACACAGTATTTACACGTGATCTAGTTTCTTTTCTGCTGCTGAGGAAAAAAACCCTGACCCCAACCTAGGGAGAGAAGTGATTACTTGGCTTCCACTTCCAGGTCATAGTCAGGTAAGAACTTGGAGCAGAAATCATGGAGCGACTCTACTTGCTAGCCTGCTCTCTGGCTCCCTCCCAGGCTCATCTTGGCTCTTCCTTGCATTTGACAATCCTTCCCATCTCAAGAAAAGTGTAAGTAGGTAAGATACTGCTGTGTAACTAAGCTGAGAAGGAAAACCACAGCCTGAGGGTGCGTGTGCAGGTTATGCCTCTCCTCTCACTACTCAATTAGCATCTTACATCATCCTAAACACTATAATCAAGTTATTAATGCAGATAAACATACACACCAATTCTTATGACGGCTTAAGAAACAGAAATTCACCAAAGCAGAAAAATCTCAGTCTATGACTCCATCAGGTTGGTGTTAAAGGAGAGAAATCCTGAAGTTAGGCTCTAATGAAGGCACTTATCCCATTCATCCAGCGAATGCTTACAAAGAATCTACTGTGTGCCAGGTAATGCAGCACCACAAGTCAGGCCAACCTCCCCAGACCTCATGCCTAATCTCAGCACTTTAGGTCAAATCTAGTCACCAAAAGCTCCATATAAGACCTAATCATTTCCCCTAACAAATGTGAAGAAACCTGTGCCACAAGATACACACAGACACACAGACACAGACACAGACACACACAGACACAGACACACACACACACACACTTACTTTATGGTAGGTATCAGAGATAAAAAGGTTCTAAAAAAAAGTAGCTAACATTACTGAGAACACTATGGACTGTTAGATAGTACCTAGCCAATAGCTTTTAAACTTTTAAAGACACAATCCACAATAAGAAAGATATTCTACCTCATTCCTCAAATCACGTCAAATGCATATGTCACTATGACCTGCTGTTATTTTTCTAACTTTGGTTGGCTACTCTCAGTTTGTTACTTAGAAACTGGGTTCAATCCCCAGCATGGGGTGGGGGGTGTCGTTGGTGTTCTGTGGTTTCACCACAATGTGTTTAGTTATGGGAGCTATGTTTCTGATTCTTGCTGGACTTCATAAATCTTAAGAGATTCACGGTTTTCATTAATTCTGAAATCATCTAAAGTCCTTCCATCCTCAGATTCTACACTCCCTCACTGTACTGCCTTTCTGCTGGGTTAATAAATACACTTGGCGCTTCCCAGCCAGCCTCTTCAGCTCTCTTTCATGGTTTTCTTCATTGTAACCTGTATCTGAAGAGTTTCCTCATATACTCACCTACTGTAAACAGCTGTTGCTTTATTGAGCTGTAACCTCACTGGCTATGTCTCCATTACAGTTAGTTCTTTTACAAATTATTTCAAGTCTTATTTGTTTATTGAAGTCCTGAACCATGATCACTTGTTGGGTGTCAATTCTGGAATATCCTTAGTCCTGAGCCATGCTCACTTATTGGTGTGTTGATTCTGGAACAGCTGTGGTCCTGAAACTATGCTCATTTATTTGGATGTCAATTCTGGAACAGCTGTGGTCCTGAACCATGTTAATTCATTTGGGGTGTCAATTCTGGAATAGCTCTAGTCCTGAACCACGTACATTTTAGTTTTTGAACTAACACTCTATACTTCAAGGAACCCCAGCCCCTGTTTTCTGTCTGTGGACTCCTTTGTGCAGAACCCTGCTGGCTCATATTGTCATTTCCCACCGTGGATTTCCCTACAGCTGAGCTTTTTCCTTCTGGAAGAACCCTGAACTGTCTGGGGTAGGAGAGTGTTCCTGACAGTCTTGTTTTAGTTTCTCCATGTGACGTGCATAGTGCACTCACTTGGAGAGACATTCTTTAATATTAATTTCTCACCATAAAGCTATCTGAACCAAACCAGATTTTGAATGTGAGTAGGGCTATGTATCCTGTGCTTCAGTTTCTCAGGAAAACTTTTTTCTTTACTTATTTATTTGCAAGAAGCCCAGGCAAATCAAGACAAGGTTTTGTGTTATCTCATTGTAACAGGGGGTAGTTTTTTGGCTATTTGCTTGATTGCCAGTCCTTTCACAGAGAATACAGCCCATGAAGAACCCCAAATCTATGCAGAACTCTTGGCTTCTTTTGCATGACTAACCTCAGCCCCCAGGCAGAGTAAAACACTCCCCACTCATTCAGGTCTCAATGGATCCCTTGAGGCTGCCGTAGGGTAACAGTGTGGGCTCCAGGACTTAACAGTTTCCATAGTTGCATGTCTGTTGACTACTGTCTCCCAGGAATACCTGTGAAGTCACTGTTCCATGGTCGTCAGTTTGTCTAATATGAGCAGTCCGCCATCTTTCAAACACAACTGGGATTTCCAACACATGTGCTACATTACCCCATCAGAGTCTCTAAGTACAAAAATGAGGATATCTCACTCATCAGCAGGGTATCCTAACTCCACTATCACCCAACAAGGCCATTTCCTGTCCTTCTACCCTCTCCTGGACATTGTGTCTTAACTCCTGGGCTGGACTGGGCTTTGTGAGACCACTAAGAACAAATAAATGAGTGTCTTCAAAAAGTAATAGGCGCCAGTCAGTCATTAAATTAATCAAATAAAAGGTGACTCTCAAGTCACATATAAATCAACTCAAAGTGGGCAACTCTTCTAAATTAACTGGAGTGAGGGAGTGGAAGTCAGAGAGGAAACAAACACCACTTGAGTCCCTGCTGTTTAGATCTGAGCAATTCCTTCAGTGCTAATTCATTTCAGTGGTAACAGATAGTAAGGTACTCAACATGAGTTTGAAAAGCACAAAAACAAGTGTGAGGCACATGGTTCCTGCACTAGTGCAACACAAAAGGACATTCTCATGTACCTCACTAAGGAGAAATGACAGAAATGACAAGTCACTTTATATATTATGAAACAAATCCTTACAGACCAGAGAAACCCCTGTCCTCTTACACAGTCACAGGGTTTCATTATTCACTAGTCCTAAAGACAATTTAGGCAACACACATAACAGATGTTGTCTGAAAATTGAGTAATAAACCAGAACTATTTGCTTTTCACAGAAAACAAATGTTTAGAATGTGTGTTAATCATAAGTGAACAGGAAGTGTGAATAGGGATGTTTGTGCAAGCAGACTGTGGGATAAAAAGGATAGATGAGGTACTACATACTTTTTATCTACTAATTTTTTGAAATTCAACTTTAAGACAAGAATAGAAAAAAAGAAGCCTACCAACTTACAATAGTTATCAGCCTTTACCTAGCTCACTACTTTAGTCGTTACCTACAGTAAAAGGAAAAAGAACTGTCCTAAAAGCTAAAAAGTTCCAGTATCAAGATCAAAGACAGTAAAATTTATAAGCATTTTTGACTTTAAATCAAAATTCTTTAATCATTGGCAAAAAAAAAACCCTTAAATATAATTGTTGTGTACAGTTGTGAATCCATGCATACATGTGTAGTAAGTATTTTTAAAATCGACAAATTAGAATGCCTTGACATTTAGAATATAAGCTCCATGAGAAAGAGATTTATAATATTTTGTTGACTAGTGTGGAAAATGCTTAGCAAAATACAGGTAATCATTCACCTACTGCATGCTACTTAAGACAGTACAAATATTTAGTGTGTCCGCGTAGACAAGGACTTGGAGTCAGTCTTGATATGATCACTGCCATAGCCTTCACACACTGGGTTTCCCAATTCAACAAAAACAACTAATAAACTAGGCATGATGGTACACAGCTGTAATCCCAGTATGCAGAAGGCTAAGGGAGAGGGGTTGCTCTAAGTTCAAGACCAGCCTGGGATACACAGTGATACCCTGTCTCAAATTAAATAAATAAATTTCAAACCACAAAAATGTCAAAAATACAGCCAAAATTTTCAACAAGCACAAACTACACTTTTTTCCCATAGATAATCCAATTCTAAAAGAGACACTGTATTTTGAAACTTTTTAAAAAATAAATAAATTGTGCATGGTGGTACATGTTTAAATCCCACCACTTGCTAGAAGGTCTACTTTGCTGCCTGCAAGGTTCTGTCTCAAAAGCACAGGAGTAGCTGCACAGCGGGTGGGAGGGCCAGGTGGGAGGACCACCTGACTGCAGGAGTTCAGCAGCGGACGAGGCAGCAGAGCACCAACCTAGCCAAAAGAATGAAGGAGTACAAGTAAAGGACGCTCCCTCAAACAGCAACGCACCCAATACAATTTCATTTCCAGTCTCACAAAGCAGGCCAGTCCTTCCTTCATTAGCGGGCCTGACTGTGCTAGAAGAATACACTGTGAGATACACTTCCTAGGGTCCCTACAAATGACCTCCTACTGCTGTGCTTACTGCTCATGAAATCCCAACACCAATATTTCAGCCTCCTCCATTAAAAGCCATCATGAGCCATGCTGGTAGCTCACACCTGCAAGCTCAGCACCCAGGAGACTGAAGCAGGAGAAGAGCCACAAGTTCCAGGCCTCCTTGGTCTACAGTTTGATTCAAGCTGGCTGGACTATAACATGAGATCTTAATCAAAAGCCACAGCGAAGTCAACACGAGCCTTTCACTGTCACAGTCCGTGCTCTGTCTTTTTACACGGTCACTCTTTTAGCTTTGTTTATCTACTTCCTCAGCGCAACCTGTAACTAGTAGTTCCTGCCGCCACTTCAGTTTTCTCCCTGGAACAATGAGGACCCAGAAAGAAACTGTCCTTAGCCTCTTTTTTTCCTTTAGTGACTCTTTAAAGTTTTGCTGGGGCTGTAGGTGACCTCTCCATGGAAATGTTCACACTTACAAAACAGCTTTTTAAAAGTTATTGATGGGTCTGGAGAGATGGCTCAGTGGTTAAGAGCACCAGCTACTTTTCCAGAGGACCCAAGTTCGGTTCCCAGCACCCACCTGTCAGTTCCTAACTACCCAGGACGCCAAATCCAAGGAATCTTGACACCCTCCTCTGGCCACTTTGGGCACCAGGCACATACACACATACACGTTATTATTTTTAAGTTTGAAAAAAATAGAATAGCAAAAGTTAAGATTCCATTTAACCCTTCACCAACAGATGGCTAAATAATGTTACACCCATTTAATAAAATCCCCTAGGATTTTAAGAATGCTAAAGACATTTTCTGTTCTAGTATGCATACACTGTTAAACAAGAAAGAGTAAGGAGAACTTTCAGGCTACGGAGATGACTCGGTGGGTATGAGTGCTTGATCTGCAGTGAGGACCCCAAGTTCAAATCCCTAGAGAAACAGCCAGGTATAGCTTACAGGTGTCTGTCACCTCAGCATTGAGGGACAGACTGACCAGTCAACCTAGCAAAATGAAGCTTCCATTTCTGTCAAAGACCTCACCTCAAAGCAGTATTTCTCAACCTGTGGGTCACAACCCCTTTGGGTCAACTGTTTCACAGGGGTCACTTAAGGCCATCAGAAAACACAGATATTTACATTACAATTTATAACAGCAGAATTATAGTTGTGAAGTAGCAACAAAAATTATTTTATGGTTGGAGTCACCACAACAATAGGAACTGTATTAAGGGGTCACAGCGTTAGGAGGGCTGAGGACCACTGGCATAGAGGAAGGTATCTGACGTCTGCTCTGTCTTCTGTATGTCTATGTGATACACACACACACACACACACACACACACACACACCATGCGAAACAATGTGTATAACACACAACCTTTTGGGTTGTTTGTTTGTTTTCCCCAAAACAGGGTTTCTCTGTGAGGCCCTGGCTGTCCTGGACTCACTTTGTAGACCAGGCTGGCCGTGAACTCACAGAGATCTGCCTGCCTCTGCCTCCCGAGTGCTTGGATTACAGGCGTACGCCACCACGCCTGGCTCAACACACACCTTTTGTATAAAAATGGCAAAAACATGTATTTTAGGTTTGATAAGGATTTCATGTGATGCACACGTTGTGAAAGAGTAAATCAAACACCGATGACAGCGGGAAATGACGACACAGCACCTGTCACCAAATCCCTTCTTCTCTTTACCTCTGACTCATGAATGATAAAAGCTTTTTGGGTTGTGTTATGTTGTTTTAAGACAGAGTCTCCTGTAGCCCAGGCTGGCCTGGAACTTACGTAGTCAAGGGACATCTTGAACTTATTCTCCAGTCTCTGCTTCCCAAATAGCGGGATTACAGGGTTGTCCCGTCACACTCAGTAAAATGGATCACTTTTGTATTTATTTATTTTGGGAGGTGTGTGCACATGCCACTACACACAAGTGGAGGTCAGAGAACAACTTTCCAGAGTCACTTCTCTCCCTTCACTGTCTGAGTTCTGGAACTGAACTCACACTGTCAGGCTTGGCACTGTTGGTGCCTTCTTGCTACCCTCCCCATTAAGGTTTTAATTAAACATATGGTGTATAATTCAGTAAATACCCATGGAAGCTAACACATAGTTTCCAAGCCCTATTCAGGAATTCTTTTTTTTTTTTTAAGTTCTATTTTTTAAACAGCTTCTCACATAGCCAAGAATATCCTTGAACTTCTGACCCTCTTGCATCCACCTACCAAATACTGAGAATCCAAGTTTTCGTCACCATGACGAGCTCAGAAATATGTTTCTATCTTCTAAATTTATTTAGCTGAATAAACATATGATTACATATACTCAATGATCCAAAAAGGAAATTTAGAGAAAGTACTTTTCATTATGACTCGCATATAACTGGAAGACATTAAATAACTCACTAAATCCTATGGACTCTCATTTTAGGTAAATGTTCTTAATCACTAAGAGCCTATCTTTTATGAAAACAAACTTCTTTAAGAGAAAAAAGTTTACACAAATCACTAAGCAATACTCTCTTTCATAGTTCAAATTTCAAAGTAGCTATTTCACTGCTCCAAGAGATACAGAAATAGAAACTGTTATCCCATTTGGCCATATAGTCAAAGTAGTAGTAGAAAAGAGCAGAGAAATTGCCTTATAATCTCATAAACTAAACAAGAATTGAGCAAGAATCAGATGAAATTGGACTTTCATCATTAGTCAAGTTATTTAATCTCTTTGGGCCTCATTAATAATATTAATAATATTATTAACAACAACAATAATAAAGGTACAACCTCACAGGAGCATTGTGATGTTTTTTAAAGGAATAACAAAAACCGCATAAAGTAAAATGCAGACCAGCTCAGCCCTTAGAAAAGCAAGGTGTTTTTGGCAGGTGTCTCTGCTTTAACCAAAACAGATGCATTCTGGACCCTGTAGTTTCTAGGAACTGCACTTTCATACACACAAAGCAACACCTTCCTTTTTCCTGCTGAAAACAACTGTAAGGCAGAATTCCTAACATAAAAAGGGCTAGCAAATGGCCATTTCTCGATTTGTGATTCTTGAACATCACAGCGGTAGATATGTCGCCTGGGCATGACCCAAAGAAACCTAGGTCTTAGTTTGTGCTACAAACGGAATTTTCTATCTCAGACTTCAGCACCAACAAGTGATGGGCTGCCGATGGTGAGACAGGAAAAAAAAAGGGGGGGAGTTCAGGCCAAGAGTCTTAAAACAGACCTTTACATTGCCAGCATCATAGACGGAAGCCTACACAGAAAGACAGAAAACAACCCCAGCCAATCTTCGTCTCCAAAACTTACACCCCACCCAGCTTTTTCATCGAGCACTACTGACGTTTATGATTAGAATTATCACAAATATAGATGGCATTTATCTCATCCTCACTATGTGCCAGGCTCTGCGCTGGGCGTGTATTTTTCAAGATTGCATGAGAAGAACTACACACAGGAGCTCATCCTCCAACCCACTCCGCTTTCAAGTCTGCAAAGCTCCCTTACATACTCAGATTCAAACTATCTATCCCCTGAGCCTGGGATACCCCACACCCGTCGCTCATCCATTGGAGCCCAGGAAGACACATCCTGGAAGCCACGACCCCAAGACCCCCCCTCTACCCGCCGCCCAACACTAAAACGAGCGCTTCTGGGGATCCTCCAGGGCCCCTCCCCCTCCACGCACCAACTTCAACATGCCCCTAACTTGTTCCAAGAACTGTTTCCTTCCAAACTTCTGACTTACGCAAGGCGCGGGGTACCCTCACCGCCCCTCCAAATCCAACAACGCCCGCTTGTCCGCTCCAAAGTTCAACATTCACCAACACATAACTGCGCCGGGGCAGAGCCCGGTCGCGACCCCGGGAAGAACTCTCCACTCCCGCTCCAGTGGGGCCCGGGACCCTCCACCCCGCTCACCAGGCCAGACCCCGAGTGGCTGGGCCTGGCTGGACCCCACGGGACGAGGGGGGGGGAGGCTCCACCTGGCTCCGCGAGCGGCTCCGGCTCCGGCCTGGGCCCCGAGGCGGCCGCGCCCCCGTCCCGGCGCGGGCGGCAGCGCTCCGGCTGTCCGCGGCGGGCGCGCTCGCCCATCAGGTCCGCGGCGGCTTGGCCGTCGTCACGGGCCCGACGGCGGGCCCAGCCCGAGCCGCGAGGGCGGCAGCGACGGCAGCCCCGGCCCGCCGCGCGGGAGGCGCAGCCTCGGCACCGCGAGTGGCCGCACGGCAGGGCCGCCACTTCCCCCGGGGTCTCCAGGCACCCGGGGCAGCCCGACTCCTCCGACTGCGGCGGCGGCCGCAACATTAACAACGCGGAGCTAGAGGCCCGGCCCGGAACCCCGGTCTTCGCTGCGGCCATCTCGTCACAGCGGCCCCGCCGGCCCCGCCGACTCAGAGCCGCCGTGGCCGCCGAGGAAGAAGCCCGAGTGCTCGGACCTGCCGCCGCCATCTTGTTTCCCGTTTGAAGGGAGAGTCCGTTGCGAGGGGAGAAGAGTAGAGGGCGGGGCAGAGCGCGGCCGACAGTTAATCTGCATATTCATGAGGGGCGGGGACCTAGCCGGCCTCGGGTGTTTCTCTCTAGGAGACTGCTTATTAATATTTAATGTTATTCTTTATATATCCGGTCTTCAGCCCGCCCTTCAGTTTTGGTTTTTTTTTTTTTTTTCAGTTTCTAACACTGAATCCAGAGAGGCTGCGAGCTAAAAGAATTTATTTGGAAATTCTGAGCGTGGAGCTTTATAAAGCAATTACATTTATGCGAGCTGGCCAGAAACCTGCCTAAGTGCTTAATTTGCTAAGGGCTTGTGCTTTCTCCTTGGGACCACGACAGCTTGTTGTGATTAAAATGAGGCCTACCAGGACCAAAAGTCTTGAGTGACTGTTGAAATAACAACCTGGCCAGCCCCCCCCCCCGCCCCCTTATCCTGTCTCTCTCCATATCCCTTCATGAAATCCTCCACCCTTGACTTTATTTCTCACTTAGGCACACACTCTAGCTCCTCAGATTCCTTCCTTGTTCCATAATTAAATGTAAATAATTTTTTTTAAGGTTGAGCCTCTGTCTCTTTTCTCTTCTCACTCTATATGGTCCCCCCCACACTAGTATCTGCAGCTCAGAGTTACTGAAGCCGTCGTTATGCAAACATCGTGCACAAACCTAACGCTACCCTCCTTTCAGAGCAGCCCTTTTTATTTCCCACGTTCTAGTCACAGAAGCATTTCTACAGGTCCTCAAGCTGCCAGCCCCGGCGTCTTTAACTTACAGTCTTGTCATTTTTCTGGCCAAAATGGCTCTTTTCCAGCCTGTTCCCACCTCTTGGTTTCCTAGTCTCACTGCATGGTTTATTTCTCATCCTCTCTTACCCAGCTGGCAGCAGTGACTTCTGCATACTGACCTCCCATCACACAACCCCACTTCATGTAAGGTTTATTCCACGGTCCTTAGAGTTCGTTCTTAAAGGCCAGCTCTGGCCACATCATTTCTGTTTAAGCCAGGGAGGGAGAGGTGCTCAGACTTTGTTGTGATTTCCCTTTCTGGACGCAGAGGCTTTAGGAAAAAGAATAGCTCCCCCTGGTGGAGAGATGGCTCTGCTAAAACAGGTCTCATGCTGTTGCTTTTTTTTTTTTTTTTTTTTTTTTTTTTTTTTTTAAGGCCAAAATGTTATCTTTATAGAAAAGCAGCGGTGTAATGGAAGTTTTGGTCTCTTTAAAAACTCAGTTATGTTATGTAAACATGTTTTGTTTTAATCCCAAGTGTGGGATATGGGGCTGCCTTACTTTTTTTTTTTTTGTCCACAACTGTTAACTATAATCATCTAATGCGAGGCGTGGTCTTTGCCAGCTGATAATAGCCTTGTGAGGCTTGGATAGGGGCCTGGTCTTTGCCAGAGGAGACAATTGAACTGTGAGGACTCTGGGAGCATATAAATATTAGAGCCCAGGGAGGGTGGGGAGAGAGAGAGAGAGAGAGAGAGAGAGAGGGAGGGAGGGAGATATGCTTCCCTCTCCCCAATAACCTTCTTTCTCTCCTAGCAAGGGGCTGGGGGCTGGAAGGGAAGAAGAGGTATAAGAAGCCCCAGTTAAAATGGTTTCAAAAGTAGCACCTACACAGAGACTCTGTAAAGACATTAATATTTTCCAAGGCTCCAGGTTTCCGTGAGTGTGTTCTGAGTTTGTGGTAACCACTTCAAAGCAGACTGATTCGTCCAAGTCAGAAGCCCAGGGGTTGGCGGGTGGAAGGGGGTGGGAGGGGTGGAAGGGGGTGGGAGGGGGTGGGAGGGGGTGAGAGGGGTAGGAGTGGGGGGGGGGGAGGTGGGAGGGGGTGGGAGGGGGTGGGAGGGGTGGGAGGGGTGGAGGGCCTGGAGGTTCAGGATGAGAACCAGGTGGCTAAAAGACAGTTAGCAACCAATGAAGGCTCAGTGAGCAACTAAAATAAATAGTGTGTACAAACAGCTGGGCCCAGACAAAGGCCCAGACACCCAGAATCCTGCCGGACACAGAAACGGGGTCTTGGCTGCGCTGTCCTTTATCCACGGCACTGCCTCGCTTCCTACCCACCATTTGTTCTTGAGACATTTTATCTTGTTCTCACAAGGAAGACTTGTGGCACAGAGAGGGTGCTGTCAGACTAGAGTCATCTGAGGAGAGGGAGCCTCCATCAGATCAGGCTGAAGGCAAGCTTGTAAAGCGTTTTCTTAGCCAGTGATTGCTGGGGACAGCTAGCACGTTACAAGTAGTATATCCCAAGTGTGGCGCTCCTGGGATCTGTAACACAGCAGACTGAACAAGCTGTGAAGAGCAAACTAGCTAACGGGCCTCTTCACGGCCTCTGCACCAGCTCCTGCCCCTGGGTTCCTGCTCAGTTTGTGTTCCTGTCTTGGCTTCCTCAATGGCTTGTTGCTCCGGGCATGTAAACCAAATAAACCCTTTCCTCTCAAAGTTGCTCTTGGTGTTTCATCACAGCTTGAGGAAGCTTAGACAGAGAAGCAGCCACCATCGGAAAGAGCTCCCCTCCTGTTTGCTGTTTACTCGGCAGAGCTTCAGACTGAAGGGCCTGCTCAGGGCTAGCCTGGAACACTGTAGAATGCATGCTTTCTTGGGCCCAAAGAGAAACAGGAAAGTTTCTTTTCCTCAAGGAAAAGTAAGATATCTGAATATCACTTGCCCAGGTGTCAGCTCTGGGCTTGGGCTTGGACCTTTTCATTGGCTCACTTCTTTCTTTCTGCCCTCAGTTTCCTTCCTCGGCTTTAAGATAAACGCACTAGAATTCAGCAGCTCTCAACCCGGGATGCACCACACAAGTATACAAACATGGGCATATGGCAGCCAAGGTGTTGCCTCAGATCTGCTGATGCCGAATGCTGAGGTGAACGGGTGCCAGGATCTAAGACTTTAACACTAACTCCCAGGAAAGACCGTAACAATGGCTGCATCCAATAGTCTTCCATCTCTCAAACTGAGAAGTCTGATTCCCAGTTTCCCGTCTTTTCTCTGTCTATGCTGTTGCCAAGGTAATCTTTCTAACACAGTAATGGTGATGGGGGCCAGGCAGATCTGTGGAGAGTTATTCCTGATGAGAAGAGGGGGCGAGAAGAAGACAGTCCTAAAGTTTCAAGCATCAACAAGAGAGTGTGACCATGATTGACAAACCATCAAAAAAACAGAGCAACCAGGAAGGAACCCCAGTCTGAGAGAGGAAGAGGGCAGACATTTTGTTAGATCTCATTTCCCACCAGCATCTAAACCTCATTTCTGCTGAGAAACGCCTCGTTCTATGTATTTCTGACAAGAGGAGGGAAGCTGAACCAGGAAAACAACTCCTCCCTGCCTGCGTGCCTGGAGAAGCCAGGACTTGACCTAGGTCTCAGGCTCCGCCCCCTTGCCCTCTCAGAACTCTCAATCATCGGTGAGTGACAGGTTTAGAATTGTTCATAGCAGCCAAGACTGTGGGGGAGCCAACAGCAAGGGCTCTTGGGTGAGAACTGGGGGAGGGGCGGCGGCGTCCTCACCACACTGCAGAGTTCCTGAGGCAAGGGCTGTGTTGTGGTACCAGCTGCCTGGCCTCTTGGCCTCTTTTCAGTTGACTCAGATTTTCCTTAAACCATTCTCAGTTCCTGTCCCTTGTGCTGCAATTCTCATCGTTGTTTTGACGCGTCTTCTGAGACTAGTTGTGAAGGATGCCTCGCAGACCATGGTGTGACGCAACAGGGTCAGGCCAACAGCCTAGAACAGAACAAGCCCAAATAGTGTCACCACCCTGGCAGGAACGAAGATGCTTTCTAAAGAGACAGTTGTGTCCCTCCCTTTAGCTATCAAACTATTGAAACAACAGGCCCCATGTAATTTGGATTTTTATGGAAATTTTATACTGGGAGAAGGAAAAGACTAGGAAGTGGTTGGTGCCAGGCCAGAGGAGAAGCTTGTCTCTCAGAGACGTCACCCAGTACTGAGAGCTGATCAGACCACTTGAAGGAGACCTTCCAACCAGACAGCGAGGGAGGGCAGCGCCACACTTAGACCCGGACTGCTTAGCTCTGCCTGCCTCCTCTTGCCCTATATTTAAACCTAAGCTTCACGCTAAGACCCAGAAAATGGCTTTGGCCAGAGGAGGGGGCATGGTCCATCAGACCTCTTTCTTCCTCTTGCCACTGTGGCCACACAGGAAAAACTCTTTTTCTGCTTTTCACTGTTACTCTGTCTCTTTAATTAGCCCATTGGGGGCAGGTGGCTGAGCCTAACTTGTTGGGGTGCAGTGCAGGATTCAAGGTCAAGGTTCTGTTCACAGCAGTATAGCGACAATAGCAGGCCATGCTCTTTTTTTCTCAGCCCCCCCCCACACACACACATAAACACTGGCTACACAGAATACAAGTGAAAAGTGGGCCTCACAGGCTCCTTCAAAGGGATGCTAACTACAGCAAGCAAGACTGGAGTCCCATGCCTCACTCTTCTGTCCCTGTCACACAGGCTGAGGACTGCGTGGCCACCATGGTGCCTCAGCTTGAATAGCTCCAAACTGTGCTGACCGATCCTTAAAACTCCGTCCGTCTGCTCTCCTGCAAACCTTTGCTCTTGCTTCAGGCCGGTGACTCCAGCTTTGCTCTGCTGGGCTGATGGACTGTGACGCACAGCAAGACCATGGCTTCAGGTGGAAACAAGGAAAGTGACTTGACCCAGTAAGCAGGAAAGGAGGAGCGGGCAAACAGCTGGGGCGCAAAGGCACAAAGGTGGCAAAGCTCAGCTTTGGGGGTGGAAGCAGTGCTGGGGAGGTCAGACTAAGCAATTCAATGTGGGAAGAACTTAAGGGCTGGAAATGAGCCTAGAAAACTGGGGGGAAATGAAATGGGGCCAGCAAGCCTGAGGAACTGAGATCAAGCCTCAAGACCCCGGTGGTAGGAAGAGAGGACTGATTCCAAGTTATCTGACCCTCATAGGCAAGCCTGGCATTCATAGGACATATTATCTCCCCCCCTCCTTCCCTCCCTCCCGCTATCCCTCCCTCTCCTTACCCCAAAAATGTACAAATAAAAGGTTGTCTTAATAGAGCTGGAGAGATGGCTCAGTGGTTAAGGGCACTGGCTGTTCTTCCAGAGGACCCAGGTTTGATCCCCAGCACCCACACAGGGAATTCCCAAACTGCCTCCAATTGCAGTTTCGGAGAGCGACGTCTTCTTGCAGCCTCTGAAAGCACCAGGCACAGAAATCCATGCAGACAAACACACATAGCCATAAAATATTTTAAGTGGAAAAAAGTGGTTTGAAAAAACAAAGCTAGAATTTACAGAGCAACCACTATGTGGCAGGCACCCTATCAAGCCATAAGGGACTATGTCATTTAAGCCTGTCAGTCTGTACAGTGGGCGTGTTTGTTTCTCTCTTTTACTGAGGAAAACACTTCAGATCTTTGGGAGTAGTCAAAAGACTTACATTTGGACTAAAGGAGTGTTGCACGTGAATTTTATAGGAATAACTCTCAAACCTATAATTATGAATATGAAGTAAAACAGTGTCTTCTCCCCACCCATATGGAGCTGAGAGGTCACTTTAAGCTGTCACTTGTCACTCATCGCTGATGCATATTGAGGATTCAGCCACAAGAAGGAAGACAGGAGACAAGTGACATGGGTCCGCTTTGACACATCCTAGATGCTATGAAATCATGGAATAACATTAATAGTTGGTACCATTAACATTCAGTGAGTTTCAAAGCACAATACATAAGAAAAAAATCCATTAACAAACAAGGGCGTCAGGAAAAAAATCATCTCTGGCCAGGCTATGGTGGCAGTGCAGGCCTTTAGTCCCAGCACTCGGGAAGCAGAGGCAGGCGGATAAATCTCTGAGTTCAAGGCCAGTTTGGTCTACAGAGTGAGTTCCAGCACAGCCAGGGCTACACAGAGAAATGTTGTCACCAAACAAAATTATCTCTGGATTTCCTGCTTATATATGGAAGTCTGCTTAATTACATTTGCAGCTGGTCCAGCTCACTGTACCTGCTACCCATCCCCCATAGCCACAGCCCTCTCTCTTATGGCCTCTCTGAATCTTCCCGACTCTTCTTCCCCCCTAGACTCTGGCTAGTAAATCCAAGCAATCAATTTCTCCTGTCCCCACCCCCATTTTTGAGGCAAAGTCTTACACACTGTAGCCTCAACTGTCCTGGAACTCACACCAATCCTCCTGCCTCCAGCTTCAGAGTGCTGGGATTACATACCACACCAAGCTTGACTGATGTTTTACAAAATTTCTTTGGTGAATGAAAAATTGTATATTGTATATATAGTTATTGTTTTGAAGGGGCAGAGGTAGCTTTAAATGTCTATTGTTTATGATAGAAAGTATAAGAGAAAAATGAGCACCCCACTTTGAAGTAAGACATTTACAGACCTACCTTTCTCAGCTAGGATTTGTCTTATTTGTTCAGATCTATCTTAGTCTTGCCGAGCCTGCCTCCTATCAACCTCAATGAAAAAAATCTTAATAGTTTCACTTGGCCTAGACTGAGCCCCCAAAGAGAGTGAGCACGGGCCTATTCAAGGACGAGTGTGAGAGACGTTGAAACTGTAGTTTACATAAACGAATGTGTAATACTGAGCACAATGAAGAATTTGCCTCCAAAGAAAATGTCTCTAGTTTGGAAAGAAAATGAAGCAAGATGGGTTCAGCTAAAGGCCGAGAGCAGAGGGCGTAGTGACCAGGGATGAAATTGGTTTGTCTATTCTAAAGTGGTCAATGGACGAAGGTTCTTTGTTCACGATGTGGTCGCTAGGCTCAGCTCAGCTCTCCCACCCTTAGGCCAGGCAGCTAGTCTCCTCACCTCCCAGGGATGCAATGTCACAATGTGACCACCAGGGGGCGAGCAGAGACTGCACAGCCTCTTCCACACCGTTTCTAGGGCGCCAAAGTGACTTTTGAAATAATCAGAGGCTTCTGATCAAAGGCCCTTGTTAATAGAAAACTACTTTGTCAAAGCCGTGGAATGAATCGGTTGAACTAAAACTAAAACAAGCCCATTTCTACCATGTTCTACAACACTAAACTTTCTCCTTTTAGGCGGGGTCTCACCAAACAGACCTAGCCATCTTGGAACTAGATTGGAGCAGGCTAGTCTTGAACTCACAGAGATACCTTTACCTCTGCGTTCTGACTTCTGGGGTTAAAGGCACATACCCTCATGCCTGGCTAGCAGCGTGTGTTCATGCTTTCTACAAAAGACTAGTTTCTCAAGTTATAAGAACATGAGGCTGGGGATGGTGTTTTGGCCAACAATGAACACATGCCTGCAGCACCTGAAATGCTGTCTTTCAGACTGCCTGTGCTGTATACAATTTGGAAGATTTTACCAAGCATGAGGAAACTTCCATGTGGAAGTATACCCAGCCACCACTCCTGGGTATACAGAGATGAAAACACACCATCCCTGCCCTCACAGAACTCAGTGTCAGTGAAGATAGATACTATGTACCTATAACTAATCCAGAAGAGGAGCTTAATGCTGGCACAGAGAAAAACAAAATTGTAAGTGCAGAGAAGGAAGCAACTACTACATAGGCACAGAATTTTGGACCCAAAGGAAGAGAATCTGAATTCATCAAATAAGAAAGGAATCCCAAATGGAAGGGACAGTAGAGGAAGTCAACTCTTGGAAACACGAAGATGCACTGTGCAGGGTGAAAAAGACAGGTTCTGGGTCACTGGCACATACCGGGTGTCAGAAGCTGCATCAAGGTGAAGGAGTAAATAACAAGTTTATGGTGGCACAGGCCTGTAATCCCAGGTACTTGGGAGGCAGAGTGTTGCAAGTTCAAGGATACCCTGGGCAACAGAGTGCGTTCAATGCCAATGAAGGATGAAAGGGAACGAAAAGAAAGAGGGACCAGGAGAGGGAGGGAGAGAAGGTAGAGAGGGAGGGAGGGAGAGAAGGGAGGGAGGAAGGGAAGAAGAAGGGAAGGGAAGGAGGGAAGAAGTCTTCCATCAGCTGTAAACTTACTACTGTTCACTCATTCATTCGGGGCACATTAAGCACAACAGCTCTCAGCAGGCTGTTAATAGAAGTGGGACCAGGGTGGAGAGATGGCTCAGTGGTTAAGGACACTTATTGCTCTTCCAGAAGACTAGGATTTGATTTCTAGCACCCACATCAGGCAGTTTACAGCCACCTGTAACTGTAGCTTCAGGGAATCTACCGCCCTCTTCTGGTCTCTGAGGGCACTGCACACACATACTGGACATGTACTCACACTGGCACGCACACACACATACACATAAATAAAAATAAAACCTAAAAAAGGAGGAGCATTATGGCACACGCCTTTAATCTCAGCATTCAGGGAGCTGAGGCAGGTAGATCTCTGTGAGTTGGAGGCCAGCCTGGTCTACCTACCAAGCCCCAGAACAGCCAAGGGTACACATGGAGAAGCTATCTCAAACAAAATGGCAATGGCAGAGGTACTTGTGAAAGTATTGACACAGTTAAATGTCTAGAATTTGGGGCTTTGAATCTAGGCTTCACAGTTTGTGTGAATCAGATACTGCCTCTACCCTTTTCTCTTTTGTAAATCCACTTTTCTTGTCATAGTGCTTCCTCAAATGCGATGCATATCTGAATATTCCTGATACTCTCTGGATTTTTCTCTAGGCAGGAAGCAGTAAGTAGCAACCCCACTTAGTGGCACGGCACAAGAAGGCAGGGATTGTCTGTCTGCACAGGGAAGGTGGCTTTGTGACAGGAAGCAGTGGTGTCCTGGTGGGCAGAGACCAGGCCAATTTTCTACACTAAAACTACAAAGAAGACTGTCCTGAGGAGTAGTGAGTCTGACAACCTAAGGCGCCTGCCTCCTAAGATGCCTGGGAGGAGATGAGAAAGAAGGAGCCGGTGATCAGATCTACACTTTCTTTTTAAAAAATTCACTCTTGAAGAATTTCGTACACGCATACAAGCCTTTTGATGTTACCAACCCCCACCCGCCTCCAACTTCTCTCAGGCTCCCCTAGCCCCTCCCCCAAGCCAATTTCACATCCTCTTTCATTAGACTGCTCCAGCAGTTCTTAACCCATATCAGCTGTCCTGCATATCAGATATTTAATTTATGATTTATAAAAGTAGCAAAATTACAGTTGTGAAGTAGTAATGAAAACAATTTCATGGTTGGGGGGCTCACCACAACATGAGGAACTGCATCAAAGGGTCGCAGCATTGGGAAAGTTGAGAGCCTCTGGCCTGCTACGTCTAATCAATTCTGTCTGCATGTGCGTGGGTGGATGTAGGGCCATCAGTTGGAGCATGAGCAACCTGAGAGGGGCCTATGGCTCAGCCTTTGTTTTATTAAGAAAACAATGAGCCCCCAAGGTTATGCTTTCCCCCACCCCCTGCAACACTCACTTAAAGTCCAGCTCAGCTTATCCTGGATCATTTAAGATCATGGGAGAGACAGATTATGTTCAAAACTTAAGTCAGCTACTGCTATCATTTTGCTAAATAGACTTTAGCATCAAACTGTCCTTTACATTCCTAGCTCTCAATTCATAGGCTGGCAAGACTCCCAGACCTCACCAGAGGTGTCTCTTCTGTGTGGCGGATGGTGTGGATCACAGAAACTCACGGCTGCTCCGAGTGCAGAGAATAAGTGACTGTGGACTGTTCCAGCGTACGTGGGACATCAATGTCATCATGTCCCCTCCCCAGTGCTCAGGGACCATCATGGAATGAGGCTGGGGCAGAAAGATTGTAGGAGCCAGAGGTCAGAGAGGGCCAAAGTAAACTAGTGTCTTCTGAATGTGACAGGACTGCTGTACTCATGAACTCTGCAGTGTGGTTGCTTGCACAGGTCTGCAGAGTCAACAAGTCTACCACGAAGTGGGGGAAGCCTTCCTGAGCCTAACTGGGCAGCTGGAAACACTCGATGGCATCAAGACCAGGAGAGCCAGTTTTTCAAAGGGCGTGGCTTCTGGGAGGTGGACCATACTGCAGTGGAGGCTCCATACTCAGAAGATGGAGAGCACGCACTGGACTAGATGAATTATTAAATTAAAAAGGAGAACATAAAGTTGGGAGGGGATCAGAGTACAGTGGCTCTGGAAGAAGCCGGGGTAAATGCAATCAAATGCATCATATAAAATTGTCAAAAAAAGAATTAAGATATTTCTTCAAAAAGAATTATGGTGAATAAAAGATGCCAGGGCTGGGGTGATGGCTTAGTAGGAAAGGATTATAGTTCAGATCCACGTAAAAGCTGGTGAGTGTGGCAGCTCTCCCATAACACCACTGCAAGACGTAAAGGCAGGGACTGCCGATAGCAAGCTGGCTAGCCAGATGAGACCAAATAGTGAGTTCCAGGCTCAGTGAAAGACCCTATGTCAATACACATAGTTACTATCTCAACCATATTCACAAACACACATACACACTCATGTGCACACACATTCATATGAGCACACATATTCACATACACTCACAGGTGCACACACTCTCACCCACCCACACAGACTCATGTGCACACAGGTACACATACAAGCATATACACTCATACAAACACAGGCATGCACATGTGTGCACACACTCATGTGTGCACACACAGACACACAGAGGCACACACACTCATACAAGCACACATATTCACATACACTCACACACATACCCACACTCTCTCACATCCACCCACACAGAATCATGTGTGCACACACAGGCACATACACTCATGTGCACACTTAAGTACAGACACACACTCATGTGCACACACAGGCACACATACATACTCTCTCACACACATACTCACACACAAGCATACATACATACTGTCACACACACACACACTCTCTCACACACAGGCGCGCACACATGCACACTCTGAAGTGACTGCTGAGAGGGCTTAGGATGTCGTTCAGGTGATAGTCTTTTTTCAGCATGCCTGAAGCTTGGGGTTCAATCACCAGGACTGTATTAACCAGGTGTGGTGGTGCCTGTGATCCCAGCACTCTGTAGGTAGAAGAAGTTTAAAGTCATCCTCTATCACCTAAAAAGTTTGGGGGTGGCCAAAGATACATAAGATCCAGTCTCAAAAAAAAAAAAAGAAAAGAAAAGAAAAAGAAAAAAAGAAAAGAAAGAAAGAAAGAAATTTAACAAAAAGTAAAAGAAGGCAGTCTGATAGGAAATGGCAGGCAGTAGGTTGGACCTGGGAGACCAGTGAAGATGTGACATTTGAATACGTGTAAAATCTGCTCTGAGGAAATCCTGAGGGAGATCATTCCAAGAAAGAAAATCACAAGGCAAAGGCCTTGAGGAGAGGCGAAGAACGCAGTGTGTCCAAGGGAGAAAAGGACCAGGTGCTTCTGGTACAGGAGAGAGAGAAAGTTGAAGGACAGGCAGGGGCAGCTCAGACAGGGCTTTCAAACAGTCGCCGAGAGGCTGGTCTGGGTTCTGAACACGATGGGAACCCTGAGTCATGGAGAGCATTGAAACTTCCCTGAGTTGCTGGGTGATGGTGATGTATGCCATTGATCCCAGCACTCGGGAGGCAGAGGCAGGGGGATCACTGTGAGTTCAAGGCCAGCCTGGTCTACAAAGTGAGTACAGGACAGGCAAGGCTACACAGAGAAACCCTGTCCCAACCCCCCCCCCCAAAAAAAAACCTTTCCTGAGCTACCTCTCGAGAGGATGACTGTATGGTGTGGATCTGTTTGAGTGACTCAAGTTACATGGCACTGCCTCTGGTCCCCTGCCTACTTTTCTGAAGAGCCGCAGACAGAAGCCTGTGAACAAACTGCTTTCCTAATGTCCCTGAGTGTAGACGAGGCCAGAACCAAAGGCCCCTTCCCCATGGTGCTTGTTTAATAAGACCACAGGATTGCCAGTGGCAAGACTGCCACTAGCCCAGGAAGCCTCTGGGTGGCAGAGCTCAGAATCAGAGTGAAGGGTGATTTCGTTCCATAAAATCCATTATAAATATTGTCCCTATTTAGCCTCCCTCCTGAGAGGTTTTTTGTTGTTGTTGTTGTGCTGTTTTATGGTTAATACAGCCCAGGCTGGCTTTGAACTCTCAACGTAGGCAGGGATAAACCTGAGTTTCTGATCCTCCTGCCTCTTTCAAGGCAGGCACTACTTACATGTGTCCCCACACATGATTTATGCTGTGCTAGGGATCAAACCCAGATTTTATACACAGTAGGCAGGCAGTCAACATCTCCAGTCCATCGTGTGTGTGTGTGTGTGTGTGTGTGTGTGTGTGTGTGTGTGTGTGTCCAGTCATCTGGAGCTGGAGTTACAGGCAGTTGTAAGCCACCTATTATGAGTGCTGGGAACTGAACTCAGGTCCTCTTGAGGAGCAATATGCGCTGTCAATGGCTTGGCCACCTCTTGCCTCACACCCTCCACCATCCTGTGCACAGACAGCCCTGATAAGAGAGGGCGCACAACGGTAGGAGAAAGACTGAGTGGTGTTTACCTGGACACATAAAACTCATACCAGTAAATACCGTGCACTCTGCTTTAAGAAAACCGGTGGGCTCGTTCGTTCACAAAGATATTGGGTGCCCACAGTAACAACTTGGTGTGTTGAGGATCCACTCATCCATTCTGCATACAGTCATTTAGGTGAGCACACTGTCTGGAGATCCAGATAAATATATCCTAAAATAACAGTGGCGTGGTCTCACTGTGGAACCAAGCTAGACTCCATTTTGTGATTCTCCTGCCTCAACTTCCACAGTCACCGGGACTCCCGGCATGCACCACCATGTCTGTCTTAATACTGGCTTTGAAATAAAAAGGTTGTAACACACACAAGTAACTGAGCCGAAGAATAGATGGCGGTGGGCAGTGTTCTCGGCCCACAACAACTCTGAGCACCCCTTTGAGGAAGGCTTTCCGCCCACTCTTTATGAGTTGGGTCTGCCTTTAAAGAGTCAAAGTGAAGAGCGCATCCTTTCTAAGGAGACGATGCAGTAAAGCAGCAAGCAGTTGCCCCTCACTACCCGGGCAAGATTAGGTCCAGGCCCCTGGTGGGTACCAAAATCTGTGGCTGCTCGAGTCCCTTGTATAAAGTGTATTCACAGAGAACCAACACACATCTTGCGTTTGTGTTCTAACTCGCCTCTGGACTACTTCCGCCGTGGGAACAAAACGCTATGCAGTAACTGCTACACCTTAGCATCTAGAATGACGGCAAGACAACAGGCAGCCTGCACATGCTCATTACACGTTTCTTCCTGGATACCTTACACCTGCGTCGGTTGACGCTGTAGACGCTAACCCCATAGACATGAGGAGCTGACTGCTCTAGAGCAACGGTTGTGTTTCTAGATATTTTGTGAATGGTCTTGAAATGGTCATGATCAAAAGTTGCATAAGTTTATAATGAAATAAATTATTTAAAATAGAGATAGTGAGGACTGCGGATATGAATCAGTAGATTGCTTGCTCAGGGTGCATGAAGCCCTGGGATTCCCCCTCACCCCCCCCCCGCCCCACCTCCACCATCAGCATTACATAACTGCAAAGGCTTAATGGCATTCTCCTCTAACCCCAGCACTCAGGAAGTGGAATCAGGAAGATTAGGAGTTCAAGACCATCCTCAGCATCATAGGATGTCAAGGGCAGCCTGGACTATAAGACACATTGAGTATCTCCATCAGTTATTCCCCACCTTACTTTTTGAGACAGAGTATCTCACAGAATCTGGAGCTCACTTGCAGGGCAGCCAGTGAGCTCCAAGGTCCCCACCCCTGTCTGTCTCTCAGAGCTGGAGTCACAGGTGTTTGCTGCCGTGCCTGGCTGTTAGTTAGTTGGTTAGTTTGTCTGTTTGGGCTATGCCTGGTTTCTATGTAGGTGCTGGGATCTGAACGCAGGTCCTCATGTTTGCACAAGTAACTCACTGTACCATCTCCCTAGCCTTTCACAGTTCCTTCTAGGAGAGGAAGTTAAATGATACAGGGACAACCATCTTTGGTAGCCTTCCTGCAGAAGTACCTGGGTTTTACACTATGAGTGGCTTGCAATGAGTGATTAGGTTCACATTAGGTTCAATTGTTGACTTGGTAGTGAGTGCTGAGGTCAACCCCTAGGCCTTGCGCAGGCTTGGAGAATGCTCTAGCACCTAACCCTTGAGTGTCTTAGTGATTAAGCCTGAGGCCAACAGGTGCTTCGAGCACTGGACAAAGGAGCAACGTCTTGTGGAATCACTCAAAACCTTACTCATTCCTTCAGGCATATTTATTTGATTCCTTTGTGTAAAGAGGCTTGGACAAGTGCCATAAGATAGAAAAGGAAGAGGGCTTCTTCCTCACAGAACAGGGGAAATACACACATATTTACACCCCTCACAAAGATGGGAAATTCACTAGAGTCTTTATCTAGCAGGCGCCATACCTGAGGTTTGAGCCACAGCACCACTGATTATAAATGAGGGCGGGAAACCCAACACTGGGAGAATCAGGAAAGGCATAATGACAAACATAAATAACATAACAAACAAGTAAATGGAGAAGAGGAGTGGGGCTCGGTGTGTTAGAGTACTTACGGAGCATGCAGGAGGCCCTGTGCCCAATTCCCCAAAGGCTTGAATCCCTGTAATCCTTGCATTGAGGGGTTGAAAGTTTAAGATCATGGTGGACTGGAGAGATGGCTTTGTGGGCAAGAGCAATTACTGTGCAAGCTTGAAGACGTGTGTTCAAATCTCAGCACCTACATTAAAAGCTGGGTGTGGGGTCAACAGAGATGGTTCAGAAGTTAAGAGCAAGCACTTGTTCTTGCAGGGGACAAACATGGGTTGGTTCCCAGCACCCGCTGCTTCCTGGTAACTGGTCCCTCCCATCCCCCACTGGAGAGGAGTTGACTACACAGGGGAACTGGGAGCTCAGCCTCAACCCTGCCAGTCACCGTTTGAACCCGGAAATCAAATCCTTCCTTTACTAGAGTGGAGCACGGCCCATCATCTCTTCTTTCTTACCCCTCTCCTGGTCTGAGACTCTGGTAGCTGTGCAAGGGACGCTCAGGAAGCGAGCTCCCAAGCAACGATGGCTCTATTTACCCACGGTGCCCAGTGGGGTGTGGATGGAGTCGGGACCTTGAGTCCTGCCCTTTCATTGCACAGCCTGGGTGCTCCGGTGTGGACAGAGCTGGCTCTTATCTCCAGGCCCTGTTAGTTAAGGAGAGCATTCAATATGAGGTCTGGAACAACAGCCCTTCTCACTGCTGGGGCTCGGGGTCAGCATGCTCACTTTCTGGTGAAAAGAGAAGGCTCTGGCAACTGCTGTCACTGGTACATGCAGAGTAGTGGGGCCCCGCCTGTGCTGCTAAGGGAATGGCAGGGGGGTGGGGTGGGGAGTGACTCCATAGGAAAGTCTGGCTGGGCAAGCTGTCAATCAGTGGATGCCCAGGAGATACTGACTGAGGATGAGGGAAGGAGGGCAACTGACATCTAGGTGACAGCTCTCCGAAGCCGCTGTGCTTTGAAACCTTTGAGGCCTCATTTGATCCTTGGGACAATTGTGGTAAAAACTATAAACATATTCAGAGACTATAAAATCATCATTTTCACGCTGGGAGGAGAAGACTCTGAGGTTGTGTGGCCAGGCTACAAACTTAGTTAAGAATGGCATCTTGATTTCCCAGCACTTGAGAGCACTGGCTGCTCTGGAAGAGGACCCAGCATCAGTTCCCAGAACCCACTGTCAGTCACCGTTGATCCAGCACCCTCTTCTGCCTTCCTCAGCCGCCAGGCATGAACACAGTGACCTACATACATGCAGGCAAAAGACTCATACACATAAAATTAAAATATGTATTTAAATGTTTATGACAAGCCCCGTGAGCCAGATTTTTTTCCTTCCATTGTTTGTGAATTAGTTTGACTTTAAAGTGTCGAGTTCTTCCCCTCCCCTAGGGAACTAGTGAAGGGGAGGCAGGGACCAGTGGTTGTCCCCCCAACTACCCAGCACCAATGATTCCAGGACCATGAAAAACCTGTGGCTGCTCAAGTCCCTTATATAAAGTGACATAATGTCTTCAAACACCCAGCACGTATACTGTTTAAATCACCTCTCAGTTACTTACACCCAAGGCAGTGCAAGTTCTTTATAAATAATTGTTGTACCATCATCCTTAGAAACAAGGACAACAAAAAGCCCTCACGTGTTCAGTTAAGTCATTTTCAGTAACTTAGCTCCTCAGTCTGTTCAGTCTCTGGCTGTCAGTCCCATAGGCAGGGAGGGTGACTATACTAAGATCCATCCAAAGGGCCAACAGTACAACAGATAGACATTGGGCAAGCTGGTTATAAAACAGGGTTATTAACAAAATTAAATTACATGACTTATCATCACATAAATTATGTTTAAAACATAGGTAGTAAGTGCTGGGCATGTGACTCGGTTTATAGAGTGCTGGCCTAGCATGCACTACACTCCATTTTCCATGTTACATAAACCAGGCATGGTGGCTGCAGAAGGAGGAGTCAGATTTAGAAATTCAGGTCCGGTCTGGAGAGATGGCTTAGAGGTTAAGGACACTGACTGCTCCTCCAGAGGTCCTGAGTTCAATTCCCAGCAACCACATGGTGACTCACAACTCATACTGTGATATGATACCCTCTTCTGGCTGGCAGGTGTACATGCAGACAAAGCACTGTATAAATAATAATAAATAAATAAATCTTTGAAAAAAAAAAAAGAAATTCAAGGTCATCCTCAGTTATGTAAGGAGTTCAAGGCTGCCCTGGACCACAAAGGACAATCTCAACCAACCATTTTGTTTTTCTCAGAATAGGTCATAACTGATCAGCAAATCCCCAATTTTGGGGTAACATTTGTCAACCATTCTCAAGTATCTACTCTGCTTGGGGAGGAAGATGAGAGGTGCCATATTATCTGACCAGACTTGAAATGACAGAATTTGAAGACATAAAATCAGGTTACAGAATAGATTTGTACTTTCATGGAAATTCTTACTTTGAAAATAAGGTTCTTGCCAAAGAATTTCATCTGAGTAAGAGCCATGGGCCATTTTCAAAGTCTACTGAAGTCAAGTGGAAATCTGGAAAGCGTTTGACAAAACACTCAAGTCCAACAGAGAATAAGGCCGGCAGGAAGAGGCAGCGTAAGGAACCAGGGGCCTTCCTTACGTGGTTGACTGGCCATTCTATGCAGGTGCAGATGAATTAAGAGGGGTCATCAAAAGTGATGGCTGGACAGTCTCTTTGGTTCTTGATATGGATGTGAGGGTAGTGGTGATGATGATGGTGGTGGTGATGAGGGTGATGGTGATGATAGAGTTGGTGGTGTGGGTGTTGGTGATAATGGTGGTGGTGATGAGGATGGTGGTGGTGATGATGGTGGTGGTGATGAGGATGGTGGTGATGGTGGTGGTGGTGATGAGGGTGGTGATGATGATGATGGTGGTGGTGATGAGGGTGGTGGTGGTGATGATGGTGGTGATGATGAGGATGGTGGTGGTGATGATTGGTGGTGGTGATGAGGATGGTGGTGATGATGGTGGTGATGAGGGTGGTGGTGATGAGGGTGGTGATGATGATGGTGGTGGTGATGAGGGTGGTGGTGATGATGATGGTGGTGGTGATGAGGGTGGTGGTGGTGATGATGGTGGTGGTGATGAGGATGGTGGTGGTGATGATTGGTGGTGGTGATGAGGATGGTGGTGATGATGGTGGTGATGAGGGTGGTGGTGATGAGGGTGGTGATGATGATGGTGGTGGTGATGATGGTGGTGGTGATGAGGATGGTGGTGGTGATGATGGTGGTGGTGATGATGATGGTGGTGGTGGTGATGAGGGTGGTGGTGATGAGGGTGGTGATGATGATGGTGGTGGTGATGAGGCTGGTGGTGATGATAGAGTTGGTGGTGTGGGTATTGGTGATGATGGTGGTGGTGATGAGGATGGTGGTGATGATGGTGGTAATGAGGGTGGTGGTGATGATGGTGGTGATGATGATGATGGTGATGATGATGGTGGTGGTGAGGGTGGTAGTGATGATGGTGTTGGTGGTGTGGGTGATGATGATGATGGTGGTGATGATGATGGTGGTGATGAGGGTGGTGGTGGTCATGATGGTAGTGATGGGAGTGGTGGTGGTGATGATGATGATGAAAAAGAGGAAGGAGAAGGAGGATTAGAAAATATTGATGAGCTGGGCACAGTGGTGCATGCCTGTAATCCCAACACTCAGGAAGATGAAAGCAGGTGGATCTCTGTGAGTTTGAGGCTGGTCTGATCTACAAAGTAAGTCCAGGACAGCCAGGGCTGTTACACAGAAAAACTCTGTCTTGAAGAGAGAGAGAGAGAGAGAGAGAGAGAGAGAGAGAGAGAGAGAGAGAGATGATAAAGAAGGGGATAAGGATGAAGGTGAAGAAGATGAAAAGGTGAGGAGAGGAGTGTGAAGAACACCTTCCATCCAACCTTCTATCTTCCTCCCCCTCCCCTCCCCCTCCCCCCACCCCATCCCTGAGAGCGTGTTGCAGTCATTTCTCTCCTTCCTATCAGTTTTATGCTCAGTCACATTGTTTTTTGGGGGGGGTCTCTTTCTTCTCAACACCATAGTTCTCAAGTTCTCTGGGGGGACGTACCTTGAGAAAAATATAATAGGAATGGAGAAAGCAAAACTGGTAGAAGCTTGGGGGCAAGCTGGTAGTTCCATGATGCAGGCTCTATCACGCAGTCCCCTCATGTCAGCTCCCTGTGGTGAGTTCTTTTAGAAGCATGCTGACAGAAATGAGTGGACGAGGTGAAGAATCTTTTTCTTGCCCCTGATCCCTGTGACCTACGTTGCAATGCTGGTTTTACACAGTTCAGCAACCTAGAGGCCAGGAAGAGACCCTTTGGCCCCAGATAACACATGACTGGAGCAAGGAAGGCCTCTTTAACTTTGTCCACCTGGACCCGCATTCACCTGAAAAGCTTTCCTGTTACAGGATATATAAGTATATAGAATAAAGATGCAAATCAAAATTGTATTAATAATAAATCATAAGTTCATATAAAACAGTTGTTTGTTATATGGATAGCTTTACCATTTGTTAGACACAAAACTGCACTGCATGCTAATGAGATGAGTGTGTGTTTATTTGTTTTAGATAAACAATTAGATCTTGTAGGCATATTTGATACTATAAAATGTGCAGCCTCTTCCACGTTTTTCAGAATTGGTCATTATTTTGATTTCCTACTCATCAATGCTGGAAATGCTGGTTTGCGTAAGTAGTACAGAGCACAGAGGTTTGCTCAGGGTCTCCTCAGCAATTAGTGGGGACCCTGTCCTAATCCCAACCCCACATTGGGATTGAACTTTTTAAAAATGAAACTCAAGTTAGCAAATTAGTTTTTTTTTAACTAATTTAAAAATCAAATGTCATTATATCCAGCATTGAGGAGGCAGAGACAAGCAAGTCAGCCTGTCTACATGGTGAGTTCTGGATCTAAGGTCTCTGAGAAGGTGGGGAAGATTACAAGTTCAAGGCCAGCCTAGGCAAGCTAGTGAGGCTCTGTCTCAAAATAAGGAAGCTGGTTCCTAATGGACCATTTGAAACAATGAGAGAAATTACCCAACAAACTTACATTTAGCTGCTGCTGTGGGTAAGACTGTGCTGAACACTTGGGAAGAATGAAATACATGCTGGTTTGTGTCCTAAAGGAACTCACCGTAAAGAAGATGGCGCAAACCCTGTGGATAACAGTGTGGTAGACAATATAATGGCGGAAACAGACAAATGCAAGAGAAAGATGCTAACTCGGATACCATCAGAAACACTTCAAACAGAACCCAGACTCTAAGCACCAATGTCACTTTTGCTCTGCACTGTGTCCCCAGCACTTTGTACATTGCCTGCACAGAGCTGGCATTCAACAAATGTTGCATGAAAGAAGGGGGTATCAATGACTTTGAATCTGGTAAATATGTAATTGTGTGCTTGGTTTTTTTGTTTTTGTTTTTGTTTGTTTGTTTTGTACTTGTCTCTCTATTATGTAGCCCTTGCTGTCTTGGAACTCTGTAGGCTGCCCTGTCCTCAAACTCAGAACCACCTGCCTCTGCCTTACAAGTGCTGGGATTTAAGGGCATGAGCCTCTATGCCTGGCTTAATACATATTTTTACTAGTCAAGCAAGATGGATTCATGAATGCCATCCAAGGAGAAGAAACAGAACGCGTACTGGCTAGGCTTTGTCAGTTTAACCTGAACTAGCATCACCCGGGAAGAGGGAAGCTCAGCCAAGGATGGCCTCCATTAGATCGTGGGCAAGCCTGTGGGGACATTTTCTTCAGTGACTGATATGGGAGGGAACACACTTTGGGCCGTTCACTGCCAGACAGATGGTTCTGGGGTGTGTAAGGAAGCAAGCTGAGCAAGCTGTGGGGAGTGGGCCAGTAAACCACATTCCTCAATGGTCCTGCTTCAATTCCAGCCTCCAGGCTCCTGCCTAGAGTCTTGCGTGGACTCCCTTGAAGCTGGATTGTAACCTTTAAGGTATAATAAACCTTTCCTTCCCAGGTTGCTTTTGGTCATGGTGACTATCATAGCAGCAGGAAGCAAAGGGCAACAGAAATTGGTGGCGAGCTGTACAGGTGCCTATCTGTACATGGCCCTCTGAGCCAAATTACCACCATCTTCAGGGGCCTCACAGAAAGAAGGGGTAGAGCTGGGCATAGTGGTTGCACACCTTTAATCCCAGCACTCAGCAGGTAGAGACAGGTGGATCTCTGGAGTCCAGCCTGGTCTACATGGTGAGTTCCAGGACAGTCAAGGCTATATAGAGAAGCCTTGCCTCAACAAACAGAAACAAAAAAACAGCATCAAGGGCCAGGAGAGCCATGGGACTGCACCTGAGTAGCCAGCCACCCCTCCCAACTACTTGAATACAATTCTGTTCCAATTGCACGTGTTCTTATGGGAGAGGCCAGAGCCTACAGGTGGGGGAAGATGAGGAAGAGGCACCATCTATGTAGCTGTGAAGAAGCCACTATCCCTGCTGGGTGCGGACTTTCCAGTGTGGCTGCTTTAAGGACACCTATGCTCTTGTCCATAACCATACACGACTGCTCTGTAAATAAGGCTAATAAATTCATTGGTTCCCTTGGGTGAGCTTTGGTGGAATCACAACTTGGTTGGTCACTGGGACCTTAGGAGGGGACATGAGATGTAAACAATGTCTACCTCTGGTAGGGAATTTCAGCAGCACTTGGCTTAGCTGACCAGGATACAAGACACCAGGGACGCGGATGCTTCGGGAAGAACAATGGTGTTGCTTCTGCTGAGTGTGGGCGGGGCAGCTGAAGTTCCACGGCCCTTGAGAGTGGTTGCAGAGGGAGTTCTGACATGGTGCTCTTTCTCTATAGGGCTTGTGGGGGCAGTGGCAGTAGCATGCTTCTTACAGCTGGGAGGCCAAAGAGTAAAGAAAACACAAATATAATCTTATTAAAAATCCTTCCTGGAACCTCCATCCCCCCCGCAAATCTGAAATCCATGGGAAGAGTTAGGTAGCAAAAAGGAAGAGAAGTACACCCCTTGAGCCTGACCTTTGATACAGAAAGGGGCCATCCATGATCCAGAACATGGTCTGAGGTCATAAGGATGGTCCAGCGGAAAAGACCACGGCAATGAAAAAATATTCAGCACTGAGTTTCTGGAACCAGGGAAACAACTTAAGCAATGAAAGACTCTCGAGGTCTTGCTTGTGAGGCTGTGGGATGTGGCAGCAGTGGAAACAGAGAAGCTAGGTGATGTACACACATCGCTCCTTGAGACACAAGATCAAGAGTCAGGTCAGTACACAGGGACTCAGGCCCTGATGGGGTGGCCCATTCAAGCCACTGTTGATTGGCCATCAACAGTGGAAGTTGCCATGGATGTCAGGTGGAGGACCACAGGGGAGGGACAGGCAGGACTGAGAGAGCTAGGCATGAGGAAATCACTCTACAATGCCTAGCTCACTGGGACTTTGTCTAAGGAAGAGCTGGATTCAGTGAGGGCTTCAAGACTGGATGGGGCTTTAGTGGATTTGTGGAGCCCTATGGTGACACAGGATCTTTATGAAATAGTAAAATCTCTGATGGATCTACGTACCCTTGACCAACATACAAATCATGTCTATGAGGTGGTGCAGCAACTTAGAAGCCAGAAGAGAAAGGCACAGACAGAGGGAAAGGTCTTTCAGGGTTACTTGGAGGCAATGTGGCAAGACCAGCATTGAGTCTGAGTTCCTAAAGAAAAAGGTGACAGAAGGCCAAAATCTGAGCTAATGCGCTTCTTCTGGAAGGCATTAGGGCCTGAGGATCAGTTTGCAGAAGGCATCAATGATAAAACATTACTAGTGAAGACAACTGAGCATGCCCAGGGGTGGGCCATTACTTCTGTAGACTAAGCAACGTACCTTTCTCTCCTGCAGAGAGATATGCTACGGATGGAGACAGTTGCCCAGCCAGGGCCTCGCCCCTGCCCCCCCACCCCAAGCAGCCAGGTGTGGTAGATGGAAAGACAATAGCTGGAGATGCAGCCACAGCCCCAACCCAGAGCCTCTCTGACCCAAGGAAACCACAAAGTCAGGGGTACAGCAGGGGAGAGCAAGACCGGTGACCAGGGAAGTCAAAGGCTCCCGTGGAGACGAGTCGCAGCTGCTAGTGCTTGGCAGGACTTAGTAGCCAAGGTGCTTCCTCGCATTTGTGCTTACAAAGTTCTTACTGCCATTTGTTTGGACATTTTCCTACCCCCCCCCTTTTTTTTTTAATCTTTTGTCCTTTTCCTCACTTGTGTTTGGTAGTAGATGTTCCCTGCCCCTCAGACTCACCAACAGCCATGTTCCAAAGAAATGGGAAAATGATGATAGAGTGTCCTGGTTGCTTTTCTATTGTCTTGACAAAGCACTATGACCAAGGTAACTTATTTAAAACACATTTAATTGGGCTTATGGCTTCAAAGGGGCTAGAGTCTGTGAGAGTGGAGGAGAGGTCTGGTAGCAGGCAGCTGAAACAATAGCTCGGAGCTCACATCTTTTTATTTTATTATCTAATCGCTTTGCTGCCTGATCCCAGCCCCCTCCCCCCTCTCCTCCCAGTGCCCCTCTCATACCCGCCTCGCTTTACCTCCTCTCCTTCTTCTCAGAAAAGGGGAAGCCACCAAGGGGGTACCAAGCCACCCTAGCATCTCAAAGTCGCAGCAGGACTAAACACATCCTCTTCCACTGAGGCTAGACAAGGCAGTCCAGCTAGGGGAAAGGGACCCAAAGTCAGGCAAGAGAGTCAGAGACAGCCCCTACTCCCGTTATTAGGGGACCCACATGATGACCAAGCTGCACATCTGCCACATATGTGTAAGGGCCTAATGTCCAGCCCATGCATGCTTTTTGGTAGGTGGTTCAGTCTCTGTGAGGCCCCATGGGTCCGGGTTAGTTTACTCTGTAGGTCTTCCTGTGGTGTCCTCGATCCCTCCGGCTCCCTCTATCCTTGCTCCCACTTTTTCACTCCCTGAGCTTGGCCTGTTGTTTGACTGTGAGTCTCTGCATCTGTTTCAGTTAGCTATGCATGAAGCCTCTCAGAAGACAGTTATACTAGGCTCCTGTCTGCAAGCATGGCAAAGTATCATTAATAGTGACGGGGGTTCACACTCTTCCATGGGGCGGGTCTCAAGTTGGGCCAGTCATTGTTTGGCCATTCCTTCAATCTCTGCTCCGTCTTTATCCCTACATTTCTTGTAGGCAAGACAAATTGCCTACAAATTGAAGGTTTTATAGGTAGATTTGTGTTCACCCCCCTCCACTGGAAGTAGGGACTTCAGGTTCCTTAATCCCCACTGCTAGGAATCTCAGCTAGGGTCACCCCTCCCCCCATAGACTTCCTGAAGCCTCCCCTCCCAGGATTCCCTCTCCCCCACCCACTGATTTCAGTTCTCTTTCCTGGTCCTCCCCCTCTCCCACCCAGTTCCCTCCCTCCATCTACTTTAGATGTCTATTTTATTTCCTATTCTGAGTGAGATTCAAGCATCTTGGGAGTTCCTTGGCTTCTTTGGATCTGTGTATTATAGCATAGTTATCCTGTAATATATGGCTAATATCCACTTATACGTGAGTAAATACCATGCGTGTCTTTCTGGGTCTGGGTTCCCTCACTCAGGATGATCTTTTCTAGTTCTAGCTATTTGTCTGCAAATTTCATGATTTCTTTGTTTTTAATAGCCGAGCAGTATTCCATTGTGTAAATGTACCACATATTCTTTATTCATTCTTTGGTTGAGGGACATCTAGTTTGTTTTCCAGTTTCTGGCTACTAGGAATAAAGCTGCTGTGAACATAGTTGAACAAGTGTCGCTGCAGTATGGTGGAGCATCTTTTGGGTATATGCCAAGGAGTGGTATATGTGGGTCTTGAGGTACATCTATTCCCAATTTTCTGAGAAACCTCCAGATTGATTTCCACAGTGGTTGCACAAATTTGCATTCCCACCTGCAATGGAGGCGTGTTCCCCTGGGAACTCACATTTTGGTCCATAAGTGGAAGGCAGAGAAGAAACACTGGCAATGGTGCAGATCTTTGAAACCTCAAAGCTAACTCCAAGTGACACAACTCCTCCAACAAGGCCACGCCTTCTAATCCTTCCTAAATAGTTCCACCAACTGGGGATTGAGTTGTCAAACACATGAGCCTATGGGAGCCATTCTCATTCAAACCATCACAGCCACAGAGGGCATTGAGGGTTTGGTACCTCACTGGAGTTAGAAACTGGTCGGAGACTTATGTCACCCCCTTCCAGGCTCAGGAACCCTTGTTGAAGAAGATAACAGAAAAAAAAAGATGTAAGAGTTGTTGGAGGGCAGTAGATTCAAGGTGCTGTACAGGACTATCCTTTGAGCCAAGCTGCCACCATCTTCAGGAGTTTGTTTAAAGATCACTGCAGCTGAGCTTCATTGGAGTGGGCTTCATTGGGAGGGTCATGGGAACCTCGTCAGAGTATCCACCCACCTCTCCCAACCAGTTCTATGCTATTCTGCCCTAATTGTGTGTGGACTTTTGGGAAGAGCTAGACGCTATAGATGGGAAAGGATGAGGAGGGATTTTCTACTTATGCAGCCGTGGAGAAGCCCTCATCCCTGCTGAGTACTGACTTTTGTGACTACTTTAAGGTCATCTGTGTTCCTACCCACAATCCCTCACCATTGCTCTACAAGTAAGCCTAATAAACTCACTATTACTTTTCCCTGGGTGACCGTTGGTGGAATCATTCCTTGGGTTGTCATTGGGACCTTGGGAAGGGGAATGAGACAGTCTCTGTCCCTGGGAAGGAATTTCAGCAACATATCAGACAGAGTTTTGCTGTGATGGGACTGACCATTTTATTTTGGGGAAGATTATGGGAGGACCTTGGAGCTTCAAGCTGAAGAAATAACTGGATGCTCACAGTTTAATGAGCTACTGTGGGAACTTGGAAAATAATGCTGAGAGCAACACACACAAACGAGGCTTGGTTTGTGAGGTTTCAGAGGTCTCAAGTTACATGAGGTTTCCTAAGTGCCTATGGTCACATTCCCCCCCCCCCCATGCATCCAAATATGGCCCTATGGAATATGCCCCATGATCAGTTGACTGAAAAAGAAAAGACTAGGACCTGGTTTATTGATGATTCTTTTTCCCCCTCCAAGACAAGGCCTCACTATGTAACCCTGGCTAAAACTCACCAAATTGACCTTGAATTCACAGAGATCCAGCTGCCTCTGCCTCCCAAGTGCTGGGATCAAAGGCGTGCGCCACTACTACCCAGTTACTTGTGACTCTGCATACCATGCCGGTGTAACCCAGAAGTAGAAGCTGCTGCAATAAAGACACTTTCCAGAACTCCCATGAAGGACACTGGTGAGAAGTCTTCATGGCAAACAGAACTTGGCAGTGAACAAACATATCTATGTGTTTGCTTGGAAAAAGAAATGGACATATATATATATATATATATATATATATATATATATATATATATATATGATTTTTCACTGATCCATGGGCTGTAGCCAATGGATTGGCTAGATGGCCAGAGACTTAGAAGGCATACATTTGGGAAATTGATGAGAAAGCCATTTGGGGAAAGAGTATATAGCTAGATCTCTCCAAATGGTAAAAGTATATGAAGATAATTGTGTCCTATTTAATACTTTTTGAAAGATACTTCAGAAGAGAAATAGTTTAATAGTCAAGTGGATAGGATGACCCACTCTTGGACACGTTTTCTAGCCATTCCTGTCGTTGCCCAATGGGCCCATGAACGAATAGCCATGGTGGCAGAGGAGTTATGCATAGGCTCAACAACATGGATTTCCATTTACTAAGGCTGATCTGACTATGGCTGCTTCTGCATGTCAGCCAGCAGCAGAAACAATACAGGGGCTTGACATGGCATCATTCTCTGGGGTGGCCAGTCAGTAACCTGATGGTGAGTTAACTACAGTGGACTGTAATGGATGTAAACATGTTGTTTGCTTTGACTCCAAGTATGGGATATGAAACAGACTTGCATGAGGGTGTGTGGTGTTTTTCCACTAAAAACAGACTTGTGCGAGAACAGGTGAGGTTTGACCACTGAAAGAGGAACCACCTCTTGTGGGGGTGTGGTCTTTGCCAACTGATAAATATCCTAGTACGGACAAGAAGCAAGGCTTTTTTGGTCTTGGCTGTTCATCACTCCACTTCAAGATGCTCCTAGAGAGAATCATTCCAGCAAACACTTCAAGGCTCTGAGTTCCGGCTGCTGCTCCAGGTTCCAGTGGCTGCGGTTACAGTCACCTTCGCTGAATTGCTGGTTTACTGTTTAACTGGTCTATTGGAATCCTGCTGACTACGCCAGTGGAATTGCTCCAAGGATCTGAGTATAAAAAGGGTCTATCTCTTCTGTTCCTATTAACCTCTTTTCTCTCTTAACTAGGGTAGGTGGGTTGGAAGGGAGGTGTAAACATTAAAGAACCCCAAATAAAATAGGTTTGAAAAAGTTCAAAGCCTACACTGGACCACTTCGACTATGGAAGGGACAGTACGTTGGCCTTACTGGGATACATGGCCTATTCTGGTTATGGGTTTTCCTTGCCTGCATAGAATGCTTCTTCCGAAACTACCACCCACGGACTTATAGCATGCCTTATCCACCATCATGGTATTCTAGACAGCACTGCACCTGACCAGGGAATCCACTTCACAACCAAGGGAGTGTAGCAATAGGCTCATGAAATTTATCAGCCTTACCATGTCCTCCACTGTCCTGAAGGAGCTGCCTTGATATAATGGCGAAATGGCCTTTTAAAGGTACAACTAGGAGCTGGAGAGATGACCTAGCACATAAGATCACTGGCTGCTCTTCCAGAAGACCTAGGTTTGATTCTGAGCACCCAAAGGGTGGCTGACAACTGTCTGTAACCCCAGTTCTGGGAGACCGGACGCCCTCTTCTGGTCTCCCTGAGCACTATCTATTCACGTGGTGAACAGACAGTACATGCACGAAAAAACACCCATATACAAAAAAATAATTAAATATAAAGATACAGCTAAAGTGTTAGTTGTGTGGCAGCAGCCCCTGTGGGCTTGGGCAGGGTTCTCTAGAAGTCTGTACAAGCTTTAATCAGTAAACAATATAGTATTGTTCTTCCTATGGCAGGAGGCACAGGTCCAGGAATCAAGGGGAAGGCTGGTTGTCTTCCCACCAATCTCCCCTAGTGACCTATTAGGAATATGTTTGTTTCCTGTTCCCATGACCTCATGCTGTGCGAGCCTAGGAGTTTGGAGTTTATATGGAGGAATGTTTCTGCCAGGGGCACAACAAATATTTCATTGAACTGGAAGTGAAGACCTGGGCCATTTTGGGCTCCTGGTGCCCTTGAGTTGACTAACAAAGAAAAGAGTAACAGCGTTAGGAGGAGTGATTGATTCAGACTTCCAGGCAAGAGTCGGATCGCTGCTCCACAGTGGAGGTAGGAAAGAGGATGTCTGCAGGGCGCAGGTTCCTCTTGGGAGTCTTCTGGCGTTTCCCAGTCCTGTGATGAGGGCCACAGGAAGCTCCAACAATCCTATGCACACATGATGACAACAGGACAGACTCTTTGAATGAAGGTATGATTTCACCCTCCAAGTCTGACCAAGACTCACTAACACCCTTGCTAAGAGTGGGGGGATCGCAGAGTGAATAGAGCCGATGTGCTGGTGAATTTCTGCCAAGACCACGTGACCAGCCACAGACATGAGAACTGTAACTGACAGGAACGTTTTTGGTCCTACCTGTTAAAGAGTTATTTGTAAATGCATTCAGTTGGTATTTGTGTTTTTCTTTCTTCTGCTTCCTTATCATGTGATGTAGCATCAGTTGAGACCTATTAGCGATTACATGTTGTAAATCTATATTATCATATTAAAGTCACAGGATATTAAAAAAAAAAACGGAATATTCCTCAAAGGACTTTGACCTTTGGAGCCCAGGAGGTTCCAGATGGTGGTCTTTGGAGCTGCAAGATTCATTGTTTTCTCTAATGGGCTTGATTATGCTTTGCTGTGCTTGCTCATTTGCTTTGGCCTTGTTTTTTTCTCCTTTGGAATAAGAATATCTACTTGGTACCATAATATGTTGGAAGTATGCCACTTGTTTTTGATGTTCATAGGAGCTCACAGTTATGATAGTGGAGACTGTTAAAGCGTTAGGATTTTTCCTTTTAATATTTTTTTTATTATTTTACACACACATTTATATTATTACACATATAAAAATAAACTACACACAGCAAGAAAAACCATGAAACAATCAGGAATTATATTAATGTTACATTCATAGTGATTTGGCTATTTGTATTTGGCAACCTGAGAAGGAATAAAGTTAATTACCTGAGTATACAGGAGGTTAGCAACTTCCCAAATGAGAAGATGACACAGACACTTTGCTGCCTGAATAGTCACCCAAAACTATAATTTCGATCATCATCTTCAGCCTTCTGGCCCAGTATATCTGACAGACATATTTGTGAGGCAGGAAGTTTTGAGGACTTGCTTAACCCTGTCTTGGCCGGTTGGCCATTAACTCTGTCTGTATCCAAGCTTGCCCATTTTTGGGCAGAATTCTGTCTGTAGCTGAATTCTGCCCAGTGGCTGGTTTGCCATATTTGAAGCCATATCCATAAGGAGGTTCTTTGATGCTCGTCATCTTTTGTGAGGTAGGCTGGGTGTTGCCAGGAGTTAACCTGTCTTATTATCAAAGAATCCTTAAAACAATAAAAATATCTTTAAATACCATATTCTTTAGGTCTCTGAGGTTTTTGAAGACCTTATCTAGCCATTTTTACCTTATCTATCTATAGAATCATATCTCTCTGTTACACCTCGGATGTATATTCTTGTGATAAAAATAGACTAGTAATTGACATGACCATGATTTGAACGACTAACAATTAACTTGTATACCTTATTTATCCTAAACACCCTGAAAAAACACTTTCTAATTATTGTAGGCAAATACTGTATTCTACTTGAGTTGTATGGGTACACTACCTCATATAGAGTAGAAATATATATGTTTGAAAAATAATCTTAAATTTGAATTCTATACCAAGGCATCAAAATTAAACTTATTTTGCATCAATGTACAAAATCCTATACCAATGAATTAAAAATCACCTTGTGAGTAACAATTAAGGCCTTAAGTTGGGCAGTAGACTCAATAATCTATTTTTTGTCCTATCATCCCTATATATTTCTATATCCGCCCTTCTTTCTTTTCAGCCCCTGTCTCTAAACCTAAGAAAGAAAGATAAAGGAAAAGAGAGGCATCCCTGATTCCAACCTTGTTTTCTCTCTGAGTAAGAAGCATTAGTATTTTTATGGATTTGGGAGATCTTTTAAAACGGACTATAGTAATACATGCTGAGGTCAGACCTAAGGCTTGGCCCATGCGCGGCAAGAACTCCAGCACTGAACACTTGTGTGTCTTAGAGATTCAGGCTGAGGCCAGCCTGATGTTCTTGCTCGTACGCTCAGCCATGCCTATTCAGTGTCCTTGTGTATGACAGCTCTGCATAGTATACTCACAACAGGTATACCAGTGAAAAAAAGGCATCTTTCTTGCAGTGCAGGGTGAAAATGCAAATATTTACATGCCTCACAAAGATGGAGAATTCCCTAGAACTCATGCCTAGCATACAGAAGGCCCTAGGTTTGATTCCCAACTCTGCCCGCGGCCCCCCCCCCCCGCCCCAAATCTTTGCCTGGGAGATCAGTGAAGTCCCAGAGGAGGTCTAGCTAAGTTAGAGTGCTTACCCAGCATGCAGGAGGCCCTGTCCAGTCTCTAGCTGGGGTGGTAGTGTATCCCTATAACCATAGCACTTAGAGGCAGAAGCAGAAAGATCATAAGTTAAAACCATGGGGAGCTAGGGGCATGGCTTAGTGGGTAAGATCACTTTTTGGGCAAACATGAAGACCTGAGTTCAAATCCCCTATACTCACATTTTTAAAAAAAAGGTGTGTGTGGCTATTCAAGCCTGGAACCCTGGTGCTATCTGTTGTGGGAGGAGATAGAAGGATCCTTGGGGCTGGCTAGCTGGCCGCTGGCGCTAGCACCAGATTCATTGGGTAAATACAGTCTCAGATAAGGTGGAAAGTGATCTAAGAAGACAAAGAATGTCTGGCCCAGCAAATGCTGGGGCTGGTGTGCCACCCACAGGTGTGCATGTAGTGGACAAGTGTGAACACAGGAAAGACATACAGCAAAAATAAACAAGCAGCCCAAGGTAAGTTCCAGCGCAATGACACAGGCTGATTTTCCTGTTCACTAGGGGGATGAGGCAGGAGGATCAAGGAAGCCAATTGATGCAAGTTGGCAAGACAGGAGTGAGGATGAGACTCAGCCAAAAAGTGCTGTGGCCTACTTTGCTCAAGGCCCAAGATTTAGAAACAGAAGGAAAGAGATCTGTTAGCAGAAGGAAAATGTGCAGAAAGATACAGAGGCATGAGAAGGCGTGGCCACTTTGGGGAGATGAGTGATTGGTAAAGATGTCGGGTGGTGGTGACAGGAAGTAGTCAAAATGCGCACAGCCTTGAATTCAATGCTGAAGGCTTAACATCTTAAGCCTGTGAGTGACAGGATGACCAAAATGGCTTCAAGCAGGAAGGTGACCGTATCCGGATCCTAGTGGAAATGACCAGCACACCTCTTGTGGAAAACACATCAGAGTGGCCCACACAAGGGACAGGAAGCCCCAGGAAGGGCTGTGGGAAAGTTCCTGAAGATGGCCTGAGCTCTGAGGTGAGGTGGGGAAAACCCTTCTGTGAAGTTGTATCAGCCACGTCTTGCAAGCTAAGACATCAAAACGGGTGCAGAACACACCTTAGCAAAGACAGAGAGAGAAAGAATGTTCCTTAACAAACACTGTACAGTGCCGGAGAGGGACAATCTTGATGCGGAGAAGCTAAGTCTGAGGAGTATTGGGGGAAGTTCATGCTTGTCTTAATCCTGAGGGTCCTCCCGAGTAGGGGGGGGGGCTCCTGGTCATTGGTCCCTCCCATCCCCCACCGGGGAGAGGAGTTGACTACACAGGGAACTGGGAGGGAGCTCAGCCCCAACCCTGCCCTTCACTGTTTGAACCTGGAAATCAGATCCTTCCTGTACCAGAGTGGGGTGTGGCCCACCATCTCGTCTTTCTTACCCCTCTCCTGGTCAGACAGACTGGTAGCTGTGCAAGGGACACTAAGGTCCAAATCAAGGACGGGTCTGTGTACCCACCGTGCGCTTTCGTTGTAGAACCCAGGTGCTCTGGTGTGGACAGAGCTGGTTCTTGTCTTCGGGGCCCTATTAGTTAAAGAGCTCATTCAATATGAGGTCTGGAACAACAGCCCGCCCGGGTTGCTGGAGTTCTAGATCAGCATGCTCACCTTTTGGCTCTGGCAACTGCTGTCCCTGGTACATGCAGTGGCAGGGCCTCGCCTGTACAGGCAAAGGGTTCAGTGGCAGCCCCAGTGTCTCCAGAGGAAAGTTAGCTCTCATCCAGGATGGTGCTTGCAACCACTGCCTGGCAATGGGAAAAATCCAGGTCCCTGAAATGGCTTTTCCTCGAAGATGAAGTGCTTTGATGTTCGTGATCTTGTTTGGTCCTTTGCAACATCTGCAGGACGACATCGAAGATCTTAGGTCTCACTGAAACCATCATTTTAGTGCTGGAGAGAAAGCCTCCCTCCTAGGTGGTGTGTCCAAGCCCACAAACTGTGTTTAAAATGGCAAGTGTCTCTGCACTCCCCACCAAACACCCAATCCTGAGCTTTCCCAGCCCCGTGCTATGAGCTGCCCCATTCCAATACCAACTCCGCTCAATTCCGTTTGAAATCTAACTGGGCTGGGTCCCCTTGCAGGCTGGGTACCTCGGGGAGACAGGGGTTAAATCCCGGGGCGCGAGTGGTCCCTTCCCCCTCCCCAGCCCCTTAGTCTCCACTCGGCGCCTCGCCTGGAGCAGAAGTTCCCAGCCCTGTACTAGAGGGGAGGGGGGAAATGGGCTTGTTTCTCGGGTGGCCAATCCACGAGCTCGCGGTGCCTCAGAGGAGGCGCCAGCACTAGGCCGGCCTGAGGCTGCAGGCTTCCCGCGGCAAAGTACAAATGCGCCCGAGCGCGGCGTCTGGCGCCCGAGGCGTGCACAGCGGCCGCGCTCAGCTTCCCTCGCGCCGTCACCGAGGGTCCCCACCGCGCCCCAGACCCACGCCGGACCCCGCGCCGCCAGCCAGCGTCCCCGGGACACTGCGCACACCCCTCAGACCCCAGTCCGCTAGCTAGCACCTTCATCCTTTCTGCCATCGTTTTTCCCTCCTGCCGGACTTTCCTTTATTTCCCCATCACTCCGTCTCTCTCCCTTTTCTTCTCGCCTCTTCTCTACGGTCCTCTCATCCCCACCTTAGACCCCTCCTTCTGTCCTTGGCTCCTCTTCATCTTTGCTTCTCTGACTCCTCAGACAGAAGTCCTACTTGGTGGTCCCCGGGGGACTTGCTTCCTCTAGTCTCACTTTCTCCTTGCTCATCCGAAGTTGTCTGACCTTGGGGCAAGGAAGGATGGTTCCCGGCGTGAGGATCCTCTCCTCTTTGCTGGGACTCACGATGTTCTGGTTCCCCTTGGACTCGCAAGCCCGAGCTCGTAAGTAGAAACTCTGCAAAGTCTGGGCAGGCAGTGGAGGGATGCGGACCACTGGGATGTGCGTTCCTGGAAGGTGTTCAGATCTGGGGACCCCTATTTTTGGGCACCCATACAGGCAGCACCTGCATAGCAAGGGTGCATGTTGCTCCACGACCAGTGTGGGCCGGTGAGTCTTAGGGGAGAAAAAGGGGTTGGCAAGATTCCACGCTGGGGGGCTGCTGCCTGCTGGGGCAAGGTGCTGTACATTGTGGAAAGGGAACCCTGTTCCCAGCAGCAGGGTGTGTCGCCACAGGAAAGAGTGTGATGAAGACAGAAAGGCTGTTGTGTGGAAGAACTCTTGGGCAGAAGGATGAACAAAGTGGCTGACCTTTCTAGTCCTTTATCTCTTTTGATACAACACTCCAGTGAGGTGTCATCATTAACACTTAACAGATGAGCGATGTAGGCAGGGCAAAGAAAGTTGCCTGGAGCTTGTAAACCATCCAAAGCTAAGACTCTAATTCTAAATCCTACCTTACAATGTCTAGAAGACACATTGATGTGGGCCGTGAGACTCTAGAAGGCAGCAGGGCATGGTGAAACAGACGAGGGTCTTTGCCTTCCTAGCCCCACTGAATACCAGCTGGTGGTTCAGACACAGAGGGCACCTCGCTGTCTCTTTTCTAATCTATAAAATATGAGACTCCTAAGACAGTTATGAGTATTAAGTGACAGGGAGCAGGCAGAGGGACTTGCAGTGGGATGTTAGAGATGGTTTTCACTGAAGCCGTCTAAACCAGAGTTTCCATTTCACACAGCAGGTTAGATAGGCCCACAGCCGCAGTTTCCTAACCGTCCACCTTAAAGCTGGCAACCCCTCTGAATCCCTCAATAAAGAAACAGATGTCACTGGGCGTGGTGGCGCACGCCTTTGATCCCAGCACTTGGGAGACAGAGACAGGTGGATCTCTGTGAGTTCGAGACCAGCCTGGTCTACACAGTGAGTTCCAGGACAGCCAGGATGACGCAGAGAAACCCTGTCTCAAAAAACCAAAAGGAAAGAAAGAAAGAAAGAAAGAAAGAAAGAAAGAAAGAAAGAAAGAAAGGTCAATGGGGGACAATACTTTGCTCCAGGCCACTGTGGCAGAGCCTAGCTTGAAGACCCCAGGTGCCCACCTCCTAGCTGGGAACCCTCCATGTCCACTGCTCAGCCCCACCTGCCAGCTCTGCTTCTGTCTGGCTCATGGCTTTGCGGAGCTGGTGAGGTTGGATTCTGTCCTGTATCTTCTGGCGTGTCTGTCTGTCTGCCGTTCCCTAGCCTGCCAGTGGTGTGAGATTCATGGGCATCCTCATGAGCAGGCAACGGAGAGAAGTCAGGGTCAGGTTCAAGTTTTGACTCTGCCTCCTGCACCCACGTCCCTTCTGTGAGCCTTGGCTTCCTCATCTGCAAAGGAGAGCTACTAGCCAGGTTCTTGGAGGGCTTGAGGGGGAAGGACTGAAGGAAGCGATGCTTTCAAATGCTTGGAGGATTGCCAAGCACTCAGTAAATGCCCCCTCTCCTTCCTTGAACCCTGAGGGTTTCCTCCTAGCCTGCCTGCTGTCCACTGAAAGAGACTTAGTCTCAGAGGACTTCAGTTCCTGCCTTTGGCCTTGGCCCTGCAGCTTCCTTCCAGTATGATCGCCCTAGGTGACCCAGTCTGAGGATGCTTCAGAGGTGCTCACAGATCTTTCTGCCCCCTCTGATCACCAGCCCTTCAAAGTTTCAGTCACCTCTTCCTGAAAACTCTGCCTTGGTGACCTGCTCCCTTTCCAATCTCCCCACCTCTGTGCCTCCAGTGGCCTTCCAGTCTGTATGTGTCACCAGGTTCGGCAGCATGCTGTCTTCCCCACAGCCTTGTAAATACAGAGCTCCACACACTCAAGACAAGGACTGTCACTAAGGTGAGGTGAACTGGCATTTGGGAAGAAGCATTAAGATCCTGGTGTCGTCAAGGCTGGAAGAGAGTTCCCTTCTATTTCTACCCATCAAATTACCTACTTTTATAGTTAATCTGGGGGCGGGGGGGGGGGAGGGGGAGGGGTAGCTAGCATAAGGCCACAGAGAAAGGAGCAGAGACCTAACTCCAGATCCATTGTTTATTGGTTGTGTGAATTGGGACACATCCCCTAGCTCTGAGCCCAGTGTTGATTGGTGCTGTTGGTTTGTGAATACTGCAAGTCTCTTGCCAGCATCCTATCTTTAAGGGCTCGTATGAAAAGTCTTGCCTTAGCATAAGAGAGCTCTCAAGTGCGTGGTGTGTAAGAAGTTTCCAGGTAGCATCCAAAGTGCTTTTACAAATGGTGCCAACAGATGGGTGTTCTCGGGTCCAAGGTGGCCACGCCCTGAAGCATGTCCAGGGGTTTGGGGCATCCTCCTTAGTTGAAATCCAAGGCTGCTCAGCAATGGTTATTCATTCTCTCCTTGGTTCTACTTCTACCTACAAATCCATGCTAAGTCTCAGTTAAGCCATACCGAGCCCTAACTGTCGGACCCACTGACCAAACCCAAATTCCACCTGAGGCTGAAGCCATCACACAGGCTGGAGGCTCTAACCTTGTCTCTGGCTGGTGCTGACTCCAGTCCCACACAGTCACATCTGTATGGTTCTTCCCTGGTCACCCGTCCTCTCCGTGACCCACAAGTGGCCCCGGTCCTTTACTCATCTCTAGTGCCTTCTCGGGGACCTGCCTCTCTCTGCAGTGTGTCATTCCTTACAAATGGCCTAATATGCTTCAGGTCGCTCTTCTCTCCTTTCATTCAATGCTACTTTCAGGAGAGAGTTAATTACCAAGTAAGATATGAACTCTCGAGGGTCTGTGTCTTATGGGAATTGGGGCTTTGAGTCCCAGGTGATGGGCTCTCAGACCCCAGCAGCAGGCCTGGAGGAAAAGGTAGTTCCTCGAGGATGCTGTGGTTCCAAAGGCATCTCTCCATCACAATGTCAGGGGCACAGCGCTTGCTCTTTCTCTGATTTCCAAAGGGAACCTCAGGCCTCTGTTTGCCACTTGTAAGGTGAGACGCTGGCCCTTAAACGGGTGATGTTTGAGGACCTTGGTGGCATTGATTGCCTGTCTCTGACACCAGATGTCCTTGTCTTCATCCTGAGTCCACTTGACTTTGGCAGTGAGAGTTGAGAGAGTGTGTAAGCACTCTGCCCTCTGGGGAGAAAGAGATGAGCAGTCCTCCCTATGACAAAGTGCCTAGGGAGATGGTCTAGGGAAACGTGTGCCACAGGATACTTACCAATATGGAATCCTGCCCAGCTTTCCAGCTTAGTCACATCTCTATCTATCTGTCCAGATGTGCACGACAGGGTGGGGAGCAGGAAAGCGGCCTTAAGTTGAGCCTTGGGCAGGCCCTGTGTCTGGCTCTCAAGCCACGAGGTTCTGCATCTCCCTGCTCCCACCAGTAGAGGTCTCTGCCTCACTCACTGGCTACAGGCTGCAAGCTCCAAGACAGCTGTGCAGTTGCTCCAGCTGTTGCACCTGTTCCAGGGCGGGCCTCTCAAGTTCCCTCAGCCGCCGGCCACGGCGCCGCCTCAGAGAAAGGACCTAGAATATCTTGAACTCCCAAAGAGGAGGACTGATGTGAGGGTGATGTTCCTGGGAGGTGCAGCCCAAAGATCAGGCACCACTCTGGGCAGGACCTAAGTCTGTTGCCCGTTCGTATACTCAGGAGTTCTTCATGGCGTCTCCGCTGAGTCCTTTTGCTTGCAAGTGGAAGTGCGTTTTTTTTGGTCCTGTCACTTGGGTGAGCGTCTCTGTAACCATCCTCTCAGAGGGCCAGAACGACTGTGGAGTCTGTGCTGCGACAGGTCAGGGATCTCCAACCCCTCCGTCGCTGGGGCTCACTTTCTCTAGAATAAGGGAATCAGACATAGTCTGGGTCCCTAGCTCCCTGGAATCCTATGAATCTAAGTGTATCTACTCAAGTGAAATACAATGAGCACAGCTCCCTTTGATGGGTAATAGAGATGCCCTACCTCGCTCAATGATGCTGTCCTTGGAAGTCCTTCCATGCTTCTAAACGTCTATCACATCCAGATGGAGAGAGCTGTGTTCAAAGAAGGGTATCCCTCTTACTTGTTTGTACAGCTCGGACACCAAGGCATCTCTTCTAATATTTCAAGCCCCTGCCTCCCAAGGAGAGCCAGAGCCCAGGGCAACACTTATGTCCTAGACGAGACTGAGTTTGTCTGTGTAAATAAAGTGTGGCTGTGTTGGGTAGAAGTTGAGGTCTGAATGCTCAGATTCCTGGGCAGTCTGGCTCATTCGGATTTTCTGAGTTCTTGCTACAATTCCAGACCTCCCTCTCCTCTCCCTGAACCGCCTGGTGTTTTCCATGGTTGTCTCCAGCCTCCCCCAGGCTGTTTTCTGGTTGTCTTTTCTGGTTGCTCTTGGAGCAGCCCTTAGGCACACCACCCCACCTTTGACTTGACCCCACAGGACCTTTATCATTACATGAATGTTTTGGGGTCAGACTGTGGGCCACACTGGGAGGGGGACAGTTGAAGACTGTTGACTTGCTCATAAAGATCAGGGAGTCATTGCTGCCTTCAGCTGCCCCAGGCTCCTGACTTTTTTGTGCACACTGTGTTCTTTGGTTTGGCAGGTGGTTCAGGAGTCAGTGGCCAAGAGCTGGAAGGGGAGGTCAAAGGTTAATTCGTGTTACGTGGCAAGATACACCTGTTGAAAGGGCCTTGTTCGCCTGCCCTGCAATAATGTTGTTTGGTTGTTGTTAAGGCGAGAGGTTTCCAGGATTAAAGACCTTAATTGGCTCTTCCGCCATAGCTGCATTCTCTTTCTGTTAACTTTGTCCACCCATCCATCCACTCATTCACCAAGCGCTAACTCAACGCAGGCTCTGCACCAGACAGAGACTCAACATCTGTTCATCCCTCTCACACAGTCTGGTAGAGAAGACAAACCCACTCAACAAGTGTTTCCAGTTCCTGGTGACGAGAATTCACACTGCGTTGTGACCAAGCTTACCTCAGCCCTGAAGGTGAAGCCAAGGGTCCTGCAGAGTTGGGGTGGCTTTGTGGAAATGGTGGCAAGTAAACGGTCTTCTGAAGAGTGAGGAGGGGCTGGTCCAACACTGGCAGTATCTTCCAGGTGGAGGAAACATCAATGAGAAGACTTAAAGTGTGATGAGTGAGAGACTCAGTAAGAGGGGGTGAGCCCGAAAACAGGGTCACCACAAACAGTTGTGGCTGAAAATATATCTGGGAGCCAGTTCAAGGACAGCCTGGGGTAGGGGTGACCTGGGACCATCTGGAGTCTGTCTGGCAAATATTAATGCCCTGAATTGGAACCGGATAAACTAACGCCAAAAAATGTTCAGTCTGCCAAAGAAGGGAAAGGGCCCAGGTGTGGCCTAGAGAGGTGGATTCTTCCTGTGGAGGGCGTTAGCACCCTCTGACTCCCTCTCAGGGCCCTCTCTGCCCTAGCCATAGTCACTCCAGTCTCTGTGCCTTTGCAGGTGGCTCCAGATGCCTGGCAAGGCACTCCCATCCTCTCTGCTCCTTGTTAACACTTCCAAGATCCTGCCTGGTGTCTCTGTTTCTGTCTCTCTCTCTGTCTCTCTCTCTGTCTCTCTCTCTGTCTCTCTCTCTGTCTCTGTCTCTCTCTCTCTCTGTCTCTGTCTCTCTCTCTCTGTCTCTCTCTCTCTGTCTGTCTGTCTCTCTCTCTCTCTCTCCCTCCCTCCCTCCCTCCCTCCCTCCCTCTCCTGTTACTAATGATAATGATGCTCACTCACTGCATATGGTGCCAAGTGCCCTGCCGTCACTGGTATGTCATTTTCTGGCCCCTGCCGAGGAACTGCAACCACTGGGGTCACTTGCTGTCACCCTGCTAACTTCCATGTTGCCAACAGCACAGGCCACTGTGTCTGTACCCGGGCTTGCAGGTGGTCCTGGGCCACCCTGACATCACATGGCTGCCATGCCCTCATTGATTGCTCCTCTGCCCTCTCCATCCATATCCCACCCAGTCTGCCTTATACCCTGCCCAAGGAACCTACAAGCATGCTTCTTCAGTCTGTACCTTTGCCCTTCAATGTCCCTTCTCTTTAGGCCCAACCCTAGACGTGCAGCCATACTATCTCACCAAGGTGAGAACCATCGCTTTTCCCTGATCCCTTGCCCGCGGGCCCTCCAATCAGCTTTTGACTCCTTGGCTCACACAGTGACACTTCTAAAACTGCAGGCTTGGTCATGCCTGCAACCCCAGTTAATGCTTTTCACAGCTGCCCTTCGCCCTCTTGACTCCAAGGCATCATTGCGAGCTTCCATCTGCACTCTCCCAGCCAGGACTCTCACCTCTTACTCCTGCCTTCCCAGCCTCTGCCCAACCTTCTGAGCCACTTTCAGTTCTACAGCCCAAGCTGAGGTCCAGATAGGAACTGGTGACATTAAGGAGACAGGCCTGGCTTGTGACTGAAGCCAGAAGGGTACAAGGACTTCGTCAACGAGGACACTTTGGAGATATGACCTCTGGGTGATTATGATAGTCATGGCTAGGAGGAGCTGGAGGCTGCCCTCAAAGCTCTGGAAACAAATACCATGAGAAGCAGACCATTGGGGAAGTGTAGAGCCAGCGCCCAGATATGGTTTTTGTCAGTCAGTCTGGTCTTATGCATGACTTAAATGAGCATATATTGTAATCTGCATCAGACACAGGCATGGTGTGTATAGGATCTGACTTAATTCAAGAATAACCCAAGACACGGTATACTACAAGTCCCAGTGAACACATGTGGGATTGGCTGTGGGATACTTACATAACTTTATTCAACTTGAGATTCAAATAAAAGCTATGTCTATGATTTAAACCCTGGCATTGGGTCTAAAAAACAGGACATGTTTCTTTCCAGATGGAGAGAGAGCAGGGCACAGGTTAGTGGGACGATAAATGGTGACAGTAACAGGTGAGAGAAGGCGGGGTGAGAGCCAGGAGAGGAGGCAGAGGGTACGGAGGACAAAGGGAGGGAGGGGAGAAGAGCATCCGTCTTCTTCTCGGTGGCAGTCAGGATTGGCCCCAGTGGCTCCCAGAACTTCATCTTAATCCTCCTTGGAGGGTCTGAGAGCCTGGGATGGATATAGCCATCAGAACCTCAAAGAATTGTGGGTACTCAGCCCATCTCATGACCACAGTACCAAACAAGCCAATGAGAGGTTTCATGGTGTGATGAAACGTCTTTTACAAACATGCGACTCTCAACTCTTGACTCCTAGAAACCTAGAGCCTTAGAACTTGAAATTGTGGACTCGTAGGGAGCCTCCGGAGACCAGAGTTTGGCCCTGTATATCTTTCAGATAGGGAAACTGAGGCTCAGAGAAGGTAAGATGTTTCTGAACATCACCTCATGTGTTTGTAGCTTCAGGAGCGTGCACTCTTTCCAACAGCCTTGTACGGGAGCTGGTGTCCATGCCAGGGTCACTGGAACCAGGATGGCTGTGCTTGGCTTGGCAGTCTCCTCCCCTCCTGGTTTTCACATGGCTTTGGGCACACACCTCCCTGGAAGAAGAGAGAGCTCCAAGCACCTTAGAGGGCATGGTAGGGTGGAGTCTGTGGCCACCAAAGGCTTCCTGCCAGGCCCCCCACAGACTCAGCTTCTGCCAGGCCTGTTGGTGGCAGGGAGGAGCCCTGACTGAGTGGCTCCTGTCCTCACACCCTGAGCAGGCAGGGAAGGGAAGGCATGCCAACTGGCACAGAAACCCGAGGCTTTAGGACTGCCCCGAGGAAGGTAGAACACGGTTTCCTCAGCAGCTGACTGAGACCCAAGGTAGTCACGGTGTGGCAATCACCCCTCCCTTGTGGGGGGAGGGGACTGAGGAAGAAAGACATTATTCACTCCTTGGAGACTTGGACTGCCTCTAGCCAGCACCCCAGCTGGGCCTGTGTTCTACCCTCTGCCAAGGGAGGCTGAGAGATAAACATAGTTCATTTGATACGGGCAAGCCAGGCCAGCCAGGCGTTGCTGGCCCCTGGGGGACAGGACCTGTTGTCTGGTGCCACCCTCCACGGTGGGTTGGTAGGAAGCTAAAGCTGTGTGTCCCTCCTCATCCATGGCCCACGAAAGCCCAGACTATGGCATCGTAACAATGACCTCAAAGCTTTGTCCTGAGAGGCCAAGGTGGCAGAAGGAGCTGTGTAAGAAGCCAGAGAAAGAGCAGGGTTTTTTTTTTTCTTCCTTTTTCAAAGCAACTTCCTAAGGTATAAGAATGGCTAGGAAATCTAGCACCATGGAGGTGGGCATCAGGGACCCTCTTCAGTTTTTGTGTGTGAGTTCCTATACAAGTTCTTAGCTAAAGGCTGGCACTTAGTGTGAGCCTGAAAGCCTAAGAGGACGTGAGTCTGGACCCCTGTTTCTAAGATGCTCCACTAGAAGTTAGAAGAGAGATCCCAAAGGGCAAGTTCTACATTGTAGGCCAGTAGTGATCTAGGAGGAAAAGCCAAGGGATGGAGTGTGGTGCCTGGTAGAGCAGAAAGACAAAGAGGTGGAGACCATAGGCCTGGAGTCTGGGTTGGATGATGACATATGTGATAGGTTCTTCTTTGACCTTGGGGCCCTAGGTGCAAATCACTGGCTGGGGAGCACTAGGCAGGCCTTTGCTTTCCAGTATAGTTTTCTGGTACTCATGACATGACAAAGCAGGATGAAAACTGTCTGGCCCATATCTCAGACTGTTTCCATCCCCACGGCATTCAACCATGTCCAGGAGGAGGTGGCTTTGTGCTCATCGCTGTGATCACATACAGCGTTTAACTCATAGCATCAGCTGGCTCAGGGAGTGGCTTGCAAGTACTGCAGCAATTAATTCTCAGCCAATGATTAGGAAACCATTAACTCTTTTTTTTTTCACGTAGGGCCTCCTGTATCCCAAACTCATATGTAGTTGAGGATGACCCTGAACCTTGTAGCTTCCTCCCCCCATGTTCAGAGTGCTAGAGTTGGGTACTACCATGCCTGATTATGAGATGCTGAGGGGCAAACCCAAGGTTTCGTGTAAGCTAGACAAGCACGCTACCAACTAAGCTACGTCACTGGCTCCCATTAAGTAGTTATAGAAACACTCAGCACAGAGCATAACTGCAGGGTCCCTTCCCCTTGTTTCAATACGGAGGCACTTAGCTCTGGCTGGATTGCCCTGTTCCTTCCGAAAAGAAAAGCTCAAGTGATGGAGTTTTCCTATAGGAATGCAACATCCTTTAGGGGCTGAAGATCTCCCAGATGACTGCATGGAAGAGGGCTGGAAGAGACAGGGCAAGAGGCACTGTGAGCCCAGGTAGCCATGTTGAAATGGGAACCCCGTGCCCAGGCTAGCCAGGGAGGAGGGGGAGAAGTGAGAGTGATGGTGATTGGTTAGAAATAAAAGGGAGGTGGAGACTTCAGGAGAGGAGGGCGGGGATAGGAAAGGCATCTAACCTGCCTCAAACACTAGCTAGTGTTTCAATCATTCTGAGAAAGAATCCATGTACCTACTAGCCACCGATACACAGACAGCTAAAAAGTCACCTAAGGTGACAGTCACAACTCAGAGAAGTCACAAGTGTGACTTTTTGCCTTACCATGTGTGACACATCCATGTAGCATGCGTGTACGTGTGTGTGTGTGTGTGTGTGTGTGTGTGTGTGTGTGTGTGTGTGTGTACAGATGTACATGCACATGCGCGCACGGATGTGGAGGCCAGAGGTTGACATCAGTATCTCCCTGGGTTGCTCCCTGCCTTGTATATTGAGTTAGGATCTGTCACTCAAACACAGCACTTGCTGATTCGGCTAGTCTGAAGAGGCTTTAGCTAGTCTAGCCAGTCAGATTTCTCCAGGGATCTCCTGGCTCCGCCTCCCCAGCACTAAAATCTCAGGTAGACCAGCACTCCTTTGGGACATTCCACTTGGTGCTGAGGATCTGAACACCACTTCCCACATTTTGCATAGCAAGCTTTTTTGCCCACTTAACTACCTCTTTGGCCCACAAAGGTCACTTCTAATGACACATCTGTGCATGAGTGCGTGAGTGCGTGCGTGAGTGCGTGCATGCGTGTGTGTGTGTGTGTGTGTGTGTGTGTGTGTGTGTGTGTGTGTGTAGGAGGGGGAGGGGACAGGGAAGATGGACAAATGGGACAGAGGAAAAGAAATGAAGTGTGGTTATGAGGCAGAAGAGCAATGCGCTGAGAGAGAGGAGACCCAGGTTTCCACCCTGCGCAGTGTGCTAACTGCTGTGTGGCCTCAGCATGAAATTTGTCCTTTCTGGACCTCAAAGTATCCATCTATGCATAAGAACTACAGTGTACAGCACTGTGTTGCTTTGTAAAGCATTTCAGTGCTCAATCCCCTCACAGCCCCGTAAACTGTCAGGGCTCAGAGAGGGGCAGGAGCCACATGCCTAATAGCAAGTGTATGGTCCAGGAGAGATTCAAACCTGGACATTCTGGGAGCAGGGATGAGGCAGGGTTTGGGTTGGCCCCTCCTGAGACTAACATCCCTCATTGGTTTGCCAGGCCCAGGCAAAGTCTGCCTTTTCGGTGAAAAGATATTCACCCCTGGCCAGAGCTGGCACCCCTACCTGGAACCACAAGGCACGATATACTGTGTGCGATGTACCTGCTCTGAGGTAGGTTTCTCTGGCCACTGGGCCACCTATAGCAGGTATGTCTGGGAGACCAAAGGATGGGAGGACAGCCTGCCTTGGGCCAGGCACCAGGAATTATTATCCTATAATGATATTGTCGGAGGCAGCTGTGGCTCAGCGCATGGGTAGACTGAGGATCTGGCCTCCGGTCTAGTTTGTGTCGATGCCAGCCTCGCTGTCTCCACCCAGGCAAGGATGAGCTTCTGTGCCAAGGAATTCCCTCCAGCCTTCCTCCCAATCCTTCCTCAATAGACACTCCTCCAACTCAGCCCATCCAAACGTTCGTTCTCCAAGCCTTTGGCCAAAGCAGTAAATGATCTCCGTCTGGAGCATCTCTTCCTGCATGGACATCCCTATCTCCCGGTCTCTCTCTTAATTACTGTTCACATTATGTGCATCTTCTAGATGAGGCCCCCCAAGAACAAGTCTCACATCTAGCCAAAGGCTGAACCAAATGGCGCAGAGACCATGTCTTTGTTTTCATCCCTGTCTCCTCCTACCCCGCTGTACCCGCGAGCTTTCCATGTCCACAACAAAACACTTGAGAAAATAAACGTATAAACAGGGAATGTTTATTCCATTTTCACAGTTTTAGAGGCTCTAGTCCAAGGTCAATTGGCTATATTGCCCACTTTATGGCCAGGACACCAGAGAATAAGGAAGAGGCCCAAGTCCTGTGGTCCTCTTCAAGGGTACACCCCCAGTGACCTATGGGCTGCCCAGAAGATCTCTGGAGGTGCACAGAACCTCTACAGCTTCATCCAGGGGTCTTTAACACTTGCACCTTTGGGGCCATCCAACATCCAAATGGTATCACCAACCCATCACTTCCCTGGGCCTTGTACAATCAGCTGAGTAAGATAAAGGAGACCTGTGCAATCTAGAATTCTCCAGGGATGTATGAGGAGAGAACAGGAGCGGGCCAGAGGGGACACTCAGCCAGCAGAGCCCTCTTGGAATGTCTCGAACTCACTTTCTAGATGACGCTGGGGGCTTCTGGCACCCTCTTTTCCTCACAGAGCAAGAGACGGGGCAGACAGATGCTCTGAGGGCCTCCATGATAAAGAGAGAGCCTCCTGGGGTGGAGAAGAGCCCCTGAAGAGACCTGAGTGGGGAGCAGGGGACAAAGCACTTCTCTCTACTTCCACACTTGGCCCACTGCTTCCTGGGTCTTTCTCTCTCTCTCCTTACTGTCCCCATGATGTTAGCTTCAGGTAGAACTCAAACACCAACAGGGATGCAATTCCTCCCCCTCCCCTAATGGCACCAGCTGCCTCTTTTATCCTTAGCACAGCTGAGGCCATTAAGCCATTTAGCAAAGAACTTTATGAGATATAGCCAGAAAACAGAAAGAAAACCATAACAGAAAATTCCAGACATGTCACATGGTCCAGCTGACAGAGGCCAAGTTTTGTGATCCGTTGGAGTTTATTCATGTCTCCTTCACACATGGAGTTTCTTTTCCTCAGCCCAAAGGACCGCTGCCCGCACTTCCAAAGTACAGCTGAATGCCTGTTTCCACCGTTATCTCTCTTCACCATCTAAGCTATCTTTACCTCCCACATGGACCGCTGCATGAGCCTGCCAGCAGGTCTCTCTGCTGTCCCCCTCAAAATCCATTCTCCACAGCGCAGCTAGAATGACCTTCCCCGGACCCAGAACTATGGTGTTTCTTAGCTCTTAAAACCATCCAATAGCTTGGGGAGGCAGGGGAGGGGGTGGTCTCATGTAGCCTAGGCTAACCTCAAATGTACCTGAGGATAATCTTGAACTTATAATCCTTCTGCCTCTACCTTGACGGTGCCAGGGTCACGGGCATGTGCCACTGTGCCTACTTTATGCCGTGCCAGGGACTGAAACCAGGGCTTCCTGCGTGCCAGGCAAGCACTCTTTAAGCGCAGCCCACTGGCTCTTCCGCACGATCCAACCCCGCCCCTATCCTCCAACTCTAGACCCTCACTGCAGCCACATCAGCCTGATGTCTAACTCCCAGCTTTTGGAGCATTCTCACTAATCCCTCTGTTAAAATCAGCTTCTCTTAATGTCACCTTCCTGGTTCATAATGTGACTGTCACCTCCTTAGGAGGACTTCCCTTACCGTCTCCAAAGCGTCTTCTAATTGCATCACCTGGTTTGGTCGTGGCCATAAGCTTAACTCCTGGAGTTAGCTTGACCCACTTCTTTTTGTCCTATGGCCCATCTCCATCTACCAGGATGCAGTCAAAAGACTGTCACTTATCCCTGGTCATGTGCCTGTGCTCAGTATAAGCACCCAATCTGTCTGTCTCAGCATCCCATGTAGGCATGGGGCCCTGGATATGTGTGTGTGACCTCAGCCTCTGGGACAGTCTTTGCTCCCAGGATGGATGCCAGTACCTCTCTAACTATTGTTGAGGACAGCAAGTGAGGTCATCTACATTTACCTGGCCACCCCACAAATGATGGATGTGACCTTACAGTGAAGTCCCCTCTGGCCACAAAGAGCCCTGCCACATGCCTTGCCCCTGCCCTGTGACCCCCAAGCTGCCCCGCCTGACCCGATTCAGCAAGAACCAAGAGAAAGGGTCTAGATCTTTAGACCACATGACCCTCAGATGCCACCTTGCTTTCCTGAGGGCCTCGGTTTACCCTCCTAAGGTTGATTAAGCTCCTCGGGTGTGGGATCCATCTCTGTAGATCTGCGAACACCCCTGAGCAACGATCGGTCCTTGGCATTCTCTCTGGCCATCTTGGGAAGCAGGGATTCCAGAGGGACTCAGGCATCTAGGGTCTTCCTTGGTGCAAGAGGTTGCTTCTGGAAGAACTCCTGTCTACAACCTCTGCTGGGCGGAAGGCAAGAAAAAGGAACTACATACAAGGGGGCTGGAGCCAACTTGATTATCTTTAGAGTTTAAGCAATGTTGGTTCCATTCATTTGAGAGCCTCCTTGTCTGACCCCGGCTCTCTCCTCTTGAGTCTCTCCCTCACACTTTTAGATTGTAGTGGTTGCTTGCTTGAAGTCAAGTCCTGTGTCGACCATTGCTTTGGATTCATGGCTGAACAGAGGAGACAGCTGTAAATGTACAGTACAGGGAGTTTGTCACAAGGGCAAGAGCAAGGTATGGGGAGGCCGAGGAAGGTCTGAGGGACGGCCTGGCGCTCTGGGAAACCTCTGGAAGGGCCTCTTGCTTTGTGTGTTTCTCTGATTCTCTCACCTGCTGAACTTGAAGATGAGAGAGGCCTTCAGCTCCCTTCTTCTCTGGTGCCGACCTTAGAAGCTCCACCCAAGAGGACCTCTTGGAGACTTGGGAAGTAGGATGATGCAGACCCAAGTCTTTTTCATGCCAGATTTTTAGCTCTGTCTTGGTCACTGTCCTCTTGTGTTAACAGCCCTCCTTTGAACACTCGGCACAGGGTCAGTACTGTAAGGAAAAAAAAAAAACTCAGAGAGTTAAAAATAGCCCAGGCAGAGCACCGAGATCAGTGCCCAGATAGCACAAGGCTTTTAAATCTATTTCTCATACCCACAAAGGGGCCACAAGATCTGAGCAAACCCATGACAGCGCTGTAAAGGGTGCTGATGAACAGGTTAAGTGAGTTCTGCTTTGTGGACAGGGTAGAGACAGGGCTCATTTGGGTTTATTTTTAATCCTATTACACATGGGCTTAAGACAAAGAAGGGCGCCCTGCAGCTAAGGCAGAGGTTTGGGGAGAGGACCCCTGCAGATGGGAGGCAGTGGTTCTTTGGAATAAAGCCTGACCCTGTATCTCTTTCAGAACGGCCACGTGAACTGTTACCGCCTCCGATGCCCACCCCTGCACTGCTCACAGCCTGTGATGGAGCCACAGCAGTGCTGCCCCAGGTGTGTGGGTAAGTAGCCTTCCTCTTCCCCTGGCACCAAGCTCCCCACTGACCACCTCACTCTTGCTCTAAGGCCCTGGCTGAGAGAAGCCTCTGAAAGAAGAAAAAAAAAAGCAGTTCTGTCCACCAGACTGTGGGAACAAACAGATGTTCAGTGGGTCCCCCAAGTAGGCTAGCGAAGCAGCGAACTTCTGGCATCCAAAATTGATACACATAGCGGGAGAAGAAGGCAGGTAAAGTAGAAACCGGGTGGGCAAGATGGCTCAGAAGGTAGGGGAACTTTCCATCAAGACAAAAACCTGAGTCCATACAATCCCTGGGACCCACTGACTCAGAAGATTGTCCCCTGATCTCCACCCACATGCTGTAGCCTGTACCTCCCAAAAGGGAATACATGTAATACAAAACTTTACAGTTAAAAAAAAAAAAAAGTAGAAACTGATTGAAAGATATAGGAGCTGGTGTGGCCTGCTGACTGCACATTTGGGTCCAGTCCCTGTGGCTTTCCAGCAGTAAGGGACAGTGAAGGTGAATGACTTGGGACCTGCTGGCCCCTGTATGTGCGCATGGTGTCTTTGCTGTGGCTCGTTTCTCTACCTCTCAGATTGTGAACTTCGGGGTGGCAGGGCCAAGCCAGACACGGAGAGCGTGCTCCATGAAGGCTCAGGGGCCTCAGACACTGAGGGGTGGCTGGGCTGCAAAAGGGAGGGGGCATGTGGTCACATGTAGGTATCAATGGGCCCTCTTGGCTAGCTGATATCAGACATGTCTGGGAAGGCCAAAGCCAGACCTGAGTTGGGAGAAAGAGAGAGAGAGAGAGAGAGAGAGAGAGAGAGAGAGACAGAGACAGAGACAGAGACAGAGACAGAGACACAGAGACAGATAGAGAGACAGACAGAGAGACAGACAGAGAGACAGAGAGACAGAGACAGAGAGAGAGAAAGAGAGAGAGAGAGAGAGAGAGAGAGAGAGAGAGAGAGAGAGACAGAGAGAGACAGAGAGAGACAGAGAGAGACAGAGAGAGAGACAGAGAGAAATCTTCAGAAAAGTGAAAAGTGGCCTTCCTACTTGTGGCAAAAAAAAATCTTAAATCTATTCTTTTTCCTCCCACCCTCCCACCTACAGATCCTCATGTCCCTTCTGGGCTCCGGGCTCCCCTAAAGTCCTGCCAGCTCAATGAGACCACATACCAACATGGAGAAATCTTCAGTGCCCAGGAGCTGATCCCCACCCGCCAACCCAACCAGTGTGTCCTCTGTAGCTGTATTGTAAGACCCTCTACAGTCTCTGTGGCCCAAGCCAGTGTCTATCCTACAAGGAGGGGTGGGGCAGGCCACTGGGCGAGAATCAGAGATGTTGGAGGGAAGGGAACAGTGGGGTGCACACTGTCCTGCCCCTAGCTCGGGGAGGTGACCTTCCTCCAGTTTCCACGCCCATTTCTACTTCCACCAGTGGACACTGTACTCCTTTTGAGGGGGAGAGAATGTGTACACACTGTTCCCGTGTCTTCTCTCACTCCATGCCCAGGGCCTGGCATGCAGATGACGTCAGTGGTTGCTGCAGAATGAATGAATAAATGCCAGTTGTCAGTCCCAGGACACAGACAGGACCTGATGGTAGCAGATGGGGTTTAGTCTGAAGCACTTGGACTCCCTGTGCCCATGGTAACAGGACAAGTGCCTAGAAACAGCAGGGTTGACCGATGTGTGATTGGAGGACAGAGCAAAGCAAAGCAAGCACGACTTATGACGCCTCCATCTTCTGCCATGGGAGTCTCTCCCTTTAGCTCTCTTCCTGCCTGTCACTCTCAGCCTCAAGCTTGGCTCTTCCATCTCTTCACCCCCCTGTCACCAAACCTTTCCAGCCTTAGTTCCTGACCCCTTGAGGGAGTCTGCTGAGGTGGTCCTCAGCCTCTTCCTAGAAGAGGTGTCCGTGGGCTATGCTTGAACTCCGGCTCTGCCCTGGCATTGCGTGACTTTTCCTGAAGGTATTTCAACAAAACATCTTTCACCACAGAGAGGGTGCCAACAATCAGCCAAAGAAACTATCCCACTCCAGGCTAACTTGGTGCATTGGTGACATACTTGGTCATTGACAGGAGTGTGGGTGCATCACTAAAAACCCCACCCTAACCTGCGTGACACCTCGTGAACCCATTAGCAATGCATCCTTGGAGTTCCCTGGACAATGTGCAGGCAGCTCCACAGGAGGGTCCTTTCCCCAGCTGTTGTTGCTGCTCATAACACTCTTGGCAAGAAACCTTGGGAGCCCTAGAACTTTCTGAGCATCCTGAGCCTTGTAAGTTTCCTTGGTTTCCGGAGTCTTCTGAGCCTCCATCCCTGCAGGAGGAAATGTTTCAATTTTGAGGGAAACACTTGGTTCCCAGTGTGACGTAGGCAAGCCGCCTCTTCTCAAACCCGCTTCCCCGTTTCCATCAGGCCATGCTGTGAATCTTAATGTTTCCATGTGGTGGACTGAATAGCCAGCCAGCTTCGGGAAATGACTACCTGGCAGGCTAGTGAGTGCCTGCTTGGCAGAGCACATGCCTCTTGCCATAGGCTAGAACATTGCACCGCTAGATTCATGCTCATTGAGCTGTCTTTGGTCAATGGCCCTACCGGAAAGACCCCATCCTGTTCAGATAAGCAAATGGAATTCAGAGCAGTTAAGTAGCTTGCTGATGGCTATAGAGCCAGAATCCAGACCAGACCCCATGACTCCCAAAGTCTGCGTTCTTTTTCCTTCCCATGAAGGGGGACATCTGAGTTAGGACAAGGCTAGGAGAAGATGCAGAAGTGATGGTGGTGGATGGACAGGATATTCTTTTTTTTTATGTTTTTAAAGATTTATTTATTTATTATGTATACAGTATTCTGACTACAGGTACACCTGCAGGCCAAAAGAGGGCACCAGATCTCATTATAGATGGTTGTGAGCCACCATGTGGTTGTTGGGAACTGAACTCAGGACCTCTGGAAGAGCAGCCAGTGCTCTTAACCTCTGAGCCATCTCTCCAGCCCACAGAGAGGATACTCTAATAGTTCCTTTGCCAGCTTTTCTGGATGTTCCGTTTATGGCTCTGGCTTGTGTCCTGGCCTCCCCTCTGGAAGCAAGGTCCTTACACCTCAGATCCATAGGGAGGACCAAGGAGAGAACTGGGAACTGCCTCGTTTCCTACAGGGACATGGGGCATCACAACCGCGTTTCACAGCCATACTGGCAGCTGACTGTGATCCCTGCCTTTCAGAGCAAGTGACACTCAGGAGGGAAATCCTCTCCAAAGGCTCCAACCCCCTGCCTCACATCCTGCAGTCTTACCTTTCAGTGTGGGCCTTGAAGTTGGAGGCCAATACTTTTCAGTAAGAGCAACATAAGTCTAAGAGTCACCTTGTGGAGTCTTCTATCATGCTGGGTCCCTGATGCAGGCCTGGGAGAAAGATGTTTTCAATAGGAAAGACTTGAAGCCTGGGCTCTGGTCTCTTCTACCCTGACTGTCTCTATGACTGGATGGCACAGTTCCTCTCTTAGCCCCCGGACTACTCTCATCTCAAAGCACATCTCACAAGTTTCCGTGAAAGCTGAGGGAGGTGGTGTTCTTTGGGGGATTGGAGTAGAAATAGGAGGTCAAGAGGACACCCCCATTCCCACACCCACACCAGCTGACTGCTGCTCAGGGAAAGAGGCTCTCCTGGGCCCCAGGCTGATGTTTAGCAGATCTCACTTCCAATCTGGTGTGTTCTTTCCATCAGGAGGGCCACACTTACTGCGGTCTCATGACCTGCCCTGAACCCAGCTGCCCCACCCCGCTCCCTCTGCCTGACTCCTGCTGTCAGGCCTGCAAAGGTGAGTGCCATAGTGAACTTTGTTGACTTGACAGAGCCTAAGGTCACTTGAGAGGAACTGCCTAGATCAGGCTTGCTTGTGGGCTTGATTCTGAATTGACGAAGGATGGCCAGCTCACTATGGGCAACACCATTTCCTAGGCAGGTGGTCCTGGTCTACCTAAGTCAAGCAAGCCAGCAAGCAGTATTCTTCCACGGTTTCTATGTCAGCTTTCTGTATCGACTTCCCTTGATGGCAGACTATAGTTTGTAAGCCGAAATAAATCCTTTTCTCCTTAAACTGTTTTTAGTGGGAGTGTTTTACCATAGCAATAGAATGTGACTACAACTGTGAGTCTTCCTGAAGTCGACCAGGGTCCCACAGCACCCCCTTTATGGACTGCTAGGAAGAGCCCAGGGACAGCCAGCATATAGTAGACATGTCCTTCCCACAGGGAGGTGGTAGCTTGGCATGGATGTCCCAGAAAGCAGGACCCATGGCTGATGCTGTGCTGTGCCCCTGCTGTCACTGCAATAACAGGAAGTACACGTGAGGCAAAGTAAAGATCTGGGGGTGAGAGAAGAAGAGAGAAAAGTTCATCCTCCAGATTGTCAGCTTCCATCGGCCAAGGCTCACATCACTAACCCTCATCCACGCTCCTCACCCCTGCAGTGTGGGTGACAGGCAGTAAGGGGAGGGGCTTGTCAGAGGACATGGATGGGAGGTACTGCTAGGGGTGAAGCCGAGGGCACCTAGTTGATGGGAGCAGAAGGGGCGCTGCTGCAGAAGCTGCAGTGACTGGGTACTGTCCCCACAATCCAACAAGGCCAAAAGAAACTCAGTAGCACTCAGGAGGGGATGAGCATGGCCTGAGACCTTGCTTCTCCTGACATCCTCATGGCAGCATAGGGCACAGGATTGGACTCCTGGGGTAGATTCTCTGGGTAAACTGAGGCTGGCACATATGCTGCTGAAACTCAGGCTGTCCGTGTGGACTGGGGAAGCCAAAGAAAGCTTCTTGGGGAGCCTCAGATGTCGAGGCTTGGGAAGGTGTTCTGTTTGGTGCTCCTTGCCCCCTCTAGACGTCAGCTGGGAGGTGGTGAACAGAGAGGCTGGCCTCGCGGTTCTAACGGGCAGCCTAATTCTGCTGTCCTGGGTCTCTGAAGCATGAGAGCGTTCAAGACAAGGTTGGGAAAGAGCATAACGCTGGGCTTCTGGAAGCTGCAGGGCTGGTACCCTGAGTAAAGTAGCAAGAAGAGGCCTCAAGATTCCCCTGAGGCAGCAGACTGAAGATACAGCCCCAGAAGGGTGTTGTAAAAACCCTGTATGCAGGCATGGGATTCTGGGATCTTGGGACCATCAACAAAGGGATGACCAGTGTCTCAGAGGGGTGACTTTTAAGTAGACTAAATAAGATGCTCTGATTGAACTGAGCAGTTCAGACCCAGGAGTGACCAGAAGATCAGTGTTGGGAGCCAAAGCAGCATCCTAGTGGTGGAGATTTTATCAACTCAATAAAGACAAAGACAGGCTATGTAGAGGAATGAAAGTCCCTCTAAGGTAGCTTGTAGGCTCAGGCTACAGTTGTGACATTGGACTTTTGGAAGGGACAGAGACATAGGCAGAGGCTTCGGCAATCATCACAAGGCTGACTCCGTTTCCTTTTCTCAGACAGGACAAGTGAGAGGTCCCCTGAAGAAGATGTGGCACAGTTGCAACATGGAGAGGTGAGGTGCACACAGCTCTGCAGGCATGGTGGGGAGAGGGGCTGCTATCCACCGCCAAACATCTGCATGGCCCCTCAGCACCTACTTTTCTTTTTTCTTTTTAAAAAATTAATTCTCTCTTTTTTACATATATATTTATATTATTACACACACACATATACAATAAACTACCTATAGCAAGAAGAACCACAAAACAAACAGGAATTATATAAATGTTACATTCATAGTGTTTTGGCTATTTGTATTTGGCAGCCTTGAAGAAAACATCTTTCCTATCTTGGCGAGTCTAAAAGTCTGACTGTAACTCAATATCTGTCATATCTCATCTCTACCAACTTAAAACATCTATCTAGACCTAAAAACATCTTTTTTAAAAATATCTTTTTTTTATTAATTCATTCATATTACATCTCAATTGTTATCCCCTCCCTTGTATGCTCCCATTCCTCCCTCCCACTTACCCCTTCCTCCCCTCCCCTATGGCTGTGACTGAGGGGACCTCCTCCCCCTGTATATGCTCATAGGGTATCAAGTCTCTTCTTGATAGCCTGCTATCCTTCCTCTGAGGGCCACCAGGTCTCCATATCAAGAGGACATGGTCAAATATGGTGCACCTGATTTCGTATGAAAGTCAGTCCCCACTCTCCACTCTCCACTCAACTGTGAAGACTGTCCTGTCCATTGGTTAGATCTGGTTTGGGGTTCGAAGTTTACTGCACATATTGTCCTTGGCTGGTGCCATAGTTTGAACAGAACCCCTGGGCCCAAATCTGTCTGTCATAATGTTCTTCTTGTAGGTTTAGACCTAAAAAAAAAAAAAAAAAAAAACTTAACTCCTAAACAACTAAGCTTAACTGTAAAACTAAACTATCTGGCCTTTAACCCCATCAGAGACTTGAGAAGGAACAAAATTAATACTGGGCCAGAAAGCGGAAGCTGATGCTCCAACGTTATAGGAAGTTTGGAGTGACTGTTCAGGCAGCAAACTGTCTCTGTCTTTTTTTTTTTTTTTCATTTTGGAAGCTGCTAACCAGCACCCACTTTTCTTAAGCATTATGCTTTATCTAATCCTGATCTCTCTGCCCACGCTATCTCCTAGGCCTGAGGACTTGACTCTGGGTCAGCTGTATTGGTGCCTCCACAGTCTCTCTACCTGTCATCACAGATCCTATTGGGGCTAATGGGCCAGAAGGGAACAGGTTGCCACATAGGACGACGCAGGCCCCAAAGGCCCCCCTTTCCCTCTGAGGAATCTCTCACACTGTTCTAGCCAGAGCCAGTGTATGATCAGGCCAAGCCCTGGGGGACGGCCTCTGGCTTGGTCTGTGCATCTGTGCCTCATTTCTGGGGTGCAGGTTCTTTGTTAGGGATCTGCCCTTCTGCACCCACCTTGATCATGGCTAACTTGTCTGTCGATTTATCAGTCTTTTCTAGAATTCAGATAGGCCTATCTCTGTGGCCTAAAGGGAAAGAGATGGGAGGATGAGCCACACCCTGACTCAGGTCCCCTATCGCTTCTCAGTGCCATGTGACAATGTGGAAACTTCTTCTCTTCTCTCATCCTGGCCTCTAAGAGCCTACCAACACCCAAAGCTGGACTCCTGGTCTTTCTTCCTCAACAAGGGCATCTATCTGCCTTTGCCAGGCTGATTTCTCAAGAGGGTCCATAAATCTGAGCCATTTGATCTTTCCTTCCGCTGCCTGTCCCCAGAAAGCAATGTGTGGGGCCCACAGGCCAGTGACGGACCCTGAACAACTCTTTCCTGACTAGCCGAATGGCTTCAGCACTTACCTGAGGGGGGTTGTGTTCAAGTCCTTCTTGCCTCAAAGCCACTTGGCCAACGAGAGCTTCCCGGGCACTTCCTGTGTGCCTGAGCCTGTGCTGGGGCCCGGGCTGTTTCTATTCTGCAGGCTCAGTCTCTGGGCCATGAACAAGTTGCCTTGGAGACTGGGTGGAGTGGGACCAGACTGTAGAAGGAACAGTGCAAGTGGCTCATGGACATCGAGGAAAGGGACAGGCTCTTCTTCCTGTCCTCAGCCCTGTCGTGCCCCTTCTGTGGCCTGGAGCTGCCCAGGTCCCAAGCTGAGTGCAGAGCACCTGCCACGTAGGCTGCCGTCCCATCCACATTTCACCGCCTCATCCTCCTACATGTAGTCTGGAGAGGCAAAGGGAGGAGAGTAGGACCTGGGCGTGAGGATCTTGGATTTCAATGTATGGAAGACAGGGGGCTCTTATTTTGAGGCCCTGTATTTCTAGGTAGATCCTGAGTTTTTGTTTGTTTGTTTGTTTGTTTGTTTTCCTACACTGTGGAACCTTCTGGTATCTTCAGAGGCCTATTCTGTTGTCTCATCACTTGAGGTTTCCTAAGCAATCCGTTTTCTCTATTTCTGATCCCGTATTACTCTGCCTACCCACTGCAGCCCCAAGGCCTGAAAAGGACTTGGTGGAGGCTGGGCTTGCCAAATCCTTGTCAGTGTTTTTATTGATCCATCTGAGAATATCTTAGACCTCACCCAGATGGTTCTGTATGAAGCCTATTGCAGAGCCTATGTGCTCTCTCTCCCTCCACCGCCCCCCCCCCCGCCATGTGTGCGTGTGTCTGTCTGTCTGTCTCTGTGTCTCTGTCTCTCTGTCTGTCTCTCTTTGTCTCTCTCCTGTCTCTGTCTCTCCCCCGCCCTCTCCCCCTCCCACCTACCTCCCTGGGAAGTCCTCTGGTTTCCATAGGCAGGCCTCTCAATGCAGCCTGGTTTGTGGCCCGTGCTGTGGCCTGCCCCACTCAGACAGCACTACATTCGCCATTTACAGAGACATTCCCAGGATCCATGTTCAGAAGATAGAAAGAGGAGAGGCCCTGGCACCCCAGCCCCTACCAGTGTCAGCTCCCCTCTGAACTTCATCACTCGCTACTTCCGACCAATGGGGACAGGCAGCACTACCATCAAGATTATCCTGAAGGAGAAACATAAAAAAGGTGGGGACAGCACCCTCCTCTGCTGATGGGGCGGGCCCCTACCTCCTGAACCCCCTTACTCTGATTCACCAATCCCAATCTGACCATGGGCTAAAACTCAAACACAAACAAAACCAAGTGCACCCTTGAAGATCACTAATCCTATTTAATAGAAGAGAGCCAGAGCTGGTCTGGGGTGACAGTGGGGATGAGGACGTGGCACTGGCTGCAGAAGGGGACAACACGGCTTGACAGCAGGACTTCCAGACTTGTGGAGAGGGGAGAGTCATGGGGCTACAGAATCCCACATCCTGGGATGTTGATGAGATGCTAAGGCAGGGAAGTGGACCTGCTAGAGTTCACACCACCAGGTGGTAACGGTTGTCCTCGGTGCTACTGCCAGGCCAGCAGAAGAACTTCTTAGGCCAGGGGAGGGCTGTCCATGTCCAGCAGACCTTGGGTACTGGAAAGCATGCCAGAGTTGGTACAGGTTTTATTCCCTGGCCTGCACTTTGCAAGCTATATAGCTGGTGTTCACTGGGGCCTACTCTACATTTTGAGCTAGAGACTCTGGCCAGACCCAATGCACTGACCCCCGCCCCTTCCTCCTTGCTCTCTGTGTTCCAGCTTGCACACACAATGGGAAGACATACTCCCATGGGGAGGTGTGGCACCCTACGGTGCTCTCCTTCGGCCCCATGCCCTGCATCCTGTGCACGTGTACGGATGGCTACCAGGACTGCCATCGCGTGACCTGCCCTACCCAATATCCCTGCAGTCAACCCAAGAAAGTGGCTGGGAAGTGCTGCAAGGTCTGCCCAGGTAGGAGGGATGCTGAGGGCAGGGAAAGCACTGGCCATGGGCACTGGGAAGCTCTGGGACCTGCAGTGTTTACGCTTAGCCACAGGATGTGGGGCTTACAGGTGTCCAGACTGCTCGAAGCACATAGAAGCACAGCCAATTCCAGGCTACACGGAATCACCTAGCATGGCAGTGGCAGCATCCGGGGCTCTTGACATAGACATAAAATCAAATGATGTTTTGCATTCTATGAAGCTATAAAACATTAGATCACTGGATCTTTTGAGACTAGCAGTGTCGACTGAACACACTACATTCTCTCTCTCTCTCTCTCTCTCTCTCTCTCTCTCTCTCTCTCAGAGGATGAGGTAGATGCCGACCACAGTGAGGTCATTTCCACCAGGTGTCCCAAGGTACCAGGCCAGGTGTATGTGTACACGTTGGTATCTCCAAGCCCAGACAGCCTGCACCGCTTTGTCTTGGAGCATGAAGCATCTGACCAGGTAGAGATCTACATCTGGAAGCTGGTGAAAGGTGAGAGCCAGCTCCTGCTCCCAGACTCACAGCCCTCTGGTACCTTGCTGTCCTTGGAGCCCATAGGGGCCTTTGTTGATCAGATGCCTCAGCATCCTTCCAGGAGTAAGAACCCTTAATTCCATCCCCATCCCATTCCTCTACAATTTCTAATAGCTCTGATAAACTCGCCATGGCCTCTGAATGCTCCCTCTCCTGGTCATGGAGGGTTACTGCACCCTTTGGAGAGCCGACCTTAAAATCAGACTCTACTGGTGAGGTTGAATGAAACACTGAGCCATAATCCAAAACCCGGAGAAAAGAAGAATCAAGGGGTGGGGACAGGTGGCTCCTGATTCTGATGGGCTACCTGATTCTGATTCTGCTAGAAGGAACAGCTTTACTCTGAGTGACTTGCAGAGGTCAGACCACAGGCAGAGGCTATGAAACCAGACAGACCCGGGGTTCAAATCTCACCTCTGCTACTTCAAATCCTGGTTGTTCTCATTCCTAGCTGTGTGACCTTGGGCACTCACTTATCCTCTCTGGACCTCAGTGTTCTCTTCTGTGAACTGGGGAAAGGTGCTTTGGGATCATCCCTGACATACGGGATATGGCAAAAATAACCTGTATTCGCCGACCACTCTGGCTGGCTAGAATGGCGGAGAGGTGGGCTTCTATCTAGTATGAGGAATCACTCACTCATCCTTGGAGCCCTTCTATGGTGAGAGGGAGGTCAGAGGTGACAGAGCAGGGGAGGCAGAAGCAGGGACTCTTGCCACTGTTCTCAACCTTTAGACCACACTGTTTCCCCAGCTGGTGCCGGCTACAGTTCTCAGACCACCCACACACTACACCCCAGCAGGTGCTGGGACAGCAGTAAGCGCCCCCATCCTTGGGAACACAAGGCTTGATGACTCTATGCAACAGGTGCTTGTGGGTAGCTGATCCGGTTAGAGAAGGCTTCCTAGAGGGTGGACCCTCTGCAAGTGAGGGAAGCAGGAGGGCCTTGGAGAAGCCACGGGGTCTTCACAGACAGGACGGCAGGGGCCTTGCAGGCTGGACACCAGAATCCCTGTACTCTGTGCACAACAGACACCAGGTGCAAAGTGCCCCATTTAATCCTCACAAGAAACGCCATGCTATGTACTCAGGCCTCATTTCGTAGATAAGAAAACTAAGCCTGAGAGGCAAGGGGGTGTAGCTTCGCCGCTAGAGTGCTCGCCTTGCACACAGAAGGCCCTGAGTTCAATCCCCAGCACAGTATAAACCACACGTGGTGGCAGACACCTGTAGTCCCAGAAGTGAAACCAGACTTTGAAGGTCATTTTCAAATACATGGAGAATTTGAGACCAGTTTGGGCTACATAGACCCTGTGGAAGGAAGGAAGTGCAGGCTCAGTCTGGGGCGGGGGGGGGGGGGGGGGGGGAACAATGTGACTTGCTCAAAGGCTTAGAAAGAGCAAGAAGGGCCAGGATGACACAGAGAGAATGCGAAGGGGACTTGCTTTCCATCTTGTCATCACCAGACCCAGAATAAAAGAAATGAGGGGAGAATTTCTCGCTCCACCTTGCCAGCCCCTGTCCCTGGCAGGGCTCCTCATCTGTTGTGTCTCCATCCAGGGTCACCTAAATGTTCAGTGTGTCCCTCCCTGGCCCAGACTAAGGCTCCCTGGGCCTCATTATCAGGGCCACCACTCGCAGTTTTCCTCCCAGAGGAGAGGAAACAAATAAACAGTGCCCACTGAACCTGCACTAGAAAGGCTACTCCATCTGGGGCCGGCCAGCCCGGAGGGAGCTCAGACCCTGAGCATCATGGGCTCAGGCTTAAGAGCTTGTGCGGTTCTGGACACTGCCTTCAGCTCCGGATGGCCCCTGGCCCCTGCTCTAGGCCTGGGCAGGTGCCTCCCTCTCAGCCCAGAACAGCCTGGTCCAGAGATGTTTGGCTTCACTGGGAGCTGGACTGGCCTGTTGCCTGGAACTCACTCACTAGGGCCAGCTCTGCCCAGGGGGCCACAGGGCCCAGCTGCGCTCAGACTCAACACAGCCCTACAAAAGGGCAAGAGGCGCTTTCAAGAACCCCCCCCCCAACCAGGCCAAAAAGCATCTTCCTTTCCACTATGCCTTATCTAAGCTGGGGCTCCAACGACAGTGCTGGCTATTTCCCAATTCCTGAAGCTCAGCCTCAGCATCTGTGTCTTCTGTTCCCCTTCTTGGGGCCTCACTCTGATCCCTGGATACAGGTCTGGTTCCTGGTATTCCCCAAGGCAGTGCTGGCCTAGCTGAGGTCTTCTTGCTGGCTGCAACTGTTCTCTCCAGCCAGAGGCTGCAGCTAGTGCTACCTCACAGACTGTGTGCCTAGGGTCTCAGAGCCATGAATGGTGCCAGGGGTAGCTTCCCACAAAGTGAAAATACCTCATTCCTCCTGGAACCTCACTACACTATGCACATATATATTTATCTATTCATTTTTTACCCAGCCAGCCAGCCACTCCTACACTTATCCATCCATCCACCCTTACACCTATCTTCCTGCCCATCCATCTACCTATCCATCTACCTATCTATCCATTCCCTTTATCCATCCACCCACCCATCCATCCATCCATCCATCCATCCATCCATCCATCCATCCACCTCCACACCCATTGGTCCATCTATCCATCCATCCACCTGTTCACTAATACATACATACACCCACCCATCCTTCTACTCAGAGACTCATTTGTCATACATGTTTCATGCCTAGAACCCAAAGACTTAAGACCTCAAGAGGTCCAAGTCTGGGAGAGAAGGTAGGAAGGGCGTAATATCAGCACCATAGGAATGGGTGTGGCTGGTCTGAGAAGAGAGCTCAGCTGGTAAAGCACTTATCTCAAAAGCATGGGAACCTGGGTTCAGTCCCCAGAAGGCATGTAAAAGGGCTGGGTGTGGCAGCACACACTTGTAATCCCAGAATTCTGGAAGTGGAGACAGGAGGATGCCAGCCAGTCTAGCCTATCTGGCGAGCTCCAGGCCGACGAAAAGCCCTGTCCCAAAGGAAGAAGGCAACATCAGTAAAGATAGTACCCAAAGTTGTCTGTCCTCTGTCTTCCATATTCACATGCATACATGTGAACACACGCATGCACATGCATAAATAAACAAGCTTAAAAAGAAGAAATGGGTGAAATGACAAACAGAACCGAGGTGGGACAGGTCCTGTGAGAGGAGCTATAATCAGGCACTTTCAGGGTGGAGCAGGGAAGCCTTCCCACTGAGACTTGGTGGGTGGGTCATTCACGGAAGCCTTCCCACTGAGATTTGGTGGGTGGGTCATTCACGGAAGCCTTCCCACTGAGATTTGGTGGGTGGGTCATTCACGGAAGCCTTCCCACTGAGACTTGGTGGGTGGGTCATTCACTCACTGTCCACAGCAGATGTAGAAAGCAATAGCAGAAAGACTGGCTTTGTAAAGGCTTGGTTTCCCTCCTGGGACCTCAAGTAAGAGCTAGAGCTGGGCCACACGGTGAGCTCCATGTTCTATGGTGTCTGAATAAACACGGCTCTGGATCTTTATCGTATGCTCTACGCTAGAGAAAAGCTTTGACTGGTTTGCGTGGGTCAGCCTTCTCTTCTTACTTTCCTTCTTTTATTCCTCCCTCTTCTCCATCCCTCCCTCCCTCCCTACACCATGGGCAGGTGTGGGGACGGCGCTGGTGACGAGAGCAACAGCAGAGAAAGGAGGCCAAAGGAACAGACTGTATTAACTGTAGAGGTGGCAGGTGGTTAGAGAAACCAGCTCAGAAGCCAGCACATTTCAAATGGTCACCATTAGGATTGTGGTTTGAGAGGGGCCTGGGTTCTGCTGTAGTGAAGGGAGGGGCGGTGGGGTAGGAGAACAGACCGGAACCCTGCAGATTTATTCCCGGTTACCATGGTATCTCATCAGATCGAGGGCACAGAGGGAGATGACGGGGTGAGTTGCGAGCGTCACCCCAGCCTACCTTCATAGCTCACACTGTGTCTTTCCGCAGGAGTCTTCCACTTGGTGCAGATCAAGAGAGTCAGAAAGCAAGATTTCCAGAAAGAGGTCCAGAACTTCCGGCTGCTCACTGGCACCCATGAAGGTGGGACCTCAGCCTAGGAATAGGGCCAGGGAGGGGAGCAGAGACAAAGCAGGAGCTCTTGGGGAGTTCCCAGCCTGCCAGTAGCAGGAGGAGGGGCAGGAGGGGGCCCGTCAGCTGCAGACGTCAGTTCCCAGCACAGGAATCCAGTGGGTGTCTGGGCCAGAGATTTCTCAATCCCTAAGTGAGAGGGAGAAGGTGAGACTGAGCAGCTGGCCTTGCCTCGGCCCAGGGGAGTCAGGTCTAAGCCCCTAGGCTCCGATGCTTCCCTGATGCCTCTAGAATTGTGGTTCTCATCCTGTGGATCGCCACCCCCTCAGGGTCACACATTAGATATTTATGTTACAACTCATTAACACTAGCCAAATTACAGTTATGAAGCAGCAACAAAATAATTTTATGGTCGGGGTCACCACAACATGAGGAACTGTAGTAAAAAAAAAAAAAAGGCTCAGCGTTAGGAAGGTTGAGAACCACCGTTCTAGACTGCCTGTTCCCAACGAGATCCTTCTAACCATTTTCTTTGATGCTCTAATTTGTTCTGCATTACTCCGGACCTGGATGGGTTTTGAGGGGTTGCCAGGTCAGGTGACCAATGAGACATTATCCACAGAAGTCAGGAAGCCCAGTCCCTAAATGCAAGGAGCCTGAAGGCTAAGTGGCATGCAACTATAAGATGCAACCTCTCCACCAGGGGGTCCCCAACCCTGGCCCATCCAGTCTCATCGGTCTCAAACGTTAAAAGGCGCCAACTACTGCCACCGTTGTACACGCGCTTGTGAAATATGTGGCCATACACACCCTTGTCTCTCTTACCTCCATCCATGCAGGTTACTGGACTGTCTTCCTAGGCCAGACTCCAGAGCTGAAAGTCACAGCCAGCCCAGACAAAGTGACCAAGACATTATAACAAGGAGCTAAACAGTTGCAGATATGAGCTTTATTGTTTTTGTTATATATTAATAAAGAAATTGCATTAACCTCCAGCCCTGCCTGTTGACTTCACATCCCATTTCCAAGGACTCCTCTGGGCAGGTGCCTCTGTCCTGAATTTATATGGGTAGAAGCAGATTCAGAGGGCGCACAGAGGGGGCCCCTAGACCTCACAGCAGCTTTTCATCAGAGCCACGGAGAGCTCTTGCAGCATCTCTGTTCAGGCCCTTGTCTCTTAGAACCCTTACCCCCAAAACCCCCAATAGGCTGTATTTATTGGTTGTACCTCCGCCCCTCCTGCCTAAGAAGAAGAAGAAGTAACTTAGCCAAGTGGTGGTGGCCTCACAACCTCAAGTCACTTTCACTGGGGCCTGGGGCCTTGCTATGGCCAGCCATTCCTACTTCAGGGAATCTGAGTTTAGAGAAGGAGCTGGAACAGAAGTTTGCCTGAAGGCACACAGGGGGTTAGTAGCTGGCTGGGACTGGACCCAGGGCCCTGGCTCAAGGCTAGTACTCCTTCCCCCAGTTTTTTTTCCCCTGCCACACGAACAGCCTCACCTCCAAGGGATCCAAGACTGTAGTCAGACTGCCAAGTTGGCTCGTCGTCTGAAAAGGCCTAACCCTTACAGTGAAAGACAAATCAACCATTTATCCTGCCCACGTGTGTAAGTGCTTGCACTGTCAAATATGCTTTATGGCCCATGACTTCACTTACGTCAAACAATGTAGGCTTTACCCCGACTCTGGAGAGGCCTCTGGAGGCCTGAGTAAGACAGTCTTTCCCAGAGCCTCACAGTGATGACCTGAACTCGGGTCCTCTGCCACCCTAGCAAAACCATCATGACATCCAGGCTCAGCCATTGCAGCCCCAGCTCCTGACTCTGCCCATCCAGGACAGATTAGAAAAAGGGAAGAAATGGTAGGCAGAGGTCTGTTGGCTAGGTCTGTGAGGCCACATAGAGAGCCCAACCTGTTGTCTCCACAGCCTTGGTGTCCACTATACTGTCCCTGAGGTCTGAGGATCTAAGCAGTCACCAGTGCCACCTCTACTGGGGACCACCTTTCTAAAGTTCCCTCCCTTTGCCAGCTCTTGGGATCGGGGGACAGGCTCAGTTACGTCCAGGCCTGGAGTGATGACTCAGCAGTCAAGAGCATTGTCTGCTCTTCCAAAGGACGGGGTTCAAGTCCCAGCACCCGTATGGCAGCTCACAACTGTCTGTAACTCCAAGATCTGACACCCTCACATAGGCATACATGAAGGCAAAACACCAATGCATATAAAGTAAAAATAAATACACTATTTAAAAAAAGAAAGAAAGAAATGCACTTCCATGGCCTCCCTGGCAACTTGTAGTCTCTACCTATCCCTTAAACTGGAAAACCATCATGTTGGTTACTTTGCTCACCACGGGGACTTAACTTGGCAGCTCTGGGGTGGGCTTTGAGCAATTCAGGCATCTAGAAGCCCATCTTCCCATCTATGGAAAATATCTCTTCAGCAAATCTGTCTTAATTCTGCCTTGTACTGAGAATTTGGTAATTTCGGTTCCTTAAAAAGAAACACAGAAATGGGGACTGGAGAGATGGCTCAGTGGTTAAGGACTCTCGCTGCTCTTCCAAAGGTCCTGAGTTCAATTCCCCAATTCCCAGCATTCACATGGCAGCTCACAACTGTTTGATGCCATCTTTCTTTTGATGTACAGATGCACATGCCCACCAAGTACCCATATACATTGTGTGTGTGTGTGTGTGTGTGTGTGTGTGTGTGTGTGTGTGTGTAATATGTTTTTGTTTAATGTTTTGTTAATTTGTGGGAATAAGAGGCTCCTTCTCAGCAAGTGACTATGACTTGCCTTGTGCTCTAACAGGAGTATGGTTTTGCCAGTTGCAGATAGTTTCTGTGAGTATGTGACATTTGGAATTCTGGGAACTTTTCAGAGGATATATAAACACTAGAGCCCAGGAGGTGGGGTTACTGTAGGTGGTTGGTTACTGTTGGTTGAAGTTTGTCAAGTAGTTGTAGGCAAAGAAACAAGGAGGAGGAGGAGGAAGAAGAAGAAGAAGAAGAAAAAGAAGAAGAAGAAGAAGAAGAAGAAGAAGAAGAAGAAGAAGAAGAAGAAGAAGAAGAAGAAGAAGAAGAAATAGTTAGATATCCTGACAGCAAAGATCAAATTTGCCCCAAGGAACTCGCCACCCCTAATCAGCAGGAAGTAGTTTAACGATAGCTTAGACCACTTTCCCCTCTATCCTTTTCCCACTCCTATCTAGTGTTAGGGGGTTAATAAGGGTAAAAAAGGGTGGAAGAGAGAAAAATAACCCACAAAGTAGTGGATGATGACTACACCTGCCTTGTCCCTTGCCCTCCCTCCAGTCCCCACAGCGCCCTTCCCATCACAGGGTTGTAGTCAGGCACTGCAGGCCTGGGTTCCAGGACAAAAACAGGTCCTTGGGGTACTCTTCTTGATCTGGCAGGACAAACTGCCTTCCTGTTTCTTTACTAGGCATATCTGAAGCCTCTGTTGTGTACCCCAAGCCTGCTTCCCCATCGGGTCGAGGGGCACGTTTTATACACCAAGCCCTTAAGTCAGTCTAGGCTGTCCTGTGTGAACAAATGCTCATTCTGAACAACACCAAGCTGCTCGATGGTTTCACATATTTCTTTCAGCCACTCAGGGGTAAGCTTTACACTAGACCAATGACACAGAACAAGAGGCCGGTCTGGCCCTTCCCACGTCTGGGGTAGGAGGACAGCAATGAGGATAAAGTGGTAGGATCATGACATCTGAGTGATGAAGGAGGTAAAGGCAGGACTTCATGGGGTGCAGCCTCTAACCCCAACTGAGACACTTACCCAGGCTCTGGAGGATGGAGAGAGCGAGCAGGGTGGGTAATGGTGTAGAAGCAGGAAACTTTTAGATGAGGAAAGCAGATGACAAGAGTCGCGATCACGCAGCAGTGCTGGACAGTGTTGGGCATCGGACAGATGGAAGTGAGGCTGCCTCCCAGCTGAGAGGCTCTGGCTTCGCCCCAAGAGACAATCTGTGATTTAGAGGGCTGCCTCTAGTGCAGAGGAATGGCCTGGCAAAGCTAGGCTGAAGCCAGTGAGGGACCGTTTAGAGAATTTACAAGCAGGATGGACTAACTGGATATAAAGTTGAAGGAGAGAGAGAGGAATCTCACAAGATAGCTTCTAGAACGAACGAACACACACACACACACACACACACACACACACACACACACACACACACACCCCTGGCACCTGAGGAGACAGCCATAGCACTCTGGATATATTACGGGTTGCCAGAAGAAGGTTGGGCTAGAGACAGAAGATGGGAGGTGTTGGCTTATAGATGACCAAGGCCAGGAGCAGAGGGACCATGGCCTGGGAAAGGTTGTAGAAGGAAAAGAGAAGGGAGACTGAGACTAAGGCCTCTCTCTGTCTTGCTAGGGAGCATCTTTCTGGGGAGATCAGAGGGAAGGCGGGAGACTCACTGCCAGATGTTGAAGAAGTGAGGCCTGAAAGAGGCCTCTGTGAAGACGAGGGCATTCCTGTGTGGTTGAAAGGCAGAGGCTGGGCTTGGGGGACCTGAGGTGGCGTCGGGGAAATGAGGAAACAGACTTTTAATAAATTTGGCAGTAACAAGAAGAGAGGGAAGAGAGTGGCCGGTCGTGCATGTGGGATGGAAGACATTTTTGGATGGGAGGGAATCCAGCCAGTCTCACTAATGAGAAGATGCCGGGGAGAGGGGAGGGAGAAGAAAAAAAAAAGAAGTGAGGACAGAGAGGTGGATGATCAAAGATGGTCTAAGATTTGCTTTTTCTTGGCCACGAATCCACGATGTTTCACTGACACCTCTCACCCGAGACTGCTGAGAAAGAAGGAATTGGCAGACCTGGGTGCTCACTAAAGCTCCCCCACAGGGGATCCTGGGAATCTACAGCTGCCTAGAGGCCACTGGTACCCACTCCACCATTCTAGAATGTTCAAATTCATCATCTCATCGGCTCCCCCAGAAGACCCCAGTGAGGTGGTGATTTCTATTCATGCCACACAGATGAGGAAATGGAGGCCAAGGGATGAAGGATGAAGATGACGTGAGAGTAAAAGGAGGAATGGAGTTTCCAGCTGGGTACCAGAACGCTATGCTCTTACGGACCTCAGCCCTGGAAGGCCCAGCAGACCTGAGCTTAGGGTCTGTCTTCCCCTGGCCTCCCCGGGTAGCCTTCTGGCCCAAGAGCTGGACCATTTACTGTGATGCTTCCCGGTTCCTCCTGCAGCAGTGACACCACCTATTCCCATCCCCTCCAGGGATGCCGGGCTCTGGGAAATGGCAGTATTTCTGAGAATCAAGAGGTGGACTGTGCTTTGGAGCTGCCTCAGGGGATAAGGGAAGGCCTGGGGCCACACAGGGCACAATGGCATCTTTCTCTCTAGGACTGGCTCAGGAACCCGCCTTTCCTCACCCTAGGCCCTGAGAGGCATGCCTGCATGACTTCGCCCCGCTCCCCAAGTCATGTATGGGAGAAGAGTGGGATCTGCTGTCTGGTATGGCTGAGGCTGGCTGGGGCTGGACCAGTGTGGGTCTCTATGCAAGTGTGCTTCTCTGAACCGTGGGTCTGGGGCTCTGCTCTGGGCTGGTGTAATGACCACATGGTATCTGATTTTTTTACTCTCAAATCTCACTTTAGCCTGCTGTAGTGCAAATCACACAACATGCCTAAGGCCAAAGGGCAATAAACCCACTCTGAGGCTATGACTAGATGGCTTGGGTTGTTAAAACCTGCTCACAGCTCCCTGCCACCAACCTTTCCTTTCCCACTTCACCCCTGCTGGAAAGTTCTACTTACCAGCCCAGGTAGGTACCAAACCATCATTACATCAGTCTCTCTCCCACTAAAGCTGTCTTTCCAGTGCTTTCCACTGCCCTTGGGTAACACCAAAGCTCTCGGTCCTGACCCTTCTTGGTGCCTTCTGCTCCCTCTTCAATATAATCTCCTTGCTTATTCTCCCAGCAGCACTCCATCCAGGCTTCAAGTCTGTGGGGCCAGGGAGTGGAACGTTTGGGAGTTTGAATGAGAACAGCCCCATAGGCTTGTATATGTGAATGCTTGGTTCCCAGTTAGTGGACCTATTTGGGAAGGACTGGGAGGTGTGGCCTTGTTTGAAGAGATGTGTCACTGGAAATGGGCTTAAAACCCACACCAGGCCCTCCCCCCCCCCCCCCCCCCCGCCCCTTGCCTGCTCGTCTGCCACCCTGCTTCCTGCCGTGATGACAATTGACTAACCCTCTCAAACTATAAGCCAGCCCCCAGTGAAATGCTTTCTTTTATGGGAGTTGCCTTAGTCATGGTCTCTTCACAGCAATAGAACAGTGGCTAAGGCGCCCTCCCTGGTCCTTCCTGTTGGCCAGGAACTGATTGTCCTTCCAGAATAAAACTTACCCTTCTGTATAGCAAAGATCTACCACCAGTCAGCAGGCCTCTTGTGCAATATCATGTCTCTGCACCCAGCCTGTGTCCCACAGGAAGCATTCAGTACACACTAACCAAGGAGGGCGACCTGACAATGACAGTGAGAGTAAGGGTGGTCAGAGGGACTTGAAGGCGCATATCACAGTGCTCGGTAAATGTTTGCTGAGTCCTTGAGTCACCACTACCATTGTTACCTAGTACCACTGCCACAGTCACTACAAGGATCTCACATTTATGGGGCCCAGGTGAGAATGCAAACAGAGTCTGAACTTCTTAAATATTTAAAACTTGAGAGTCAAACTAACAGATCATTCCACATGTCCTACCTTCCATCCTTAACAATATATCTTTCAAATGACTCTGAAGGCCAACTTCGAATACAAATGTTTTTGTTGTTGTTGTTTTTGGCTTCTATGAATTCCTTGGTAGTACAGCAAAGAACCCAGACTTGTTCCTTGGCTTTTTCCCCTCCCTTCTTTTTGTTTCTTTATTTCCTTTGTTGTGGGGTGGGAATACTCAGGCTGCCCTTGAACTCACAATCCTCCTCCTCCTCCTCCTCTTCTTCCTCCTCCTCCTCTTCTTCTTCCTCTTCTTCTTCTCTCCTTCTCTTTCTCCTCTTCCTCCTCCTCCTCTTCCTCTTCCTCCTCCTCCTCCTTCTGGCTCTGTTCACAGGTGGGACCACCCCAGCCTGCATCCTCTATGTGCCTTCTCCCCACATCAGGCCACACAGCCCTTAGGCTCCCCTTTAAACCTGGGAGAATTCATCTGTACAAACAGAATGAAGCAGAAATTAGGCAGGTGACCTCTGACCAGAAAAGGCCACACAGGTGCTGCCTTGTTACCAAGAGGCTAGCTTTCAGAGCTCTGAGCCACATAGCACCAATTACTCTGTGGCAGGCTGTCATGCCGTGAGAAAGCCAAGCCAGTTGGAGAGGAATTCCTAGATGCTCCTGCCACCAGGTCCAACTGAGTATCAGCTCAACCACCAGAAAGGATAGCCCAAGAATGTGCCTAGAGGACCTGGGCATGGCGAGGCATAGGCAAAGCATTTAGATTGCTTGGCCTCAGCTCCTAACAGAATTCAGAAGCATTAAAAAGCAGTAGTTGTGTGTGTGTGGGGTGGGGGTGGGGGGTGTGACATTAATTTGTCATGCAGCAAAAGTATTGAAACCTGCCCAGATTTCACCCAAGCCTGGCTGTCCCCTGCAGTAGCAAATGCTCCCTCTGACAGTAAGTGAGGATCACACTGTGCAGGTAGATTCCACTCTCCAGGCAGAGTTGCGGGCTTCCTGGTTTCTGGGTGTAATTTTTGAGGGGAGGAGGGTGCCCATCTCTTTCATTCCAGGGGTCCTGGTGCTCTGAGTATAACTGAGAAAGGATCAGTATGGCCCCTGCAGTAGGTGCTGCTTCTGGGTGGGAGTTAACAATGGGTAACAACTCAGTGACTTACCACAGCTCTCGGTGACAGAAGGGTTAGCCACCTAAGCCAGAGCATGGCCTCGGAGACAGAGGTAGATGGATTTCAGAGCCCCATCTAAACAGAAGGTAAAGTCAACAAAAGTCATGTCAATAGGACATGGCGACCACCTCCTTCCCTCAACATTTAAGAAGGCAGATGGCTTCACAGTTCCCACCACTGTAGATGTGCTATAGGTGGTCCCCCACTTGTGATAACTCCCAGTCCCCCGTCATTGTCACGTGCACTGCTTCCTACTTCCAGGTCATCTCCTAGTTTAGAAAACTATAAGCATATACAGCTCCAGTCACACTGGTAATGGCTCTTTGTTTGTTTGTTTGTTTGTTTTGGGTTTTGGTTTGTTGGTTTTTTTTTGAGACAGGGTTTCTCTGTGTAACCTTGGCTATCCTGGACTCCCTTTGTAGACCAGGCTGGCCTCGAACTCACAGCGACCTGTCTGCCTCTGCCTCCTGAGTGCTGGGATTAAAGGCGTGCGCCACTATGCCCGGCCCTGGTAATGGCTCTTAGCCAGAGACTGAGAGTGTGTGGTACCAACATTCCAGCTCCTGCGCTCATGTCAACAGCAAAGGAGCCTCCAGCACCATCTCCAGATCTTCTCTGTAAGACTGAGACCAGATCTCCTTTAGAGGACTTGGCTTAAATCATCCCCATTCCTTCCCCCCCACACACCCTCTCACACCCTTCCCCCAAAACCAACCCCCAACCCTCGTCTTTCCTCCTCTCCCCTCCATTGCATAAGCACTGCTTCCATCTTGGAAACACCTCTTAATCCTTCACTTTCACCCTGATCCTGTAGAGACCAACTCAGCACCATTTTGTGTTCAGGGCCTGAGCGTCTGACCACCTCCCACCCCCCAGAGTTTCCAGGGAGAGCCACAAGCACACAGCTAGCAACTGTTCCTAGAAGCTTGCACCCAGGGCCAACCAATCAGAGCTACAGGTCACAGTAATCAGAAGGAATGAAAAATTCCCTCCTGAGGTCTAGCCCTGGTCACCCAGCTTAAAGGTCACCCTGTTAGCCAGTCAAGTTTATACTAATCACTATTGCTAAAGTCTGCTTCTGTAAAGAGTATAAAAAACCCACTACTTTTGCTGCTCAGGGTCTCCTCTTTCCCAAAGGCAGGTAGACCCCATCGTGATGGACCAATAAAAGCCTCTCTCATTTGCATTGATCTCAAACTCTGTCTCTCATTGGGGCTCCAGGACACGAGTCTTAACAATACCCCAGCTCAACCTCTGAGGCTAGGGATCCCAGCAAAGAGCAGTTACCACATGTCAGGTCCTCTGTCCTTCTAGCCTGCAGCCTCTAATAGGCCTAGGCCTAGTGTGGTGTTAATTTTGCTTGTAGTTTGCTTGAATTAAGAAACACCAAAGAGAGCCAGGCATGGTGGCTCACGTCTTTAATCCCAGCACTTGAGAGGCAGAGGCAGGTGGATCTCTGTGAGTTCAAGGCCAGCCTGGTCTACAAAGTGAGTCCAGGACAGCCAAGGCTGTCTTGAAAAACAAACAAAACAAAGAGAAAGAAAGAAAGAAAGGCCAAAGAGGGCTGGCTAGGAGGCTGAGTGGATAAAGGAGCTTGCTGCCAAAGCTGGCCTCCTGAGTTTGATCCCTGGGTCACACATAGGATAGAAGCAGAGAATTGATCCCTAAAGGTTGTTGTCTGACCTCTGTGCACACACTGTGGCGAATGTGTGCATTCTCACACACAACTACACTAAATAAATGTTGAAAGGAAGATCGGTGCCTCCAGGGCATTAATGAAATGCATCTTTGAGGTATGTTTGAGAGGGTGTCTCCAGGGAGGTTTAACTGGTTTCATTTTGTCTTATTTTTGTCAACTTTACACAAACTACATCCATGTGGAGAGAACCTTAATTGAGGAAAATTCCTCCATCAGAATGCCCTGTAGGCAATCTTGATTAATGACTGATGTGGGAAGGTCCAGCCCACTGTAGGTTGTGCCTACGCCCTGGGCAGGTAGTCCTAGAATTCATACATACATACATACATACATACATACACACACACACACACACACACACATATGTATATGTATACCAAGCTGACTAAGCCATGGAGATCAAGCCAGTAAGCAGAACATCTCCCATGGCCTCTGCTTCAGTTCCTGCCTCTAGATCCCTACCCTGCTTGAGTTCCAACATTGGCTTCCCTCAGTAATGGACTGTGGTCTGTACTTATAAGCCAAATAAAGCCTTTCCTTTCCAAGTTGCCTTTAGTCATGGTCTTTATCAGAGCAATAGAAGCCCTAAATAAAACACTGAGCCTGGAGCGCACCAATTTGATCCAATTGGCTGGCCAAGAAGCCCTGGGGGCGGACTGTCTCTGTTGGGGTTACAGATGTTGCTATGCAAGTTTTTATGCTGAGTCTGAGTCTAACAACTCTGGTCCTTATGCTTGCTTGGCTTGATTCTTTTACCCATGGAGTCAGATACCCAGTTTCTAAAATGGTATTTTAAACAAGCACCCCAGGTGGACCCAAAGAACACGAGGATCAGAACCTCAGTGAAGATTGCTTGCCCACAATCCATCCTGACCCACAGAGTTTGTCTTCTTCCTATGGTGGCTGCCCCCGGCCCTTCTCTGAGCTCTTCAAAACTCATTGGCAGTCCTCTCTAGTCCTCCATAACCAAGCAGTGTGGAGGGCTTCTCCAAAACTCAAGTCTGACCTTCTTATTCTGGGGCTGCGATGGCTACCCATGCACCTCCCTCGCCTGGTCACCAAACACTTTCCCCCACTGTCTACCCAGTGCCCGGCAGCATCTCCTCACCCTCCCAAGACTCAGCCTCTCACCTAAAGGTCTTCTGCGCTTACATCAGCTCACTTGTCAACCCTCTATCTTCCTACACAAGCATCCGAAGCCACATTTTAGTGCTGGCAGGCTGCTGTGAGTATGAGGGGGTGGGGGGACCTGAGCCTCAGCGCTTGGATCCCTTGCCCTAGAGGCAAGACTCGAACTCCACAGCCCTGCGGCTGCCAGCAGGGTGCGCGGAGCTCGGGACCGGGGGCGGGGGTCGGCGCTCCGGCGATGAAGAACGCGGGCTTTGATTCGGGACTCCGGCGTGGACCCAGACGCTAATTAAAATCGCCTGGGCCGCGGGGGCGGCGGGGCGGGCACAAAGCCGGCTTTGACCCGGCGGCACAGGCCCGGCTTGTGGGACGTGTTTGTTTTTGCTCGTAAAGCGCAGCGGCCCAGAGGAGCCTGGCGAGGGCCCCTGAGGCCACGGCCTTTCTCCCTGCTTGCTCCCGGCAAGCCCCAGCCCTGGGCAGGAGCTTCTGCGCTCCCTGCCTCGGTTTCCCCCTCCATTGACGGGTAACAACGATAGCACAGCAGTGTTATCTGTGAAGGTTACTGAGTCCCAGGCCCCGACCTAAAGCTCTTCCCACTCTACAGACGAAGTCCAGAGATCGCCTTGCCTAAGGTCACAGGGTTCTGAGTGAAAGATCCAGGGCTGGAACCAGTCTCTCAAAGCCACCGGAAGCCGTCTCTCCGAAGAGGGAGAGCTAAGAAAGGCCAGCTGGCAACAGAAAGGTTTCAGCAAGGGAGGGGTTTCCCTGCTCAAGTCCCATCCTGCAGCCCAGGTGTAGGCAGTCTAGCAGGGGACTAGACGGAATTCCCTGGGGCCCTCAGGCTCCTTCCAGTCCAGTCTTTGGGGCTCCTGGCTGCACATCGGTGGCGACTGCTCTGGTTGGGGAGGCGTCCAACGGTTAGGTTGGGTGAGGGGGTGTATGGGTGCGCCTTCAGGGTGCAGGTTTGTGCGGATGGGTGAGAACCAGGAAAAGATGGGAACCTCCCCGTGGTTGGAGGGACGCTCCGGCTGCAGTGGTCACTCACTGAAGTCTGGAGCCTGGGCTCTCCGCTTATGCTCCCCTCCCCCTCCCCCCTCCCCCGCAGCCTTCCGGCTTGCCCCGTGGCTCTCCGCTACCCACTTTTTTCACCACCTAGCTTCAGCACCTATTTATTCAGCTCAGAGCGGGTTATGACTTCCAAGCACCGCCCCTTCCCCCACGCTCCCAGCTCCTCTTTGAAATAGCCATCCTAGGGTATTGACTTGCGCAACGCCTTTGTCCTTCGTGTCAGACCAGAAGCCCCCAGGGTGGCACTGTAAGGCATTGCCAACCCACCCTCCCCCACCATGACCACTTTCCCGCTTACAAGCTGGCCCAGAAAGACCCACTGCAGAGTTTTCTCTGCTGTGGGCCAGGGCTCAGCCTAGCCTTCCTCCACAAGGCTCAGTCAAGGCCTGTGTTGGGGCTTTGGGATAGGACGGGATCCTTCGGAGAACAGCAGGAGACTGCGGGGAGGAGGCTCGGCTCACTGTTGAAAACAGGAACAAAGTAACTTGACAATTCCCATCCAGTGAGAATGGCAACATAGAGGTGTCTCCCACCTGACTCCTGCTACCTCTCAGATTGCCCCTTTAGCAACTTGAGCTCTTCCCTCCCTCCACCCCACCCCCACTGGCCCAGTGTCTGCAGATGGAAGCCTTGGGAGAGCGCTGATCCCAGCCACCTGTGAGGAGGAGGAGGAGGAGGAGGCAGCCAGAGGGAGGGCATCTCAAGACTCTCTCCTTCCCTAAGCCCTGGGAGCCTGAGCTTGGACAGAGACACTATTAAGACAAAATTTGCCAACATGGCTTCTAAAAATAGCTCGGGCTGGCAAGGCCCACCTGGCACAGACTGCACCTTTGCGGCTGCTGGCCTGCTCCCCTAAGCACGCTGGCCACCAGTCTGTCAGCAAACATGTCACTCTGCCCTCCTCGACCCATGGTTTAAGGGGCCACTGCAGCTCTGGTGGTGGGACCAGGCTAAAGACTCAGGAAAATGAGACTTGTCCCAAAGTGCTGAGGAGGGGGCAGGGAGTGGGGTGAGGGTGGGCATGAACATCTCCTCCATAGGAGAGGAGGAGGAGGCACTACCTACAAGGAGCGCTGAAGATGCGAGGTCTGAAAAGGCTCAAAACAGCCTTCCTTCCTTCAGAGGAAAAGGAAAAGATAAGTATCAGCTCAGGACCCCCAAGACCAAGTTTCAGCACAAAGGAGATTTATTTTCCCTAGAGGGACAGAGGGTAGGGATAAGAGGCAAAGATAGGAGATGAAGAAGAAGTGCAAAGTAGCCAGAGAGAGGAAGGAGGGGTATCTGTCTCCCAGAGTGGGACAGAGGTCAAAGGGGAAGCCTCTTGTTAGGATGAGGTGTTTAAATTTAATTGGGCATGTTAATTAGGTGAGCCAATGGGGGGGGCTTTGATTGCTGGACCTCAATACTTTGATAGCTGGACTCGGTAGTCAGCCTCAGGAAGAGGAAATGGCCAAATAAGGTAGTAGACTTTAGAGACGAGCTTTAGACATGTAATCTAATCGTTTTCAGCAAGGCAGGGGGTATGGAGGAGAAGGACGTGGCCTCCCAGAGCCATGCTCCACACCATAGAGCTGGCCAGAGTCCCTGTACACTCTTCTACAGAGGAACCTGGTCCAATCCAAGTAGAAAACACCTGGGAGATAACCTATGAGGAGAGGAGGGGCGGGGCTTGGGAGGCTGTTGTCCATCATCTTCTTAGAGTTCTAGGTGTGGATGGGCCCATGGTTGCTCTTGCCCCGCCCCCGACCTCAGAGCCATAAAGGAACCAGAGACCTTGTCTTGTCCAACTCTTTAACTGAACACATAAGAAAACTAAGGCCCAAACTGCTGGTGTAACTTGCCAGGTCCCTCAAGCCACTGGCACGGATGACGTAGAGACCAGGTCTGCTGGCGGATGCAGTTTCCAACAGGCCCCACGGGCTACCCTCTCCCACTGGCAGATGGAATGGCCGCCATTGACAACAAATCTCAAAATGCTCCTTCTCCACCGTCTTCTGAGCACCTACTGTGTGCTAGACACTGGGCTCACAGAGGTGGGCTAGACAGGCAGACTCCTGCTTTCCAGTAAGTTCCACTGCAGTCTAGTGGTAAGAATGACTCAAAGCAGCACATTCAGCTCGCCGCGTGCCCTGGGGCTCTTATATAACCAGAGCCAGTGTTGGGTTTCCCAGCATGGCGCTTAGCCTTCGTTGTCAACTAGTCTGGATTAAGAAATAGTTCTCTGAGTGTGTCTGTGAGAGCATTTCCAGAAAAGTCTAGGTGGGAAGACCCACCTTGAATGTAAGGGACATCATGCCAAGGGCTGGGGTCTTTGACTGAATGGAAGGAAGAAAGTGAGCTGAGCTCCAAGCATTTGTTTGTGTCTGCTTCCTGGCTATGGACAGTATACCCAGCTATCTCACCATGACTTCCTGCATGATGGACCGTACCCTCAAACTGTGAGCTACATTAGGTCCCTCCTTCCTCAACCGTTCTGTCAGTTATGATGTCAAAGAGGTAAGAAAAGCAATATATATATATATATACCCAGGTTACAGTGGGGTGGGGGTGGGGGCAACAGGGGTCAGGCAAGCTAATAACTTGCTCTTTGTTGGTGGAGACTAGTTACTTGCTTCTGGGAGTCTCTTCTTGCAGATGCCCTCATGGATCAGAGCGACAAGGTCTCTGGAGTCCCTGTGATCAGAATTGTCGGGTGCCCCTGCAATCGTATCTCTCCGTAGAGCTTGTTGGCATTCCCTGAACAGTAAATAGGTCAGTCCTCTGCTCTCCTCTGCATTACATAGCATCTCTCCAGCGGTCCCCGGTAATCTATCAAGGCAGCCACTTACGGCCTCCCCTGGCATATAGAGTAAAGCTGGGCTGTAATCTTCTCTGCTTGTTAAAGGTTCTTGGGTAGATACAAAACATGTGACCTCTCTCCAAGAGTCCTTCTCAACAGCTCTGGGTCATTAGCCCTGATAAAGACCAGGGCACTACTGGCTCTCTTTTCACATTGGGTTGAATTCTCTTCAGGGTGTTCATTGCAGTGGCCTATTGCGTATCTACTGACGAGTCTCCATGTTCATGGAGGTATGTCACCACATGCATACCTCCCAGGTGCTGCCTACAATTTCCCAGAACTCCATGAAACAATCCTTGCCTGGAGTCTACCCCTCAATCTCACATATGGGCCACCAGTGCTCAGACAGAACACCCTGGGGGGCGGGGACCAGTTGTCCCATTGTTAGCTGACTCCTGGCCCTGGCATCCATCCCTGAAGTCCTCTGCCTCCCCCTGCCCCCACTGCCCCCATGCCTCCACAGTACCCGTGTGGCTTTCTTCCCCTGAATTTGAACCGCACACACTGAGATTTCCTGAAACCTTCTGAGCTGAAAGGAAGGCGTCCCAACCACTGTGAGCTTCTGGGGACCCTGGGTAAGTCATGTGCCTCTTCTGAACTCAACTCTCCCACCTAGAAACTGGGGAGACCAAATCCCCATTTCTCCATGCTGTCCCATGAGGCTTGAACTTGGCAAGGGGGCAGGGTTTGGGAGACGAAAATGAGGTCACAAATTGGACAGTGCACAGAGACTGGGCATCCAGTTACAAGTGACTCATGGCGGGTGAGCTCACCCATGTGGAAACACCAAATAGCAACCCCTGCCCTCGTTCAGGCCTAGAAGAGGATCCCGTTGCTCAGCCTCTGAACACAGAAAAGCCCCTCTTGAGTATCCTACACCATTTGCAGTAGAAAAGAGGGTGAGACACCCCCCCCCACCCCACCCCACCCCACCTCCGCCAACACAAGCCTCCAGGACCTCATAGTCTCTCTTGGGAAGAACAGGCTCCCATAGTCACCACCTGGGTCACCTCGACTATGCCACTCCTGTTCAGTGTGCCTCTGTTGTGTGACTTTTCCTGGGGAGACATGAACAAATGTCTACTTTACCCCAGATAGAGCACCGAAGACAGACCAAAGAAATGATTCCATTCAAGGCTAACTTTGGTGCACCAGTGAGTTAGGGGAGGGGCAGGGCATTACAGATGGGATTTTTGGTGACTGAAAAGCAGCTGAGGCAGCCTGAGGACAATGCTGATGGTCTGAGAGTCTCTTCTCATCAGCAGTAATTGGTCACTGCTTATAGAACCAGCCTTGTGACTAATATGTTTTCAAGTGGGGCCTGTAGCTTGTAAGTTCCTGTACTTGAGGGGGGTCTTAACAGACTTTGAGAAAACAGCCTGATACCTCATTGTTTTCACAGGTCAGCCCCATCTGCTAGGGGGTACCCTCAGTCCTCAGACCACAGGGGAGCAGAATGATCTTCAAGAAAGCTGCAGGGAGGCTGACCCAACAGCACACTCGGTGGTAGGCAACCAAGATAGTTCATGTCCAAGCCTGATCCTTGCTGAAAGTGATACTGCTGCAGACGCTGAGGGGTGTGGCCGTGCCAGCTGCCTCTTTCAATAGCGAGCCCAGGGTTGGCTCATGCTGGGTGCTGAGCAGAACCGAGCACTGACCTGTGGCCTCAAGAGGACATGCGTTATGGCCACAGCGACCTCAATACCCAGTCCCGTACTCCCACTGGCACCTCTGACCATAGCTCAGCTCTATACACGCAGCTACCTTCCCAGAGAGTGCCAGTCGACAGAAAGATGAAGGCTGTGTATCTCTCGGCATCAGATGATCTATAGGACTTCCCTAGCCCCAACATGTCCCACAAATGAGGCAGTCATGGGTCTTCTCCCTGTCCCCAGGACACACCTCAGCTGCATTTTCTCTGTGCTAGGAGGTAGCAGTGACACATTCCACTCCGTCATGTACACAGCCCTCCACTCTCACCCCCACCCCCACCCCCGCCCTCACCAGAGTCCTCTTGAAAGCAAACTTTGGGTCTGACCTGGCAGGTGTTCTCTGCATTGGGACAGCGGTTGAGAGGATCTCCTAGACCCTGGCTTTGTTCTGCTGGGAGAAGGGAGTGATGAGTGCTAGGCCAGATGTAAGCAGACTTCCATTCTTGAGACTTGGGTGAGTTTACAGAGAACTGAAATGGAGGCATTTCAGGCATTGGGGGTGAGGGGAGCCACTGTGACCCCTAGGTCCTTCAGCAGGAAGCTGAGCAGCAGCAGGTGAGGTGCTGGGGAACAGGCAGGAGGAGACAGGCTGATGGGGTAAGAAAAGGCAGTGCATCTGGGATGGGAGGGAAGAGAACAGTCAAGAAAGACAGTGGGCAGAGAGCGCAGAGGTCAGATGGGTAGGAAGGGACTTAGCAGAGGGGTCATGCCAAGCTAGGTCACAGCTGCACACCTAGGGCAGGAACCACTGAGGATGGAATGACATCACTTGGCCGCTGAAAACCTCATGTATGAAAGACAAATTCTTTTCTTTCTTTTTTTTTTTTTAAATTCTTTTACGTATTTAGTCTATATGTGTGAGTGTTCTGCCTCAGTGCATGGGTGTCTACCACATGTATGCCTGGTACCAGAAGAAGTCAGAAGAGAGAATCATGTTCCCCTGGAACTGGAGTCAGGGAAGGTTGTGAGCCACCATGTGGGTACTGGGAGCCAAACCTGGGTCCTCTGCGAGAATCACCATTGCTTTTAACCACTGAATCATCTCTCCAGCTCATGAGTTCCTTCTTTTAGGAAATATTTTGGAGTCACTTTATTGTATGATGGTTGGGGACCCTCTGACGTCCCCTCTGAACTTGGGTGGCACAGACTTGCCAGTCAAAGTGATATCAACTAAGCTGAAGCGGTAGGCACAGAGGAAGTCCCAAAGGGACCTCTGAGCAGGCAGAGAGCATGTTCCCTGGGTAACAGGCACATCAGAGAATGGCACAGATGCTCCTTGGCTCACCGTGGAGGGATTCCCCAATAAGCCCATCCCAAGTTTAAAGTATTGGAAAAGGAATATGCAGAAAACACACCTCCGCCATCAGTGTGCTCAGAGCCTGAACAGTGGTCTACACAGTTAGATGGTGTCATCTGACAGAAAGCCTATTTTATACTAAAGTGTTGATTGTCTCTGAACAGACACAGATAGGCGTTTTGAACACACAGTGGGATAGGAAACACAGACAGAATATGCAAACACCATGGAGTCTACAGTAGGGTGTGAGTGGTTCTCCCTTCTGAAAGCATGGTTGACTGGGCAGTAACTTTTTGCTGCCAGAACTAAGAGAGATTCATAAAGCACAGTACAAGGATGGGGAAAAGACAGGAACTCAAAATTCCAGGTACAGTTTCTACAGACTTTGAATCATTTTCCTGCCACCATCTTAAAGTTGAAAACCCCCTCTGTTCACACATAACACCCTGTTTCTTAGTCTGGGGAATAAGCGAGTATTCATCCTAGTATCCTCATATCCTGTCACGTGTTGAAATATTTTATTTTACAAAGCATCTGTAAAAGGCCTGGGAAGATGTCACTAAACCACTTGCTTGCAAGCCTGAGAGTCAGAGTTCAGTTCCGACATCCACATAAAAAATAGCTAGGCATGAGGGTGCACATTTGTCATCCCAGGTTGGGTGCTCCCTGAGAAGATAAGCCCAAGGTTACCTGAGGTCAAACTCTGCTCTGCACACTCATGCTTGCCCGTGCACGCACACACACGTGCACACACACACACACACACACACATACACACACACACCATGTAAAGAAAATTGCATGAGTTTTATTATTTTCCTTTTATCTTTGGAATTTTTTACATGATCTATATTGAACAGGTATGGGAAAACATAACCAAAATTCTTAGACTAAATAAACTTTTTTTTTTTTTGGAATGACCCCAATTTGAGTTTTCACTGGAAACCAAGCATAGCTAGTTAAGCAGCTGCATTCTCACCTTACCTTAGACTCACAGGCTGGACAGATGGACCCTGCCCACCTCACCTGCCTTGTCCCCAGCTAACCCTCCAACCCCTCCCCTCCTCTGGAGTGCATCCTCCCATCCTCCCATGCTCCGTGGAAGGAAGGAAGGACACTGGGGAGCATCTGCTTGAAAATCAGTGCCCTGCCCTCCAGCTGGGCACCCCACTCACATGAGCCCAACGTGCAACATGACATGTGAAAGTCAGAAGACACTTCGTGGGAGGCAGTTCTTGCCTTCTACCATGGGGCATCTGGGGATTGAACTCAGGTCACCAGGACTGGCAGGAAGTCCCTTCACACCACTGAGCCGTCTCCCCAGCCCCAGTGTGTTGTTTTAAAGCCACTGAAGTTTGTGGTAAGTTGTTCTAGTAGAGTTAGACGCTAACACAGTAATGGCTGCATTCCGAGGCTCCCTCTGGCTGGCGATCTGCAGATGCTGTCCTTATGAAAGAGCTAAACAACAGAAAGATGGATTCTAGTTTTTGTCCTAATTTTGACCTGGACTTGGAGCAGCCGGGGCACCTTCTCTTGGTGCCTTCGGTTCTCCTGTCAAGTAGCAATTACTTGGCTTTGTGTGATCCTCATCTACTGTGTGCATGTGTGTGTGCGCGCGCGCATGAGCACATGAGCATTGGGAGACTCCAACTCTCAGTGAACACTTGCTAACTCATTCAGTGCAGAGCTCTGTATTGGGAGGTAGAGCACAGATGAGTCAGCCCTATTTCCCTTCTAGATGAGGAACCAGAAAGACATGTAAGCTTCACATGTGTATGATGAGCATACATACAATTATGGGTGTAAATAAACATACATATTGGGTCCACATACAGGGGATGCAGTCACGGAAGACTTGTTGGTCAAGGTTGACACCAGAGCTGGGCATTGAAGGATGAGCAGGAGTTAGGTTGACAAGGCAAACAAGGGGGTGAGAATAAGACAGAGCAAGCCAAGCCACGAAAACACTTAAGTCGTGATTCCCCAGAGATGAGTAAGAACAGAGGTACGAGCAGTTGGGTGGCATTGATTGGGGAGTGTGGGATGATTGGCAGGAGCATGACGTGGGCATCAGTGTTCGGCATGAGCCTGTGTGTCCTCCAGACCAGGGCTGGGCCAGGAGACAGTGTGTAACAGAAAGGAGCCCTTTCTGGTGTCTCACTGTGTTCCCCCAGACGTGTGTAAAAGGCCTGGCAGCTGCCTTGGTCTCCTGGTGGTGGGAGGGAGGGGCTGGGGCCATGCCAAATTACAGCTACTGAGTAGAGGCCAGAGTGACCTCGAGAGCTGGCTTTCATCATCGCAGGCTCATGCTCTTGGACTTGGAACCAGAGATGCGTGGAAGAGACGGTGGGAAAGCAGAGTGGGTGGCAGGAGATGCCAGGAGGGAGAAGAAAGCAGCTGGGGCAAGCTGGGGGTTAGACCGCAGCTTGGATGCCATCTGTCACACTGTGGGACCTTAGACCAGGTGCTTGCTCATGCTGGGTCTGTCTTGATGGCGTAGGTCTTGATGCTGTCCCTATCGGAGCCTCCTTGTTGGAAGACAGCAATCTTGAGGCTTTCTGTTCATTTCTACAGATATAGCTCTCATTGTGGGTGGCAGGGACCTGCCATGGCTGCCAGAGTTGAAAGCAGAACGTTAGCAGCAACGTGCCTTGGAGGACTTGCACATCTTGTTGGATGGTCACACTCTGAGACCCATGTGGGGTGAACTGGCTCCTGTCAGAGTCAATCTGCAGCTACCTCTAAACTTGGGGCATCTCAGCCCCTGGCCACACAGGCCCTGTTCTGTATCTGCCCGTGGCCTCCTCAGCTGGCTCTTACACAGCAACTCATAGGTAAGATGCCTTTACAGACCTTCTAGAACAAACCACTGCTGACTGCCATCTTATACACAGATTCCCCGCTGCCTCCACATTTCTAAAGTCAAGCATCTAACATCTCGGAGTGAGCAGGGATGGTTTATCCTGTGGCCCTTTCTCCCTGGTCACCTCCATGTCCTCATTGGGCCTGTATAGTTACTTCTCTGTTGCCATGACAAAATACTATGACCAAAAGCAACTTAAGAAAAAAAAAAGGGCTGGGTGGTGGTGGCACATGCCTTTAATCTCAGCACTAGGGAGGCAGAGGCAGGTGGATTGCTGTGAGTTCAAGGCCAGCCTGGTCTACAAAGCGCGTCCAGGACAGCCAAGGCTCCACAGACAAACCCTGTCTCAAAAAACAAACAAACAAACAAACAAACAAACAAAAAAAGGTTTATTATGGCTTATGGTTCCTGATGGATGAGAGTCCACAATGACGCGGAAGGCATGACATGGCATGGTAGCAGGGGCAGGAAGCTGTCTAAACATCTTCATTCACATACAGGAAGCAGAAAGAGAGGACAGAACTTGAGGTGAGGTTATAAACCCTCAAAACCCACCTCCAGCCGGGCATGGTGGTGCACACCTTTAATCCCAGCACTTGGGAGGTAGGGGCAGGCGATTGCTGTGAGTTCAAGGCCAGACTGGTCTACAAAGCAAGTCCAGGACAGCCAAGGCTACGCAGAGAAACTCTGTCTTGAAAAACAAAACAAAACAAAACAAAACAAAAAAACCTTCCAACAAAGCACTTCCTCCTGCAAGGTTCCACTGCCTTCTAGCACTCAGAGGACAAAAAGGTTGATCTCTGTGAGCTTGAGACCAGCCTGGTTACCATAGCAAATCCCAGGCCAGCCAGGGTGCATAGTGAGACCCTGTCTCAGAAAATAAAATAAAATGTGTGTATGTGAGAGTGTGTGGTATATGCCAGGAGAAAATCCAGTATGCTTTAATTTCACTCTGCCTTATTCCTTTGAGAAAGGGCCTCCCCATGTACCTGGAGCTAGGATGGTGACAGCAAACTCCAGTGATCCTCCTGTCCCCACACCCCACGGTGCTGGGCTTACTGGCACTGACATGGCTGTGCCCAATTTTTCACACTGATCCCGGGCTCTGAACACAAGTCCACATGCTTGCACAGCCGGTGCTCACCCCCACTGAGACATCTCTCCACTCCCATAATTCCTCTTTAAAGACTATCTCTTCCCCCTGGCAGTGGTGGTGCTTACTTTTAATCCCAGCACTTGAGAGGAGGCAGATCTCTGTGAGTTCGAGACCAGCCACGTGATCTACAGAGCTAGTTTCAGGACAGCCAGGGCTACATAAAGGTATGATCAGATTCTGAGGTGTTGGGGGCTAGGGCTTCAAACTATGAATTTTGGCAGTTTAGCCCACAACGAAAGGCTTTGCCTCTGGGTACAGGTGGAGACTCAAAGTGCCAGCTCCATGGGCTCCTCCAGGCCTGGCATATGGTTGGCATTTGACAAGTGTTTGCAGAATGAATGCATACCTTACCAAGCTTAGGGTGGCATCCAAGCACTTGCTATTTAGAGAGTTCAATGGTTGGTTTTTTTGTTTTGTTTTGTTTTTGTTTTTTCAAGACAGGGTTTCTCTGTGTAGCGTGGCTGTGTAGCCTGTAATCCAGGCTGCCCTGGACTCACTTTGTAGACCAGGCTGGCCTCGAACTCACAACTATCCGCCAGCCTCTGCCTCCCGCTATGGTTGGCTTTGACCCATCTGCTGCATAAGGATTGTGTCTCATTTCTTGGTTGCTTCCTAGGAGGCTTCAGTCTGTGTCAGGAGATGAGTCCTGATGCTGGCCCTCTACAAACGTCATGTTCATGTTGGCCTGCCTTGGGCCCTCTCCAGAAAGTCTGGGACACGATAGAAAAGGCAGGTCGTTTGTGCTGCCTTCACATCCTTACTCTCTAGACACCTGGCCTCTGGTCTGTGTAAGGGCGGAAGTGGGGTTCTAGTATACTCGTTTGACATCATCTACTCAAAACTCCAGTGGCTTCCCCACTATCAGGGTTGAGTCCAAACACTCCTGAGCATCCTTCTTATGTGTAGCCTTTGCCTCGGCCCAGACCTCACCTAAGCTCTCCCCCGGCTCAGCTTGTGGTTTTAGCCACACCAGCACTGGCACTGGTCCTGCAGGCCACCATTGCTTTCACCTCTCAGCTCAGCACATGCTCGCTGGGATGTGTTCCCCACCTGTCTGCCCAGAAAATATCTCTTTATTTTGGTGGGACGGTTTTATAAAAAAATATATATTATTTATTTTAAAAAATATTTTTTATTTAAAAGAAAAACCAGCCACTGAACTTATGAAAGTCTGTGGGCTGTGGGAACAAGGGCCATCTGGTAGACCCCTCATGTTTCCCTTGCTTCCCTGTGTCACCTCACCATGCTGAGCACATTGGTGATGAATGACCCTTCCAAGACTCTCTTTACCTGAAGATGAGGTTGAGCTAATGAGTAGTTTCTGGGTCCTGGGGCCCCAAAAAGGCCTCACAAGGTTGTTTTGGGTGAGGAAAGTGCCAAGGAGGGCAGACTGAGGGACAAGAGCAGCTCACGATAGGCTCCAGAGAAAAGCCGTTTTCCGGAAGTACATATTTTGTTTAATTTACTGTGGCGGCTGGTGTGTGTGTGTGTGTGTGTGTGTGTGTGTGTGTGTGTGTGTGTGTGTGTGCGTGCGCGCGCACCCATATGCACAAGTGAGAACATGGGGGAGGTCAGAGAAAAAATTGTGGGAGTCAGTTCTCTCCTTCTACCTGTGGAATTGAATTAATTTGTCAGGCTTGCCAGCAAACACTTTTACCCACTGAACCATCTTGTTGACCCTTAGTTAATTAATCGATTACTATTTGTAGAGAGCATGCACACCACAGCACACTTGTGGAAGTCAGAGGACAACTCTCGGGGGCCATCAGTTCTCTCCACTTTGTTTTGAGGCAAGACCTCTCTGTGTGGAGGACTCTGGGCTAGCCGGCTCGTTGGCTTCCGGCAGATTCTCCAAGCTCCATTTCCCAGCATGCTATATAGGATGCAGGTTCAAGGAATTTCAAGTCATCAGGCTTGCACAGCGAGTACCTTTACACGGGGAGCCATCTCCCCAGCCCCAGGAACACACAGTTCATCCTCTCTTGCACGAGTTCACGATGAGCAGGGCTGATCTCACGGCTCCCACTTCTGTCCCCATCCCCTGAAGTTCAGAGCATGCAGAGTTGGGGGGCTGGCAGGGCTGGCTAGAAAACTCCAGAGAGGTGAGAGGAAGACAGCCCCCAAGGAGAGAGGCTAGAAATCACCAGTAAAGAAGAGAGGAGCCAGGGAGGGCAGAGGCCTGACTTCTGCTCCCAGTCCTGTCGTGAGGCCTCAGGAAGCTCCTTGCTTTGGTCTTTTGACCCTTAGCAACTTTCAGAGTCTCTTCATTTTCGACCTGGAAATGAGCAGACTGGACCAGGTATTCACAAAGGTCCTGTCTGGCCCTAGCTGGGAAGATTTGGGAGTGTGGCCATCTTACAGTTATGTGTCAAAAACTGTGCCCAGCTTATATACACAGATTTCATGGACTCATAGCCAGCCAGGGATTTGGGGAGATATGTCAGTGGGTCTGGAAAGAACTAAGTTTTCCTGCACTGGACCATGACCCACAGTTCTGGTAGGCCCAATGAGGCTCTCAACACTAATGAGACTAGCGACCTAGGGAGCCATTTAGAAACCTGGCCTGCCTATTTTGGGGTAAAGCCACGTAACTCTTTGCCTGACTCAGAGGTGACAGTCCTGACCATGTTCTTGGGGGCGGATGGCCAGCACCCATCATGGGCCATCTGAGATCAGGTATGACTTAGGGACCAGGTCTCTGGCCATGTGGACGACTTCTGTTGGCCTTATCCTTCCCAGGCCTGCCCAAGCAGGACAAGGGCAGCTGCCCTAGGCCAGAGCCTGCAGCCATCCCCTGGACCATGCCTTCAGATTCAGTTGGTGAAGACAGGCCTCCTGGGAGAGCCAGTTGACCTCTCTGTTATTTGCTTCTCAAAGTTGGAAAAACTGCACTTTGCACCTGGCAGTACTTGATGATGATGCTGGGTTGTCTGTCTGTCTGTCTGTCTTTCATTTATTTACTTATGTATTTATAAGAAGCAGTAATGCTCGTGCTTACAGAACCATCAGTTTCACGGCCTCCTTTATCTCCCACCCCAACAGTAATCCCTGAAGATGAGGTTGAGCTACGTAGCCTTTTCCACTGGCAGCATTTTCCCGTGAATTCTCCTTTTTGGCACCACAAGCCACTTTGTGTGTGCGTGTGTGTGTGGGGGGGAAGGGGTTGGTACAGGGCTGATATGGCATCATCTCTGATTGCAGATTAGGAAACCAAGGCACAGACTTTAAGGTCGGTTGTCCAAGGCTGAACAGCAGCATGGACCTAAACCAAGGAGCCTGGGTCCTCTGAGTCAGTCAGTTCCCTGCACGCCATACCTCTATTGTCACCTGAGTGCTCAGGGTCAGCGTCTCCCCAAAACAAGAAGGGCAGAAGGGTATGACGTCTTATGACACGAAATCCTAGCACAAGGGGAAACTGAGGCAAGAGGGCGGGGAGTTCAAGGTTATCTTCAGCTACATAGGTAGTGTGAGGCCAGGCTGGTTAGCTTTTGACAACTGGAGTCACCACGGAACAGAATCGCCTCTATCAGATAGGCAAGTCTGTGAGGGGGGGGCGTTTCCTTGGTTACTGATTGATGTGAGAGAGCCCAGCCCACTGTGGGTGGTGTTCCTGGACCAATGGTCCTGTGTTGTGTAGGAAGGCAAGCTGAGCCAAGGCGAGCAAGCCCTCAGACAGGTTCCTACAGAGTCTCTCTTTCAGTTCCTCCCTTGACTTCCTTTGATGACAGACTAAACCTTCAAGCCAGATGAACCCTTTCTCCTCAAGGTGCTTTTGGTCTGAGTTTTTATCTTGTTCGGATGCACTGTGATCAGCAAGTATAAACCAAATACAGTGCCCTGAGGTGGTGCAATCCGTGACTTATAGCAACAGAAAGCAAGAGACATCGTCTCAAGAACAAAACAAAAGAACAGCAGAAAGGGCATCAGCTGCCTGCCCTGGGCTCTGCATCTGTTTTCCCACAGGTGCGCTTACCCACCGCTTCACCTGAAACCACTGCCTCTTAGCTAGGGAATACCAGAGCCATGCTTCCCTCTGAGGCCTGGGGTCTGCAGGCCCTTCCCCTCCCCCACACTAACAGCGTAGTGCTTAGTGAACCTGGCTGACTGTCCAGCATCAGAAAACCACAGAAAAACAAACATCCATATACTTCTTACTCGCTCCTACAATGCCTCCCAGCTCCTCTCACTCACCCCTGCAATGCCTCCCAACTCCTCTCACTCACCCCTGCAATGCCTCCCAACTCCTCTCACTCACCCCTGCAATGCCTCCCAACTCCTCTCACTCACCCCTGCAATGCCTCTCAACTCCTCTCACTCACCCCTGCAATGCCTCCCAACTCCTCTCACTCACCCCTGCAATGCCTCCCAACTCCTCTCACTCACCCCTGCAATGCCTCCCAACTCCTCTCACTCACCCCTGCAATGCCTCTCAACTCCTCTCACTCACCCCTGCAATGCCTCCCAACTCCTCTCACTCACCCCTGCAATGCCTCTCAACTCCTCTCACTCACCCCTGCAATGCCTCCCAACTCCTCTCACTCACCCCTGCAATGCCTCCCAACTCCTCTCTCACCCCTGCAATGCCTCTCAACTCCTCTCACTCATCCCTGCAATGCCTCCCAACTCCTCTCACTCACCCCTGCAATGCCTCTCAACTCCTCTCACTCACCCCTGCAATGCCTCTCAACTCCTCTCACTCACCCCTGCAATGCCTCCCAACTCCTCTCACTCACCCCTGCAATGCCTCCCAACTCCTCTCACTCACCCCTGCAATGCCTCCCAACTCCTCTCACTCACCCCTGCAATGCCTCCCAACTCCTCTCACTCACCCCTGCAATGCCTCTCAACTCCTCTCACTCACCCCTGCAATGCCTCCCAACTCCTCTCACTCACCCCTGCAATGCCTCTCAACTCCTCTCACTCACCCCTGCAATGCCTCCCAACTCCTCTCACTCACCCCTGCAATGCCTCCCAACTCCTCTCTCACCCCTGCAATGCCTCTCAACTCCTCTCACTCACCCCTGCAATGCCTCCCAACTCCTCTCACTCACCCCTGCAATGCCTCTCAACTCCTCTCACTCATCCCTGCAATGCCTCCCAACTCCTCTCACTCACCCCTGCAATGCCTCCCAACTCCTCTCACTCACCCCTGCAATGCCTCCCAACTCCTCTCACTCACCCCTGCAATGCCTCCCAACTCCTCTCACTCACCCCTGCAATGCCTCCCAACTCCTCTCACTCATCCCTGCAATGCCTCTCAACTCCTCTCACTCATCCCTGCAATGCCTCCCAACTCCTCTCACTCACCCCTGCAATGCCTCCCAACTCCTCTCACTCACCCCTGCAATGCCTCCCTACCCCTCTCACTCACCCCTGCAATGCCTCCCAACTCCTCTCATTCATCCCTGCAATGCCTCCCAACTCTTCTCATTCATCCCTGCAATGCCTCCCAACTCCTCTCACTCACCCCTGCAATGCCTCCCAACTCCTCTCACTCACCCCTGCAATGCCTCCCAACTCCTCTCACTCACCCCTGCAATGCCTCCCAACTCCTCTCACTCACCCCTGCAATGCCTCCCTACCCCTCTCATTTGCTCCCGCAATGATTTCTGATACTACAACTCAATCATATCCCTACCTGCTTCCTACACCTTAGGTTAGAAAACCCAACAGCTTTTTAATCACTAATTTATCCTCCTTTTAAGTCCAGTTGGTCAGGTTCTGGGCATCTTACCTCACAATTCATTTATTCACCCAGCAGATAACTGCATGCTCTGCCTTTCTGGGTCCACTTTGTATCCCACTGCTGTATAATATATGATCCATGGTCCCAATTTTCTTCATTTGATGTTGTTAGAAGTACATCTGCCCCTGTAGTCTCACTTCGTTGCTTTTCAGGGATGAATAATATTCCTTCAATCAATATACCACGTTTTACTTACTCATTGTGTTGATGGACATTTGTGTTATTTCCATTTTTGGCTATGTATGAGTTTCTGTGTGGGTGCATGTTTTGGAGGAATGGAGATAAAACACTTCGTTGTGGAATTTCTGCACTACATGTGTTCACTATAGTAAGGAACTGCCAATTTTCCAAAGCAGCTGCAGGGTTCCAGTGGTGTACAGCTTCATTAAATCTACTTTTCTCTCCTTTTTGTAGCCATTCTGGTGGAGCAGAGTAGCACACACAACCTTAGTTTACATTTCTCTACTGACTAATGATGCTAAACACTTTTCTTTTTTTCAGATGCCCACTGGAAATTTGCATGTTCTTTGGGAGAATTATTTGTGCATACTCCCTGGCAAATTTTTCAGTTTTTCAGTTGGATAATTTGCCTTTGTACTACTGAATTACTTACATATTCTGGATACAATTCCCTATTACTACCCAGGTGGGTCTTTGAGGAAGTCTCTTGAAACTCCAGTTCATCTTTTCTTTAGCCCCTTTGCATCCATGTGTCTAAGAAAGCTTTGCTTCTCTCAAGGTCGTGAAGATTGACCCATTCTCCTCCAAGAGTTTTATACGTTTTAGCTCTTGTGTTTAGGTGTTAGGACCCATTGTTAGTTTAAAATTTCAATACATTTTATCAAAAGCTTCAAAGATTTGTTTTATTATTTATTTGTGTGTGTGTGGTGGAGGAGGGTAGGTACTCAAGGAGGCCGGAAGAGATGCTCTGTAGTTACAGACGGTTGGGAGCCACCACGTGGGCTCTGGGAACCGAACCCAAGTCCTCTGCAAGAGCAGCCAGTGCTCTTAACCACTGAGCCATCTCTCGGGACCCCTATCTTAACTATTTTAAAAGGCAGATTAATAGTGTTGAGGACACCAGGGTTGCATTCACTCTCTAGACTCATTAACAAGCTGCCCCAGCCCTACTCAGTTCTCACATAACATAAGAAAGGGATTCAGTCTCGTTCCTTGGCATGTGGGTATGTACTTGTCTGAAGTCAGTTGCTGAAAGGACACCTGTTTCTCCCTTTTCTTATCTGGTTCCCCAGGGAGGGAGATCCCTGAATCTAATTTATTTCTTCTTATTTCTCTTTGATCACAACTACTAACAAACCAAAACCACTCCGCCCCAATGACCAATAACCACCAACTCCTCCCCTTGGGGCCTTAGCATTTATATAACCTCTGAAAATTTCCCAGAATTCCAAACGACACACAATTGCGGAAACTATCTGCAGCTGGCAAAACCATGTCTCTGATAGAGCACGAGGCAAATCATAGTCATCTGCTGCAAAGCAGCCCTACACCCCCACACCTGGAATTAAAACGAAAACATATTCTTATAGTATTTCCATTTTTTTTTTTAAAGAAACTAAAATTCCAGAATTCTCACTACATACTAGTATAGCCAGCCAGGTTGCACCTGGAATCTTGTCTCCTTTTCCAAGTGCTGGGATTACAGGCTGCCACACCTACATGGCATTTATTTGGATGCTAGGGATCCGAACCCTGGTCCTCACCGCACTGCACTGCAAAGCCCTTTGACCACCAAGCCATCTCCCCAGCCATCTTGTCTTTATTTTTCAACCTTGCTTTTCAGGCACTGTACCTGTGTCCTCACGGCCGCGTACTCCACCAGTGATGGCAGAGCACTCAGTAAACGCCCTACACTACTAAGATTTCCACATTCTGAAGCAGTTCTGTCAGAACCTCAAGAATTGACTGATAAATGAAAATCCAGCTGGGTGTGGTTGCGCCTGCCTTTAATCCCAGCACTTGGGAGGCAGAGGCTGGTGGATCCCTGTGAGTTCAAGGCCAACCAGGTCTACAGCGCGAGTCCAGGACAGCCAGGACAACAAGAGAAACCCTGTCGGGGAAAACCAAAAAAAAAAAAAAAAAAAAAAAAAGAAGAAGAAAGAAAGAAAAAAAGAAAAAGAAAGAAAGAAAGAAAAAGAAAATCCAGGCACTTTACAGGTCTGCCCCAGCTCTCACTTGCTGTTGGCCCCCCTAATGTTTCCTCTACCTGTCTGCTTCAAGTTCGACCAAGAACAGGTAGACAGCTACGTCACTCCTCACTTCCTCCGGTGCAGTATGTTGCTAGGATGTGTAAGGCGTATCAAGGCCCAACTATAGCTGCCCCTCCCCGCAGCAAAGCTTTGAGATTTCCAAAGTTGCCACTCAAGGGACAGTGGTGGCCATGGTGACTGAGGTTGGGGGTGGGGATGGAAGGAAGCAGGCACAGCGCGGAGTGAGGGTGGGGGTAGCGTTGGAGACCCAGACTAAAGCCTCACAGAATCCCACAGCTCTTACCACAGTAGTCTCTCACGAATAAATCCTTCTTAATTTGCTGTAGGCCATTGGGCATTTCTTCTTTCCTTTCTTCCTTCCTTCCTTCCTTCCTTCCTTCCTTCCTTCCTTCCTTTCTTCCTTCCTTCCTTTACCAGTTTTAACATTTGGGCCTATTTGTTTATTTTGTTTTGGAGGAGGGGTTTTCAAGCTCCTCACCCAGCCATTTCAGCAGTTGTCCCGATTCCATTACTCTATGGCTTCTCTAAGCTGCCGGCTTTCCCCTTCGTGTGTACACATCTGGTGTGACCAATTGATTTTATTACCTAAGAAATAACCCTGGGGGCTTGGATGGGTGGCTTGGCTGAAATGGGTGTATACTGTCCTCCAAAGGACCAGAGGTTGAGTTTCAGCACCCACCTGCAACTCCAGCTGCCGGGGATCTGATGCCCTCTTGTGGCCTCTACGGCACTGCACTCATGTGCCCAGGCACATCAATCCATGTAATTTGGAGCTGAACCTGGGGCTCCACTTGGGCAGCCATCACAGTGTTTTCTCCATGCCTCGTCTGGCTGATTTCAGTTATCTTTGGAAGAAGTGAAAATGACAGGAAACCATCTTTAACGGGGACATTTGGACATATGGGATATTTCCAGAATCTTCATTCATTCATGCACGTAAAACTGTCAGGATACCTTGCTGCTAAGGTCGCAGTCTCCCATGACCAGAAAGCCTTGAGCTCGGCATAAAATGGAGGAGTCCCTTTGTCATCGAGGCTGCTTCTTCTCTGCCTCGGGGTGATCCCAGACCTCCACACCATATACCAGAGGAATGTCACATAGCCCAATGGGAGATTACAGGTCCCTCTCTCTGTCTCCCAATAAGAATTCATTCAGCAAACACCTGGGATTCCTGGAATGCCTCCATGCCAAATAGGCATCTTAGTACCTTAGCCCTCCAGCCAATGACCTTTGGCCGTCCTGGTTATCGCTCCTCCCCCCTCTCTCCTCCAAAGTTCTGTAAAACCCTCATTCACCCGAAACAAAACTGCTCTGCCTCCCCGAAGCTAATCCTGGAGTGTCTCGGGGCGTCTGAACCCCAAGTCAGTCACCCCTGCTCCCATTTGCCCTCGTAGACAGATATATCAGCCAAGATCTCCGATCCCCCGGGAGCAGGGAAGGTCACAGGTCCCCGCTTCCAGCCTGCAGAACTTCCTTTAGCACTTCCTAAGCACAGCTCAGGGGTGACAGTCTTCTCAGCTTTCGTTTGTTAATTTTGTGTTCGCGTACACAGAAGTGCAGGTGCTCGTGAACGCCAGAAGGGGCATCAGAGCCCACGGAGCCGGAATGACCGATGGTAGTGAGTGAGCCTCCTGACTTGGGCGCTGAGAACCAAACTTGGCTCCTGTGCAAGAAATATATGTACTTTCAACTGCTGGGCCATTTCTCCAGCCCCTGCCTTAATTTCTGAAGTCCATTTTATCTGGATATAAAGCTGTGGATTTGTCTTTCTTTTATCACTATGCCGTGTTATTCTATCCCATCGTCCTCTGGTTTGCAGTGTCATTGTTTGCCTGCACGTTATTATTTTTCATTCCATGGCTGCTTTCTATCGTTTATTTGTTTGTAGAAAAATTAATTATTGTCTAGTGTGGGTATCTGATGCAGGTCCTGAGCATCCTGAGTAGGTGCTCTATCACTGAGCCATATCTCAATGCTGTTTGCAGAAATTTTATTTTGCCAACTCAGTGGGGGTTTATTTCACTCTGCCCAGGGAGCTTCTTGGATGTATAAAATTAGAATTTCCATAAAATTTGGAAATTTTCCAGCCATAATGTCTCTAAATATACTAAGGCTTAGTTCCTTTTCCCTCCATGTCTGTTTGTGGGTTTTGTCTTATTGCAGTGTTGGAGTTCAAACCTGGGACCTTGCATGCGCTGCCAAGTGCTCTACCACTGAGATACATCACTACCAACTCCGTGATTTGGTTTCAATCGTTTCTACTTCTTTGCCTTCAAAATTCACTATTTTTTCTTTACAATGTTTGATCTGCTGTTAATTTTAATGCCGTAAACTTTAAAAAAGATTTTTAAAAATTTGTGTTTGTGTATATACATGCATGCAAGTGACCACAGAGGCTAGAAAAGGAACTGGAGTAAAAGGCCACCCCGCATGGACGCTAGGAACTGAACTCATGTCCTCTCCGAGAGCAGCAAATGCTTTTAACCAGAAAGCCATCTCCTCAGGTCCCAGTATGAGGTATTAAAAAGACCCTTTAAGGCAGTTCCACATGCTCAGCAGGCCTGGTGTTTGTCTTCAGGGTTTGGGCCATTCTGACGGAGTGTGGTGGGGCCTCATTGCTGGTATGCAATTCCATAATAACCAAGGGTGCCCAGTATGTCCTCACTTGCCACCTGGATACCTTCCTCACTGAAGGGTCTGCTCAAATCTTGCCCATTCAAAACAAAACAAAATCAGGGACTATGGAGCCAGCTCAGCCTGTTTGTGAAGGGTTTGCCATGTAGGCACAGGGATCTGAGTTTGGTACTCAAAGCCCAACCCCAGTGCCGGGGAGGAGAAGGCAGGTGCCTGGGGCTCACTGGCCAGCAGTGCAGCCCACTTGGCAAGTTTCAGGCCACTGAAAAACTCTTTTTCTACACATTGATTTAAAGGGAGATGGTGCCTGAGTCTGTCCTTTGTTCAGTTAATGATGCTACAACTGGATATCCATCCATACACACATGTATCTGCACACACATGAACATGCATGCATACATGAAAAAAATGTTCTCTTATTGAATTAAAAAACATTCTCTAAGCCAGCTGCAGTGGCGCATGCCTGTAATCCTAGCACTCTGAGAGGCAGAGAAGCAAGCAGATCTCTGTGAGTTCCAGGCCAGCCTGGCCCAATGCTACACAAAGAAACCTTGTCTCAAAAACAACAACAAAAAAACCAACCAACCAAACAAACAAACAAAAAACCCAACCCAACCCAACCAACCAACAAACAAAAACATTTCCTATATTTTGGTCTTTTATCAGATATCTTTTCTCTCATTCTATGGTTTGTCTTCTCTTAAAAACAAACAAACAAAAACAAACAAAACCCTCCAGAGCACACGCTCTCCTTTTAACGAGCCCCAGCTCATTGATCCTGAACACATCTTGTCTTGGGTGTTATAGTTAAAAGGTCATCACCAAATCCAAGGTCATGGTTTTCCCTTTCAGCTTCTTAGAGTTTATATTTAGGTCTGAGTTGATTTCTGTGACAGTTATTAGATCTGTATCTTGGTCTCCCTCTTTGTACATGGATGCCCAGTTGTTGTAGCATCTGACTAAAACCTCCTACTGCCTCTGCCTACCATCTGTCAGTCACTGGATGACTGATAAGGATCTATTTTTTGGATTCCCCTGCTCCATTGATCTATTTGTCCATTCTTTTACCAAATTACACTATATTTCGTTTTGTTTCTGAGACAGGGTCTTGGGGAGCTAAGTGTCTAGTTAGGATTTTATTGCTGTGAGGAGACCCTATGACCACCGCAACTCTTATAAAGGAAAACATTTCACTGGGGCTGGCTTACAGTTTCAAAGGTTTAGTCCATTATCATCATGGTGGGAAACATGGAAGCATCAAAGTGAGTTCCAGGACAGCCAGGGCTACACAGAGAAACCTGGTCTCAAAAAAGAAAAAGAAAACAACAACAACAACAATAAAAATAAACTCTGAAACCAATGTCTACAAAATAACTTTCTAGGATTATAAAATTGTTATTATTACCATGGCTATATGCAATGTGTGTGCACATATATGTGTGATATGAGTGCACATGTAGAGATCAGAGGCCAGCTCTGTGGATTCCCATGGGCTCCAGATATCAAACTCAAGCATCAGAATTATGTGGTGAATGCCTTTACCCACTGAGCCATCAATCCGGCCCTTCTGGTGTGTGTGCGCACGCGCGTGCGTATGTGCGTGTGCATGTGTGGTGTATGAACAAGTGTGTCCATGCATGCACATGCACATGGAAAATAAAAACAGGACATCAAGTGTCTCGCTCTATTGCGGTTTGCCTTACCATACTGAAACAGGGCCTCTCACTAAACCAGAAGCTTGCCATTCCAGCTAAGCTACTTGGCCAGCGAGCTGTTTGAGTGCACCTACTTCCCCTATCCAATGTTGGGGTTACAGGAGGCAGTAGCCACACCTGGCCCTTTAGACTGGTGCTGAGGGTTCGCACTCAGGGTCTCGTGTTTGCAGAATGAGCATCCCTCCCAGCCCTTTCTTGGGTACTTTCAAGGCTCCAGTGTGAGCTTTACACTCACAACATCCAGGAAGCACACCATTTTCTGAGTGGCAGCGGCAGCACATACAGGACTGTCACACACTCCATCCCCACCCCTGAGACCTCCCCCTTTCTCCTCCCCCTCCGCGTACCTCCTGCTCCCTTTGGGCACTGTCCCTAAAGCTCATCCTTTTTCCACTTAAAATGGTCAAAGGCTCCAAATGAACAAAACCAGTCTGGTTAGGAGCTGGGTCCCACCCCGCGCTTGTGTTAGATTTGGCCTCTGAGATTTGAGGCAGGGAGGAAAACCCTCCTCAAATCCCTATAATAAGCATAAAATTGATACAGTCTTTGGGAGGGCAATCTGGAAATATATCTTCAGGTTTCTTCGAGTTTCTTCAAATATCTATCCTTTGGGGGCTGGAGAGATGGCTCAGAGGTTAAGGGCAGAGCACTGGCTGCTCTTCTAGAAGACCTAGGTTCGATCCCCAGCACCCACACAGTGGCTCACAACCATCTCTAACTCCAGTCCCAGGAGATTTGATGCCCTCCGCTGGCCTGTGGGCACCAGGCACATGGTCCACAGACATACATGCATACACATAAGTAAAATTCTTTAAAGGAGCCTTTGATGCGTAAGTCTAAGAATCGGCTCTAAGACTGATCTAAAATGCTTCCAGGATTCGGTTGTAGTTTCTGAAGAACAGGAGCCCTGGGCTCAGGAAGAAACTGCTGGCCACATGTCCTTACGAGACATCCTGTCCTAGTGGAAGGCAGTTAGGCCCAGGATTTACCACCTGGAGGATGGAGAAGGGAATCAGACTCACATCCTCGCGCTTATGCAGAGGACCTCGACCCCTTGTCAGATGTAGTTGACAGCGCATTCTCCACATGGAGTAGGGGAGGGGACAGCAGGGGACTGCCTCTGACAAGAACTCTGGTGCCTGTGATTTGATCACTGCCCCTTAGCTGAGAGGCCCTGTGGGAGCACAGAGGAAGAGGATGCAGGCTATGCAGATGAGACCTGATAGGCTGTGGTCAGACGGTGGGGGAGGAGGACCCCACCTGTCAGAGGTCTAGGGGAGGGGAACAGAGTGGAAAAGGCGGGGAGGGTGGAAACAGGAAGATAAGAGCGAGGGGATTACAATCAGGATGTAGTATAAATAAATTATTATAATAACTAAAAAATACAAAATTAAAACAAAATTTCATGAGGGCAAGTCGTGTTTCTGACTTTGTCGTTGTTTTTGAGGCTGACCAGAATGCTCAGCACAGAAACCGGGGGCAATTTCTTGAATATTCTTTTTCTTTTGAGATAGGGTGTCATGTAGCCCAGGCTGGTCTTGAATTTGCTATGTAGCTGAGGATGACCTTGAACTTCTGATCCTCCTCCTACCTCCACCTTGCAGGTCCTGGAATTATGGGAATGTGCGAATATGCCATTTTATGTGGAGCTGAAGACCAAACCTGGGGCTTCATGTATACGAAGCAAGGACTTTACCATTGAGCCACACTGCCAGCTCCTTTGGTATAAACTCTGAAAACCTCAGCGTACCAGAGAGAGACCTAAAACCTTCACTTTAGAATTGACAAAAGTGAACCCGAAGAAGACAAATGACTTTCCTAGAGTCACAAGGCAGCGAATCAAGGCAGCCGCTTTGGAGCCTGTTCACTCACCTGTCCATTCATGTGTTGTTTTCTAAGCACCTGCTGTGTCCCAAGCACTGTCCCAGGGGCAGAGATAGAATGATGGACAAGACAGTACGCGACTTCCTGTGGCAGAGACAGCCCAGAAGCAGATACTCCGACAGATGCTAACAGCTGGGCTCATGATAAGTGCTATGAAGACAGTGCTTCATAGGCCAAAAGGAAAAAAATAAAAATCCCATAACCAGTGAGCAAGCACTCAAACCCTTGCTTTTGGCTTCTGAGGGCCAGGCTCTTTTCACTACACCGCTGTCTGCCCGAAGTAAACAAACAAAGCCATAATTTATGAGGCTCCCTCAGCTGCCTGTGTGTGTGCACTTGGTGGAGTTTACACCCCATGCTGTCCTGAACCAGGGCCAACATCATCAGAAGCAGCAGCTGACTGGCTTGCCCGCTAAAGCAGGTGTCCAGGCACTGGCCAGGCTGGCCTCTGCTGCCTTGAAACTTCACATCTGGTGCCCAAAGAGAAGAGGCGTGTATTTGAATAAGACAGCTATTGAACCAGCGGGCTGAGGAGGGCTGGAGTTGGCTGTTCTGGACGATGATGCAAACCACAAGGGGACAGTACTCAGGAGCCACCAGGGAAAACAGATGGACTTCAACTGTGAGCGTGACTACTGCCTGAGCACCCCAGCACCCCATGCATCCCTGGGGAGGTCTCACCACTGCTGGGGATCTGTTTGTTTATTTATTTATTTTGTCAGTCACAGCATCCTCTGATGTCTGTACTTGGGGAAACAGAATGTGCACTGAGATCACTGGCTTCTCTCTGCACTGTCCAGGTGAGACTGTGGCTGAAGCCAGACTGTTCTATGCACACACAGAAGGGCACACAGCCCACCTAGCAGGCAGGGGTGCCAGGGCATCAAGGGGAGCCATGGGATCAACAACTGGGCGCGCACCCAAGGACACCCACTCCAACACCGGCCCACCAGCACTCCCTGCTCATTTTGCTTATGACGTCAGTTTTGAGGCTGACGTGTTGTTTTGTAACATAAAGCGGACACTTGAATAAAACTGGATTGGAAAAAAAATTAATGAGGCATGACAACTCATTTTTCTTACAGTGGTTAAGATTAATGGCCAAGGCACTGCTCTAAAAATAATAATAGCACTTGTTGACCGACCACTGGGAACAGTCATTATCTCCAGCCTCACAGAACCTTCAGGGAGCTATTAGCTCAGCAAAGTAGGTGAGCACTGAAGGCTCAGAGACTGTCTCTGAAGTCACACGGAGGCTAGGAATGTGGCTCCGGCTGCAGTGTGCTTATGTGGCAGGCAGGAATTCCCAGCACCACGTAAATCGGCAGGGGTGGTCTTATGTGTAGCACTAGAGGCAGGAGGTTCTAAGTTCAGGGTCACCTTGACTACTTAGTAGTCTGGGACACAGGAGACCCATCGCATTGATGGTAAAGGGGCACCAAGCTCCTCCATTCAGTGCAACTCTGGGGACCACATATTTTATTGATTTAAAAAAAACCAAACAAACCATAAAGTATCCATCTCTACATGCGGTGCTGCTTCTAAAGTGTGGGGGCTGGGAATGCACATAACTCATACTATGAACTTGGCTACATGCCACGTGAGGGTGTGGGAGCTGTACACAGTTCCCACGTTTTAGGAGTGACCTTTGAGGTTCAAGGCAAAGACAGTCCTTACTGCTTGAGAAGCATTCCGTCACGGCACGTCCCACGTCCGGTGACTTCGGAGCATGGCCAGCCCCAATACCCAACCCTGACATGCAGAACTTCTTATTGTCCTTCCCATCACTGAGAACTGACACCAAGCTAGAGTGTCAGGAGGACACTGAGCCAGCCCCTCAGCTCCCAGCCCCGCCACGCCCAAGCTGGGAAGCCTCTTCATGGAACTGGGCCGACCACACTCCATAAAACTGCTATCAAGTGCACAGAAGCACCTGGCCACCCAGCAGGTATATGGCAAACATGCCTGGGGCTGGGCTTAGTTGGCCAGTCTGAGAGCATGGGTCATTTTGGCCCTCAGGGATGCAGAGAGCTGCTGTCATCCCGGGTCTAACTCAGAGCGTATGCATGTGCGTCAGAGAAGGGCCTCCACCAGCGCTGAGAGGAGCTGTGGAACCAATCCCATCTCCATGCTCTAACCACGACCATGGCTCAGGCAAGAGCCAAGGGATTTCCAGGCAGGAGGTGACCCAACAAAGGCTCATCGCTGCACACTGAAGTCACTCCTGATGTTCTCCTGTCCCGAGTCTCCAGCAGGATCAAGGGAGTCATCTGTTGAAAACGGAATAGAATCCAACTTTGGATTCTTTTCCTCAGCTTGCTCTCTCCAGATGCAGTTGCAGTCTGGCTCTCGCTTCACAACTGTAGCTCACAGCTCTCTTCGGGCCATCAGAGATGATTTTTCTAATAGACAAATCTGACACATTAAAATTCTTTGCATAGAGCCAAGTCTAAACTATTCAGCAAAGACCCTGAGTATCTGGTATGGTAATCCACTGTCCTGCCTCCTTAGAAGCACTGATTGTATTCTCTCCTGCTCCTCACATGGCCCTTCCCCACCCGGCAAGCTCCAGCCTGTTCATGACGTCAACTTCAATGCTGCCTCCCATGTCTCTCCACATACGTCAGGCAGGTGTGTTAGAAAGAATTCAGGCTTCAAGTTAGAAAGCCCAGGGCCCACCTTTGGCCTTTCTTCCAGGCCAGTCAGAATATCAGCCAGCCCACTAACCCAGTTTGGAGGTAGGGAGATAAGATGCAGGGGGTTATGGCCACAAGGCTCCGGGTCCTAAACCACCATCTCTCATCCACGAGAACCAACTTTAAAGGTGTCATTTGTTTTGTTCCTTACATGGAGTCAGCCTCCACACAGGTTTGCTAAGCACAGACTTGCAAAGAGTCTGCCTTTTCTAGCTGTTCACTTGAAATTATTAAAAATAAATGTCTCTACTTAATTGCAATTGCTTTAAACTCGGTGTGTGCAAATAAACATACGAGAACACACAGGTGGAGACCCTAAGAATCCAGGTGTCTTCCTGGATCACTCTGCATTTTAACCTTTTGACTGACTGGTACCCCGTCTCTGCCTCCTGTTAGGGAACAGAAGGGTGAGAGTGGACTCTACTGAGGAGGACAGGGAAACATTACAAACAGGCATTCTGCTCTAACAGCTTACTTGCCTTCTGAGCATCCCACCCCAGACAGACATGTCTCTGTACCATATTCGTATGCCTTTTAAGCTGAAGAAAGTGCCTAGTAAGTCAAGGGTTTTGTCCTTTTGCATGTGTGGACACGCAGGTGCTCACGTGTGTGGAAGCCCAAGGTTGATGTCAATGTAATCTTCCATCATCTTCTTTCTTTACTAAGGTGGGTCTCTAGGCTAGTCCAGCTGGCCAGCCTGCCCCGGGGAATCCTGTTTCTACCTTCTGAGTGCTGGGATTAAAACAGGCCAATATGCCCACCTGGCTTTTACTTGGGAGTTAGGAATCAGAATGGTCCTCATACTTCCATGACGAGTGCTTTCTCCATTAAGCCCCAGCCCCAAGGCTCCCATTCTTTAAATGGAGACTATCACTCTGGCCTCACCTATTTGCAAGCATGGGCAAAAACTGTCTCTGGGCCACTTTCTACCTGTGAGCCCATAGCACAGCCGACTTAGGGCAAAAACTCAATTCTTTTGTTATTCTTACAAAGGTTGTATCAAAAGCAAGGCCAAGAATTAGATGAACTTTTCAAGGCAAATAGTATTCTTGACTTCAACTGACACCAAATAGATGGTGAGCTAAGACGATTGGAAATTTTTATTTTTTTTCTAAACTTCTAAATGCTTCTTAACATTTATTAGTCTGCTTATTTAACTTTGTAAATTAGTAAGTATGGTTTATGAAACACAATTGGCTGTTTATAGATTCAAGAGCACTTGGCGGGGAGGCTGTAGACAAATACTGAGGCAGGCTTCAAGTTGGAGTATATGGGATCTGAACAAGTCCATGTCCTTTCACTTATACAAATGAGCAACTTCAGTTGTGCTGGCAAGATGGCTCAGAGTTAAAAGGGCACTGGCTGCTCTTGCAGAGGACCAGGTTTGTTTCCCTGTACCTACATGGTAGCTCACAACCACTTGTAATTCCAATTCCAGAGGATCTGATGCCCTCTTCTTACCTCTACCGACACCAGATACATACACAGTGCACAGATATACACGCAAGCAAAACATCCATACACACACAAAAAAAATGAGCATCAGTCAACACGTGATCCTGCATGAGGGCTAAGACTAGGCAGTGAGTCCAATGATATATGTATCTTGCCGCCACTACTTCCTATTTCTGTGATCTTGAGCAACCTGCCTCAGTTTCCTCATGTAAAACGGGAATAAAAGTGCCTGTGGACTAGAGACATAGTTCATCAGAGTTTGCCTAGTATGTACAAAGCCCTGGGTTCCATCCCAGTACCACACAAACTTGGCCGTGATGGCTTATGCCTAGAGTCCCATCACTCAGGAGATGGAGAAGACCAGGAGTTCAAGGTCATCGCTGACTTTGAGTCCAGCTTGGGATACAGGAGACAGTCTCTCAAAAAGTACTCACCCCAGGGCTGTTAGGAGGAAGAGTTATTAATATTTACAAGGCTTGGCACATAGTAGGTCCTCAAAAATGAGCTCTTTTCTCATGTGTAGTTTCATGTGTCAAACTATAAGGTACTGCCTACACATTAGCTCACTAATGGTTTATAGCAAGGCAGGTGGCTGTGCAGTATAAGTAAAGCGCAAGCCAGAGGGCAGAACCCAATCCACAGTCAATGCTGAACAGAGCCTTCCCCCACCCCCGCTTCAAGTGGGCCCAAAGTGCTGGGACTCTACATAAAGCAAGTCAAACCTACAGAGAACCACTGTACCAACTGCCTCAAAATAGTCCTGCCTATTTGCTTGAAACTTGTCTGTAACTCTGCGCTCTCAGTGTGGACGGAAACCATGTTAAAGCTCCTCTATTCGTGCTTTCCTTACACGGGCCATTTATATAGATGCTAAACGAACTTCCGACAGCAGAGAGAACCCACGCATCTGGGAACGCTGCCCCAGCAGTCTCCTCTACTTTTTGATGCTCTTTGCAGACTAGAAACTTTGCCCACTGTGCCCACTCAGGCTCTCTGCTCAGTGCAGTTCCTGTCCTACCACGCATCTACCCACTGCTCTCGTTATGAACTAGTTAGTGTGTATGGGACTGGGTTCTTACAATGCCAGCCAGAGTCCCTTGTCTGGGACCAAGGTGACTATCGCTCAACTGCTTGGGGCTTTGCGTTTCAGAGACCCAAAGCAGACATTAGACAAGGTGGTTCTTCCATCCTTCAAGCGCAGTCCAGGAGAAAGACAAGCTGCCTGGGAGAAGGACCTTGAGAAAGCCCGAGAGACCAAAGGAAAAGCCGAAGAAGGGCTAGCCACAGAGAACTCTGAGCCTTAAAAAAGAAGGTGGCGAGAGCCAAGGGGAGGCCTCCAGGAATGAGGAGCCTGGCAAGAGTGAGGGAGAAAAAATAGAGGAGGAGGGGAGGGTGGCAGCTTAGGCTTGAAATGGAAGGGCAATTCTGGAGTTACGGTGGGTTCTGATCCAATGGAAAATTAGACCAGAAGCCTTACCAAGCCTCTCGCTGAGGAGCCTGGGTGGTCATCTGTGGGTGGCCCACACTTAAAACACACACACACACACACACACACACACACACACACACACACACACACACACACACACACACACACACACACACACTGGACAGAGACACAAGAGGGGAGAAGTGCCATCGTGCAGTAGGGAGTGGTGAGAGCCAATCCTAAATGTTATTTGGGTACAATGTGCCCTTCAGAGAGGGCATGGTGACAGCATGGGCTAATTTACAGAGCCGCCAGGGTAATAACTCAGAGAGCAATGTTGCCTTCTCACAAAATGAGGCAGCCCCTGAAGGTTTCATGGTGGTAAAAACTGCATTATACAGCATCTGAGATCCCGGAACCAGTGAAAGGGGAGACAAGTTTACCAAAACGAGTCTGACACTGAGTGCGCTTCTGGCAGATCCATTATTAGGCGCTTGTTCTACCCTGTCCTCAAGAAACGATTCGTTTCCTTATAAGGCTCTTCTTTTCTGCTCCCTGTATAACAAGCTTCATCTTCTTAAAGGTGCAAAGCTAAGAAAGAACCTGTCCTGCCCCATCCCACTCCCCGTGTTGTAGAAGCTGAGTAGAGACCCCTGTCAATGAGGATGTCAAAGAACTATCGGCTTTTGAGCTCACCTCTTAAAAACCAATTCTGCTACAGAAATGCAAGCTGGGGAGTCTGGGGGAGCAATGCGATTGTTTATACCAGTTGCCAGAATAAAGCAGGTTTAGCTATGACAGTTTCTTAAATCTCATTAGCACTTTCCCACTGCTAGAGCTCAGACACAATGTGCACTTACAGATAGATGTACTCTCACAGCATATAGGAGCACAGGACATGCCAGCTGTCACTCATCACAGAGACCTGACATCTAATGGAAACTTAAAAAAAAACCTTCTCAACATTTTTCAGTTGGTCCCCATTATCTACAGGCAAAATCCAAACCACTCAGCAGTACCCCTGTTTCACGGCTCAATGTATTTCCCTGTTTGAGGAGCACTTGCCGCTCTTGCAGACGACTTGGGTTCTATTTCCAGCACCCACTGATGGCTCAGGAATGCCTTCTTCTGGCCTCTAGAGCACCGGGAACACACATGATGCACATACAAACATAGGCAAAATGTAGGCCCATATACATAAGAAACAAATTTTGATTCTACAGTCTGCTCTACCTCACACCCACAGCTGTGCTCCTCTGCCTGGGAAGTCCTTCCCTCTCTCCTTTCTTGGTAAAAATAATACACTGTCTTCAAAGAACTGTGTGGGTCTCTGTCCTCCAGAAGCTTGCTCTGAGACCCACCTTCTTGAGAGCACTGGGAGACCCTGACTCCTCTATCCCTGCACTCACAGCTCTGCAATTCCATTTTATAGTTTCATGTCCATTGGATCCTGAAGACAAGAAACAAATTCTACAATTTCTATCGTATCCTCTTGTGTTCCGGTCAGAGACCTGGCACATGTTAGACACAATAGATGTTTTAAAGAATAGTAAATACTGCCATCTATAAACCTTTCTTTCAACAACAAAAAAGATTTTTTTTACTCTTTAAAACCTGTCATAGAACAGGATAACCATCTTCCCCTGTAGGTCAGATACACTGCCAGGAGGCCTCTGAGAGGACAGCATTTGGGTCACGTGCTGGTAGCTGCCTGCATCCACCATCAGGAGAGAAGCAGCACCCAGTGCCTGCCACCATGGACCACAAGATACAAGCTACAGATATCAGGTCGGCTTGGCACACAGAGTGGCTCATTTTAGCTCAACTTTGTGAAGGAACCCGAGACAGAAATTTGCCCAACATCACCCAGCCAGCAAGGGATGAAGCCAAACCAATACAGAATGCAAGATCAGGATGAGATTTTCTTCCTAATGAACTGAAAAATAAGGTTGGCTAAAACTAATATTTCCCACAGGACTGAAAAGATGATGAAGACAGCAAATAGCCCGTCCCCTTCAGACTATGGGTATGCACTTTTAACATGAACTGGAACCCAGCCTGGTCCTGGTCAGCATTTAGATAACTGTACACCCTGCCACCAGGCTGTCAAATAACAGACCCATCAGACACAGCTTCTCAGATTTAGTTAACTCGTGGGTGACCTGACCGAGCACTGTATAAACAGCACGGACAGAAAGCCAGCACTCCGTGCTTGTTCAGCTTTGCAGGCAGCTCAGAGCTCAGGTGGCATGCTGGCTACGGTGATCCAAGACTGGCAACTCCGGCACCAGAGCTCCAATTCAAAGTTGGTTTTATTAGAAATCCCACCATAATCAGATTTTTTAAAAGACTGGATTGTTGCCTTGTACTTTTCCATTCCCATTTAGAAAAATGACTAGAGGCAATGACAAAAATAACCACTTAAAATAAGGGATTCTTCTCCAGAGGTTTCTTGTCAAGCTTAAGTCCAGGCATTCCACTCTTTTCCACTTGAAAAAAAAGGAGGGGTGGGCTCTGGAGTATGCCAGCCTTTACACAGCCTGCTCTGCCCTCAAGTCCTCGACGCAAAGCCAGGCCTCCTTTCCCAAGCTGCTGGCCTCAAGCAAGCCCCTGCTTGCCTGTTGTGTAAATGCCAATGTCAGTCCCAGCTCTAACCGTCAGCAGCAGGATACAAGCCAGGCCCCAGTGGAAGGGTCGCGTCAGACCCCCCTCACCTTCCACGAGTGAATCAGTCCTCTGTGTTCCCTTCCCTACAGCGCAGTGTGCAAAGCCACTGCCATACAGCCTGGACGGTCTCACCTCCTGTCCAGCCACAATGGAGGGTTCTTGAAAGTTATTATCAGAACCAACCAAAGTACAAAAGCAAATGTTCTAAGTATTGTCTAGATCTATGCCCAGTCAGCCTCCTAACTCTTCCTGGGGAGCCTATCCTGCTGGCAAATGGAGGACTTGAGAATACAGAGCAGCAGCCTCTGTGTAGAAATGTGTGCCTGAGGTTCTCCATACCCTCCTGGAATGAAAAACTGTCATCTCTGGACTCTGTATTTCCTTAAGAGGGAGAAATTCTATCTGGTGGGCAGCAAGCATTTCTCTTTTTACCCTTTCATCTCACTATATGGTCCTACTTTCTAGGTATTAAGTATGGAATATTTGGGAGAAAAAACCCACAAACATAAGTACACTGATATCCTGTGTTGGCAGCAGGACAGCTGTCAGTGCCCACCACGAGACTCTACGTCACTTCTGGTAAAGTTGGGTACACTGGTAAACTTCTGTCTGTGCTCTGCCCTAACCACTGGGTGTGAGTACAGTCCTAGAGAGCTGCCGTGGAGGAACGGACAACAGGCACTGGCCTGGCCTGGAGCTGAGTGTCACTTACCATATGATGGAGACAGGGGGTTAGAGGAAGATTTTAGTTTTAGCTTTTTGTCTGACCATGGTTTATAAGATTTACAGAAAAGAGATTTGTGGGGTCAGGGGACAGAAGTGTGGCAGCAGGGAGAGGAAAGTAGAGAAGTGGCGAACACATCCAGTAGCGTTCATAAAATAAAAACATTGTCACAAGTTCACAGCATCCGGAGGACCAGAAGAGGAACGTGGCATGGGTGAGCGGGGCCCAGGTAATTCTTGAATGAATTCTCCTAGGCAGATTAAAGATTGTGCTTTATAAACTCATCACAATGTAACAGCTTTAAGATATTCTTTTGCCTCCTGCTTCCAGGTGACTTCCTTTTGGTTGAAAAGAACAGAAATGGTGTCCCGTAACGGCAGAGCAGCATCTTGACACAGGGGCGGCACAAGCCAGGCAAACTTACACAGTAAGCGACAGTCTATACTTCTCGGTCTTCTCCCTTGACCACGCCAAGTCCTTCCAGAGGCAGCATTTACTTCTTCTGGAAGAAGCCAGTGATGGACACTTGTCTGTTGGCTTTGCCCAGAGCAGCGGCCCCTTTCTTGAGGCCCTTCCGGTCTTCTCTGGGCTCCTTTTTCACAGTGGCAGCAGGGGGTCTGTGTGCTAGAGCGGGCTTCACCTTAAGCTCCTCTTCGCTGTCTGAGCAGGATTCACTCTCATAGACTTTTTCAGTCACTGGGGTAGGAAAAAAGGACATGAGTGGCTTGAGTCATTCACCAAAGGCTAAGTTGTTCTGCTCATCAGGTCCTGAGTCCTGGAGACCACATCTAGCCTCAGCCAGGAAATGGCCTGCATCCCAGAGCCTCTAGGTGGGGCTGAGAACCCCCACTCCTTCACAGCTGAGCCCCATGTACCAGAGGGGCCTTTATCATCTCATTGCTCACATATGCCACTTGGGTCCACGTCTACACTGCTGACTTCCTGAGCTCTACATATGAACTGTCTGTATTGCAAACCCCTACTCCTAACTCTGTGCTCCGACTGGCTTCCCGAGTCCTGTTTCCATGACCTGCACACTTGCACATTGCCACCTCTGCCTAGCCACCCTCCTGCCATGGACACTACTAGCTCTCTCCATCCTGGTGTCAACCACTGCCCCCCACCCTCCTCCACCCCCGTCTAAGGCCACAGTGTGCTACTCAACTGCTCGGTGTTAAAGACTGCTGATGAACCCAAGATTTACTGCAGCCTACATCATGATGAAAACTGCCCAAACAGACCATTCTAGATGATCCAATTGAAAGTTCTAAGGACAGACAATGATAAAATAAGAAGCAAATTACCTGTTTTCTTACTCCCTAGCAGCCAAAGGCTTTTCCTGTGCTAGAGAGATGGCTCAGTGGCTAAGAGCACTGGCTGCTCTTGCGGAGGACCTGAATTCAGTTCCCAGTCACACATGGCAGCTCACACCTGCCTGTAACACCAACTCCAGAGCGTCCAATGCCCTCTTCTGATCTCCTTGGGCACCAGGCACACAAGTGATGCACACACATGCATGTAGTATACACATGAAAAAACTAAAGTCCCCTGAACTCGTCCCAAAGGAAACCTGGAAGAGAACTATGCCACAAGCAGTCCCAGTATGTGCAGGCAGAAGTGGTGGCTCCAATCATGTTCTCACAGATCTACACCATGTGTCACATGCACCAGCTAAGGCCACACTCAGTGCTACCTCTCTGTGAGGAGAACTAAAGTAGAAGCACCCAGGCTTCCTCAGCTTTTGTGGATGCAGCAAGTGATAGAGAGGCAGTGAGGGGAAACATCTGGAAAAGTAACCTCATATGCACAAAAGTGCTCAAAGCATTCAAGTCAAAGAACAGAGATGGTTTCAGACTTATTCACTGATAATATTTTCTAATTAAAATATACTAGTTAAACTGTTTCAGAGGCACAAGCATGTGGATTCAACATCTGTGTCCTAAAGCCTGGGTTGTCCCAATGTGAACAAGCACTGGTCACCTGGGGGGCTGGTGGGAGCACTGCTGAGCCCTAGCTCCATGCTCCACGCTCAGAAGCAGGCCTGTAGTGGGACCCGAGACCTCGCTCTTAAACACATTCCCATAGGACACAAACACTGCTGGTCTGGGTGGCATTTGAAGAATCAATGTCCCTGTCTCCATTAAATGGGGAGCACGCTGACCCTCAGCATATATGGATGGACCTGGCAGTGTGTGGCAAATACTTTTCAGTGTTCTTCTTTCTTCAGTGTACTCTCCTGGACGGTAAGTGGCCTCTGTAGCACATCCTTCATCCACATCACCTAATCCCAACAGGGCTACAAACCCACCAAATATTTCCCCATGGAGGTTTTAGTATTTGTCTTCACTTTACTTTACTTGAGAAAGCCACTTTGATGACACAAGCTTTAAAACCATAACTTGGACTGGAGGGCTTGGGCTCTTCAGTGACCTAGTCAGAAATGCAGCATCTCAGCCAGGTGTGCTGCAAACCTGACATCTGTGTACCTAGGGACGGAACCCTGATGAGAACAGCTAAGTTATATGGTGAGACCATGCCTACAAAGGAAGAAAGGAGAAGAGAAAGACAAGGAAAACGAAGAATTCCAATTTTAGCAAGACTTTCAGGTACTTCACATAGCTAATAAAATTAGAGAAATCTGCCAATCTTTTTGAGAGGACACTTGAAATATTCCCATGGAATACCTATAGTTCAGCAAGCACATCTCAGAACACACTCCATCCCCAACATGCCCTATGCTAAATGCATCACACAACTCAATTCATGGAATAAGATTACGGGCTGTCATTAGTTTATATGTTAGTAAGATCTGAAGAGCTGTCTATTGAAAAGAGATGACTTCACAGTTGGTAGTCAGTCCCTATTCAAATGGCGGCACGTCCACACCATCATACTTGAGGACCCATTACCAGGTTATTTTATTACTTCCTGGGGAAACCACTGGCTGTCTTGTGGCTGACTTCGTGTGGTACATTGCTTGGAAAGCTAAAAACCAGCCAGGGCATACCAACCAAATATCTTGAGCAGCACACTTAATGTATCAAGCTTAAAAGGGACATTTCTATAGTCAAAGTTGTAGCTACTTTGAACTAAAGGACAAAGGAGATTTGAAGTTCAAACACAGCACCTTTATGTTAGCTGGACATGCCACTTTCCTTGGCTGCCATTCTGAGAAGACTGATGTGTGGACAATATTCAAGTCAGCGTCTTTGCTCTTAGAAATCCATTTCTTTGGGGGTTGGAGAGATGGCTCAGAGGTTAAGAGCACTGACTGCTCTTCCAAAGGTCCTGAGTTCAATTCCCAGCAACCACATGGTGGCTCACAACCATCTACAATGAGATCTGATGCCCTCTTCTGGTGGGCAGGCACACATGCGAGCAGAATATGTATAATATGTAAATATTAAAAAAAAAAAAAAAAAAAAGAAATCCATTCCTTCATCAGAAATTCACCCCAACCTAGTTCAGGGCTTAGTGCCATAGTTTCTTCTACAAACCCACAGGGAAAAAATCTAGCAAGGGCAAGTAGAGACCCCTGTGCCGGTACATCTGCACAGTCAAAGCAGAGTTTAAGGAAAGCACAGCCTTTGTCGGGAACCAGAACCAAGATTCACTAGGCTGCACTAGGACTAAAAATCTTAGGAAAAAAGGTGCTATGTGATCAGTTCTCCCTGCTGCCTCCAAGCCTGTTAATAGTCCCATGAGGAGAAGGGGTCACAAACAAGCCCGAGTGCCATACCTGTTCAAAACCTGAGCGCTCAAAACAAAGCAATAAACAATTAGCTACAGATTCCTAATGAACTCTCATAAAAACATCCTTTACTGCAGGGCATGGCGGTGCACGCCTGTAATCCCAGCACTTGGGAGGCAAGTGGATCACTGGGAGTTTGAGGTCAGTCTGGTCTAGAAGGTGAGTCCAGGACAGCCAGGACTACACAGAGAAACCCTGTCTTAAAAAACCAAAAAAGATACTTTCTTCTCTTAGAGTAAGGAGGAGAAAAAAACTAGCACTGATGCTTTTGTCTTTTTAATTCAATTTTTTTAAATGGCTAAGGCACTCAAATTATATTAAAATACTACAAGCAAAAACAAAACAAAAAATCACTAAACACACTAAAGTTCTGAACATAAAGATCCTCAAGAGAAGTAGCATGAAGAAATGATGCCATATGCACAGAATGTTCTCAATTATATATGACAGTCACAGTAACAAGCCTGTCAGTAGAGTGAGAGGTGGGTAACAGTATAGGGAACGTAACAACCCAATGTCTCCATGAGCTCTAGTAAGCACCCTGCCAAGGAAGAGCTGATGCTTCAGAGACAATCAATCTTTTTGTTTTGTTTTGGTTTTTTCTTTTAGGTTTTTTGAGACAGAGTTTCTCTGTGTAATAGTCCTGGCTGTTCTGGACATGGTTTTGTAGACCAGGCTGGCCTCGAACTCACAGAGATCCCCTGCCTCTGCCTCCTAAGTGCTGGGATTAAAGGCGTGCGCCACCACCCCCAGCTGCCAATCAACCTTTTAAAGGCAGAAATTTGTACCACTGCGCCTAGCTTAAAGGCAGAAATTTGAACAAGAAAAGGAAAATCAAAAATGCAAGGCAGCCTAGTGGTGTTAGCAACACACGCCTTTAATCCCAGCACGTGAGAGGCAGAGGCAGATGATGTATGAATTCAAGGCCAGCGTGGTCTACGGAGTGTGCTCCACGACAGCAAGGCCACAAAGAGAAATCTTGTCTCAGAAAAACAAAACAAAACAACAACAAAAAGCCAGGGCATTAAAACCTTCTCTAGGAGATCCACTTCATGGAAGGTGCCATAAGAAAGGAGAAAGAATTACCCATGCTCCACGCAACCAGAGGTTTACAAGCCTAAATCCTAACTGCTTCCAGACAAGAGAGCATAGTGTTGGAATCTGAGCATGTCAACAAGTTTTAAGTGCTGAATCCCAAAAGGCCCCCTCACTCCACACCCCCCCCCCCAGACTGTTCAACTGTAGAAAGAGCCTTGCCTGGCACAAAGAGGAATACACAGGAACAGGGAGATCAAATCATACTCCTCTAAGAATGAACAGGACTGGACACCAAAGACTTGACGCTCTCCAGGGTCCAACCACCTGCGGGAAACCTCCATTCTACTACTGAAACGTTTAACACAATCAGTCTTTTAAAAACATGTTTCTCGATGTTTGAGACAGTGTTACTACCTCATCTGAATCTTCACAAACACCCCACCAGGAGGCAAAATAGGTATTTTTCGTCCAATCCACAGATCAAGAAAATCCCCAGCTGAGATGACGTGACTTTGATGCCACACTCTCAGAGCTTTATTTCATGGTGTAGGGCCCACACACAACAAGAGAGCAGTGTTCTGAATTCACTGCAGTGTTCTTTGTACTCTGTTCCCCAGTGTGGGCCACCAGCCAGAAGCAGTGAGCACCATGAGCATTTACATCTGGGACAGATGCTCCCCAGAGGATTCTGGTACCCCTGATAGCAAACATTTGTCTTACCTATGCAGCCTTCTTCATCCACAAAGGTTTTCGATTTCAGTACCCGCTTCCGTTTTCTTTTGTTTTCTCCACTTGAACGCTAAAAGATCAAAGAATAACAATATTAAGTTGACCAGTGAAGCCATAGAAAAAAACAACTGAAGATTTTAAGTCTCTAAAAATCTCCCCCTAACATGCCATTATGGTAAAGGGTACAAAGAAGAACTCTCCACTCTAAGTGAAGTGGCCCCGCTGCACAGGCATAATGCTTACTCTATGCACATGCCTGGCACCCTCCTGCTTAGGAAAGATCTGTGTTCTTGGTAAAAAAAGACAAACACTTTCTTTAAGTGGAAGAGACAGCCAAGGAAAGCATGCCATGCAGTAGGCTTGCGTAAGGGCTTTCCAGGAAAGCTGGGGCAGTATGTTCTCAGGGGTTTTCAGTGTGTGCCCGTGCAGCAGGTACCTGCTGTGTTCAGCCTTGGCATTTGAACATTATGCCCAGCTAGTTAAGGCAGAGCATGCATTACTACGGTCAGTTTCCTTTGATCTCCACTGCTCTTTCATTCCATTTCTTTGTCTATGATATAATAGTGCGAGATTTACATAAGTCTTAACAGAATGAGTTAAAGAAAGCTAATGGTTACAAAGAAAAGGAGGCTTATCAGCATTCATCTTCCTAACAGTTCAGCATGCACACTAACAGACGTAGACAAGCCACAGCTAAAGAGCACCCAAAACTGCACGTCTCTGTTTGTTGTGGTTGGAACATCTAGCCCTTTTGTTTTGCTTCCTTTTATCTTTTGTAATTTGTCCTGGTGCAGGCAAGGCCTCCTTCTGCACAAAACTGCAGCTACGTAGCACAACAGCCCTGATGGCAACGGTCACAAAAAACTAAGCAGCTGCTCAGAGCTACCTCTGCAACCTTCCTAAGGCTATGTCCTACAGCAAAGGCTCCCCTTGGGCAAGGAGAGGAGTGCCAATCTGCCAGCCTGAACAGGAGCACCGTGAGAGAGAGCCAGCTCCCCAACTGGTGAAGCACGGACAAAGTCACACTTGATTCAGCAGAGTGAATGCAGGTTCCTGAGGAGAAAAGACCCACAAGGTAGAGTGCTGGGGGGGGGGGGCGGTTACCTTGACAGGAGGGGGCTCAGGCTTTGGCACAGGATCAGGAGGTGGAGATACAGGAGGTGGAGATGGTGACTCTGCTTCATACATCTCAGGAGCGTCTGGGAAGACTGGGAAAACGAAGCAAGCTTAATGAAGAGAACAGGCTCTAACTGGCGCAATGTCTTCCCACTGCATCTGCCTTGAAAATTCCGGTTACCAAAGGGCATTTTGTAAGCAGGAATTCATGACAACCAAGGACTCAGCAGTTAAGAGACTTAACTTTAAGATACACATTAATTTTCTAAAATTACAATTGGAGAATAAAGATTTTCTAAAGTAGGCAAAACCTTAGAGATTATCTTAGCCAAGTGTTTTATTACAAGATCAGAGCATGAAGTTGGTTGACCAATACTGATCACTTACCACACGTCAGCAATTTCTCTTTACCCTCACCACAGCCTAAGAGACAGATTTTACTCCCATAATATAGTTGAGTAGACAGAGGTTCCAGGAGACTCCTTTACTTGAAAAGGCTCACAACTCCTAACAACAGGTTTGGAACCCATTGGTGTGCGTCTACAGCCTTCCTAGCCTAACCACACATGTTCTTCCCATTCATGACCACAAGGAAGTGGAGGCAGCCTGCTCTACTTAACGCTCCACAGCAGCGTCTTTGCTGCCACGGTCGGAGGATGACTGCGAGACCGAGACTACCCAGCTGGCAGGACACAAAGGACTTTGGGAAAAAATCACCTTTGAAACTGATCCCCATGAAACATCGAACAACCAAACCTGATTAGTAGTTTCTATGGGGCTATTTCTAGTGACTTCCCCACTGAGAAGCCTTGGTTTGCCACACACAGAATGGGCAGGGAAAAAAGTCAGAACAGAAAGAATGTATGGAAATGGTATCGGACAATAGAGTGCCATGGGAGGGAACCAAGTGTTTCTCAGTAAAGGAGGAGGTCCACAAGAAGGCCATCAGAGAAGGGAGGAGGGGCAGCAGACCTACTGCTTTTGCCTTTTTTTTTTTTTTAAATTTTATCTCCCCCTGGTCTCCACAGGTAAGGTCCCAAGCCAGGGCCTTGCACTTACTAGGTGAGCATTCCACCACTGAACTAAATCCCTCGCCCAGACCTGGGCTTAATCAACACAAGGAAACTGTAGGTCTTGGATTGGGCCTGGGTGGCTGCTTAGCTTCACCTGCTCCCTGAATCTCCTGGCTACGTTCCAATTCTTTGCACAAATCTTGGATCTGAATTTCTCCTGATTAAGTCAGTGTTTAAAATTATGACAGTGGAGGGTTCATGACCAAATGACCTAAAGAGGTGAAGCAGAAAAGAGTCAGAATAAAACAGTACATGAGACATTTCAAGTATGAACCGGGCCCCCTAACTCTACGAGCTTCAGGCTAGCTATGAAGAAGCCAGCTCCATGGCGGAGCCTGAGCAGGAGACGTGCCACTCCCAGAACCAAGAACTCAGGGTTCTGAAGTTTACAGTGGAAAGTCTAGGCAGCAAGGACGGCAGAGAAGAGGGGCTCTGAATACTCAGTGATAAGCCTGGGCACTGCTGGTCTACGTCCAGTTCGTCAACAGCATGACTTAGCCAAGGGAAACAATTCCAACGGCGCCCTCAGGCCCCTTAGCACTGCATGCAACTGTTCACCTATGTCTCACCTCGGACTCATAGTCCAAAGAGCCAGGGATGCCACATGTCCTGGCACTGAACACAGAGCAACAGTAACAAGCTTTTCCTGAATAAAATTTGGGGTGAGGAATATCCAGGTCAAGGGAAGACTGCAGAGAACTTCCCACTTCCTCCTTTCCACTTGCCCATCTCCCAAAGACTCATAAAAATAATAAAATGTCATAATCCCCCTGGAAGAGAAGAGAACAGAGAAATAAAGAGATTTCAACACACCCTGAGAGATGGAAGGCAGATGGGAGAACACTGACAACGAAAGTCACTTCAGTGATTCAGATGGGAGGATTATGATTATAAACTTTGTTTTATCTGACTTTAAAAATTGTGTATATGTAGACTGTGTTTAAACTTAAATATTTTAAGGAAAGATAAACAACCAACATTTTCTATTCTGTAAACATTAACCACTCATTCTCGTAATAACTCCACAAATCATGATTCGTCTCGTACTACTGAGGCCCAAAGACATTTTTAAAAAACGTGCCCACATTCAGTCTTTACCGTCAAGCCAAGCAACCTGACTCAACACACTCCACTGACGTAAATATGACGGATGCTTTGTGCACTAGCGTATCTGAAACAGATTTGTAGCGATGATGAGAAACACTGCCGTGGTGAAGCATCAGCTCAGGACAGCAGCTTTGCTGGGGCAGACTAGGAACCGCAGGAAAACTAACCCCACCAACCAGCAATGTAACCACGTGTTTGTCAAGAGTCTTCTGGCAGAGCAATCACGGCTTCCTAGGACCCAATACACATTTTTATAATACCTATCCTCACCGAAAATAAGATGTGCCTGTGCTTAATATTCTCCACAAACAACTTGCAAGCTTAACCAGTACCTAACACAGCTATAAAAACTACTTCTTTCTGGCAACACAAATAGAAATGTTATTTCTTTTAAGTATGTAGAACTACTAGAGGTGCTCATTACACTCCAAGGTGAAGCAGAGTCTTTGCTGAGGAGGTTCTTACAAAGATGTCTGTCACAGCTGAACACACTGGACACTCAATGGGGTGGGGAGTGGGAGGAAGGCACAATGTGTTGTCTCCAGGGCCACAAAGAGCTAGACCTTGTAGTGCAACTCTGGGGGAATAAACACAGAAGGGAAGCCTCCACCTAACGTCAGTTAGAAACCAGTGCAGGAAGGCTTAAACGCAGATCTGTGTGACTCTGGAGCCCTTGCTGTCCTGCACGCTTGTAGCACACCTACTAAAGACTAGTCTGAGATGCAGATCAAGCTATTATAATCAGTGGAACACAAATAACATGTTAGAGAATGTGTAAGGGTTCAAAATAAAATCTTGCTGGATTTCAGACACAGAAATTTTAGAATAAAATGGTTCAATCAGATGCCAAAAACGATCTCTGCCAGAGAAAAGAACATGAGAGGCTCTGATCTGTCACCTGTTGTCATGTGCTGCTCACTTCGATCACATTTCTTTGCACTCCTTTCCCAACTAAGTAGCCACAGACACATTTCTGACAGCCCAGGCTACTTTTATTCTGTGGGCTACATACATTTTAGACGTATGCAATGGTGCTCAATCAACCACTCCATTCAGAGCTGGCACTTTCAATAACACTAAACTGTCCAGTGTTAGATTTATGGGTGGAAGGAGTGCATGCATGCTCATGTATGTGGGTATACACGTTTGCACATGTGTGGAGGCCAATGCTCAGCCACAGATGCCTTCCCTCAGGATCTGTCTGCTTTGTCTTGCTCAGTAGGCTAGGCTGACTGCCCAGGCAGCGCTGGGGATCCACCCGTCTCCACCTTCCCAGTGCTGGGATTGTCAGCGCCCTTTACACAGGTGACAGGAGAGGTCTGCATGCTTGTGAGCCAAACACTTAGCGATACAACTACTTCCCCAGCCCGCGTCTTATCTTCTCATGGACACCAAGCCCCTGGCCTCAGGGTGCCTCCAGAACCGTCTCCCGGCTTGTCTCTGCAGTTGGGAGTGGGAAGACTGCTCTAGCTAGCACATTTCCCTAAGCTTACTTCCTAAATATTTTCCCATGTGCCCACAGAGTCGTATGCATTTCGGTTCCTAACTGGTCAGGTGCTCCCTGGTGAACTGTAGTTCATTCACATGCTCTAGAACCGTCTTTTCAGTAATCTCATTCATCTATTTTCATAAATGGTATGAAATGAAAATACATGAACTACCCCTCTGGGATGCTGTGCCCTGCCCCTGCTTGTTTCAAAGAGCCATTAAAGCCCACAGAACATCAGAGCCTGTGATCCTTAACCCTTAGCCATGACCAGGATCCTTGAAACCCAGAGAAAATGCATCTAGCACAGACAGGTCTGAGTTCAGTACTAGTTTCCAGGTCTGCTCATCCTTCTGCATTTCTAGTGTTTTCCACTCACTTGCATATTATTGCCCCTTTTGGGCACAGCCTCTACTACCTTTTCAGTTGCTCCAGTGGCTGCTCCTAGCAAGACTCTTGCATCTTTAGTTTTGTCTTCTGACAGCTCAGCGGGCTCCTTTTTGTATTAACCATTATTCTCTAATCAATCAATTTATTTACATTGTATACATGAGTTTCTATGGTGCTGGATCTCTTCCAATTGTGTAAAATGCTGGGATACATCTCATTATGCCTTCACTCTTGGGAGCGGCCTAGACAGCTCCAGCTGCAGCCCAGTTCTCTCTGCATACTTTCCCAGACAGCACAGTCCAGCCCGGCCACTTTCCCTTTAGCTTCTTTCTATACACTTTACATGGTTTGGGCTAAGATCTTGTTCTTAAGAGTACTTGATATTGGGGCTGGAGAGATGGCTCCGCAGTGAGGAACACTGGCTGCTCTGCCAAAGGTCCTGAATTTGATTGTCAGCAACCACATGGCGTGTACTACCCACCACCTGTAACTCCAGCCCCAGGGAATCTAATGCCTTCTTCTGAGTACTGCATGCATGTGGTACTTACTTTAAAAATTCAAAGTACTTGATAATTGTTTTAAAAGTATATTAGTTTTCCTGAAAGTGACCCCTGTGGCTATTCTGTTTGCTGTCTGACAGCACTGCCCACACCTAACCCTGGAAGGGCCACAGTGCCACTGCCTTTCAAGAGCAACACTATGGTCTTCCAGCTTTGCCAGTTTTATTGATTGTTGTATCTAAAATGCTAGGGCTACTGCTGTCATTGTAGTCCACAGTAAGTGACATTTTTAGGTCCTTGAGCGTGAACCAAGAAATGGCCCCCTAACAGAAAGTAACTGCCATGTCTACCTTCATCTTCACTGCTGTCGGACTGAGGGAGCCTGATTCTTCTCCTCTTTTTCTTCAGGGTTTCTGTTTCCTTCGCTTCCTCATCAGATAAGTCTGCTCGCTTCCCCCTGCTGACGTCCAGGAATAAATTAAGAACAAAACAGAACAAAAAAGATTCATATATTTAAGTATGCATGTGTTCCTATGCACTTCTTTTAGAGCTCACAGTCTGAATTCCAGAGGGTAGAAAACAAACAAGGGAAGACTGATCCCTTTTTCTTTTTTTAAGCCATCATTTTTTGTTATAATTTATCCAGATTATATCCCAACTATTATCCCCTTACCTGTATCCCCTCCCCCCTCCATTTTGCCCTATTCGACTGATTCCCTTTTTGTTTTTTGACACAGAGTTTTTGTTTCTTGGTTGATTAGTTGGTTTTCCCAAGACAGGGTTTCTCTGGGTAGCTCTGGCTATCCTGGAACTTGCTATGTAGATCAGGCTGGCCTTGAACTCACAGGATCCTCCTGCCTTTGGCCCCTAAGTGGTGTAACACCATGCCCAGTAGAAAGATTGATTCTTTGGCGACATATACTGTTATATACACAACTACATCATTTATACAGTGGCAAGAAGAAAAGATTTCTCCAGCTCTCTGTAGGACAGTTTATCTAGAGTCCTCTGGATGCCTTCCCCCCAACCAGCAATGTGAATCATTGTAAAGCGTATTAGCATTGTCTTTTTTTTTTTTTTTAAAGATTTACTTTTTTTTTAAATGTATACAGTGACCTGTCTGCATGTACACCTGCACACCAGAAGAGGGCATCATGTCACATTATAGATGGTTGTCAGCCACTATATGATTGCTGGGAATTGAACTCAGGACCTCTGGAAGAACAGTCAGTGCTCTTAACCTCTGAGTCATCTCTCTAGCCCCCTTTTAGCCTTTTAACACACTTCAGATAAGCAACTAGACAATCATAATACAAAGTCCAGGAAATGCTGTCCTAAGGCAGCTCTGGCAGGCATGTGTCTGTAATTTCAGCAGGAGGACTGAGGCCAGCTAGGCCACACCGTGAAACGTTGCTTCAAGAGAAGAGCATGCTCTGCCAGTTGCACTATTATACAACCCAATAACATTTAATGAACAAGTAACACTGTAGGGCACCACAGTTAAGAGCTAAGTAGACATTCAGCAGGTAGGAAGGGAAGACAAATATTCTGAAGCGAAAGAACGTGAGCAAAGGCATAGCCAAGACTGTAAAGCCATTCTAAGGATGTAATGAAAACCTAGGCTCTGTCTTGATGTTATTTAGCCTGTGTGCTTTCTCCATTACAACATTCATTTAATCAGTAATAATTTAAGGGCCTACTGTGTGTAAAGACTCAAATACATGTAAACCATAGTCTTTTTGTTATTGAGTACCTATGTCTTATTCAATTTTGGACATCAACTTTCTTTTCTATTTTAGCTAGGAAAAAAAAAAAAACCCAGAGTAAGCCAAAGGAAATAAACATATGGACCGAAAGCAAGGAGACAAAAAAAAAAAAAAAAGAATTAACAAAGCCTAAAGTTGTTACACTAAGGAGAAAAGATTAACAAGCTTTTTACAAAAGAGGAAAAACATGTACTTCCAAGTGGGAATTAGAGAATAAAGAAATCTGTAGTCATAACTATAGAGTCTACAAATACTCCAAAACCAAGGCTAGATTATGAACAACTTTAATAAGCTCAAGCACTTAGAGGAAATAAACTCCTTTAAAAGCACAACTTACTCAAAACTGATCCAAAAAGAACTAGGAAATTTGAATAACACTATTTAAATGAGCTCTCATATATAAAAATAAAAATCCTTCCTATAAAGAAAATCCAGGCTCAGATTCACGGATTTTATTATATATTTAGATTTTATTATATACTTAAATGTATTAGAAATATATCTACATAGGGCCAGAGAAGGCTCAGCAGATCAAGGCGCTTGGTGACAAACTTAATGAACCAAGTTCTACCCCAGGGCCCCACTTGGTGGAAGTAGAAAACCGACTCCCACAAGTATGTCTTCTGTGCATACACACACACACACCCACCTACCCACCCACCCAATAAATGTAAAAAAAAATAAAATAAATTCCAAACTCCTTTGAAAAATGGGAAACTCCTCTTATCTTATGAAGTTAACATAATTTTGATACTAATACTACCCAACTACCAGGAAAGAGAACAGCTGACCTACAGTCCTCAAAAATATAGGAACAAACCCCTCTCTTCAAGGCAGTATCAACTGATTTAGCAAAGTGTAAAAACAACAAATAGGACCAGGGAGCTAATCCCAGGAATGCAAGGGTGGCTTAACATTTTCATGTTAATCAGGATAATCCATCATTTTAGCAGGAAAAGTATATGAGACATCTCAGTAAAGGCAGAAAAACTATGTTAAAATTTAAGGCCAATGAGCAAAAGCCTCTCAGCAAACTTGGAATAGAAAAGAACATACATATCCTGGGAAAGGACGCCTACTAAAATCTAAAAACCTACACATACATTTGCTATTTAGTGGTGAGGAGCTGACTGCATGCCTGGTTGCAGCCTCCAGTGGTGATTGCTGTGATCAGGACTAGGGACATTTTAATCCACATATATCATGTGCTCCCAGGAGGTAAAACCCACTGGACAGAGCCTTACTCCTCTGAAATGTCACCATTTTGTTGCTCCAACTTTACCACAAAGGTTGGTTCTTTGTGGGCCTATCAGTGCTGACAGTGTCCTTTAGAACTTCTCAGCAGACTAACCCTACCAGCTATGAGGTAGTGTCTCAAACTCCTGGGTCCGTTTTTAACAGCTTGTGTGCTTTTTATTTTCTTTTCTAATTACATTTTACCACTTGAAAAATAAACTCATTGATATAAAAAGAAAACAAAGAACTTTTTCTCTTAAACTGGACTGGAAACAGTAACTTCTTGCTGGGTAATTTGATGTGAAACACAGACACATAGGCATACTTACAGTGTCTACACATTTAAACTGAAGTCTGGGGGCAAAGGTGATCAATTTGCATCAATAGGTACAATGGTGGCCTTGCTCCTAAATCCCCCAAATCCACCGCCCTGTGTCCTGACTCCCTGGCTGAGCTGTGGGGCTTCTCTCTTCATCTAGCTGTAAGGTTACATCCCTAACACATTAAGTAGGATTTAGGACTGAGCTGAAAACTGCCTGCTACAGAAAGCCCAAACACAAGACACCCCCTCCTCCACGGGACAAAATTTTCCTACCATTTTTTTTCCTTCTGCTGCATCTTCACAGGCTCTGCCTTTCTGCTGGACTTCTTCAGAGCTGTGGGAGCTGCCAGCTTTGGTTCGGTGACAGACACTGAAGGCTGCTCCACTGTTTTCTCTTCTTTCACTGCTTGTTCTGAATCCAAACTGACTTTAAGTTTATCTACAAATAAAGTACAGCAGCCAATATATAACCCGCCATACAACATTAATCCATCACTGTGTCAGTCCACTGCGTGCCAGGTAACATGTTGGGAGCAAGGGATAAAAACAGTGCCTTGTCCTAAAAGAGAGCACAGCTGGTTTAAAAACACGTGTATCCTCTCTTCTGCTTCCCTCTCATCTCTCCTCACATCACAGCTCTAAATGACAGCAAGCACAAGGCTTAAAAACACCAAAATCAGCTTTTGGGTTTTCATTTTAAAAGTTCTATCTATGTATTTATCGTGTGTGTGCTGGGGGTGTGTACGCCATGGCATGTGTGTGAAGGTTAGAGGAGGGTGCTCCCTCCTGCTTCCATGCAGATCCCAGTGATCAAACTGGGGGTGTCAGGCTTGGTAGCCCCGAAGTTCAACTCTTGTGAAGTAGCATACAGGAAAAGAAAGCTGCAGGTAGTCATGATGTTCAACAGAGTACAGCTTAAAAGTGGGTGACAGATAAGTTCATAGCAACATCTTTTGTATCCTACCTTAAAAAAAAAAACCAACAACAAAACTAGCTGGGCACAGTGGCCCACGCCTGTAATCCGAGCACTCAGGGAGGCAGAGGCAGGTGGATGTCTGTGAGTTTGAGGCCAGCCTGGTCCACAAAGTGAGTTCAGGACAGCCAAGGCTAACATAGAGAAACCCTGTCTTGAAAAACCAAAAATAAAATAAAATAAAATAAATACTTTCTTTTTTTTGCTTGTGTGGGTGTTTTTGTCTAAACGTATGTCTGTGTGCCTGTGGAGGGCAGAAGAGGGCATTAGATCCCCTGAGTCTGCAGTTACAGGTAGTTGTGAGCCACCTCGTGAGTGCTGGGAATTGAACCCAGATCTTTAGAAGAGCAGCCAGTGCTTTTTAACAATTGATCTATCTCTCTAAGCCCTGAATCCTACCTTTTAATACCTAGAGACTTGTGCTGGGCGTGGTAGTGCATGCCTTTAATCCTAGCACTCGGAAGGCAGAGGCAGGCAGATCGCTATGAGTTTGAGGCCAGCCTGGTCTATACAAAGTGAGTCCAGGACAGCCAAGGCTACACAGAGAGACCCTGTCTGGGGGGGGGGGGGGAAGAAAAAAAAGAAACAAACAAAAAACCACCAGAGACTCCAATCTCACTACCACCTTCAATAGTGAAACTGAACTCATTCAAATCCTGCTTCCCTCTGGGTAAGCGCAAAATTAATTTTTCTCTCTGAGAATTGGAATAATATTTACAAAACTATCAGGCGCAAACATTAAGTGAATCACTCAAGGTGAATCACTGAGGGAAAAGTGAGCATTGGATATGGGCTTCAGTCAGTTCAACTCCTGACCCGGGTCTCTACATTAAACTGAGACACACATACACGTAAGGTGCAGTGCAGGACAGGAAGGACCCAGCCAGGCAAAAAAAATACAGTAATGCACAATCTAGCCTCGTGCATACCCAGTGATAGATTTTTATAGGCAAAGTCACAATATACAATTGGAAAGCTATATTCAGCAGGTGGTTCTTCAAAAAGCACTCTGGGTTACCTGTTCTGTAACTGTGGAAAACAACCTGTCTGAGTCTTGGCTCATATGCACAGGTTAGGACAATAGTTTTTAAAAGCACATACACTCATCGGTAAAGTAGATAATGGGTCAGAATGTGAAATGCAATCCATCATATTTTTGAGGGTTGGTGTGGGAAACCTAAATGGTGGGCTTCCACTAGCTCAGTGGTGGTAGCATTGCTTCCATTTTTAATTCTGTTCTTATCAGTGATTTTTGAACTTTCCCACTAAAACATCCCAAATTGACTAGGAAAGTGAACATTTTGCAAGCAATAGAACTTCATTCTTTTTAAGGCTAAGTCAACACTCATTGTCTGCATCTATCTACAGGCAAAGGTTTTTTTGGTCTATTTTCCATTCGGCTGCCAGTATGCAATAGTGCCAAACACATAATAAGTATTCAATCAACATTTTATATTTTGACATTTTAAAATTAATACTAAATAGTCACATATTGTACATATTTTTAAATGACAAGTAAAAGATCCTTTTCCCGGGACTAGAGTGGCTCAGCAGTTCCGAGCATGCTCTATCTACCTTTCCCAGACCCAGAGCAGGCAGCTCCCAGTGGCCTGTAACTTCAGCCTCAGGGGCTCCCACATCTTTTTCTGGCTTCACGGTAAACTGCACTCATGTGAACATATCCCCACAGATATGCACATACAAATAATCAAAAAGTTTTAAGTAAGTAAAAGTCCTTACTGGATCTTAAGGTAACAACAAACAAGCAGCAGCAGCAGTAGCAGCTGCAGTATCAAAATTGTTAAGAAATGGTTATCAGACTGAATACAGTGTCCCAGTACCAGCCTGGCAGGCCAATGACATTATGATGTGTGGTCACAGAAATAGGAACCTCCTATGCACTGTTCCGGCACCACCACCAAAGCATGTTTCTGGACATCTTTCAAGTACCACATTTTCTATACATTCAAAACACAAAAACATTCTTTTCTGAGAGCCTCCACAGCAAATAAAACACCATCATTTCCAATCCCCCTCGAGTACCAATCTGACCATCATGGAAAAGCAGAACTCAGACTAATTTTGCTTGGATAAGCACACAAGGCCACAGATCTCTATAAAACTGACACTCCAAGATAGTGTGTGGTTCCCACATTCTTCTTGGTGTTCTGCCACATATCCCAGGGGATGAGTACTTGATATGAGAAGTATAAAAATACGCAACTTCTGGCTCTTTCTATTAAGAAAGAATTCTTATTTAAATAAAAGAGATCTTTCCTTCCTCAAAAAAAATAAATGCACTTAAATGGCTCAGCCATCACTGCCTATATTCACATTGACAGTTAATACAGTGCTGTAAGTAATCTTACTAACAAGACAGGCAAAGCATTTGCTTTTGTGGTCCCTGGAGAGACAGGGACCTGAGCAAACTGATGCCAGCATCCATCGTATTAGGCAGCCACTCTCTCAGTTTAATTATCCATTTTCAAATGCTCCATGAAGTGAGTATTTTATTTTCTTCCTAAGGCAGGAAGTAAAAGCAGAAACAGTATAAACTGCCACCCCCCACCCCCTCACCCCAGGAGCACTCAAGCACACCCAGAAAGTCCCCTGAGTGGCTGGTTACTTTCAGCAGTACAGTGGTCGGAACAATGTGAATCTGTTAGGAACCAGGGATGCCTGGATGGGCAGAAGCTGGACTACTGGCCTCCACCTTGGGCATATGTCACCACAGTAACATTCATCTGTGAGTTCAGAGAAATTAAGAACATGCTTACTCATAGCAGCTTTTCCAAAAAAGTTGCTCATCAAATTCCCTTTTCCTTGTGCTTTGCCCCCAGATGAAGATGCCTAAAAGCATAAAAAAGAAAACACACAAGTTTTAGTTTTGTCTAACATTTAGACTGCTCTTGAAGTACCATGGCCTCAAACAATCTGCAGCAATACATCACACTAAGTGCCAGACATGATGGAACAAGACTGTAATTCCAGAACATGGGAGGTGGAACTTGGAGCATCAGGAGTTCAATGTCATCCTCAGCTACATAGCAAGATCAAAGCCAGCCTGTGCAGTGAGGGACTGTCACAAAAACAGAGCATCCCACCAACTCTATATACGGTGACAAAATGTGCAGGTGTTAGCTACAAGAACCTAGAACAGGAATCCAGACCACCAGACAGCATCTGATGCTAATTCCCAAAGCTTGCTTTCTGTTTTCACAAATTATTCATGAATACATATGAGCTTTCCTTTAGCACACTTAAAAGCTATTTGGTTTAAAAGAATTAAGTCAGAAGTGGTATGGTAAACAATGGGAAAGAAGGTAAAGTGTTTTTAATTATCAGAAGTGGATCTGAATTCTGGACCTACCACTTAATAGCAGTATGACCTGCAGGCAAATTACAAGTCTGGGCTCTAGTTTTATTACATACAAAATAAAAAACAGCAAGACTCAAGCAGAAATGATAAGAGGTTTTCCATAAGGATCAGACTGTCAGTTCACAGAAGGAATTCAACTCTGTCTGCTTGCCGCCTTCCCTCCTCTTTCCCAAAGCAGAAAGCTGAAAACAGCGATGACAAAAAGAATTAGTAGCAACTATAGCTGTACTTTTCTAGGTTTTTAAAAGCAGTATTTTTATATTTTTATTTTATTTTCTTTTTGAGATAGGGTCCCATCATGCACCTTCAACTTCCTGCATGCTGGGATTACAGGCATGGACCACCAAGCCAAGAGATAGTGATTTTTCTTAATGCCCTTTAGTTAGTGCAATTACTGAACAATAAAAAACAAAGAATGAGGATGAGGACAAGAAAGAAAGAAAGAGAAAGAAAGAAAGAAAGAAAGAAAGAAAGAAAGGCATAGACAGATAAACAGAACAGAATGTTAAATATGCAAGGAAGGAAGAAACATAGCAAATCCCAGCTAGATGTTCTCCGATGTCACACTACCAGCACAGAATTCCTCAGACTTGCAGTTTTTCAGTGGTTTTCATGTACATTATTTCAATGGCTGTCACAACAATCTTATTAGTGTACAAGCCAGGTATCATCATTTTATAGAAAGAGAATTTAGGGGCTGGAGAGATGGCTCAGAGGGTAAGCACACTGTCTGTTCTTCCAAAGGTCCTGAGTTCAATTCCCAGCAACCACATGGTGGCTCATAACCATCTATAATGAGATCTGGTGCTATCTTCTGGCATGCAGGCAGAATCCTGAATAAATAAATCTTTTTTAAAAAGAAAGAAAGAGAATACAACCTTGGTGAGAAGTATTATGGGAGGAAAAGGGCTATTAGAGGAGACAGTAAACATTAACTAAAATATGGTTCACACTGTATCAGGCATGGTGGCTCGTGCCTCTTCCCAACAGTGGAAAAGCAGAGTGGGGAGAGGAGCCTGAGTTTGAGGCCAGCCTGGACCTGACAGCAAGACCTCAAATAACCCTAAATGTTCAAACTAAAGTAGAAAACTCAGAACTGACTACAGGACCCTGCATGAATAAACCAGAATGGAAGCTCTGAAGCCTTCCTGGCCCCCCACTCTGTTATACAGAAAAGGCCTCTTGTACTTACATTTGTTACTTCTTTGGCCTCTGTTTTCGTTTCCTTGTTGGTGTCTTGGGTTTTAGTAGCAGCTTTAGAGACCAACATTCCCATAATTCCTTTGGGCTGCTGGGAAGCCTGTTTGGAGGCAGGTGGGCCATGGCCGTTGGTGGTCAGCTCACTGGCTTGTACCTCACTTGCTGCCTGAAGATTTGATTGCTCAAATTTTCTGGAAGAGGAAGATTCTGCAGGCGCTCTGGGTACCGCAGCCGCACACTGTATGGCACTGAACCTAGACAAGTGGGTATGAGATTAATGTTGCCATCAACCTCACTGTCAAACTCTGTGCCTTCTATGTATCTTTTCACATTAATATAGAACTAGGGATTTTGTTTTTTGAGACAGGGTTTCCCTGTGTAGCCTTGGCTGTCCTGGACTTAACTTTGTAGACCAGGCTGGCCTTGAACTCAGTGATTCGCCTGCCTCTGCCTCCCAAGTGCTGGGATTAAAGGTGTGCACCACCACGCACAGCAAAACTATGGAATTTAAAAACTAGACTGGATCATAGAAAATTTTCATGTCAAACTCTTATTTGTGTAAGGAAATAGGCAATGCTAGGCAGTGTGGAGGAGTAACTTTGGCCTATGATGTACTTACCTAGTTATGGAGCTAGAACTCAAGTGATCATTTTCTACCACATCATGCTGGACACACTTGCTTTTTTGTTTGTTTGGGCTTTTGCTCTTTTTTGTTTGTTTGGTTGGCTTTAGATAGGGCCGCTCTACATAGCCCTGGTTATCCCACAACTCACTATGTAGACAAGGGTAGCCTTGAACTCACAGAGATGTGGCAGCCTCTGCCTCTGGAATGCTGAAATTAAAGGTGTGCACCACTACCAGACATCTACACTTGCTTTTATTCACCTCTTACTCTCCAGCAAACAGTAATAATCTCAGCGTCCTTGGGAAACCAGAAAGTCCTCTGACCAAGTTCGAGAAGCAGTAACTATCAACCAAGTCAGAGATGAAAGCTATACATTATTAACCAGTTTCTTGGGACCTCTCCTAGCCAGTGTGCCATGCATTAAAGAGGGAAATAGGGATAGAGCCACTTGTTCCCATAACTCCTGCTGCTTTGCATCCAATTGCTCCTCATTTCTAAAAATGCCAACTTATTAAAAAAAAAAAAAGTATACCAGGAGGCTCCATGCTGACAGCTCAGTGATGTTCAGTGAACAGTCTGCATAGAGTATTACTGGGAACACTCACCTCTCACTCTCCAGTCAGTGCCAATGTGCCTGTTCCACATGACTGTAATGCAACAGTCCACCACGTGAAAGAGAACCTATTCAGCCCTCTCAGGGGTTAGACAGAAAGCAGAGTTCCCCAGCTTTTCCTAACAAAGAAGATATTTTACTTCCCAGTGTTTTGCTTATTGGGGTAGGTGAAAGTTCCCTGGAGGCCCTCTTCAGTCTTTGTAGTACAGGCACTCAGTGTAAGACCTGGAACACAGCAAGGATCAGGAAGGGTGACTGGCTGAAAAGGGGGGGGCTACTGGCTTCCCTTTCCTCTTCAGTGTATCACCTCAGCTTAGAATAGAAAATGGGGAAGATGCAGAACTATGTGGAGATAGGGCTATTCAAAACTAACTCGAATAACTGTAAATGGCCCCAACAGTATTTCAACTCAGAAATAAGTGCTGACTAAGCAGCTTCAGAGCAACACAACTCTTCTGCGGAGTCGTTACGGTCCACTCAGCCCACCTGTGGCTGGAGAGAACAGATGGAAATCATTTACTTTTACCCACTGGTCTTCCTCACTGGCCTTGCAGTACTTCCAGGTACAACGGAAAAGGCAATGTTTGATTTCATTGTCAGCATCGAAAACTGGCCTGAAGACAACTCTTTATTTGGTTTGCATTCCACACCTTAGGATCAGGACCAGCAACTGGCAACCAGGAAGAGAGCAAGTGAGGCTGGAATCTCACCTTGCTTTCATAACATTTTCTAAAACACAACAGCAGATCTCAGGAGGCTCGCAGTTCTTAGAAACAAGCACAAACTTCTTTAATGAAGATAACTCTCCCCTCTTTTCCTCTCTTCTCCTCTTTCTAATCTAGGACTCTCAGATAAGATGAGATGGTTAGGGTGGTGGTGGTGGTGGCGCACACCTCTAGTCTCTCTACTGTCAATTTAACGAGATCTAGCATCCCCTGGGAGGCCCACCTCTAGGCACGCCTGTGAGGGAATACTTTGACTTGGTTAAGTGAGGTGGCACCATTCCCTGCAGTGACATCCTGGACTATATAAAAAGGAGAATGAGCGCTGAACAAGATTCCAAAGCTCCATGCTCTTTGATTGGAGCTGGAGTGTGTCCAACTGCTTCAACCTCCTGCAGCCTTGACTTCCCCAGTGCGATGGACTGTGCCACTTGACTGTAAACCAGAACAAATCCTTTCTTCTTTAAGTGGTTTTTGTCAGCAACAGGAAGATAAACCATGATTTGGGGTCTCCTGTAGTGCAGACTAGCCTCAAATCCCCACATAAGTGAGGATGACATTGAATTACGGATCTTCTTGCCTCCACCTCCCAAGTTCTGGGGTCAAAGGATGCACCATCACGCCTGGCTAATTCTCAAATTCCAAAGGACATGCTCAGTAGTAGTAGAGTTCATTACAGTGCATTATTAACTACAGGCAGACACTGCTTTAAACTAGTGGTTCTCAACCTGTGAGTTGCAACCCCTTTGGGGATCAAATAAACCTTTCCCAGGGATCACATATCACATCTCCTGCATATCAGATTTTCATTACGATTCATAACAGTAGCAAAGTCACAGATATGAGGTAGCAATGAAATAATTTTATGGCTGGGGGCCACCACAACCTGAGGAGCTATGTTACAGCGTCTCAGCATGGGAAGGTTGGGGACCACTGCTAACCTTCCGGGCAGCCTTTGCTCTTTGCTTGTTCACCACAACCTGAGGAGCTGTGTTACAGCGTCTCAGCATGGGAAGGTTGGGGACCACTGCTAACCTTGCGGGCAGCCTTTGCTCTTTGCTTGCTTATTTGCTGGACAAGAACAGAACCAGTTTCATCTGATACTGGATATGAGTCATCTTAACATGCCACAAAATTTTAATAAGACTAATTTTTAAATAAGATTAAATATTTTACATAAAATTAACAAAGTGTAGCCAGGCATGGTGGCGCACATCTTTATTCCCAGTACTCAGGAGGCAGAGGCAAGAAGATCTTTGTGAGTTTAAGGCCAGCCTGGTCCGCAAAGCGAGTCCAGGACAGCCAGGGCTGTTACCCAGAGAAACTCTTTGAAAACAAAACAAAAAACAAAATTAGCAAAGTGCTATTTTTTTCTTGAAATCCTTCTCTCAAACAGGAGATTTGTAAATTATTCTCTGGCTACCTAATAAATACTCAAATGCTCATTATATTCAAAGTTTTAGAATAAAGAGACAAAAACAAAACAAAACAAACCCCCAAGCCCCTACCCTAATGCCCATTTTTATTAATACAGTCATATTACTATGTTTACTATGTTTACTATGTACCAGGCACCATTTTGGAAAAGATAAGTTAACTGACAGGAACCCTAATCAGATGGTATTTAAAGGAAAAACAGTTGTTGATTCTGTATCAATTTTTCCAAGGATCTGTGTCTTTAAACTACCCTATCCCCTTTATTATCTTCAACCACTCCTCTGATCCTCAGTGATCCACCTGCCTCAGCACCAATCTTGTGGTTATTTCTGTGGTTGCACTTTATTCTGCAGTGCTAAGGGCAGAACTCAGGGCCTTATGACAAGCAAGGTCTACCAGTGAACCACATCCCCTTAAATAAATAAACGTGTGTGTGTGTGTGTGTGTGTGTGTGTGTGTGTGTGTGTGTACTGAAGTACAGAAGGCCATCCCTAGATCCAATGGACATCTTCCATTTCTACTGACTTGCTTCTCCAAAGCATCCACCAACCCCATTCCTTAAACTCTACCCTCAGCTTATGTAACCCCATATATTTTCATAATTTTCCACTTCACTGGATGCTGCTTCTTAGACCCCTCTTTTTCTGTCCATTCATTAAAATAAAAAGCTACTATTAAAGAGCACTTACAATGAACCAAACACAACTGTAAGAGCTCTGCATACCTTAATGTACTTAATCCTCTATAACCTGTGAGGTTGGTGGCATTGCAGGCTCTACCATAAGGAAGCTGAATCATGAAGAGGCTAAATAGTTTGTAGAAAGTCATACAGCTGGTAAACACTGCAACCTTGGGTTTCATCTTCGGTCCTTCTTCCAATCTACATTCTCTCTTCATAGCTGTATCTGCTGCTCTGGTGCAAAACCACTCTTTTTACCTTGAGACTTACCTACCGCAATGGATATCTTTACTTGAGCTTTCTCATCAGTTCCACATGTCCAAAACCCAGCAGCTCTATAGAAATACTCACAAGAACCTGACTCCCGTCTTCTAATTATTTCCCACCTATATTCTAGTCATAGACAACGATGACTATGCAATGCCATGTTTCTCTCTCAGCTCCATCTTTACTCTGACACTCCTCTATCTGGCAATTTCTACTGGGCCTTTGCATCTCAACCTAGATGCCTTACCTCTTTGGAAAGCCACCTGTTTTTCCCCTTCACTCTACCCATCCAGAAGCTGGTAATAAATGCCTGTCTCTAAAACCTTCTCATATCATTGCTCTAATAGCACTGCACTATAAATAACTGCTATCTCCTGTAGGCACCAGCCTCAGGAACAGGCACTGGGCCACATTCTCAGAAGTGTGTAGCTCTTCCACGGTATTCATCAGATGTATGCCACACAAAGTCAAGCTACCTTTTGATTTATTTATCTGATTTTATATGTAAGTGTTTTGCCAGCATGCATGTCTGTGTACCACATGCTCTCCTAGCATCCAAGAAGGCCAGAAGTAGGTGTTAGATTCCCTGCAACTGGAGTTATAAACAGTTGTAAGCCACTATGTGGGTACTGGGAATTGAACCTGGGTCCTCTGCAGAAGTAATTAAGTACTCTAAACCTCTGAGCCACCTCTCCAGCCCCCAAATTTAAATTATTATTAAATCAAGGTGGTAGATACTCAAGTATATTTTTAGAAAACTGACTTGAGCCCATAGTACAATCTTACAAAGGAGGGATTATCACAACTGATTTAAACATGAAGAAACCAAAGCTAGAGAGTATTAAGTAACTAGTCCAAAGCCACTGAGCTAGTAAGTAGCAAAACACAACCTAACCTATGATTATCAGTTTCTAAAATGCACACGCATTATAGTCAGTCATTGTCCAGTACCCTGAAGAACACAAAAGATTTACAAGATCTGATCTTGGCTATTGTGCTTTGGGGCCAACTTACTTTTGGCTGGAAGGAACGGGACCATCAAATTTAGGAACAATTTTTTGAAGGGCAACATTTGAACTAGCTACTAAAGGATGGGTAAGATTTAGACAAGCAGAGACTGGGGCAAAGGGGTAGTGAGGGGTACAACAAACATCTCTGGTGGTGATGACAGGATAAATATATGAGAGAGAGATTTATGGGGAGTCCACTGGAGTTTTCAATCTGGGTTGTGGCTGCTATTTTTCACTTATGATGTACTAATAAAACTAGGCATGTGTCTTACTGCAAGATAAATGGGGTTTTACTAGACTTGGCACTCACTCTTAAGAGGCAGCCACTGTGTAAACACCTTACAAAATCAATTCGTAAAGAAGCCCACAAGAACATTAAGGAGCTTACTTGCTGCAGTTCTGCAAATTGCTTTTAAGGATGTCATAGTCGGTATTGAACAGAGGCCCACTGTCCTTTAGCATAGCTTTCTGGATGCTGTACACATGGATGCTGGCAGTCACAGCTAACTTGGACTTCACTGCTACAAGTCAACAGGAAAAGCAGGCTGTTAATACACAACTTCATAGCTTGTGGGGACTTTAACAAGAAACTCTTCTGCACTAAAACCATTTGCAATCTAAGGTGGTCCAAAAACTCTACCAGGCCAAACAGTTCTGTGTAAAGTATAACATCAAGCCTCTGTCTACAATGGGGGCATGATGGTGCTGAGTCATTGCTAAGCACAACACCTGTGAGGGACACTCTGCAAACAGTAATTCATGATTAATGATGGTTAGGATGCTTTGTTTTCAGTCAGTTAGAGATAATTAAGTAATCCATACCTGAGAAGACTCGGCTCTACCAAGAAGATTTAGTTATATGTTACAATTTCAGTTTAGAGAAAGAGCAGAGTCCACAGAGCAAAATCAGAAGACAGTCAGCACAGGAGCACACTGGGTTCCACAAGGGACAACACTGTGCCTAACCTGTTCCCTGTCCCCAGTGCCTAGCACAGAGCTTGGGACATGGCACCACACATGGCCGTTTCTTAACATGTCCTATTTTGCCAAAGAAAGTTTTATGCAACCTTACATAGAAAATAACAGGTATGTAATTTAAATACTTACTGATAGTAAGTCATAAATAATGTTATTTTAAGACAACCCTTTGGCATACATATATAAAGACTGAAAGCAAATTTAACACACTAATGAAACAAGTGTGTGTGTTTATTTTTATACAATGAATTGAAATTGTAGCTGAATATCTGACACTGGGGAATGCAGGACATATCAATGTTTTTTAGCTGATCGATATTTTGCTTTTATAACCATCAATGCTGACAATGCCACCACTTTGCAGAAATACATAGTAAAAAATAGAAGAAGTATATTTAGGCCATTTCAGATCGTTAGAAATCCTCTTCTAATCCACACTGGAATTCACTGATTTTTTTTTTTTAAATAAAGCCAGTAGCAACTCAAATAGCAATTTTTAGAATCAAATATTCTAACATAAATACGATCTCCAAACATACTAACTTGATAACTTACATGCTAAGGAACGATGGCAAAAAAAAAAAAAAAAAAAAAAGTTAACTCTTTATTTTTCATCATTAAAGTGTTTTGTTTCTATTAGAGCCCATAAGTTTGCATATACAGTAAAGACTACAACTGAGAACATCCAACACAGCTTATGTCGTGCAGAGCCTCAAGCCTGAGCCAAGGTGTTTCAGGAGTGCTCACTGGTGTCGCATGACAGGACGGCATACAACACAAGGGCACTCACCGTGTGGTCAGAACTAAGGCTGCAGTGGGGTACAGGAAGCAAAGTGGGTAAGCACTGCCACAAGACTGTCAAGACTCATCACGCCTGGTTTTAAATTAAGTCTTGGTTGTTATGAGCTCAGTTTGGTAATCTTTTTGCATGCTCTACATTCGGTTACTCAACTCCACATGGGGTCACAACCCACACTTTAAGGAGCCATGTCACCTGGAATTCATGACAATATTTATATGTCTTCCATGGGTCCTGAAATCTGTCATACATGTACTTTATACATGTAGCTGCTACGAGTCTTAAAAGTGGGAAGTTAGGCAGATGGAAGAAGATTTTAATGTCTCAGAAACCATTATAAAAGGAATATAAAACTGTTTGGTTAAATAGCCCAATCCACTCTAGACAGACTGAAACCCAATCAATGCCCTAAGATGAAAAGCAGAAAGGCTATTCGGCTGCTCAAAGGCTTACCTTCCAGTTTCTCTTCTCTCACTACTGCGACCTTGTGGCACTGCAAAGAACAACACTCCATCAGTGCTGAGGTTACAGAAGTTCAGCTTCTAGACAATAACTCAGTTGTGCTTAGCTATGAAATAAGAAAAACACTGGGTACCCTGAAAATGCACTGCAGTAAAGAGCAGTCTGAATCATTTTTAATTTGCATATTTTACAGGTTCTTGAAAAGAGAAATTAAGAAAAATAAGAAGCCAGCCTCAATACTTTTATGAAATAAACTGTATCTCAAAACAATAGAAGAACAATTTTTAGCAAATGATTTAATGATAATTACTATATAACCAATGAATAAATGAAAGTTAGAGCTGTCTATTCTGCTATGCTCATAGATTGGTGCCCAGCCCAATTATCACCAGAGAGGCTTCACCCAGCAACTGTGGAAATGGACACAGAGACCCTCGGCGGAGCTTGGGAAATCCTACTGAGGGCCGAAAGGACTGTAGGAACCAGAGTAGTCAAGGACACCACAAGAAAACCCTGAGACTCAACAAGCCTAGACCCACGGGGCCTTGCTGAGAATGAACTGCCAATCAGGGGCCTGCATGGGCCTAGCCCAGGCCTTCTATACTATGTTACAGTTGTATAGCTTGGCGTTTTTGTGGGACTCCTGGGAGAGGGAGCAGGGGCTGTTTCTGACACTTTTGCCTGCTTCTGGGGCCCTTTTCCTCCTACTGCATTGCCTTGCTCAGTCTTAATAAAAGGGGAGGTACCTAATTTTATTGCAACTTGGTATGCCATGTTTGGCTGATATCTCTGGGAGGCCTGCCCTTTTCTGAAGGGCAACAGAGTGGTGGATGCAGAGGGAGGAGGGTAGGGGGCAGAGGGAGGGGAAATTACAGTTGGGATGTAATATATGAAAGAATAAATTAATAAAAAGTTAGATTTGCTTCTACCATATGCTGACATAAATCCCAGGTGGATTAGACTTAAATGTTAGTAAGAACATCTATCCATGCAATAGAAGAAAATCTGTGATTGTTCATGGCTTAAAACTACCCTAAGATTAATTCAGCATCCAGGAATAACTGAAACACTCTTAAAAGAAAAGAAAGCATTTTAAATGAAAACAAAAACTTTAAGCAAAGTACAAAGACAAATGATGAGAATAAACAACTAAAACTTGTATCACAAAGGATGCTATAGCGTCAAAACATAAAGACAAAGAAGAACTGAGGAAAATTAAGAGCTTTTAGAGAAACACAGGAAGTGTGAGCAAACAGTTCCCAGATAAAAATAAGCAATGGTCCTGACTCGTGACTAGAGGTGCTGTATGGGGCAGAGAACTTCATTGACCGTTGGTGAGAATGAGAGCAGAAGTGTCTGCTAAGCCCCATTTACCCTGTCCGGGAATGTAGCCCTAAAACACAGAAGCCATACACACGAAGGGCTCACTGTCGCCCATCTGAAACAGCCAAGGAGATCAGTAAGGAACTGATGAATGAACCAACATATCAATGCAGCCCTTCTGTGGCTACAAGAGAACCATCTCTATCACTAAATGGGTAGGGTCTATAGTTTAAAAGCTCAGTTCAAAATCGGGTGTAAAATACGAGAACATGCTGGGCGGTGGTGGCGCATGCCTTTAATGCCAGCACTCGGGAGGCAGAGGCAGGTGGATTGCTATGAGTTCAAGGCCAGCCTGGTCTACAAAGCGAGTCCAGTCCAGCCAAGGCTATTACAGGGAGACCCTGTCTCGAAAAAACAAACAAACAAACAAACATACAAGAACATTTATCTAAGAAAAGGGTAATATAAATAAACACAATTGTTTCTATTAAAAGCATATATAAGAACTACAATAAAAACAGAAGGGAAAAGCAAACCAACGCAATAGTCACCTACATGGAACAGGGGGAACTAACAAATTGAAAGCAAAAGGGAAAAAAACTGAGTTTAAATAGATCATGAATTCGTAAATTGCCACAATGAGAGATTAAGTGATTTATACAGGATATATCCTACAGGAAAAAAACCAGCAAAAAAGCCAGGTGGTAGTAGCACACACCTTTAATCTGAGCTCTTGGGAGGCAAAGGCAGGTGGATCTCGTGAGTTCGAGTCCAGCCTAGTCTATAAAGTGAGTCCAGAACAGCCAGGGCTTGTTATAGAGAGAAAACCCATGTCAGAAAACCAAAAAAAACCAAAAAACCCTTCTTGAACAATTTTCAGTAATTGTTAGTAAAATATTCATTTTTCTACTCTAAATCTCTTCTTTGGCTGAAGCAACATGTGTTTATATCAATGTTAGGAACCACCAAAATTTGTAATATAGAAGAACAATATTAAAAAAAAAATCAGGCTGGGCGTGGTGGTGCACACCTTCAATCCCAGCACTTGGGAGGCAGAGGCTGGTGGATCGCTGTGAGTTCGAGTCCAGCTTGGTCTACAAATTGAGTCTAGGACAGCCAAGGCTACACAGAGAGACCCTGTCTCAAAAAACCACAAAATAAAAAATAAAAAAATCAAGCAAGCTTTTTTGTTTGTTTGTTTGGTTAGTTGGTTGGTTTTTAGGAGACAGAAACTTACACTATGTACAGTCTGGCCTCAAACTCAGTAATCCTCCTGCCTCAGCTTCTCAAATGCTGCTGATTACAGGTATGAGCAACCATGCTTGGCACCAAAGTAAATTTTTGTTTGTTTTAGTGTTTAGTACTGAAGGTCAACCCTGAACCCTGCACATGCTAGGCCAGCACTCTACCACTTAACTATCTCCCCAATACTTCAAAACGTTTTAAAAAATGTAATCATAAATTTGAATTAAGAAATTCATGTTTAAAATTCCCTTTTAAAAATGAAGCAGGGCAGTATAGCTCATTGCTGAAATGCTGGCCATGCAAGCATGAGGATCTGGGTTCAGGTCCCAGCACGCATGTAAAAAGATAGATGAAGTCAGGAGGATCCCAGAGGCCACTGGCCAGCCAGGCAGGAGCGCTTCAGTCCCAGTGAGACCTGTCTCAAGATCCACAGGGGACAGCTTCTGTGGAACAATTCTAAGATGACCTCTGGCCTTCACAGGGGCATGCACACCTACACACACATACCTACACACACACTCACACACACACACCTGCCTGATCACATATACAAACCAGGCATTCCCAAAAATGTCACATTCTGCAAAACTGCACACTAAAAACTGCAGGGCTTATGGGGGGTGGGGGTGGGGGGCGTGGAAGGAGGCATTAGTAACCCTGAAAAGGCTGCAGATTTCTAGTACAGCCTAGGGCAGTAATTAATTCATACCTAAGGAAATAGTCTAGACAGCCAGGCAGTTCAGTATGGCTGAGTGCTCCTCTCCTCTGGGCTACTGAAAACGCACAGGCGCAACAGTGGGCATGCCACCTTGCTGTGCGATCAGCACGGAGCTGACAACTGCAGTAGGTGCCTGTCAAGGTGAAGGTCCCAGCAAGTGCAACACCACACACGCCATTACCTTTTACAGTTCTATTTTACATTTTTTGAAAGAGGTCTTGCCCAAGTTGGCATCAAAATCTTGACTCTCCTGCATAAGCCTCCCAACTGCTGGCATTATAATATGTACAACTACACTAGGTTTCAATAAATGGTCGTCACAGAGCCAGCTGTGGTGGTTTACAGCTGTAATCCTGCACTGTCGACAGCGGCAGGTGGGTCTCTGTGAATACCATCAGTCTAGACTTCTAGGCAGGCTATACGGTGAGACCTGTCCTAAAACAACAATAGCAACTCTTCATAGAAAGATTCCAGCTTAAAACTTGACTATTTTGTAACCTCTGGTAAATTAATAACAAATTGGGTGATGATTTTAAAAAAATCATTCTCAATTAAAAATTACTACATAATAAGCTAGTAAGAACTTGTAATGACAAGCTCTAATTAACACAAGAATCCAGTAATCAATGGTTCTCAATCTGTGTGTCAAGATCTCTTTGAGGGTTGCATATCAGATTTGTGATCCATAACAGTAGCAAAATTAGTTATGAGGTAGCAACAAAATAATTGCATGGTTGGGGTCACCACAACACGAGGAACTGTATTAAAGGGCCACAGCGTTAGCAAGTTGAGAACCACTGCTGACTAAACACTTGAGTTTCACACAGCATGCCAACAAGGAAAGAAAATGCTGGCTGGAGAATGCAGGGATCTGATCCCAAAGTTTTGTTTCTCCTCATATGTAACCAAAACCACTTAAAAGCTTTTAAATTTCATATGCTTGGGACTCTTGTTAAAAAAAAAAAAACCCTGCTGGGTGTGGTGGCGCACGCCTTTAATCCTAGCACTCGGGAGGCAGAGGCAGGCAGATCGATGTGAGTTCAAGACCAGCCTGGTCTACAAAGAGAGTCGAGGACAGTCAAGGCCACACAGAGAAATCCTGTCTCAAAAAACCAACAAAACAAAACAAATCTCGTCAGTGTTACAGCAAATAAAGTTGGGACTGTGAACCTAGAATTTTAAGGAAAAGTCAAAGGGAAGAAAAAGAGATTTTATTGGATCTTTAAGTCCCTGATCCTGGGACTGATGATGGTGAAACAGAAATATGTTCAGATAGGTTCAAGGAAAGTGAAGACAGAGAAGGCACGCCACGCCCTGGACAGGAAGCCAGTGTGTGAAAACTATGAATGTTCCCAGGGTTCAGTCTGGAGCAAGAGGTACAAGACAACAGAGCTTCCGGTGTTCCACAAGGCCTGCGAAGGAAGACCAGTGATGCCTGTGCCTGCCCTGAGGAGGACATGGAGGGCAACAGGAGACCAACAGACCCGAGACTGCTTTGTGGTTGAGATGAAAAAGCAACAGTACCCTATGCTGGTGGACTAGATGCAGAAGGGACTAGAACAGAAAAAGATACAGGAGCCTAAGCATTCTCCCAGCCCATGCCTCTGGACTGCAAAGCCTTCATTTGCCCACCCCCTACCAGTGGGCACCTTTAAGTGACCGATTAAATAAAAAGCAAAGTTGGCTCATTTTTTTCTCCTTTTTAAAAAGGAAATATTTATTATTATTTGTATAGTATTCTGCCTGCATGTGTGCCTGCACACCACAAGAAGGCAGCAGATCTTATTATGGGTGGTTGTGAGCCACCACATGGTTGCTGGGAATTGAACTCAGGACCTCTGGAAGAGCAGACAGTGCTCTTAACCTCTGAGCCATCTCTCCAGGCCCCTTTTCTCCTTTCGTAAGACCTGAATTTGTGGCTTAAAATTTGAGCAGGATGAAAATTAAGTACCAGTGTCCTCAATCCATATTCAAGAGAAAAAAAGAGGTTCAAGGAAAAGCCCCTCTCTAATGTCTCGTTCCCTAGGTAACTAACAATGATAGTCTCTTCATCACAGCCAAGGCATCGCCTAAACCTTCCTGAGTGTCAGATTTAGTTTAGAATTTCAAATTGCTCACTCTTTTCAAGAGGTGCTTTAAAACTTCCATACCACTCCGCTGTGCTTCTTTCTCCTGTTATGTCTAATCCTGTCTGCATCTCACGCACACATAGGCTCACTACAAGAGAACTTACAGAGTGTCCGTTCTGTATAAGACTGCCAGACACCAAGTAGGTAACATGCAGCTGAGCTCCCGAATTCTCCTTCCGCTTCCTTTCAACATATTCGTAGAGCATCCTGTTCCAAACAAGACAGAAGGGATTCATTAGTGTGCACCTTCACCTCATCAACTCCTGACTCCTGAGTCCGAAGTCATATATATGACATCTGACAGTTTTCTAAATAGCACATTTTTTTTTACTTACTGAACAGATATTTGAAAAACAACAACAACAACAAATGAACTTTAGATGGAGCATGAGACTAGAGCCAACTTGTTTGAGTTGGCTCAGTGACCCAGGAAGTAACTGAAATAAATCTAGAAATATGGCATCCAGAATAAAGTTTTCTAGGTTTCATATCTTAAGGAATAAAGCAGAACTGCCATCATGAACAATTCTAATAACCCAAATTCATACACTGTCTACAAGCCTCTGTTCTCAAAGTAGCCACTGTCTTACATGTGCTTTGGGGGGATGGAGAAGACTTGGGGTTTTAGTAATTCCAGGTGATCACTATGTTAAACATCCCAAGCTATCATAGACATCATGCAAACACACACACACCTCTGATACTACTGAATTACTTAGAACCAGATGTTTCATGACAGGAATATAGCAGGTGTTACACCGACCACATCCAAAGTGTCATTAACCTGACATAGCCACAACTAAATGCAGAAAAGTCGCTTGCAGTAAAATCCTTACTCACTTTTATTGCAACCACCCAAAATACTAAGTTGACTCCCCTCAATAATCTAGAGTTTGACAACAATAAAAATATGCACATCATTTGTCTTTATTTCAAGAAATATTTAGAAAGTTTCAACATGTCACACTTCAGTTGAGAATAGCCAGAAAGTCAGAAATTCTGAGAGCTAGCTGTGGTGGTACATGCCTCCAACACTAGAGGGAGAGACAGGGGGATCTCTGTGAGTTCAAGGCACCAAGCTCCAGGTCACCTAGAACTATATAGTAAGATGCTGTCACCGATAGATAGATAGATAGATAGATAGATAGATAGATAGATAGATAGATAGATAAATAAATAAATAAGCCAAAGAAAACCTCAACCTCCCTGTTGATTAATTACTCTCTTCTCCAGATGCCCCCTTGTAGCTTCCATGATACCCTGGCCTGAGTCTCCTGCTACCCCAGTTGTTTCCTGCAGTTCGGTACCTTCCTTTCCTTAGCTGCTGGTGTTGTTTTTAGCCATCTTCTTACTCTATTTTAGTATGACCACCTACCCCAGTCTGCCTGAGTCTGAGGGGCTTCCTGGGGCATGGAATATGTTCAGTCACCTTAGCCAGCCCTCTGGGAGTCTTCACCCTTTACCTCTCCTCATGCAATGAGCTGCTAAGTCTCATTAGCTCTCTCTCGCACAACTACTTCTTAACTCTACGCCCTCCAAACCTCTTTGCTGGACTATTTCAATTCCCAGTGTCAACTGTATCCTCTTCTCACCATCATTATCTGTGAGGTTGTCACGGTGAAGTTTTAAAATGCAGGTCAGGAAAAAAAAAAGCCAACAGATTAAAAACAAAGTGAAAACTTTACTGAGTGGCCACTTGTGTTCTACAGAGTATCAAAGGAGTCAAAGCTCTTGCCATTTGGACCAGCCCTCTCCTTCCTAGAGTGTAAGCTTGATATTGGGAGGAACCTGAACAGCGATCCACCTGCCGGCCTCTAACCGGAGGAGGCAGAGGCAGGCAGGTCTCTTGGGTTTGAGGCCAGTCTGGCTTACATAGAGAACTGCAAGCAAGCACAGGTCTCATCTACCTAAGTCCTCGTGGAGACAAGCACTCAGGAACTACCTCCCACCCCAAGTCTTCTCTAACACACAAAGCCCAGCAGAGCACCTCCGCCTCCAGAGTGTTAACACAGCTGATCCCACATCAAGTACCACAACACCTACCACACTGCACACTACCACTACAGAGAGACCATGAGAACACCCTGGTCCATAGCCCCAGCTGAAGCTCCAGACACCATACAACCAACACAAGCCATTCCCACTGTGCCCGCCCACACTGCAGAGCCTAAGGTGGGATAAGACGGCCTGCTTCCACTAAATTTTTGGCCAATTTGTTGCACACTCATAGTAATCAGAACAAGGACAGATTCATCAACAAGCAAATCATCTGTGCCTCTAAGGACACCATCAAGAACGAGCACCAGCAGCCGGCAGAACTGAACTCAGTCACTCTCTGGTGCTCTAAGGTACCTAGCTGGCAGTACTCTGTCAGAGCAACCTTGGAGCTAAGAAACCAATACATCATATAATGGAATAGGTTTTGGCCATAAAAATAAATTATGTACCAATACACAGTATAGGCTGGACAAGCCTTGACTGGTAACTGATGTAGGAGGGGCCAGCCCACAGTGGGCAGTATCGTGCCTGGGCAAATGGTTCTGAGCTGTGCAGGGAAGGTAGGTGAACAAGGAGAGAGAGCAAGACGGCATGCTGCACTCCTACATCTGAGCTTGTTGGTGCATTTAATAAAATAGTTACTTTTCTGTTGCTGTGATAAAAGATCGTGACAAAAGCAACCTATGGATTAAAGACTTTATTTGGGCACACAGTTCCAGAGGGATAAGAGGCCATCGTGACAGGCAAGGGAGGGTGAGCAGGGAGCTGAGAGCTTCCATCTTCAAACGCCAAACATAAGCACACAACAGAGAACATGAGCATTAAGTGGGGTGAGACCATACACCCTCAAAGCTCACCTCCAGTGACATACCTCTTCCTGCAAGGCTGCACCCCCAAACCTCCCCAACAGCGCTACCAACTGGGAACCAAAAATTCAAATATCTGAGCCTATGGGGGAGGCGGGGGTGTCATTCTCATTCAAACCCCACCACACAAGTGATGCTAGCCAGAAGCCAAGGCTGCTAAATTACCAGCTAAATTACCACCACACACTTGTACCCAAGGCCACTGATCTAAAGAGAGAAACAGGGCTGGGGACATGGCGAAGTGGGCCCAGTGCCGGCCATGCAAGCATGAGGACCTGCGTTCAGATCCCCAGAACACAAGCAAAGCTGGGTAAAGTAGCATACTGCTGTAACTCCAGCTCTCCTGCGGCGAGAGGGAGGCAGAGACGGAAGAGTCTCGGAAGCTTGCAGTCAACCAGTCTGGTGTACACAGCGGAGAATAACAAGAGGTCCATCTCAAGCAAGTTACAATGGGAGGAGTGAGACCTGCACGCATCCTGTGGCTCCGTGGCCTATGTGTATCCATATTCACACATGTGAACACACAGACACAATTCAAAAGAGACCAAAGTCGTGAAAATAACATTCTTTCCTATTAACCCAGAGGTAAACAGTCATTTCTAACCTAAGAGAATTAAAAACGAAGGCAAACTTTTCTTTAAGGGGCTGGCTACTAGGAATCTGACTGTGTTCCAGGGTGTATATGGACAATACAAAAACACAAATTGGACTTCTGGGTGGTTTTTTTTTTTTCTTTTGTGGAGGGGAGGTCACAAGTATATGGGGTGGAGCTGGGAGGACTGGGAAGTGAGTGTGATCAGGGTGCATGATATGAAATTCGCAAATAAACAAAAGTACTAAGCTGGAAAAAATAAATAGTTTAAGGAAACTTCCAACACCATTAAAATGAGCAGTAAATTGGACTTACTGTTTGGCCTGGTTAACATGAACCCCTAGTGTATAGCTTAGCCACTTGTAAGTCACCTGAAAGAAAAAAATAACATTTAAGGTTTGCTTAGATGATCCCAGGGTACAGGCAAGTGCCCAGAGCGCTCCTGAAGGCCCTTATTCTTGGGTCATGATGTCCTATAAACTACAGTAGCTATCAGTTAGAAAAGCCATTCATGCGGTGAGTGAGGCCAAGATGCTTAGCTTACAAATACTCAGATGTTTCCCAGACTGATCAGTGCAAGTGAATCTACAAAGGTGACACAGAAAGGTGGCTCCATGGATAAAGAGGCTTGCTACCATACCCTTAAGAACCTGAGTTTGATCCCTTGGATTCGTATGGTGGAGTGGGAGAGCTGGTCCTCTGACATCCACACGTGTGCCACGGCATGGGTAGGGGCATGTGTGGGCATGTTCTTGGATGGTCTGCATGCACGCGCGCGCGCACACACGCACACAAATAACACAAAATGTAACAGAAAAAAAACTGTTTTAAGAATCTACAAATCAAGGGGCTGGAGAGATGTCTCAGAGGTTAAGAGCACTGGCTGTTCTTCCGAAGGTCCTGAGTTTAATTCCCAGCAACCACACGGTGACTCATAACCATCTATAATGGGATCTGGTGCCCTGTTCTAGCACGGAGGCACACATGCAGGCAAAATACAGTATAAATAATAAGTAATTAAAAAAAAATCTACAAAGCAGTCAGGAGTGGTGGTGAACGCCTTTAATCTCAGCACTCAGCAGGCAAAGGAAGGCAGATCGCTGTGAGTTCGAGGCCAGCCTGGTCTACAAAGCGAGTCCAGGACAGCCAAGGCTACACAGAGAGACCCCGTCTCGAAAAACAAAACAAAACAAAAAACAAAAAAAAATTTTTTTAAATCTATCCCCATAAACACGTCATCTGGCCCTTTGCTTCAAATTCCACTTCTAGGGATAACACTGCAGCCTAGAAGGCTTGAGAGGTACCAAACTGGTACACGGGCTCACAATGACAACGTAATGGAAACATTAGAGTTTCTCTAGATCTTTACACCAGCCCGGGGAGGCGGGTCAAGTTGCTTTCAATATTTAAATTTCCAGGAAGAGGAAACTGTCTCTGGGGGATAACCAATCAGTAGCCGTGATAAGTCGTCCAATTTCCCCCCCTCTCCCCAAGCTGAACACGGGACTTTAAGTGCCCACCACCCGACAGGGTAAGGGGGAGGAGGCCTCACGAACCCCGCCTGCATCCCTGGCTCTGAGCCCCAGCGCCCCGCACGTCCGCCCGAGGCTGGCGAGCTTCGGCGCGCCCTAGGCTCTGCCCGCTTCGCGGTGACCTGCGCCCCCGCCCCTCCTTGGCCGACCCCCCGCCCCTGAAGCCACAAGCCCCAGGATCGAGACCCTCCCGCCGCCCCGGCAGGCCCAGGACCCCGCACACCCGCCTCGCGCGCCCGCACCCGCCTCCCCCCGGTCCTAGCTTCTCACGATCTTGTTCTGGTCGGTGACGAACTCGTCTATGTTTTCTAGATACAGCTGTTCCGCCATGGTGGGGCGGCTTGTTCAAGCCTCTGCTCAGCCCCCAGCTGCAGCTCCCGCCGGCGGGAAACGGCAATGCACACTCTCACGGCGCAGGTCGTCTCCCACGGCAACCGAGGCGACGCACTACGGCGGCGCGTGAGGGCCAAACTATTAAAAGGCCGCCCAGGATTGACGTAGCGGAAAGCAGGATCGAAACCGGAAATAAGTAGTGAGAGCGTGGTTATCTGTGCGGAGCTGGGAGCATTCTAATCTCTCCTCTGCCACTAGTAGACTGACTCACTACACATATTTCACAGCTATGAGTAAGAATCTTTCCACTTGGAAAGTGAGAAAAACACCTCTTGCTCTCTAGCATTGGAACTCCATAGTAGCTCACTTTCCTCCCACCCTGGGTTTTGTTCCCAATATCTAGGGTGTTGTGAACTCTTGAAAAGAAGGCTTGTCTGCAGAGAGTGATTGACTGATTAGAATTTCAGAGCCGGGCGTGGTGGCGCACGCCTTTAATCCCTGCACTCGGGAGGCAGAGGCAGGTAGATCGCTGTGAGTTCGAGGTCAGCCTCTTCTACAAAGTGAATCCAGGACTGTCAAGGCTACACAGAGAAACCTTTTCTTGATAAAACAAAACAAAACAACAACAAAAAACCTGTCTTGATTGAAAAAAAAAAAGAAAGAAAAAAGAATTTCAATTCTGTGGAGAGATTGAAATGTTGTGGGTCCAGAGACTAATTACCAGAGAGTCTTAGGCTAGTTCTAGCCTTCTGGAGCCTTCCTTACCCACTTCTGTATCAGAATTAACACCTTATGACTTAACGGATAGAAACTTTTTGCGATCTGTTAACTTAGCAGACCATTAGCTTCCAGCAACCCAGAAGCTACGGATGTCATCAGACAGCATCTTTTTAAATTATTATTAATTTATTCTTGTTACATCTCAATGGTTATCCCATCCCTTGTATCCTCCCATTCCTCCCTCCCTCCCATTTTCCCCTACTCCCCTCCCCTATGACTGTTCCTGAGGAGGACCTCATCCCCCTGTATATGCTCATAGGGTATCAAGTCTCTTCTTGGTAACCTGCTATCAGACAGCAGCTTGAGCCTACAGGAAAGCTTCTTGCATCTCCAAGTACCTGCCTCTCTGACTGTATTTTTAAACTTGCCTTGATTTGTGACTGTCGCTGTTCTGTGGAACTATAAAAACTTCGTGACACTGCTTCCACATTGGAACATGGAATTGGGGGGTAACCTAAATTTGGGTTCCCAGGCCATGGGCACCATAAATAGCTCCAGAATGAGCCATGATTTTTGCATCAACCATGGGGTGCTCTTCCTTGCCTTTTGATACCTTTAATGAAAGCTTTAAGCGGGTGTTCTGTTCTCACTGTTTCTCAGGTACCAGGGGCACAGCAGTGGGCAATAGTGACAGAAGAGTAAAGGACTGCCTGTTAAAATCCCACAAAAATAAGAGAGTGGTGAAGGTTTTCCGGAGAGGGGAGGAAGACTGTCTCAGATTGTTCTAGCTATTGAAATGTCAGGAGAAGAGGCCAAAGGAGAGAAAAGACGGGAGGAACCAGTTCCTCCTGTGTCTACTAAGCTGTGTCATAGGGCCACACAAACTTTATTCTGAGGAAAACTTGGAGAAGCGTGTTAGATTAGAGAATTTCTACTTAAGTTTCTGCTAACAACACACACACACACACACACACACACACACACACACACACACACCTTAATAATAGCCTCTAGCCACTATGGTTCAATCCTGTAGCATAGTGGAAAATCAGGCTGTGGAGATCAATTGACAGGGTTTGAATCTTGTCCTGCTACGTGTGTGCTCTTGGGTAAGTTATTTAACATTTAGGAGTCTGTTTACTCACCTGTAAGCTGCGAATAAGAACTTCAAAGGTTTGCTGCAGTATGAATTCATATACGACATAATTTGCAAAAAGCCTACAAAGGGCTGCCCACTCCAGACGCTGAGGTGCTGGGAGTAGAGCTGTGGTCAAGACAACACGTGTAGCTTACATTCTCCACAGAGATGTAAGTGAGGGGGAGTGGCTTAAACTATGGCAGCGGTGTCAGGCGTGGTGGTGTACAGCTTTAATCCCAGCAGAGGCAAGTGGATCTCCATGAGCTGGAGACCAGCCTAGTCTACCCAGCGAGCTCCAACCTAGCCAGAGCGACAGAGTGAGAACTTATATCAAAACACAGACAACAACAACAAAAACCTGTATGGTACAGAGAGTGAAAACTGAAAAGGCTGCATGATTTAAGATTTCTTTTAGAAAGGGGTGGGGGGAGAAGAGGGGGGAAGCTGCTAATTGGATGAGGGAGTGTATAGAGAATAGGAAACATGGACGGGGATTAGGGACCTGATCTTTGTTTGAGTCAAGCAAGAGTTTCTTGGGAAATGTTAAAAGCCTGGGAAAAGAAGCAAGTGGGAAATCCAACCATTTTATTTGGCTGAAGTTATAAATGAGATAATACACACAAAGTCTTCAAGCTGTGCCCACCACCATCACTCTAATAACAGTTAGCAGCTGTGCTATCACATTAACAAATGTTTTTAAATTTTAGCCTTAGGCTGGAGAGATGGCTCAGTGGTTAAAAGCACTGACTGCTCTTCCAAAGGACCCGGGTTCAATTCCCAGCATCCACATGACAGCTCACAACCATCTAAAATGAAATCTGGTGCTCTCTTCTGGCATGCAGGCACACATGCAGGCACACATGCAGGCAGAACACTGAATACATAATAAATAAATCTTAAAAAATAAAACAAATCCCATCAAAATTTAGCCTCATAGAAACACAGCAAATGGGTTATGGGGGTTTCATAGAGAACCATAGCTAGAAATGCCAGTCAATAAACCTAGGACCATGTCAAGGAGATTATAGAGTTTTGTCTACAAATATACTGAAAGGTTTTAGGGACAAAAATAAGTCAGAAGCCGGGCATAGTGGCACATGCCTATAATCCCAGTACTCGGGAGACAGAGGCAAGCGAATCACTGTGAGTTGGAGGCCAGCCTGGTCTACAAAGTGAGTCTAGGACAGCCAGGGCTACACAGAGAAACCCTGTCTCGAAAAACCAAAAATAAATAAATCAACAAACAAATAAATCAGAGAAGAATATCCTTTGGAATTTCCCCTTCCACAAATTAGAGAGGAAGAAAGTCTTTTCATTCATGTGTATTCCTCAGGTAACAATTATTTATTGTGTGCCTGTGTGCAGCGGGCATCTCTAGTGACCCTAACCCTCAAGCGGTTGTGCTAGATTCCATTATTCCTTCACACACACATGCACACACACAGAAGATGGAGTCCCGTAGTGGACGCTTTGGTTTCTTTAAAAACCCAGTTACATGTTTTTGTTTTAATCCCAAGTGTGGGATGTGGGGCTGCTTTTGGTTTGTTCACAGCTGATAAGTGTCTCATGCAGGCTGGGGGGGGGGGGCATGGTCTTTGCCAGCTGAAATAGTTGAACTCTGAGGCCTCTGAGAGAGCATAAATACAAGAGCCAGAAATGGGGAAAGGGACACTTCAAGGAAGGCTTCGAGAGCATGAGGAGAGAGTGGGAGAAGGAGGAAGGCAGCCGGTTTGTTTGCTGTTCACTGGACTGCTGGATATCCTGACGACTGAGATTTGTGTTCCCCCAAAGAACCTGACGGCCCTAGCCAGCTGGAAGTAACTAAAAAAACTTCACCCCCTCTCACCGCTAACCTTCTTTCTCTCCTGCCTAGCACTGGGGATGGGGTGTGGGGGGGGGTGTGGGGGAGGGAGGTAGAGGTGTAAGAAATCAAAATAAAATAGAATAAAAAAGTAGCACCAACAAAGTCCCATTTGGAATCAACTTTATATTATTTGTTTGTTTGTTTGTTTTGTTTTGTTTTCAAGACAGGGTCTCTCTGTGTAGCCTTGGCTGTCCTGGACTGGCTTTGTTGATCAGACTGGCCTCGAACTTAGCAAGTTCTCTGCCTCTGCCTCTGCCTCTGCCTCTGCCTCTGCCTCTGCCTCTGCCTCTGCCTCTGCCTCTGCCTCTTGCGCCACCACGCCCAGCTCAGCTTTATGTTATTAACAGGAAGACCAACTAAGAAATAACCTCTATGGACTTTGAAACAAGGTTTATTTAAACAAAAACAATTTTAAATATGATCTTAAGGCCAGTGAGATGGCTCAGCAGGTATGGTGCTTGCAGTATAAGGCTGATGACCCAAGAGTCCAGTCTCAGGAAGCCACACAAAGATGAAAAGAGAAAATTGATTCCATGGAGTTATTCTCTGGTCTCCACACACTATGATACATGAAGCTGCCCCCCCTAATTAATAAATAAAACTTCAAAATCACTGTCTTCATAATGTCATAAAATCCACATGTAATAGACTCTCAATAAATGTATTTTGATATAAGTGTAGTTACAGTGAAGGCAATGGACCCAAGAGGAAAATACTGTTGAGAAGGAAGAGCTGAGCTGTGTCCGCCATGACTTACCATCCATTGAATGGGCAGGTGCCGTGATAGACTTTGTGTTTAAACATTCTCATGTAATCTCTTCAACAACCTTAGATGTGAATATTACTGTATACTAATATACTTGTTATATAAATGTCACATAACTTAAATCTTTATCTCAACTTTATAGAAACTATTTAGAGTTAAGTTATTTGCTCCAAACCAATGATGGAGATGTGTTTCTATCCCCTGTATGCCTAAAGCCTACCTTCCCAATACCATGCTTATTTTAGTGGTAGCATTGTATTGTCTTTTGTTCTCTTCTTCTTCTTCCTCCTCCTCCTCCTCCTCTTTTTCCTCCTCCTCCTCTTCCTCTTCCTCTTCTTCTAATTGCTTGACTTTTTACAGATCTATAAAATTTTTATAATCAGAGAAAACAGAAAAAAGTGAATCACTAAGTAATGTAAAAAACCAATTTGTTGTCTTACTCCTGATATCTGAAGTGTTTTCCATATTTGAGACATAAAATGCAAACCTTCAAATAGGAACAGAACTACTGGTTCTGCCCACATCTTCTATGACACAACTTTAAAAGCAAACAATTTTACTCCCTCTGTCTTAAGGATGAAGCTTAATAGCGGTATGTCATGCTGGGAGTTCAACAGCTATCTAGAAACCATGCCCAGCAATCAGCCCAAGAGCTAAAGGTGGCCAGACAAAACTTAAGCATGTTAGTGTGCGGTGACACCAGCAGTGGGAGCCATAGGATCAAGACTCAGCCTCAGGGTGCCATCAGATAGGGCATGCGTTTGCTGGTTCTTTCACACCTGCACCACCCATCCTGCCTCTGATTTCACTCACACCTGTCCACTTCTTCAGTCCCTAGAAGTCCATGTGTCTGTTAAAAAAATTTTTTTGTACTTTTTTTGTTATGGTGTGTTTGTGTTTGTTGTTTGCTTGTTTTGAGACAGTGTCTCACTATATAGCCTTGGCTGGACTGGAACTCCCTATGTACAACAGGCTGCCTCTGCCTCCAAGTGCAGGGATTAAAGGTATGTGCCACTACACCCAGGTCCTTATTTAATTTTTAAATATATGCGTATGTGTGTGCATACACATGTGTGCAAGCACCCAAAGAGGCCAGAAGAGGGCACTAGATCTCCTGAAGCTGGAATTATGGGCAATGGCTTCTAGAACTTAGTCCTCTGAGCCATCTCTCCAACCCCTCACATCTTGATTTTTAATAACTCAAACATTTGTGAAGGGAAAAAAGCCAGTGCCTCCCATCCCTGTCTTGCATCTGATTTGAATATTGCTTTCCCCTTGCTCCTTTCACTGCGGCACTTGGAGAGTGCTTTGAAAAAGACCACATTGTAAGAGAAAATGAACAGGAACCCCCTTTTGGAGACAGCCAGTGGGCTGCACAGCATGCCTGTCCTGACACACACAGGCTTGGATTAGTAACCCGAGACTTACACAGGGTAATGAGGAGGGTTAGATCACCTGGGGAGCTAAAGGCCAGAGGGTACAGGACAATGAAGAAGATGCCTAAAAAGGGAACCGAACAGGAGAGGGAGCCCTGGGAGGGCTCACATGGAAGCAAAAAGAAAAGTGAGTTTGAGTCACCACAAGCACCTGAGCCATGTCACTGGGGAGAGTGTGAAAGGAATGCGCTGGGTTTGGTAGCCAGAAGGCCTCTGGGGACACCAGCAAGGGACTCGGGACTCAATAGCTAGGGCTCTGTGAGGTGAGGAAGGGTGGGAAGACCTGAAGACAGGGTGGAGACAGTGCCGGCCAGTTAGCTAGGTGGACATGAAGAGCCGGAAGGGGCTGTGGAGGGCCATGCGGTTACTAGCAACGCGCTCCTGCCCTAGAGGAAGTGCAGCTATTGTCTGTATTAGAAACAGTCATTTTCCTAGCTGGTTTTGTTGTGTCAACTTGACATAAGTTAGAATCATCAGAAAGGAAGGAGCCTCAGTTCAGAAAATGCTTCCATGAGATCTAGCTGCAAGACACTTTCTCAATTAGGGATCATTGGGGGAGGGCCCAGTCCATTGCGGGTGATGCCATCCCTGCGTCCTATAAGAAAACAGACTGAGCAAGCCATGGGAAGCAAGCCAGCAAGCAGCACTCCTCCATGGCCTCTGCATCAGCCCCTGGATCCAGGTTCCTGCCATGACTTGAGTTCCTGTCTTGACTTCCTCCAATGATCTGGAAGTGTAAGCCAAATAAACCCTTTCCTCACCAACTTTTGATCACAGTGTTTCATCACAGTGATAGAAACTGACTAGGACAGTCATGATGAACATTCTGGGGCACTTCCACGTGACAGTTGGGTACCCAACTATTTGACACCATGACACATTTTAATCTACAACGTTCATGCTTGAAAACCTGCATGATTTAGTTATAAGACAACACACACACACACACACACACACACACACACACACACACACCCCGAAACAACAACAACAACAAACCCTATACTGTTCTAAGTTCATGATTGTGTGCTGGGCTGCATTCATGGTGTTGGTCCCAAGCCCAGTGGAGGGGTCTCAGTGAGAGACTCTAGCTGCAGGAACTAAAGGCTGGAATCTGCAAGAGGGTGGCATTCGTAGAGCCTTGGCTCCCATGGAATGAGATGGCCTTTTTATTCCAAGCCCCAGCCCCCTACTTGGCCATGGATGGATGGCACAGGGTAGGCCCTTAGCAAATATTTGTTGACAGATAACTGAATGGATGGAAGGATGAAACTGAATTGCATACTGTTCTGCTCTACAATCCCTTTTGTTGAACTCCAGAACATTGTTTGTGGAAGGCGTTGTTTCCTTTTCCTTCTACCACTGAAATTCTTTTATGGTCTGTTATCAGAGTAGCCATTATTGATAAGCTAACTGGGGAAATCCAGCTTACTTCAAGGGCCCGGTGATCAGATATGCAGGGAGCTAGGTGGCCAAAAGGAACAACCGGGACCAAATCCAGCTCCTAACCTGGCTTGAGTGCTACAAGGCACACCGCTGCTAGAGACTGCAGAGGATGGTGTTAAAAGTCCCTTACACACACACACACACACACACACACACACACACACACACACACACACACACACAGCCTTTATGTGATGTGACTTTAAGAAGCACACTATGGGTGCTGGAGATGTACTGCCCTTGCAGAGGAGCCAGGTTTGGTACACAGCCCCCACATCAGATGGCTCAGAACCACCTGCAGTTCAAGCTCCAGGGGATCCAACGCCCTCTTCTGGCCTTCATGGATATCTGCACTCACATGCACATTCCCATGCACAGACACAGACATAAACATGTAATTAAAATCCTTTTTTTTGTTTGTTTGTTTGTTTTGTTTTTTTAAAAGAAAAAGTAGATTGTGTACTTTGGGCTAATTGAAATGTCTTTCCATAGTTTCTTCTAAGTTTCTGAGGTAAAAGAAATAAATTCAGATGCAACCTTCCCTATACTGACCCTCCTGGTTCCCCTTGCGCTGTGTCCCAGGCACACTTCCATCATGCCTTGGATCTCCTTGCACCTGCTGTGTTCCTTCCTCTTTACCATCAGTCTTTTTCTTTCATGCTCACTGTCTTCTCCAGCCTCATCTGTGTCCCCATCTGTCCTGTCCTGTCCTGGTCTGTCTTCAGCCCCAGTTTCAGGATGACCCTACGTTCCCTGCTTGTCCCTCAGTGGTTCCTAATGGCTCTGAGGATAAAGTCTCACTTTCTTAGCAGAGAAGAGAAGGTTCTGGGTTCTTGCCCTCTCTCTATCTCCCTCTTCAGTGATGTCAGACTGCCATAGGCTTTGATTATGTCTCCAAAGCATATTATCATAGACTGTACAAATCACTTCTCAGGAGTACCCGCCCCATATGTCTGTCTGACTCTGTATCTGTCTGTCTCTCTCCCTCTCCCTCGCCCTCTCCCTCGCCCTCTCCCTCTCTTCCCATCCCCCCTCCCTCTCCCTGTGCCTTTCCCTCTCCACTAATCGTTTGAAGTATCTACACCTGTCCCTGAGTCAGCTGTGTGCTCCTGTGTATGTCTGGCTCATCTCAGTCCTACTGGGCCTACTGTCACTGTGGCTAAGCTATAAGCAAGCCGCCAGATGTGATATAGTTAGTGAGAGACAGGAGGCCAGTGAGGAGTTTCCCCAACCTGGAGTGTTGAGTTTCTGCCTGCCTGCCATTCCCCACTCTGATCCATTCCCAGACACTATTTGCCTCTGCCAACAATTTCTGTCTCTTAGAACCCTGCTAAGCCAAAGAAAAGGACCGTCCATCTTCTGTGCCTCCCACTTGGCAGTCCACAGGGGCCACATTTCCCACAGGCCACCTGTCTTAAGGCCAGGTGCCAGGTGGCTCTCCTTCTTTGGTCCAGCCCTGAGCAAAGGTCACGTCAGCCTCCCTACAGTGAGCCCAGCTCTCTGTCATTCCACCTCCCCACTCACAGCCACAGCTCTCATGCCTAACAAACCTTGGCCGCCCCCACATGATGATAGTTCAGGGCACTCACTGCTTCATTTTAACTGGGGGAAGAGATCCGCCCATTTTAGTATGAGTTGGATGGGTTTCAGAAAATTTAGACAGTTGTGGAAGCAACATGAAAATAAAATTTTAGATTTATAACACACACACACACACACACACACACACACACACACACACACACTTCCCTTGTGGCCTCATTTCATGCTTATGCAGTCTGTTCCCAATCCCCAGACCCAGGCAACCACTCATTTCTTTTTTGTCTCCAAAGTTTTGCCTTTTATAGAAATTTCCTATACCACACAGCATGTAGTGTGTGTGTGTGTGTGTGTGTGTGTTTATGGTTGCTATTATGGATTGAATTACGTACCCCACACACCCCTGTGATACCAAGATTGATATGTTGAAATCTGAACCCTGAGTTCCTCAGAACATGAGATCATCTGAGTTATAAATGAGGTTGTGTGTGTGTGGGGGGGGGCAGGCAGCAGACTTAATCTAATAGGATGCAAGTCCTAGAAGGAAGAAAAAGCCATTTCTGCACACAAAGGCAGGCCATGTGAGGACATGGGGAGGTGATATCTACATGCCAAGAAGAAATGACTCTACCAATGCTTGACCTTGGACCTCTATCAAGAAAATAACTTCCTCCACTTCCCCAGAAATTTAAAAAAAAAAAAAAGAAAGAAAGAAAGAAAGAAAAGAACTTCCTACTGTTTAAGTCATCTAATCTGTGGTGCTTCATTTCTGCAGCCCAAGCAAGTAAATATGGCCCCTCACTCATTAGTGCACACATCAGTTATGTTAGTCAGCTGTCTGTCACTGAGACAAGACAAACACCTGTGGATAAACTGGAGGAAAGGTTTAACACGGCTTACCATTTTAGGATTGTCGGTTCACAATTAGTTTCATTGCACTGAGTACAGCTGCCCACCTCAGGGTGACTGGGCAGCAGAGAGAGAAATGGACTGGAAATCCAATATATCCTTTAAGGGCACTCTCCCAAAAACCTACTTTCTACAATTATACTTCATCCCAACCTCTCAGTGCCATTAAGACATGAGCCCATGCATGGATTAATTTAGTCACGAGGTTAGAACTTCCACTACCCAATCATTTTCCCTAGTCCCACCTCTGAACGCTGTTGTCAGGATATCGAGTCTTCAATACATGAGTGTAGGCATAAGGGTATTGTGTAACTCAAAAGCGGATTTTTGTGCCCCTCACCCCCACGTCTGGTTGTATTCTTGTTCTGAGAATCTCCTGTTTCAATGTTGCGTAAACACTACTCCCCAATTGTCTCCTTGTATGCCAAAAAAAAGCAGCTTACAGCCAGTCACTGAGTAGGGGGAGAGAATAGGGCCAGCCAGAGGAGGAGGAGTTAGGAGACGAAATAGGGGATTTGGCGACAAGCAGAGGTGCAGGAGAGATGAAGAAGATTCAGCTGGAGCAAAGAAAGAGCTAAAAGGCAAATAACTTGGGGATTTGGGGAAAGATAGAGTCAAGATAACATAGAGGGTTAAGAACAGACTTAAAGTGCTCAAGATTGCGTTGTAAAGGCTTATAAACAAATATGAAAGAGTCTCAGTTATTTGTGTGATAGCTAGGTTAAAAGAGAAACGAACACAGTTATATAAAAATAACCACAACACATGAGCCTTTGGACACACTTAACATCCAAACCATACCATCCATGGTCCACTCATTTTTATTGGTAAGTAGTAGTCCATTGTGTGAGTATAATGTATTTTGTTTATTTACTCAATGGAAAATGGACTTTGAGGATGTTTTGTGTTTGAATGCTAACAAATTTGCATGCCAGTTTTGGTGTGAGCATGTTTTCGGTTCCGTTGGATGCATCTTAGGATCTAGGACTTAAGATCAAATCTTCTAGGGCTGAAGGGATGGCTCAGTAGTTAAGAGTACTGACTTTTTTCCTAAAGGACCTCGGTTCAATTCCCAGCACCAACATAGCAGTTTACAACTGTCTGTAACTCCAACATCTGATAACCACAGACATACATGCAGGCAAAACACCAACATACATAAAATAAAAATAAATAAATTACAAAAAGATTAAATCTTCTTATCCCACCCTTAATCTCTTGATGTGCCTCACCTGTGTTCCACCAACACAAATCGATGTTAAGTCCTTGAACATTAAGCTGGTTGCATACTTTGTTTACTTTATTCATTTGTTTATTGCAGTGCTGGTGATCAAACCAAGTGCCTCCTGCATGATACAAGAGGACTCTGCCTCCCAGCCACCCTCCCAGTCCTATGTTTTGATTTATTAATAATGAGTCTTTGCTTTGCTGGGTCTTGTTCAAAAGCATACCCTCACCCAAACTGCTTTTCCTGATGCTTTCTCTGCCTCCTCATTTCCCAACCACTGCCACTAATTTAAGACTTCTGGGTTCCCATAACCATCTGAGCTTTTCTCTAGCACACCTCAGTGTCAGTTTGTTTCTTCTGCTAGGCAAGTTCCTAATGAAAGGGTGTGTTATCTACTTCTGTGTTGCCACCATCCAGGACCTGTGTGACAACCAGTGCTTAGTATATAGATGGGATACATAATTCAGTCCTTTGATAAGTGCTTGCTGAATGCTTGACAGCGATAGTTGCCCACAGAGACCACACACATATATATGATAACATGTCCACACATAGGGGATGCAGGGGGGGGGTGTCAAGAGCATTCTAAAGCTTTCAGGGCTTTTTAGTTAATTGAGGAAACAAGCCCTGTTGAGAAAAACTGATTAGAGAAGAAAGCAATAAAGAACGAAGTTGCGGGGCTGGAGAGATGGCTCAGAGGTTGAGAGCACTGGCTGCTCTTCCAGAGGTCTTGAGTTCAATTCCCAGCAACCACATGGTGGCTCACAACCATCTCATGAGATCTGGTGCCCTCTTTTGGTGCGCAGGCATACATGTAGGCAAAACACTATATACAGAATAAATACATAAATCTTTTTTTAAATGACATAGACATTAAAAAAAAAAGAACGAGGTTGCTGACACTGGAGAGATGGGTTAAAGACACATACTGTTCTTCGAGAGGACTGGGATTTGGTTCCCAGCACCCACATGGCAGCCTACAGCCTCCAGTCCCAAAGAATCCGATGCCTTCTTCTGGGCTTCGAGGGAACTGCATTCATGTGCTGCTCAGACATACATTCAGGCAAACATCCATAGACATTAAGTAAAAGAAAATAAAAAATGAAAACAGGGTTTTTCTTTTTTTAAAAAATATTTTATTTATTTATTATTTGTACAGTATTCTGCCTCCATGTGTGTGCCTGCACACCAGAAGAGGGCACCAGATCTCACTATAGATGGTTGTGAGCCACCATGTGGTTGCTGGGAATTGAATTCAGGACCTTTGGAAGAACAGACAGTGTTCTTAACCTCTGAGCCATGTCTCCAGTCCCCAGTTTTTTCTTAAGGAACGAACACAGGGCCTTTCACATACTAGACAAGCAGCCCTCCAACTACGCTCCATCGCCAGTCCTACCCATCCGTACCTTTTGAAAGTGCCCTTCCACACTTCTGATTTGCCTTTAGTGATTTTAGTGCCTAGAAAATGCTTGACTATGGTGGCTTGATTTCTCTTCTTACATTTGCAATCCTGGGGCCACCATGTCAACAAGCCAATGCTTGATAGTGAAGGACGCGAGGCTACGTGGAGGACAGTCAAGGTGTCCCAGCAACTGCCCGATATCACCACATATGTGAGTCAGGACACGCCAGATCATCCCGCTTCACCCAGCTCACCAGCTGACCCGATGCACAGGGTGGTCAGATACATCCACTGAGACGGCCAAGACCATAGTTGTGGGCTATAAACATCCATGTAATTGCAGACTGTAGAAAGAGCAATTGTTCTTTAAGCCCTTAAGTTTCACTAAGTCAGCCAGGCGTGATGGCACATGCCTTTAATCTCAGTACTCTGGGAGGCAGAGGCAGGTGGATGTCTGTGAGTTCGAAGCCAGCCTAGTCTACAAAGTGAGTTCAGGACAGCCAAGGCTACACAGAGAGACCCTGTCTCAAAAAAATGAAAAGAAAGAAAAAAAATTTTCAGGAAGTCACTCAGCAGCAAATGCGGAGGCAGATTCAGTAGACAAAACCTTGACACAAAGCAAGCTGGGCGTGAATTACAGCTCTGTCACCTTCTAGGAAAGGACTCCTCAGTAAGCCACTCCATTCCCCTTGGGCTTTCAGTATCCCCAGGTGAACAGTGGTGTGATGGTTGTGGCCATTCCTCATACTTGTGACGACTCAGTAAGACATAGATGATGTCAGGCATTATCTTGTAAGGCTCTTCACCCAGCGTAAAGAGAGCCATGATTATCCTGGTCAGTTATTCATTTGGTTTGACTAAAACTGAGCAAACTAAATTCTGAGTTGTTTGGTGCTTTTCCCTAAGATGCACAAGCATAAAATGATACAATGGGGACCCATACTCCTGTTGAATTATTTCTCCTCTGCTGTGCCCTCAGTCACGTTTTGGCCCTGTGCTAGACATGTGCCTGATCCTTAGCAGAGTGTGGACTTTACTCTCACATTCTACACTGGAACTGGTTATGTGGTTTCTGGGTGTCAGAATGTAAGACCTTTAGGTACCCTGTATACCTATCTACTCAATACCCTGTGAAATGAGGGTATGGGGTAGACATTCTATGAGTCTTATGCCTTGTAGATGTGACCTAAAAGGAGATAAAACATAGTTTATTCTAGGAGCCAAATATGAGTGACCATACCGTGGGAATACAGATTTAGGTCACCCTGAATTCCACGTTCCAATGTGCAAGTAGTTTCATGAGAGTTTTATATGAACAGAACAAAGAAAGCCATAAATCTAGACACTTTTCAAATGTACTGGTGGGTGCATCTCACCTGCAGGTCACGGGGTGTTAGGTCCAACACAGAAGTGGGCAAGGAAGGCTCTTTAGGAAGCTGAACATAGCTCAGGATAAATTGGCATTAGGCCCTGAACCTCCAACATTCTGACTGAGTTTTAATCAGTCCATCAGCCTTTGCAGACACAGGTCCTCCTGGGGATTTTTGTTCATGAATTTATAACTCTGTTGCTGAAAGTGCAGGAGTTGGTCTTAGTATAGAAGTCTTAGGTCAATTAGTCTGTGTGTGTGTGTGTGTTGGGGGGGGTGCGGTGTGTGTTCTTTTTGTTGTCAATTAATTAGTCTTCTTTGTGTGTGTTGTTGTTGTTTGCTTGTTTGTTTAAGACAGGGTCTCTCTGTATAGCCCAAGCTGTCTTTGAACTGGCTCTGCAGTTCAAACTCATAGAGATCCACCTGCCTCGGCTGGGATTAAAGCAATGTACTACCATGCCCAGCCTGTTAGGTTTTTCTTTGTAAGAGAAGATGGTAAACAAAACACAAACTATCCTTCATCCCAGAAGCAATACAATGCCATTTTTTAAAAACATGTACAAACTAAGGTTTTACACTGACACACGGCAATTTTGAAATTATGCTGGATCATTCCTGGCAAATCACACATGGGAATGGAAGCAATTGGGCCACGTGTGTTGGAGCACGTGCCTGTAGAAGCAGGAGAATGGCCACAAGCTTAAAAACTATGTGCTGGCTTCCAGGCTAGGCAAGGAGACCTTGACTGAAAATGAGAAACAGCCAGGCATGGTGACGCACACCTTTAATCCCAGCACTCGGGAGGCAGAGGCAAGTGGATCACTGTGAGTTCAAGGCCAGCCTGGTCTACAAACGAGTCCAGGACAGCCAAGGCTACACACAGAAACCCTGTCTTGAAAAACAAAAACAGGCCAGGTGGGGTGGAGCACACCTTTAATCTAAGCACTCAGGAGGCAGAGGCAGGTGGATTGCTGTGAGTTCTAGGGCAGCCTGGTTTACAAAGTGAGTCTAGGACAGCCAAGGCTACACAGAGAAACCCTGTCTTGAAAAACCAAAAGAAAAAAAAAGAAAGAAAAACAAAACAAACAAAAAAGAAAGAAAGAAAAAAAAAAAAAGAAAGGGATTTGGAAGTCAGGGCCCAATCAAATGAGCAAGCTAAGCACTGACACCCACGTCTAGAAAATTCCAGTTCTAATGTAAACGTAGAAGAAATCTCTTGTGCATTGTATGGATGTAGCACATGGCAATTAAAAAAAGAAAAGAAAAGAAAAATGTATGGCAGAGGCAGGAAATAGGGGTGGGACATCCGGCAGGCAGAAGGAATTCTGGGATAGAACCAGGCAAGGGAGATTGAGCCAGCATGATGTGAGGAAGATGAGTGCATGGTGCCTGAGCTCAGGTAACCAGGCACGTGGCACAATGTAGATTATATAATGGTTTGATTTAAGTCATGAACTAGTCAGGGAAGACTCTAGCTATACTGGCTAGGTAGTTGTATAATATTTAATGAGTCCCATGAGTTGTTATTCCATGAGGGAAAACCACCCACAACATAATGGCATCCTTACAGCATGTAAATATTTAGCCTTTCATCCAGACACTTACCCAGCCATGTATGCCTATAGCCAATGTAAGAATTTATTAGGTACCTACAAGATCCAGGCCCACTGCAAAGCCGATAGAATCAGAAACAAAATACATTCCTGAAGCCTTCTCCTCTGCAGACACTCCCTGTCTTACAGAGCACACGGATGAGTAGTCACAGCAGCGCGTGAGAGCCCAGCCAAAAGTATAAGAACACAAAGGAGCAGTCTGTCAGCTTGCTTGGGGTTAGAAAGTTTTTATGGAGATGACCTTGAACAGAGTCTTTAAAAAAAAGGCTGTACTTTGTAGGCACAAAAGAGTAGGAAGTTCTAAGAAAGAAGCCACACCTTCCACTAAAAGCATATAGACTTTCTATGGCCACCCCAGCTCTAAATAATGACAGACTTATATCTATTTATAACAGCTCTTGGCCTTAGCTGCCTCTTCTTCTAAACTAGCTCTTATAACCTAAGTTGTCTCACAGCAGAGACAGTGGGCTCTGATCTCTTAGGGCTCTGATCTCTTAGGGCTCTGATCTTAGGAGAGTGTCACTTTAACTATGTCATCTAAACTAAATTGCCTCACAAAGTCTTCTCTCCCAAATACCACCTGTTTGGGAGTTGAACGTCTTTCTGCATGCACTTGGAGGATACACAGGCGTCAGGTCTGGAGCAACACACTAGCTGAGCGATCTTGAACCAGTCAGTCACTGCCAAGTGTTTCACTTATGAAATGGGGATATCCTCTGTAAAGATTACATGGGATCACGGGCCTGAAACTGCTGTGTACGCTTGTGGGAGTTTGAATGAGACTGGCCCCCATAGGCTCACATATTTGCATGCTTGGCTCCCAGTTGGAAAGGATTAGGAGGTGTGGCCTTGCTGGAGTAGGTGTGTCACTGGGGATGGCTTTGATGTTTCAAAAGCCCATGCCAGGCTTATGCTATCTGTCCCATTCTCTCTCTGTCTCTATCTGTCTCTGTCTGTCTCTGTCTGTCTCTGTCTGTCTCTGTCTGTCTCTGTCTGTCTCTGTCTGTCTGTCTGTCTGTCTGTCTGTCTGTCTGTCTCTCTCTCTCTCTCTCTCTCTCTCTCTCTCTCTCTCTCTCTCCCTCTCTCTCTCTCCCTGCTGCTGCCTGTGAATAATGTGATGTAAACCTCTCAGCTACCCCTCCAGCACCATACCTTCCTGATTGCCTCCCTACCCCTCCGCTCCCAGCCATGATGACAATGGACTCACCCTCTGAAACTATAAGCAAGCCCACAGTTAAATGCTTTCTTTGTAAGAGTTGCCTGAGTCATGGTGTCTCTTCACAGCACTAGAACCCTGGCTAAGGCAACACTATATCTTAACAGTGCCCAACACTGTTAAGCGTTGCAGACAGAGCATGCTCCTTCAACATTGGGCACAAGAAGGAAGGATAGCAGTCATTTTTGAAATAATGGCTATCTTCCAAGGACTGTGATATTGCTTTGTTAACATTATCATCCCAATAGCCTAAAGGGACAGCCAATGCCTGCTCCCTCCCCTTGATAAAATGTGGTCCCCAAACAGTATGAAGAGGCTGTGGGACCATTTAAGAGGTGGTTGGTGCATTAAGAGAATTTATGCAGTTTTTTGAGAGGTTAGATTAATTTCAAAAGGATGGGTTGTTACAGAAGTGAGTTTGGCTTTCTCAGCGTCCGCCTGCTGTCTCTTCCATCCGTCCTGTCTGTTTCCCACCTTATAGGTCAGAGCACATGGTCTCATCAGAAGCAGAACAGGTGACCTTTCCTTTATAAAGTACTCTGTCCTGGGTATTTTGTTTGAGCAATAGAAAGCAGACTTAGACCACCACCAGTGTGCCCGAGTCACCAAGTCAGGCTCACACTTTGGCTCACAGGCTCATAGGCTCACAGTCTCCTCAGATGTGAGCAAAGTCTGTCATGCTTACCTTGCTGCAAAAGAGAAACTGAGGCTTAGAGAGACCATACAATGTGCCCCAGATCACATTGAGTGACAGTCAAAACTTGGACCCATCAAGATTAAAAACAACAACAAAAACTCTATGGGTTGAGGTGGAGGGACCTTAGAGTACATGAAAGCTCCTTTCTCTTAGCCTCTCGCTCAGGCTCAGCTTGGGCTGGGGAGCTGTGCTGGGAGGCGGCCCAGGGACAGTCTCAGCACTCTTACCCACTCAAGGGCAAAGTCCCTCAGGGCTCTGCTCAGTCTTTTGACTCCATCAACACTGTCTTGTTTCTACAAGATGATTTAAGCCTCTCCAGCTTGATCCTGTTTGTATTTTGCCTTCGGGCTTTGTTTTCTTTAAGCATGAAGGAACATTTTAGCCTTTCTCGTTCCAACTGCCAGATCCCCCAAAGCAGGTAGGTGGCTTTGAGTCTTGAGCAGTGACCTCTACGGAGATGGGTGGAGAAACTGTGCAATGGAACCAACTCCTTCTCAGACACGAATGAGTGAGTCCCTGTGGAAGGACAATAACAGAGAGAGAGAGAGAGAGAGAGAGAGAGAGAGAGAGAGAGAGAGAGAGAGAAAGCCTGCTTAGCTTCTGGATTGACACATCTGGTTTCTCCACTTAATCTTCTCCCTCACCCTCACCCCCAAGTTTTGGTTCTCAGGCTATGTTGAGAAACTGGAGTCTGGAAGCTAGCCTGGGTCCCTCAACTCAGTTCTTCAGGAAGTGTGTGAGCTAAAGAGTATCCCCCACCCCCCTCCTTTTCTGGGCTTCAGTTTTCTTTTCTGCCAAATGAACGAGTCACATGGTGAGGTGACATGATTCCCTAGACGCGCATGTGAAGCTTTTGCTCTGGGACTCTATAAGGGCGCCCGTAACCCAACCATTGCTGCAAGCAGGCCCTGAGCTAGGTGGTGCGTGTAAGTGGGCGTGAAGGTGCAAGAGTGTGAGCGCAGGATTTGAGTGTGAGCCAGGGCGCGTGACTCTGTGTAGAATGTGCATATAGACCCTTCACTGAAAGGGTCTCTTTAGGGTTTCCCCGGAATTCCAGCTGTGGCGCAGGCCTTTAGCCCCTCCAGGATTCTCCACACTGCCTTCCACCGACATCTCTCATGGGAGGGAAGAAAAGACCCTGACGTTGGCGAGGTGGCCCCGAGGACAGGATTGGCAATAAGTCTGGACCTGTACTAGGTCCGTGACTATCAGCACATTATTTATACAACCCTATCTTTCCTCTGGGGTGGACTGGTTCCCAGCTCAGCACAGCTGTGGGCTCAGCATGAGAGGAGAGTGTGCAGCACGTCGCCAACCCAACCTCCGAGGATGCTCAGGCAGAGCCAGCCATTGAAGGGCCTGGAGCAGAAAAAACAAAACAAAACATAGGCTCTCTGTTTTTTAAAAAACAGAATTGCATTGATTTATTCATTTGTATCTCTGTGTGTATGTGTGTGCATGTCTGTGTGTGTGTGTGAGTGTGTGTATATATATGTTCATGCATGTGTGTGCATTTGCACTAGGGCTGGAGAGATGCCTTAGTGATTACGACTACATACTACTTTCCCAGAGAACCAAGCTCAGTTCCTAGCACCCACATCAGGCAGCTCACAACCACCTGCAATGCCAGCTTCAGGGCATTCAAGTTCCTCTTTGGGGCCCCACAGGCATCTGCACTCATGTGTGTATATACCACTCACAGATACACACTCATTAATATACATTAAAAATAAAAGACATTTTAAATTTTCATCCCTTTGGGCACCCTCAAACCCACGAGCTACCTTCATTCACAGTCTGGGCCCCAAGTGCATTTAGAAGGCTTTGCTGTTCCTATAAACATATAAATACATGGTTTAGCTATGGGAGTCAGGGGTTGGGGGGGGGGTTATAGCTTGGCGATACGATGCTTCCTTAGCATCCTCAAGTCCCTGGCTTTCATTCTCCAGCTGCACACAGAATAAGGTTATTGTGAAAATGCTTTTCTGCTACTCTGTGGACTGGAGAGAGCAATTCCTTGGGCAGAAAGCTTAGTGGGAAGGTGTGGTGGGGGGGGGGGCGGGGAGAAACACACGTGGTGCTAGGGATTTAATCAAGTGCTTTGTGTACACTTAGGAAGCACCCTACCATCAACTCACATCCCCAGACCTTGTTTTCTTGCATTTGTTGTTGTTTGTTGATTGGTTTGGTTTTATTGTCTACTCAGCATAGTGTTTGCATTCTGCTGACTCTTTCAGGCAAGTTAGCTGGGCTACTTGGGGAAGGGTGATGGATAGAAGTGGGTGCTGTGGGTAAAGGTCCCCCAAGGAATCCAATAAGAAAAAAAAAACAAACCAGGCTTGGAGATCTCTTCCATTCCCAGCCCCTCCCTGAACCTACGGTGGCCCTAAAGTGCCCAGGTGAAGGTCAGAACAGTTGAGTCACTTGCTTCCTTACCGCTTAAGGCTTAAGGGAGGATACCCAGAGACTCAGCCATTTATTCACTTAACTCTTTTGCATCACCTAAGTCCTTCTGGATCCCCAGGAAAAGAACTGAGGGCCCAGGGCTCAGTGGCAAGGAAGGCACTTCCGAGTTAGGTCAGTATCCATTGGGTGGAAGGGACGCTCCGGGCTGGAGTGTGCCCGAGTGCTGGGAGCTGGGAAGTCAGCCAGCGTTTCATCTTTTGTTTTTTCCTCCTAGGGCTTCCTGTCGCAGAGGTGGTTGGAGAGGGGTCATGGGGACTTCCTGGCCTCTACAAATAAACCTTTCCGTTGTCGTTGGTAAGGCCATATTTCCAGGCCAGACAGACCAGGTTGGTGGGCAGTAATAGCCACCAGAGGAAATTGTCCCCCAGATCCCATGCAAGATGCCTGAAAGAGGAGGCTAAACACTGCTGCCTCCAGGACTCATCAGTCGCCCACTTAGAGGTGAGTGGTTAACTGCGTGAGAAATATCAGAGAGTTCCTGTTTATTCTCTGACAAGTCCTAGAGCTCACAATAGACCCTGGCACACAACAGGAGCTCAGCGAGCTTCTAAGTAAGTGGGCGGTGACTCAGCGCAACACCTGCACCCCACTGAGGTAGGGGGAGAGACAGATCCAGCATGGAAAGGTTCTGAAGGACACACAGGGAATTAGCATCCGAATCCACACGAAAGCGGCATTCATTGTTTTCTTCGCTGTAATAAAATACCCGACAAAATCAACTTGACGAAGGAAGGAAGGGTTTATTCTGGCTCACGGTCGGAAGCGCCAGTCCCTCGTGGCAGGGAAGACATGGCAGCAGCATGAAGCAGCTGGTCTCACTGAAAAGCCACAGTCAGAAGCAGAGGGGAGGCGAATGCGAGCGAGTGCTCAGCCTGCTTTTCCGTTTTCCTTCGGTCTAGGGCTGCAGCCTAAGGAATGGTGCCGCCCACAGTTAAGGTGGCCCCACCCACCTCAGTCACCTAATGTAGGTAATCTCTCACAGGTGTGCCCAGAGACTTGTCTCCTAGATAATTCTAGATGCTATTGAGTTAATCTTAACTATCACAGGTGCTCAGAGTTCCTAAATCCAACACCCGTGTTCTCTGTGCTGAGGGGTGATACATGCATAGGAAGTATTCTGCTCTAAGTGACTAGAATTAGGTAACTTCCGTAAACCCCCAGACATCTGAGGACACTGGGGAGTCATAAGATGGAAGAGGGTGAGCTGAGCACATGCCTGAGGAATTTAAAGATGAAAGGCTCGATGGAATTTTTAGGACAAGGGGTGAAATAGTTGTGCCAACAGCAAACTGTTCTCCCAGGGCTATTGAGGCAACAGTGGGACTAGTGTGGAACCTGTGTGAAGGGAATTGACTCACAGTCCTAAAAAGTGACCCTCCACAAAGTGTGGTCACACACACCGGTAATCCCAAGGCTAATATGGGAAAAAGCATAAGCATGATTTTATGTGATATCAGTTCAGTGATTCCCAACCTTCCTAATGCTGCGACCCTTTAACACAGTTCCTCCTCATGCTGTGGTGACCCTAAGCATAACTGATTTTGCTATTGTTATGAATCATAGTGTAGATATCTGATACGCAGGATATCTGACATGGGACCCCTGTGAAAGGGTCGTTCAACCCCTAAAGGGATCTCAACCCACAGAGAACCCCTGTAGCTGCGGCTTCCTTAGGAAGAGATACCCACTCCTAGCCCCCTCCCCAAGTAAATCTGTGAGTTTCTGATGCTAATGAAGAAGCAGGTGTCTATAGAGAAGTATTAGTGTGTGAAGTGTCACATACAGGGATGTGCTCGGGGAATACAGCAAGACCCGTTTGTTCAGACTCTCCTCTGCGGCCATTTGTCCTCTTTTCCCTTAGACACTGCGGAAGTGAGCCAGAAACTCCCTCTCAACTTTCATGATCTGATTCAAAGGAGAATGTGGGAGGGACCGTGCTCTTTCTGCTGTCTTCTCAAGTGCAAGGGGTTGTATCTAGGGGCTGTGTGTTCTGAGCCCTGCTACTATTGTGTGAAGAATTGAACAGCACACCCCACTGTTGGTGAAGACGTAACATACTGTAACTATGCAGAAAGTATTCCGGAACAATCTAGTAAGTTCTAAGATGTACATACCATTGGGCCCGGCCTATCTTCTTTAAGATTGTATTACTAGAACAAAACGTCATTACCTAAAAATAAAGGTACAAGGTGTATTTATGAGAACATTGCTTACGGTGACAATATTGAAAATGACGTGGGCCTCCAGCAGCAGGGACACGTTTTGAGCAGGCTTTTGTGTATTTGTTTTACATTACGGACTATTTTACACTGTATCCATTCAAAAGGCAAATCGAAGCTTCTTCATGTGTTTTAAACAAGCTGCACATGTGGAGTGTAGGAGCCATAGCTGTGATGATGTGATAGGTGAAAGCAAATTGCCCAGTAATGTGTTCTGCAGGCTTCATGTGTTAAATCAGCAATAACAAAGAGAATTCTTTCCGGGCTTATATTTCTGTATTAGCAACAGTGTGGCAAGTCCCAAAAGACAGGGTTCACCCTGGTTTGTTGGGGTACAATGGGGAACAGTGGCAAGAGGGAAGGGAAATGGCTAACATGCTTAATGTGCTAACTTTGTGTTTGGGCTATTAAAAGAATATATTACACTTTTTTTCGGGGGGGGGTTGGTATTTTGGAGACAGGGTTTCTCTGTGTGCCCCTGGATGTCCTGGAAGCTCACTCTGAAGACCAGGCTGGCCTCAAACTCAGAGATCAACCTTCCTCTGCCTCCCAAGCGCTGGGATTAAAGGTGTGTGCAACCACCGTCCAGTTACACTTTTAATTTTTTTAAGTTCTATGTTTATTTATGTGTATGTATTTGTGTAAGTGTATGCCAGCACTCGGGAGGCAGAGGCAGGTGGATCGCTGGGAGTCTGAGGCCAGTCTGGTCTACAAAGCGAGTTCAGGACAGCCAAGGCTACACAGAGAAAACTTCTCTCGAAAAATCAAAAAATAAAATAAAATTGGGGGTTGTGAGCCACCTGACTTGGATGCTGGGAACTGACCTCGGGTCTTTTGGAAACAAAGCAAGTTTTTATATACGCTTCCACTTCCAATTTTTAAAACATGCTTAAGAAATAAAAGGGAGGTCTGGCATTGGTTGTATACACCTTTAACCCCAGCATTTGGGAGAGAGAAGCAGATGAATCTCTGTGAGTTCGAGTCCAGCCTGGTCTACAGAGAGAGTTCCAGGACAACCAGTTCTATGTGGAGAAACCCCAACTCAAAAATACAAACCAAAAAACTATCAACCAACCAACCAATCAATCAATGGGAAGAGAAAAGGCACAGGTTCCACAGTTAGGAAAAGCCAACTTTAGACTCCTGTCCTATACTCGCTGGGTAAGCACACAGTATTTATTCAAACATCTCTGAGTCCGGTTTTCTTATATGACATGGAGGGATCGCCTAATCCTCAGGGTCCTTGTAAGGACTGCATGAGGACTGGTGGTGTGTAACTCAGTGCTGGAGCACTTGCCTAGCCTGATGGGGCACTGAGCTTGAACTCCAGCACTGGAATAAAGAAAATAAAAGAAATGTGAGAGCTAGGCATAGTAGCACATGCCTGTATTTCCACCAGAAGGTAGGATCATGAGTTTGAGGCAAGTCTGAATTACAAAACAAGACCAAAGTTCATATGTGGTAACAAATTTAAGAGCTGAGCACTTACCTGGGTGTGGTGGTGCACACCTTTAATCCCAGCACTCCGGAGGAGGCAGAGTAGGTGGATGTCTTTGAGTTTGAGGCTAGCCTCATCTACAGAGAGAGTTCCAGAACAGCCAGGGGTACACAGAGAAATCTTGTCTCAAACAAAAACAAAAACAAAAACAAAACAAACAAACAAAAAACCCAAACAAACAAAAAAACAAAACAAACGAACAAAAAAGAGCTAAGTATTTAGTGGGCACTCAAAGAAACAGTCCTCACTAGACGCCAACAAGGTTGGGATGGGTTTGGTGGATAAGTTTATCATTTTGTAGCAGCTAAGACATTCAGGAAAACATAATTCACACAGGTCACTCTAACAAAAAGAGTCTACATTAGGGGCTTAGTTCAAGGGACAATATAGGCTGACAAAAGGAAACAGAAAGGTAATAGAGTAACTGAATTGTGTTATCTACTTTTCTGTTGCTGTGATAAAAACACCTTGACCTAAAGGAAGAGTTAGGGAAGAGTTTGTTTCGGCCTATGGTTCCAGGGTCCATCAAGGCAGAGCAGCATGGTGACAGAAGCAGGAAGCTGCCTGGTCACATCCTCATCAACAAACATAAGCAGACAGCAAACTGGAAGGTGAGGCTATGAACTCCCAAAGCCAGCTCTCAGGGAAACACTTCTTCCAGCAAGCACACATCACCTAAACATCCGCAAACAGCACCATCAGCTGGAAACCAAGCGTGCAAACATGTGAAAGTTGTGGTTTCTTTAAAAACTCAGTTATGTTATGTAAACATGTTTTTGTTTTAATCCCATGTGTAGGGTATGGGGACGGCTCCAGTTTGTTCACAGCTGATAACAGCGTTGTGAGAGGGCATGTGATCTTTGTCAACAGGAAACTGCCTCATGTGGAGGAGACATGGTCTTTGCCAGTTGGAAAACATCTTGGGTGGACTCTGAGAGGCGAGAGAGAGAAAGAGAGAGAGAGAGAGAGAGAGAGAGAGAGAGAGAGAGAGAGAGAGACAGACAGACAGACAGAGAGAGAGACAGAGACAGACAGACAGACAGACAGAGACAGAGACACAGGGAGAGAGAGAGACGGGGGGGGGGGAGAAAAGAAGAAGAGGAGGAGGAGGGCTGCAAGAAGAAGGCAGGGAGGAGATGGTCAGAGGAGGAAGAGAAGGCTACTGCTACTGTATTTGCTGTTGCTGACTGAATATCCTGACTACAAAGATTAATGTTGCCCCAAGAACCAGACGACCGTAAACAGCAGGAATTAGCCAAAGAGAACTACACCCTTTCTCCCTACTGACCTTTTTGTGTCCTATCTGGTGTTGGGGTTTTGGAAGGGATTGGAGTAGATAAGGGAGAAAGAGATATAAGAAATAAAAATAAAAATAGATTTTAAAGGTAAGTCTACAGAAACACCCAAGCCTTTGGTAGACATTACAAACAGCTTAGGAGTTAAGCAGCCACCTCTGTTGCACTGGCAGTGGGTACTCAACGTAACTGAGTCTAACTTGTTGGGATAATCTTCTTGTGCACCATGTAAAAGTTGTCTTCATATTATTCAAATGTTGATTTCTGTACCAGCAGAAATGTAAATTCTGGACTTTGGTATTATTATTCTAATTGCACTTGTATCATATTTTGTAAACCCTGTTCTCTATTGCCTTCTGATTGGCTTAATAGAGATCTGAACAGCCAATAGCTGAGGTAGGAGAGGAAAGGCAGGAGTTCCCGGAAGAGACAGGAACTGTGGGAAGAATTAAGAGGTGTGAGATTCAATGGCCAGATGCCAGGAGAGGTAAAGTGCCACATGGCAAACGTGGCTGGACTAAACGGGTTATCTGAAGTAGTTGGAAAGTAGCAAGTTAAGGCCTGAGCTCTCATAAATAAATATAAGTCTCTGTGTCATTATTCCGTCTGCTGACAGTCCAAATAAAATCCTGTTATAATACCTGGTTTCTGGTCAGTTCAACAGCACAGCAATTAGGCACTGCCACCTGGCCTCTGTCATTCCCCAGCTCACTTCATGTTGTTCCCTTGCCATCCGCGTACCTAGGTGTCTAAGTCTCTGTATACTTTTGGACCTGGTACAGAGGAGAGCCATGTTTTAGTAATGCTGGTCCATTCCTCGCTCACACTCTTGTGACTTGAGTAACTGCTGTAAATTTTGGAACATTTTTGTCTGGAGATACTTTGGCCTTACGAAACACACTCAGCTTAGTGTAAGTGCTTCTAGACTCTTCCTTTCTGCTCCCCCCCACCCCTTTTCATGATACATACTGATGCACCTGACAGTGTCCTTTCATTGGATGTGTGATGTCACTTTGCTTCTAAATGCTTCCTATTTGCTTATTGTCTAAATCAATAAGCCCACCTTCCAGCCTCATGTTCTGGTCCCATGGATCAAGACTCTTCAGAACCCTGCCCTACAGACCCAGCCACTTACTCCTGTTAACAAATGATGCCTAGGCCCTGTGCTTTCCTAGCTGAATGGCCCTTTTCTTCCTTTATTAGTAGCAGCTATGTTATGACATAACCCTAAACACAGGATTTGCAGCCGGGTGAACAAAGGCAGCAGATCCTGACGAAGGCATATTTTGAGGGTCTTCAGTTCTCTGCGTTGCTTTCAAGGAAGTAGGGGGACAAAGGGTTTACCCCTAACAAGGAGAGGGCAGCTATTTCTATATGCTAAGGGAATTTAGAGGAATCTAAGGGTTCAGAAAACTCCTAGGTATCCCCCTGCTCCCATCCCAGTGTCAGAGTCCTACAACCTTGGTGTCTGACCATCCTGGCTCGGCCATTAAGTCTCCCCTGTAGATTGACTGCTCTATCTGTTTCCCAGCTCAGGTCTCAGGTTTTCTCTGGCTCCCTATGGTAGGTGACGAGAACCTTTTTGTAAGTTTTCATTACTTCTTAATGGCCTGTGACTTTTCATTATTATCTTCTGAATTATGCATAAGCCTAGCAAAACTCAGCTCCATTACCACCACTCAGTTTCCATGACAGAAATGGTTACCGTTTCGCTTACATTTCTGCTACAGTTTAGATCCGGCTCCAGTGTTACATTGGAGGTGGGTATGTGCTGGAAGCCTGGCAGTGGGGGAGATGGCAGAACCCTTAAGAGGCTGCGTCTTGGGCACCGTAATATGGTCACTAAGGGGTACCGCACTCGGAAGGAATTAATGTAATTCCCAGGAATCTCTATCAATAACTTTTCTCACTGCTGAGACAAATGCCTGACAAAAGCCACACAGGGAAGGAAGGGTTTGTTTTGGCTCAGGGTCTAAAGGGTACAGTCCCTGACAGCTGGGCGGTCACGACGACGGAACATGAAGAAACTGGTCACATGGTGTCAAGAAGCAGAGGCAGATGGATGTTGGTGTCCCCTAGTGTTCTCCTTTGTATTTAGTTCGGACGTCCAGCCCATGTATCCCCTTATATTCAGCATAGGGCTTCCTTCCCCAGTTACACCTTTCTGGAAACAGCCTCATAGACACACCCAGAGGCATGTTTCCATGGTGACTTTAAACCCCATGGAGTTAGCAATCAAGATTAACCATCATGGATCCCAGTTAGTTTCTGAGAGATGGGTTATTCTAAGAGACTGACTTTTCCACACTTCCTGGCTTCCCATTTCTCCACAAGATAGCTCCTATAAAATGTGGCCCTGCCACGATGTTCCCAATATGATGGCGATAGTGATGTAGCCAAGGAGGTCATCACCAAAGCCAAACAGATGGCAACACCATTGCTGGGCCTTTAGAACTGGAAACTAAATAAACATCTTTTGTTTATAAAATGCTCAGCTTTTGATACTCTGTAGTAACAACAAAAAAGAAAATGGACTATCACAACTTTCTAAATATTAAATTCATTGCATCAGCTGGTGTATTCTCCTCCACAGCTAATCCACCCAAACCCATCACAGTGAGAGTATTAAAGACTGGGTCTAAACCTTGCAAGAGGCCTTGTCTTTGTTTCATTTGTCAACAATGATACAGTCCTCATTGTCATCCAGTTGATACTTGAGTCAGCTCAATTATACTTTATCATCCTCATCCTCATCATCAGTTTTTTGAAACAGCGTTTCTCTGTATAGCCTTGGTTGTCCTGGAACTCACTCGGTAGAGCCGGCTGGCCTCAAACTCACAGAGACCATCCTGTCTCTGCCTCCCAAGTACTGGGATTAAAGCTCATCATCATCTGGCTGTTTATTATTATTATTTTTAAAGATTTACTTATTATGTATGTATATAGTATTCTGCCTGCATGTGTGCCTGCACAACAGAAAAGGGCACCAGATCTCAGTGTAGATGGTTATGAGCCACCATCTGGTTGTTGAGAATTGAACTCAGGACCTTTGAAAGAGCAGCCAGTGCTCTTAAGCTCCGAGTCATCTCTCCAGCCCTCTGTTTATTATTTTTAAATTTTATTTTATTTTGTGCATGTCTGTATATAGTGGCTCATCTTATAATCCCAGCACTTGAAAGGCTGAGGCAAGAGGATGACTGCAAGTTCAAGGGAGGCTTGTGCTATAGAGTAAGACCCTGTCTTAACAAACAAAGAAGCCCCCCCCCCAAGAGAAAGAAATCCCAGTGGCTGAAAGCAAATCTAAGATGAGATGTCTGAGGCAGGAGAACACGGCTCATGGTAAGCAGAATTGAATGGAACTTGATCCAAAATGTATACAGACATTACAATGAACAGAAGAATACATTAAAACAATTATTGTATCATGTTTCCAAGAGAAAAAGTAGACACATTAAAAGATGCAGAAGAGACAAAAACAACAAACAAACAAAGCCCCTGCTCAATATTATCAAAGAGCAAGGCAAAGTGCTATAGGTCATTAGCCAATAAAAACAACAAAGTGAAATAATGAGACACTTAGCTATACCAAAAGTAAGGGAAGGAGACTCAACTTTCATATAAAAAAGCAGACTAGGGTATTTTTCTAGGCAAACAATATCATGTGTGTGGTAGGCTTTGTTCTCACTATGTGTTTCCCTTTTCTTGCTATAGCTCATGAGTGTGAAGTACAGAAAATGTAATCTCGGGAGCACCCAGCTGCCAGAAGCGTGTCCTTGTCACAAGCCTCATAATGTCACTGTGGCTACAGCTTTAAAATTTTAGAATACTAAAGGCTGATAGTCTTTCAACATTGATTTCAAACTTGTCCTCATCCCATTTAGCCTAGTCCGTGGTCCAGAGAGGGCAAGTGACTTGTCAAATAGACCATTAAAGAGAGGGGAAAATAGCCAGATAGAGGCCAAGTCTCTATTCAGTTCCATTCAATGTAACAAGTGCCTAAGGAGGCCCTGGGGACCCAGCCAAGCAGAAGGTGTGGGTGACTTCACTGGGTGGGAGCCCACAGCCAGGGAACACTTGATTGTTCCTTAGATAGCTGACAAGCCACCGTCACTCCCAGTGGGTGTGTCCTGGGTAAAATGAACTCTGAGTGTTGCAAAGCTGCATAAATGTTTGTATTCCAGGAGGCTATATGTCACACTAAGGACAGTCTCACCAGAGCCACCCTGCTTGCCTGTGCTCACCCAAGCCAGTCTAAGTTTTTTCTCTGTGATCTACACAGCAAGGCAAGTGGTAAATACAATCACTGACCTTATAAAAACTTAAGTAAACATTTGTGTGTGTGTGTGTGTGTGTGTGTGTCAGGCATCATTTTGGAAAGATTTTATTTCCATTTTTAACAGATTTATTTATACGTATTCAGTTCTCTACCTGCATGCCAGAGGAGAGCATCAGATCACATTACAGGCGGTTGTGAGCCACCGTGTGGCTGCTGGGAGTTAAACCCAGGACCTCTGGAGGAGCAGTCAGTACTCTTAACCTCTGAGCCATCATCTCTCCAGCCCCCTTTGAGTAGGTGTACATAGGAGGGGAAGGTTCTGCTTTGTGTACGTGAGTGCAGTGCCTGTAGGGGCCAGAAGATGGCGCCAGATACACTGGGACTGGAGTAACATGCGGTTCTCAGCTGCCCAGTGTGTTTGTGGGTGCTGGAAACGGAACTCCGCTCCACAGATACAGTGGTACATGCTCTCAGCCACCGAGCCATCACTGCAGCCCAAGAAGGCTTTATTTTGTTGAAAGAAAAATGTCTGAGTACAGACTGCGTTGGCTGAAGTATTTTGAAATTTACACAATTCATAGCCCTGTGTACAGCAAGAAGCTCCCACCATGCCTCTCTGGCCAAATTCTTGAAAAAAATCTTCCCTCTAACCACGCAGCAAAAGCTGTTTGGGTTTCACTTGGCGTAGAAGCATCGCACAGACCACATCCACTTCCTGCTGCTGTGCCAGTGAACGAGGCACTATCTGGCACCAAAATGCAAACACAAAGGTAACATCTAAGTGCCAAGGCAGGCAAGTATTTTCCCTGTGACACGTTAGCTTTCATTCGTTGGTATTATTATCCAAATGGAATAGAACATTAAAGAGGGTCCATGGATACGTTCAGGTCTCTACAGGAGTCCTTGGGAAACACTGGTCTGATTGTTTCCGAAACCCCGGGCTACCTTTACATGAAAAGCTATAAGGCAGAAGCAACTGTATATGCTGTACTGTTTCCCCATTTTCTGCCCACAAACTCCTCCTCTCCCTTTGAGTAGACTTTCCTGGAAACAAGTTGAGTGGGTCTCAACCTCCTCTGCACCCCTCTACACAACACACTCAGGCCCCAGGTCATAGGCAGGATTATTCCACTTCCTGTCTGCACCCTCCTCCCGGAGTCACCTCCTTAGTACCCTAGACCGCAAGCCCCAGGAAGGCAGGGACTGAGACTGTTCTTTTGTCAGGGGTAGGCTCAAGAAGGAATCTGAAGGAAGGAGTGAATCAATGAGTGAGCTAGGTGTCCCTCCAGATTCTCTTGGTTCTAGAATATTCGACTCCACCATCCACTTTAGCCTTTTCTTTCCTCTCTCCAACTCCCAGGTTGGTCTCTGCAAAGGCTTGGGAAAAAAAAGCGCCTCAAGGACTCGGCTTGCTCTGCACAGCAATAAAAGCTCCCACCCCACCCCCCACCCCAAGGGCATGGATGCACCCTCGCATTGCTCTTGAGCCAGCGGAGGTGCAGACAAGGAAAACCACCTGTCTCAGGGCCAGAAGCCGTGTTGACAGCCACTTCTGTTTCTTCCAGGACATTGTCTGTTTGTTACTTGCTCCTGTAGATGGTTTTTTGGTCAGGGCTGCCTCAGGGAAAAGCAGTGTTGTTCCCTGTGACCTCACCTCCCGGTGGTGGCACTGTTTTGAGAACAAACTGGATTCTCACGGTTCTCCCAATGGTGGCGGGGTGCCCACATCAAGCAAGGCATTTTTCATACTGAAAAAGAAACAAAGATAGCGTCAGCCCTCATCTGTAATTTCCCCAGAGCGGCTGGAATCTAAAAATCTCTTTGTTTCCCTTCTTAGCTTATAAAGCTACCTTTTGTCTTTGGAAAAGTAGAGCAGAAAGGTGGAGTTAGGGGCAACAGAAAAATAAAATAAAATAAAAAACACCCCCAGACCCTTCCTTATTTATGTATATATTTATTTTCTAGACAGATTTATTTTTGCAAAATGGACATCCTGAAACCCCCACCCACCCAACCTCCTTAATATAGGTACCTCCTGCATCCCAGACACCACTGTCATCGTCATCCCTGACCCCAGACATCGGACATCCTTCTTCCTTCCAGACCCGGAGGCAGCTGGCCTCCTCATGCCTGACCTTCCCACTGAGCCATCCTGCCTTTGACCTCACAACCACCAGACCCTTGCTCAACATTTAATAACTTCCGCTCTCACCTTGCCTACGGCCAGCTCCCTCACACACACACCCCCATCACCCCCACATCCTCCCCGCCTTGACCATGGCCCTGGAACCCAGTTGGGGAGAAATCTCAAGGGAAGAAGAGGCGAATGCAGCTGCACAGATGGGTGTTGCTTGTGGAACCACACCATAACAGACTGTGGGCTGCATGATAATATTTGTTCACTGTAGTAAATTTTGCGGAAAAATAAAAACACAGGTAGTAAGTTATACTTTTTGTTTCACCGTTTAAGTCACTGCCGCTTTTGTCTTAGTTAGGGTTTCTAGTGCTGTGATAACACACCATGACCGAAGGCGCCTTGGGGAGTTAGGATTGAATGGTTTTAAAACAGACAGAGGCGTGACTTCACGTGACCAATGACCTGAGGGTAGAGCCCAATGACCTTTAAGTCGCCTTTGGGGCTTCCTACGGTCTGGTCTCATTTCACAACAGCACTGTCCACCTTTTTTTATTTCTTCAGCCAATGCCCTCAGCTCCTCACACAGGCCCCTCTCTCTGCCTGGGGTTTGGGCACTGTCTCACATGCTCTCCCTTGCTTAGTGATTTTTCCCCCCTTTTCTGATTGCCAACAGAGCGATGAACACCCTGACTTAGCCAGAGCCAGGGCCTTTCACAGTCATTATTCTGTGAGCATCTACTTCACTGATTGCGAGCATTTTGATGCCAGATAGTGCCTCGCTCACTGGCACAGCAGCAGGAAGTGGATGTGGTCTGTGCGATGCTTCTATGCCAAGTGAAACCCAAACAGCTGTTGCTGCGTGGTTAGAGGGAAGATTTTTCAGGAATTTGGCCAGAGAGGCATGGTGGGAGCTTCTTCCTGTACACAGGGCTATGAGTTGTGTAAAGTTCAAAATACTGAGACAGCCAATGCGAGTCTGTACTCAGAAAATTTCCTTTCAAGAAAACAAAGCCTTCGTAGGCTGGGGTGATGGCTCGGTGGCTAAGAGCATATTTGTATATAGCCATGGGGTTTTGGTTTTTTGGTCTTTTTGAGACAGGGGTTTTCAATGTTATCTTGGCTGTCCTGGACTTACTTTGTAGACCAGGCTGGCCTCAGATTCACAGCGATGCGCTGCCTCTGCCTCCCGAGTGCTGGGATTAAAGGCGTGCGCCACCACGCCCGGCTTAGCCATAGGGTTTTTGAAAGTCTCTGGCTTTACTGAAGTGAAGGAAGCAGGTGAGAAGCTGCGGAGGGAGGGAGTTGCTGTCGATGCTGGGCTGTTAAAAGCCAGCGGTGGAAAAAAGAAAAATCAGGTGGTTACACGCAGGCGCTGGTCTTACGGAGGACCTGAGTTCGATTCCTAGCACCCAACTCAGGCGGCTCACAACCATCTGCAACTTCAGCTCCAGGACGGTCTAACTTCTAGTGCTTCTGGGGCATTGTTTCTCAATCTGCGGGTCACGATCCCTTTGGGGGTCAAATGACCCTTTCACAGGGGCCCCCTGAAGCCATTGGAAAACACAGATATTTACAGTATGATTCATAACAGTGGGAAAATTACAATTATGAAGTAGCAAGGAAAATACTTTTACGGTTGGGGGTCACAACAACACGAGGAACTGTATTTTTGTTTTTGTTTTGTTTTTATGGTTTTTTTTTTTTTGAGACAGGGTTTCTCTGTGTAGCCTTGGCTGTCCTAGACTTACTTTGTAGACCAGGCTGGCCTCGAACTCACAGTGATCCACCTGCCTCTGCCTCCCGAGTGCTGGGATTAAAGGCGTGCGCCACCACGCCCAGCTTATAAGAAACTGTATTAAAGGGTCCCAGCGTTAGGAAGGTTGCGAAGCGCTGGTCTAGGGTTATCTGTACTCAGGTGCACGCACCTACACACGGGGACATCCACGCACACGTAATGAAGTATAATAAAACAAATTTTAAAAAATAATGTAATGAGGGCTAGACAGGTGGCTCACCAGTTAAAGCGCCCTTGCAGAGAATTGGGGTTCCGTTCCCGACACCCATATGATAGCTTATAACCAGCTGTAACCCCAGTTTCAGAGCATCCAACACCCTTTTGGACCTCTGCATGCATGCATTGGTATGCATATGTACACTCAGGCAAAAACATTCACACACTTAATATAAATGGAATCTAAATTATTTTTTCTCAGTAAAGCAAGTTTAATAAAAAAAAAACTTGAAGGCTGACATAGGGAGGGAGAAGGCAAGAAGTGATCATCTGGGTCCCCTTCCTGCACCTCAAACAGCCATGGACTTAAAATGTTAGACATTTAAGGAACACTATCTGTCTGGCACCCCCCTACAAGCCACAGACAGATAAATAATTTACTTCTAAAAGTAAATAAATAAATTAAAAAATTTTACTTCTAAAAATACAAAGTAAAAAAAAAGGTTTACAGGTGTCTTCCTGTAAACTTATCAAAATTAATTGGGGCCACTAGAATATATGACATTAAAATCATATCAGGAAAACCAGACCCAAGAATGTATCAAACACACTAAATTGAGGAAGGTGTTCAATACCTTTGCCTGGACCCCACAAAGAGGAAGGCATCTAACATTGTGATGATGACCTGTCCTCTGGCCATGATGTATACATCAAAAGACTACAGGCAGAGAGCTCCCAACTGTCCTGGGAACCTCACCTTGAGTTACACTTCACTGACTGTTTGCCAATCCATCTGTGTCTGCCCATTCATCTGCTTAACCTGGTCCTTCATGTCACCTCTATGACCTCCGCAGTCTCACACCCTACCTGACCCCGGGTTTGTCTTGACCTGGCTGCCAGTGACTAGCATCTTCAGCTGGGTTTGTGGGTGTCTTACCAAACCACCTTCAGTGACTCTCTTTGTATCTGAGCTCTTCGGAACCTCCTGAAACCCACTATGGCTGCTTTAATCCTTGGTAACCATTCAGTAACTGCATGTATACGCCCTCACACATATATTCACTGTGTGATATGTAATGTGTGATCTGAGAGCTAAGCCTAGTAGTTAAGATGGAAATAAAAGAACCCATGCTTGCCTTGGCCAGCTATCAAGGGAAATTGGGAATACAAATAGCAGCTGGCAAAACCAATGTAGCTTGTGAACTTACTGTTATTAAATAAATTCTGACGTGTGGAAAGACATAAACATGTCTATCTATAGTTCCGACATAGTATTCTCATGACAGACAGTAAATGCATTGATAATTTTAAAATTTCTAGAGTGACCAATACATGACAAATACAATTTAAGTGCTAGCTATTACTCTATGCTCTAGGGCCATGGGGCTGCCAAGGGGCAGGTAATGCCTCCAGCTCCGGATAACCTAGGTAGTCAACAACAGTTCAGACAAAGAGTCTGAAATGGGAGGGAGGCATGGTGGAGGAGGCCAACTCTGAGCTGGGCCTGGCGGGTGTGGATTCCACTTGGCATGCTGTGAGTAAATACTTTTTACAGTGATAATAGCCATAAGTTCTGAAAATATAGGATCATTTAGGGACTTGGAGGCTGCCATGGCCCCTGGTGAAGGGCCTCAGTTCAATGACATGCACAGTAAACTACTTAAGTGGTTGTCCTTTCATTCTGCAAATGTTTACTAAGGCCCCATAGGAGCCAGACGTTAGGGGAGATGAGGACCCAGGAATCAAACTTCACTATGGCTTGCTTTACCTGCTCCGGAGAAGCAGAATACATGGTGAGAGACAGAAGATGAACCCAGATCCCTGGCTTTCCTGTTTACTCCACCAGGGCCAGTATTAGGCAGGAGCACTGAGTCCATCTTCTACAGAAACCAAATCATTGCAGTTAATTTTTCCACCTCCCACAAAATTATTAATAGGATTTAGGTGCTCCGGAACAGGCCTTATGCAATCCCATTTCCCATTTTTTCTTTTCCGAGCCCCTGAGGCTATCTAAATATTGCCTTTATTTTTTTTAAACGGCATCCCGCCATTGATGACTCACAATAACTTTCGTCATCTGCTCTGAGACCTACTGTTATATATGTTTGCCTGTGCCAGTCTTGTTAATTCTTGGCATCAAGCCTCATTCTGGTCTTTATCCTGTCCTTCCTCTTCCTACTTCCTGCTCCACCCACACCCAGTGTTACTGGAACTATTAAGAGTCTCAGTCTATCCCAGAAATTGGGAGGTCGAGGCAGGAGGATCTCTGTGAGTTCAAGGCACGCCTAGTCTACATCATGAGTTCCAGGACAGCCAGAGCAAATAGTGAGACCTTGTCTCAAAGAAACAAACAAAACCTCCAAACACAAAACAACAAAAGATTCAAAGTCTGAGACCTGACAGCTCTAAAAAGCTAGGCTTGGCCACCCCCGTCCTTAATAGGACAATTAAACAAACAAGTGAAAGTGAAAAGCAGGGAAGAGATTTAATGTTGAAACATGGGTAACAGAGAAGCCAAATGACCTCTCTCTACTGCCCTACCCTACCCCCCACCCTCCCTAGCCTATTCCCCCCATTCCCCCAGAGTTCACCTCTCAGGTTCTGAAATGAGGTTTCCTTTTAAACTGGGGTGAGTCCTGGGCAAGGTATGGCCCCACCCACCACTGGCCCATCACTGTTGAGGCTCTAATCTCTCCTGCAAGGTGGGCTGACAAAAGTCAGACCGCGAAACCTCTTGCAGGGAGACAAACTCTCCCATCAGCCTTTTCCTTCTCCCAGCATGAGATCCCTTGAGAAATATGATTTCTTGGGATCCACTCAGTAGTCTGACAGGCAAAGGGAGGGCATAAGTGTCTGTTTGGTGTATTTTCATTCCTGCCTGGATAGGTGCGCCAGGACTATTTCCAACTGCATGAGGATTCATAGTTACGCTTTCGGGACTCCACCCTTAGCCCCACACATGGCATACTGACTTGTGAGGAGGGGGCTGCTTTTTTTTTTTTTTTTTTTGTCTAGAAAGGCAGCCACGCAGAGGGAGATTGCTTTCACTCTATCTGTTGTCTCATCATTCACAGAGATCTTGTAGCCATCTGGATGCGACAAGCTTTCCAAGAGCCCAGGAAAAACAACAACAACAACAACAACAACCAAACAGTTAACAACAACCCTCTCACCCATTCTGAGCGGCATATTATTTAGCTCAGTGTCACAGCAGATACTGCAGTCTAGATCCTTTCTTGATGTTACCAGGGAAACGGGAGTTTCTTCTTTTGGACTCGTGGGCTCCTTAATAAAACAATTTAAAGACAAATGGAGTCAATTGTATTAGAACTTGGGAGAAAAACAATCAGACAAGCACTTAGAAAATCTGGCCATTGCCAAAGGGGGCGGGGAGGAAAGGGAGAAAGCCAAGCTATGAAGGCGGAGGTGGGCAAGCAGCTGCATGGCAGAGGTGGGGGGCTTCAAAGAACGGGGGAAAGCCCACAGTGCCAGGGAAGCAGGCTTAGGCTTTAGGCCAATATCTGAAAAGCAAATAAAGAAAAGGGGGAAATGCTTAGTGGATAGTGCAGATCTGCGTTTTTATGTCCTAGGTCAGAGGACTGCCCAAGAGACATATGATGTGTTTAAAAACAGAGACTGGTTATGAGGGAGAAGAAGGAGGAGGATGAGGAGGAAGGGGAGGAGGAGGAGGGAAGGAGGAGGACGAGGAGGAGGACGAGGAGGAGGACGAGGAACAATAACAACAACAATGACAACAGCTAAGAAGAGGTGTCTTCCCAAGGGACAGCCCATTTTCCTGATCCATCAATGCAGGATATGCACTTCTGCCTATTTTTAAAAATGTATTTACCTTTATTTTATGTGCATTGGTGTTTTGTTTTGCTGGCTGCCTGTATGTCTGTGTAACAGCGTTACACATAGAGTTACAGATAGTTGTGAGCTGCCATGTGGGTGCTGAGATTTGAACCCAGGTCCTCTAGAAGAGCAATGCCCTTAACCTCTGAGCCGTCTCTCCAGCTCATGTGTCCGTTTGTTTTAATCTGGAATAATCCTAATGGATCAGGCCATGGTTAGAGCATTCCTGGGGAACAGCTGAGGAAGGAATCTAAAGCAACTATTTACCTGCTCGACTACAGCATCTGTGCAATTCTGCTTCTATCACATCTTATTTATCTTGAAATACCTGCTACATCCCACACCAGCACACAATAAACCTCTTTGCACACTACTCTCCCTTTCAGTTTTCGAGGAACTCAACGTATTACCAAATTCTGTTTTTCTTTCCATCAACTATAAAACTTTAGTACTAGCTCGTCAGCGGTGAACACCTAAGCTGGCCGGATCTTCGTTTTTCATACACTGTGTAGTACAGTGTCACGCTCCTCGGACTGGGCCTGCAGAACACAGCGCATAGTAAATATTGATTATTGGAAGGAATGGGTGGATAAAACCAATCCCGCTAGATTCCAGGTCACACGAGTAGGTAGGAGCAGAAGCTCCACCGAGGAGCTTCAGCTCAGGGGCGTGGCCCAGAGTCCCCGCCCCGAGATCCGACAGAGGGCGGTGCTCACGCAAGCTGCACCTCGCGCGATGCCGCTGCCCGCGGTCCGCCTGGTGTGGCTCGGGCGGGTGCACTACTCAGAGCTGCTGTCGCTGCAGGAGCATTGGCTGCGGCGGCTACAGGCCGACCCTCGCCCCGGGACCCTGTCGGGGATCGAGGCGGGTGCGCTTTTGGTTTGCGAGCCAGCGGGGCCGGTGTACACGGGCGGGCTACGCGGTGGCCTGACGCCCGAGGAGACTACACGGCTGAGGGCCTTGGGCGCCGAGGTGCGTGCCACAGGCCGCGGCGGCCTGGCCACTTTCCACGGCCCGGGCCAGCTGCTCTGCCACCCTGTGCTTGACCTGCGGCGCCTAGGCCTGCGCCTGCGCACCCACGTGGCGGCGCTGGAGGCGTGCGCTGTGCGCCTGTGCGAGCTCTGGGGACTGCGGGACGCCCGCGCGCGGCCGCCTCCCTACACCGGCGTCTGGCTAGGCGAGCGCAAGATCTGCGCGATCGGTGAGCAAACCCCAGGTGGAACCCGGGCAGTGCCAACCCCGGGGAGCTCTGGCCTGGGAATGCTGTTAACCTGCCTCGTGGGTATTTAATAATCCCAGGCAGAAGGAAGAGTCCTCTAGTTCGGCACTCATGGCGTGAATTGCCAGGTTACTTCCTGTGACTCAGGACAGGAGGCTAGGATGCCAAATTTCAAACTTCCAAAGCAACGAAATCCCCGAGAAACCACAGCCCCCATCCCCACCCATGTAGACTTAGCCGATGGGGTGAGGGTAGGAGTGGGGGGAAAAACCAGTCTGTGTACCACCCTGCTCAGGACCACTTACTTTTCAGCACTAGAGGGATATAGAGGCCCTAAGGGAGGGAAATATAGCTGTTCTAAGACATTTCGGCTTGTCTTGCAGGAGTGCGCTGTGGAAGACACATCACATCCCACGGCCTGGCTCTGAACTGTTCTACAGACCTCTCTTGGTTTGAGCACATAGTGCCCTGTGGACTGGTTGGGACAGGAGTCACTTCCCTGAGTGAGGCACTTGAGAGACTCGTCACTGTGGATGAAGTAATGCCATCTTTCCTTGTGGCCTTTAAGGAGACTTTCAAGTGCACCTTAATCTCTGAGGACAGCCCTAGCTGAAGGGCACTTATTCACCTCAGCCCAGGGCAGTGGTCCTGCGATAGAAAGTCCCCAGAACTGGATTCTCGGTGTACTCTGATGAACTGACCGTGAACGAGGAGAGCTCAGGACTTGGCTTGAGCTACTCCTTGCTGTATCTCCCCGCCTACCTCAGGGATCGAGATGAAAACACTGTGAAGAGTCAGATGCTACGGAAAGCATCCATGAACAACTGTTTCTTGGCTTGGAGGCACGCCAGTGTTATAAACTGCCATTTCTTAGTTGCTTGGTACTTTGTCAGTGCTGTATGTAACAGCGGTTTGGTCTGTAGGCCTTTTGAGTTCTGTGGGAACCAAGTTTCTGTGTGGCCCAGATGAAAGTGATATGATAAAGCTATTTGATTCTCAAGCGACCTGGGTTTTCAATAAAGAGGAAAGCCTCTTTAAAAAAACAAACAAACAAAACAGCCAGGCATGGTGTCGCAAGCCTTTAATCCCAGCACTCGGGAGGCAGAGGCAGGCGGATTGCTGTGAGTTCAAGGCCAGCCTGGTCTACAAAGTGAGTCCAGGATGGCCAAGGCTACACAGAGAAACCCTGTCTCGAAAAACAAACAAACAAACAAACAAACAAACAAAAACAGTGCACGCCTTTAATCCCAGCACTCGGGAGGCAGAGGCAGGTGGATCACTGTGAGTTTGAGGCCAGCCTGGTCTACAAAGCGAGTCCAGGACAGCCAAGGCTACACAGAGAAACCCTGTCTCAAAAACAAACAAAACAAACAAAAAATGATATTTTTGCCTTTCTGGGTTGAGTCCCTCAAGTTTGGTCATTTACCTGGTTTTGCTTGGGGTCCACAGAGATGGCCTGTAAGCTGCAGAAAGGACAAGGATAGTTCCTCCTTACACGCTAACGCTATGGCGGAAAGACTTCCCTACATGGGATCCCTGGGTTTGTAAGAATGTCAGCTCTCACTCTGAAACAGAACCTTTGTGACTCGAGACAACCATGGGACACTGACCTTGGGTTCTGTGGACCAGGAGTTTGGAAAGAGTATACCCAGGTTGTTTGGAGTCTTACCAGAGCTTGTGTTAAAGGCGTTGGCCTTCGTGAGAAGGCTCAACTGTTGCTGGAGGTCAGCTCCCCAGACAGCTGCCTCCATTGTGCTCGCTGGGTTGCTTCCAGTTGTTGATGAGCCAGCCCCTCAGTCGCTTACCACGCGGACTCCTCTGTAGGGCAGCCGCGATGCTTGAAGGAGGCAGTTAGGAGTTCCCATGTCTTTTTTTGAGCTAGCTCCGGAGGTCACAGGGTCCTTTCTGTGGTCTCACAAATGATCTTTATTTAGAGTGGAAGGAACATCCCCTTAGCTGCAAAGATGAAGCATCTCAGGAGCCATCTTGGACTGTTCCTTCCCCTCCCCCCCCCCCACTCCCGCCCCCATAACTTGGGAGAAGTAGAACTTTTACCGAAACCCTGGTGCCACACTGGGCGATATGGAAGTGACTTCTCTGTAGGCTTCAGTGCTGTTCACTACAAGTGCGGTAGGAACTGCACTGTAGTCGGACACTTGCTAGGAGCCTCATTAAAAAGGCTTTTCAAATTTAAAAGATAGTTTTAATACATTTGCCTCAATTCATTAAAAAAATCTTCACGAAACAATATACCATTAATATTTTATATAGTTATACTGTCTTCAAAATTTTGGTGCGTGTTTTGTACTTTCCAGCAGCCTCATTTTACTAACACGCCGCCCCGCCCCCTTTATTTTTTTATTTTTGAGACAGGCGCTCATGTAGTTCAAGCTGGTCTACCTCCTGAGTGTGGAGATTATAAGTATGCGCATGAAATCATTTGTTCACTTGATTTTTGACCATGTTCTCATGTAGCCCAGGCTAGCCTAGAACTTGCCATGTAGCCAAGGATGACCTTGGGCTCCTCCTGATCCTCTCTGAGAGCCTGCACTGTTCTGGGTCATAGAGGACAGCTGCATGGTGACTGACTGAGCTGACATTCCCCGGCCACACTTTTACAGTATGAAGGCACCTGTGTACCTAGGCATGAGAGAGTCACATGGCTTAATGACAGCTAAAGCACTGAGACTAATACGGGCCCAGACCCAGTGCTCAGTAACTGCTCTCACTTTGACTGCTGCATTCTGTTCTCTGTTGGATTTCTTTCCTTTTTGTTTTTTTCCAAGACAGGGTTTCTCTGCGTAGCTCTAACTGTTCTGGAACTCAATTTGTAGACCAGGCTGGCCTCGAACTAGAGATCCACCTGCCTCTGCCTCCCTGAGTACTGGGGTTAAATGTGTGCACCACTACGGCCTGGCCTCTATTGATTTTTTAAAAGAAACTATCCCCTGGTCATGTAGCTCCCGCTCGTGGGTGGCAGTGGGGCCCTTATAAATAGAGCCCTGACTGTCTTGTTTCCTTTACATCTCTGGCAAGAACTGCTGGACCTGGCGTCATAAATAGCGAGTGGGATTGAACTGCTTAAAAACTCCCATCGTGGCCTGGGAGATGGCTCTGTGCCTGTTGTAGAAATGTGAGGACCTGAGTTCGAATCCCAGAGCACACATAAAAACTGGCACAGTAGCTGTTACAGGATAGTTTTATGTTCACTTGACACAAGTTAGACAACGTCGGAGGAAGGTGTCACAATTGAGAAAATGTCTAAGATTGGGCTTGAGCGATGCCTCTAGGGTATTTTCTTTCTTTCTTTTTTTTTTTTTAAAGATTCATTTATTATTATGTATACAGTGTTGTCTGTGTGTACACCTGCAGGCCAGAAGAGAGCATCAGGTTACATTATAGATGGTTGTGAGCCACCATGTGGTTGCTGGGAATTGAACTCAGGACCTTCGGAAGAGCAGGCAGTGCTCTTAACCACTAAGCTATCTCTCCAGCCCTCTAGGGTATTTTCTTAATTAGTGATTAATGGGGGAGGGCCCAGCCCACTGTAGGTGGTGCCATCCCTGGGCTGGTGGTCCTGGGTTCTATCAGAAAGCAGGCTGAGCAAGCCATGGGGAGCAAGCCAGTAAGCAGAACTCCTCATAGCATCCCTAATGGCCTCTGCATCAGCTCCTGCCTTCAGGTTCCTGCCCTATCTGAGTTCTGTCCTGACTTCCTTCAGTGATGAACAGTGATATGGAAGTATACGTCAAGTTAACCCTCCCCTCCCCCCGACTTGTTTTGGGTCATGGTGTTTCATTGCATCAATAGAAACCCTACATAAGACAGAAGTACATACTTGTAAACCCAGTGCTCCTGGGGTAATATGGAAATCAGAGATAGGAGACACCAGAAACCTGCAGGGCCAGCTGACCTGGCGGATGAGGTGGTGACAACAAAAGATAGAGAAGATGGACGATGTTGTTCTCTGACCTCCACACACGTACCATGGCACGGGAATGCCTAGACTCTCACACTCAGAGGCAAGCTTACACAGACAGTCTCCCATGCTCTGCCGCTGTGCACCGGCTCCAGCTCTTACACGGCCCTTTAGGGTACATGTCAGTAGCGAAGCACTGTGACTTTGGTGTGGACAGACCTACACAGAGCACAACAAAATGTTAACTCCTTGTTCCGGACTTGAGTGTCACAAACCAGCGTTCGTGTGTTATTGCCGACCTGCAGGTATGGTTTCTTTGGGTCATGGGATTTGTGCATGTTGTAGGTATGTAAATGTACTGATTGCAAGCATTAAGAAATGAACCTTCTGGGCATGGAGAGATGCCCCAGCAATTAAGAGCACTGACTGCTCTTCCAAAGGACCTGGGTCCAATTCCCAGCACCCACATGGCAGCTCTCAGCTGTCTGTAACTCTGAGATCTGACAGCCTCACACAGACATACATGCAGGCAAAATACCAGTGCACATAAAATTTGTAAAAATTTAAAGATTAAAAAAAGAAGAAGAAGAAGCAGGCCTTCTGATTGATAATTGGAAGCTGAGAGGTAGGCACGGCTTAAATTACATTCTCCTTACCTTCAGGATTACCCCTCCTCTCTCAACCAGCCCGTCTGCTGACATTGGCTTCCTCTTTACTCATAGAGGCAGCTGAGTTGGTGAAGTCTAGTCTAGATAACCCGGCGTTCTGAAATGCAGCAGGATGTAAACCCCAAGATCATGGCGCCAGTTCTGTGCTGCAGCCATGGAGAGGCTTTTTAAAAAAAAGATGTATTTATTTTATTTATTGTATACATGTGCTTTATCTGCCAAAGAGGGCATCAGATTGCATTACAGATGGTTGTGAGCCACCATGTGGTTGCTGGGAATTGAACTTAGGACTTCTGGAAGGGCAGGCAGTGCTCTTAACCACGAAGCCATCTCTCCAGCCCCATGGAGAGGCTTTTAAAGAAGAGACCAGGATGTCCGTGTGTGTGTGTGTGTGTGTGTGTGTGTGTGTGTGTGTGTGTGTGTGTGTATGTGTGTATATGTATATCACCACTCAGCACCACGGCGATCATTGACAAAGAATGCAGAACTACAGGGAGATGCTGCCTCAGTGCAGCTGCACAGCTAGTGTCAAAAGACAAAGGGTAATAAGTTGTGAGAACATAGAGGAAGAGCCCCTCCTTAAATGCTGTTGATGAGAATGAAGATTAGAATGTTCATTATACAAACTGAGAGCAGCAATTAAAATGAAGCTAAACAGTTCCATCTGGTTCACCAGTCTCACTATTAGTTATTACATAAGTTACTTTTCTATTGCTGTGATAAAACACCATGACCAAAAGGAACTAAATAAGGGAGTTTATCTGGGTTTAGGTTTCCAGAGGGGATAGGAATCCATCATGGAGGAACCATGGCCACAAGCTGCACAGCATGGCTGCAGGAGCAAGGAGCTGAGAGCCCCCGTCGCAACCATAAACAGGAAACGGAGAGATTGAGCTGGCAATGGCGTAAGGCTTTTAATCTCCAAGCCTGTCCCTAAAGACACACTTCCTGTCTCAAGGCCCACCTTCTAAATCTCCCCAAGTAATCCCACCACCTGGGTACTAAGTGTTTAAATACTGGAGCCTATGGGTGATTTTTCTGATTCTAATCACCACATCTATGTATGCAAAATAATTAACATTAGTGTGCTGTAGGGTTATGGTCACTCTCATGCTTGCATCAGCACCATTCACCATTGCCAGGAAATGGAAGTGAGTGACCATCAGCTGATGAATGAAGTAAATGTGATACATGTACAGTGGAATACTATACAGCCTTATAAAAGGAGGCGGCCCTGGTATTTGAGTGAATCTGGAGGACATCTATGGGTGAAACAAATCAGAGTCAGAAAAACAAATGCTTTGTGGTCCCACTTATGTTTGTGTCTTAGGTTTCTATTGCTGTAATAAAACGCCATGGCCAAGGCATCTTGTAGAAAGAAGGATTTATTTGCGGGTTATGGCTCCAGAGGAATAAGAATCTGTCATAGTTGTGGTGGGGCTGTTGCCCAGGCACCAGACACGGCAACAGAAGAGCTGAGAGCTCACGTCTTGACCTGAGAACAGGAAGCAAAGAGAACAGATCAAAGTGGCACAAATCTTCAAGCTCTCAAAACCTGCCCCAGAGACACACTTCCTCCAACAAGGCCACAGATATACACCGACTGGAAACAAAGCATCTGAATTACGGAGAATATAGGAAACATTTCATTCAAACAACCACAAGGGGAAATCTTTTTTAATTTTTTTATTTAATTAATTTATTCAGATTACAACTCAATTGTTATCCCCTCACTTGTATCCTCCCGTTCCCCCCTCCACCCCCCTTCACCCTGTTCCCCTCCCCTAGGTCTGTGACAGAAGGCGACCTCCACCCCCGCCATATGATCACAGCCTATCAGGTCTCATCCTGGTACCCTGCTTATTCTTTCTCTGAGTGCCACCAGGCCTCCCCACCAAGGGGAAGTGGTCAAATATGGGGCACCAGAGTTCATGTCAGAGTCAGTCCCTGCTCTCCACACACCTGTGGAGAATGTCCTGTCCATTGGCTAGACCTGAGTATGAGTTACCTGTTTACTGTATGTATTGTACAAGGGGAAAATCTTTAAAAAGTTGGTCTCATAGAGGTTGACACTAAAACAATGGTGGCCAGAGGCAAGGGAAGATGGCAGGAGGGAGGTGAGGGTCACACTCCAGGCCTGGAAGGATAGATAGGCTGAGGTCTGCTCTGTTGCATGGCAGCGTGATTACAGCTAATGGAGTTTGTGTTTCAGATAGCTAGGAGAGAAGATTCTGGATGTTCTGAGCACAGAGAAATAATACTTAAGGAAGTTAATGTTTTTCACCCTGATCTCATCAGTATACAGTGCATATATACACCAACATATCATTTTATGGGGCACATTGTAAATTGTGCTCCATAAACAGATACAATTGTTTTAGTCAAATGCAAAACTTATTTTACACACACACACACACACACATACACACACACACATACACACACATACACACACACACACATACACACACACACATACACACACACACACACATACACACACACATACACACACACATACATACACACACACACACATACACACACACACACACACACACACACACACACACACACACACACACACCGTACACCTTTAGTCTCAGCACCAGGAAGACAGAGGCACTCAGAGCCATGTGAGTTCAAGGTCACACTGGTCTACATAGTAAGACTCTGTCTCAATAAAACATTTTTTAAAAAGAGGACCATGATTTACTTGATCCCTAGCTCAGAGCCTGGTACAGAACAGATTGTAAGAAATGTGTGATAGTTAATGCTCACCCATATTTTTGGCTTCCTGCCCTCTGGACACAGGATACAAATGTGCTTCCTGAGACTCTTGTAATTGGGCAGTGTCATTGAAACCTTGGCTATTAATGCATATAATTGTTATGGCAGTTATTTATTAAGCCCACTGTCATATCAATAAAAGACAAAGACACCTGTTAGATTTTTAATATGCCTATAAACTGGAGCTGGGCAGAAACTACCCCGCAAAGCTATCTTTTACCTCCCAGCCCCATATCCCAAGCCAATTGCTCTAATGATTCCTATCTGGGCTACTTCCCATCCCATAACCATACGTACTTGCACATGTTCTCATCTGGGCTGCTTCTCTCCATCACCAATTCACAGAGCAGCCTCCTCCCGGCCGCGGGCTATCTGTTCACGCTACCCCATGGCGGCTCTGCCTCTTCTCTCCTGTATCTGTCTCTCATCTCTCTCCCATGATCCTCCTGTCTTCCAAGGCCTAGAATATTGGTCCCACCTACCTCACTTCTGCCCCTCCCAGGTGTGTAGACATTTACTCAGCCACTCAGGGATAATTTAGAGGCAAGGTTACACAGTATTATTTTGGGTATGTGATAGTCTTGCGGGATGGAGGAAAGCAATTAACATCTGCATACAAGACCAGACCATGCTCTAACAATTCCCCTTTTCTCTCTAATTAAAAGGGCTATTTTTAAACTATATATAGTAAGAACAATTATTAAACAATTATAAAAACCAATAGGTAAGACTTACATCTATAATGTCTAGTCTATATGTTTTTGGCAACCTTGAAGAAAATACTATCTATCCTATCTTGATGAGTCTAAAGTTCTGTATCTAAATTATTTTTTGTCATATCTTGTATCTATCAACCCAAAAACATCTATTTAGATGTTAAAACATTCTCCTAACTCCTAAACAGCTAAGCTTAATTGTAAAACTATAACTATCTAGTCTTCAATCCCATCTGGGACTTGAGAGGGAATAAAATTATTATCTGAGAAAGCAGGAAGTGCAGGCAAGCAGCTCCCAAAACTACTAAAGATGACAGAGGCAGTTCAGTGCCTGGACAGTCACCCAAATATTTCTCTATAATATTGGAGCAGCATCTTCAGCCTTCTGTCCCAGGATATCAGACAGACATATGTGTGAAGCAGGAACTACGAAGGGCTTGCTTACCCTGTCTTTGCAGAGGTAGGCAGCTGACTTAGCCTGTGCCCAAGTCTTGTCTGTTTTTCAGACAGCAGTTGTCTGCAGAGGGAGAAGGGATTAACTTCTGCCCAACTGAAGTGGACTCCAGATTGGAGGTCCCAGAGTGCTCATCATGTTATTCCAAAGTGGAAAGGGATGTTGTGAGGAGCTGGCATGCCTCAAGTAAAAAAGGCCTTAAATTAATAACAAAAAATCTTTAAATGCCATATTCTGTAGGTCTCTGAGTTTTTTTGAAGACCTCTATCTATCTATTCACATTTACATGTCTGTCTGTCTGTCTATCTATTTATCTATCTAATTATAAATCTGAACAGGCAAACATTGCTTGTTTCTAGCTATTTTCTATCTGTTTAACCTAAGAAGCATTTTCTGTAACAAACTAGACTAGTATCTGATATAACTATAAATCTCATTGACTAACCATTAACTTGCATTTTTAATCATCCTAAATGGTTTGTAATAACAGCTTTTAAAGGGATTGGAAGTAGACCTTGTATTTATAAGTGTGTTGTATAGGTCCAATAATATCTCATACCAGAGTTGAAACGTGCACACATAAATTAACCTTAAATTTGTATCAATATACCAGTATCTCTACCAATTAAAGCCTTCAGTCTGTATCAATGTGCAGAATTCTATACCAACGTAAACAACAATAACCTTATTGGAGAATAACAGTTAAAGTTCTAAGTCGAAGAGCAAATTTAATACTCTACCTTTTGTCTTATTATTTCTACATATTTTCTAAATGATAGTCCTATATTCTCCCTTCTTTCTTTTCAACCCTTTACCTTTACCTAAGAAAGAAAAGTAGATAGAGAAATGAAAAGGAAAGTGAGAAATCCCTGAGTTTGTTTTTATACCTATTTTTCCCTTATCAAGACTATTAATAACCAATTCCCCTAAATGACAACAAGCGTCCATAACCCATTAGAACAACCAAAACCCTCCCACCCCAACCCAAGGAAATGGGGCATTGTTCTTCTCTGGATTGCTTCCTGCTGATTTGGGGTGTAGGATACCTTCTTGGGGGCCCAAAGGAAATTGGGGAAAATTGTTAAATAAGCTAGTAATAACATTTGTTGTCCTGTCTCTAAATGCTGAGACATTTCAGGCTTAATAGAAGTCCTGTTTGAAACAGTCTGAAAGGCTGGACCACTTGAGATCAGCAGCTTTTTTTAAAAGCTGTCCTGGAAGCAAGCTTTGATGGGGAACAGCAGCTGAAGCAGACTGAGGCAGGGCATCTTGTGTTAGAATTTCAGCATCCTCCAGGATGAATCGAGGATCCAGGTCCAATCCTGAATCACAGGTATCCAGTTGTTTTGTTTTGCTTTTCTCTGAAAACACATAGTTAGTTTCTCACAAGTAATGTATAGTTCTAAAATTATAAATGCAGGAGATGTGCACAAATCAGTTAAGGATGGTTCTCTGCTCTTTGTAATGAGCAGAAGAAAGATATCTGTTTTTCAATAATCCAGTCTGGATTGCATACCAAACTGTAAACCAACTTTATCTATGCCATCTAACAGAATGGCATGATAAGTCTTGAGGATTTTGTAGCCAACAAGATTTACTGGCTATGTATAGTTGAAGTTCTGGCTGGAGACATTTATATGGTGTCAGTCAGTCTCAGAACTGTTCCCATGTGGAGGGATCAGCAAATTATGCTACTTGTCCTGTTTGGTCTTCTGGATTTCTGTCTTCTTGTGTGTGACCGAGACCTTCAGGAGGCCTTCCTCTCTGTCTTATCTGATCCTTATTACTTCGGATGGAATCCAAAGCCCTCCCAAAATAATATAGCCCCCATCCTTCAGTTTGAAGTCATCGCAAGCATAGACTGATCTAGCTTAGCCCTCCAATCTTTGTTTAGGTCTGCTCTATTTTGACTTCCCTCGCATGGGATGAATAATGTCACCATTGAATATACAAACACTGACATGGTATTAACAGTAGATACTAATAACTAATTTTCAACAACAGGGCAGAGCCGGGTAACTTGTTCTGGTAAATGAGTTATGAACAGGGGTGGCATCGCACTTCTCAGCTGAGCACTGCATAGCTGGTGCCAGACTTCTGGGTTCTTTCCATATAGAACAGGCACCGGTGACACTAAAGAGGAAACGAAAATAAAACAAAAAAGTGAGGCCATGGTCACTCGTATTTGGCTCTAGAATAAACAACCTCTTATTCCCCCTTGAGGTGAGAGAATTGATACCCTTTAGGAAACCCAGGCAGCCTTTTCCATGTGCTTCAGCCCAACTCTCTCTATTTACCAGCCCACATAATAGGATTATGTGAAGCCTGGGTTAGAGCCAAGGGTTGTGCAGGTAAGTGGGTGCCAGACTTCAGGGTTCTAGAGACATCACTGGGACAGAAGGCGTTGGGGGAGAGCCAAGTTTGCAAAGGAAAATGTTAAGTTTTTGATGGATCAAGTTGTGAGATAGTCATGGGAGATGAATGTGGAGAAAGCTCAGGGACAGCTGGATCCGGTGCCTGGGTGTGATATGTGATGCTTTAGGTCCTAGGAGAGAGGGAAGGGCTGAGGAGGAGTGAGCCAAGGAGAATGACACGCAGGCGGCATGGAAATGGCACGAGGCATAGAAAGAGATGCTTCTTCATTTGCTCAGCAGCCTGTCAAGATAAGACTATTTTATGAACAGAAAACATAAAGGTAGGATGGGACTGGAGAGCTGGCTCGGCAGTTGAGAGCACCTGTTGCTCTTGTATAGAACCTAAGTTATGTTCTCAGCACCTACAGGGTGGGTCACAACCATCATTAACCAACACCACCTTCTTCTGAGCCCCTTGGGCACTGCACGAATGTGCACATGCATGCATGCAGGCAAACCACTCACGCACATAAAGTAAAATAAGTAGTTTTTTTTTTTTAAATGCCTCTGAGGGGCTAAGTGATTTGAATGAGACCATACAGTGGGTCAGAGGTGGAGGGCTGGTCTGAAGGGCCTGGGGCTGGCATCCTGAAGGAGAGGGGGCCTCCAACAGCAGGTGCGCAGAGCCAGGAAGGACATCAGAGTTTAACAGAGATTGGACCTGTTGCATCACGTCAGGCCACTGGTGCAGATGCCTGACTGCTTCCTGCCAGGACAGAGCTCACCTCCGGTTTCCCACTGGGGACCTTCCTCCAGGAAGGAAGCTGAGCAAGAGGAAGATCTTAGCACCCTGGCTCCCCCCTCCCCCACCGGAGAAAGCCCCCTCTTGTTTGTTCAGAAGCCTTTCCTCATGCGTAAACAGACTGTGCAGGGTCTGCCGGGCCAGGGCCGAGGGTATAGACGTGACTGGCTGCAGTTAAAGGTCCTGGATCTTGTTCCTTCAGTGAGGATGTCCAGGAAACCAGATGGAACCAGCTCTGGCAGCATGACCAGGTGTAGCTTGCTCCATACAAACAGCCTCTGTTACACAAAGCTTATTATCAGTGTTCCACGCTGTTATATGGTCTTTATAATTATATATATTTTTGTTTGTTTTGTTGTTGTTGTTGTTTTTTTTTTTAAAGAAGATCTCAGTATGTAGCCCAGGCAGCACTAGACGCGACACGATTCTCCTGTCCCAGGAGAATGTGTACGACCACACTCGAATGCTTTAATTTTGTTTTAGTAAAAACTTTGATTAGTTTTGTTTGTTTGTTTGTTTGTTTGTCCAGGTTGGCTATGCAGCTGCAGATGAACTTGAGTGCTTGGGTTATAGGAGTCCACCAGCAGGCCTGGCCCTCATCAGCCGGTTTGTTTGTTTGTTTGTTTTGAGACTCTTTTGGTCGCCTTGTCTGTCCTGGACTCACTTTGGAGACCAGGCTGGCCTCGAACTCAAAGCCATCTGCTGCCTCTGCCTCCCTGAGTGCTGGGATTACAGGCGTGCGTCACTGCACCCTGCTTCATCAGCTTTTTAATAGTGCATGTGCACAGAGTAAATATTTAAGGGCACAACATGTTGAGTATAGGTCTTGCTCCGGTCCCTCACCCCTTTAGACTCAGTGCCTGGAAGCTCGCAGGGAATGCTTCCTGTATGTCTTCTTATACGTTTTAGAGATATTTGTGTGTGTGTGTGTGTGTGTGTGTGTGTGTGTGTGTGTGTGTGTGTGAATGGATGTATCTATGTGTGTATGCATGTGTAAATGAATGCACATATGTGTTTATGCACACCCTTTCTCACATAGTGGCATGCCATGTGCTAGTCCTCTACTTTAGCTGTTGCTTCAGATCAGTACGAAAAGGACGTTTTGTTCTTTTAAAGAAGCATTTGCTATTTCGTTGAATGATTTGCTGTGCCGTTGTTTGTTTAGCCAGTTCCTAGTGGAGGCATTAAGGTGCGTACTAATCTTTTGCTTTGGAAAACAAGCCTGTGGGGGCTGAGGGATCGCTCAGTTGATAGCGTGCTCGCCTGGCAGGCATGCAGCTCTGTGTTCGATAACACGCCACTGCCGAAAGCTAAGTTCGGTGGGGCACACTTGCAAGAGGTGGAGACAGGAGGATCAGAAGTTCAAGATCATCCTCCAGCACATGCCAAGTTCAAGGCTATCCTAGACTACATGAGACCTGGTACCAAAAGAACAGCAAAGAGACCCCAGGCCAGTGGGTCTCTGTTGGCATACTTTTAAAAATCTATTTTTGTTTTGGGTTCCTTACATCTCTTTCTCCATTTCTACCCCAATCCCTTCTAAAACCCCAACACCAGGTAGGGGAGAAAGAAAGATGGTGGGGAGAATGGGGCGTAGTCTTTCTTAGCTACTTCCTGCTATTCGGGGTCATCGGGTTCCTTGGGGAAGTTCAATCCTCATTTCAGGATATCTCCAACTTCTTCTTCTTCTTGTCAAACTGCATCAACAGCAACCAGGAGCAGCAGGGGGAGCACCAGCCGCCTTCTTCTTTCTCGGAGTCCCCAGTCTCTTTCTGGGTCTGGCATGTATTCCTACTGGCAAAGAGCACGCCCTCCCTCACAAGGTAGTTCCCAGCTGACAACCATCATGTGCCCTCTCACGGGGCAGTTATCAGCTGTGGACAAACTGGAGCAGCCCCCATAGCCCACACCTGGGATTAAAACAAAAACATACTTACATATAACCAAAACTTCCACAACAGTTCTCAACCTTCCAAAATGCTGCAACCCTTTAACACAGTTCCTCATGCTGTGGTGACCCCCAACCATAAAATCATTTTTGTTGATACGTCATAACTTTAATTTCGCTGCAGATATGAACTGTAATGTAAATATCTAATACACAGGATATCTGATATGTGACCCCTGTGAAAAGGTCATTCAATCCCCATAGGGGTCTCGACCCGTAGGCTGGGAACCACTGCACCAGACTAAAGCTATATTGCTTAATTTTTCAAACTCCCTGAACTATGAGCTTTTCTATATGAGAGACTGATTCTGGTGGCTGGTTTGACAAGTCTCATTGTGCACCTCTGCCTGCCTCTGCCTTGCGAGTGCTGAGATTAAAGGCACGGGCCACCATGCCACCGGCTGCTGTTTTTGTTTTACATCCTCATTGCTAGCTAGCACGTTGGAGGAAGTGGTGACTTACTATCTTGTGTGATGAGCCTTCACATTTGTCCTTCCGCGGATGCACGGCACTGCTCAGTCTGTGAAGCGGGCCTCCCAGCCTTACTCACACTCCTCCAGAAGCAGAGCACTTCCTCCGGAGCCGGCCTTTTGCTCCTTTCTGTTAGCGTTGGATTGGGTCCAGGGCTTTGTGCATGCTGCGCAAGCACTCCTCTGCCCCAGCTCTGCCCCAGCTCTGCCCCAGCTCTGCCCCAGCTCTGCCCCAGCTCAGCCTTTCACTTCTCATTCTGCCTTGTTTTTGAGACGGGAGTCTCATGTAGCCCAGGCCTTGAACTGATCCTCTTGCCTCCGTATCCGAGGTACTGGATTACAAGCTAACACATTTATGTCTGCTCGTTCTCCTCCCCGCTTCCCCCCCACGCCCCCCCCCCCGCCCGCCCCGCCTCTGGCTTCTCATTAAATTGTCCATCTGGCTTTCAATTCATATTATAGCGCAATCTGGCTTTGAACATGGATTTTTCTGAGTCTTCTGAGTGACTAGGATTAAGGTCCAACTCCTTATTGCATGGTCTGACAGGAAGTTAGTCTTTGGAGCTGGAGACGGGGCTTGGCAGTTATGAGCGATTACTGCTTTCAAAGGACCCCGGTTTGGTTCCCAGCACCCACATAATGGTTTGAACTCCCTATAATTCCAGTTCCAGGTGCTCTGTGCCCTCTTCTGGCTCTACTTGGTGCACATGTACTCCAGCAGGCTCTCACACATGTACATAAATGTATATTACTATCATTGTTCTTGTTCTTTTTTCTTTTTTTTTTCTTTTTTTCTTTTCTTTTTTCTTTTTTTCAGACAGTCTCACATTATGTAGCCTTGGTTGGGCTGGAGGTTGCTATAGAGACCAGGCTGGCCTCTGACTCACAAAATTAGCCTGCCTCTGTTTCCTGAGTGTGGGGATTAAAGTTGTGAGCCGCCACCATGCCCAGCCAAGCACATACACTTTAAAAAGCAGTACATCTTTTTAAAAAGAAAGTTATTTTTCTCCTAAACTGAAATCTGTTACCAACATTGTTGCAATTGTGCCCTCCTGCAGTGTCTTCTCAGAGGCCTTCCCTGGGCGAACCCTCGTGCCTCCTGAGCAACTGTGTCGTGGTTCCTTATTTGTGTGTCCAACACCATCCGGACTGTGAGCTCTGCTGCCAGGATGGTAGCTGCGCACACATGGTTTCCTCATCCCTAGCCCAGGCTTTGCACAGAGGAGATGCCCAAAAACAGCCTACAATTCAGCAAGTGGATTTTCAGAAATGTTCTGCTCAAGCAAAATGCTCCTGATTCTTCTTTTTTCATGTAAGATGGTTTTTAGATCCCACGACCCCTCATCAGGCTTTCATTGGCCAATGAGTCCTAATCCGCATTGCCTGCAATGGAAGATAACGTGTCCGGCATGATCTAGTATAAAGGGTCCCAGCCTCTCCTGTACTCTGGGATACAGAGATGGGTCAGTTCCAGCCCTTTGTAGGAGTCACTGCTTTGTAGCAGAGACACATGTGTAAACAAAATGAACAATCAATTATTAAGTGGACTGCAAGCAGTGTGAACAGAAACTTCCAGGATCTAGATGGAGTGATACATCTAAAAAGGGAGAAGGGGTCAGAAAAGCCTCCGGGTGAAACAGAATGGACTAGAATTCTGCTTTGTAAACCGGAAGCAAACACTCTCCTCATAATAGCTCCACTCCAAGGCAAAATTTTAAGCCTTGTATGTTGTAATGTCAGCATCAAGAGGCAGAGGCAGAGGCAGAGGCAGAGGCAGGAGCATCGCTACAAGTTTGCCTGGTCTACAAAGTGAGTTCCAGACCAGCCACAGTTAAACAGAGAGACGATAGTCAAGCATGGTGAAACGCACCTTTAATATCAACACTGAGAAAGCAGAGGGAGGTTGATCTCTGTGAATTCAAGACTAACCTGATCTACATGGCGAATTGAGATCCTGTCTCAAAAGAGAGAGACGAAAGAAAGAAAGAAAAAAGAAGAAGAAGGAAGGAAGGAATAGGAAAGGAAAGGAAAATAGTGCCTTAAAAAAATGAAGTCTGGACTAAGTGTCAGGTATAACTATCAGAGTCCCAGATGACGTCATCAGGCTGGATCTTCCTTCTGCTCTTAGCTCTGCTTACCTCGGGGTGGGCTGCTCTTTGTCCTGCTGAGGGTACGCCTTATGCAACTGCATACTGAGCATGCACTCTACATTACTTCCACCCTTTCCTAGTGCATCTCTTCATGTATGACCATTGTGATCAGCTCCTTGTATAAGGGCCTTTTGTTGGGGCCAAATTCACTTCTGACACATCTCTCTAGAAGGAAAACCTAAGTCGGGGCCAGTATTTTGGGCTTTAGTTGCCTCGTGCGGGTTTTCAAATATTGGAAAACTCTAAAGCACCACCCCTCCCTCAGAAGCTGCAGCTCTGGGGTGGGGGGTGGCAGCCCATAATAATGTGATTGTGCTGGCTAGTTTTATGTCAACTGGACACAAGCTATCTGAGAAGAGGGCGCCTCAACTGAGAAAATGTCTCCTTAAGATATGCTGTATACAAGCCTGTAAGACATTTTCTTTTCTTCTCTCTCTCTCTCTCTCTCTCTCTCTCTCTCTCTCTTCTTTTTCTTTTCTTTTCTTTTCTTTTTTTTTTTTGAAGCAAGATCTCATGTACTCCACTGTGACCTCAAATTTTCTCTATTTGCAAGGATGACCTTGAACTTCTGGTCCTCCAGCACTTGGCTTTCTGGTACTGCCATGCCCAGTTTACGTGGAACTGAGGACTGAACCCCAGGGCTTTGTGCATGCTGTACAAGCACTCTACCAACCAAGCTGCACCCCAAGTTTGTCCCAACAATATACAAACTCTTTCTTGTCATTATTTCCTAAATGATAAAGTACAAAGACTCTTTGCCTTACATTTATACTGATTCATGTTTCATAAATTACCTAGAGATTATTCAAATACTGTAGGAAGATATGCACAGACTAGATATAAATGCTACACCCTTAATGCAAAAGACCTGAGAATTCTCAGTTTGCAATGGTCACAGAGTTCCAGGAACCAGTCTTCCACAGACACTGAAAGGTTGACTGCAGTTGGAAGAAGGTCTACAAGTTAACTCAAGTCTGGACTCAAAGCTTGATGCAATCACTAAATCTTCTCTGATTCATTTTCCCTGGTTAAAAACAAACAAACAAACAAACAACAACAACAACAAAAACCCACCAGGCTTCTAAACTGTTGACAGGCTCTATCCATGCTCTCCCACGGACTAGGACTAGCCCTCTGAGGATCCTACAGCAGAAATATATATCTCGATTATGCTCTAGAGCTTATAGTCCAATGGGGAAGGCAGACCCCAAGTCAGCACACAGATAAACAGAAAGTTGGATTGAGGACCATGAAGAAAAGATATCTGGAAGGATAAAGGTGCCTTTGCTGAGAGACCAAGACTGAAGGGAAGTCAGAGCTCCAGGCTCAGTGTATCACTTAGAGATGAGTGAGCTGTTAGACGTGGGCATCTGGATGCTGAGAGGGTTTAGCCTAAAGGTTTAAAAGCACCCAGTGATCCCGCCAAGCTTTCTTGGGTTCTATCTTTTCTTGAAGAGTTTTCCTTTAGAACACAATGCCAAGTAATTTTCATGTCCACAACTATCATTCGTTCATTCGCTGCACAAGCTCATCTTACTATCTACTCAGTGCTAGGTTCGGTTCTGAGAATGACTTGGTACCCTCCGAGAGTTCTGTCCAGGCTTGGAGTTGACAAATAAATCACACCCGGGATGCAAAGTGCTGTGTTAAAGGGAAGCACTGTAGAATCACCAAAGTGGGCCTCAGAGGCAGTCAGATTTAATACCAGTAATGAAGGAGGCTTTGTGCAGAGGTGGTCAAGGGAGTAAGTGGGGTTAAAGTATCCTGGGCCTTGAATCACTTGGGCATCATTGCCTCCCTTAGGTCTGATGGGAAAGAGAAAGGGGTGATATAGGAAAGAGAGCGAGGGAGAGTCATGGTGAGATGGAGCCTCAGCTGGAGATGTAGCCAGAACACTAGCAACAGATTATAGAAAATAAAAGCAAGAAAGACAGTGAGAGGGCTCAACAGATAGGGCAAACCCACATGATAGAAAGCGCTATGGACGAGCCAAACAGAGAAGGGTACTGGGGAGTCTGAGAAGGAAGGGATTTGAATTTGGAAATGGGGTGTTTAAGGAAGGACTCCACAAGAAGTTAAGCTAAGACTCTAAGGTGGGTCTTTCCCCACATCCTAACAGCACATCCTGGCCTCAGTCTCCCTTCCTCTCCTTCACACTTTCCATCCCATCCCATGCCTCAGGCTGCTCAGGGATAGAAACTCTGCTTCCTCCTGCCCTTTCTCGTCCAAGGAGCAATGGCTTTGCTGCACACATCCCGAATGCCTGGTGCACATGACTCCATCTAGCCTGACAGGAAGCCTGCAAAACACAGCTGCGGGGTAAAGGGGGGTGCGGCAGCTCAGACCATTTTCCAACAGCTCCTTGGTCAGCTTCCTTCTCGAAGGGTAAGATTAGGCTTTCGTGTTTCCAGTGGGTGCAAAGAGCAAAGGGCAGAAAGAAGCAGGTGTTGGAGATGTCAAGATATGCTGGTAACTGGAGCCACCTTCCTGCTTTGGGGACAGCGAGTTTCCTCCCTGTCATCAGTGAAGCTGGACAGCCTTGTGTCAACGTGAAATATAGAGAATTCTCCAGGTGAGGGGACTGACTGGAGAACTGTGAGTTTAGGGTTCAATGACTCTAGTACTCTAAGATGGCAGGAATCAGAATCTCTGATTCTAAAACGTTTTTTGGGGACGGGAGGTTCTCTGTGTCCTCAGAACACCAACCGTCTAACTCCCCAGCTGATGCAGACAGTTATAAACAAACAGTCCTAGGTCAAGAATGCAAGACTCTTCCAGAACTGGGGAAAAGGGGAGGACCTTGACTGAACCAAGGCTGTTTACTCAGGGCTGGTCTTGTTTTGGTTTTCAAGGCAGGGTCTTTTTTTCTGTATAGCCCTGGTTGACCTGGAACTCCCTCTGTAGATGAGGCTGGCCTTGAACTCACAGATCTGCTTACCATTGCCTACCACTACTGACACCCAAGGCTAGCCTTAAATTATTTTTTCAGACTTACTCGTTTTATTTTATGTCTATAAATGTTTCGCCCAGCTCTATGCATGTGGCACCACATGCATGCCCGGTACCAACGGTGCTCAGGAGAACTCATTAGATTCCCTAGAACTGGAGTTACGGATGGTTGAGAGATACTGTGTGGGTACTGAAAACCTAACAGGGTCCCCTGAGAAAACAGCAGATGTTCTTAGCTGAGGGACTGTCTTCCGCCTCTCGATTTTGTTTTTTGTGTGCCTGGGTGTCTTGCCGGCATGTGTGCCTGTGCACCACTCATAAGCTGGGTGCTCTCAAGGCTAGTCTTTTGTTTGTTTGTTTTTTGTTTTTGTTTTTCGAGACACGGTTTCTCTGCGTAGCCTTGGCTGTCTGGGACTCACTTTGTAGACCAGGCTGGACTGGAACTCACAGGGATCCGCCTACCTCTGCCTCCCGAGTGCTGGGATTAAAGGTGTGCGCCACAACCGCCCGGCTAAGACTAGTCTTAAACATCACTGGGAGACTGTGATTCTTGCTTTTCTTTTTCTTTTTCTCTTCCTTTCCTTCTTTCTTTTTTGTTTTTTGTTTGTTTTTTGTTTTCTGAGACTGAGTTTCACTATGTAGCCCTGGCTATCCTGAGACTCACTCTGTAGATTGGGCTTGCCTCTTTCTGCCTAGTGTTGGGATTAAAGGCTTGTGCTGCCATCACCTGGCTGGAGTCTTGTTTTTAAAAATGCTGATTTCTGGGCCTCACTCTAGATCTTCTGAATTAGAACCTCTAAGGAGGAGCCTTCAGTCTACTTTACTGAAGACAAGCACCTCCTTGCTGTGGAGACTGGAAACAGTGTATACCTAGGTGGCCAGGGTGGCTTCTCTGAGAGGTGGTTTCCAGCTCAGGGTGGAATGGCATGGCAGAAATGCACGATGGGGAAACCATATGCTAAAATTCTGTGATTGAAATTATGTGCCTCAGAAATGCTACAGTGGATCATTGCAAGGGTGTGAAGGGATTCATCTGAATGTTTGCTCATCGTTTGGTAAAGAGAGATTGGATAAGCCGTCCCTACAGAGTCTCTGAGAGGTTGGTTCCTGTTTCTGGCAACTTCCTGTTGATGGCCTCCTGTCCCCCATTTCTCGGCTTCCCTTGGCTCTTTCTCTTCTATGTCGCCTTCTAATGTCATCAGAAACCATCTGAGTGAGGACCCGGCAGTTGGAAATCAAGCATCCTGGGACAGACACCAGTTAAGAAGTGACTGGACACAAGTTGACCAGGCATGTGAGCGACAGTGAAGGAGGGGGCACCTGCTGACATGCAGTGGCTTCTGAGTCTGAGCTAAGCTACCAACTTGCTTGCTCCTCAACTTGGATGTCTGCAAACTGGAAAAGAGGCTTTGTGTTAGAATCAGATGTTTTCTTTGCATATTCCTGTTTTAGTATTTTGGACTCTGAGAACACTTCTGACCCTACCATAAGCCTGCAAAGAACGCGTACAGGAATGAATGGTAGTACCCACAGTAAAGAAGCCAAGGCCCCAGTGAGGAGCTGCCCAGTGCCACACAACCCACACAAGTGCCACGCCCGGTTCTATCAAAGCCTGGCGCTTGGTCTGGGTTTCCGGGGATCAGCTTTTTGCTAGGTTGGCTAAGACATAGCGACACAAAAGAGAAAAATTCGGCTTTGGGTCCAGGAAGCAGGCGGTTCCTCACGACCGACTGGGTGAGGCCAAGGAGGTGGGCGGAGGCGCCCCAAGCCAGTTAGCTCCGAAGCTGGTGTGCTAGGGCAGGGCGGAGCAGGAGGAGGGGATACCCTAAGAAGACCGGAGGCAAGAGCCAGTAGGAGTTCAGAGCTGTGAGGGCACGGAGCATCTTTGCAGCGCTCACTGGAGACAGGTCGCACAGGCAGGTAAGAAGCATCCACGGACTTGGAAAAGAGCACGGGCAAGAAGTGCAGGGGTTTCCGTCACCCTGAAGAGGGTCCAGGATGTGTTTTCCTTGAAAGGGAGGACCCGCCATAGGGTACTGTTAGAATACCGAGTGGATCTTCCTCGGCGGGGCCGGGGGGGGGGGGGGGAGGCAGAAGCAGGTATCCCCGGGCAGGACAAAGGAGTTAGAGAACTTAGCTGCGCGTGGAAAATCGTGGGAGGTTCGCGGGCATGCTCCCAAGCTTCCCCGCAAGCAGCAACAGCTCCTCCGCGATTACAGATGAGAGAACACTCAGAGGTCCACAGCGGGCATTCCGGGAAGCAAGCAACATTCCGGAACTCAGTCTTGCTCCACTAAAGCCGCGGTTCTGCAGACCTGCTGTGCCCATTCTACAGGACTGTGACTAGCCCTCTGCGACCAGATCCCAGGAAAGCCCGAGACTCCTAAAACTATCTTGTGCTACTGGTAGCAGGTCTAGGTTGGAGGTCGGGAATCTTGAGTTCTGGTTTTCAGGTCGTGTAAACCTGTGCCGGTCAACCGTGGCTCCTGCTTCGTGCTCTCTCTCTCTCTCTCTCTCTCTCTCTCTCTCTCTCTCTCTCTCTCTCTCTCTCTCTCTCTCTCTCTCTCTCTCTCCTTTCTTTCTAAGGTCACTACCTGTAAAATCCAGTTGCCCTACGTAATCCACATTAGGACAAAGGGGAATGTTTGAGAGGTCTCTTAGCCAGTGTGTGAGAGCACAGGGAGCAAGGTCTTAATCCCTGGTTCCTGCTCTTCATTCATTTGCATGCGAGAAAACTGAGACCCGCGGGTCACATTAGGGGTCAAATTCAATTAGGGACAGTGCTTCCTCACTCCTAGCCCAGGACTCTATTTCACCTCCAATCAAATCAACTCTCTGGCACTCAGCCACTGTCAATTCCAAACCGAGGCGTGCTATGCTGGAGGCACTAAAAACCGCCTTTGAAGTCTGTTGACTCCCTAAGTGGAAAACCAACAAGCAACTCTCTTCAGGTCACAGTTCCCAAGGCCGACTTCTATCTGTAACACGGCGTGTGTGCGTGTGCGTGTGCGTGCGTGTGCGTGTGTGTGTGTGTGTGTGTGTGTGTGTGTGTGTTCATGCGCCCGTGTTAGGGAGAGGCCAGACAAGACCAAGACCCCCCAGCCTACACACAGCTATATGGCTGACCTGGTAAGCGCAGAAACCCAGATCTCCTCATTTGCATACCTCAGAATGGCACTTCCAAATGGCAAGGGGACAGGGTTCCTCAGAAAGAGTGGAAACAGCCGGGCGTGGTGGTGCTTGCCTTTAATCCCAGGCGGATCATTGTGAGTTTGAGGCCAGCCTGATCTATCTACAAAGAGAGTCCAAGACAGCCAAGGCTATACAGTGAAAACTTGTCTCAAAGAAATCAAAAAGAAAAAAGAGAGAAAAGAAAAGAAAAGGTGGGAAACAACATCTCTGAGATCCACAAAGAGCAACTTCGGGTTTCTGCGGGAGGGCCACGGCACATAGGATGGCTGTTCTTGGTAATAACAGGTGAGCCGAGATGTGGAGACAGCTAGGGGAGCAATGCGAACAGGCTTCCCAGGAACGCTCTCTCTTACGTTTGTTGTTCTAAAACACGCTCCCATCTATTGTCTCCTCCAGTTCCCATGGGGTAAGCCAGTCATGGGCAATTAGCTCCATCTTACAGATATGGTTCAGAGGAAATAAATGCAGTATTCAAGGTCACATAGCCAGACACACAGCCAGGACTGGGATCATGAAAGGCGAGATCACAGGTTGAGACTTGGACTGTGTTCATTTTGCAGGTGTGGACGGGCCACACCTTAAGTAGGTACACAAGGAAGAGCGTTGCAAACGCATTTGCTGGTGTTTGGGACGGGGGGGGGGGGGGGGGGCCGGCAAGAATATTTGCCCTTTGGATAAATAGGTTCAGAACAGATTCGAGACGCATCTGGGCTGAATTTCCCTCTCCTGCTCCATGTCACCTGACCAAGGGGTCTCCTTGTTCTCTAAGGCAGCCTGTCTTGGCCAAACTTCGGGTTGCTCCTACTTTGGTTTTTTATTAAAACACTGAAAGCTATTTCCACGAATCTGTTAGGGGACTAGTTAAGGGGGCAGAGTACTCTTTTATAGAAGAGGTATTGATCCACTTGCTTTCTTATTCTTCAGTGCTCGCTATATAAAGAGGCCTGAAGAATAAAGAAACACATAAGGCCCAGGTCCCTGCCCTGAAACCTCCAAGCATATGTGCATGGACACACTGGGCCCCCAAGTGTGCTCACCCACAGTCTGTGAATGGCACACTTTTCTTACGGGGCCATCTTGAAAGCATTCTGGTAACAAACAAGAGGAAAAACTAACTAGTTATTGAGTAGGGGAGGCGGTGTCTTGGGGAAGGATCAAAACAGATGACATAGAACGGGGTCTTGAACGAATGAGTTTGCTGAGCAGATGGGAAGTGCTAAAGAATTCACGCTTAAGAAAAGACTGTGAGCAAAGGCAAGAGACACAGGCGTGCAAGGTCTGTCTGCTGAAGCCGTGGCCTGGAGCTCATTGTCACGGTCACAGACACTGGGAGAGCCATCAGGAGGTGGAGCTAGAGGCAGGGTCACATCTAGAGGAGTTTGACAATTGTTGGGTTTGTTCGTTTGTTTTTCACTTTGCTCAATAGCTGTTACTCATTCTTCTAAGCTAGTCCATTGCCTATTTCAAGAAAAGGCCTCTCTGTGGCTGGAGCTCTGCCTCTCCCATCCTGAAAACTTGATAATCAATGACTCTCCAGGAGACAGAGGCCAAGGGACTCAAGGAAGAGAAGCAAAACGCTTAGTGTTTCTGTCTGTGCCCACTTGGAACCCAAAGGCAGGTCCCAGGGAACCAGTCTGTCCTTTCTTCAGCTCCCTGCTTCTCCTTTTCTACAACAGGATGCCCAGCACTTGGCACTGTATCCCCATCCAAACCCACCAGCACCACAGGCATGTAGCGTGGCCTCTTTGTTCCTCCAGTCAGAACTCCAAATGTCCCGAGACATTGTCCAATGTCCAAATGACAGGAAGGCCTGATGGGTGAGAGCGTGTTGACTCCACTCGTGAATCCGACTCTGTTCATCACGTGCCTCCTACTTCCACTTCCCACGGGCCTTTTCCCCTCGGATGAAAAAGGAACAACTAAGTCACTTTGGCCCTCAGCTCACCTAGGCTGGAATGTCAGGGGCAAGTCAATCCCCCGGACTCACAGATATCTTAACTTAGTAGGAAGACTCTGTAGCCTTCCCAAGCTTGAGCTCTGAAAGCCTCTAGAGGGCCAAGGCAGCCTCCACCAACCAATCCAGTCTCCCAAGATCTCTCAGCATGGTTCTGTGACGCATTGCAGGGTGTTTGAGCTGACCTTGACCCCTTCATTTTACAGATGCAGATAGAGGTAGAGGAGAAAACAAAAACCAAATCAAAACAAAAACAAAAAACAACAAAAATGGGATCATATGCCCGAAAATTCACAAATTAGCAGCTGGACAATTTCCCTTAATGGAAAATGAGGATATTTAGCCTTGGTGAACTCCAAAGGCCCATCCAGCTCCTGCACAGCACAAACCATCACCGCTATCTGTGGCATTTACAGTCAGACCTTGCACAATGTTCCTTAATTTTCACAACAAAGCCATGCTACAGAGTTAATTCTAGGATGTGTTTGTGTTAATTATTTTATTACATTTATTGGGGTGTGTGTGTGTGTGTGTGTGTGTGTGTGTGTGTGTCAGAGAGAGAGAGAGAGAGACAGAGAGAGAGAGACAGAGAGAAAGAGAGAGAGTGAGTGTATGAGGAGGTCAGAGAACAGTTTTCAGGCATTGGTTCTCTCTTTCCACTGTGTAGATTGCAAGATCAAACTCAGGCCATCAGATTTGGCAGCGAGAATCTTTACTCACGAGGCCATCTCGATAGCCCGCTGGGACACATCCATGTGCTGTCTGTCCAAAAGGTTTAGATTAGTAATACATCATTTATTTCTATGAAACAGCAGATTGCCATTTTACCTCGGAATTCTAAAAGACTCCTACTAAGGCTCCTTGGGAAGGAGAACATTTTTAGGTTGTGCCATTGTCACAAAGTCACCTGATTAAGACGTTGTGACAGCAACCAGATGTTCCCTGGCCACTGCAAAGTTCCTGTAGCTGCAGCTCTGGGCTGGCCTGAGCCAGCTGCTGCAGGAAAGGGAGAGGAACAGGGATGGGTCAGAACCCACAAGAGATTGCACAACCCTTAAGAACTGGCCTCGGGTGATCCACCCTTGTTTGAGTGTCTTGTTCCTTTCTCGTCCTCCTCTTCTGTCTCCTCCCCAGTTTGGGCCTTTCCTGTCACACCAAGATTCTGGCTGTATCCAGATGCAGCCTGAAGAGGCCAAGGAGCCGAGGAGCTGTGGGACACCCGCAAGGAGATTCACAAAGATGCCTCAGGGCCAGCAGAGCCTCCGGACCATTTGGTGAGTTCTCCAGATCCATGTAGCCATTCGTCCCTGTGCCACACCAGGTAGAACCCCTTTCCTAGGAAAACTAAGCAGGAACAAGGAAAGGTCATCTCTACTGTGTGGATGCTTGGAGTTTTAAAAACTCAGTGTATGTACTTCCTTCTCAAAATGAAAAATCCTCTTCAGTGAAATAAAAGAACGCATTCTTATAGCAAGCTTAGGAAGCAGGGCGGGGCTGACAACCTTCTTAGTTATAGTTAAAAATGCATGACCCCAAATCTGTCCTCTGAACCATTTGAGTGCATAGTTAAGGAGTGTTACTCGTCCTCACACTGCCGTGGCATCGATCTCTAGAACCTTCCATCCTGCTACAGAAATCGCATACTCACTGTTCAACTCTCCCAGTGATGGCCTTTTCTCGATAGGTAAGGAAGCCATGCCCTTCGCAGAAACTAGCTTCCCTCCCAGTGGACTTTTCGAGACCCGTGCTGTTTGTCTGTGCCTGTCTGTAAGTTTATCTGGAGCCTTTCGTCCTTTATCCCTCACATTAGTCATTCCCCTCAGGTCTCACATCTGTCCCTGCTCTCTCTTTGTCATGCCTTCTGCCCTGCTCCAGAACTCAGCATCCCCTTCCTAAACATCTCAAGTCCCTCGTCACTCACCTCTCTGCCCTTCCATGTCATGTCACATGGCAGCTGCATGATTTCTTCTGAGCACGGATCTGCCCGTTTTACCCTCTTAAAATGCCATGGTATCTTCAAAGGTTCCAGCACACAGCACGGCACTCACAGTTCCCTATGGTTTGGCCCTGTTGGTTTCTTCCGTCCCACATCCTGTCTCCTTCTGTCCATCTTACCTTCCAGCCTCTTCATGTTATGCTCCACTTTTCTAGACATTTCGTGTACCGTCTTGGTCCTCTCTTTCTCACGCTTGCCTTCTCTACCTCTTAGAACAGTTCAAACAACTCCATCCCAGCGAACGTTCTCTAAGCCCTGCTCAGTGTTACTCACTTTAAGTGGCTCTTTTACATAGCTTCTGGGATGTCACCTGGCATCATATGTCATGTAGCATCCTATCAGGCTGGCAGTGAACCCCTGAGTGTGGGGACTGGGTTTGAGTCTCCTCAAAGAGAGCACAGACCCTGGTCCAGACAAGACCGCAAACACTGTGATGGAGAGACCCTCAGAGGCCTTTCATGCAATGTAGGCCAGTCCTGGGTGGCCATAGGCTGCTGCTCTATTATTTAGATTCTGTTCCCCAAACTCTCCATCCAGCCATCATATGTATTTGTCATTGTTAGGACTATCTTCTCTAGGGGAGAGACCTGGTAGGTAATAATCATGTTTGATACGTGCTGGTAATAATAATAATGCTTGTCGACAGTTCTGCCTAGACAAAGAGAGCTTTAGAGTCATTGAATTAGGGGTGTGTGGCCTATTAAGGAGTCCTGAATATAGACACCCATTGACTACGTCCTGATCATAAATAAGTTACTTATTTGTTTAGGGCCTCAGTTTCCCTTTGTATAAGATGGAAGCAGTTAGATTAAGTTATCTCTAAAGTTCGTGTGGCCTAAAGTTGAGTACATTTATATAAGCCAAGAAAAAGAGAGAATACTATGGCTTTCAATGGCCAGGAAGGCCTATTCCATGTGCACTGTGGGATGCATCCATAAACACTTATTACAGCAGGGAGAAAAGCAGACTTTGCATTTCCTGTCACTAACCCTGAGGCCTAGGGAAGAAGACAGACAAGAAGAATGGAGAAGAGACCATGGTATCAGGCCTCTAGCCTGGGTCTGCAAAGCGAGGGAGTCGTTCAAGCTGTGGGTAACAGAGCCACCCTTCCCTTTTTTCTCTCACCATCAGATCACAACATTCCAGTTCTTCCCATACCTCAATCCCTGTCGCCATGGAGACTTCCAATGGGACCGAGACCTGGTACAAGAGCCTCCACGCTGTGCTGAAGGCTCTGAACACCACCCTTCACAGTCACTTGCTCTGCCGGCCTGGACCAGGGCCAGGGTCAGGACCAGGGCCAGACAATCAAACCGAGGAGCGCCGGGCTAGTCTTCCCGGTCGTAATGACAACTCCTACATGTATATTCTCTTTGTCATGTTCCTATTTGCTGTCACTGTGGGCAGTCTCATCCTGGGCTACACCCGCTCACGCAAAGTGGACAAACGTAGCGACCCCTACCATGTATACATCAAGAACCGGGTGTCTATGATCTGACGTGAGGTGCCCAAGGATGATGGGAGATTATGATGCTGGAAGATTGTCTTCTTGGGCCTCCAGAACTCATCTGGACCATGTCAAGCCTCAGTGTCTCTATCTATATAAGATCAACAAGAAATTGGTGAGCGAGATCATCACTGGGACCAGAGAAGAGGAGCTGGTAGGCTTGGCGTTGCGGAGACGACATTTTCCGGACAAAGATGGGCATGATAAACTAACTGGGAGCCCGTGAACAAATATATGTAGAAGTCTGGACAACCGGCGAGTAGAAGAGGAAGCTGTGGTGAAGGGAAATGGGGTGGAAGACGCTCTAGACACATCATCTTTTAATGTATGATCTTCAACATGAGAGATCTGATAAAACTGAATAATACTGCTTATTTGTATTAGTTCATTTCTATTTCTTCAAACACCCTTACCATTTGTGGGGTTTGCCTTATCTACCAAGAAAGCAGAACAAGTGACGTGACTGGAGTCCTGAACTCTGGTCCTTTTGTCTAGGACTTTTCATTGCCACATGGGGTAAGACCCAGGCCAGAAGAACTTGTGGCCAAGCACAATAATACACAGCTCTAATGTGAGTGCCTAAGAAGCTGAGCGGAGAGGATGATCTGAGTTCAGAAGTTCAAGACCGGCCTGGGCAAGCCCTGTCTTGGTAGGGAGTTGGTGAAGGCTGCTGAGAAATACCTTTTTTTGTTTGCTTGTTTGTTTGTTTGTTTGTTTGTTTTTTCAACACAGGGTTTCTCTGTGTAGCCTTGACTGTCTTGGACTTGCTTTGTAGACCAGGCTGGCCTTGAACTCACAGAGACCCAGCTGCCTCTGTCTCCTGAGTGCTGGGATTAAAGGTATGTGCCACCACCTCCTGGCTAGAGAAATACCTTACTTTTACAACTATTACCAAAGACATGTCACCATTAATGTATTGCTCACGCACTTCTGGGATCTTAAGACCGAGCGCAAAGCACAGGGTCTGAGCATTACACTCATTAGGGACACAGCCATATGTTTCTTGAGCCATTTCACTGTGCCCTTCCCAGTCACAGCTCCGGTCCCAGGGACTTTACAACCTTGGGTGTAGCTTCTTTTACTCTAAATTCTGTGAGAAATGCTCTAAGACCAACTTGAAATTTGCTTCTGGGAGATTATTATTACACCTAGGAGATGACCATGTTCAAAGATACAGTGCGTACAAATCTTATTTCAGTGGGAGAACCAGCCAGCATCTGACTTTTTTTTTTTTTTTTTTTTAGGTTTTTGAGACAGGGTTTCCCTGTGTAGCCTTGGCTGTCCTGGACTCGCTTTGTAGGCCAGGCTGGCCTCGAACTCACAGTGATCCACCTGCCTCTGCTTCCCAAGTGCTGGGATTAAAGGCGTGCGCCACCACCACCCAGCCCAGCATCTGACTTTTTAAAGTGGCATCTGACTTTAGCTGGTTGTACTTAGTGCTCTTTTGTTTTTTTCTTTTGTCAACTTGATGCAATACAGAGTCATCTGAGAAAAGTGAACCTCAGCTAAGAAAATGCCCCCATCTGACTGGCCTGTAGGTGGTTGGTGTGGAAGGACCCAGCCCACTGCTAGTTGTGCCTTCCTTGGGTAGTGGTCCTGGGGTATATAGGAAGGTAGTGGTCCTGGGGTATATAGGAAGGCAAACAGGAGAAGCCGGGAGGAGGAAGCCAGTAGGAAGCTTTCCCCACAGATTCTGTTCCAGCTCCTGCCTCCAGGTTCCTGCCCTGATTTTCCTCAGTGATGGATTGTGACCTGAGATATGTAAGATGAAATAAACCCTTTCCTCCCCAAGTTCCTTTTGATTATGACGTTTATCACAGCACTAAAAACCCCTAGGTGAGATAGCTGCATGCTTCTTTTTCTGGTCCTTTCTTCTCTCTCTCTCTCTCTCTCTCTCTCTCTCTCTCTCTCTCTTTAGTATAATGAAATATTTAGACTTGAAAGTTGAAATGGCTCATCAGCTCTGATCTTACATTCATATACATTAGGCCAGAGCATGCAAAACTGCTATTTACAGGTCAAAAGCAGGTGAATGCCAGTAGTTTCACATGGTTCTACCTAATTTATATAACGTGGTGAGTGAACGCTTCACTAGCTCTGTGCTCCAGGCCCCAGACTGGATCGATCTGCCCACAGGTTTCAACCTGAGGGATCTCTGTGTACTTCCTCGAAGGCCTCATGGAAACGCACCTATTTGTATGCAGCAACCTCTCAAGGGATTTTTGGTAGCAGTTATCTCAGTGGTATAGGATTGTAGGTTATCTGCCCTTTCCACTTCTGCAGTGTGTATGATTCTTGACTTACGTGACCCACCCAGCACATGATACTTGTGTTATGAAGGGCAGAAGCTGCTTCTCCCGTGAAACAGTAAAACCAAATTCTTTTCCGTTAAAAGCAGGGGCTGCTGTGGCAGAGGGCCCAGGCTTGGTTCCCGCTCTCCTGTGATGGCTCACAACCATCTAACCCTGTTCTAAGGGATCCAGTGTCCTCTTCTGGCCTCCAAGGGCACCACCATGCATATGGTGCACAGACAAACATCCATACACATAAAATAAAAATAAATACATCTTTAAAAAATGACAAATCAAACGCTTCTGTGTGTCTTGAAGACTCAAAGGAGCACATCCTGCCACAGGCACCTATGTTGGGTCTCTGCCAAAGTGTTCAGAGCCCATGTTCTGATCTTTTCTTTATCGCATCTTGGGAGGGGTGGGGAAGAGGTGACTTCCTTAAGGACACATGACAAGGTGAGACAACAGCATCTGATGTCTACAGAGGATGGGATTTTAGAGGCTATCTACTCTAAACATCCAAGCAAAAGGTGGGCTGCAGACGAGTACACCAATGAGTGGTCAGGTGATATAAGAATAAGTGTTTTCGAACACTGGTGCCCCATATTTGACCACGTCCCCTTGATGGGGAGGCCCGGTGGCACTCTGAGGAAGGATAACAGGCTATCAACAAGAGACTTGATAGCCTATGATCATATAGATGGGGAGGAGGTTCCTCCTCAGTCATAGACCTAGGGAAGGGGAATAGGGTGAAAGCGGGAGGGAGGGAGGAACGGGAGGAAACAAGGGATGGGATAACAATTTAGATATAATATGAATAAATTAATTTTAAAAAGTAAAAAAAAAAGAATAAGTGTTTTTGAGAAATGGGATTAACTTGATCAGTAGGATTCAGAGAACGGCAGAATGAATTGAGCTTTGAACTGTTGAATAAACAGGCAGATTGAATGGAGGAAATAGGACAAGGGGGACTTGGAGAAAAGACATTCAGACACACTGAGCTTGGGACTGCCGCAGTGTGGCTGCTCTACGACTCCAGTGTTCCCATTTGTGGAGGAGGCTCAGCACACACTTATATTCAGCAGGAGACTTAAAATCATTCTAATTCCTTTTGCAAGTTACAGAACCCCGGTGTATATTAACACGAGCCCAGGGGAGATTATGAGAAGCCCAGCACTGATGTACTTCAGATCTTTGTCTGCACAGCTCGTGGGTTCACATAGGACCTGCAGAGACTGCAGCAACTCTAGGGATCCCAGGCTCAGGAACTGTGTCTGAATTCATAAAATAGGGGTGCAGTTGTGTCACTACTGAGGGTTGGATTAAACAAAATCCTAGCCAGGCATGGGGGTGCACACCTTTAATCCCAGCACTTGGGAAGCAGAGGCAGGCAGATCTCTGTGAGTTCGAGACTACCCTGGTTTACAAAACGAGTCTAGGACAGCCAGGGCTCTGTTACACAGAGAAAGCCTTTCTCAAAAAGAAAAACAAAAGCAAAAGCCAACCAACCCTGCCCCCCAAGAATTCTAGAATTTTAAGGGGTAGATTTAACACTCTAATATGCTCTGGTGGAGGCACTCCTCTCAGGCCTCTGTCAGATCGACCCCAGACCAGCTGTGAGGGAGCTAGCTCATGATAGTGAGCCCTCACTCAGCCCATCAGCCCTCTGTCTGCGTTCGTTCTGCCCTCTGCTGGCCAAATCTCAGAGCACCTTCTTGATTCTGAAAGCAAACTTTCACTTATCCAACAGGTGTCCATTGTGTGCATGCTGTAAAGTAAGCATCACCAAAGCATGATTGTTACACATAAGCAAATAAAACAATGCCTAATGGCATTTGATACACTACAGATGAATTTACACATCTTTAACTCCTATTTTAATATCCTCACAATGATATAATGTAGCAGGTGTTTTCTAGAGTTATTTCAGAAAAGCTCACTGATGTTTGATCTAGTGTCTTCAGAACAAACCACCCAATCATGCCTGTGGCATGAGCTGGCTGGGTATGAAATTCCTCAGAACTAAATAAGAAAGTAAAATTTGAGAACAAAGGGTTGACACCAGTGATGCTGAATTTCCTAGAAAGAGAACCCAAGATAGATGTTTCCTGGTGAGGAATGCTTGGCAGGAAAATGTGCAAGGAACAAAATGAAAGCAGATAAGAAAAAAAAAAGAGCCTAACAAAGTGTGCCTAGGCTATGTCTAGCCTTGGTCTGATGCACAGGGAATTGTCATATGTGGCTGGGACACACTCTGGCAAAACACACTCTTTTGAGGCAAGAGAACCTTTTGCACCCTGAGCTAGTCAGTTCATCGTTGTAAGTCACATTGCCTAGATGGGAAGACTTGGGGAGGAAGCGAGGGGGATCTGGTCAGCGGAGGACAGTTCTGTGGGGAAGGCAGCAGCCATGAGCTGTTGCAGGAGAGCACAGGGAAAGCAAACTAACTGAGATGTGCCCTTGATTGAGTCAGCAGCAGGGCAGATCCTGGAGAAGGTTCTGACGTTTGCCACGGGGTTGGCTCCACCTTTTGTGGCTCTCCTTTTCTATACCATTTGGGCCTGCCGGTGGTTAGAGGGGTACTCACCCCCTGCCCCCCCCCCCCACGCATACTCACATTTCCTTGAGGGCCAGTCTCTGGGGAGGGTGCAGCACTAAGCTGATGATAGCATCACTCCCTGAGGGTGAAGGGTTTTACATAGGACCTCATCAGCATCCACCGCAGCTGAGCTAGCTGGGAAACAGGAGCAGAATAGCCCATCTTGAGAGAGTCTTCGAATTTAAGAGATGGAAATTAGGCTTGCAATCCTAGAACTCGGGGAAGTGAGATTGTAGGATCAGGAGTTCGAGGCCATCCTCAGGCACATAGTGAGTTCAAAGCTGGCCTTAGTATAGGAACAGAGGTTCTCAGAAATTAGGGGTGAAGAAAAGGATACAGGTAATAAAGAACAAAAACATAGTAGCACTAAATAGAAGCAAGTAATTAACAAAAAGCAGGAGGGACAGATACTAACATGAAGGCTCAAAAGAGGAAAAAGAAGCCTAGTGGTGACACGTGCCTTTAATCCTAGCACTCAGAGCTCTGAATTCCGGGCTAGCCTGGTCTACAGAGTAAGTTTCAAGACAGCCAGAGCTACACAGGAAAACTCTGTCTTGAAGAAGAAAAAAAAAGCCAGTGGATAGCTCAGTGAAGTACTTCCCTTTAAAAGAGGCTGGGCATGGTGGCACATAGTTGCAGTCTCAGCACTGAGGCGGAAGTGGAGACAAACAGACCCCTGGGACTCGCTGGCTTGGAGAGTACCAGGCCAACAAGAGTCTATCTCACAAAACAAGATGGATGACATCTGAGAAACAGCAGCCGAAGTCGTCCTCTGGCCTCCACACACGCACATGTGCCTAGATACCTACACAGATACAAACATGTATGTGCATATACCAAGAAAAGAGGAAAAGGAGGTATTTGTGGGTGTTTTTGGAAGTTGGGCGGGTTAAACAATTAGTAAGACTTAACTAGAAGGCACAATAGCGCGTGATCCTCTAGTGGTGACCATCGTCCATGGGTGGTGACCAAAGCAGGCTGAGAGTGCTGCTGCAGTCTGTCATTCAGTGGCCAGGACAGTGACTCCAACTGGTTCTCACATGCATTACCTGGGGTCCTTCTGGCCGAAGCTTTTGTGCTTACTGAGGAGAAACGGAGATTAGCACTCCAGGGCCAGAGGTTTACTCTTAAACATACATGACAAAAGCTGCATATGTTTCTTTTGCCCAGACCCGTTCACGGGGGCTTAGCCCACAACAGGCTGCACATGAGGTTCCTCCTGGCTACACATGTCCCAGCCAATGTCTACGACATAGCTTGGTGGACAGCAAATAGTCTTGAGTCTGCCCTTCTTGCTCCCATCACAACCACTGCCAGAACTGCTGACAATACTTTAATTGGATCTTCTTAGAAGGACAGTTATGAAACCCTTAAAAGAATAAATAATTTTTTCCTGTGAATGTGACTGTGAGAGTTTTGACACCACTCACCCCGCCCCCATGGCACCATTGAGTCTAGTCTCTGTTCCCATTGGGATGGTAATGTTAACATATCAGTGTAAGCGCGGGAGACACTGACAAAGCAAGGCTTTCAGAGCCAACCCTGTACAGAAAGAAAGATTCTTCTTTCACCGTGCAACTGATAATCCTGAGCATAATCAGGCTGATGAAGTCAGAGACCGCATCTGGAGCAGTGGTTGACCCGTGACAGAGGCTTGGGGCAGGGGGTGGGGGGTCGGGGGTCGGGTAAACGAGTCAGAAGTCAGTCAAGAGGAGAGAAGGGGGGAAGAAAGCTAGTGTTTGATGAGCAACTGTATCCTTTGCTACACACTGCCATGAGCCAAAGGACGTCTCCTCTTGTGGGTCGCAGGCAGCCAATAATTAACTATAAGAGAAGATGGTCTAATCCCATCACGTCAGCTTGGGATAACTCTGGGCAGCCATCTCAGTTCCAGATCCCCAAGGCAGCCAAGGCTTCCACCGCAATCGCAATCGTGCTATGAGTGGCTTTTGTCCTCTGCCCACTCCTGCTTCCTTACTTCTTAGTCCCTCATCTTCCCAGAGATCTCTCCTGAAAAACGTTCTGTACATAACTCCCCGTTTCCAAGAAGTCAGTATCTCAAGAACTGCGTCAACGCTGAGCCTATGCCAAAGTCGGTGTCCATCAGAAGAGGGGAATGGACCGGTGAGAGTGAAGGAGGCAGTTACTGGTTCTAGCAAACTAAAATAAAACGGAAAAACAAACAAACAAACAAACAAAGACTAGCAACAGCAGGGCGGTGGTTGGCGCACGCCTTTAATCCCAGCACTTGGGAGGCAGAGGCAGGCGGATCTCTGTGAGTTTGAGGCCAGCCTGGTCTACAAAGCGAGTTCAAGATGGTCAGGGCTACACAGAAAAACCCTGTCTCTAAAAACAAAACGAAATAAAACAACACCCAAAAAGACCAGCAGCGCTAACAGCCTTGCACCCGAATAGAAAGGACTGGCCACTAGATGGCGCAGCACTACACTGCTGCAGTCCCTTCACAGCACTGACTTTTGCCTTAGCCATGGCAGACAAGGCAGAATGATTGTTAAGGAGGAATGTTGGCTCATTGCTTCCCTTTTTTTTTTTTTTTTAACTATTCTAGGGATACAAGTGTCCTAACCTGTTTCAACACCGTAGCACCATGTCCTCTGTGCCATAACATATATTCAACTGATCTCTACACAAGAGTGCCAAAATCTGTTTGGTTTTTCTACCTGCCACAGTCACTGTTGTCAACCGGTACTAAAGATAGGGCTCGTGGTATTCCAAACAGTTGTTATGATTCCCATCTTAAAAAATGAAGAGAATTGGCAGCAGCATCAGTGGAGTCCTCCCACTTTCCACATCCTTCCCTGCTTCCCCCCTGGCGAGTGGATCTGACATAACAGAATCAGCTGTTAAATATAGCGGCTTAGGGAAAGTAGTCATGGGAACCATCGCAGAACATGAAGAGCTTGGGAAAACTGTATAACTGAGCCAATCAATCAATTCTCTGTTGTGGAATTAATAAAAAGAAATATTCCCTATTTGGAAAACCACTTAAGTCTTTTGAAGACTGGAGAATTTTCGTTACCTCAGGGGGAACATACTTAGAGGTCTTTTTCCATTGTATCCATTTCTTAAGGAATAGAGTCTAGTTTTTTAGGCGGAGAAACACTCTAAGAGTTACAGGGGAGAGGGATGGATTTTACAAAACTTGAAAAATGAATGGATAAATGCAAGGGGGGATTGGGGGCTGCGTTTGGTCCTTCTCCCAGTTCCCTCCCAGTCTCTGGCAGTGATGACAGCAAGGTCACCAGAGGACTGGACACCAAAGCAAATGAGAGCTGGAGGTTGGCTACCTCTGACTGGTCTACACCTGTTTGGACAATGACTGTCTTCAACGTAACTTCCGTGGACTTAATGAAGGAAGTCCTCATGGTTACCCTGGGCTTCCAGTCTTCCGAGGTTTGTTCTCTCACTCTCTGCGTTATGTCCGCCTGTGGGTCTCTGTGTTTCTTCCCAACTGCTGCAGAAGGAAACTACTCTGATGATGGCTGAATTAGGCACTGGCTGAGCTATGAGTATAGCAGAATACTACTAAGGAGTCATTTTATTGTTAGGTCCCTAGGTTCTGGGTCCACGGGCTAGCCTCAAGTTCCTGGCCACCCAAGCCGTGTCAGGTATGGGTCCCATCTTGTGTTGTGGGCTGCAAGCCAAATCAGCTATTGGTTGGTTGCTCCCACAAACTTTGTGCTACCATTGCCCTAGCATAGCTTACAGGCAAGACACCACCACTGTAGATCAAAGTGTTTGTGGCTGGGCTGGCATTTCCACATTTCTTTTGGTGGCACATAGAGTACCTTCCTATACCAAAGATGCTGAAACATAGGGGTGAAGGCTCTACGTAGGCAGAAGCTCGACTTCCCCCACGTTCAATGATGAGGTATGTGGATGTTGAATCGAGCAATGAGGCCGTCAGTTTGTGGAGAGCAACCTGCATGGTACTGGCAGCAGCCTGCACTGCTTGTAACTCAATCCCAGCATGGAAGCCTCATTTGATGACTAGAGATGCTGTCTCCCCTGTTTTTGGTGATTTCATTTAAATACCCTTAATATACATATATACTTTAGGAAGTTTATACTGTATTAGGTTTCTACACTACCTCTCAGCTGGCCTTAATTTTAGCATCTCTCCTGGTATTTTCTCCCTTGTCCTGCTCTCTTATTCTCTTCTCCACTTGATCCTCACATTCTAAGCCACCATCCCATCCATCCATAGCTATCTATTCTATTCCCCTCTCCTAGGAATCTGTCTACGCCCACCTAACCTCTGTGGTTCTATAGATTGTACCCTGGATATCATTGACTTAACAGCTAACATCCGCAGAAGAGATATGTGCGTTCTCCATATAATATGTATTCTCCATATAAGAGAACACATGCCATATTTGTCTTTCTAATCAGAGTTATCCCATTCAGGATGATTTTTTTTTAAGTTCCACTCATTTATCTGCAATTTTTATGAGCTTATTTTATTTATTTATTTATTTAGTTTTTTTTTTTTTTTTGAGACAGAGTTTTAGGCTGGCCTTGAACTCACAGTGATCCACCTGCCTCTGCCTCCCAAGTGCTGGGATTAAAGGCGTGCGCCACCACCACCTGGAGAGTTTAATTTTTTAAATGTAGATGTACAACATTTTCTTTATTCGTTCTTCTGTTGAGGGACATCTGGGTTGCTTGCAATTTCTGGCTACTATAAATAGAGTAGCACTGCACACGGTTGAGCATGTGTCTCTGTGGCAGGATGAAGCATCCTTTGGGTAATATGCCCAAGACTAATATAGCTGGGTCTTGAGATAGATCCATTTCCTTCTTCCTGAGGAACCACCACGCTGATTTCCATAGTGGCTGCATGAGTTTGCACTCCCACCAGCTAGCATGGGGTGTTACTCATCTTATTAATCTTAGACATTTCCATAGGTTAAGGATGGAATCTCAGGCCAGGCGTGGTGGCACACGCCTTTAATCCCAGCACTTGGGAGGCAGAGGCAGAGGCAGGCGGATCCCTGTGAGTTCGAGGCCAGCCTGGTCTACAAAGCGAGTCTAGGACAGCCAGGGTTACACAGAGAAACCTTGTCTCCAAAAAAAAAAAAAAAAAAAGGATGGAATGTCAAAGTAATTTTGATTTGCATTTCCCTAATGGCTAAGGATGTTGAACATTTCTTTTTTTCTTTTTTTTTTTTTTTAGACAAGGTCTCTCTGTGTTAGCCTTGGCTGTTCTGGACTCACTTTGTAGACCAGGCTGGCCTCGAACTCACAGCTATCCGCCCACCTCTGCCTCCCGAGTGCTGGGATTAAAGGCATGCGCCACCACGCCCAGCTGAACATTTCTTTAAGTGTTTTTCAGCTATGTCAGCTTCCTCTTTTGATGACTCAGCTTAGATCTGTACCTCATTTTTAAATTGGGTTGTTTGCTTGATATCCATTTTCTTGAGTTCTTTATATATTTTGGATACTAGCCTTCTATCAATATGTAGTTGGTGGAAACTTTTTCCCCCTCTGTAGGTTGCTGCTTTGTTTGAGTGACAGTGTCCTTTGCCTTCCGGAATACTCTCAGTTTTATGAGGCCACATTTATTAATTATAGATCTTAGTCCCCGTGCTAATAGTGTTATGTTCCCAAAGTTGTTTTCCTATGCCAATGGGTTCAAGATTTTTTTTTCCCACTTTCTCTTCTGTCAAGTTCAGTGTATCCAGTCTTATTTTGAGGTCTTTGATTCATTTGGAGTTAAGTTTTGTGCAGGGTGAAAAGTATGAATCTATTTGGATTTTTCTTTATGTAGCTGTCCAGTTTGACCAGAACCATTTGTTGAAGATACTATCTTTTATTCAGTGTGTATTTCTGGCTTCTTTATCAAGCATCAGGAGTGCTCTGGTGGAATTTTGGGGGTCACTTACGTATACTATCATATCATCTGCAAACAGAGATCCTTTGATTTCTTCCTTTCCGATGTGGATCCCCTTCATCTCCTCTTGTTGTCTTATTGCTCTGGCTGGAACTTCAAGTACTATATTGAAGAGGTACGGAGAGAGTGGGCAGCCTAGTCTAGTCCCCGATTTTAGTAAAATTTCTCTCCATTTAATTTGATGTTGGCTATTGGCTTGCCGTATATAGCCTTTATTATGTTTACATATGTGCCTTGTATCCCTGGTCTCTCCAAGACTTTAAACATGAAGGGTGTTGGATTTTGTAAAAAAAAAAAAAAAAAAAAAAAAAAAAAAGTCTCTGGAGAAAGAAATTGAAAAAGATGTCAGAAGATGAAAAGATTTCCTATGCTCATGGATCAGGAGGATCAACATAGTAAAAATGGCCATCTTACCAAAAGCAATCTACAGATTCACTGCAAGCTCTATAAAAATACCTACACAATTCTTTACAGACTTTGAAGGATTAGTTCACAACATCATATGGAAAAACAAAAAAACCAGAATAGCTAAAACAATCCTGTACAACAAAAGATGTTTAGTAGAAATCTCCATGCTGAATCTCAAGTTGTACTAGAGAGCAACAGTAATAAAAAAAAAAAACTGCATGGTACTGGCATAGAAATAGGCTGGTTGATCAATGAAATCGAATCAAAGACCCAGAAATAAATCCACACAGTATGTGCACTTGATTTTTGACAAAGTCAAAACTATACAATGGAAAAAAGATAGTATCTTTAACAGATGGTAATGGTCTAACTGTATGTCTACATGTAGAAAAATGCAAATCTACCCTTATTTATTGTCCTGCACAAAACTAAAGTCCAAGTGGATTAAAGACATCAACATAAAACCAGACACACTAAATCTGTTAGAAGAAAAAGTGGGGAAGAGACTTGAACTCATTGGCACAGGAGACAATTTCCTAAACATGTCACCAATAGCTCAGGCTCTAAGATCAACAATTAATAAATGGGAAACTTAAGAGCTTCTGTAAGGCAGAGGACACTGACAGCAGAACAAAGCGACAGCCTACAGACTGGGAAAAGATCTTCACCAACCTTACATCAGACAAAGGGCTAATATCCAAGATACATAAATAACTCAAGAAATTAAACACCACCAAACCAAATTATCCAATTAAAAATGGGGTACAGAACTAAGCAGAGAATTCTCAACAGAGGAACATCTGTTGGCCAAGAAAAACGTAAAGAAATGCTCAATGTCCTTAGTTATCAATTAGTTATCAGAGAAATGCAAATCAAAACAACTCTGAGATTCCATCTCATACCTATCAGAATGACTAAGATCCAAAACTCAAGTGACAGGACATGCTGACAAGGATGTGGAGAAAGGAGAACACTCCTCCATTGCTAGTGGGAATACAAACTTGTACAACCACTTTGGACATCAATCTGGTGCTTTCTCAGAAAATTGGGAATAGTGCTACTACAAGACCCAGCCATACCACTTCTGAGCATACACCTGAAAGATGCTCCACGCTACGACAAGGACATATGCTCAGCTATGTTCATAGCAGCTTTATTCACGATAGCCAGAATCTGGAAACAACCTAGATGTCCCTCAACTGAAGAATGGATGAAGAAACCGAGGCACATTTACATAATGGAATACTACTCAGCTATTAAAAACAAGAAAATCTTGAAATGTGCCGGCAAAGGGAGGGAACTAGAAAATATCATCCTGAGTGAGGTAACCCAGACCCAGAAAGATACACATGGTATATACTCACTTATAAGTGGATATTAGCCCAACATAGATGTTGTCTAAGAGACTCCACCCTGAGGGGGAACAGGACAGATGCTGTGACTCACAGCTGGATTCCAGGTGGAGATCTAAGAGTGGCATGGAAGAGTAGGGGGATGGAAGGACCCAGAGGTTTCAGGAGCCTTACAAGGAGACCATCAAAACTGGTGGATCTGGACCCAGGGGTGCGTGCACAAACTGTTGCACCAACCAGGGACAATGCATGCAGTAAACTTAAACACCCTGTCCAGATCTAGCCAACGGACAGCTCATTCTCCATGGCTGGGGTGGTGGGGACAGGGACTGCCTCTGACATGAACTCTGGTGTCCAAGATTTGATCACTTTCCTTTGGTGGGGAGACCCTGTGGGCACACAGAGGAAGGGGATGCAGGCTATCTAGATGAGACTTTATAGGCTGTGGTCAGATGGCAGAGGAGAAGAGCCCCCTGTCAGAGGTCTAAGGGAGGGGAATAGGGCAGAAGAAGGAGGGAGGGTGGGAACAGGAAGATGCAAGCCGGGGGATAACAACTGGGATGTAAAGATGAATAAATTATAATTAAAAAATAACCAGAAGTGCAAGCTGGGAATGGTGGTGCATGCTTTTAATCCTAGCACTCAGGGAGGCAGAGGCAGGTAGATCCCTGTGCGGTCGAGGCTAGCCTGGTCTACAAAGCAATTCCAGGACAGCCAAGGCTACACAGAGAAACCCTGTCTCGGGGGAAAAATCAGGTGTGCATAGATGTGTGGATTTATGTCTTGGTCTTCAATTCAATTCCTTTTATCAGCATCTCTGCTTTTATGCCAATACCATATTGTAAAAAGATTTTAATCCAGCAACGTGGCTACTCTGCCTGGAACACAGAAATGCCCTTAGCACATACATTTAATCCAAAACAATGAAGGTAAATTTAATTGGTAAAAGGAAGCAGCCATGTTTGAAAGTCATATCTAATTGAGAGGTGGACAAAGTGATGAATCAGATTTGATAGAATAGGATATGCCTGGCTCTCAGGAGAACCAAGAGGAAAGAGAGGTGACGCAAAAGGGAGAAGTCCAGACAGAGAGGGGAAGGAGGCAGTTTTACTGGGACAGTTGTACAGAGACAGGTTTCAAAGAGAGAACAAGCCAGACACAGGTGAAGACAGGATGAGCCAGAGAACGAGGATCCAGATGATTAGAGCAGATTGCCGAAGTTAGTATGAGGGCAGGCAGAGTAATTCAGTCAGAGAGAAGACAGTTTGAATCAATCATCTTGGAGAGGAGTTTGAGCCAGAACAGCTGAGTTGAACCAGCCAGCCAGAGTTCAGAAAGAGCTAGAAAGGGTGAACTTATTCAGCAGCAAGTCTCAGAGGCTGAAAGCATGCTAGGCCTACATTAGATTGTATGGAGGCTAGCAACTTCCAAGACTAGGCCTAGGCTAGCAGATAGAGGCAGTCACACTCTGAGATGACATTTAAACAGGTGAATGAAAGTTATTTTTACACCATATGTAGTTTTTATTACTATAGATCTCTCTAGTACAACTTGAAATCGAGAATGGCGATACCTCCAGCAGTTCATTTATTCTTCATGTTTGTTTTAGCTGTGCTGGGTTTTTTTTTTTCCATATGAAAGTGAAAATTGTTAGAATTTTGATGGGAATTGCAATGAATCTGAAGATTACTTTTAGCATAAAGGCCATTTTACTATATTAATGCTACTGACCCATGGGCATGGAAGATCTTTCCATCTTCTGATATCCTTTTCAATGTCTTAAAGTTTTTATCCTACAAGTTTTTCTCTTGTCAGGTTTGTTACAGGATATTTGATCCCATTGTGATCCCATTGTGAACTGTGAAAACCTGTCTTTTCTTTGGTGTGGTTGAGCCCTAACACACACTTTAATCCAAGAGCTTTCTGTACACAAGATTTAATAAAGTTAACCCTAAGTCAGGAGGTGGAGTAAGAAAGCAGCTGACAGGGATTAAATAGTAGGAGGGACTTTGAGTTGAGGAGTATTTAAGACAGTGTGTAAAAGAAAAAGGAGCTTTTTTAGCTGTCTCTTTAAAAAAAAAATTATTTCTTTATTATATATACACTGCTCTGCCTGTACATACACTTGCAGGCCAGAAGAGGGCATCAGATCACATTATAGATGGTTGTGAGCCACTGTGTGGTTGCTGGGAATTGAACTCAGGACCTCTGGAAAAACAGTCAGTGCTCTTAACCTCTGAGCCATCTCTCCAGCCCACTTTTTAGCTCTTCAGCTCCTTGGCCTTTAGCTTTTCGCATTTTGAACTAGGAAGCCTTTGGCCTTGGGTTTTTTTTGTCTTTTCCTGGGCTGTATTCTGTTGGTGAAGGTTAATTCTGTGGTTTCTGCTCAAGTTCCTAAATTGATCACTTCCAGATTTCCCTCCGTTTGTTTTTGTTTTTAATCTATTTCCATTTTCAGGTCTTAAACTGTTTTATCGTTTTCTTCCACTGCTTGTGTTTTCATGGATTTCTTTAAGAGATTTACTGATTTCCTCTTTAAGGACATCCATCATAATCACAAGGCTATTGTGTCTAGGCATCTGGGTTTGGGGAGATTTCAATTCTACATGCTGGTGTCTGGTTTTGTCTTTTCTGCGTGGGTATTTTAGTCCTCGGTTTCTATTGCCCTTCCTGCCTCTTTGGAATGTATGGTGGCTGCGTGTTGCCTGGTAGGAATTTTTATGGGATCCTGGTAGGTATGGCCATTGTTGGGTTCCAGGTAAAATTTGTTTCTAGGTATTGGGAGCTGACATTTAGGAATGGGGGTGAACTGGGGTGTTGTTGAGAGGGTCCACAAGAGGGAAGAAAGCAGGCGGTTTCCCCAGGATCTGCTTGGTCCCCTGGGAATGGTAGCAGAGTAAGGAGAGGCCTCAGCAGGTAGTCAGCTACGGAGCTGAGGATGAGACTAGAGGATTGGATTTAGAGGGATGGAGAGAGAGAGAGGGAGAGAGAGAGAGAGAGAGAGAGAGAGAGAGAGAGAGAGAGACAGAGACAGAGACAGAGAGTCAGAGAGACAGAGAGACAGAGAGACAGAGAGAGAGAGAGAGAGAGAGAGAAGGATCTGTGGTTAGCCTGCCTGCTGCCCTGGCTGGAGCCAGTTTGTTTGTTTGTTTGTTTTAAGTGAATAAATGTAATGTTCTCACCCTGGTCACTAACGAATCAAACACTTGACAGTAGTTGAAGTTCTGAGATCATAATAGCACGTCTGCTTGGTTTACATCAATAAAGCAAGCAGTGGTCTATTAAGGGATTAAAACGTTTAGGGTGATGTGTTGTTTTGTTTAATCTTCACAACGTACCTATGAGGAAACACCAGGATTCAAAGGCACTAATTGTGCTGACCAAGGTTACATGTGGGTAAATGGCCGAATCATGTGCGCTGGACTCTATGCCTAACTTCTACACTTGCCACTCTCTGACGTTCAGTCTATTACTCACTAACTCACTCCACCACTATGTACTCCAATATAGCGTACATAAATGGGATCAATAAGGCTATTTTGTCCAACAGTGAGACAGATCTAGCAGTTGAACAGAACAGAAGATTCTTAGAATTCTAGAATATTTTCACTGGCAGCTGGCATCGTGGAAGAACAAAGGCTTCAGAGACAAATGGACAAGAGTAGAGTCCAGGCCCTGCTAATCATTTCTTACGTCACCCTGAGCAATTTATTTAACCAGCCAGATCCTTAACTTCCGTATCCATAGGCCACAAATATACACATATATTTTTTGTTAAACTGGTATAAATATTAGATATATTGACATATAGACAAACTATGTAATAAATTTTCATGGCCATTATGAAATAAAAATGTGGGACCCTTTATTGAAAATCATTAAGAAGATGATTACAGCAAAGTGCTAAGCCAACTGTAGGCAATTAAGTGTACTGGAGTGTGTCTATAATACCAACATTCTAAAGTGCAGCAGGAGGAGAGAGGTGGAGGCCAGCCTGGGTTATAGAGCAAGACCTTATCTTAAAAAAAAAAGAAAAGAAAAGAAAAGAAAAGAAAAAAGAAAAAGGTAAGTACTGTATGGATAGCTCAAAGGGTAAAGTTCTTGCTACAAAATCAAGGGGACTCAAGTGCAGATTCTCAGCACCCACATAAGAGCTGTGTGAGGCGGTGTGCCCCTGTGACTCTGAGGTCAAAGACAGGCAGATCCCAGGGACTCAATGGTTGGGTATCCTAGCTGACCCTGTCTCCCAGCAGAGGGGGCATAGAAATAAAGGACCAGGGCTGGAGAGATAGCTCAGAGGTTGGGAGCACTGACTGCTCTTCCAGAGTTCCTGAGTTTAATTCCCAGCACCCACATGGTGGCTCTCAACCATCTACGATGGGATCTAATGCCCTCTTCTGTCATGCAGGCAGAGCACAGTATACATAATGAATAAATTAAATCTTAAAAAAAAGAAAAAGAAAAAGAAAAGGGACCAATAAAGGAAGACACCCAAAGTTGATCTCTGGCATCTACATGCAGATTCCAGGCAGGTGCACCCACATATACAAGCATAGCACCCCCACACAGATAAAGTAGATAAACAAGTGACTAGATAAATAAAGTGTGATCTTTTATAAGTGTGGAGACCTGGTGGCTTAACCATGCCTTACATGGAGCAGGAGTGTATAAATTATAGTCACTTTCCTCTGCGAATCATTGATTCTAAATCTTTTATTTAGATTTATTTAGCACATGAGAATATTGGGCTTCAAAGAAAAACAAAACTACAAATTTTGGAAGAGTCAGGGCCACAACTGAGACCTGCTTTTTGTTCCCGGCATTTCCCAAGTGTGTTATAGATGATGAAAATAGATAATCTTTGAACGTAAGTTTCTATCAACAATCAAATGTCTAAACACTGGGTGGGTGAAACAGACAAGATTTTGAGATTTTTTTTCCTCTGTAACATGAATCCCAAAGACAGATGTAATACAAAACACTGCCTAAACGTATTTGATATGGACTTTTTAAAGAAGGGTACTAAATATTCCTTAAATGTCTCTCAAAAAACATTGTAGCTTGCTTTAGGGCAGTAGACATTTCCATGGGCTTTGATCTGTATGCTGAGGTTGCTCCTATTATAAGTTAGAAACAAACAGATTCCTTCCATTAGGCAGTTCTCTTGGTAGCCTCGTCCCAGCTGACTTGTAAGCCTGAGGATATAAAAATAATGAAAGCCAGATTCTGGGAAAAGCGTATTTGTTTAGAGTCACCCAGTTGCATCCAAAAGACAAATCTAATATGCCATTCCCCCAGGAGTACGACTACAGAAACAAAACACGCATCGTGACCCCCAAATTCTTTCCATTCTGGATTGCTCACAGTCAACACACTACAGAAGTAAAACTAAAGTCCAAAATAAAGCTACACGAGCCAGAAAATTGGGATTTTTATCTTAGTTCTTCAATTTATGGCCCATTTGCCCAGTGTTAATTCATCTGCTCACCTCTTTAACCTGAATCATCACCCTCCGCCTTCTTTCAACTACCATACATTTAGGTTTCACACGTAACCCTTTGCCCCAGGTTCATGAAAATCTCTATATTATAAACAGAGTTTGGAAAGGAGTAGATTGGATGATCTTTGTAGCTCCAGTGGTCTGTGGTTCAAAACATCTTCTTGCTGTGGCTTTTGTTTTTGTGTGCACACAGAATACATACATGCATGTGTATGTGTGTGTATGTGTGTGTGTGTGTGTGTGTGTGTGTGTGTGTGTGTGTAAAACATGCTGAAAACCAAACTCCAATCCTCTGCAAAGACTAGCACATTCTCTTAGCTGCTGGGCCATCTCTCAAACCTGCTATTTTTAATTTTTAATTTTTACTTACTTATTTATTTAGGTTTTTTGAGACATGTCGTCTGTGTGTAGCTTTGGCTGTCCTGGACTCACTTTGTAGACCCGGTTGGCCTTGAACTCACATCGATCCGCCTGCCTCTGCCTCCCAAGTGCTGGGATTAAAGGCATGTGCCACCACTGCTCGGCTATTATTTAACTTTTACTTCATGTGGATTGATGTTTTACCTGCATTTATGTCTCTGTGAGGGTGTTAGATTCCCTGGAACTGGAGTTACAGAGAGTTAAGAGTTGCATGTGGGTGCAATTGAGCCCTGGTCCTGGGGAATTGAACTCTGGTCCTCTGGAAGAGCAGCCTGTGCTCTTAAGCCCATTTCTCCAACCCACCATGCCTACCTCTATGCCTTTTGACACACAGTTTTCAGTAAAACAGCTCTTCTATATTTCGATGATGCCAGACTCAGCTGCAGTTCCCCTCCATAAATTACTAAACGTGAGTCATCAGTGACACAGCTATAGAGTCTCGATGAAACCAAAAAAAACCAAACTTGCGTGCTAAACATAACGCTGAATTTGAACTCACTCTTTGATCCTGAAGATTCTGTTATTGGACCCACATTGCTTAAGTCCTCACTTCCCTTAGAACGAGTCCCGCCACCCAGCAGAGGTGTGAGTTGAGCCGACTGTATCAGAGTGTTTATTTGGATCCTGCAGGAAGCAGACGCCCAGATGGAGTGACAAATGCAAGAAATCATATGGAGGGGGAAAATTGGGAAGGATCCAAGGATAAGGTGTCCTGAGGAGGTGGGAGAGCTTAAGCTTATAATGCAGCCTTGACCTCCATTTAAAAAGGCAGGGGAAGGAAAACTGGGTAGTGGAGCCTAAGTCTTCCATTCAGTTCTAAGAAAGTCTTAGCTATGCTGATGAGGATCAGAGACTGCCCATATGAGGAGCCCCAGATTGTGTGTGTGTGTGTGTGTGTGTGTGTGTGTGTGTGTGTGTGTGTGTGTTGCTCAGTCAGCCGGGAAAGGGCCTAGGAGACTGGGATAAGGGTGGAGCAAGGTTGGGGTAACACTGCAGCAGATTCCAGAAGGTACTGCAACCAGAGGCCAGCAGCTAACCATACTCCTGTCAGCAGCCAGAGAGTAGCTGTGGTTGTCATGTGGGTGATGGCCATGTTGCGCACACCTACATGATGTGACTCCCCAAAGCGGACACAACTGAACTCAAACCGAGGCTTCTTGTGCATATTTATCACAAGCAGTTATTGAGTGTGCCGAGGACTGTGTTAGGCACTATAGCAGCATGCCCTGCCCCCTCTCCAGTGGAAGAGGTGAAGCTCATTTGGGGCAGCTTCAGATACTGAGGAGAGGCTTTGAGCCTGCCTTGACTTCCATGTATATCAAGGCTATGGTCAGGCTTGGTAAAAAAAAAAAAAAAAAAAAAAAATCAAAAGAATCCGTAGGAAACCAAAGTAGTTTTAGATAAAATACCCCTCAGCTTGGGGAAGCCTGGAGTAGACTTCTAAAGACTTTATGCCACCGGTGGATGTACCAAATCTTATTAGAACTGTCCCGGGAGGCACCAGAGAAATCTCGAAATTGCTCTGACAGCCAACCGTGTGATGCAGGGCCCTGTCGGCCAAGAGGCAGGATTTGCTGAGAGGCAAATCCAACACCTGTTGTGGCTCCTGGATTAGATCCAAATTTTGAGAGGGAGAAGGGAAGAAAGAGGAAGAAACTGGAAGGGGGGCGTGGTTGTGGCTAGAAGAGGGGAGAAGGCCATCTTTCCTGATCCATACCCAAACTCAGAATGATCATCTGGCCGGAAAGAAAACACCGGTGGCAGAAAGAGCACGGTGTACGATTTCTAAGCCCCACTTCTTATTCCCGGCCTGCCTTATGTCACCCGGTGTCTCTACAGGGCTGTCTGTGCCTCTTGGTTATAACCTGCAGCACTACACCAAACATCCTTTACAGTTCTTCCATTGAGAAGCCTAGGGTTTTGTTTGTTTGCTTGCTTGTTTGTTTGCTTGTTTTGAAACAGAGTCTCATGTAGCCCAGACTGGCCTTGAACTCCTGATCTTCCTGCCTCTACCTCCTTAGTGGTGGGATTATAGATACGTGCCACCATGCCTCACAAACAGTGTAAGACTGAAGAGTTTGGGGGGGGCAGAGAGAGAGAGAGAGAGAGAGAGAGAGAGAGAGAGAGAGAGAGAGAGAGAAATAAAGAATACCCTGTGAAGCCAGAGCACTATGTCATATTCACCGTATCATGTCACATCACAAGATAACACACTTAGCACAGAATCATCATCAACAAGGCTCCTAACCTGACAGGCATTGTGGTAGGTGCTGGAGGGACAGCTGGAGGGAACGAGGGACAGTAACATCGCTAAAGGGGAACTGATTTTGTGATCCAGACACACACCCACTGAACCATGACCCTGTCCTGTCTTTTTGTAGAGAGTCGGTTCTGAGAAGTCTGCTATGACAAGGGCGTGTGCCGGCAATGTGACTATGGCTTCTTAAAGAAGATGAAACTGCCCCCATCTTTACCAAATCATGGTCCAACTTTCCCTCAGAAAAGCAAATCATTTATATATTCCCCTTCAAATATTCATCTGCTGTTTATCCTCACCTAGATAAGAATGCTGGGAGTGGAACATTGCCATAGGTCCCTCTGAGGCTTAATATTTTAGAAGCTAAAAAAAAAAAAAAAAAAAAAAGGAGTTTATTCTCTCTTATTTCTCTCATTGAGGGGAGGAAAAAAGAAGAGCCACAGGACAAAAGACTGCAGTCAAGAGCATAAAATAATTAGTAGCCAATCATGAAAAGGCCATTCGATCCTCAGGTTTCAGATGCTCAGCCTTCTAGACGAGACCCGCCCAGAGAGGATCAGGTTTTCTCCCCTCTTGAATTAAACATTGAGGGCTACAGTTGAAAACACAACCTCCTGATCCAGTCCTCGATAGACAAATGTCAAAGAGAGTAAAAGACCAGCATGGAGAGTGACCTGAGTTCCATGGGACACCAGACTGGAGAGAAGGGAAAAGAGATGGTGGTGCAGCGGAGGTCACCAGAGCAGCCACAGGAGGGCTGTGTCTTGATCAACCTGGAGCCTGCAGGTTGCAGTCTGCTAACTCACAGTGGCTCTCGGATCTCAATCTAGATGTTATTTCTTCTGGAAGGCAGAGTGAAAAAGCACACAATTATCCTGGCTACAGGATGCACGCTCTGAAGATGTGCACACCATGGTTGCAACAGATTTTTACATTTAACATCTTTTCAATGTTATGAGTATGAGTGCTTTGCCACATGTGTGCCTGTACTCTATGGGTGTGCACCACAGTGTCCACAGAAGCCAGAAGAAGTCATCAGATCCCCTGGAACTGGAGTGACAGTGACTGGGAACCAATCATTGTAGGTGCTGGGAACCAGGCCTGAATCTCTGGGGGAGCGACCTGCATTCTTAACTCTGGCCCCAGAGTCTCTGAGAGGGAAATTCTTATTCCAAATCACATAATAAAAAGGAGCTTGTGGCTAAGCCAAGATCAGATGGTAGGTTACAGGGAACTTGATTTTCCCATCAGCCTTCCCTTTGTTCTTCTGCAGTTTTATGAAGTGAGGGATGAGCAACCCCTTAGCCTCACACCTCGCCGTTCCTTTGCCTCTCTGGGCCATTTCACAATGTTACTATTCATGCACCCTGAGCCTCTGGTCCACTGGCCTTTGTCTTATTTTCTGTCGACAGGAATGAAATTCCAATACCGGAGGCCCCATCCTACTTCTGCAGCGTTAACTATCATCACTACGCTGCTGCAGCCAGGGCTCACTATTTTAGAAGACTAGTCTTGACTTGTCAATCATTTCCGGCATCGCCCTGGCTAACTCCTACTTAATCCTTAGATACTCTACAGTACTTCGTTTCAGGAGGAAAACGATATTTGCTTTGGTCTGGTTCCTGAGTTTGGGTCAAGAATATTTCCTGTCCATAAGCCTACCGTGCTCTATAATCCCCCAACAAAAGATTGCCCATGCTTTCCAGTTCCTGCCCATTTGCTTTGTCTCTTTTCTTCACACTACTGTGATTTCTTTTTATTTTCTTTTATTAATTTATTCAGATTACATCTCAATTGTTATCCCATCACTTGTATCCTCCCATTCCTCCCTCCCTCCCGCTTTCACCCTATTCCCCTCCCCTAGGTCTATGACCAAGGGGGACCTCCTCCCCCACTATACGGTCATAGGCTATCAAGTCTCATCTTGGTAGCCTGCTTATTCTTTCTCTGAGTGCCACCAGGCCTCCCCACCAAGGTGAAGTGGTCAAATATGGTGCACCAGAGTTCATGTCAGAGTCAGTCCCTGCTCTCCACATAACTGTGGAGAATGTCCTGTCCATTGGCTAGATCAAAGTAGGGGTTCGATGTTTACTGCATGTATTGTCTTACTACTGTGATTTCTATTTCCTCTTACCATCATTTCCTCCAGGGCCCAGCAAAGAGCCCAGCACATGGAAAATGTTGCATAACTAATTGTTGAACAAATAGCAAGGCCTTTGACTCCTGGCCTTTGCTTATTTACAATAGTAGATCACAGAGGTACTCAAATAACAGTAAAAATGAGAACCATTTTATTGGTGAACAAATAACGTGTTAAAGACATCTTAACCTAAAAGCCCTGTAAGCTAAGCCTTCTCTGCTTCTGACACAAAGATGAAAGAAAATGCTGTAGTGTCAGGAGAAGGGAGCCATGAGGGAGTCCTGAGTGAGTGTGTACTCTTAGACAGGGGCACTGCCATGTTAAGGACCCCAAACCTCAGGCCCTGTGAGGGATGGCAATGCCCTCCCCCCTGGGGTACGGCTCAGAGGGGAATGACAAAGCCTTCCTCTGCTCCTTGTGTGGATGCTGATAGTGTGTATATGCAGAAATGTCCGCCATAGCTTTCTCCCCTCTACCATCAGCATGTTTATAGTCTGAAGACTGCTCCGCTGCAGAGAGAGCTCCCATCCAGATTAGATGACCCTGCCTCCTCAATCCAGCTGCATCCCATAATCCTGCCTCCTTGCTTTAGCTGCGTGTAATGATCCACCGCCTTGTTTAGCTGTGTGCCCTACTCCTGCCTCCCTGCTCAACTCCGTATAATAAACACACTGCTCTTAAAGAGTGCTTCGGCTTCTCCAGCAGCTGACCCTAGTTCCTTCTGTGTGCCCGTGTGTCCACCTGTCTGTCTTTTCTTTATTTTCTCACCACCTTAGTCAGGCTGAGTCACTAGAGGCCATACACGGATGCAACTTAGCGGTCTATCCACAAAGGCTTGCCACACTGTTAAATATTAGCAATTTTTGTGCTTCTGCTACAAGTAAACATCCTCTAAAAAATTGAGTGATGACTTGGGATGTTGCTTCCTGTATGGCAGGCTAGATTTTCTACCCTGCTCTTGCCTAGTCTATCTGGAGCCCATGTCTTGAGTAATTCCTTATCAGCCTCTATGCTAACTCTTATTTGCATTACCTCATCTATAACCAGTCTTTGTGGAAGGTTCTTTTTTGAGCCAGGGTTTCTCTGTGTAGCTGTGGCAGCCCTGGAACTCACTCTTTAGACAGGGCTGATCTCAAACTCAGAGGTCTGCCTGCCCTTCCCTCCTAAATTCTGGGATTAAAGGCCTGTGCCAGCACTGCCTGACTTGGAAGAATCTGTTTTATTACCATTTAGCAGAAGGCAATAACAAGGTTGTGAGCCACCATATGGGTGCTAGGAACTGAGCCTGGGTCCTTTGCAAGAATGCTTTTTTTCTTTGGAATTGCAGGATCCAAGCTTGTTTCCTGGTTCTGATGCTGTAGATGAAGAAGATATACTTGCCCCTGAAATGTTTTGGCTCCATGGAGTAAGACATTACATAAGAATAAGGGAGCCACTGGGACTCAAAAGCATGTTAGCCTAGGATAATAAGTCAAAAAGTGTGTGTGTGTGTGTGTGTGTGTGTGTGTGTGTGTGATTTTTTTTTTAATCAAAATATGTAGGCTGGGTCCCTACCTTTCCTTACTCATTGGTCAGCTACAGAATGGCACAGGGCTAAGGGAGAAGTATCTGGAATCACCACATCCTGACTGTGTACAGCCTCAGTGAGGAAGCATCATTGGCCATGTGTCCACTCTATTCTGCTTGCTGGAAGCTTATTTTTTATTAAATCAAACCTGCTTAGCATTTTCCCAAAGTGGAGCATTCCTCTCCAGGCGACATCAGAATTCAAACATGTCCTAAACTCTCCAGTCTATTACAAATCCCACGTCACCAGCTTGCTAACAGTACTAGCATCTGCTTCAAGATTTCTATTCTTATGGTAGCCAGCCAACTGACAGAAGTCCTTCACATTGGTAGGTATGTGTACGATGCCTTAAAGATAGCATGATAAATGTTACAACCTCTGGTTGCACAGAAGCCCATATCCTGTGATACTTCACACTCATGGTTTATTTGTGTCTAGAATCAAAAAGTGCCCACCAAAAGGTACTTACCAAATCCTTTTGACTAACTTCGTTGGAATTATTGCGCTTCTGGTTCTTTGCCAGGGGAGCGAATAAAGGCTTCAAGCCACTGTAAATCTGGCTCTTAGCAACTCAGAGGGAAATCCCTTAAGAAAAGCAACCTTAGGGAGGTTGTTAACAATCTAGTATTTTCAAACCAGCTGGGGCTGTTTAATTTGTTCACTAAAAGGAGCAACAGTCTCCAGAGTATGGTCGAACAATGTGGTGCCTATAGGCAACAATACTTATTGGACACCTAAAATCTAAAGTGTTCTTAGCACAGTAAAATACGTGCTCTAGAAAGAGCATCTGAGAGCAGGGGAGATGGTCCAGTCAGTAAGGTGTCTACCAGCCAATGATGAGGATATTGGTTTTTTTCCCTAGATCCGCAAAAAAAAAAAAAAAAAAAAAAAAAAAAAAAAAAAATCTGGGTGTGCTGGCTCATGTGTGTACTCCCAGTGCTGGAGAGGCACAGCTAGGCAGATTTCTGGGGTTTGCTGCCTGCAGCCAGCCTACCTTACTTGGTGAGCTCCCGGCTGATAGGAGACTCTGTCTCAAAACCAAACTGTACAGCTCCTGAGGAACAATACCAGAGGCTTCCCTTTGACCTCCACACAAGCACCTGCACACATAAGCACCCAAGTACGCATGAACACACACACACACACACACACACACACACACACACACACACATGTGTACACATGCACATAAACCAAAAAGGACCATTTTCATTTATGCTACTCTTTATGGTTTACAAAATCTTTTCCGGTCTCTCATCTGACTTGAGCCTCCCAGTAACTTTGCCAGGCAGACAAATAGTATTAGCACTAATTTTATAGAAGCTGAATGGCAATTGGGTTCAGTTTCATAAGAATAGCTTTCAGTAATCAGAGTTATATCCATGTCCAGGATCACACAGATAATCAGTGCAGAGCTATGATTAGTCCCATGATCCTCCTAGAGAAGAAGGAAAAATTACATAACCAGTTTAAGCAGGAAATTGTCTACTGGCTTCTGTAGCTGGTAAGCTATAAAAGACACGGTCAACTCCCTAACATCCGTTCCATTTCCTGTTGGTAGTTCTGGTTTCCTTTATCACACCCCTCCCCCAGTTACACCCTTACGGTGGAGCCCAGATGCTTCTGGACATGGCGGCTTCACCCCTGAGCAGAACGCCAGAGCTTAGGGCTCAGACTTATATCAATTAGCTTAATTCTACCTCCTTGCCTTGGCTACCAGCTCAAGAATAGGCATGTGGCATGAGCTATGCCAATGAAAGGCAAGGGAAGTTTGGCCAAGGGTGCTGCGAAAGAACATCCTGACTGGGTGCCTGGAAATAAGTATTTGTTTTCCATTAAACCTATACAACTGCTTTTTTTAATACCATGATAGAAAACACCCTTATAGTGAGGTCTTTGATGGCACTGTCTGAACGAACTCTGAAGTCAGCCTGTTTCTGGAGAGCGCCGCAGGCTTCTTTTCCTTCAGCCTTCCAGTGGGGACGGCGGGAATTAGTCTGGGGTCTGGGGAGTGAGTTCTGCACAGTTCAATGGTCTCAGCCAATGCCAACCAAAACCCTACTCACCATCTCTATAGCTAGCCACCATCTATCTTATGCAGTTTTATAAGGCACGAAGTGACTCTAGTGCAGTCTTCCGTCAACGTGCAGACGCGTCAACTCGAACATTCACGGGCCTCCTGCTATTTGCCTGTGTGCCAGTGGTAAAAATGATGCCACAGTCTAATCATAACTCCCTGGAGTGGGAAGGAAAGGTTACAGAAACCAGGCCCCTGGGGGCAGCTGGCATTGGGGCGGGGTCTCCTCGAAAAAGGACCTGCTTACTCTTTCCATCTTGTGTTCTTGGCGTTCTCCTCAACCCTTTTTATTATCTGAATGAGTTTGATTGTCTGCCTCTCAGAATATTGATGTGGGTCTCGCTAGGAAAGAAAAGCCTTTCAGGCTGGAGAGCATGAGGAGCGGCTAATAAGGACGCTATCTTGATAGAGAAAAGCAAGGGTACCCTAAAGATCAGGGCGGTGTACTAGGGCTACAACGAGCCTGGTGGGGAGATGTGACCGTTTATGAACCCAAAGGGATGAAGGATGAGCAGTAGCTGAAACTACCGATGGCCGAGGCTGTACCAGACAAGGCATAAAGGAGGTGACAACGCAGCCTCACTCCTGTTGCTGCTGGTCTTCTCCATGCTCCACCACCACTGGATGCCTGAAGGCAAGGAAGCCTGTGGAGGAATTCTATACAGGCCAACCCTCTGAGACATGGAGAGAGTGGGTTTAAAGGAGCAGGTGGAAGGCAGCTAGTTAGCCACTATGACTAGCCACCTCTGGAGAATGAGAGTATTTCTTTTCCAGAACAATTGACGTGTCGACTCATGAAAGGATTCCGGCCCTATCTGGAGCAGTGGATCACTTCTTAGCCCAACACTACACACATACGAGCAACTTCTTATTCTCAACCAATAGTCTACAGGATTGATCTGCGAAGTGTCTGCTGCATGGAGGCTTATTATGACACACGAATGCCATCAAAGAACGGGCTAAATATTTAGATGTTACCTAGTTTTCCACTGACTCTTTTAACTTACAGCACCAGGGCTACCAACAAAAAAGCACAAGAGGTCGGTGGGGCAGTGTTACAATGCACATATTTTGTTTTTTTAAAATTAAATTATAAGTCCCTTATTGTAATAAATATGAGATTATGTAATTATTTTACTATATCTTAAATAAAAACTGAGCACTTGAATATTATAGTGCAGAACCTTTGGAGATGCAATTCCCTTCACCCCGCCCCCCCCCCTTTTCTGGAGATTTTCTGTGGCTAATTGTGGAGAACTGTAGCCATCTGTTCATTCAGTGACATTTTCAAGCTGTTTTTGCAGACTGTTTTCATTACTACGCATGGTCAGTGAAGCCTCTGCTTGGATACTTCAGTGCTTGACCTAATGGGGAATGGTCCTTAGATGTCTTGCAGCCAAATAGAAAGAAACAAAGCGCCCAAAGCACACGCGTCTAGTCTGAACTACGCGTCTGGTCTGAACTAAAAGCCTGGCAGCAAAGCACAACACACGGTGCAGCCGCGGGTGACCTCATGACTTTCTGAAGCAAGCTCTTCCTACTTTGCCAAGGCTGGTCTCGATCTCACGGTCCTTCTGCCTCTGCTTCTCAAGTTTCTGGGATTGTAGTTTGCCCCCACTGCTCTGGTTCATTCATAATTTTAAAAAAAGATACAATTTAAGCTGAAAAACTTTTTTAAAAAGGGCTTATTTTTAATCTTGTACATGTGTGCGTCTATGCAGCCGTGGGTGGTGGGGCAGGGTCTCTGCACGTGAGCGAGGGTGCCCGCAGGGGCATGAGGCATCTGATCCCTCAGGAGCTAGGGTTATAGATGGCTGTGAGCTGCCTGGTTGTGGCTGCTGGGGACCGAATTCGGATCCTCTCTAAGAGCCGGACATGCTCTGAACCAGCTGAGCTGCATCTCTAGCCCCATAAACAAACACTTGGCAGCAAAACTGTACTGGCCAAGGAAGGATGAGCCAAGCGACTGGAGCCGCGAGACACAAACCCTCCCAGGTGATTACGAAGCTCACTGTCACTTGGGAGCAATAGGGATGGAGATATAAAAGGCCTTGGATGAAGTGACGACAGCATGTGGGAAACAAGGATGGACTTTACCCAAGAGACATCCCAGTCGTCTCACAGTAACCTTGTCCGTTATTTCCAGGGTCCATCTCCTCTATTTGTACTCCTTCATATGGTACAAAATGTTTTCAAATTATAAAACATCATATGGTATGTTATTTTTTACAATGTATACTGTACAGCTTTACCTTGGGCATAGCAGATGTTTGGTCAATAAGCGAGTTTCTGTTAAAGGGAGCATGTAGATTATGTGACGGCATTTCTGCAAAATAAGAAGGCATTTCTGCGAAATAAGACAGATGGGCAATGGGAGAGGGGGAGGGCAACAGATGACCCAGTTGCTGCTCCAAAACTTAAATATTTGCATATCAGCTGCAACGAAAGTGAGTCATCATTACTAATTCATCAAATATGAAATGATTTTAAATAGGCCATAATATGGTAAAAAGAAACAATGAAATAATCATGAAGACAGTCCATTTTTGCTTGACCAAATAAAAACAAAATAGTAATAGGTAAAGCCATCAACACAATAGAAACGTATCTAATTAGTAACTAAATAAAAATACTGTAGAGTCAAAAATTACTCATTGGGTTTTTGATGCCCTAAATTTAATTATTTGAAGCTGCTTCTAAGTGGAACACGTTCAGTCTTTTTTGAAATAAAACACTTATCTCCAGGGCTACTATTATAAGTGGGAACACAACATCCTTCCTTTAGTATGTCATACAAACAGCTTCCTTTGTGTATCCTTGCAATTTAAGCATTCTACAGAGAGCTTACGGAACAGTCAAAAGAAACTCTGAGAACAAGTAGAAAAAAAAAATAAAAGTCAAGTGTCACCCTGCTCAAATTACATACTGCTGGGGCCAAGGAACTAGAGCACTTTCCAAGGGTTCCGCATCACCACATCCCCTTTCCGCCAATATGAGATTAGAGAGATAAAGGGAACAAGACAAAAGGGCAGGTTTATAATAAATAAGTGACATGATGCAAGTCAGTGATTCATTAGGAAACAGCTCCTGAGCTACAGTGAGTCAGCTCCAGCTTTAAGGAGCAGAAATGTCCACCACTTACTTAATAAAGTGTACCAAAACGTATTTTGAAAACTACAGGATGAAAAAGAAAAGAAAACTACAGGATGGCAAGATGGCTCAGTGAGTAATGGTGTTTGCTGCCAAGCTGACAGGCTGAGTTCGCTGGTGGACAGTGAGAGCTGACTCACGACAGTTGTCCTCTGACTTCCACACACACACTATGACATGCTGCTCTCTACTTCCACAAACAAATACACCTAATAAAAAGTTAAAAATCGTTGTCAAAATATAAGTGAAGGCTGGCTCTCTCTCTGCAAAGGGTACAAGCCAGAATCATTTCTAAAACTGCACCTGTGCCAATGGGGCAGCTGGATCCCAGGAGGTGGCTGTGCACAAGGCTGAACTGAACAGAATAAATTGCTAAGTGGGTGTTTTGTCTGTATGTTTGTCTATCTGAGAGTGTCGGATCTCTCTGGACAGTCGTGAGCTGCCATGTGGGTGCTAGGAATTGAACCCAGGTCATCTGGAAGAACAGCCAGTGCTCTTAACTACTGTTCCACCGAGCCATCTCTCCAGCCCCACCACAGCCCTCATCTAAGTCAGCCTCAGCTGGCAGTTACTGCCTGCCTCCCAGGATGGAGGAGTTAAACTAGCTTAATATCCCATGACTACTGTGCAAGTTGGAGACTGCAACTTCACTCCCAGGAGGGAAAATGCTGAAGCAATCATGTCCCTGCATCCGAGACCCTCTGAAACAGGGCACGAGGAAGGCTGCACTGAGTCCCACCACTCCTATTCAGAGGGCTAAAGACGCCAAAACTGTGGTGTGAGGAAAACAACACTGTGGCTCCACAGACCTTACCTGCTCCAGTGAGCATTAGGTTCTCCATGCCATGTTATATTACTTAGAATAACGGCAGTCTTTTCTACAAAATAATGTGAAATTCTTAAGACAGATGCATCCACACAGACTCTAGCTCATTGTTACCTTGCCTAAAGCCACGCTATGTTTCTACACCTGTACCCAGACCTTGCTCTTGCTCTTGCTCAGTCCAGTATTCAAAGCAATCTCTTTTCCCTAAGGCCTCTAGTTTCCATGGTAACCAAAAGACATGTACGAAGGGGAAAAAAAAAACATAGCAAGGCCAGCTACAGAATCTGAACTATCCCTAGCCGACTTGCCGAGACCATATCCCCTTTCATCTTGAATACACGTAATAAATAAGCCACAATATTTGTGGTTGGTTTTAACTACTTAATACTTCAGTTTACAAGGGGAAGTGTGTGGGGAGAGGACTGGCTCAACCTGTTTTAAAAGGCTTATTGCCCGTTTTTAGGGTCATTTTCTTTCATTGCTTCAGGTTTTTAAAGAGCTCATGAAAACTATTTCCAAAACGACTTATGAAAGTTTTAAAGAAAATATCAAATGCTCTAGACAACTAATATCACATTTTTGGACCACAGAGAATAGCTTAAATATAAGTAGGTAGTCCAAAGAACTGCCCTGGCTTCCTCTGCCCTGACTGAGGCCAAACATCGAAGGAGTGGGCTATTCTTGGGACAAAGCTTATATCAATAATTTGAATAGGTATTGCAGGAGGCTAAATTATTACTTCCTCTAATGTAAGGGTCTATGTACTTAACCAAAAGAAGTAGGCACCTGTTAGCCTTTTTCATGAACTCACTTCTTGAGTTTCCTGTGGGGACGGTATGTGACATTTTGATGCTTCCCGAGGGTTCTCTTTTCTTTGCTTTGGTAGTAATGGAGACTGAATCTACCATCTTGCACATGGTTGCTAAGCATCCTACCACTCCACTACAACCATGCCCCCCCCCCTTTTTTTTTAAGGAAACATCAAATTTAATTTAAAGAAAAACAACCTGAAAGTAACTATAATAACAATGGGCAAGGAACTCCTGAAGGGAGCAAGATGGTTACACTTCCAGAGGGCTGGAGAAAAGGAGCATGTCAGTTAGCGGGAAAGGTTGTAAGTTACTTGCAAGCGAACTTCCTTGAGGGTGGAGGGATCGGTGGGTCATTTCTGACTGTCAGAACGCACGTGAGCTTCTCTCGGTGAGTGTCCCGTACATCTCAAGAGGTAAAGTCTCCACTTCCCCACACAGGATCCATCTCCTGTCTCAGCCAACTCTCAGCGCAGGGGCAACGAGAACAACACCATCTCCCCGGATGAAGAGCGTGGGGATGTTCCGTTTTGTTGATTTATCTATCTCTTCATATGTCTCTTCATCAATCTCTATCGTTGTCACAGTTTCTTCTACATCTCCCAGGACCACATTTAAATGTTGACCTTAAGCATGTAATCTGCCTCGAAGCTCTCGGTCGTTTCTCATCTTCACACAAATTCGCTTGTCCAAATGGAGCCTGATGAGATCCAGGGGCTCCTCTACGGTATTGGTAGTCTGTTGCTGATCTACGCGCCCTTTCCACCTCTTTGGCCCCTTTTTATTTTGAGGCTACACCTCATCATGTTGCTCAAGCTGGCATTGAATTTGCAATCTTCCTGCTACAGGTAAAAATACAGCTAGGGTTGCAAACATTTTGCCCTGCCCAGCTTCTCGGGGGCGGGGGGGGGGGGGGTTGATGCTGCTGTGCATTCAAGAGCTTAGGGGAGTTTGGCCTTTTTGTCTCCAACTCTGCCTCTGATATGCCTTTCTCTGCTTTCTCTTTGTCGTGTCATTCCTGGTCCTTAATAGAATCTGCTGGAGTGTTGCCATATACCACTTGTTCCTTTCTCATGCTGGCACAACTCCATTTTGCATAGGTTCCATCTTCCTGCCCACGGCTCTCCAGCTCCCTAGCCAAGAAGCAATCATGTTTAATCTAAGGCACTCATGTAGCCTCATGTACCTTGCCACGGAGTCATTATGTGTGTGTATACGTTTGCCAAAGACGTCTGGAAAAAGTTTCTCAGGCTAATAAAAACCACACATGACTCGTTTCTGCCCTTGGAAATGTTTGGGCTTAGAAATGATGCCAGAACTGGCATAGCTACTTGCATCTATGGGGACAGAGGTAGCAAAGAGTTCTGAGCCACTCACTAACCTAACCCTGGAGTGGGCTCAACGCAAAACTTCATGTCTCTGGAAATATTGTGTACTCCTGTGGTTACAAGGCACTGGGGGTACGGTTCATTATTTGTTGCCAAGACAGCCTTAAAAAAATTTCTCACAGATGGCTGAGGAATTAATACAGATGATCGGCTTTCCATCTAATTTGTAACGAACAAAATTGGTAGAGATAATTAACACTAGAACAAAACTGTTATCTAAAATTAAGCAAGTATCAGCTAAGCAACCTGACCTGAGAGTCTCAGCCAGTTGAGTTCCCTGGGAACCAGTCAGCTAGGAGCCTGGTCCATTCCCCTGGGGCCTCAAGGACTCATGGGAAAACAGTTTAAAGTGGGTCAGCAGGCAGATGTGGCTGATATGAACCTTTTGCTCTTTACTTTCTTGACTACAAAGTCTACATAACGCCAAAAGTGATGGTCATCTTTTGACTGTGAGGATGAGGACAACATGCCAGATAGATCCAAAAGAAGAACCCAGCTTCTCTTACCATTTACATGTGGCAGGCCTTTCCAGAGACCTCTTGTGTGGCTTGGAAAAGCAAATGGGCCTCTTTTGGGTAGCCCACTTAGGCTTTGTTTTGCAGCCAAATGCAGTTATTGATGATAAACAGTTCTAGACTCTCTGATAATTTGTAACTAGCAGATGGATAGAAAAAGTAAAAGTAAAACTCATGAGGTTGGAGAGACGGCTCAGTTGGTAAGATGCTCACGTCACAAGCATGTGCACCCTCTCTAGCGCCCGTGTAAAAGCCAGGTGTGTGGTGTGCAGCTGTAATCCCTGTGCTGCAGAGGTGGAGGCAGGAGGCTCCATGGAGCTTGCTGACCATCCATTCTAGCTAAACCAGTGAGCTCTGGATTCAGCAAGAGACTCTGCCTCAAAAAATAAAGTGGAGAAAAGCCGAGGAAAGCACCTAATGTCAACCTCTGGCCTCCACATGCGCCTGTACTCCCTCACCCCATGCACACACAAAAACACATACCTACAAAAAGATAAACCTCCAAGTATATAATATAGATGCACTTATAATAATAATGTTTGATATGTGCATATAACTTCTTAAAACTTATAATTTTGTATGTATGCATAACTTAAAAACTTTACAAAGTTATAATCATGTATATAATTTATTGGTTTACATAGACATTTTCAAACGATAAAATCAATAGGAAATTATAGCTTTTATTCTTCATCTTAACATTAATACAATTTTTTTTTCTGTTAAAAAATTAGCCATTTGTCCAAGATCTATCAGACTGAGGAACTATCAACATAAAATGATAGTCTCTGAATGAAAGCTGGCTCAGGCAGACTCAGGTTCTCCTTGTGTTCATGCACTGCCCCGTGCACATATTATATTAGAAGCTGGATCTCATATCTCATTGGAAAAGGAACCATTGTTAGGGCTAGAAAATTAACTTCCTGGATTTTAAAGTTCAGAATGACAGATATGTTAGAATGTTCGAGGTGAAGAACGCTAGTGAAGTATGAATGGAGTGAAGTAAGGAAGCTTATTTTTGAGTCAAATACAACAGACTTCTTGAACACTCTCTCTCGCTAACCACAAAGCTTTATTTACTGGTGGTATTTAGAACTGTCATAATATGAGGCTGGTAAGTACTCCCTGAAGTAAGAGGAGGTATTTTAGTTTATTGCTGTGTTCTTAATGTCTAGAGGACTATATGGCACAGAATTAGGTACACAGTGCAAAGAGCATGAATACATAAATTGAGGTTTTTTGGAAAGAACTGAGAAAGATGACTGACAGGTGATTAGAAAGAAAGGAAGGAAAAAGGAAGAAAAAAGAAAGAAAGGAGAGGGGAGGGAGGTTGGGGAGAGAGAGAGAGAGAGAGAGAGAGAGAGAGAGAGAGAGAGGTGTAAAGTCCAGGAAGATGAATTAAACCAGTATGGAAGGAAGGCATTTGTTTTGTTTTTGTATTTTTTATCAGCTTGTTTTCCCTGTCTCCTTTTTCCCAATAACGGAACTCTGGACTTCCTTGAGAAACAGCTCCTCTTTCACTTTCCACGTTATGTGAGTCTTGCAGCATGAGTCACGCTCCATCACAGCAGGAGTAGTGAGCACAAATTTTATTTTCAGAAGCAGAGACAATGCTCCTTACTTTATGGCTGCTAGTTAGGATGATGGCATTTCCTAGAGATGGGTGTAGCTGTTTGTGTCTTATTCTGAAAATTAAGTAGGGAAGAAAGGAAGAGTCTTCTCCATCCTTCAGGACACAGGGTGTCTGCAGCTAGTTCTAGCCCTGCCCTTCTCAAGCACTTGAGCAAATCCATTCAACTAAAGAAATGTGGAGCAATATAAAAAAATAGTTACTGTACAAACAAATGTGACAACATTTATCAGATGTTTTAAGTATGTAATTCAATGGCATTTAAGTACATTTGCACTATGGTAAGAAACTCAGTTTTCTGTTTAAGCTAGGGTGCTTGATTTTGTCATTTACAATAAAAGATGTGGTAGGACTGTTTTATTTTTATTACTAGTATTTCATTTTTTATTATGGTATAGGAATCCTGTAGATATTTGAGATACCATTTCATCATCAGATATATATTTTGAAAGCATTTCTCTTGATCTATTAATAGTTTACCAAGTTGCTTTCTTCTTCTTCTTCTTCTTCTTCTTCTTCTTCTTCTTCTTCTTCTTCTATTTTTCATGACAGGGTTACTCTGTATACCCTGACTGCACTGAACTCGATTTGTAGACCAGGTTGGCCACGAATTCACAGAGATCCGCCTGCCTCTCCCTCTCTGAGTGCTGAGATTACAGGTGCGCATCACCACTTTCCTTCTTTCCTTCATCTATGCTGAGAACTAAACCTGGGGCCTCACATGTTCTCAGGAAATGCTCTATAAGCTGATGTTGGCCAAATACTTTTCTTAATACCGATTTGCTAATTTTAATGACATAATTGATGAGTGTTGTTTGTTTTACACAGGGTCTCTCTATGTAGTTTTGGCTGGCCTAGAACTTGCTATTTAGACCAGATTGGCTTTGAACTCAGAGGTCTGCCTGTCTTTGCCTCCTGAATGCTGGGATTAAAGACATGTGACATCATACCCAGCCTATAATTGTTCAGTTTTACATTCCCATCCTCAACTCATTCTCTATGCTAAGAAGCCTTTACCTGTTCCCACATTGCAAAGATACTCTGTTTTCTTCTAGAAGAACTTAGCTTCTAGATCTATCTAGACCCATCTTCTGTGATCTATCTAAAATTAATTTTTATATATGCTGTGAGGTAAGGGATTGAGGTGGACCCCAAACTCTGATAAAATATGGTGGTGGTCTGTGGTAAAGATATCCCCCATTTTTCACTGGCTTCCTTTGCTGCTTTTGTTGAGAATCAAAGACCCTGTGCCTTTTGTTCTATTGATACATTAATCTACACTGATGTTGGCACCACATATTCTTTTGATTGGTGTAGCTTACAGATGGCTCACTGCCCCTGGCCCTTGCAAAGAGCTTAAGCTAACTCAGCATCTTATCAGGTTTTATTTTCCTATTATTAGATAAGACTACCTCTACCCAACAAGATATTGCTAATGTATGCTAAAGTTACTAAGCATGTAATTATATATTGGAACTAAAGAGAAGACGGTATTTTTTTCTTTACACTTATCCACTCAGCAGCATTTCATCCATATCAGCATGGAGCGGCTCGCACATCTCTCCACATCCATATCCTGCCTATTTTGCTTCCTCCGTCTAGAATGCCTTACCTCCTTTTGTCAATCCATTCTTTAGCTAGGCTAGAAAATCAAACCATTTACATATGCATAAAAAGTGTAAAATACTGAAGAATACATTAACACTTATAAGACCTATACACTGAAAGCTGCAAAGCTTTGCTGTGAGAAATTAAAGGAAGTCTTTAAAAAACAAATACGCCATTGTTATGAATGGGAAAACTCAGTATTTGTGCATGTATGTGTATTTATATACGTGTATGATCATGTGGGAGGGTACATACATGTGCATGTGTGTGTGGAGGCCAGAGGTTAACATCACTGAATCTGGAACTCAGCAATTCAGATAACCTGGCTGGCCAGAGACCCCCAGGGTCCTTCTGTCTTCACAGCCCTCTCACCAGGATTGCCTATATACACTGCTGTGGTTAGATTTTACATGGTGCTGGAGACTGAATCAGGTCCTCAGTTTACTAAGGCAGGCACTTTAGGGACTGAGGCATCTCCCTAGCCCCAGCTGGGAATTTTTAAGATGTCACTTACCTCTAAATAGATCTGAAGATTTAACATAACTTTAATCATAACTCCAGCAGTGCCCTCCCCAAATTCTAACCTTTCAAAAGACCTAGAAAGCCAAGCAATCTTGAGACATAGTTGGATGACTTGACTTCAAAGACTTTTCGAGGTCAGCTGTTTACTCTTCCAGGATGCCTTCTATGGCCCTTTGTAGTTTGGGATAATTGCCCATCCCCTGTAGTTTTATAATTTGACCACTGTCATCAAAGGACTTCAGTGAAGTCAACTACCTAAGACTTCATAAGTGCAGAGCCCAAGTGTGTCTATCTTGTTTATCCCTAAGTCCAGAATGCCTAGAAAAAGTGTTGTAAAGTTAAAATACATCACATTAAGTTAAACTTAAGTAATTTATGTAATAATTAGCATTTTAAAAGGAAACTCTGAAAGAACCATCTTCTGCCTGAGAACTACTTAGTCAGGGAGCCAAGATTAATTGATTTTTTTTTTTTTTTTGAGACAGGGTTTCTCTGTGTTATCTTGGCTGTCCTGAACTTTCTTTGTAGACCAGGCTAGCCTAGACCTTACAATGATCTGCCTGCCTCTGTCTCCCAAGTGCTGAGATTAAAGGCATGTGCCACCACGCTCCACTGATTAATTGACTGATTAATTACTTTTGTGACAGGACTAAGAAGATTCAGTGAAAGGCCATACATCCAGGAATATATGAACAGCACAAACTGGACTTGATGGCTGTGTGTTCATATATATACATACATATATAAACACACACAGATACATGGATACATGGACAGAGTTGGGTGGGTAATGAAGGGGGTGGATGTGGGAGTAGATGGGGGAGGGTAAATATGATCAAAATAAATATGATCTCAAAATATATTGTTTGAAATTCTCAAAGAACTAATAAAAGTTGGGCATGTTGGCACATGCCTGTAATCCTAGTCAGAAGCAGGCAGATCACTGTGAGTTCGAGACCAGCCTAGTCTACAAAATGATCCAGGACAGCCAAAGCTACAGAGAAACCCTGTCTCAATGCCCCCTTTGCAAAAAATAAAAAATAAAAAAATAAACTAATAAAAAAGATTAAATCTATGAAATTTAATTCCCAAGAAACTTGATTTCAAACAATTGTTTGAAGTCAAGTTTCTTAAATATTTGTAGTATACTGCCCTGTGATTAAGCCCGCAATAATTTAGATAAATGTAATAATGCAGAAAACAAAAACAGCTTTATACTTTATTGTTGTTTTTATTTATTATATATTTATTATTTATTATAAGAGAAAAATGGAGATCAGTGAAGATTCCTACAAATTGAGAACCATAAAAAATACAGATCAACTTGACATTTTGCAGCCATTAGATAATTATAAAAATATAGTAAACCCCCCAAGTGAGGTTATTTGTATTAATCATATTGCTAATAATAAACAGAATGATACTTTTTAACTTTCTTTAAAGTTATAAAGGAGAAATGATAGGCCAGTATGAAAAGACCATGCCAAAAGTGAAGGGAAAATATTACACCAGAGAAGAAAATGAATAAAATGTGGCTTTTGATCTGAAAGCATTTGCCAGTCTTGAAAACTGTGACTTTAATTTTAAAATTCTAGTGAGCAAATAGGACAGGCAAGAAAAACCATGGTTTTCTTACAAAGCTGATGGTCTGACAGGAAAAGCATTGGGACCCCAACACATTGAGGAGAACCTAGAAGAGGAAGAAGGTGCTGCGTGGTTCTAGAAACTCACAAGAATTCCAGAATATTCCAAGCCTTAACATGGCTGAACTCTCAGGAGCGTGGCAAATCCTCCTGATAGTGGAAAACATTAACTGAAAGTCTAAATTTATTCTGCAAATGATTTTTCAAATATAGTGTCCAAAATATACACCTATACAAAAACAAAACTCACCTACATACAAACTAAGTGTTAGGACTAAAGATCTAGGAAAAACTATAAACAGGAAAAACTTAAAGCATATGCATTTTAGATGACAAGCAACTATACAGATTTTAGATGTATATTTTTAAAGTTTGAATATCTCTGCAGAGATTCAAAAGGCAGGGAAGATATGATCCCAAGTTTGTAAGAGTCTAAAGTAAATTTATTAACAGAGACAGTAACTAAAATTAAAAACCTAAAGGTGGAGCTTCTGGGTTGGTGACTATGTCAGGGCATTATGAATAATGTCCTGAGAAGTCACAGAAGCATGATGTCACATTTTCCATCTAACTAAAAGATTAACATCAACTCTTTGCAAATTGTTTCAAAAGTCAAAAGAGGAGGGCACATGAGGGCATCACAAATATGTTACAAGAAAAAATATTTTTAAATCTCATGAATATGGCCACATAAGTCAATAATAACTAGCAAACAAAAACATAAAAAAAAATTCATGATGGGGCCAGAGAGATGGCTCAGAGATTAAGAGAGCTTCTGATGGCCGTTTTTCCAAAGGTCCTGAGTTCAATTCCCAGCAACCACATGGTGGCTCATAACCATCTATAATGACATCCAGTGCCCCCTTCTGGCATGCAGGCAGAATATTGTAAGATAAAAAAATAAATAATAAAAAATACTTTTAAAAAAGCCTAAGGTTTAGTAGAACCTCACAGACCAGGAAAAACATCTTAAAAAGCAAACAAATAAAACAAAACACCATGACGAAGTGAAAGGAAAGCATGACATAACTTCTAAAACTTGATGTGTTACTAAATATCTCATTCTTTTTGATGCTATTGAAGATTGTTTTGTTAGCTTTATTTCCACATAACTCAAGTGTATAGACTTGATTTTATGTTGGTATTATATCCTGAAACCCTACAGAACCTATTTATTGATTATATATATGTGTGTGTGTGTGTGTATGTATATATATATAAAATGTCACCTCTGAAGAAATAATTTATTTCTTCTTTTCGAGTATGAATGCATTTGACAGCTTTTTTGTTGTTGTCGGTTGCCCTGGTTAGATCCTGCTATAGCACTGAATGAAAATTATAGCACTAGGTCATTTCTTCTTCCTTAGCCTCCTACTGGGAACTGCACCCAGTACTGCATTATTAAGTACACTGTTTGTTGATTGCAGATTTCTCATAGATGTGCTATAGCAAATTGGCAAAGTTCCTCTATGCTCTTAGCATATTGCGTGTTTTTATGATAAAAGAATGCTAGATTGTATCAAATTCTTTTCTGTATTATTGCTATACCAAATGAAAAAGAAAGGCCTGTCATGCAGCGAGATGGACAGACCTCTCTTTTCTTGAAACAGGGATTCATAATGTAGCCCACGCTGGCCTGGAACCCAGTGAGTGACACAGGCTAGAAATCCTCTTACTTTAGCTTCCAAAATGCTGGGATTACAGGCACGAGCCACCATGGCCAGCTAAGACGAGCAAATCGTAGAAAAAAATATGCTAATTAAAAGAAACCAAAAACAGTAGCCTGTGCATGAAATGATTCCATTTAGAGGAAGTGTTTATTAGAATTGGGGCAATATCTATAAAGATAGAAAATAGACTGTGGTGGCGTAGACCTGGGGGGTCAAAAGGCTTGAGTGATAAGAGGACTGACAGTGAAGGGCACAGGGTTCATGGGATGGTAAAAATGTTTTTAAATTGTTCTAAAATTTTTATGTATAATAATATGTGTGTGTATATATGTATCTGTGAATAAATTTTTAAAACAATTTAATTATATACTTTAAACAAATATACTATAGCTATGTGAATCATATCTAAATATAGAATGTGAAAATGGAATGAGGTGCTCACACACAGGCACCAACCCTACACTTCCACAAACATGAGAGCAAGCGCCTCCTTACAATTTGCACCCAGGGCTGTCCCTTTGCTTCCCTGTAGCCCTGCTGTGCTCGCATCCATTCTCCCTTGCACAAAGACCCGCTTTTATTTGTTGTTATTATTATATCGCCTTGCATCAGAAGAAGTCTAAAAGGAGAACATTGCTCATATAATCCTTCATACACACACACACACACACACACACACACACACACACACACACACACACACCCTTCATTAATACAAAGCTAACTAGGGCTTATAACAAATATCTCTGTAAGTAATGAGAAGGGAATGCACTCTTTTCATAGTGGTAACAGAACAAAATGACAGATTTCTTCAAGATTTAATGTCTTGGTTGGTCGGCAAGATGGCTCAGCAAGTAAAGGTACTTGTAACTTAGCCTGATGATCCGAGTTCCATCCCAAGGACCCACATGGTGAACGGAAGGAGACAGATGACTCCCACCCTTGTATGCTGACCTTTGCATATATGCTGTTGCACCACACACACACACACACACACACACACACACACACACACACACCAATAAGCACATATTTTACATTTAAAAAGGATGTAATGTCTTGTTCTTGAGTTGCATTTAGTAGTACCACCTCCAGGGCCTGGCCAGGTTTTAGAGGGGATGGCTGTGATGGCTAATCTTGGCTGTCAACTTGACTGCACCTGGAGTCAAATAAAGTGTAAGCTACTGGGCACTTCTGTGAGAACTTTTCTTAATTAGATTATCTGAAAGGGGAAGACTCAGGCTAAATATGGCCAGCCCAGATAAAAGACGTGGAAGAAAGAGGCTTTCCCCCCATTGGCTCTCACTCTTGCTGGCAAGTTCATCTATCTTATAGCTTGTACATCAGAACCAACCTCTTTGTGCTTCCATTGTAAACTAAAGACCAGCCATTGGGTCATGTCCTTGAAGGGCGTATTAAGCTCCCCAAGCCTCTTCCTAACTCTCACTCCCTGGCCACCATGAGGTGAGCAGCACTGCTCTACTTTGTACTTCCTGCTGTAGCACACTGCCTTCCCACATGGCTAAAAGACGACAGAGCCGAAGGACCACAGACTGAAGTTCATGAAGTCTTAGTCATAAATTAGCCTTTCTTTCTGTTAAGTTGATTTCTTTTAGGCATTTTTGTCACAGTAATGGAAAGCTGACTGACACAGTAACACAACCATAATTATAGATGATAACATATATAATTGACATATGCATATAACATAATAAAAATGCATACATATTGGTAATATTACACAATTATGTACAATGCCACATTTGTGCCAAATTGGGACTGTCTATATAACAGTGGGCCCATAATATTTTCCTCACATTGTGAATCTATAGCCACCCTGTGATGTTCACCCAATGATAAAATTGCCTAGTAATTCAGTTCTCAGAATGCATTTCCATTCTGAGAATCAAGAGCTCACTTTTATAATCACAGAATTGAAAAACTTGCCAAATAAAAATATGGTAAAACCACAGGATGCTTTGGACAAAGCCCAGATGAAACAGAAAGCTTCTGAGCTTTTCCAGGCTCTGCCTTCTGGACACACCTAATGCTCTTAGATTTAATGAGCCGAGGGTCTCCTTGGTTACCTTTCAATGTCTAAACAATGAGCCTAACCTGCTGGGCGAGACTCAGGTAACCAGTTAATATCTGTTAGGATTTTGCTGATAAAAGTAAGGAAAGGCTGGTTGAAAGAGGCACGAAACTGAAGAACATATTCTTCCTTTCTTCACTACAAGCTGTTGATTTGTTACTATTACTTGATATTTAAGAAGATTTGTCTCATTAAAAACCACTACTTACAATACTTAAGTAGAAATTACCAGGCTTGTTAAAATGTAAGTCTGCTCCAGTAGAACTTTATTAAGTACTGAATATCTGCACCTCTTAATATGCTCCCAGAGGATGCCAACACTGGTCCTTATGTATACTTTTATTATGGCTATCTAGGTCACAATCAATAGATATTCTTATGGAGGTACTGAGGCCTTATCCAAATTCAGGATCTCTGGAAATTGTATTCACTAGTATAAATATATATTTTAAGCAATCTTCTGGAGGGACTTGAGAACTGCTGATCAATGGGTTTGAAATGCCCTCTACTTTTTTTTTCTCCGCTCGTTTATTTTCTGTTCTTGAAATCCCAGCACAGGTCCCTCCTGCTTGGTGCTTTTATTGATCCCTTTAGACAAATTCTTTCCCGCTGTTTGCAGCAAGCTCTTTATTATGAGCTAAACACTCTTGCATATAACCTATCTCTCCAGATTTTCCTTCGGGGCATTTTGGTTGTGATCCTAGCTTAACAGCCAAAACACCACTCCAGCCTCAGACTTTATTTTTTAAAGCAAATAATTATTGCCTTCTTGTAGCATCAGTTCCTAGCACAATTCCTGTCTTGTTGATTGTGAGCCTAGCCTGTAACAGCTGAGCCATCTTTTGAGCCCAACTAGCATAATTCTTCACACATGGTGAGTGTTTAATATTTGTTAAGATAATAATTTTGATTATAGTGGATGATTAATTTCTTTCGTGGGTACATGGTTGCTCCTCAGTCTTATGAGGTTAAAAGAACCCCCTTTCATGTTTAAAAAAAGCACTCAAATTTTAAGGCAAAAACTGCAACTTAAAACAATGGCATATTACTTTTCAGATATTGGAAGTATAAGTTTTTTGCTAGTAGTTTGGATTTTATTATAGCAAATGACATTTTAAAAGAATGAAAGGAATACTTTGGATTTATTATGTCTTTTGTCTGTGAGCCTCAAAACACTCTATAGCATCTCTTAAATTACTGTACTGTCCGGCTATAAATATTATATACTCCTTACAAGAGCAAAAAGCTGATGAGGGAGAGTTGTAACCTATTTGGTCCAATCACAGACATCCTAAGAACGCAGCATGAAGAAAGTCAGAGTAATTGGCAGGATGAGGCGGTGCACATGTTTAATCCCTCGAGCACTGGAGAGGCAGAGGCAGGTGATCTCCGTGAGTGCAATTCTAGCCTGGTGTATAGCAAGTTCAAGGCTAGCCAGAGCTACAGTGGGAGACCCTGTCTCAAAAACAAACAAAGCTGAGTGGCCCATAGGTAAGACCTCACAGTATCTCTTGGGGCTTAAGTTATGTGACCTGAAAGGTGCATATTCTATAGAGGAAAGAAAGCCAAGAGGGGAAGAAATTATTTCTATATGGGGGAGGGGGGGCGGAGAACATTTATTTTTTCCTCTGTATTCCTACTTCTATTGAATAGTTCTATGTATTTTAGGGTGTTTGTATTTTTAAAAATGGGGCTAAATGTTGGCCCAGCCTCTGACAACATTCTTACCTATTTTTCAGACCTTATGTTCTCCTTACCTCTATTCTGCCGTTTGCAGCCGAGCAAAAACAACTGCCTGCTGAGATGATTTGGCAGGTTGGAACCCACATTCGTTTCTCAGGTACACTACTGCTTTGAAAATTCGATTTGCCTTGCAGTTCCCTCTGTGTAAAGTGGGAACGGAATATATGTACCACCTACCTCGCAGGATGGATGAAATGACAGAAAACGACTCGTAAACTGCCAAGCACCATACAAGTTGTTCCTTACGACATTTCTTGTTTACATTAATGCAGGAGACCACCACAGTGCAACATAAGTGACAAGCAAAGGGAAGGCGTCAGGGAACCGCCTTGGGGTGGTGCTTTTCCCCTCTGAGCAAAGGGACAGCAACCCGTGTTCAGAGCAAAGGGGAAAAACTACAACTCCCGTGAGGCTTCACCCGCGCCAAATTCGGCTCCCAGGCTAGAAGGAGCCCGGAGGCGAAGAGGGTGGGGCCTGCGCGCGCCGGGGACTCTCCTGAGTGAGTGCCGTGGCGGGCTGCTTAAGGCGACTGGGACACCAGGCGGAGACACACGTGCGAGTGTGGGGCGGGTGACAAGGGAAAGCCAGCTGTGCTGCACCGTTGCCTCAGCGGACCGTAAACGCCGCTGCGGAGACGCCGGGCGCGCGCTCCCGGGGCTCGCGTCGCACGCCTCGGGCACTGGGAACGGCCAAGGCGGGTGGGGGCGGGGGCGGAGCCTAAGGCGGCGCGGGCGAAGGCGGCGACCCAGACATCTGGCACTGTTGTTGTTCTCTCGCCTCACGCCCGCCGCCTCAGTCAGTTCGAGCGTAGCTGGTCTGCTGGGAGGCGGGCGGCTGTCTCCGCCCTCTCTTCCCAGTTCTGAAGCTGCGGCCGGAGGTGGCGCTCACTGAACGCCCCGCGCTTGTTGGTCTCCGATGCCCTTCGGCAAGGTGGGGGCGTCTGGACCTTGGTGAGCAGCACACCTAGAGCGCCCGGACTCGGTTGTCTTCGCCCGCCCCTCGGGCCCTCAAGCCGGCGTGTCTGCCATGGCTGAGAACACAGATGGTGACCTCAACTCTAACCTGCTCCACGCCCCCTACCTCACCGGGGACCCCCAGCTAGACAAGGCCATCGAGCAGTGGCTGCGTTGGGACAAGGTGGGTACCTAATCATCCCGGCATCTGTTCCCTCTTCCTACCCACCCTCTCTCAGTCCGCTCTTTCCGGTACCCACCCAGGGCTCGGCAGGGAGGCTCCCAGGGAGATGGCTCAGGCCACCGCAGGGCTGGTGTTCCTCGGCGATGCCGCTCACCTTATGCAGGGGCTGCCTCCCTCAGGCGGGCTGGGCTGGGCGGGGACGTCTGCAGTAGGGCTACACCGCAGCCTGTCTTCCTCCCCTGTTACTCCCTCCCTTCCAGTGTGTATCACCTTTCGTTATTAAAAATACTTTCATCCTCATTATCTCCATCATTGTAAGTTAGACTCTGCATCCATTTCCTTCCCCGCCTTCTCCCTTTGCTTCCTTCTCTGCAGAACCTGAAAGCGGCTTCTGGTACATTTCTCGGACGTTACTAACCACTCTCTGCTTTGGTCTTTGGTGTTAGTGTGGCGTGTTTCCGCCCTCTGTCGCTGAATGATCGCTGGTTAGGCATTCGCTGGTCTGTTTCACTCTATTTTCTGGTATCGCCTTTTGCTATTGGAAATGACAAGGGCTGCCCTCTTTCATTCCTCTTTTGGCAGTTATTTTCTGGAAGTATCCTGTTCAAAGGTTTATGGTCATAGACATCTTGAATAGTCTAATTATCCTCCTAGAGTCTGCACCAGTACTTCTCAAATCATGACGTTCCAGCAGATTCATCTGGGAATCTTAAAAGGCAAATTTGACCAGCTATTTAGGAATTTCTTAGGAAATTCAGAATTGCTGTTGGCCTGGCCGTGCCATCTTTTCTGCTCTCTACCTCTCCTTGTGCAAGCATGTAGGGTGGATTGGTGAACGTTAGAATTAAAATGCACCCTTTTCACTGTCAGAGGACAAGATAATTGTTTGTTTTGTCAAGTGCAAATGATATAGCTGCTAAAACAGAGAAGGCAGCACATCTGAAACCGATTAATACCCAATTAAGAGATTTGTGTGGCAGTATGTGAGATTAATGTTATACAAAACCCACCTGATTAGCTTTCTGAAACAATTTATTTTAAATTTTTTCCCAGCCATTTTTGCATTCAAGAAGGGTGGCGGGGGACCCAATACTGAATGATCCAGGTCAGCCAGGAAATACCGGTGGTCAGAAAGATAGAGCTCTTCTTGCCCTCAGAAAGCCTTCAGTTAGTAGATAAGGAAACCCAACAAATCAGCAATTACAATAAAGTCTCTGGTCTTCCTGGGTCATATGTGTCTTACATGTTCTAATTATTCTTCTAGAGTCTGAACCAGTGTTTCTGGAACCTAAAAGTGTTAACAGATCATCTGAGAATCTTAAAAGGCAGTTTCTGACCAGACAGCTAGGGTGGGGCCTGGCCGCCAGCCTTAGTGAGCTTCCAGGTGATTGACACAAGCGGTGCTGATCTGTGGGCCATGCTACAAATAAGAGACTCTTTTCTCCTTCAGTATCAGCTTTGACTATGTTTTTCCTAAGAAATGTTGCAGTTGAGTGAATTAATACTTATTGCTTGTGTTATGCCCAAATACTGCTGAGATATACTGAAATGTTTAAGGACTGTAAAATGCATATAAAAATAATGTTACAGGAGCTGGAGAGATGGCTCAGCGATTGAGAGCACTGGCTGCTCTTCCAGAGGTCCTGAGTACAATTCCCAGTAACCACATGGTGGCTCACAACCATCTATAATGTGATCTAATGACTCTTCTGGCATAAAGGTGTACATGCAAAATAGAGCACTCATATACAATAAAAAATATTTTTAAAAAATAATAATGTTACAGCAGCAATACAGGAGGTTGCAGGCATTCAGGTCTTAATGGGAGTTCAAAAGTGAGAGTGATCTGTGGAGTGGGATGGTCAAAGAAGACTTTATGAGGACATGGAATGCACATAAAAAGAACAGGAAAGCCTACAGGAAGGAGAAAGATGAAATAAATGTAGACTGCAATGAACATAAAGAGGATAAAGCAAAGGCTCCCAAATAAAATACAGGGAACAAGTAAGAAGTGCCTTAACAGAAGAAAAGATTAAATAATTTTATTATATATTATTGATCTCTTAATGGAAGATAATGCTTTTATTTGAAAAACAAAGGTTAATCTACTGTAGATTGATACTTAAGTAAACTAGGCTAAGTCCTTGGCCACTAGAATTTAGAGTGAAGACTAAAGTTTAAGTATTTTATTACTATACATTGACAGTACATATAGTCCTGTCTTTTCTTTTCTCCAAGACAAGTTTGTTTTTTTTTCTGTGTAGCCTTGGCTGTCCTGGAACTTACTCTATAGACCAGGCTGACCTCGAACTCACCAAGATCCATTTGTCTCTGCCTCCTGAGTGCTGGGATTAAAGGCATGTGCCACCACTGCCCATCTGGCATACATATAGTCATTTAATACAGACATTCTGAGCTCAACTCCTGATTAATACCAATTAAGGAACCCCGATGATACTGCTAATTTCTTGAATATTGATGAGGCATGTAATATGTAATAAGTTGGTCTCAGGGTACTCTGCTGTTTGCCAGCATTACTAAGCTGTCGTGGCTTGTTATACATTGAAAAGTCTTCATGAAAAAAAAAAAAAGATGTTGTTTGTGTTGAACTTTCTCAATTAGTTAATATTCAGATTTGCTAAGATGGAGAAGAAAGACTGAGAGTCAGAAAGATGGAAAATTGAATGTGTGTAATTAATATATTTGTGTCTGCTGGAGCTTAGGGTACATGGAAAAATCTTTGCAAAGGTATGTGAAAACCAGATTGTAGATGAGCTTTAGTGGCCTTTAGCAAGTAAGAGTGTATGTTAAGTGCTAACAACAACAACAACAACAACAACAACAAAAAATAGTGCGAGAAGATTGTCCTCGCATAGTGGCTCTTGCCTATAATCTCAGCACTTGGGAGGCTGACACATTAGAAGCAATTAGAGTTTGAGGCCAGCCTGGGCTACATAGTGAGTTCCATGCCAACCTAAACAGGGTGAGACTCTTGATTTTATTTTGTTTGTTTTAATCAGATTTTCTGGGGCTGGGGTACGCTTGTGTAGCTGTGGTAGGGCAACTTTCTGTAGGCAGATTTACCAGACTTTGATCCGACCTCCTACTTGCGTCCAGACTTTGGTTTGGTATGTTAGCTTCCCCGGTCTCAAAATGACGTCATCAACTCAAGGTCATAGAAACTGATGACTGACTGAAGAATACTGTTTCATTAACTTGCAGCTTTTTATATAGATGCAATAGCCAAGAGGATTTGTTTCTAATTTAATCATTTGGTAGATAGACCACAGGGAAAGCCAAATAATCCAAAGAGTTTGAATGATCATGAAGCCAAATTACGGGAAGTCAGACATAGCATTTAACAGCATCAGCTTGTAACAAGTAAATGCATCCATTTCTGTGTGGGCCTATGCTACTACTATAACCGCACAAGTCCAGGGGTCAAAGAATTCCTCAGCTTTGCACAGAGAACTCCGCCACCAATATGCTCTTCTCTGCTCTAGGGTAAGGCTCGGATCTCCTTTCTGTTTCTTTCATTTGGGGCTTTCATGCATTGCCAAGTTACAGGCAAGCAGTCCTGGCCTAAAAGCCAGGTTCTTTAGCATCACAACTGTCTGTTGATTTTGTTCCAGTGTGAACTTTAACTCCCTGTAAGCAATTATATATCTAAGATGTTAATTAAGTGCTGGTAAAGCATGGGTGGGTAGGGAGGAGCCCCGGGACAGCGGGCAGATCTGCTCTGCTGATTGCTACGGCAACAGCAAAGGTCCTGTATGCTAACAACAATGAGGAGGCAGGAATTTGCCATGGCAATTTAAGAAATAATAAGTAAAACATTTTGGTCTCAGAATGTAGATCTGTATTAAAAAGGAGTAGAATATGAAGTTGAAGATGGATTAGGCTCATAAAGAGCCTGGAAAATGAAATAAAAGGTATCAGTCTAAGCCAGTGATTTTTTTTTCAGACATTTAATAAAAAGGCTATGAATTAATTGCCCGTGCCTCCTTTATTAGTCAGTCTTACATTGCTATTGTAAGTACCTGAGCCTGGGTAATGTGCTTACTGTAGCAGGGAGGGGCCTAGAGACTCTGGCTAGCTTCAGGGACTGTTTTTTAATTTTGTACTCTGCTGCTTTAGGGTCTCCCCTGGAGGCTGCAGTGTGTGAGTCTTGGGGAAACTTACACAAGAGGTGGTACAGTGATTGGGGTTTGGGCTTCTATGCTTTGTTCCACGATGCTTTCTGCCTTCTTAGTGACTAGTGAAGTTGGGAGTTAATACTGAGGCTGCTGCCCTCTGGTGTTGGGAGTTAATAGAAAGTGATTTATTCTGGTGCAAAGGAGGCAGAGATTCAGCATGAGCTGTTGTCAACAGTCCTGTCCTGTATAGGATCATTTCCACTAAATAATTGAACAAGCACTTGTTTTAGTTACTTAGTGACAAGATATGTGAGAGAAAGAACTTAAGGGAGGCAGTTCTTATTTTGATGTTTCTCTGAGGGTTATGGTTCATCAGGACAAGGAAGGCATGGCAGCAGGAACATGAGGCAACTGGCACATTATGATGCACCAGGAAACAGAGATGGATGCTAGTGCTTAACTTGCCTCTTCCTTTTTAGTTTTAGACTCCAGCCTGTGGAACGATGCCCACATTCAGAGTGCAGGGTCTTCCCATCCTAGTTAAATCTCTCAGGAAATGTCCTTGCTGACATAAACTAAAGGTGTGTTTCCCAGCTGACCCCAAACCCCATCAAGCTGACAAGTTAGACAGCACAGTACTGTATCTTACCAAAGTATGAAATGGTCATATTTTAATGCCCCAAATAGTAAAAATACCATAATATTGCAAATGAACAGTATTTTCTCAGACAAAAAAGCATTTTAGCTTTTAGCTAACCAGAGCTTATCTTGTTGGAAAATCTCTTTGATGTAAGTGGTTTTCTGTTGCAGAGTTTTCTCATGTCATTATTCTCTTTGAAATATTTCGTTTTTATGCAGTAAAAAAAAAAATTAAAACTTTGAATGCCCATTGTGTTAGTTTTACATCACTATAACAAATTACAAAAATGCTCATCTCATAAAGAAAAAGGGATTTACTTGGGCTCACAGTTTTGGAGATCTAGTTTCCAATTAGCTGGCCTTGCTTCTTTGGGCCTGTGTCAAGGCAGCAGGTGGAGCAAAGTTGCTTACCTCATAGGCAAGAAGCAAAAGAGAGAGGGGTCAGAATCCCTCTTTAAGGGAAAACCTCAGTGACCCAAAGACCTCTCACCAGGCTCCACCTCTTAAAGTTTGTACAGCCTCTCAAAAGAGTCACATTGGAGACCAAGCCTTGAACACACAGACCTTTGGACGGCATTCAAGTTCTATACTTTCAATACCCATCAATAAGGTAGTTGGCTAAATTTGACACTCTAAAGTGAAAATAGCACAAATTTATATCTATTAAAAGGACCTCTGCAGAAAGGTATAAATACATTGGTATATATATATATATATATATATATATATATATATATATATATATATATATATTACTTTGTTGTACCAAAGACTTTTAATGTGAGGTCTGTGGTAGTTGTAATTTTGTGATGATACATTATTATATTGTAGTGTTGTATAGTATGACTTTATATACTTGTTTTAGTTGACTAAATTGAACCCTTAAAAGAACAGAATTGACTGTTAGTTATGTAAGTGTAAAGTATATCTCAGTAAGCCCAACTTTTAAAAAAAAGTATACATAAAATTTCTGAAACTAATATTGAAACATGGATAAATCCAGGTGGATAGTGTTTTGCCTTATTACATATGAGTTTGTGGTAAAAAAAAAAATGCCTGGTAGTGTTCTTACTTTCTCTTTATGAAACATTTGAAAAGTAAAACAATGTTAAAGAGTCAGTACTTAGAAAACACCTGTGTTCTTAGTGGCTTTATAGCATGGCTATTTTCATGGCATGCAAATTACCAAGATAGAGTGCTCAGAGTGCAGCTCAGTGCAGAGCCCATTAGTTTAGCATGCACAGGACACAGATTCAGTCCAAGGGCCAACAGTGGACTCATGTTTACCTGGATTGTGGAACACTATTAGCCTTCTTATTTAAAATTTTTCTTTACAATTTTGTAAATGTTCTTTGATATTTGGGGAGATAAGATCAGATCACTTATTAGGCATAAATATGAATAAAATTTTTGTACAGATTACCGCTGTAGCAACTCTCGTAAAGTATGGGATAACTACTTACAGAGCATGAGTAAAACCATACGGGCTTTCTATGTCCGCCCCAGCTCTGAATAATGGCACAGAGACTTACATTAATTTTAATAGCTTTAAGCCTTAGCTTTCTCTTTTTCTCAACCAGCTCTTATAACCTGTGTTTAATCCGTGTTCTGCCACGTGGTCCTTTACCTCTCCAACTTCCTCCCTGTCTCGTAGGCGAATCTTTTTGTGCCGCTTTCTTTCCCAGCGTTCCTAATTCTCTGGAAGTCCTGTCTGTTCTCTCCTACCTTTGCTACAGGTCTTCATTCAAGCAATTAGAAGGTGATGGAGAACAGTGTTTGCAAAACATCAAGACAGGTGATGCTTAACAATACCAAAGGCTGGTCTGTCCTCAGCGCTCTGCTGGTACAGAAATCAGCATTTGAATATATAAAGACAACCTTTACACAGCACAGCAACACATGATAAGGCTGTATTTGCTATAATTTACTATTGATTTGTGTTTTGTGAAGAAATTATAACTTCTGAAAATCTTGTATGCTATTTAGAGTTCAGATAATAGGCACTATTTTCAAAAATTATGTATGATCCTTTTACATTAGACATGTAATATTTTGTTTTGACTTGTTTTCTGACATTGAGATAATTTAAAATTATTTTTTTTATAAAAGGAATTGGATTACATTTAAGTTAACAACAATAAAATTTTAAGTAAAGACATTCAGAGAAACGCCTCCTCTTCCTAGGTATGTACTGAAGGAAGAGCGGAGAATAGGAGCAGAGGACTCTAAAATGCATCTGTAATTTGTCATTTTAAAAATCTGATTTAAATTTAACAGGCTCTTATCATTCAATGAGATAGAAACCATTTAGCATTTCCTGTCTTCTTTTAAAAGCAGAGAGAAATAAATTTGTAATTAAAGTTTCCTAAAAAGGTCTGTGAGAATCTTAACTACAAGTTTGATAACCACCTGAGTCCCTAGGCCACCGCCACAGCTCAGTCTTCTTCATCATAAGCCCACACCTCAGCCTAGAATCAACACTAAATCTAACACTAAATCAAGTGTGATTCCAGCTAGCTCAAGGTTAGAGAACGGAGGTTGGATCCTAAAGGGCACAGCAGTCAAGCCTATTTTAGATTTAAGTACTGGCTGTACTCTGAACCTCAGTTTGTATATAGGTTAAAAAGAGAATTTTTAAAAATGAGAGTAACTACCTCGAACAACCCTTGGGTGGTTTAAAACTTGGAAAATTAGCACTGAGGGTTTTGGTTATTTTGTTGTTTTTGTTTGTTTGTTTGTTTTATCTATTTCTCTTCTAAGATGGCTCCTCTTCTTATGTCATTGAGCGATAATATAAGCTGCATAAAGTCCTTGAATGCTAACACTAGCATTTGAATATCTTGGTATTGGCCACTCTTGGTTATCTTGGTTGTAGACTGTATTGCTGCCAGTCAGCTGAGGGTTATTTTGTTTCAGATGGAAACCATGAATAGGCAACGTGTGATTAGTTCCCTTAATGCTAGCAACCCTGAGCTAGAGTGTTGCTACCCTTGGATCATTTGCTCTCAGGGTGATAGCTCTAGACTCTTAAGTGCTACTAGCCCAGAACCCAGCAGTTGGTGCCTTAACTTTGAACTTCCTGCAGTGGCATTCTCAGTGCCCCAGTGCTTAGCTCCGTTGCATCCAGAGCCAGTAACTGTACAACTTTTCTAGAGTTTGGGTCTTGCCGTTCTTCTCCAAGCAGGTTCTTCACAGTCCTTGACCTGCAGTCTTAGCTCTTCACTGTCTCTTGCTTTCATAGCGCGTCTGTAGTCACAGCCTCAGCTCTCAAAACTCTTGGGATTTGTTCAGGCACCTTCTAGTTGTTGCTCTGAGTATGTCTGGGACTGAGAGCCCAAGCGTTGTCTGCTTTTCCTATTACAAGCTCAGCCTGTGGTTCAGATCACAAGCAGGCAGCACTAGTCAGGTGAGGCTTTATTGGAGCCAGAGCCAAAGTAGCAGTGGGTATGAATGAGAGGAGCATCGCTTATCCTGTGCCATTCACAAGTGTGCAGGCCTTACCTGCCATGGGGGCGCTTTCATACGAAATTTAAGACATCTGGAAGGAGGTGGGACAACTACGGGTAAGGTTATGTAAAGTGACTGTAGAAACTTATCTAAAGCCATTATGGCTGAAAGGAAGTCTCCTAAAGAAAAAGCCTCAGTTATGGTAGCTGCCATGCAGTATCAGTGGTTCCTGCTTTTAGAATGATGTCTATTTGAGGCATCTGTGACTGGTTGGGAGTCTCCCTGAGCAGCCTTGAAGTTTGTAGAGCATACAGGTGTATGTCTGTAATCCCAGCATTTGGGAGAAAGGGGTATGAGGATCAGGAGTTGAAGGCCATCCTCAACTGTGTAGCAAGTCTGAGACTAGGCTGAGCTAATCAGATACGTGACTGGACTTTACTTGGCCTTATAGGAAGCTAATGGTACATGATTTTTTTTTATGCTATTTAAAATTCGTTTTGCTGAAAATACAGAAATGTGATTAGCTTTTATTGATCATATATTCAAAAGCCCAACACTAATCCCAAAATTTCTGCAGTTATATGTGTGATAAATAATTTCATCTTAAAAATACGCTATTTTTATATTTTTGGTTGTGAGCCTGGCCTTTAACGGCTCAGCCATCTCTCTAGCCCCAAAATATGCTATTTTTAATATACTTTGTGTCTTTTTTTTTCTTTATACCTTAATTAACTAAGGCTGGTTTTGTTTGCTTGTTTTTTCTTTTCTGTTTTTAATTATAGCCATCCATTATAGAACCAGGAAGTTCCTTTCTTTCTATTCTTTGTAGTCTAAGAAACATGTAATATATGTACATAGACAAAAACATTTCATTGGCTCCATATTTACTGTGATATGGTATTACGTTATGAGAAATACATCTGTTTTTGTCATGGGTTCTTAGCACAGTGTTCCTAAAACCTTTGGAATTTCCTGAGTTATTGAAGTGCCCTGTATTATTCATAACAACTCCCTTTGATTACATCTGAGTTTATGATCAGGACAGCCTTAGAATAGACTGGTGACCAGAATGACCAGTGGACCTTTCTGCCTCTCACTAACTGCGGACCTCTGGTGAAGGAAGGTCAGGGGGCTAAAAATTGGGCTCTTGAACCGCTGAATTCAGTGTGCTGGGAGGACTACTAGCTAGAGAAGGGGTGCCTCATTCTCCTCCCCCACATCTTGCCTCACTCATCCTTTTCTCCAGTTGATTGTTCCTGAGTTGTATTCTTATAATAAGCTAGTAAACTATTCTCTTGAGTTTTATGAGGCATTCTAGAAAAGTTTGGAGCATGAGGAGCTGGTCATGAGAACTCCCTCTTGTGGTTCTGTAGTCCTTTGTTTAGAAGTGTGAATAGCACAGAATTTGCATTGGCATTACAAAGTGGGGGCAGTACTATGGACTAAACCCTTTAACCTTTTAAAATTTTGATTTATTTTTTTATTAAATATTTTTTATATTTTAAATCCTTTAACCTTTAAGATCTGATCTGATGCAGGAGAGGTAGTGGCAGAATTAAATTAAGTCATGTATACTCAGTTTATAACCAGAGAAGTGGAAAATTGATTGTGGTTGGGAAAGACACTAAACCAGCTCAGGCAGTCCCTCACAAACTAAACTTCTACCTGACCCAGTTCACCAATTAAAGAGACAAATGATGCTGGAAAACAGAGATTTAGTCAATTCATGTTGTTTTAGTTGCTTTTCTATAGCTGTGGTAAACATCATGACCAAAGTAACTTTTAAAAGAAAGTGTTTAATTTGGGGTCAACGTACAAAAGGAACAGATAAAATCAAGGAACTAATAGCTCTAGGTTTAAGTATGTGAAGAATTATGCGTAAGGAAAAATAAGCATAATGAAGCACTCTGGTCAGGGTGTGGTCAGGTAGTTTGTAGCAAAAGCAGCTTCTAAGTGTCTGTTATAACACCATATATTTGCTATCTGAAGAAAAAATCCACAAAAATTTTTACATAATGAGTGATTTTATTTTGTCTTTAAGGTCATTAGTTTATATTTTAAGTTTTTCACGAGTTGTGAGTTAGAACAAGTAGACAGCTAACTTCATAATGCTGTCATAAACCCATTATTTGATTAAGAATCTCAGTAAACAAATGCTTCTAGATTTTTATCCCTTATGTTTAATATTTAAATGAATGTTAAAACTGTACATTAAAAAAAAAAACGAGCTACGTATAGTCAAAGATCTGCGATTCTATAAGTGGTCCTACCTGAGTATAGAAATTTTGAAACTGGTCACACTGAACATGAATTTCATTTCTGTAATCCAAACTTTCATGATAGAGCTTAGTACTCCGCTGTCTTTGCAGTCAGGTCATAGTGTTCATCTGCAAAAGGAAGTTGTATTTCACCATGATCAGAGTTAGCAGTACTCATTGGGATATTGGAGGGCTGCTCACTTCTATAAACTAACGTTACCTTCATTGTTTAGGATTAAAGGTGTGTACTAAGGACTTGTCTGAATTCCAGCAAGCATAGCCAAAACTGCTTGTAGACAGAGACAAGAGGATCAGTTGAACTCAGAAGTTTTTGGTATCAGCCTAAGGAGCACAGTGAAACTCTGGTCTCAAACAAGAAAAGAAAAGAAAACTCATTTTATTTAGTCCACATTTTTCCTTTCAAATCATCTTTTAAATTTATTCATACAATTTTTTTCATGAAGAATATAATTCTAACTTAACCCAGAATGTAATATTTTACTTGGTAAAGCACCATTTTTCATTGAACATCTTAAAAATACTTCTTATTTAAAACCCCCAAAAAACCTATTTTGATATTAGGCCTGGTGGTTAAGACCTGTACTCTCAGGTACTTAGGAGGCTGAGACAGAGGAGCTGAAGTTCACGGCCAGCTAGGACACTCTAGTGGGATCCTCCTTAAAATAAAAGATTTTAAGGAGGGACAGGTGGAGCTTAATAGTAGAAAATTTGGTTTAATCCCTAGTACTGGTACCCAACTCCCAAAAAAAACTATGAGCAATAACCCTAACTTATTAATACTGAACACATCATTTAATAATAGCTTTTAATTAGGCTTCCCCCATTTCTCTTATTTTTTTAAAATGTTTTATTAGTTCTTTGAAGTTCATGACATTGTGAAAATTAGCCAATAGGGATGAAGCTTCCATCTCAATACTAGCTTTATTTCTCCATATTCTATGACTCAAATATGTCTTCAGTAATAAAGTCTATAAATAAATCAAGGACTAGGGCTTAAACAAGAGCAGTGATAATAGCCTATAATGTTTTGGGGTCTGTTAAGACTTCAGTGGCCAACAACTCTAAATGTAACCCATTCCTGGCACTGGACTTTAAAAGGTTTATAAACTGGCAAAAATTGAATTTAGGGTCTAGTACTGCTACATACGTATGATAGTTCAAAGGGTTGCCAAGTAATTTCTCATGGATTCAGTGTCAGCACTAACACAGACTAAATCCCAGACCTGAGTCATTCGAGTAGCCTGAAAATTGGGCTAAAATGAACTTAGATTGCTGTTGATTTCAGATGTCCAAGAAAAGAAAAATCTATATAGGGGGAAGTGCATTTATCTTTGTTCTTGTTGTTTTAAGAAAGGACCTTAGGTAGCCCAGGGTAGCCTTAAACTTACTCTGTAGCCAAAATTGACCTTGAATTGCTGACCATTCTGCCTTCAGTCTCTCATGTGCTTGGACTGCAGCTGCAGGGCTTGGCTTCAGTAGCAAATACCTTCATTGCAGGCCTCAATTTGTTCCTATTAATAACATTGCAAATATAATATCCAGTGTAGAGTCAACCAGACCCATAAAGAAACAGGTCAACATAAAGAATCACCCACAGGAACAAATGTGCTATAAACTGACTTGTAGAGGTGCTTTATGCTAGATTATGATATACAGGCTTAAAAATAATAACTGTTATTGCCAAATCTAAGAGGTCAAAAAGAGAAAATTGAAAGTTAGGCAGAGAAGTGAAAATAATGCAGATGCTTATATTTTTTTAATGTAAGGTCTGATTTTGAAATAATATAGAAAATAATACCAAAACTAAGGCTTCAGTGAACAGATTTAGTAAAATTCAGAGTTAAAGAGACTATTAGTAACCTGCAAGATAGGGCAGCTGCACGTATTCAGGATGAAGCATGTAGCAATAGGATGACATGACTAAAGAGAAAGTATGGGTTTCAGGTCTGAGACAAGAACAGAGCGAAAAGTTCTCAGATCCATTTGAAGTCACCCAAGGAGAGGAAAGAGAATAGACCGGCAGCGGTTTGTAGCAGGGAGACTTCTTAAACTGATGCATAGCACCAGTCTATGGATTAACTCTGGTATTGGTGTATTTTCTAAGCTTCTCTCTAATTATACCTAATTATGTTACACTAAACAAGGGGGAAAGAAGAATAAGACCATCAATAAAGCACAGTTATATTTTAGTTGTATTTCATGCATATATGTATATCTATTTTACAAATCTGGAGTCATTACATGTATGATTTACAAACATTCCTAAGATGTCCTGAGTGTCTCATATATCATTAAAATTTAATAAGAGTTTGGATATGATATTTGAATGTACTATTGTGCTTTTTATTTATGTGTGTGCATATGTATGCTTGTTGACATTTATTAGTACATGTGTATTTTTGGATGTTATGGATACATCTGAGTTTGGTGGCCAGACGATGACCTTAAGCATTGTCTTCAGTAATGTTATCCACTACCTATGAATCAGGGTCTCCTGCTGCCCTGTCAGGCTGGCTGGTTGCCCATTGAGCCCCAGGTAGCCTCCTGTCTCCCTCCCATTACGAAGATTAAAAGTGCATGCTAGCAAGACCAGCTTTTTGCACTGATGCCTGGGATCAAACGCAGCTCCTGGTGCTTGGGAGGAAAGCACTTTACCAACTGAGCCATGTCCCTAGCCCCTTGTCTTACACTTTTTATTTAACCAAGTTAGCACTATTTTAGTGAGTATCCTTATAACCAAATCTTTGGTGTGTTTGCTTTTGTTTTGTATGGTTTTTGAGACAGTCACATGTAGACTAAGCTGGCCCTGAACCAGACCAGCTATGCCACTGAGGACACATAACTCTTACATACATCCCTGATTAATCATACTTCTCTCTAGGGATAAGTTTCTAGAAATAGAACAACTTGATCAAAACTGGTAAAGGCTAAGTATCCTTTACCCCATGGGATAAGCAGTATTTTAGATATGTTATTCCTTTTTAAAAATTAATTTATTTATTCATTTTACGTACTGACTGTAGCCCCCTCTTTCCTCTCCTCCTGGTTCCATCCTCCCTGCCTCTTCCTCCAACCCCCCCCCACCCCCCATTTCTCAGAAAAGGGAATTCCCCCCTCCACGGGAGGCAACCCCACCAACGGAAGTGATCAAAAAGCAGGCAACAGTTTGGGGTTTTATAGGCACTTTGTGCAAGTTGTATCTTTCAAAAATAGCTGGGGCTATTTACTTGCATTATCTCACATTCTTTGTATCTCTGATGACTTTGACAAGCCTCAGTTGAAAGTCAGGATCTATGTTCTCTCAGAACCTGGGTGAGTCTTTGTCACAGTCTCAAGAAATAACAGGAGCAGTGGGAGTTGCTTGCCTTCCAGGCCTAGGCTGGGAAAGATAGTGCAGCTGCTCCCTGGCTGGCTTGCTCTTAGGACACTTACCCTTAGAACCCAGCATGGTGAGGAAGCCCAGGCTCAGGAGTGTCTTCTGCAGATGCTCCATCTGACAGCCTATCCTAGCCACCAGCCATCACTGCCAGATACACGGCAGGCGAGCCTGGAGTTGTCTCGGTAGCCAGATCTTTTGTCTTTCAACAGAGACCTCAAACATTTCCTGCCCACAGAAACTGTGAAAGTGGTAAGTGATTATTGATTTAGGCCTTTACATTGGAAAGATTGATTTTCCAGCCAAAGTAAATTCCTTCCTCCATAGCACTGTTCTTTAAAACTCTTAAAATTAAATCAAGAAATCATTTTCATCTAAAAATTAAAATCAGATGAACATGGTATCTTGATTTAATTGCATTTTCTGAGTTACTGTAAAGAGACAGTCGAGCAGGGAGAAAGTGGCTGGTGTGAGAGTGGCTATCATTCCAAACTCAGAAAACCTAATACTGAAATCATTATCCTTCCACTTCCAGCGTATTCCCCCGCCTCCGCCAACATTCCGTTCATACTCACTTTCCCTCTACCAGGTCAGACATTGCTTCCTTCAGCTTTAAAACTCAGACTAAATACTGATATGTCACCCAGTGCCTATGCTTAGTCTGTGGAAACTGCCCTTTTACTTGTCTTTCTACCTCACTACATATTAAGCTTTGTAAGGTCCTCTTACTTCCAATGGTATCTTCTATGTGTAGCACATAGTATGTGTGTGGTAAATAAGTATTTTCACTTAGTTTTAACCATCTTACTATTTCATGTGTGTGGGTGTTTTGCCTGCATATATGTCTATGTACCACAAGCAACCCTAATGTCCAAGAAGGTCAGAAGAGGATATCGTGTCCCCTGGAACTGGAGGTGTGAACGACCTTGTGGATGCTGGGAATCAAATCTGGGCCCTCTGCAAGAGCAGCCAGTGCTCTTAACCACCGAGCCATCTCTCTAGCCCTGTTCCTGTTTTTCATACTGCTGGTGATCAAATTTGGGGTGTGTATGTACACTAAGCAGGCACTCTGCCAGTGAGCTACATCCCCAGGAAGGCTTTAAAATACAATAAATGACGTTTTTAACTTTTCACACTAATCTTTCCCTACCCAATATTATGCTTAAGTGGTAACAAAGTTGTTTTTTAAAACTTACTTTTCAGTCTTGGTCTAGTTAACATTTTCATTTCCTGGATTTCATTTTTCCCAGTAAATGATTTTTCAAGTAAATTTTGTTTTATATGATGACTATAGCCATCCAAGCTTTGTATCTAGGACAATTTAGTAATGCTAATTTGAGCAGTTTTTTTTTAAAGATAGGGGAATTAAATTTAGAATTATACACAGATTCTTTACGTGGGGAAACACTTCTTTCACAGGATTATATTTGGGGCCACTTCTCTGGGAATCCTGGGTGTGGACCTGGCCAGTGTTTTTTGTAAAGCTTGCTTCAGTTGGGGGAAACATGACTGTTTTGAAGCTAATAAGCAGTCATGTGACTGGATCCCTGCTCTTCTCCAGGGCTCTGGAAATGGATCTCTAAGCTGGCTGACCCTCACAAGTAAATGTCAGCCGTGTTCACCCTTCAGGTTTTCAGACTGCAGCTTCTGTTTCAACTTCTCTCTAGACATAAACTTTGAAAATTCCTTGTTATTTTATTGACCTGGTATTTGTTGTTCAAACACAAATCTCTGACAGAGATATTTAAGGATAGCATTTAAAGTTTTATAATTTTAGACATCCTGAATTATAAAGGGGTTTTGTACATAGGCTCCCTTTAATGATAACAATTTCAAGACTTGGGATTGTTAATTGATGCTGTGTTCTCCAGTATCTTTTCTAATCTTCTAAATGACACAGTGCATGGTTTAGGTTGTTCTCAAACTCTTAGATCTAATACTCAAATATCCTTAAGTAGATTTAAGTGACCAAATACCTGACAAGAAGACTTTTATTTTGTCTTACAGTTTGAGGCAATCACACCTCTCATGGTAGAGAAGGCATGGCAGCAGGTGAAGGATTGTATTGTATCCACAAACAGGAAGGGGAGGGGGTGGGGGGGAGGTGCTCAGCTTCTTTCTCCTTTTTAGGGCTTCAACCCATGGGATTCTGCAGTCTACATCCGGCTAGGTATTTCCACAAGTAAACCTTCCTGAGCCCCCTCTTAGATACAGCCAGAGGTGTGCTTCCATAATGATTCTAAGGTCAATCAGGTTTGCAGTAAGTATTATCCATCACAGGTGTGGAACAAGACTTACAGGTAAACCCAGGGACAAACTTGTTTACTTTATTTAATGTACTTTATATCCATTTATATTTATTACATATGAACAGTGCAAAAAGCCCTAATTATGGTCATAATAGGTTCAGAAAAGCTTAGACAAGTTCAAATGGCTTTTCATATGTAAGTGAATATAAATACCTTCATTTGTTGGCAGAGTTGATATGAGCTTTCTTCATACCTATGCAAGTTTGTTAAGTTACATGTTAAAATAAACACTTCCATGCACTTAAACTATCTTGGAAGAGCCTCTCCCTCCCCCCCCCAGTGGTATAGCAACTAGTAAGGTGCCTATGCTGCAGGAAACAAATCCTCACTTATGTACCTATAAGGAAGGAGTCCTAATGAAACTCATTGTGTCACCAAAAGTAAATTAAAAACATAAGTGTAGACTGAAAGTAGGAGACAGGCTGAAGGATCAGTGCGAGTAGAATAGAGGGGTGAGAGTAATGGGGGTGAGGGGAGAATACTGTGGAAATATGTGCATGCATGAAAATGTCATAGTGATATGCATTATATAATTAATATATGCTAATAAAACATAGAAAACTAATACCTACAAAAGATCACTTTCTTCATATTTGCATTTGGACCTAAAGGTTCTACAAGTATTATATAAATAATCCCTTCCTTTTCTTCATTTTAGCCATATAAAGATGCAACAATCAAACTGGGGATGGTGGTAAATGACTTTAATCCCAGCACTTGGGAGGCAGAGGCGAGTGGATCTCTGTGAATTCAAGGCCAGTCTGATTGATCTGCATAGTGAGCTTTAGGCCAATCAGAGCTACACGATGAGACTCTGTTTTAAAACAAACAACCCCCGCACCCCCGAGGGTATGCTTGTGCTTAACAGTTGCCAGGGGGGAGAGTCTTCTTAGTGTGGTTCCTAGAACTTGCCTGTGCTCCTATAAGTAACCCAAGTTAAAGTCATCAACCTGGACGTGGGTGGAATCATTTCTTTGGTCTACCATTTCTCTCCCTATCTGGGCTGAATAGAAATAGACTTCTCAGGAAATGATGCAATAAGGGCAGTTTGTGAGATGAAAAATACTCATATAAACTCACAATAATAGACTCACCCATTATGAATACAAAACTAGTATTGGTAATAAAAGATAGGTTCTATATAAATGAGATATCCAGACAGTCAGGACTACAAAACATAAATATCACTTTCTCATCTCAGTTTCCACTTCTGATATTCCCTTCAGAGAAAATGGGTATTTTTAATCTTTTCTCTTTTTTTGGATGGAATATGTCTGCATGGTATACATGTAAGCTTCTAATTAAAATACTTTATTATGTTTCTGCCTGCCTTTTCATTTTCATTTATTATATCTGAGATATACATGGAAGTTATATTTTAAAATAATTTACCTGTATTACTTTGGGTCCTTATTACATTTATTGACATCATGGTTATTGGAAAATTTTTCAGCAACAAAACACAATTTCAAGCCCTGGTGGTGGTGGTGGTACACACTTTTAATCCCTGCACTTGTGAGGCAGAGGCAGAGGCAGGCAGATCTCTGAATTCAAGGACAGCCTGGACAGCCAAGGCTACCCAGAAAAACTATTTCAATTTCATTATCTGAAAAATAGAAACTATTTATGACTACATAGCTTTTAAGTTTTTTCCAAGTTTGTAACACCATGTGATTTTGTATCTAGCTATTAAGTAATAGAGACCTCAGAATTTAAAATAGACCTTAGGGCAGGAAAAATGGCTCAGCAGTTAAGAGCACTGTCTGCTCTTCCAAAGGTCCTGAGTTCAATTCCCAGCAACCACATGGTGGCTCATAACCATCTGTAATGAAATCTGGTGCCCTCTTCTGGCATGCAGGCAAAATACTGCATATGTAATAAGTAAATAAATCTTTAAAAAATTAAAATAGACCTTTAATGCCTATTACCATAATTATTTAATTTTCGCATACAGCTTTACTGTGTTTAATACATCATGATTCCTTATCGATTTTTCTTTTCCTCAAACTTAACAGCTTTTAAAGAAACAGGAATTGCATTAGTACTGGATCTGAAGTTTGTAATACAGAGGAGAAGTTTTAGGTCGGTCCTACTCTGATTTTGTGAGCCGTTTAACATCAGGAAGTATATTCAGTCAGCTCATAGGTATTGGTGGGTCATTTGTATTTTTGTATAGCTGTAACAAAAAGGATGCCATTTCACTTTTGTACCTGGAGTTGAATGGTTTTTTGTTATTAACCTGTTCTGTACAATTATACTTAGAATTAGGCCAAATGTTCAACCAAATGTGTTCAAATCCTACTTAAATGCTGGCTCAGTGCTCCTGGCTCCTTCTGTGAATCTTACTTTCCTCATCTATGTGGTAGTTATAATAATGCTGCCAGCAAGAACGCAGCATCGAACATTCTGGTGTCCATAATTGTGTAAAGGGAAAGTGTTGCTTCAGCCCAAAAATCTGTGGCTCAAAAACATATGCAATCTAAAGTTTGATGCTTCACTGCAGTTACTCTGAAAAGACCATATCAACTTCAGTCTCACTAATTCTAAGCCAGTACTTAGCCTCTGCACATAAGAAAGGCCACTCAGGTTTTGCTGTAATCTCCGAATGTTAACTGTCTTCAGGTCATTTTTACTTCTTTCAAATCTTATGATACCCTTGGTACCTTAGTTTGATAGTAGCGTAGATAGATATTCGTTTGTTTAGGTTTTTCTCCTAATAGCTATTCATATTTTTATACAGGCTTTGTAAATGTTAGTGTATGTCATTTATAAAAAACAGAAAATGCTTGAATCTAGGTTTTACACATACATACCCTTCAGTGTTAAACAGATTAGAATCTCATAGCCAGGTATGGTGGCACTTACCTGTAATCCCAGCACCTGAGAGGCAGGAGAATCAAGAGTCCAAAGCCAGCCTTGCCTACATAGTGAGTTCAAGCCCAGCCTGAGCTACATGAGACCCTCTCTCAAAAAGTAAGAAAATTCAGTTAATAGGTTTACCATATCATATTAGTTTGCCCACAGACTCTAGTTAACTCTAATTTCTACTATCGCCAGAAACTGTTTGGTTTAAATTATGATTTGATGATATTTTTATGCACAAGTACAAAGTTTTCTTAACATTGAACACTTTCAGGTGCCTTTGTTTGTAGTGCTGAGTATTCATTAACATTATATAAGCTATCGATGTAGAAAATAAAAGTAGTACAGATTCAACTCATAGTAACTTTGAAGAGAGAAACTATGTTTCACTTTTTTAAAAAAATATTTAGTCCTCCCATAAAGAATCTAAAAATTCCATTTAGGCATTCTCAAATTTTTATTTTAATTTGGGATCTACTGGTCTTTTTGTTTGTTTGCCTATTTATTTCTTTATGCTGGGAATTGAATCCAGAGCCCTGTACATATTAAAATTCTAAATGTGGATGTTGACATGCCTTATCTTTCAAGCCATTTTTACATTTTAATGAAAATCTAACATGACACACTTGACACCTAAAATCTTATGGTCAACTAGTGCTATAGATTAGTGTAATGTGGTTTTTTAAAAAATAGTGAAGTGGGTTGTTGGTTTGTTTGTTGTTGTTGTTGTTTTCTTTCTTTCTTTTTTTCTTTCTTTCTTTCTTTTTTTTTTTTTTTTTTTTTTTAGTTTTTGAAACTGGGTCTCATGTGGCCCAGTCTGGCATCAAGGCTCCAGTGTAGTGAGGCTGCCCTTAGACGCTGAGAGTCTGCTGGCTCTATCAAATATTCAATAGAAACACAAAGTAACTAATTATACTTGGTCTTGCTGAAGTCTAGGAAGGAGATAGGGAGCAATGGCTAGGGAAAGTAGCATTTGTTCTACCCATCCAACCATCTTGTCACCATTAGCCTCCATCCCCTGCTTTAGTACTTGGCTTTATAGAATTCTGTCAGAACCAAGCTAAAGATGAGTTACTGTTTGGCAATATCGATGAGAACTAATACCATTAATGGGTTATAGGTATGTGCCACCATGCCTGGCTTGTCTGCATTTGAAGAGTTAGTGAAGTAGGTAATTGGTAGGTGTGTTTGGATAGCACTTGTTCAATAGTTTACCTGTATATTTAAACCTTAATATCGACTCTAACTTACAGAACATTTTATCCATAGCTTTTAAATTTAAGATAATAGAAAAATAGATATATATAAATTTCCTTCAGTAGGGCCTGGCTCTTTTGATGATTCAGCAAGTGGAAGTATTTTTAATTAATAATATATACCATTTAAAATATATATGTGTTTATGTATGTGTATATATGTATAAGTAGTACTATTTTTTATAGTATATATTCATTTTAATAAGTATCTTTGAAATCTAGTGAACCAGGCTTATGAGTCTACACTTTGGGCCCTCAGGCCTAGTATTAGCACTTTATGTTCCCAGTTAGATCTGCTTTTCCTTTTTCTTTTTTCTTTTTAAAATAGAACCCCAAAACAAAAGAGCAGATTGAAAATCTCTTGTGGAATGGGATGACCAAGGAATTGCGTGATCGTCTATGTTGCCGTATGACTTTTGGAACTGCAGGTCTTAGATCTGCCATGGGGGCAGGGTTTTGCTACATTAATGACCTTACAGTAATACAGTCAACACAGGCAAGTATTGCAAAGTAGTGTGTGTGTGTGTGTGTGTGTGTGTGTGTGTGTGTGTGTGCGCGCGCGCGCATGCACGTGTACTTTTCTCACTCTATTGTTTTACTTTATAAATTTGGTAGTACCCTTCTTTTAAAAAAAAAACTGTTTTGTTCAGGATGGTAGTCTCATAAACAAAAAGGGCTGGGTGTCGGGCACACCTTTAGTCAGCACTCGGAAGGCAGAGACTGAAGCTGAGGGAACTGTGAGTTTGGGGACAGCCTGGTCTACATAGCAAGTTCCAGGCCAGCCAGGGCTACATAGGGAGATGGTGAAAATTCTGTCCTCTAGAGCCTTGAAGTAAGAAGCAGTTTCTCTGGTTCTTCTGAATATACTTTGTGACATGCCCCTTTCCCCATACTGTACCCTCATCCCCTACCCTTTTTTCCCCTCTCTTGTGTTTTATGTATTATACTGGAGTTGTGGTTACTGCGTTGGTACTTCTGTAGTACTAAATGTGTTTGCAAATCAGAGAAATGATTGTCATCTCACATCTGTGGGTCGAGCTGTATTGCTCCCTCATTGATAAGTGTGGTCATAGACACTAAAGCCAGTTCCGAGTCAATAAGCAGCACACTCAACATGAAGAGCAGGAGGCTTTCAGGTTGTACAGTGCAGACGCTGAGGCTGGCTCGCAGCTCAGTGGTCATGCACTCGCCTAACCTCAGTGCTGAAAGGGAGGTGGGGCACTTAGAGTGGAAGCTTGCTTGGGAACTAATCCTCTGTCTGTTTGCTTCAGGGGATGTACAAATACCTGGAGAGATGTTTTTCTGACTTCAAACAGAGAGGCTTTGTTGTCGGCTATGACACTCGAGGTCAAGTAACTAGCAGCTGCAGCAGCCAGAGGTACAGTGACTACGAAGGTTATGTTGTAAATGTTTAACGTTTTCCTCTAGTGGTACAGGTTCTGAAACGAGAGACCTTCATATAGAAATGGGATCCCATGCTATTGTTTAATGTATGTTTTTCTGAATCTTGAGAACAATTTTAGCTGAAATAGAAGTAAAAAAGCACTTCAGAGATAAGCTTTAGATTTTATATAAGTGTAAAATCTTAAAATATTGGAAATTCACAGAATAATGTCAGTGTTTACATTGCAGGGAGTATAGACATCTAGTAGGGGCAATTAGGAAGCTTCTGTTGTCCCTTGGACCTTTTTGTAAATTGGTAATCATGATACTTTTTAATGGAGTTTATTTGTTTCATTGTCCTCACTGTTGCCTTTTACAAGTTTCATTTCTTAGTTTAAAACAGCAGTTACCACCAAAAGATGAGTGAGAAGTAAAGAACTGTAATGTTAAAGATCTTTTAGTTTTCTTATTTGTATTTGGAGGGCTAGGAGTTTTGTTTGTTTGTTTGTCTGTGTATGTGTGTCTGGGAATGAACCTAGGGCCTTGTACATGCTAAGCTAGTGTGTTACCACTAAACTATATCCCTAGCTCCTTGAAGGAAAACAAACAAATAAACAAAACAGCAGCAACAACAACCGAAAAAAACCTCTTACTTAACAGTTTAAAATTGGAGCATCAAGCTCAAATAATTAGCAGTGGTAAGAATTGGTTGACTGGGCATGGTGGCACATAAGGGAAGCTGAGGCAGGATTGTTTGAGGCATACCTCAGTAATAGTGAGCTCCAGCCAGCTTTGGCTACCACAGAAGATCTTGTTTCAAAATTCAGAATAATTCTGTTGTAAAACATTTATTATACAAAAGGCTTGCTTACTAAAAGTATGGGAAGGACTAAGTGAAATCTCTCTTTATATTTATAGGCTCGCTAAACTCACTGCTGCAGTGCTGCTGGCTAGAGATGTCCCTGTTTACCTTTTTTCAAGATACGTTCCCACACCTTTCGTAGTAAGTATGTTGTGACAGTGATCACTCAGCTGGTTGCCCTTCAGGGGATTTCTTAAGTCAATTAGAATCTTACAATTGAATCTTAGAATTCAAATCTCCACCATATATATGTCTCGTCCAACGACAATCCAACCAAAGGAAGGAAAATGCTTTTGCTTTGAGCCTCATCTATACAAGTTGACCAGCCCATAGTCATGGCAAGGTGTTTTAATGGTCTTCTTTCAGAAATTGATTTATCAGGACAAAAATGACATGTAGACTTGAAGACACTATTAACAGACTGAGGTGAGGTTTGTGTACATTTCCATCTGAGAGTTGAAAAACAGACAAATAATGACCAGACACCAAGAGACTTTTAAAAGACTGATGTGACTGGTCACTGACCTGATGGATCTGTTCTATACATAGTGATTTGGACTAAAGATCCACCAACCACATCTATGCTTAGTGCAGTTAGTGGATCATGTCCTGGCTACTGTGTTACAGTTACAACTGGTGTATGTGGTCTCAGATGTGAAAGTGTTTAGGAGACTGGTGCTACTTGACAAAAATGTAGTAGAAATGGGAGTATGTTGACAGTACAAAACAAAGACTAGCTTAATGACAAACAGCAAAACTTATGAAGTAGAACTAAGCCCTACTTTGAGGGAAATTTGTCAATTTAATGAGTGTATTAGCTAAAGAAAATATTTTAAAATACTCAGGTTGTGCTCTAACAATGTTTATGCTAAAGCAGGTTAAAAAGAATGAAATCTAAAAAGTATGAGAAAAATAAGGACATAAACTATTTGTAGTAACAAAAGACAAGACTAGGCTGAAGAGATGTCTCCAGATGCCAAGCCTGGCAACCTGAGTTCAGTCCCAGGTCTCACATGGTAGAAGTAGAGAGCCAACACCTGGAAGTTGTCCTCTACCCCCACACTTGTGCTGTGGCATGGATGTGCCCCAAAATAACTAAATAAATGTAATTTAAGATTCACTAATAAAACCGTGGAAAGAGTGCTGAAGATACAAGACACAAGCAAAAGGAGTGTACAATACATACAGTAAAACTAAGATAATCATAGTATCCTAATTCAAATAGATGTGCAGACTTAGGTGAATAGCCAACTTCCTAGAATAACAGTTGATACATCAAAGCCAATAAGAAATAATAACCTAAATAAGACCTATAATTATTCAATAAATTTAACTGGTATTTTAAAGTAGTCTCAAATGTAAAATAACAAGTCTAGATGATTTTATGTATAAGTTTATCAGACATTTAAGTAATGAATAATGTCTATACATTATTATTCTATTGAGGTTTTGGAAATTAGCAACTCAAAGAATGGAAGAAATTACTTTTTTTTAAGTATGTGAATAAATAAATAAGTAATTAGTCCAGTGAATAATAGAAGCTAGAAAGGAGCTGGGACTGTAGGTCGGTGACAGAGCATTTGTGTCATGTGCATGATGCCGTCTCTGTTCCTCTCCAGTAACGAGCGTGTGGGGAGCAAGAGCACATGTGTAGAGCAGGAAAGATTCCAAAAACAGAAAAGATTGTGGCATTGGGGGGGGGTGCCATTTCCAAGTACCATCAGTGCTGATGTGTTGGCTTTCCTGTCTTATCACAGGTAGACTTGCTGTAGTTAATAAGGAAGGTCTTTTTTAGCAATTGTAAATTCACACCCTTTTATCACCATGACTTCAAGTCAAACGTTGCCTTCCTTGCCTAAGTGTAGCCAGAATATCTTGGAGGAGGGACCTCTGATTGGGTGTGGGTTTTGAAAACTGTTTCTGGAATTGAGTCAAGGGAGTAGACTAGTATGCTCAGACCTGGAACATCTGCCCAGTCCCCTCCCCTCTCCTCTCACCCCCACCTTTTATGGCTTGGAGAGTGGTCAGGGTCATGGTGGAAGCATCCAAGGAAGACAAACAATAGTTTCTAAAGAGAGAAAGAAAGTTGAGTTGACACTTACTCAACATGGAAGCCACAGAGTTTGTGTAAAGATCTTCAAACTAGAGAGCAAAAGACTCTGAGTCTTCTACCTAATGACTGTAATGTCAGATAAAACCCATGTAAAGTGTGATGGATCATATGGCTTCTGAATGTATTTTGACTGCTAACTATTATAATTGTATTTACCATTCATATCTCCAGTTCCATAAAGTGTCTGACATGTAGTATTTACTAAATATTGTTGTATAACAAAGAATAAGACATTTTTATACCAGTTAGCAAAAGGAAACTGAGAGTAAAGTCCAGTCAAGGTGATAATTGGATGGTTGTTGAACTGCATATGTTAGAAAAGGATCTTACCCATTAAACCTGCAGCTGATGAGATCCTAAATTATTGATATCTAAGTGCCCTCCTCTATTATTTAACCAAGTACTGGTCATGTAAATTGCATGAATGTCTAACAAGCAAAGTGGAAGAATGCTGCTCTGATACATTTTTAAATTTTCTCAGCCATATGCAGTTCAGGAGCTCAAAGCAGTTGCAGGTGTAATGATCACTGCATCTCACAACCGCAAAGAGGACAATGGATACAAGGTAAGCCTTGGACCCTAACCTTTGCCTATTTTATAGCTCCCATTTGAATAATATGTGCTAGGTATATTTTCTACACTGAGGAACAAATACCAGGCATTGAAAACAGATAAATCTTTGAGGCTGGCTCTCACAGAATGTGTACCTCCAATGGCGCTTACTGGTTCCCAGGGTGTGCGTGTTACAATGGCCTCCTCATTGGGGCTTCTGTTTTCCTTGATTTCTTCATCCCATCCTCTCTGTAATTTCAGAAATCAAGTCATATTGCATATCAGGAAAATGAAAAGTGAGTGAGAAAAGTCAGGGAAATAGTTCCTTGACCTCACTCTCCCTCTTTCAGATCTGCTCAGGCTTCTCAGTGGCCACAAGGCCCACTTGCTACATTAACCTCTCTGACAAAGCATCAAAAGTAGAGTGGCACAGATGAAAAGTAGCCTGAGAGGTGCACATGGAAGGCACATGGCGCGGTGCTGAGCCCCCGTTTCAGGCTTCTGGGAGATGAACCCATGTTCATACATTTTTCTTTTTGTTTGGGAGGACTCCAGACACACTGAGTTCTGTTTTAAGTGGGAGAAAGAGTTAATATTGGTCTAAGATTTGGGGCCCCCTGGGAGGTGGTAACACATGCTTTTAGTCCCAGCACTAGGGAGGCAGAAGCCGGCAGATCTTAGAGTTCAAGGCCAGCCTGGTCTACAGAATGAGTTCCAGGACAGCCTGCCAGGGCTACACAGAGAAACCCTATGTTTGGGGGTCCTGGGGGGGGGGTCAGGGGAGGAGATTTGGGGCCTGGCCCATTCCTGGAGGCAGGGAAGAAGCACAATTAATTCAGTCTGGAATATGTAGGTTTCAGGTGTTGTGAGTTATCAGGTAAACAGATGTTCTGTGAGCAATTGGATGTGGAGATCTGTAACTCAAGGATTAAATATGGGCTGAAGTTACAGACGCTAGGGTATCGCATCTATCAGAGCGTATAGAGCAGCGGCTGAGGAAATGGCTCAGTGGGTAAAGTGTTTGCTCTGAAAGCATGGAACCCAAGCTTGGTTCCTCAGCACCCACACAGAAGCTAGGTATGGCAGTGTGTATCTGTAACCCCATGCTGTGGGGCAGAGGCAGGGAAACTGAGGCTTGTTGGCCAGCCAGTCCAGCTGAGACAAGGAGTTCTGTCCAGGTTCAGCAAGAGACCCTGTCTCAAAAAATAAGCTTGGGAGGGACGGAGGGACTAGAGAAATAGTTCAGGGTTAAGAGCACTGCTGCTCCTCCAGAGGACCCTGGCTCAACTCTCAGGAACCACATAGTAGCTCACAAACCACATCTGTAAATCTGTTGGGGGCAGGGTGGGGAATGGAGACGGGAATCCAATGTGCTCTTGTAGCCACTGTGGGTGGCAGGCACACAGGTGGTGGGTGTACACACATTTTAACATCCTTCTCATGAAATTAAACACAAATATACTAGCTATATGGGAAATTTTGGGAGACTTTTAATTATTGATTCTATTTTACTAGAGGTTATGGATTTGTTTAAATTGCTTATTCCATCTTGACTTAACTTTGGTAGGTTATATATCAAGAAGTTAATCTATTTGTTTAGCTTTTCCAGTTTAATAGAACCTAGATATTTAAAGTATGTTTGTATTCTCTGAATATCCTCGGTGTCTGTTGTAATGTCCTCCTTTGATCTTTAATTTTGATTTTCTCTCTCCATATTTTAGTTAATTTGGCCAAGAGTTTCTCTATCTTGTTGATTTTATCCAAAAAACCAACTCTTCATTTCATTGATGCTTTGCATTGTTTTTGTTGTTGTTCCTATTTATTGCTTTCAGCCTTGATTATTTTTCTCATATACTCTTTGGGTATTATCTCTTCTTGCTCTACAGCTTTTAAGCGTATTGTTCAGTTCCTAATGAGGTCTCTCAGGTTTTGGGGTTTGTTTTGTTTGTTTGTTTTAATGTAGTCACTTAGTGCTATGAACTTGCCTCTTAGAACTGCCTTCATTGTGTTCCATGGGTTTGGATATATTGTTTCTTTGTTTTTATTTAATCTAAAAGGTTTTTAATTTTCTTCTTGATTTTTGTCTTGACCCATTTAAAATTCAGTAGTGAATCAGTGTTTATGAGTTTCTGTACTAACTGCTGTTTCTGATGTTGATAGAAGAATTTTAAGTCAAATAATTTGTCACATTGTTTGTGACAAATGTATTTTGCTTTTTTTTTTTTCATTTAGGGTGTATAGTAGGGTTCCATGCCATATGAGTGATAGAATTAGCACACATAATTTCTAAGCAAAGTCCCTTCCAGCCCTGAAACCCTGTAAAGTCTTTTGTGTGCGTGTGTGCATTTGCTTCTAATGCCTTATTGGTTACACTGTTTGATAAATTGAAAACTGGTTGAAATGTAGATAAATAATAAGCATATTATCTTTGTCTTTTCAGATACATAGTTTGATATTATATAAATTCTACTTTAATTTACAATGGAAATGCTTTCTTCTGTTCCATATAACATATAATGCTGAATTTAATGGTGTAACTTTTTATGGCTGCTTCATAGTGTCTTGTTTTAAAATTTATTTTAAGTGTATGAATGTTTTGCCTGCATGTAGTAGCCTCAGTGCAGTGCTGAAGAGGGCATCAGATCCCCTGAGATTGAGGCTGAAGTTACAGGTAGTTCTGAGCTGCCATGTCCTTTGCACAAGCAGCTGATGCTGGTGCTCTTAACTGCTGAGCCACCTCTTCAGCCTCATTTCATGACTTCTTGTGTTATCTTTAGTATATAGTTATAAATCTAAGTATAATTAGACACTAGTGTGTGCATATATTAAGAGGTGGTTATACTGACGCCTTATATTGAATTGTTACTACAGTAGACTCTAAGATAGGAAATAATACATGATTGTCTTTGACAAATCTCTCTGGAATCATTACCATCAATATGTTTTAGTGTTAGTAAATTAGCCCAATATTGTTATTTTTTATTTGCTTAATTTGACACTCTTCTTTTAAAAGTCAGATATCTCTACTATAGCTAAGAAAGGGCCTAACAAGCATTTTAACTAATTATGGCTATACTTATGTACCATATAGGTTTATTGGGAGACTGGTGCTCAAATCACATCTCCACATGATAAAGAAATTCTGAAATGTATAGAAGAGTGTGTGGAACCCTGGAATGGTTCTTGGAATGATAATTTAGTGGACACCAGCCCACTGAAGAAAGATCCTCTGCAGGACATTTGCAAGAAATACATGGAAGATCTGAGAAAGATCTGTTTTCACAGGTATCCAAGTGGGACTGTAGGGTACCCTTAAATTAAGGTTAACATATATCAAGGCCTGGTACAGAAGATGTCCTAATGAGCTTAGTATCAGAATGAGTCAGTATCTCAGTATCTCTTTCTCAATCTCTCTCCTCCCCTCCCCACTCTTTCTTTCTCCTTCTCTCCCCCCCATCTCTCTTCCTCTCCCTTCCCTCCTCTTCTCTCTCTCCTCCTTTCCCTCCCTATCCCTCAACCTCCCTTCATCTCACCTCCCCCTGCACATCCCTCTCTCCCCTCTTAACATACTAGGAGATACTTAGGTTGTATTAAAAACATAGAAGAGCCAACATGAGGGGGCTGTCACTGACTAAAGACTAGAAAACCATCAAGATGAAGAATCATTGTAGTTAATGGACACAAAAAAGAAAGCCAATGGTTGTTAGTTATACTAAGAAAGCACATTATTGGTTATTTTTATGTATTTCGAGACTGAAAAAAAAACAACTCAGTGCTTTTAATGAATTATGAATCTTTACTTTTAAAATTAATTCTCATATTTTTTCCATGTGTAAATTCCATTTCAGAGTTTAAGAGCTGACTGAAAGAGGAATATTTTTTAAAGAAAAAAATCTACTTTTTTCCCCTGTGCTAGAGATTGAACTCAGAGCTTTATACATACTAGGCAGGCACTCTGCCACTCATTTAACTTCCCAAATTCAGCTATTAAATGCAGAAAGAAGAGTAGAGTTAAAACTTGACAATTTTGTGATCTTTATAGTGTGTCAAAGCAGCCATCCCCAAAGCTTAGAAAATTACAGATGGTTAAATGAGGATGACAGGACTCTGATAAATATTAACTGTGAACCTGACATTATGGCTTCCTCTTGTGACTCGGTAGAAAGTACACATCTATTCTTACCAGAGGAATTGGAATAGAATCTACTGTTGCCTCTAGATTCAGTGACTCATTTGTAGTAGAAACAGGTCAGAGAAATAGACTAACATAAACAAGAGCTGAGGTGTAACTTGGTTAGCAGACTAAATGTCTTGTATGGGCCAAGCCCTCCCTGGGCTGAATCCCTGGTGATGCACAAACTAGGCACAGTGATATACATGTAATCCCAGTGCTTGGAGACAGGAGGACCAGAAGCTCACAGTCATCCTCAACTACACAGTGAATTTGAAGCCAGCTGGAGACATTTAAAAGATCTTGTTTCAAACTGAAAGGGAGGAAGGGAGGGGGAGAGGGAAAGAAAGGCAAGAAATTATGAAAAAAATGCATAATTTGCATAGCAATATATGGGACATTGGAGACTTAAGGAACGAACATTTGTAAGTTGAAAGAGACTTGAGCGACATAGCAACCAGATGATTATTCTTTAGACACTTGGAGAAAATGTGAACACTGATAAGATACTAGACAACGTTTTAAAATTAATGTTCAGTGTTTTAGATGTGATAATGAAGGTATAAGTGTGTTTTTAGATACTGAAGTATTTTGTGCAAAACAATATGATGTTTGAAGAAGTAAAGCCAGGCTGACAGAATTGACAAATGTTGAAACCAACACCCAAGTATGTTGGGTGTTCCCTTTATGGGTATTTTGAAGTCTATTATGAAATATTTGTTATTTATTTTATAAGTTTTGTTATAAGTGGTTTGTAAATGGTAAGTGAAGGTATGTGGGATTTTCGTTTACAGGGACTTAAATTCAAAGACCACCTTGAAATTTGTACACACCTCCTTTCATGGAGTTGGACATGACTACGTGCAGTTGGCTTTTCAAGCATTTGGTTTTAAGCCTCCAATTCCAGTCCCCGAACAGAAAGATCCAGATCCAGACTTTTCTACTGTTAAATGCCCCAACCCTGAAGAAGGAGAATCTGTGCTGGTATTGTTTTTAATATTTAAATTATTCTTCACTTATCAGTCATCAGGGTATATGGGACTGAGTGGCATGTCAAGGATGACTTACATGTTCCCTGCACCCTGCAGCAAGCACCATAGTGTGCGCCTTGTAAATTATATTGGAGCTCTATGGAATTTTGTTTGAAAGTGGCCTTAGTTCTGTCTCTCCGGAATGCATGGGTTCTGAAATTCATGTGACTGACTTCATACCTACATTTAGAAACAAGAACATTGGCTCTAGCTTCTTTAGTCTAATCTAGCCTTCTTGGATCACTGTTTTAGGAACTGTCCCTGAGACTGGCAGAGAAAGAAAATGCCCGGATAGTGCTAGCCACAGATCCTGATGCAGACCGGCTGGCAGTGGCAGAACTTCAGGAGAAGTAAATAGTTTGAGCTTCAGCCTTAACTGGGACATCTACATCACCTCCTCCTCCTAAGAATTAGTGGTTGTCACAGAAATGGGGTGTAAAAATCCTAAGAGCCAGAGGCAGTAAGTGACCACAACACAACTGTGTCTTTAGGACACTGCAGGTCAGCTGCACATATGAGCTCACAACATTGGTGGAACAGAGAAGGAGGTTGATGGAGCTCATTAGCTAGATTCAGTGAGAGACCCTGTCTCAAAAAATAAGGTGGAGTGCTGCTAGTGATTAAGAGAGCATGCACTTCTCTTCCTAAGTCCTGGGTTTGGTTCCCAGCACCCACATCAGGTGGCTCCCAGCTGTCTATTCCAGTTCCAGGGCATCCAACAACCTCTCCTGGTCTCCATGGGCATTACAGAGATGTACACACATAGGAAAGCCAGCACACACAGGTACACATAAATAAAAATAAATGAAATTGAGCCAGGCAGTGATGGCCTTTAACCCCAGCACTCGGTAGGTAGAGGCAGGTGGATTGCTATGAGTTTGAGGCCAGTCTGGTCCACAAAGTGAGTCCAGAACAGCCAGGGCTACACAGAGAAACCCTGTCTCGAAAAATCTAAATAAATAAATAAATAAAATTTAAACTATATTTTAAAATAAGGTGAAGAGTAATATAGGAAGTTACTCAGTGTTCACTTCTGGCCTCACTACATATGCACATACATGTGTGCACACACAGATACACAGGTATATACTACACACCAAAAAGAAGGGATAAATGTTTTGCCAAAAGTCCCAGAAAAAGCTTTTGGGGTTTCCCGTCTAAAGGAAGGTGATCTGAAGGTCCGAGTCAGAAGGTTTTCATGATATCAAAAAGGTTCTGACTTTGAATTTTCCCTCTTTCTACAGCGGTCGTTGGAAAGTCTTCACAGGGAACGAGTTGGCGGCTTTGTTTGGGTGGTGGATGTTTGATTGTTGGAAGCAAAACAACTCAAATGCTGATGTGAAGAGCGTGTACATGCTGGCCACCACTGTCTCTTCTAAAATCTTAAAGGCAATTGCACTTAAAGAAGGATTTCATTTTGAAGTAAGAACAAAGCAGACTTCATTAGAAGTCTTGATGCCACTTTTCTACACATTTCTACAAAGACATGGCTGCACCAGACTGACTTTCATTGATCTCATCGCTAACTCTCCCATTTTCTAACTGTTCAGACTTGCTTGATATTTAATAATTTAGACACCTGAGCCAGAGTCATCTCGTATGTGAATTTCTGGCTAAGATGAGATGTTTTTCAAGATGTTACATTAGCACTTTTTATTCCATCTATTATTGTCTGGGAGCATCATGTGGGCACAGATAGCATTTTAGACTGGGAAAGTCTGCCTTATCAGTAACACAGACTTGAGAAAATGCAGACTCATTGAGTCTTTGCTTCTGCTCATCAGATACAGAATTATGCCTTGTTACCTTAACCGCAATTAAATTGCAAACTTAAGGTTCAGTGACTCTATATCCAGAAAGTGAATAGTGACTCTCAGGCTGGATCATTAATTTTTGTGAGCCTCAAGCAGTTAGTGGCCGTTTTTACAGCTCCCTGGACTAGCGACAGGCAGTTAGTGAGCTTTTTTGCAGCCACTTGGACTAAGGCCAATTAAGTGATCTTTCTTTTGACCTCTTGGTCATCGTCAAGCTATAAATCTTAATACTAGTTAGACAAGTAAAAGAATATTATGGGCTGGAGAGATGGCTTAGTGGGTAAAGTTTTGCCTTGGACTCTTGGGGAATTGATTTTGAGTCCCCAGAACCTATGTAGAGTTGAGTGCAGTACTGTATGCATGTACTAATAGTCCTCCTATTACAAAATGGGACTTGGTGATGGGAGAATCCCTCTGGAACTAATGGACCTGCTGCCCCAGTGAATGCAGTGGCAAAAAATGTTTAAAACAATATTTGGAATGAGGTTGAATGATGAAGACCAACACCCAAGGTTGTCCTTTCAAGTCCACATGTGGACTGTGGGACACATATGCATTCATTCACATGAACATGCATGTGTGTACATACACACCCATCACACATAACAAATGAATATTGTGCTTATTAAACACAAATAAGAAATTAGAAGCTGGACAGTGGTGACATACACCTTTAATTCCAGCACTCAAGAGGCAAAGGCAGGTGGATCGCTGTGAGTTCAAGGCCAGCCTGGTCTACAAAGAAAGTCCAGGACAGCCAAGGCTACACAAAGAAACCCTGTCTTGAAAACAACAACAAAACAAATAAAGAAATTAGAAGATACTGAAATTTTATTATGAATTATGATATATATCCTGAGCATAAAAGGAAACTTGATTGTAAAGAACAATATTATACATTTGTTTGTTTTTATAGAAGACGGCATTGGCTTTTCCATTTCTATTTCAAAAAATTGAAGCAAAAGCATGGGTTAGGGAACAGATTAGTGATGGTCGTCATAGAATTAGTGTGCATGGCGTGCCCTCTCTATTGACACCAGGGCAAGGCATGCCTTGCAAGTGAACAGTAGCTCATCAGATGAAAAACCCTCAGATCTAATGACAAAAAGGGCTTGGTAAAGGAACGGTACACAGCTCAGGCATGTAGTGTGCTTATGTTGCGTCACTAAAAACTTAAAGGCTCTGATTACCCAAGAAGACCAAGTCCCATCCTTTATGAGTGTTCATACTAAGGTTATAATGCTCTTAAAGGACAGTTTCAGAAAGCAGAATAATTAAACTCTGCCTCCATCTCTTAGGTGCAATCTCCGAGCTTCTGCTGTAGCACAATATTTGTGAGCATTAGAAAGGATGATGCAAAGTACCCATTACAGTACTTAGTAGGCAATAGATGATTGTACACACCTGTCATTTTGCATCTGTATTCATCATCACTTATAAACATGTTTTTATAAGTGGGTTGTTAATTGTGCCTATGTGTGTAGTTATGGTAGTGAGTAACTATATGTCTAACACTATATCAACCTTTATGCACCAAGGACCATGACAGAAGCTCCCTATGCAAGGGTTATATGCATTTAGAGACAGATAAGCTCTTTAATATGTGTTCATCAGAGTCATTTAACTAGAGTATCTTCCTCTACATTTCAGGAAACATTACCAGGCTTTAAATGGATCGGAAGTAGGATAAAAGACCTCCTAGGACATGGAAAAGAAGTCCTTTTTGCATTTGAAGAGTCTATTGGTATGAAGTAAATACTAACAATCTTTTCTTTGGATTGAAAGTGTTGTAAAAAAAAAAATGGCAATTCTGTAGAAAGGAGATATTTACCTTCTAGCTGTAATTTGGAGTTGCAAAAATGAAGAGATGCATGCCTAGCGGTATATATGTCTTCCAAGTGGACAGTAGCTCATCAGATGAAAAATCCTCAAATCTGATTACAAAGAAGGACTTAGTAAAGGCTTTATTAGGCCACGGTGTTATGGACAGGTACTCACAGTTAAGCACGTGTTGTGCTTATGTTGCACTGCTAAAGACTTGGATTACTTAAGAAGACTAAATCACAATACGTAGGTACATTTCTTATTAGAGAAGAATTTAAGGGCCCTGAATACATTCTATTACTAGAATCGTATGGAGTTAGACTTTGTTGTTGTCGTCATTGTATTTTATGGTTAATATTGGTGTTTTGTGAGTTTTGTTTTTATTTTGAGACAAGATCGTGGGTATTGCAACCTAGGCTGGCCTTGAACTCCCAGTTCAGCCCATCGAGTGCTGAGATACAGTCATATGTTACCACACCTGGCCGGATGCTATGCTCTTTAGTTCACTGGTCAGCAAAAAAGTGCAAAACCATGGGAATTGTGGGCTGAAGTTTTCCCCTTTTCTAAAGACACCATGTAACCCTCAGGCTTTCTGTGTGGAACCTCCGTGTTGGATAAAGATGGAGTGAGTGCAGCTGCTGTTATTGCTGAAATGGCCTCTTTCCTGGAGACCAGGAAGGTAACACTGACGGAGCAACTGACGAAAGTCTATGAGAAGTGAGTTCTCACATGAGTCTCACACAGCAGACCTGTCTTGCTTGCTTTTTTTTGTTTGGTTCTTTGGTTTGGGGTCCTTTTCTTAGTTTATTTTGGAGGAACAGATTTCTTTATTATTAAAATTATCACTATCACTTTATACTATGCTGTTGCATCTTTAATAGGTAAATGTGCCCAAAGTTACCTAGAATCTGACATCAGCTTTCAATCTCTGTGCAGATACGGTTATCACATCTCAAAAACTTCCTATTTCTTGTGCTATGATCCACCTACCATCAAAACTATATTTGAAAGGATTCGCAATTTTGAGTCTCCAAAGGAATATCCAAAGTTTTGTGGGCCATTTGCTATCTTGCATGTGCGGGACATAACCACTGGCTATGACAGCAGCCAGCCCAATAAGAAATCCGTGAGTACCTCTCCTTTTTTCAAACAACAAAGATGATATAATGACTCAAGTCACCCAAAAAAAAAACAAACAAAAAAACAAAAAAACTCAAGCTGGAACAAGTTTCACATAAGAGCCGAGCCAGTGTGCTCATGGTGTCTACTTTACAGTGCCTACAGTTTAGAAGCAGCCAGACGGAAGAGCTGCACTGTGCGGTTCTACAGGTGGAGGCCTGCCAGAACTTCTCAGTCTTCCTAATGCTGCGACCTTTTCATACAGTTCCTCATGTTGGGGTGACTCCAACCATAAAATTATTTTGTTGCCACCTCATAGCTGTAGTTTTGCAGCTATTATGAATTGTAAATGTAAAAACATGATATGCAGGATATCTGATATGCAACCCTTGAAGGGGTCAAAACTCACGGGTTGAGAATAGCTTTTCTAAGCACTCTCCAGGGTACCACCGTCCCAGCATTCTGTGTGTTCATCTAGAAGTTGAATCTCCTGAAAAACATTTCTTTTTAAAAGAAAATTTATTGTAAACTATTTGTCATAATTTATGCTGCAGTAAAGGGTGGCCTCTAGTTTTGAGGGTAGGACCCATTGTTTTGTGCCAGAGTGGTTTCAAGTGTACTAACTGGTCTCTATGACACTCACACTCCCCAGGTAACCATCTGTACTACTGGTGCAAGGGGCGTAGGCTGGGTGAAGAGGGACCAAGGGAGGAGAGGAAGTGAGAGAGGAAGTGTGCAGTGTGGTAGATGATGTGGGAGCATGGATTCTAAAAGCTTCTAATTCCACAGCCCTACATCTTTCTAATTTTAACATATTTCAGCCTTAGTCCCTATACCTCTAAGCAAATAAGAGGAACTAATGATTTCTTAAACACATACTCTTTAAGGTTTTTCTTTATTTTGGGTTAAGTTGTTAGCCTTAGTTTTCCCTTTTCGCCTTTCTGCTGTAGGTTCATACCTCACCATTACTTAAGGCTTGAGGCAAGGGGTGATGGTGATAGGGGCCTTATCTAGAGTGCCTAAGACTTAAGGCAAATGTTACATCCTCCGTAGGACCTCCAGGTCCCATAATCAGTTACCTTCCTTGGGTTACATAATGGTGTCTTTGTTGACATCTACTTATGTCATTGTTGCATTACATGTGGCAGGTCCATTTCCTCTGTGCCTCTCAAAGCTTCTACCTGTGTGGTAGGTACTTAATAGACACTTAAGTGTGATAAGGTCTTATCATATTCATTTTGTTGTGGTTATGATGATAACTGGTAGCTTAAGTTCCCATGTGTAATATCCAGATATTGTTTCAATATTCTAATAACGTGTTTAACCCATGTTTGTATTCTACCAATTTAAAATATTTTTTTGTTCTTAGAAAATTCCATACATCTGTATAATGTATTTTGATCTTATCCACCCCTACTGCCTCCCTCCAGCTCTCTCTGGGATCCATCAACCCAACTCCCTCAGAACTTTATGTCCTCTTTTTTAATCTTACCAGTTTTAAAACATACAGTTCTGTAATGTTTATATTATATACAATGGATTTCCAGAACTTTTAACCTTGATGAATTGAAATTCTGTACTCATTAAACAACTTTACACCCCCATCTCCCAAATCTTGGCAGCCACCAGGCTGCTTTGTTCTTATGAGTTAGACACCTTAGCTACTTTGTGGAAGTGCAGTGTCTTTTATAGTTCTTGAAAATGAAGATGCAGGTGTAAATTGTTGCCTTTTGCATAGGTACTGCCTGTGAGTAAAAACAGCCAAATGATTACATTTACTTTTCAAAATGGCTGTGTTGCTACTCTTCGAACAAGTGGGACAGAGCCAAAGATAAAGTATTATGCAGAGCTGTGTGCATCCCCTGGCCAGAGGTGAGACTTGACTCTCTTTTGACATATATGTAGAAGCTATATCAAGATATAACTTAAATATTGTACAGTTCATACATAGCAATGTAAAATTCAGTAGTTTTTAATATATCTAGAGCTGTGTGATCATCACAACCAGAACGTTTTTATAACTCCAAAATGAAGTTTCCATACCCGTTAAACATTCACCAGAGCCCTAAGCAATCACTCGTCCACCATCCTTTCCTATAGATCTGCTTAGGCATGGCTTACTTTTTCTTGTTTTCAACACTTGAACAGAAAAGAGGGGTTTTTTTGGGTCATCCCTTTTGAGATTTGGTTCAACAGTTGTCTGGACCCAAGGCAAGGATGAACATGTCACATGTAGAGGAGGAAGGGACCAAGTAAAACTTTCAAAAGCATAGCCCCAGTGACCTCTGTCCTTCAGGCACATTCTACCCCAAATAGCTCCAATAGCTGAAGACAGAGCATGTATAACACCTGGGACTGTAAAGGACATTTTATATAAATGAAATGCAGTATGTGGTCCTCAGTGGCTGCAGTCGTCCTTGGTCCCCAAATATTCCATGGTATGGATATATACCATGTTCCTAAGTCCACTCATTAGTGGACATTCAGCTATGACTCTTTAAGCTTCCAAGAATGGTACAACTATGAGCATTGTGAATGAGTTTGTGTGGCAAAAATGAGTTTATTTTTCTTGGATATATATGTGAGAGAATAAAGTTGCTGGGCCCTAAGATAACTGTGTTTTTACCTTTTGAGAAACTGCCAGACTCTTTTCCAAAGACACTTATGTCACTTTCAAATTTCAAAATTGTAGTGAATTTCTATTCTTGAAAGACTGAGATTTAATATAAGAAAGTGATGTAGTAAATCTTATTTTCTGTATCTGCCATGGTTTTCCAAAGTCCAGTTGATTTTCTAAAAATATTAGTTCAGTTTGTCACAGATTGTTAGTGTATTTAATAAGCATATCAAAAGTTATGTGGAAGTATTTTTTGATTATGGCCTTCATTGATAAGTGAATTTTGGAGATGGAGATTTATCTTTAATTATCTTGAGAACACAACTAGAGTGTGTTATGTTGTATTTTCCTGTACCCATGTACTAAAACTGTATTTTTACTGGAGAGGAAAAAGATGTCTCCATGTTCAAAGCAGAGTTTACAGTTACCCAATAAGGTAATTTTAAAGTATAATGAAGAATTATTAAAGTAATAAAAATTTGATATGTTATCTATCTAGCTTGTCAAATGACTGTGAAGGCAGTTACTAGAAGCTTCTCTAGAAATGTTTTGGGCTATAGCAACACTTCAGTGATGACTCAGAGGCATCATTTTTAAGTGTATAGTTATTTTTTTTTTTAATAAACACCTCATTCATTCTTTTTCTTCTTTTTTTAAATAAGCTATGTAGCCCTGGCTGGTCTGGAACCAGGCTGTTCTCAAACTCCCAGAAATCACCTGCCTGTGCCTACACCATGAGTACTGGGAGTCCTTTCTGGTTCTTGAAAGATAGGAAATATTTTTCCGTGTCACCTGTCCAGCCTCAGGAAGCCATTTCATAATAATACCTGGTATTGGCATTCTGAGCTTTTAAATCGCCTAGCCCAAGATAACTCATTGGCCATAATAACTCACACTTCATCATGGACCAGAAGACACCCTGTAATGCAGTCCAATTTTAGCTTATGATTGCTGTTTTGTGTATGATTATTTTTTTTTTTTTTTTTGAGACAGAGTTTCTCTGTGTAACAGTCCTGGCTGTCCTGGAACTCACTCTGTAGACCAGGGTGATCCTCGAACTCACAGAGATCTGCCTGCCTCTGCCTCCCAAGTGCGGGGATTAAAGGCATGCACCACCACTGCCCAGTTTGTGTACAAATTTTTTTGAGAGATTCTTCTTTTGTGTAATTTTAACTAGGTGGATTTCTATTTTGCTTGCCAATTATTTAGTTGTCCCATCAGATACATGCCTCCCGTAAAAGTGGAAATAATTTAAATAAATGTTAAGGCTATGAAAATAAGAATTTTAAAGCTCTTTGTCTTTTTCCCTCAGTGACACAACCTTACTGGAGGAAGAATTAAAGAAGCTCATTGACGCTCTGGTAGAGAATTTTCTTGAGCCCAGTAAGAATGGACTGATCTGGCGTTCTGTGTAGGGCACGTCAGTACATTATGACTTTGCCCTGGCATATGGAATGAAGCATCCAAGACCTCTACACAGTGAACGTTGTGTTAGAATTCTCTCATTTGCCAAGTTATCTTTTCCCGTTTCTCTTCTGTGTTCAGCTGGCTAAATAGATTATATACATTTGAAATGAAAATGTTTGGAGGGATATGAGTCAAATATTTTCATAATCTTAAGTGACAGTCATTACATTGAAAGTGTTCCAGTGGCACACCATTCCCTATTTCACAAACAGTACAAAAGTGAGTTTTCTTATTGAACTGTGGTTAAGCTTAGTTGCATATCTTGTAATTGTGTATAGCATGGTTTAAAAGAAGTCAAGCATTATACAACTGTAGGGTTAGTTAAGAAAATTATTTCTTAAAAGGTGTGTGTGTGTCTGTCTGTCTGTCTGTCTGTCTGTCGGTACTAGTCCTGCCTAGTGTGGAAAAGTGTCATTGCTATATTATAGGTATTGATTTTCAAATTAGAAACCCAACTTGGTGGCGCATTCCTGTAATTAGAGCCCTCAGGAGGCTGAGACAGGAAGATCATTAGTTAGAATATGGCCAGCCGGGGCTGCACAGTAAGACTGTCTTTTAAAAAAATTTAGGTTTTCTGACTGAGGACCGATGTTACAGTCTGTGGTTTTGCACCCCTGTTTCAGGTGCCCTTGGTGTGGCATATATTTACTGTATATATTTAAGACTGATGTTTACTGAACATAAAACAATAGTGGCAGCACTCATAGTGGCTTTGTTCTTGTCAGGTTTTTCAGTCCATTCTCAGGGTCTAGCATGAACTGAAATGATGTTCCTGCGTTGAATATAATTTCATCAGTCCATTTTCAGATAGTTAAGGAAAATCTTCCAAACTATATAGATGCTTCCTTTATGGAAAACAGATTTGTTGACTCTAAAAATGGTTGTAGAAAAAAATCTTAATAAAATCTGGCTTAATGTAGCTGTAGTTGAGTCTTCATGCTAGGATTCAGTTACTGTAACCTCCGAGTGAAAGCAACCTGCACTGAGGGATGAGCATGGCATTTATTTGACAGCCTCTTTGAATTACATTTTTATGATTAGATTTATTTTATCTGATAATGTAATGCTAATTTTACTAAGAAATGGAACATCAAGATTTAAGTATATTCTACAACTATTCCCTCTTTATAAAATACCCAGTCTCATTTTTATCTCAAAAGCTAAACAAGGCTAAGCATGGTTGGTGCTTGGATGGGAAATTTTAGGTATTATGAAACACTGAAACTGAAATTTAAAACTAAGATCAATTTGTTTTAGTATGTTGCTGGCTTTGGAATTTCTGATCATATAAATATTCATCTTTTTCAGTGTGAAAATAGGAACATCATTTGTGGTTGATCTCTAGCCTTCTATAAGTCCCTAATAGAGAAATATTGTCTAAACTATTCAAGTTGTATATTTCTCTACATAGTTTACAGAATACACGGTATTCTGTGGAGTGTAATCATATAAGAAAAGTTGCCTGTTGGAGACAGCACTAATGTAAAATAATGTATTTCCTAAAAATAATAATATAAAGCCTAAACTGATTAGAATGTTAATTAAATCATAGTTTGGTTTGTTTCAGCTTTCAGCTAATGGTTGAACTCATGTAATCCAAATATGGTTTTTACATTATGTTGCCACTGTTGCTATGTGTTCCTTCCTCACTGTCGTAGAGCTGGGTCCTATATGACTGTAGAGGATAGCTAGGTAATGTTGAGTCCCATTTCTCCTGTTTGGGTTTATTTTAAAGGCTTTGCACTAGACAAGTGGTATGTAGAATTTTTTGTTTTACTTTTTAAATGTATCAGACATGTTACTGGCTTTTAGGAGTGTAAATTGTAATTTAGGAAATGGTATATAGTATACAAAGTGGTGTAATCAAAGCTGTATATGGAAAAACATTATATTCAGTTTTAGTATCTGTGCCTAGTGGTCCAAGAGCAAAGTGAAACTGAAGTGATGTGACGGCCTATTTATAACCAAAAAAGGCACATCATGATTGCCATTTGCCTATGAAGAAGACATTTTTGTTTGAATGTTTTAGTGTATGCAAGGGATAAGTCATCTTAAAGTGAAGTTGCTGACATTTTGAGCCTTTATCTTGAAAAGTTAATTTCAACTCTGTATAAAGGTTCCCAGAGTATATAGGTTGAGGAGATTGTTTGATAATTGTCTCCATTCTTGAATCTGCCCAAGTGTGTTTAATGAACTTGACAGAATGAATGCATAGGTGCCTAACAGAATAAATTTAGTAATAGCCCAAGAAAGGAGGAGTGCCACATTGTGGGTCTCAGCCTTGAGATGAACTCCGTTGTTTATCTCTTCCCTTTTCCCAGCAATAGAATGGGAATGGATATATTCTCTATGAGCAAATAAATAAAAATGGGTATTTTCTGGAGCTCCGAGGAGAAGAATTAGGCTAGGATGATACAGCCCAGTGGCAAAGCAACACTTTAGTCTCAAAGCTTGCAGCTGATCCCTGGCAATGAAAAAAAAAGAAAAGAAAAGAAAAAAAAGAAAGAAAGAAAGAGATAGAAGGTTGTTACTGATGGAGCAAAGGCAAAGCATAAAGTGCAAATAACAATGTATAAAAGCCAGTAATGGTGTCCCTGAGAAATGCCTGTGAAGCACAAACCAAGCACTGTAAGGGTTTGGTAAAGTATATGCCAGGCTGGCCACTTGTGTTGGTTAGGGTGAGCAGGCAGCAGGCCTACCGTTTCCCTACAGTAGTGATCCCTGAAAAGAAGCCCAGTTCTAGGTGAGGAAAGAGCATCCTTACCATGGATTCAGTTCCAGCCAGGATGTTGTTTCAGAATCACATGAGAACCAGAGAAAGGAGGTAAGAATTTCTTGGGTGGAAGTGATCATAAACCCTGTTTGAAACCTTATTTTTGATGGGATAATATTTGAAAATTTAAGGCATATACAAAATGGCAATTTGAAGATTCCTTAAAACACATTTCTTTAAGAATCAGGCTGGAAACAAGACTTACATAGACAGCACTAATGGTAGTGTTTGTGTTTCACTTCCTGTCTAGATTTTGGCTCACAAATAGCTTGCACGTGTTTTGAATGGTAGGTGCATGAGTGCGGTAATGCGTGTTCTTTTTAATTTGCAAGCTGTATAAGACTTGAACACAGTTGTGTTCATCTGGAAGAGCGCACAGCTTTATAAGATATTTGAGGTTTATTGCAAATACACTGTATCAGTATCTGATGCAGTAACTAAGAGCAATTCCCAGGGATTGGGCACTTGGTCGCATCTGCATATAGCAAACAGACCCCTCCATCCCAGTTCCCCATCGTGATGCTTCTGGAATTGACACAGGAGGAACATAAGTGAGAGTCTCCTGGAGACGCGCAGTGAAAGCTGCTGCTGCTTTCAGACTGTCCACTGGTGCTGGTAAAGCTTGAAAACTACAATTCCCCTGGGATACATTTAATTTCTCACCTTTCTTGCTCTACCTCCCTCTTCCCTAGCACCCTTCTACTTTCTGTTACTGTGAAATGCTACTGCCCTGTTACCTCACTGATAAGAACCTTAACTGTGTTCATTCGATGGCTTTAAACTTAGACCTGATCATTTGTTTATAGACTTGTTTTCTTTACTGTTGTCAGAAATGTGAGATGTACTGTATAAAGTTACTTTAATATCTTTCACAGCCCATTTCTGGTTGCCTAGACACTACTAAGTGGTACCTCTGTGGGCTTTTACAATGAATTTGTTATCTGAATTTGTTCTAGAAATGGATGAGGAAACAGTTATACTGACCAAAGTGATCTAGCATGTAATGGGGGTTGGGGTCCCTGTGTTTTGGGGTAGTTAGAGCACAAAGAGGAAATATTTTTTTATGTTTGTCCCTCAAAGCATTTTACCATAAGCTGAAAGAAGTCTGAATAGGGAGCTGGTTGTGGTAGCTCACATGTATAATCTCAGCCCTGGAGAGACTACGGCTGGAGAATTGCTGTGAGTTCAAGCTGCGCTTAAGGAGAGATAGACACCCACACCCCCCCCCCCCAAGAAAAAGCTTACAATAGAAGAGAATGATACATGGTCTGACTCTTCAGAAAGCATTGGTTTAGTGCCAGTCAGAAACAAAATAAAATTAGTGTTATTATTTTTAACTATTCACAGTATTGGTACACCTAGCAAGCAGTCTCCCACCTAGGTTAATTGAAGGCTATCTACTTTAAAAAGAGAACCTATAAATTTAAGAGGCCAAGACAGGGGCGGAGTGACCAGAGTTTGCTTCCTAAATTTCCCATCAGAGCCCTAAAGCAGAGGAGCGTGAAAAGGGTGGGTAACACGGCCTTGAGAATGAAACCCAACGAAGCCTACCACTGACATGAGAGTCCATGAGAGCCTCTAAGCCACACGTTACTTCTCAATTCTCTACACGAAATACAAAGATGAACTTCAATCTTTAGGAGAGAAACACAGGCTGTGGACGTAGCTCTGGTAGTGCCTGCCTAACACGTCAAAGGTCCTAGGTGCAATATCCCCAGCACCATTAGAAAAAGGAAAACACCAGAGAGGAACACAAGTTTATCATGTGACCCTCCATTCTCGGGCTCAGACCCTCCAGCCTTGCAATCACTGCTTTTTCCTGGAAGGACACACAATGACCTTAGTATAATAAATACACATTCCAGGATATTCTCTGCCTTTCTAACCTATCCTTCCAAAGTATTAATGCCAGATTAATTGACCGGCAACAGCTACATTACCCTTGAACCTTATAATATTGTCTGATGTATAAACCAGTTTGTTTTGTTTAATTCACGGGCGCTACTTAACACAGCTGTCATCTGCCCGAGAGCAAAGATCATGGTTTATTGTTTTTAGTATCTACTCTCCTTAATCCAAATCAATTATGCAGTATTTAACTGGTGGCAATAGCAAGAAAGGAAAAAATTTAAAAGGTAATAAAACTGTAATTTCCCAATTCAGTTTTTAAAATATTACTGAGCTAGCCAGTAAGCAATGTTTACTAAGTATGCACAACTTTAAATACTCAGTGTCTTAGTTAGGGTTTCCATTGTTGTGATAAACACCATGACCAAAAGCAACTTGGGAAGAAAAGGGTTTGTTTCATCTCGGAGCTCATAAGTCCATCACTGAGGAAACACTCAGGGCTGGAACTGAAACAGAGGCCGTGGAGGGGTGCTGCTTACTGACTTGCTCTCCATGGCTTGCCTGCTTTCTGATATCATCCAGGACCACCAGCCCAGGGGTGGCACCACACACAGTGAAATGGGCCCTCCCACATCAATCATCAAGAAAATACCCCGCAAGCCAGTCTGATGGGGGCGTTTTCTCAATTGAGGTTTCCTCTTCTAAATTGACAAGCTTGTGTCAACTTGACATAAACCTATGCAGCACACTCAGTTCCTTTGAAGGGTGCAAAGCATCTTTCTACATAAGAGCTCTATGTAACATATAGTATTTTGCTCACAAAACAGGGTTTTGGCCAGGAAGGCTAAGAATGTATCTTAAGTGGGTTTAATATCACTGGTCTGGATGCTGCTTTGAGCACAGTAGCCTCACCTTTCAAGTGCATCACACCAGACTTGATACTGCTTGATGCATTTTGTCCAGTATTGGGATTCATCACGTGTATTATTGGAGTCATTCAGGCGAAAAAAGAAGGAAAAAAGTGTGGGAAGAGTCTGCATCTGTATATGGTGAGACCTTTTATAGGTTACAATAAGCTGTTGGTGTACATCATCTACTATGACATAAAACACAGGACTAAGAGTAAATTAATTTTCTAACAGTAGCTCAGAATTGTGCCCTTGTTTTAACAGTTTCTGTCAATATCCCATCTTCCCCTGTAAAAATAACAGGGAAATACTGTTAGCCTGTGAGAATTTGCACTTTATGTATTCGTGTATGGATTTCTGTGGTTTTAACCAAATGAAATTTCTCAGTAATAAACAGGTCTCTTCATAGTCATACATGTCTATGTAACTTTTATTGTCTAAGATAAATTATGTGTGCTGTCTAAACTGATGTTCTTAAAATGTGGGCATAACCCACATTTGCTTGCAGTTTAAATTCATATTTTGGCTCAGCACTCTGTAGATTGTTCCTCGATTAGCTCACCTGGAATATCCAGAGGTTGAGAACTCATATTAAAATAATAGCCTGAGGCTACAGGGGAAACTGATTTTCCTGTGGGGAGGAGATGAGAGCAGATGAGGTTTGACTGAGTGAAGGAGATTTTCGGGTTGTCCACTCCTCCCATATGTGAATGCCTCCCACTGGTGGCAAAAACCTTAGGAACTGTGTGAGGGGTTGGATCCCAAATTTAGTCTTAACATTTCTCCCCATAGTCAGGGACCTACCCACTTGAGTACACAGTGGTGGAGCCAAGACATCTTTCTACTCTGCTGCTTCCTCCCTTTTGCAGTTTGATTATGAAATACACTACACAGGCTCTTGTGTTTAAACACTTGGTGCTCGTCTAGTGGCTCTGTTTGAGAAGGTTATAGAACCCTTATGAGGTAGAGCCTTGCTGAAGGAAAAGGTCACTGGCAGAGGGCAAGCTACTTGAGTTCAGTCCACATCCTGACTGCCAATGGCCATCCCACCACCACGTCGTCTTCACCATGATGTGATATATCCCCCTTGAACTGTACGCCAGCGTAAACCTTCCTTCCTTACATTGCTTTTGTCAGGGCACTTTATTACAACGGGAAAAGTAATACACTCCACTAGGACCTGAGAACGGCTATTTAGAATATCCTCAATGATGGCGCATCCCTCCCAACGTCTATATAGAAGAACACACAGGCAAGTAAGTGCTTAGAGATCACAGAGACACATGGGACTGATGCTCAGATCCCTCTAAACTTCCGTGTGTGTGTGAGAGAGAGAGAGAGAGAGAGAGAGAGAGAGAGAGAGAGAGAGAGAGAGAGAGAGAGAGAACTTATGAGCACGACAGTGAATAAGTTCATAAATCTGTAGCACAATGCTTAAGAAGATGAGAACACATTATAACAGAAATGTACCAAGAGACTAAGAATAAAATGGTAAGGGTGGAAAAGGGAAATCGCTGAAATTGGGCAAATCCTTTCCCTTCCTCCTACCCAGAATTTTGGCATGTCTGTCTGTGTGTGTGTGTGTATGTATGGCCGCCCACAAACATTTGTAAGAAGAGAGTCGGAAGTCATTGGGTGGCCTTGTCACTCTCTACCTTAATTCTCACTGAACCTGGAGCTCACTGTTGGCAACACCCTCCTCTCCCACACTAGAACCCAGCAAGCTCCAGTGATCCTTCTGTCTCCCCACTCCAGTGCTGCCGTTACAGGCGCTCATGGTAGCTTTGCACATGTGTGCTGTGGACCCAGTTCAGGCCCTCATGCTTTCAGAGCAAGCACACTTAACCTCAGCCATCTCTACAACCCACCTTAGACAGGTCCTCTGTAAGAGCAGCACGTACCCTTAATCACTGAGCCATCTCCAGCCCTAGCCTCATGAATGGTGTGAACACAAAAAAAAAAAAAAAAAAAAAAAAGTGACACAACAAAGTGCTTGGGTGGGGAAGGACTGAGGATCGTGGCTATTTTTACAATCTACCATATCTGCTATGAGGCCACCCTCATCGGTGAGGGTTCACTCCCAGATTTTTACATTTATATGACATCTGTATATATAAAAGGATACAATATTTTCTATGGGTATTGTGATTTGAATTGAACCATTTTACATGCATTTTAGAATCTGTTGTCCTGGGCATGTTATCTCCTGCCTGTAATCCCAGCCTTTAGGAGGATGGAGTAGGAGGATTGTCGTGAGTTCAGGGCATGCTGGGGTATAAAATGAGACCCTGTGTCCAAAATAAAGTAAGATAAATGACATCTTTACATGTTCAATAATTCACCATTTTTCCAATGTTTCCAATACTGTGTTAAAGCAGCAGATGTAGAAATCATGGACTGTACTGTACAAAAAGAAATTAGTCTTTTTTTTCCTAAGCCAATAACAAATGCTTACCAAGGATGGTGGGTGTGTATGGCTTCTAAGTCCCACTAGGGGGCAGTGTGAGAACATCTCTGTTCTCATAAAAGATACCTTTGGAAAGAACCTATCTGCTTTGAAAGGAAATGTGACTTGATGCATTGGTTGATGTTGTGTTTTAGTAAACTGGCTGTTTGGGTCCTGGAGACAGCTGTATCTGAAAGCCCTGAAGACTAGATAAACCCTGACAGTACCCACTTCCTCCTGTAGCAATTCTTCAGCCTGGAATCACCCTAAGAGTCTTCACAACATGTCTGACTCTCCTCCTTATTGGCCTCTGGAGCCAGGGTAGAGATTAGTGTTTCCTCTTTTAATAGAGAGAGTGAGTTGAACTCAGATCCCAGAACTCTTCCTGAATATAGAAGAGCGGCTACCCCAGGAACTGATGGCTCAGCAGTTTAGAGCACTGGCCTAGGCTTAATTCCCAGCACCTAAATGGCAGCTCACACTTACCCATGAGTACACTTCCAGAGCATCTGCAGCCTCTTTTTGGCCTCTATGGACACTGAGCATGCATGTAATGCATATACATACATACAGGCAAAACACCCACATACATTAACACAATAAAAATAAACTAATAAAATTAAATGTTTCTGTGCTGGAGATACGGCACCAGTCGTTTTCAAAGGATCTGGGATCAATTCCCACACCCAGATAGCAATCTAACTCCACTTCCAGGGGATGCTTGCCCTCTTCTGGGCACCAGGTACCTATGTGATATACAGACATACATGCGTGCAAAAAGCCCATACACACAAAATAAAAATTACGGAGTAGAAAGAGCGTGCAACTAAACCTCAAAGACTCTGTCGTCCATGCTCAGACTTTACTGTCCTGCAGCTGAGCCCCTTCACCTCCCAGTGTTCTCAACTGCAACGTGCAATCCGTATTTCATGATGCCTAACTTAAATGTTTTTAGATTTATTTTTTTTTTTATGTGTATGAATGCTTTGCTTGTGTGTATGTATGTGCACTACATGAGTACCCGGGACCCACAGAGACCAGAAAAGGGCATCAGAGCCTCTAGAACTGGGCTTACACATTGGTTGTGAGCTGCCATGTGGGCACTGGAAATCAAACCCAGGTCCTCTGCAACAGCTACAAGTGCTGTTCATGGCTGAGCCATCTCTCCAGCCCTGTGGTGGTTAATCTAGAATCACCATGGAAACAAAACTCAGATCTGTAAGGGATTATTTAGATTAGGTTAAGAGTCAGGAAGATCCATCCTAATTCTGGGCAGTGCCATTCCATGGCCTGTGGTCATGGACTAAAAAAAAAAAAAATGATCTGAGCCCTAGCAGTAGATGCTGGAGGCCTCAGAGGAGGTGTGGTGGCTGGCTATGATGGGCTATGTGTATGCCCCGAAACTGGAAGCCAAACTCTTCCTCCCTGCATTGGTTTTGTCAGGTATTTTTGTTGCAGCAGTGAGATAGTTAACTAATATATACCGTGGATTCGTCATGAGGGGAAAAAAGGAGATAAGCATCATAAAATGCTTGGCAGAAGGCTGGTGTGGTGGACCTTTAATGACGAGAAGTGGATGGATAGTTGTGAATGTTTCCTACTTTATTCTTTCCTTTCTAATGCATACTGATTGTTGTCAGGCATTCCCCTAGGCAAAGCCCTGCCTGCCCGAGGCCTATGGTCTCTTTCCCACACAAATAAGAAATTATGATTTCGATAAATTCTCCTAATGGAAAATACAGGGTGTGTTTCTAAGGAAAAATATGGGGACTTTAACTGAGCCTGCAGACAAAATGTCCCCCAAGGAAATGACTCAAAGGATGAAAAGGAGGTAGTCAGAAATTACATATGAGTCAGGAAAGAGCGTGTGTGGCAAGAGCCAGAAATGACAAGACCAAGAAGCAGCAGCACACTGGGAGGGAGGGAGCGGGGGAGGGGCGCAGATGAGCTCAGGGGAATGAGTGGCTGGTTTTTAAGCTGCTGCTCGCTCTTCCTCCTTCAGACTTACTTGAAAATCTTGATCTTTCCTCAATCCTTTTATATCTATTAAAAGTTTTCTGTTCTCTTCTTTTTAAATAAAAAGCCTGACCATAGTAACACTTCCTCAAAGCTAAAAACACTTCTCATTTTTTGACCTTCAGAAGCTGGGATGGCTTAATAATACAGGCTCCCAAAATGGAGTCCAAACAAGAACCCCACCAGCTTGCTAAATACCAAACCGGAACTTGAGCCCGGAGAGTGTAGCTGTGCTTAGAAATTACCCTTTTTATTTTATTTTTATTTTTATTTGAGTTAGGGTCTCATGTAGATCAGGCTCGCTTATGTAGCAGAGACTCCTTTGAATTAATCCTCGGGCCTCACCTCTCAATTGCTGTAATTAACAGATGTGTGCCATGAGGCCCAGTAGAAAACCTATGCCAACACCATAAAATTATTTGTATTTGTAGCATAATTTAGTTAAGTTCGAGTTTGCTTTGGCTGTAATTGATCTGTGGCTTATGTTGTGACTTAGAGACTTCCAAAAAAAAAAATCTTCCCCAATAATAGAATTAAGCAAATTCCTATGCTGTGGGATGTTCTTGTAGGCAAGATGAAGGGTCTGTCTTACCCTGCTTTGCCCACTGCATGCATCTATAAAAACCTGGACAAAATGCATGAAGCAGGGGGGTTTGAGGACTCTGGACTCAGTACAATACTTGTACTCAGTCCTGGGAAATAAACAGCAGTGCAGGTTAATGGAAGCTCCAGGTTTCTGACCTGAGAACCAAAATAGGGGACTCAAGGGACTGGGACATGTCAGGTTGACATGGGAAGAGCATCAAGAGTGAAATCTTACACTGTGTGGTTATAGATTTGATACTTAAGAGCATGGCATAGGTTTGAGTACTGAGGCACAGGGTCCACCACTGTCCCTATCCCAAACTAGCCAACTGTGTGCACAATTTAGATGCATCTGAATGTCACCAAAGCTGAAGTAGCATTGGTGTTACAGCTTCAGAGGCAAGTCGGTATATTGGACCCAAGTCCACCTGGACCAATGGCATGCCAGAATGTAAAGAAGAGCCAGACATAAAATTCCAATTGTCGGCCAGTTCCCAGGAGTCTATGGAGGTGACCCTAGATGAGACTTCTAGCAGCGGTGGGGAGGTGGGGGGTTTAAGGAGCCTGGAGTGGTCACTTCCTGTACCCAGGTGGGGCTTCTAGTGCACAGAGGGGGACACCAGCCCACCCAACCTTTGACCAAAATTTTCCTTGCCTGCAAGAAGTCTAGGGTAAAGATGTAGCAGAGATTGAGGGAATGGCAAACCAGTGACTGGCCCAACTTGAGACTCATCTCATGGAAGAGAGCCAACCCCTGACACTATTAATGGTGCTCTGCTGTGCTTGCAGACAGGAGCCTAGTCTTCTAAGAGGCTTCATCCAGCAGCTGATGGAGACAGATGCAGAGACCCACAGCCAAACAATAGACTGAGCTTGAGGAGTTATGTGGAAGAGTGTGGGGGAAGGATGGAGGGAGCGGGAGGGGTCAAGGACACCACAAGAAGACCTACAGAGTCAACTAACCTAGGGCCATGGGGGCTCACAGAGACTAAACAACCAACCAAAGAACATGCATGGGCTGGACCTAGACACCCTACACGTGTAGCAGATGTGCAGCATGGTGAACATGTGCTCCCCTAACAATGGGAGCAGGAACTGTCTCCAACTCTGTTGCCTGTGCCTGGGTCCCTTCCCCCTACCTGGGCTGCATTTACACACCCCAGTGGGAGAGGATGCACTTAAGTTTTGCTGTGACTTGGGATGCCAGGGTGGGTTGATACCCCTTAGGGGTCCTCCCCTTCTCTGAGAAAAAGGAGAGGGGAGGTGGAGGAGGGAAAGTGAGGGTGCGACTGGGAGGATAGGAAAGAGGGGCTGTGGTCAGGCTGTAAAGAGATCAAATAAATGAAAAAGAAAAAAGGAAAAAAAAAAGCAAGGGGGCATGGAGAACACCAAGAAAACAGGGCTGTCTAAATCAGTGGTTCTCAGCATTCCTAATGCTGCAACCCTTAAATACAGCTCCTCATGTTGTGGTGGTCCCCAACCATAAAATTATTTCATTGCTACTTCATAACTGTAATTTTGCTACTCTTATGAGTCATAATGTAAATACCAATATGCAAGATATATGATATGAGATCCTCCAAGTAGTCCTGACCCCACAGGTTGAGAATCATTACCCAAAATCAGTATGATCAAAGCTCATAAAATATATATAAAAAAAATCTAATTATCTAGTGTTTAACCTAGGATTACTTAGCATACAAAGACTGAAGAAAATCTCAATTAGCATAAAAATGCAATAAAAAGAAAAAAGGCAACTGATAAATGTTGATGAAGACAAAACACAAGTTATTGGAAACATAATGTTAGGAAATGGTCTAAGAGGCAAGAGTGAACAGAAACAAATGGACATGTTAGGGTTGATAGCAAAATAGAAATGACAGAGGAACTGGGCAATTTAAATGCAGATTCATAGAAATTATGTAATGTGGATGAGTGAAAATAGTTTTCTAAAAAATGATCTGAGTCTCAGAAGCCTGATAGAAAATATCAAATTTATGTCAAGAAAATTCAGGGAAAGAAATGTAGGCCTGGTCCCAAATTTGATAAAAGGCACAGCTTACAGAAGCAAGAAATTCAGTGACCTCTAAACAGGATAAACTCAAAGAAAACTATATCTATTAAACTGCTGAAAAATAAAACAACGCAAACATTTTGAAACTAGCTAGAGAAGATGGTGCACTGCTTTAAGCAAACAATGATTGAAATGGCTACGTGTTTTCCACAGAGGACAGGAAAAAAATATAAAGTGCCAAAAGAAAAGAAATGTTAACATGGAATTTTATAGCCAGTGAAGACTAACTTTAGAAATAAAAGTCTTTGATGGAAGAAAAGTAAGAGGAGTAATTGCCTCCAACTTGCTCTGAAGCAATTGCTATGGGGACTGAATGGAGAATCAGAAAGTTCCCAAAAGAAAGCTTAAAATCAACTCACTATAATGGTGAATTCTTCTAAATACTCAAAGAAGAACAATTTTTAAGCCTTTCCAAACTCTTCTAAAATGTAGGAAGGGAGGGAACACTTCCCAGCATATTCTCTGAGACTGGTTTCACACTGATATGAAAACCCGACAAAAATAATGTGAGAAAACTATAAACTAACTTCTCTTATAATACAGATACAAAAAATCTATATCAAAATATTAGCAAACAAAACCCAGCAGCATGTCAACAAGAGTGTGCATTGTGAGCAAAGAGGATTTACCTTAGGCATGCAAGGTTAGTTTAACAATCAATTTCTATAACATACCCTATTAAGAAACTAAGAAACAAAAACCACACGGCCATCTTAGTCGGGTCCCCTGGAGCTGAAGTTACAGGTAGTTGTGAGCCACCTGATGTGGACACATGCCAGAGTCTGGAAGGCAAGGGTGCAGTGAGCAAGTGAGCTTCCTGGAAACAGTTCACCATTTTTGCATGGTCTATGATGGATGTACCCTGGATGGCAAGGACCACAGGGGCTTTGTCCCGGGACTGCTTTGCTGCTTCCATGCTTGTCTCATATATCTGGCATGGTGTAATTGAGTGTGCCTGTGGTTTCCTGGGTAATTACCCACTCTAGTTGGGCAGATTTCCGGTAGAACCAATATGAATATATACTTTGATAAAATAATGCTGTTTGGACGAATTGGTAATTTTATAATTCCTGATAATGATTTTATAGAATTATTGATTTGATTCAAGTAACTTCCAGCCCCTCTTGCAGAATAGTGAAGGCTCCACATAGTCTGTGAACCTTCACATGCCACTGGGATGTAAATTGCACTAGGTAGAAGGTAGACTTGAGACAGATTTACAATGCAAGAAAAACACTTGCCCTAGGTTAGGAGATGATATCATCAGGTCTCAGTGTGTACCATGATAAGACGAGCCATGAACAGAAAATATTTAGCTATACAAGACTTTAAAAAATAAATCTGGCATGTGTTTCTTGGCAAAAAAAAAAACTTTGTTAACCTATGACATGGAAAACTGCTTGTAGAATAAAAGACAGAAATATTATTATGAATACATGGAGCCAAGAGATAGTTAAAGTATGTTTAGTCAGGTGCAGTCTTTTTTAACTTCTTTTTTTATTTTTTTAAAAAGATGTATTTCTTTATTATTATGTATACAGTGGTCTGCCTGCGGGCCAGAAGAGGTCATCAGATCACATTATAGATGGTTGTGAGCTACCATGTGGTTGCTGGGAATTGAACTCAGGACCTCTGGAAGACCAGCCAGTGTACTTAACCTCAAAGCCATCTTTCCCGCCTCCATCAGATACAGTATTAATGGAAAGACATATAAACAATATCTTCTTGTAAGCCTTTGGACCCTGTTAACCTTAATCCTTGTCAACTATGTCATGAAAAACTGTTGTTCTCAACGTAACATGAGCTTGTGGAATGAAGGCGTAAGTAATGTTTGGTTAGGTATGAGTTTTAATGGAAAAACATGTAATCTATTATTTTGCTGTAACTTTGATTCCATCTGTTTTTGTGATTAATGGCTTTTATGGCTATGAGGTAATCTTTTCCGCTTACATAGAGAGTTTTTGATGAGAACGTATATAAACCCAAGTACAAAAATAAAAGGTGTTGATGCCTCTTTACTTCATCTATTGTATGAATATATGTGTGCGTGGACTTTTTTTTTTCTTTCTTCTTTCTAGCCAGCTCGCAAAGAGCCCTTAAGGTGCTGGCAGCTCTGTGCTGCCTCTTTCTGAATTAAAGAGCTCCTGGTAATTAAGTTTTGCACCTTGCAGAAAAAAAAGTTTGCGGAGTAATTACCATAGCTGACCCTGCATACACCTTTCCAGTTTTCCCTGGCCAGTCAAAGCTGGACTTTGGCAGATGGAGACACTGGAAAACCAACTCAGGTCTTCAAAAATAGCAGTGAGTACTATTAACTGCTGAGCCATCTCACCAGCCCTGGTTTCTACTGTTTAAATGAATTATCACAAACTCTGTATGTTATAATAACTCAAATCAGTTATCCTACTGAATCAGAGTTGAGAATTTTTTGAAGTAATGCATTAGATACATTTTCATCACTGTGACAAATATCTGAAAGATATAATGTAAGGGAGAAAAGATTTATTTTGGCTCATGGGATCCATTGTGAAAAGGAAGGTGTGATGGCGGGTGTGATGGCGGGACCTGCTTCAAGGTGGTGGCTAGAGTAAGTGCTGGTGCTCACATCACCCAGGAACCTGATGGCTCAGAGCAGAAGTGAAGCCTGGCTATAACCTTAAGGCCTAGCCTGGTGGACTATGGAAGTCCTACTTCCCCAAAGCTCCATAGCTTGCTTGCCAGCAAGAATTCAAGAGAAGGAACCGAACTGGTAGGGGTGCATTTCGAATTCAGACCATAACAAATGGGTGTCACTGAGCTAAAATTAAAGAACCGTCAAGAATTTGTTCCTTGTGCAGACTAGGAAAGAGCTGTCTTCTAACCTCAGCCTTCTAGAAGCTGCTCACAGTCTGTTACTCACAGGCCATTTATCGATTTTCAAAGTCAACAACGCAGCAGCTTCAAATTTGACTTTGCTGTTATTGTCCTGGGTCTTTCTTTGTCTTTTTAGAAGGACTGAGCGCACGAGAATAATCCAGGATGGCCTGAAGTCAAGATCCTGTAGGAACTACACTCATTAGCTCTATGAAGCCCTCTCCCCACCATCCCATGCCAAGTGGACCCCCTCTTGGGTGTCCTCACCCATTGCACGGCCGGTGATTATTCATGACGTGTTTTGTGGTATTTCATATTTCTGTCTCCTGTTATGAGCGGCGCGCTGCATCTTCACTTACTGTAGCACAGATGTTATTGAACACTTAATGAGTAAATGAATGAACGTTGCCTGGCAACTGAGTAACGGGGTGAAAGCAACAAGCAGCCTAGTAGAATATACAGATTATACTTTTGTGTGACTGTGTAGTGACTCGATCCCACAGTTTCAGCTTCTGTTGGTCCTAGCCATCTTTCAAGATCGCCGGAGGTCCTGTCCTCTATGAAGCGTTTTTCCCCCACCACCTGAGCTTCAGTCACCTTTGTTACCTGTCACCCTCTGGCGTTTCCCCCTCACGATCCAGAGGTTTTTTGTGGTTTTCGCCCCTGTCCCACCAGGTTATTTCGCTGATGGCGCAGCACGGCCATAACTAGTGAATTCACTGCTCACCCGCTCTGCCTCAGTTTCCCCAAGTGTGATAGGCACGCTGGAATCAGTGTGGAGTTAGCTGCGGGCCGGCCTTGAGGAGCATCTTGAGTTGAGCACCGGAGGCGGCCGAGGGGGGAGGACGCGAGGCTGCGGGCGGGAGCGGCGGGCGGGCTGGCCGGCCGCAGCGGCGCGCCGGGCGGGTGCACGGAGGGACGCGCGACCCCGCGATGGGCCCAGGGGCGCGGCTGGCGGCACTGATGGTGCTAGTGGCGCTCGGAGCAGGGGACCGTGCAGGGGCCAAGGAGCGGGAGGACACGTTCTCGGCGCTGACCAGCGTGGCGCGCGCCCTGGCACCCGAGCGCCGGCTGCTGGGGACACTGAGGCGCTACCTGCGCGGCGAGGAGGCTCGGCTGCGGGACCTGACCAGGTGAGGGCAGCGCGCAACGGAGCCCCGGGAAGGACCAGTGTGACTTTCAGATCCAACTGTCCTGGTGGACCCTGAGACATTTTGAGGAGTGGGCGGGGGTGGTGTGTGTGTGTGTATGTGTGTGTGTGTGTGTGTGTGTGTGTGTGTGTGTGTGTGTGTGTGTGTATCTGTCTCTCCCTCTCCTCCCTCCCCCCCCTCTCTCACACACACACACACATCCACTCTCACACAATCCAAGTTGGTGCACTATGAAAACGTGTAGAGCGTGGTGATTCTAGAATCTAGTTCGATCTCGATCTCACAAATGCTGTGACATGCTGGAAGTGACCCCCTCCCCCCCCCCCCCGTTTTCTGGTCAAGTTACCTCAGACACAGCCAAACAGTATGGTGACCATTACAGGTCTTATTCCTCTTCCGCGGGTAAAAGCTCTCTGAATGTAAGTAGTAGCTGAGAGGTTATATGTATATTAAAATGCCTGACTCCAAGAAAACACTTTGAAAAGCCTTTTCATGTCAGGCAACACTGAGGGTAGTGTGCATAAATGCACAGCCAACATTATTTATTTTATGTAGCCAGCAGCATAGTGCTAAAGACTGGGAGGTAAACTGTTGTAAGCGGTGGGAACACATGTTTTGTGTCTTCTTTGCTTTGGACACGGAGAAGCCCATGGGCTGTAAGAAGCAGTTGTTTCCACGTAAATCCAACTGGTCTCACAGGCTGTCTAGACAGCGCACAAGCAGATCACTTGATTTCTAGCTTGACTTTAACCTTCTAATCCATCCCATGCCAACACCCGAACCCTCCCTGCTCCACTCACATAAATGTTTATAAGAAACGGTCACTGAGGACAGTCGGTTTCATAAGAGTTGGCTTAATCCTGCAGTCTGCTCTTCAAATAGCCATTGGTGGTAACCGATGACTTGTGTGCTAACAAGCATTTGTCTGGGTTGCATTATCCAAATTGGTTTGTTTAAAAGGAAAAAGGAAAAGAAAAAAAAAAAAAACCAAGCAAACAACTCCAGGTCATTATTACACTAAGAAAATCACTGCGTAAGTAGGAGACACGTTTAGGAAAAGCTAATAAAAGAGACCTGTCTACACTAAAAAGAAGAGGAGGCACGTCCTGCAGAGGGAACGGTGTGTGGGACACTGTGGGTCCGGGGGAAAGGGTCAGTCTGGGTATGGAAGTGTAAGAGAGGTCTTGTCACAGCTTTGTCACAGTGGAAGCCTCACAGCAACCTCATTTCTCACATAGTGCTTTAAAATAGGTTGGCGTTACACTCTTAGCAAGTAAGAAATCATTTGGTCTATCACTCAGTTTTAATGAAAGATGGCAGACCTAGGACTAGAACATAGTTGTTTTGATTACTTTCCAATGTCCATTCCATCACGTTCTGACGTGCCCCCTGCTCGCATTATCTGATATGTCAGGACCCAGATAGAGCTCCACTGTACGTTGGGTTTTGTCAGTGGCCAGAGTACACAGTGGCTCAGCGTCTAGACTCAGGAGCTCAACAGATTTCTGTTTGGATTTGTGACTCTGATTTTGTTACAACTTTAGGCTTTAGTTTACTAATCTATACAAGATGATTTTTTTAAAAAAAGTAATGCTATTCCCATGGTAACATGTAGAAAATTGCTAGGGAAAATATTAACTCTTTATTTTTTTCTTTTTCTTTTCCTTCTTTTTTCTTTTTTTCTTTTCTTTTTCTTTTTCTTTTTCTTTTCCTTGGGTGATTACAAACATTTAATCTCATCAAGCTCAGTTTGATGTTGCAGAGGCTCTGATTCTGCTCCCGTCCCGCTCTGAAACACTCCAACTGGAATGTTTGCTTTTAAAACCAAGAATTCGGGCAGTTCGGGTTCATTTTTCTATAGTCTCGATCTGGTGACTTTATATGTCTTGAAGTGTTATTTCTAAGGCCCTCGGTGTGTGCTTTTGGATTTCTAAGTCAGGGAAGGCGGTGGTCTGGCGGCTGAAGCTGCTCCTCGCCGCCAATGGAGAGCCAGCTGGAGTCCCTGTCCACTTACTAGGAGAGCACACATCTGCACGCCTGCGGAGCTCCTCTCTAGTCTACTGCTGCCGTTTAAAACTATCAACAGTCAAAGAGTGGAATTGTTTCTGGGCTCAGAGTGAAGCACTCAGAACGTCTCAGAAGAGTGATGACGAGGCCATTTCTCAATTTCAAAGGAGAAACATATTGAATTGGCCCCATGTATTGGGGTTGAGTAATCTACCCAGGAAGCTTTTTGCAGGGATTGGGTTGCAAATGCCATGTGCAGATTCCTGAAGGAAAGGATCTGATTTTCCACTCTCAGCAGCATTTGTTAAAGCAAAAAGGCCATTTAGGGAAGCCTGAGGTTTGCCTTCAGCAACCAGTACCTCGGTCTCTGGGAAGGGGCTGTTTGCTCAGAGGCTGGGCATACAGCCAAGTTTTGCATTCCTAGCCAGCCTCAGATATCAACGTATGTAGAATTCCCTCCCCCTTTCCTTTCCTGTGTGAAAGGGGGGGGGGAGTCATATTTGACCACTGCATTGCTTGATAGGCTGCAGCAAAGAATAAACCCCTGGTCTGAAACAAATCAGGGTGCGAAGTGGGGTGCAAAGAAGGCAAGGGTATAATATGTACACAGTGCTCGTGGTGTGATGATTAACTAGGAGTCATATTCACTCCCGAGCCTCCTTTCTTTCCTGCGGTGCCTCTGTTTGCTTGGATGCCTATTAAACAGTTGTCCTCCACGGTGGAAAGTGATAGAAAGAATCAGAGTAGAAAATGAATAGATCCAAAGAGACCTTCCAGATAGACCAACTTTCTCACCTCACAGAGAAGAGTGTTGGTAGGTGACTGGGTCAGAATTCATCTCGGGGCTCCTCCCAGCTCCCCCTTTTCCAACTATCTTATAAAAATCGTTCTGTGCTCAGCCTCAGTTGTTCCGAGACACTTCGCTTTTTAAGCTGGACTTGGCTCGGGCCCATGCATGTGCATTTTTTTTTCTTTTCTGTCTGGCAGCTCACTAAGTGGTTCCATATGGAGCCCGAGAAGGAAGTAATGGGCAGTAAAATGATACTACACCCTGAGCCTGGCCTGCATTTGAAACCCCAACAGAACAGCTCACAAACGGTCTTTGGGATTGGAGACACCATGGGTCTTGCCAGGCTTCTGTGTCCTGCTCCGGGCACCCAGGCCCAGAGTCCCTTTCCTTCATTTTCGTTGAACACTTGAATTCTTGGGAGCTTAGGAGCCAGTGGTTGTCTGTTTCCGGCTTCCTTTCTCAGTTGAGAGCCTCACTGTTTGGGACTCGTCAGACTGCCCTGCATCGGGTGCTGAAGTTGCCCGACGCTACCCTGCCACTCCCTCCCTCCCTCCCTTCTCTCCTCTCCTCTCCTCTCCTCTCCTCTCCTCTTCTCTTCTCACCATCCCATCTGCCAAGCCCCCCACCTTCCCCACAAGACTCAGTGTCTCGTGAGCGCATGTCCATGTTCATACATTCTACCTCCATTTGTTGTTATTATAGTGATTTTTGAAATTATTATTATTTTTTTGGATAAGGAGAGATAAAGCACTTAGGGCAGCAGTTCTCAACCTTCCTAACGCTGAGCCCCTTCAATAAAGTTCCTCACGTTGTAGTGACCCCCGACCATACAGTTATTTTTATTGCTACTTCATAACTGTAATTCCGCTACTGTTATGAATCGTAATGTAAATATCTGTGTTTTCAGATGGACTTAGGATGTCCCCTGTGAAAGGGTCATTTGACCCCCAAAAGGGGCCATGATCCACAGGTTGAGAGCTACTGTCTTAGAGGATAAGAAGTATCTATAACCTGCCCTGTTCAACATGATCAATAAATTTCAGTGATATAAATGCCACCACTGTGTTAAACGTGGGATAATCACAGTACAGCAGGAAAGGGAGCGGCATCTTTTGCCTATATGAACACTTGTAGAACACCCGGGAAGAAATTAATTAGAAAGATGATCACCCCACATCCCACCGCTTCCAGCCTTTTCTGCTAGTGTCACCATGTTGGAAGAGTGGAAGTGAGCAGACAGCCTCCCTCCCTGCTCCTGCCAGGCTTACCAGCAGCTTCTGTGCTGATGCCGAGGCTGCTCCCTTGAATTCTATCCCATTCTCTTCCCTAGGGTCACTGTGGTGGCTTACACTCTTCTTGTCTCGTGTTGACCACCTCCTTGGTCCTTCTGCTTCAGTTGCTTCCATTTCTGAATCTTCTTTTCCCACCTTCTGACAAATTCACCCATGGAAACAAGTCCTGATGGTTCCACTCTCTCCTGCCCTGGCCAAATTAAGCACCCCTTGCTTTCTGTCAGGTCTTATTCAGCCCAGTGCTGCATCTACAACATAGTTGTATCTTGCTCACCTACTGGACTGTGGCACTGGACCCAATCTCACTGTCTTATTCAGGGTTTTGGCCCCTATATTCTAGAAGACTAGATTTTGTTCATTATTTCATAGAGACACGTGTTGTCACAGGCCTTTAATGGGAGGCTAATTCACGAGGATCAGAAGCTCAAGGCCTGCATTGGCTACCAAATGAGTATATGGTCATGCTGGGCCTTATCTCAAAATCAATAGAGATCTAATCATGTAACATAGGGGTAAAGTACTTGCCTCAGGCACTGAGTCCTAGGTTAAATCCCCAGGATCACACATAAACACACACAAAAAGTATTGAATATGGATGCTACAGTGACTTGGATGAGAATAGCCCTCATAGGTTCATAGCTATGAATACTTTGTTCCCACTTGGTAGAACTGTTTGGGAAGGATTGGCCTTGCTTGGGGGTGTGTGGCCTTGTTTGAGGGGGTGTGGCCCTGTTTGAGGGGGTGTGGCCTTATTTGAGGGGGTGTGGCCTTGTTGAGGAGATGTATCTTCAGGGGCAGGCTTTGAGGTTTCAAAAACCTCTCATTCTTAGTGTGCTCTCTCTGCCTCATGATTATGGGTCAAGATGTAAGCTCTGAGCTGTTCTTCTGCCATGCTATGGCTCTGCTATCTTGGACTCTAACCCTCTGAAACCATAAGCCCAATTAAATACTATCTTTAATAAGTTGCCTGGGTCATGGTGTTTTATCACAGCAATAGAAAAGTAACTAATACAGGTACAAAATGATGAGAACAAGTACTCTTTGGTCAATGAACGTTTTGTCTGTTTGGTTGTCTGGTTGGTTGGTTTTGGTTCTGGTTTTGGTTTTGGTTTTGGCATGGTTTATCTGTGTAGCCTTGGCTGTCCTGGAACTCACTCTGTAGACCAGGCTGGCCTGCCTCTTCCCCCCCAAGTGTTGAGATTAAAGGAGTGTGCCACTACCACCTCCACCCCTCCCAGCCCATGAACATAGTGGGCAGTGGGGCCCATCGTTCTTTTGTATCCCAGTGCCCAGCATGCAGTTGGGCATCTAGACAGTAATGATTCTATATTAGTTCACTGAATGAGTAATTATATGCCAAGCTTTTGCATCTTTGTACACATTGGTTCCCGTTATTTCAAAACCCCCTCTTCTTCCCTTCCCTTCTTTGTTTATTTCCATGGGACTCATGGCAAAATCAACCCAGAATTCAGGCTCTGAATGGAATATATTTGGTCTTAGTGCTGGCTTTGCTAAGAGCACAGCCTTATTTTGGTTTCCTCCACTGCTAGTAGGCCAAAATAAAATCCACATTAAATGGGCAGGAGAGATGGCTCCGTAATTAATAGCGCTAGCTGCTTCCCAGAGGATCCAGGTTTGGTTCCCAGCACCCTCATGGCTTACTCCAGTTCTGGGGGATACAGCACCCTCTTCTAGCCTCCACCAGAACTGCACCCATGTGGTACATAGACACAAAGTGGGCAAAACACCATTTACATAAAATTAAAATAAATCTAAGTTTTAAAGTCTACACTAAGGGCTGTTGTGTGCAACAACTCTTAAAAGGGGTGATATATTCAAAGTATTCAGTAGAATTCCCAGTGCATGGTTAAAATCCAGTAGGCAGCAGTCACCAAAATATTTAAACAGATCCTTAAAGAATCAGGTCAGGTGTCACCTCTTCTAATTACCATAGCTTTGCATGCTCAATGCTCTCTTAGCATACATCACACTGATTGTCATTTGTTCCAGAATGCTTCTGAGTCCCTTTCAGACACTCAGTATTGGGTATAAGAGAAGAAAAAAAACTTTGTGTCTGTACACCCACTGAGGGGGAGCATGTCTTCCCTAATGTTTATCGTGGTCCCAGGCATAGTGCAACTAAACGGTCCACACTGGCTCATTCGGTGAATAAATGAATGGACTCCCCCCCCCCTTATGTGTTATTTATAGTTTCCATGCTTCTTAACGCTTGCACGGCTTCTTTAGTTGAGCTGTTTACATGAGTTCCGAGAAGTCCAGCGCTCCCGTTGCTACACCACCACGCCCCGCCTAGAGAATAAGGCCCACAGGGAGGTCCTTATCAAGAGCAGGTTGTGCCTGGCTCTTAACTGTAGCCGTGCTCATCATGCCAGCCTTCCTGGGGTACAGCAGCTGTGTCTGGGGGTGAGATCATTCTTCCTCGTGTCTTTCAGATTCTATGACAAGGTCCTTTCTTTGCACGAGGACTTGAACATCCCTGTCGTGAATCCTTTACTTGCCTTCACTCTCATCAAACGCCTGCAGTCTGACTGGAGGAATGTGGTACATAGCCTGGAGGCCACTGAGAACATCCGAGGTAATGGGGATGGTTGTCAAATATGGGAGAAGCTTCTAGCCCCTGACTCGGTGGTAAGGAGAGAGAGTCTGTCGAGCCGCGATGAGGGTTAGCAGAGTAGACTGGAACTACTTGAACTCCCACACCCTTTTTAAGTCTATAGAGTCAGCCTCCTTACTAATAGGTTTATGGTTTTGAATTACAAAATGCCTTCACAGGGCTGGAGAGATGGCTCAGAGGTTAAGAGCACTGACTGCTCTTCTGGAGGTCCTGAGTTCAATTCCCAGCAACCACATGGTGGCTCACAACCATCCATAATGAGATCTGGTTCCCTCTTCTGGCCTGCAGGTGTACATGCAGGAAGAACACTGTATACATAATAATAAATAAGAAATCTTTTTTTAAAAAAATGCCTCACATCTATTACTTCACTTGATCTCAACTACAATCAGGTGAAGAAGTGTCTATCCACCCAGTTAAATATGTGTCTGGGCATTTATTTACGTGCAGAAAGTCATGGTCTTCTAGTAGCTTCTATAAAGTTTTTAAACTTGGAAATGAGAATAATGCATTGTGATCTCTAACAAGCCCCTTCCCTAATTCATTCTACCCTGCACTGTTAGAAGTTTGCTAGGTTGGGGCAGGTGAAGAAGAGTTGCTTTTTGCTAAAGGGCAAGATTTCTAGAGACGTGTAGGACAGGACAATACGACAAAGCTGTGTGCCTCACTTCTTCTTACCTACTCTTTTGAATGCCTTTTATTTGCCGGTCATAGTAAGAATCTACACAGGTGGCTGGAGAGATGCTCAGTGGTTAAGAGCACTTGCTGCTCTTCTAGAAGGACCCAATTCAGACACCAGTGCCCACATCCCAGCAGCTCACAACTGCCTTTTTTTGTTTGTTGTTTTTCAAGACAGGGTTTCTCTGTGTAGCCCTGGCTGTCCTGGACTCACTTTGTAGACCATGCTGGCCTCGAACTCACAGACATGGACCAGAGTGCTGGGATTACAGGCATGCACCACTGCACCCTTTAACTCCAGCTCTAGGGGCATCCCATGTGTTGTTCTTGTGGCTTCTGAGGTTACCTGTTGTGTGTATGCACGTGCATGTGCGTGCACGCCTATACACACACCTTTAACAAAAAGAGCCCACTGTATGCCAGGAACTGAGCTTTCTGCTGGGTAAATGCCCACAGCCTGTGTTTGGAGGCTGGGTCACAGTCCCACTACTTTTACAGCTCTGAAGGACGGTTATGAGAAAGTAGAGCGAGACCTTCCTGCCTTTGAGGACCTCGAGGGAGCAGCGAGGGCCCTGATGCGGCTGCAGGATGTGTACATGCTCAACGTGAAGGGCCTGGCCCGAGGTGTCTTCCAGAAGGTCACCGGCTCCTCCATCACTGACCTGTACAGTCCACGGCAGCTCTTCTCCCTCACAGCGGATGACTGCTTCCAAGTTGGCAAGGTGACAAGGAAAGAGGGCCAACTGCTCAGTTCTAGTGGTTTAGGGATGGACTTGTCTCAACTGTCTTTATGTAGCCCCTATGTTTGTGGCAACTGTCGACATTGGCTGTCGTTCCTGTTTTCAGGGGAGGAAACTGAGGTTCAGACAGGGTACATCACTAAGACTGCACAACGCAAATTAACAGGGTCAAATTTGAACCCCATCTTTTATCTCTAAACCCTATGCATACAAAATGATTTCATTAAACATGCCAGGCTGATAGACATAAACCAGGCAAAAATGTAAACTCTAACTATAGACCCTGCTGGCATATGATCTGGTGGATGGAAAACAGCGGAAAGGGTGAAGAGGGATTCCAGATGGTCATGTGACGGTAAGATCACAGACACAGCCTCTTGAGAGGCTCTAGGACACTTTGCAGTGTTCCCTAAGTACTTGGAAGTGTGGGTTAAATTAGTGCCACACAACCATTAGACCTCAGGGGTCTCCCTGTATGGGTGTATTTTGCTTATTTTTGTTCACACAGAATTGTTTTTTAATATACTCTTTGCCAGTCTTTACCTTCAAAATGAGGTAAATTATTATTAATCCTTTTCCTTTTGAAGATGCTTACTGCAGGAAAATGTTGGGGTTTTTTTCCCCTCCCACCTCTACCCAGTGTTCATTACTACCAAACTTAACAATGGGTTTCGTGGGCCCTAGTTCCAAGCTTGGGGAGTCAGTCTCCCAGATCTATGCAGAGTGAGCCTCTCTGCTTCCTGCTTCCCTCCCTCCCTCTCTCTCTCTCTCTCTCTCTCTCTCTCTCTCTCTCTCTCTCTCTCTCTCTCTCTCTCCCTCTCTCTCCTCTGCAGTCTTGAGCAGAAGCAGAGTCCTGTCATGCACTCAGCTAGTTCACGTGGCTGGGTGCGCAGTCCCAGGAGATGCTTGTTATTGAAGCCTCTTGGCCATGTATTGAAAACCATAAGCCACATGCTGAAAAGTTAGTAAGCCAACTTCCAGAAAGTCTTGCTGGAAATCTTTATTTCTGTATTTATTTGAAAGACAATTCATTTCAAATGTAAGGGCAGTACACAGAAAAATATCAAAAGTAGCCTTATCTATTTATTTATCATATATATATACATATATATACAGTTATTTCTATAAATGAAGTGAAATACATTTTCAAACTTGGCTATATTTAATTACAAAATTTTCCTTCTCACTCTTACCACCTTATCGCCACCCAGGTCACCAGTGTCCTCTGCCACGCAGGACATTATCTTCTGAGGCTGGATTTTTCATTCTGGAGCTTATATTATAGAATGCATTTATGTATGTATTAGTAGTTCATTTTTTAAAATATCTCCTTACTTTATCTTATGTGTATGAGTGTCTTGCTCACATGTATATCTGTGTACCTGTGCGCATGCCTGGTGCCTTCAGAGGTCAGAAGGAAGTGTCAGATGCCCTGGAACTGGATTTATAAACACTCGTGAGCCTCCATCTGAGTGATGGGAATTCAACCCAGGCCCTCTGCAAGAGCAGCCAGTGCTCTAACCACTGAGCCACCTCTCCAGTTCGGTAGTTCATTTTTATTGTTGTGACTATTACCACAAGCGGTTTATTTAGTCTCCTGTTGCTATGTGCTCAGCTACGGTGAGGAAGGAAGGGCTGCTATTAGCACTCTTGCTGTGCCCCGTGGCTGCTTGTCTTCTTGGCTGATTTTTCTTCTTCCTGTCTCGCTCTGTAGCTCAGGCTGGCCTCAGCCTCCCACATCCTACACAGCTTAAGCATCTGCTAATGCGCTTGCCGCTTAAGTTTTCAGCTAAATTTTTGTTTCTACCACCTGGCATTTAACTTTTTTCCTTGAAAACATGTGATCTTGTGCTTTATGTATTTTATTTAAAATGTCTAAATATTTGTGTTTGAAATAAGCCCAGTTATGTCACTCTAGCATATTGCTAGGACTTGGGATTCCCTATGAAAATATCAGATAAACGATGAGGACTGGGTTGTAGCTCCCTAACATTCATGAAACTCTGGGCTCACACATACATACATACATACATACATACATACATACATACACACACATAAAACACATACCTATACACCACACACATACCACACATACACCTATACACTATACACACATACACTGCCTCCCCACATACCTACACACCACACACACACATATATTACACACACAGCACACATAACACACACATATACCACAAACACCATATAGAAACATATACATGCCTCACACATACAAATTCACACACCAAACATGCACACATATATGCCACACATACTATACATACTCATATAATGCCACACACATATGACTACACACACCACACACATACACATTTATACATGTGCCACACACACCATACACACCACACACATGTACATATACACACAGCACACACACCATACACACCACACACATGTACATATACACACACCATACACACCACACACATGTACATATACACACACCACACACACCATACACACCACACACATGTACATATACACACACCACACACACCATACACACCACACACATGTACATATACACACACCACACACACCATACACACCACACACATGTACATATACACACACCACACACACCATACACACCACACACATGTACATATACACACACCACACACACCATACACACCACACACATGTACATATACACACACCACACACACCATACACACCACACACATGTACATATACACACACCACACACACCATACACACCACACACATGTACATATACACACACCATACACACCACACACATGTACATATACACACACCACACACACCATACACACCACACACATGTACATATACACACACCACACACACCATACACACCACACACATGTACATATACACACACCACACACACCATACACACCACACACATGTACATATACACACACCATACATACCACACACACCACACACATGTACATATACACACAGCACACACAGTTAATTTTACAGGACATGTTTAGGTTGTCATCATCATCATTCTCCATCACTCAGTTCAATGTTTTTTTACAATCAAGAAATGTGTGAGGGACCAGCAGGGCAAGGCCACAGGCTAAAGGCAGACCTGAGACGCGGGCTGCTCCTTCATTCTGCCTGCACACTAGCAGATCTCCAGGTCCTGCCCTGCCTGGCAGTTACACCTCAGTGAGATCATTCTGGAAGATTTGTTCCAGCTCAGTCACTTTATGATTTCACGTTGCCTCGATACTGACTTCCAGGAAGTTCTCCCCAAAGGTCTGGTATTCTACTTAACTGGAAGCTGCTAGGAGAGGGAGCCAGGTCTGCTCCATGCTGCCGTGTGGCCCAGCATTCCACCCGTTAACCGGAAATGAGCTGCTCAGCCACCACAGCATTCCCACTGTCCACCGTCATTACGTGCTGACTGTGCTGTGCCATGGTGATCGGTTCGTTCACGAGCCTGCATTGATTCGTTTCTCTAAGGATAAGAAGCACCGTATGTATAGTCATCTGAGAGTATTGAATAAACTAGATGTGATTTACCGTCACAGAGCTACCAGCAGTCTCCTTCTGAGAACGCACACAGGCCTGCAGTAGGGTAGGCACAGCTCCTCAGGCCCACTCTTTTGTTTTCTTCATGCTAGACCCCAAGGAATCACGTGAACAGAGTGTTAATGCTGCTGTTCTCTCTTCTTTTTCTTTTCTTTCTTTCTTTCTTTTTTCTTCTTCTTTTTAAAAAAATTTTTTTTTAATTTTATTTTTGAGACAAGATTTCCTCTGTGTAGTCTTGGCTGTTCTAGCCTCGCTTTGTAGACCAGAGTAGCCTCGAACTCACAGTGATCCGTGTGCCTCTGCCTCCAAGTGCGGGGATTAAAGGCATGCGCCACCATGCCGGGCTGCCATTCTCTCTTCTTAAAAGGCACTTCTTCACAACCTCCACTCACTGAAACCCCTCTCCCTCTTCCAGAAAGGTCTGCCTCAGATGCCACTCTGTCAACCTGCCGAGACCCCAAGTGTCTTCCCTTCTCCTCACCGCCACAGTGTACTACGCAAGTTCCTTAGAGTCCCGCCCTGTTCTGCCCCGACCTGTATATACATGAGTTCATCTCTCTTGTCTCCTAAATCATAAATTCCTCAGATACAAAATCCTGTCTTTTCTCAATAAGTGCAGTGCCTCATGCTATCATTAGATAGTAGATACTAAACTGAAAGTGAATTTGAGAGTAGCCAGCCTTCTAAGGTACAGATGCCTCCTGTTCTGAGTAATCAGATACTTTCCTTTTATTTATTTATTTATTTATTTATTTATTTAGTCTGTGGGCTAAAGCTGTATCTGTGGCTTGTGCTCCCTGTAGGTAGCCTATGACATGGGGGATTACTACCACGCCATCCCATGGTTGGAGGAAGCTGTCAGTCTCTTCCGAAGATCTTATGGAGAGTGGAAGACAGAGGATGAGGCCAGTCTGGAAGATGCCCTAGACTATTTGGCCTTCGCCTGTTTCCAGGTAGAAGAGTGATGAAGCTCGTTTTTTTTTTGTTTGTTTGTTTTTGTTTTGCTTTGTTGTGTTTTGTTTTATCACAGTCAGTACAATGTTGGACATAATTTTCGGATTTGTTTAATCTTCCTGGGGGCAGGGGACAAAATGTAAGGCTGTTATTTTTATCCCCACCATAGGTGAATGTAGGTAAATCAAGCTTTAAAAAAATATCTTAACCTCTCAGGAAGCTCACAGAGGTGCACTTAGAAGCCACATCCATATCTAAGTCTAGTGTGCTACCCAGAGCATGGACCACTTTGCAGTCTTCACCTCTCGTAACGCGGTTTCTCTCTTACGTGCTATCGCAGCACCCACATAGGTATGTGGTGGGACCTCGGTCAATGGAGGGCACTCCTTGCACTCTCAGTAACGCTGATAACATAGCATGATGGTGCCATAAGGAGCGAAGCGTGACTATTCTCTCCCACGTGACACTGAGTCCAGCCGTAGTGTGGCCATTGTTGGCTACAGAGGCGACGTCTTCATTCCATCGCACCAACCTGAAGGCCTCCTGCAGCTCCCATCTCTCCTCCGTAGCTGCTGACCTGCTGCCCGCAGACGTCCCTTGCCCAGCCTACAGCAGCTCCCATCTTCCCAGATGACTAACCTCATTTCTCACCAATTGTGGGGGAAAAAAACCACATCATTTGGCAGGTTCCACAGAGTTTTCCAAAGTCAATAATCCAGGCTGTTCCCTGCTCTTTTTTTTTTTTTTTTTGAGGGTTCTGGGAATTGGACGTAGGGTGTGGTACGCAAGTGCTCAACCATAGAAGCTACAACCCCAGCCCTATCTGTGCATTTTCTTTGCGTTTTCCTGAGGGAGGGGAAAGAAAGTGCATCTGGGCGATCAAACCCACAAGTTGCTGAGAAAACAGATTTATCCTCGGAGCGGCTAACAGTCTGCTCCTTCCATGGTCCTGCTTGATGCTGTGTCTTAGCTACACCTCTGTGTGCCCCTCCTACTCGCTCTGGGCAGTTGCTATGTATTAAATGATTAACTGTGAGGTTGCTAAGGGAAAGAAGCGGCTGAGTTTTAGGAGAGGAAGAAGACGGAGAACCAGCATCATAGAGAGGCTCACAAAAAAATAGACTAAAGCAAGCTTATCCCCAAAATGGGATGGCAAACACAGTGCCCAGGGATTTGTTTTATTTTCCTTCAAATCTGGTGGCAGGCCTCTCCTTCCTCCCACTTTTCTCCCCACACCACATCCAATGTGTCCAGTGAGATTCTGTTCATAGGGAGGCTCAGCTCAAGAGTCGCCTTCGTTATGATGTCATTCTTGCCTCTCGTCGCTCCCCAGCTCGCCTTGTGGACTCTCACAGCACATTCCATCCTACTTGAAATTTGCAAAAGTAACAAAACACAGAGGAGACTTCGCCTTATTAATGATTTATGCCTCCCACTTCTCCCCAGTAAATCTGGTAGGTGGCCCTCCACCCCGAACCGTATAAACTATGTTTGTAATTTTAAAAATTAGTAACAATTAAGTCAGACATTAATCCACACACCATGGAGTCACACAGGCAAAGTTGAAATTCAGTGGAAAACTTGAGCCACTGATTTTTATCTCCCCAAGCCTCAGTTTCCTTACCTGTAAAGGTAAAAGAGAGTACAAGTGGAGCCTGTTAAAAAAAGCTACGCCTTTAAGTTAGGATTTGGCAAGTAAAGAATACTCTCAGGCTATTTATCCAGTCCTCTGTTAAGTGTAGAACAGAATAACTCACAGTAATAAATAATGAGGAACAATTTGTGTTTCCGAGAGCAGGTCATCTGTAATGATTCTGGGTGGAAAAAATGCAGCCACTAAAGTAATTTCCATGAATACTATGCAATGTTAAAACGTATTCATGATGCAAAATTAGAAGGAAACCACAGTGATATGAAAAAATATGATTGTCCCTACACAAAAACTGTATACAGTCAGAAGAGCTTGAATGGCTGGGTTTCAATGGAGTGGCTTTTGTTTATTTGTTTGTTGTTTTCTTTTTCTTTCTCTTCTTTTCTTTCTTTCTTTTTTTGTTTTTTTGTTTTTTGTTTTTTCAAGACAGGGTTTCTCTGTGTAGCCTTGACTATCCTGGACTCGGCTTTGTAGACCAGGCTGGCCTCAAACTCACAAAGATCCGCCTGCCCCTCCCTCCCCAAGTGCTGGTGTGTGCCACCACACCTGGCCAGTGATTTTTTTAAGTCTCATCCCTCATGTATTTTACAATGTGATCATTATAGCACATACCAGGCGAGGACTCGCCGCCAAGCTATGCACCAAACTTTCTACCTCTGCTGGTCAGCGTGGTAAAAATTCATTTGTTAACGAGGAGACTTGATTTGTAACAGGGCTGCAAAAACTCACAACAATCCTCTGCATTTCCAGCCCATTGCTTTTTTTTTTTTCCAATGAACACTATTATCTACTGTGGTAAGAATATTTTATAGTTTTAAAAACTATTAAGTGATTCGATTGGAGAAAATATCTTCATTTCTATTGACATTTTCTCTCTTTCTTTTTTTTAAATAAGGCAGGAAATGTTTCGTGTGCCCTCAACCTCTCCCGAGAGTTCCTTCTCTACCGTAAGCGATGCTAAGATCCATTTCACTCTGCCCTGACCTTTAATTCTTGCAAGTGAAATATAGTTTGAGTGTGTGTACTTGTGTGCATGTGTGCGTGTGTGTGTGTGTGTGTGTGTGTGTGTGTGTGTGTGTGTGTGTGTGTGTGTGTGTGATTGCCTACGTCTGTGCACGGAGACCAGAGAAGGGTACTGGGTATCTTCCTTGATTGATGTCTTACTTTTTAATTTAAATTTTATTTTTACTTTTTGAGTATCTTTATGTGTATGAGTATTTTATCTGTATGTATGTTTGTGCACCACTTGTGTGCTTGGTGCCTGGGTAAATCAGAAGAAGACATCCCAGTTCTCTGGAACTGGACTTACAGTCGTGAGCCTCTGTGGAGGTGCTGAGAACTGAACCCAGATCCTCTAGAAGAGTAGTCGGGGCTCTTAACCACTGAGCAATCTCTCCAGTCCCTCCACCTTATGTTTAAAGACAAAGTCTTTCACTGAACTTGAAGTGCACTGCTTTGTCTAAGCTGTCTGGCTAGCAAGCTCCTGAGATCCCACAGTCGGCCTGCCTTCACCCCCAATAGCTGGGATTTCAAATGGGGGGGAGGACGTGTCCCCCTGTGTATCTGGGTGTACTTGCAAGACAGCAAACACTCTGTGAGCCACCTCCCCAGGTCCCAGATGTCCCTTTTTTTAATCATTCTAATTTCATTTTATTTATACACAGATCACTGAAAGGGGGAAATTCATGAGTTAGTTGGAAAAAATACTTCGAACATGTCAACCTGCACCTTCCCAACTTGTTCTTTCGAGAAGAACAAGTCCAGGCTCAGAGCCAGTCTCTGCAGAGAGGCAGCTTGAAGATCCGGGTTTTGGAAGGAAACCCAGGAATGAATAAAATCAATGCGCACTGTGTGTGAGAGAAGGGAGGGACTCAGAGGGCCATTCACGTCTTTGACCGTGTACTGAGAGCTATCAGTTCTTCCTGAAAACCAGCCCGCGCTTGGCTAGGCAGGCATCCTGGCCAGGTCCAGCTCCAGCCCCTCAGGGAATGCCTGTGTCAACAGCCAAAGGAGGAGATGCTGCAGAGCTCAGCCTCGGCATTTTTGCTTAGTGTTGGTAGTAGATGGCTTTAAGCATTCAGCTACTAAAGTAACATGTAAAATCACCAATAGTCACCAAGAATTTGAGGACTTCTTTTTCATACTTGATTTTTTATTCTATGTGCACGGGTGTTTCTCCCTGCATGTTCTCTGTTCACTGTGCGCATACCTGGTGACCGTGGAGATCAGAAGAGGGTGTCAGATCCTCTGGCACTGGGGTTACAGATGGTTGTGAGCCACCACGGAGGTGCTAGTAACTGAACCCACATGCAAGAGCAGCCAGTGTTTTTAATCACTGAGCCATCTGCCCAGCCGCTATGGAGTACTTTTAAATTGAAATTGTTTATAACTTTTAAATGTATCCACCTAGTGTGTTTGGCCCTCCATATCTATCTCTGGGTTCTGGATCCATGGATTCAACCAATTTTGTATTTTAAAAAAATACATGTAAACAGTGGTGTTGGTCAAGAACAAGTGTAGCCTTTTGTCGTTATTCCCTAAGCAGTGCAATGTAACAGCTATTTCCTTACTTGTGTACATAGCATTTACATTGTGTTTGGTGTTATAAATAAAACAGAGGTGATGTAAAGCATGTTGGAGGGTGTGTAAAGCTGTCTGCAAACTCCACATTATTTTACAAACAGACTTGCACATCAGTGGATTATGGTATCCAAAGAGACCCTGGAACCAGCCCACTGTGGGCTCTGGGGGAGACCTTGAACATTGCTCTTTTCTGCTACTTTGACAAAGACCGGGGCGTGGTGGTCTGGAAATGTATTAGTAATTAGTAGAGTAAAGAAAATTAAGGGGCTGGGCTGTTGGCTCTTATGAAAGCACTTATCTTGTGAGTGTGAGGACCTGTGTTCAGATCAACAGAAACCTACATAAAACGCCAGGTGTGGGCTGGAGAGATGGCTTAAGCCGTTAAAGGCTAGGCTCACAACCAAAAACATAAAACGCCAGGTGTACGTGGTGGCCCACCTGTAATTCCAGCCTTCAGAGGCAAAGACTGAAACAAGAGATCTCCAAAACAAGGTCGCTAGCAAAGCTAGCCATAATGGGCAGCTCTGGGTTCAACTGAGAGAGCCTGACTCAGTGAATAAGGCAGAAGAGCAGTGGAAACTGCCGCCTAACAGCAACCTCAGGCCTGCGCATGCACCCTTCCACGTGCTTTCACAAAAGTGCAAGAACAGGCGTACACACACATACGCAGAACAGAAGATAAAATTTAAAGTCAACGCCCTTTTGTTTCTTTGTGCTTGATCCATTCAAATCTCCGTCCCTTAGTGACCCCGGTTGTGTGCTACCATTGGCAGTAACTAGGGTGTGGCCACTGAAGACCCTGGTCTCTCTCTGGCTTTCAGAGGCCCAACTTGCTGCTGTTTGGGTCCATGACTTCTGTTCTGCAAAGCTTCACTTCTCCTTTTATTAGAAGAGATTAATTATATACATCCCCTCTCTGGCCTCTGAAAGCAGGCGCGCGCGCGCGCACACACACACACACACACACACACACACACACACACACACACACACACACGGGGAGAGAGAGAGACAGACAGACAGACAGACAGAGACAGAGAGAGAAATGTAATAAACAATAAGAACATGTTGGGCCTGTACTTTAGGTCATGGCTGAGCTCCCTTCTACTGCTCATATTTGCCACGTTCTCTTCCAAGCAGCTATTAGACTCTACGCTCCCGGAGCCCAGCCCAGCCCAGCCCAGCCCAGCCCAGCCCAGCCCGGCCCGGCCCAGCCCGGCCCAGTATCTGCCATCGCACTTGCTTTTGAACATCTCCTAAGTGGACTGGGAACTGAGTGGGTGCATGAATGGTGGCGCTGTTTTTCTAACATCAAACTGACCATCATGGTCCCCTGTCCAAGGAAGTGGACAGCCATGCTCGGGTCCAGCAGGCCCCGGGCCAGTCATTGCTTTTAATGAAAGATGCTCTTTCAGGAGGAAGGACACTGACATGAGAAGTTACTTAAAGTATCCAAGTGTCAGTCCTTGGTGATAGGAAAGCTCCTGGAAGGTTTTGGTGTGTTTGTTTTGTTGTTGTTGTGTTGTTGTTGTTAATGAGGCCAGGTCTCACAATGTAGCCCTGGCTGGCCTAGAACTTGCAGAGGTCCTCTTGCCTCTGCCTCCTGGAAGCTGGGGTCAGCTGCAGGAAATCTTGAGAGTTCTTCCTTGGGGCCAGTATTTGTTCACTGTGTTATTTCACGTCTGGGTTTTCCCACAGGTCCAGACAATAAGAGGATGGCCAGGAACGTGTTGAAATATGAAGGACTCTTGGCAGAGAATGCTCACCAGGCGGCAGCTGAGACGGTCGTTCAGAGGCCCAACGTGCCCCACCTGCAGACCAGGGACACCTACGAGGGGCTATGCCAGACCCTGGGCTCCCAGGTGGGATTCCTCAGGGAGAGAGAAAGGGGAGGAGGACTGGCTGGAGTTGGGATAAATTGAGGGTAAAACTGATGCCTTAACGACAATACAACTTACCGTACAACACGGAGGGGCTCCATCTTCTTTTTTTTTTTTTAAGATTTATTTATTATGTATACAGTATGCATCATATCACATTATATATAGATGGTTGTGAGCCACCATGTGGTTGCTGGGAATTGAACTCAGGACCTCTGGAAGCGCAGTCAGTGCTCTTAACCGCTGAGCCATCTCTCCAGTCCTGGGGCTCCATCTTCTTGTATGGGTTTTTGATGCCATGGCTCCCAGGAGCCTTTACCCTTCTTTTCTTACATCGACTCTACTCTTTCCTTCCAGCCCACACACTACCAAATCCCCAGCCTCTACTGCTCCTACGAGACCAATTCTAGCCCCTACCTGCTGCTTCAGCCTGCCCGCAAAGAGGTCATCCACCTGCGACCCTTTGTAGCTCTCTACCATGACTTTGTCAGTGATGCCGAAGCTCAGAAAATCCGAGAGCTTGCAGAGCCTTGGGTGAGCATCTCCAAATCCCCTTTGTGTCCTTTCATGCCTGAAGAACAGATAGCTCGAATAGCAAGGCAATTTTTTAGCCCAGCAGTTGAAAATGCCAACCATTTCATAAGACCAGTCAGTCACCAGCAGGGAAAAGCTTGGCTGTACTCACCTCTAGTGGAAAAGGATTGAGATGAGGTGCCAGGGGATTGGGATGCTCAGTTTGTGCTGGTAATATCTTCTTACGGATGTGGAATGCAGAGCTATAAACAGTCATTAAAATCCAGCCGATAGAGACCTGGGTGTATCATTGGAAATCAAAGTGATCTCGGAAAACACAAAGGAGACGTCCCAAACTGTGAACTTTTCCTTATAACTAATAGAAGAAAAGAACTTGACAGTGATAAGGAGCGGCATACTAGTGCACATTTACAGACAGAGTAGATCTGGACTGTCCAATTCAGCTTCCAGGACTCTGTTAAAAGAGGAAACAGGCCCAGAAAAGGGGACCTGGTTGAAGGTAAACTTGTAGCTAGAGTCAGGACTGAGTCTAGAGTTGCCAACTGCCACTCTGTTGCTCTATTAGTAGACTCAGGCTAAGGGATGCTGGGTAGGAAGTGGCCCCTGAACCTTTTAGCACAGTACACGTTTGTGCTGGGTTGCCTGAAGCTCCGCAGCAGACAGTCTCAATCTGAAACCCAGCCTGGAAGTGGAGCCTCTGCTGGGGACATTACCAGGCTTAGAGAAGAGGGGAGTCAGGCAGAAATGGCAACGGTGAGCTGGCTTTAAAGCTTCCATCTGGAAGTGCAAACATCACCTCCACCCACATGACTGGTAAAAGCAAAGGCAGAGGCAGGAGGATCTCTGTGAGTATGCAGCCAGCCTGGTCTGCATAGTGACTTCCTGGACAGCCAGGGCTACATAGTAAGACACCTGTCTCTAAGAGTCAAAGCAAGAAGACATCTCTAATCCTTCCCAGGGGGAAGGAAGGCATAGCAAGTGACAGAGCCAAGCTGGTGCCAGTGAGAAGGGATGTGCCAATGCCCCTACTAGGAAATGTGCCAAATATCCAGAAAACAGAATCCATCTCACCTCTACAATCCTGTGTACTTTCTTTAAAGGCATCCTAGTCATTTGGTGCAGGATTATTTCTTTCCAGCCGGACACCATGTCCTTTAGTATGCTCTCCATCCAGGGCGACCTTTTGTTATCTATCAACAGAGCACAGCCTGCCCAGACCCTTTGCTTTTACAAAGAGGTGAGGAGCTTTTTCCTCTGTTTAAGGCAACAGTTCCCAACCTGAGTCTCAACCCCTTTGGGGGGGGGCGGTCAAAGATTCTTTCACAGGGGTCACATATCAATTGTCTTGCATACCTGATATTTACATTACGATTCATAACAGTAGCAAATTACAGTTATGAAGTAGCAATGGAAATAACTTCATGGTTGGGGCTCAGTGTTAAAGGGTCACAGTGTTAGGAAGGCTGAGAGCCACTGGTGCAAAGAAAAGATGGTGCTGTGACCAACTGTGCCGGGTTGAGATGACCTGAGGCGAGCCCTGGGGAGGAGGAGAGGAGCAGGTTTTCTTTCACTGAGAGAGAAGGCCAGGCTATTCTGGGAAGACAAAGCCACATACTTGTATGGGCCTGGTTGGAGGGGCCTGGTGGCTAATGTGCACAGGACAGGACAGAAGGTGACCATTGGGGGATAGACAATGAGATGTCACTAGCAAAGGCCACATTACACAGCTTAGGCTTTATCCCATGGGCTGTGGAGGAGCTGGGGGCAAGTGGTAAATAGAGGGTGTGTTGACTGGAGCTGTGGTTTTAAGGAAAATTCTGAGAGCAGAAATGGGTGGGAGTGAGAACAGCGGTCCTCGGTTCACGCTGAAGGTCCTCCAGCCCAGCCTAGGTCTGTTCTGCTTGTTTCTTTGTTTGTTTGTTTTGTTTTAAGATGATTAGCTCTGATATGGATGATAACAACTCATTGTCAGTGATATCAGCGACTCTGGGAGCCAGAAGTGGCATCAGGCCAGCACCAGCCTTTTCCTTAGAACAGCTCTGTTGCCATGGTGATGGGGCAGGTGACCCATCACCCATCGGGAGATGTTTACTGACTTCCTCACAGCAGGGTCATCTACTGGGCATGCACAGACCTTGCCACTCCCCCTTTCCCAGCAACCTCTTCCTGGAGTTGTTGATGTTCGTCTGGCCTGTGACTATTCCAGGAATACACTGAGGGTTTGTGGGTGGATGGTCCCCATGGTGTCTGAGCTTCCATGGTACCTGATCTGCCTCTTCCTCCTCATTATTCCCTCCTGAAGCCTCCTCCCATCACTTCCTTGCCCATCTACCTCGCCCTTCCTCCTCAAAAACTCAATGGAAACCATGTACCCCTCCCCCCCAAGCCTCCTCTCTCCCCAGCACTGGCTGCAGGTCTGGCCTGCTTGCATCGATTTTCAGAGTACCTCTCAGGGCACGTTTATGGGGCCACATGCACTAAGCCACCTCTTCTCTGAACTCAAAGGTTTTGATGACAGCTGCACAGCACTTAATTTTTATGTCGATTCTGCCATAGTGTATTGGCTGGGGTAACACTAGACATTTTGTGGGTTAATGTCCTGTCTCCCCAACTCCTATTATGCTCACTGCTGCCAGAATATTGTGAACTTGTCGCATGCATGTATGTGGTGCTTGTATTTGTTCATATGTGCATGCCCATTTGTATGATGCCAGATTAAATTTGAAGATTTTCTTCATTAACTTCCCTGTCTTATGTTTTGAAGGCAGCATCTCTCTTTGAGCTGGGAGTTCATCAATCTAGCTAAACTGGCTAGTCAGTGAGCTCCAAGGATCCATCTCTATCACCACTGGGATTACAGACTTATCTCCACACCTGGCTGTTTTTAAAAATAATTTATTTATTTTTATTTTATATGCCTTGGTGTTTTGCCTGCATGTATGTTTGTATGAGGGTGTCAGATTTTGGAATTACAGGAAGTTGTGAGCTGCCATATGGTGCTGGAAATTGAACCTGAGTCCTTTGGTAGAACAGTCAGTGGCTCTTAACCGCTGAACCATCTCTCCAGCCCTACACCTGGCTTTTTACATGAATGCTGGAGACCAAACTCAGGTCCTCCTGCTTGCACACCAGGCCCTTTATCAAATGAGCTATCTCTCTAAGCCCTTGTTGCTATACTTTGAGAACGGTTTTGCTGTCTTGCCTAAACTGCCTGCAAACTCCTGGGTTCAGGGAATCCTCCCATCTCAGCCTCCTGAGTGTTGGGCCTCCAGGCAAGTTTCACTGGGCCTCTCTCCCTCCTGCTTTCCTCCCCACCCTCCCTCCCTCCCTCCCTCCCTCCCTCTGTCCTTCCTTCTCTTCTTTATGCCTGAAACACTCTCCCCTTGCTTTCTTTCAATCTGTATGATTGCAGCATGAATGTGGGCATTCTGGGAAGGTTCTTGGTCCCTCAGAAGAAGGAGAAAGAGGCTTGTCTCTGTATATCCAAAGCAGCCCATGTCTGCCCATTACAATACCATCAGTCTATGGACAGGGACTTTGTCTGGTTTAATATACATATATGCATACATACATACATACATACATACATACATACAACATACATACATATGTATAATTAATGTCCATCACAGTGCTTAACACCAAAAATACAATAAATACTTGCTCTCAAAAATGAATGACTTATTGACAGAGCTGTGAAAGGACTTAGGTACAAAGTAATTCCCTAATGGGGGGTGGGGTGGTAGAATTAAAAAAAAAAAACATTGATTTTGCACTAGAATAACAGAAGAGGACATTTCTCTTTAAAAACTCTCCTCTCCTGGTTTTAGAAAGGACAGAGGCCCTGCCAGCCACCGGGGGACACCCTAGCAGAGCACCAGGCCAACCAGAACTCTGAGGAGTGGTCTAGTGACCTACAGACACAGGGGAAAGGAACAGGCTGCCTGGTTTAGCAGCAGGGAGGGCGGCCATGTTAGAGATGGGGAGGGGCTCTGCTCCCAAAGGGAAGGGCTTCCATTGGGTAAAACTTATTGTTTTACCTATTCTCTCACTTCTCAGAGATAGGGGAGATTGGGGGAGCTAGGGGAGCTGGCTTCACGCACGAGGCTGTCCTTTTAACCATTTCTGAGCATCTGCTCCCTGCCAGGCCAAGTCCTTACCCTCTACAGAGGCTCAATCAGATACCAGACAGAGGCAGACACAGCCTCAAGTGCTGCCCCTAGAACAGTGAGTTTGCAATAAGGATGCACTTAAAAAAAAAAAAAAAAAAAAGAACATAAATGCTATACACAGATGTATCCAGAACAAACTAGAAACAGTTAAATTAGTGACCTCAATCCTGCGGGTTTGTTTGTTTGCTTGCTTGTTTTCTCATAATATGGGCAGTTGCAGCTTAGCAGTGGTCCTCTGTAAGAAAGGGCTTTGGCTAGGACTCTTAAGAAGGAACAGGCCACCACCTTCGTTGTTAGAAGTGTTCATTTAATTTGACAAACATGAAGTGCTTGCCCTAGCTCAGGCCCCAGGCCTGACCCTGTGATAACAAACTGAGATAAGAAATTGGTAGGATGGGCTGGAGAGATGGCTCAGAGGTTAAGAGCACTGTCTGCTCTTCCAAAGGTTCTGAGTTCAATTCCCAGCAACCACATGGTGGCTCACAACCATCTGTAAGGAGATCTGGTGCCTTCTTCTGGTGGGCAGGCACACATGCGAGCAGAACATTGTATATGTAATAAATAAATCTTTAAAAAAAAAAAAGAAAGAAAGAAAGAAAGAAAGAAAGAAAAAGTAATTGGTAGGCTCTTCTACAACTCAGTCACAGCCCCCAAAAGGGATTCCGTGATGCTTCCATTGAACTAGCTCTTTAAACACAAAGGACATATTCGTGCCGGCACAAAGTACCCTCTAACAAATAAGAAATTGATGATTGTTACACTTTAGAGGGAGGCGTGTCTGTGGGCAGGATGGGCTGCCCCTTTTCATCAGAACCACCTGGTCTTTCTCTTGTGCTTCTTACCAGCTCCAGAGGTCAGTGGTGGCTTCCGGGGAAAAGCAGCTTCAAGTGGAGTACCGCATCAGCAAGAGGTAGGAAGGGCCTTGCGGTCAGTCACGCCGTCCTGGGTCTGAGGGTAAAGCTGACTGCTAGGTCAGGTCAGCAACAAGCTTTCTGGGACCACTAGGGGGCCTGTAGTTCACGTCAAAATCTGTTATGAGAGAAGCTTCCAGGCTGCCACGCCAGTGCCTTTATCAAATTGTAGTATTATCTGGAGATTAACTGAGAGGTCACTAGGAGAAGGCTTGGTAAACTCCTGCGCCTTAAAGCAGAAAACACGCATCCGTGCTTCTTTTCAGAGAATGCGGTCCCACACGCATCTGTAATTTGACTTTACAGACTCCATTCCTGCCTCCTGACTCCTACGCAAAGCATTCCTAGCACCATGCTGGCAAAAGACAGGAGCGGACTTCGTGGGCCTTCTGGCTTCTCTGAGAAGCAGGCTCCAATGTGGGCGCCCAGTCCTATCATGCACCCCCACCTTACCCTCGCCCGTTTCTTTGTACAGTGAGCACAGGACTGGGAAGAGAGCAAGAGGAAGCAGTCACAGGCACGTGAGAAAGCGGCATCACTGTCCTAGAGAAAGGCTAGACCTCCTGGGTGTGTCCTTGTCCTCTGGGGGAAGAGGGGCATGAGAGATGAGCTTTGGCTCAGGATTATTTGAGCTTAAGTGATTTTGTCTGGCGCATCTAGGGACTCCGCGCTCTACTTCGCACATCTAGGGACTCCGCGCTCTACTTCTTGCTGTGAGCAAAAACCTAGCAGGAAGCCACTGAAGAGGAGGGTTGGTTTTGGTGGCTGGTTTGAGGTGTACAGTCCATGGTGGCAGGAGGACAGGGCGGCTGGTGGTTCTGTGGTGGCAGGAATGGGCAGAGGAGCCTCTTCTTCTTCCATCTCTGTGGAGCAGATTCAGGGATGGGGCTGGAAGCAGGACCTGCCTATGATCCCCAAGGCCGACCCCCAGGTTCTAGAACCTCCATCATCACCTGGAGACCAAGTGTTCAAACCCACGCACCTGTGGGGAACATTTTCCAGCCAATCCCTTACCAGGGACATTTTACATTAAAAGCTGTTCTCTGAGCCTCGGAGTGTCTGCGTGTTGGTATGTGCACCATGTGCATGCCCACAGAAGGCAGAGGGGGGCGTTGCAGTTCCCAGAACTGGAGTTACAGACAGTTCTGTAGATGCCGAGAACTGAACCCAGGTCTTCTGAAAGAGCAGCAAGTGCTCTTAAGCCATCTCTCTAGCCTCTGTGCTTTTCTTCTTTGAAAGCAGTGGCTAATTTTGTCCTGGGTATCTTTGCAAATCCAAGAGCATGTAGTTTATTAGTCTGAGTGCCATGGATATGGAAGAAATTAACCCATCAGGGGTGTCGCTGCCTTTGCTTAGAGAACATGGCCTCTTTTGTCCAGGGACCTCAATTCAAACTTCCTACTTTGTAAGAACCTCAACAAGACATTCAGGAGTAAGGCCTGAACTGGGCTTTGCCTGTCCTGGTTCGTCCAGAGTTGAAGCAGAGTTGAGACTGCCCTGGGTATCACAGCAGTCAGCAACATGCCTTACAAGACAGCTCCACAATGGTTTCTCTCAGTCTTCTAAAACCCTGGAAGTAGATATAACCGTTGCTCCTATTTATAGAGGGGTACGCCGCCTCTTAGAGAGGTTAAGTCCCTGACAGCATCACGCAGAGATGAGGAAATGTTGCTGCTGTAGTGTCTTCCCCTTCCATCCCTCCCTTCGGTTGGGGTATCAGTGTCTTGCTGTGTTCCCCGGGCTGCTTTTGCACTCCTGGCCTCAAGCCACCTTCCCCACCTCAGCTTCCCGAGTGCTGGGTGCACACCACCACACCCAGCAGTTGTCACTTTAAGTCTTGGCTGCTCCTCACGGCACACTCTGCTTCCTCTGTGGGAGACGTCTTCACAGTACAGCGACATTAAGGATGAGGTTTTGTCATTTTCCTCTCTGAGTCACAAGCCTGGGACCTGTGAGCTTTCACCCAGCTCAGCTCAGCATCCCCTCAGAGAATGTTAGCTATGGGAATGAGACTGTAGGCCAAGCTGACTGGGCTGGCCGGACATGGAGGATGAGTGGGTGGTTAGGCATTCATGGTCCCCTCCCTCCCTCCCTCTCTCCTTCCATCCTCCCTCCCTCTCTCCCTCTGGTAAGGGACTTCATTCATTCATTCATTCATTCATCCATCCACATGTCTATCCATCCATCCATTCACATCACATAGTCATTTCCAACATCAGATCACTGATGCCCCAATCCTTGCTGTGTTTTAGTGCCTGGCTGAAGGACACGGTTGACCCAATGCTGGTGACCCTTGAGCAGCGCATTGCTGCCCTCACAGGCCTTGACATCCAGCCTCCCTACGCAGAGCATCTCCAGGTGGTGAACTATGGGATCGGAGGGCACTATGAGCCCCACTTTGACCATGCTACGGTAATGGTGGGGTCCATGGCCAGTCCTCTGGGGTGGGGGGGGGCAGTGCCTTCTTCTTCAGAGGCACAGCTCTGCCTTGGTACTGCTGATTATTGGATTCATCTGCTTATCTGCCACCACTTTCCTCTTCTCCAGAATTTTCCAGTGGGAGAAGAATGTGGCCTGTTATAAAATCCTATCTCCTCCTTCCCTTAAGGACTCTTCAGTGAGGATGGTCCTCAAATCCCTTGCCTTGCTTCATGACCTCAGCTGCTCTCCCGTACTCCCAGTAGCAGTTATTTATTATTCTTCATCTTTCTTCTTCTCTCATATGTTACATGCCAACTGCAGTTCCTCTTCCCTCCATTTCTCCCAGCCCACCCCCCGCCCACCCCCACCCCCGCCCACCGACCTCTCCTCTCCTCAGACCCACTCCTCCTCTGTTTCTCTTCAAAATATGTCTGAGGATTAAAAGGATCTCCCCAAGAGGGGAGACACGATCAAATCATAGAAATAGCATAATGAAACCTATGAATACAAATAATATGTTGATAGTTTTGAAATGAGCAAGACACGTTAGATATACAGGTGACCAATAAGCACAGGAAAAGGTTCACACCACTGCGAAAAGAAAAGTACCTCCCCACAAGTAATCTACCGCTCCAGCTTTATCAGACTCCCACACCGCTCACAAAGCAGTATTCCAGTGGCTGCGGAGATGACTCAGGGTGAAGTGTTTGCCATGCAGGCATGAACCCCTGTGTCTGAACCCCTAGAATACACATTAAAAAGCAGTCAGGGCACAGAAGAACACACCTTAGCCCCAGCACTTTTGGGGCAAGATCGGAGATGGAGACAGGCGACTGCTGGAAGACTCTGTCCAGCTGCACTTGCAGCAGGCGAACAGCAAGGAGCCCCTGTCTCAAACAAGGTGGAGAAGGAGGACCTACACCCAAGGCTGTGCTCTGACTACCACATGTGTGCTCCATCATGTGATGCCTATGATCAGGGACGTACACATCACACATGTACACATCACGTGCACACACACAGAGAGACAGAGACAGAGAGAGACAGAGACAGAGAGAAAGGAATAGAGACAGAGAATGAGAGACAGAGAGCGACAAATTAAAGAAGGAAGCCAGGCAGAAAATACTGCATATTTTATAATTCTGTTTACATAAATTTCTAGAAAAGACAAAATGCAGATACAGAAAGTAGACAGCCAGGTTTGTGGGGACATGATTGATAATAAACCTTTATTAGCAGATGAAATTTTCTTTTCTTTTTTTTTCTTTTTTGGTTTTTTGAGACAGGGTTTCTCTGTGTAGCCTTGGCTGCCCTGGACTCGCTTTGTAGACCAGGCTGGCCTCAAACTCACCACGATCCACCTGCCTCTGCCTCCCAAGTGCTGGGATTAAAGGCATGCGCCACCACGCCCAGCTGAGCAGATGATAATTTCTAAAACTAGATTGTGGTCAAGGTTGGGCAACTCATAAAATTTGCTAAAATTCAGCAAACAGTATTTACAGTGAGTCAGTTTTATGATATGTAATTTATATTTCTGGTTGTCCCTTGATTAAAGAATGAGTGAGTGGCTTGGGCAATTTGGACCACCAATCTTATGATTTCATATTTCTATAATTACCTTTTACAATATATTATATATTTTCTTTATTTTACAGAGGGCCCAAAGTGCAGAACCCCTTGTCTAGTTTTTTACTTGACAAATCATTTGTTTGACTTATATAGAACTCACTCATGTGCAGACCCAAAATTAATGTCCAATTAAACAGTATGTTGAGTGCTCGCCAGCAATGATGGGCACACATTCTACCTGGAGTAGCTCAGGGTAGCTTGGGGTTCTATGCTGTCCTCGACACCCCCATTTTATCCCTTCCTATACTAATGGTAAGCCATGGCTGTCACTCTGGTGTCATTTTTATACAAATTAACCATCTGTTCTGCTTCTGACGCAGTCGCCCAGCAGTCCCCTGTACAGGATGAAGTCTGGGAACCGAATTGCAACATTTATGATTTACGTGAGTCTCACTCTGGGAAAACTGGGGCTTCTTACTTAGTGGCCAATTAAACTATTTTATTATATAGGGTTTCAAAGGGATTTCATATATTGGGTTTTTGTTTTTGTTTTTTTGTTTTGTTTGGGTTTTTCGAGACAGGGTTTCTCTGTGTAGCGTTGGCTTTCCTGGACTAACTTTGTAGACCAGCCTGGCCTTGAACTCACAGCTATCCACCTGTCTCTGCCTCCCAAGTGCTGGTATTAAAGGTGTGCACCATCACACCTGGCTTCATATATTGGTTTTATCTGGTACTGAACACAGAGATCTCTAGGAGTTTTGTAAACTTCAGGACAGCATTGGGGGCAGGGGCCAGGCATGGACATAAGGAGATAGCAGAAAGACTCCTGAGAGTTGGCAGTGTGAAGATCTAAATATGGCCTTGCCTAGGCTGTGGGTCAGGATGGAGAGAGGCAGGAGACCAGAGGACTTGAATAACACAGGAAGAGAATACAGTTGTCTCTTACCTTAAGGTCCCAAAGCCTGGTTGGTACCAAAAAAGCATAAGCCCATCAGTGAGCCTGAGGACTTGGAGGAGAAAGAAAAGAGAAAGGAGCAGTTTGGACTCCGAGGGGGCAGAGTGATGACATATAAAGTCAGTAAGTACCTCTGCCATGCAGTGAAAAAACTCCTCCTGTCTCCTGTAGAGTCCACGCCCTTAAATAAAACAGTGCTCAATTGGCCTCCTCTCTAGGTCCCTAGCCTGGTCCACGGGATGCAGTCCCAGCCCTTACCAACCTTATCCTCATCCTTCAGACCGTGAGGGTTTACTTTCTTCTCCACAAATCCACCCTAATCCCAATCCCCCATCTCTTAAAGAGACTTTTAGAAGCATCGCTTATCGGGGAGATTTATTAATGCGCCTTGGTCTTTTGGCTAAGATCAAGTGTAGATGAGGCTCAGAGTCAGCGGAAGGGTAAACATGCCAAGTGCAAGGCCTGGCTTCAGGCTCTGTGGAAGAACACAGTCCCTCGGCATGTCCTCTTCCCTGAGGGCTGGATCTGGCCTCCAGGCCTAGCCAGGAAAGGCACTCAGAGGCTGGCGTTCAGAGTCATCTCCATGGCAATGCTTCCAATGTGTCTCCCAGTGGCCCAGTTGCATACTTCCTGTAGTAAGAGAACACTACCCAGAAAGTGTCACAGAGCTCTGTGCCCATCACTGTGTCCTTCCAAGCAAGTATAGGAAAGAGTGTCGTAAGGCCAGTCAGTGTTGTAGGGACCTAAGATAGGCCCAGTTATGCCCAAGGCTGGCTTCTTCACACCAGCAGAGATGCCAGAGACTTCTCCAGACAGTTGTTCAGGCTCACAAGAAGTGCAAGCAATGTGGGAAGGAGGAAATGGTCTTTAAGAAATGCAGAAAGGACTGAGCAAAAAGCTAACCAGTTAGTGATCTTTTGCTCAGACTGGACATAAGATCAGTCCAGATATGAACCAGAGGAAAGTAGACAGAAGGAACGTATCTCTCATTTCCTGAAGACAGAAGCCAATTGGTGTACTCACTGGCCTTGAACATGGGCAGGCGAATGGGCAAGTCAAGGACACTTAGAACCAGCAAGCCGGTTCCGTTTCCTCTAAGTCTTGGCATCCCAGTTCCTAGTATTTGCTGTGTAACACAGGTAGTGGTGTTGGGAGCAGGGTTGACTGCCGTAGGGTTAAAGAACACAACCCTTATTGTGTTCCAGGCAGGTGGGGCAGGGCCAGCTCTCCTGTGTTGTGTGGGCAGTGCAAAAGCATTATCAGAAACAATGTATTTATGCAAATGCTTTTCACCTAGCATTCTTTCCCAGGGACACAAACCAGAATGCAAAGATAGTCTTACACATCAAGGAGCTCAGGGCAGCAGAGTTTAGAGTCACATTCAGAAATGACCTGCATGTTTGTAACCGTAGCATATGAGGGGACTCGGCCCAGAGGGCATTGGCTCAGCTCCAATCCTGCCTCTGTCTGGGAAGAGTTATGTGACCTTCATAAAACTGAGACTTGATTTCCTCATTTGTAAACTGTGACTAATAATAACAGTCTTAACTCATAGGATCCTTTTCAGGACCAAGTGAGACAATATATTTGTGCAGGGTTAGTGTGATGCCTGCCATAAATGCCAACTATTGGTCAGTGTGAACTGTGACTGTGTGTGTGTTCCTCGATGGTAAGACGGCCGGGGATGCTATTTCTTAATACTTTCATATGTTGAAAATGTTTGTATTGTTTCTCTGAAAATACAAAGATTTATATTAAGAAAATACTTCCAGAGCTGAAATTGTTCAGTCGGTAAAAATGTTTGCCTCACATAATATGAGGACCTTGTTTGATCTCCAGAACCTATGTCAAAAATCTAGGCTTCCAGACTAGCTCTGGAGAGACAGAGACAGGTAGAACCATGCGGCTCAGGGGCCAGGTAGCCTAGGTCCTGGGCAAGTTCCAGGCCAGAGAGAGACCTTGTCTTAAAAAACCAGATTGACAGTGCCTGAGAATTGACACCTAAGGTTGACCTTTGGCCGTATGCGTGTGGGTGTGCGGGCACACACACACACACACACACACACACACACACACACACACACACACACGTATGGGGTATAATACCAAATTATTCCTCAGTGTCTTAGGGCTACTATTGCTATGATGAAGTACCAGGACCAAAACAACTTGGAGAAAAAAGTTTACTTGGCTTACTCTTCTACATCACAGGAACTCACACAAGGCAGGAACCTGGAGGCAGGAGCTGATGCAGAGGCCATGGAGGGGTTCTGCTTACTGCCTTGCTCCCCATGGCTTTCTCAGCCTGCTTACTTTCTTTCTTTTTCTTTTTTAAGATTTATTTGTTTGTTTGTTTGTTTATTATTATGTATGCAGTGCTCTGTCTGCATGTACACCTGCAGGCCAGAATAGGGCATCAGATCACATTATAGATAGTTGTGAGCCATCATGTAGTTGCTGGGAATTGAACTCAGGACCTCTGGAGGAGCAGTCAGTGCCCTTAACCTCTGAGCCATCTCTCCAGCCCTCTCAGCCTGCTTTCTAATAGTACCCAGGACCACTAGCTCAGAGATAGCCCTCTCACCACAGGCTGGGCTCTCCTCCATCAATCACTAATTAAGAAAATGACCTTGTCTATAGCCCCATCTAATAGAGGCATTTTCTTAATTGAGGCTGCCTCCTCTCTGAGGACTTTAGCTTGTGTCAAATTGACATAAAACTAGTCAGCACACTCAGCTTAGGTAACCGGGAAGGAATCTGAGTGGCCTGAGGACTTTAGTGGGGCAAGTGAACAGTTCCTATGATGCCTACTCTTTCCTAATTTAGATCCTTAGAGAGAAATAGATTCAATCAAAAATACTTGAGGTGCGGGCGAGGTGTCGCAGCAGTTAAGAGCGGGCACTGCTCTTGAAGAGAACCAGGGTTCTGTTCTCACAGCCACATCAGAAACCACACAACTGCCCGTGGCTCCAGCTTTACTGAACTTCAAGGGCACCTGCATACATGTGTACACACACAAATTGTTTTACTATGTATGAATATTTTGCCTGCATGTACATTTGTGTGCCACATGCATCCCTGGTACCCAAGGAGTCCAGGAGAGGATTTTGGATCCTTTGGAACTGGAGTTACAAGTGATGGTGAGATGCCATGAGGGTTCTGGGAACCAAACCTAGTCCTCAAGAGGAACAAGTGCTCTTAACCACTGAGCTAGCTCTCCTACCCCTACATGTAATTTTTAAAAAAGTAAATGTATTTAAAATGTTTCAGTCTACTTATTATAGCCCGCCATCAAGATGGTAGCCGGAAGCAAAACCAAAAAAAGGGGGGGGGGCGGTATTCTAAAAATCTCATCTTGTGGTGAGAAGCCCTAGGGGCCCTTTCATACAGTCTGTGTAGAAATGACCTCTACGTCCATGAGCACGTGACACAGAAGGACTGTCAGCAGCTATCTTAATTAACTCTGTCTTCTTCGTCTTGCATGATAGCTGAGCTCAGTAGAGGCTGGTGGAGCCACGGCCTTCATCTACGGCAACTTCAGCGTGCCTGTGGTTAAGGTAAGTGGGGCCTGGCCCTAAAGATGGGGCTGTGACAGTGTGTAGTGGTGTAGGACTCACCCCTCTCCTTCAAGCTGACGCCTGGGGGGAGATAGGTAAAAAGAAATCTTTCCTGAATCCCAAAGACAGCCTCCAATTCCTATCTATCGCTTCGGCATGTCCTTGTGGTCTCGTCTGCTGTCTTATTTCCTTGTCTGTTCTAAGTAGGTGATGATGGCTGTCTTCCTTGTCACTGTGGGTCCCTTGGAGATTAGAACTCTGAGTCCTCTTCGGATTCTCCACAATAACTAGCTCCCCCGCAGAGCTAAGGCCCTGAGATTCAGAGCAAGGCCCAGAACCCTGCCCCTAGAGCTCAGAGAATAACAGCTGGGACACTGCAGTGACAGCTATGGCTCTCCAGAGAGCCGGTGCCGAGAGGGTCGGTTCATGGGTGACCATTTCCTCTGGGTTTTAGAAGGATCAAATGTGCCCTTAGTAACCAGGGAAGGAAATAAAGAGCGTCTCCAGCACAGAGACAGGGCCAGTAAGCGGCTGATGAGCGCCCAGGGCCTGGTGCATCCTGAGCACCCAGTAAGCAGCTGATGAGCGCCCAGGGCCTGGTGCATCCTGAGCACCGAGTAAGCGGCTGATGAGCGCCCAGGGCCTGGGCTCGTCCAATGCTCCTTCCTTGCCGCACGCGTTGCTTGTCTAATGGCCATGGTGGAAGGGGTCTTAGGGAGTGGATGAGAACCCAGTGCATGGAGGAGAACACAGGCTATGGGGTCTGAGCACAGGGGCTTGATCTCAAGGCCCTAAAGGACGGAGCGCTGTGGTGCACTTGCTTCCAGTCGTGTATGTGGGATATCTTCTTCCACCCTGTGGGTCTTGACCCTATGAGCCTGTGTTTATGCGGCTCCCAGCACTTTCTGCATTGTCCTATGCTGCATATGTCCTTTCATATCTGTTTCTTTTGTGCTCCTCAAGAGCAGAGCTGGGTGTGGCTTGCCTCCACATGCCCAGGCCTGGAGCAGAGCAGGCCATGAGGCGGTGACCCTCAGCTGAGTGGCAACTTTCACCCTCCTGTGTCTTTCAATGCCTGCTTGCTCAAAACTGCACGGAGGCAAAAGAGTGTCCTTACCTAATGGCATAAATTCAGTGTCCTTATTCACACGCCTACCAAAAGTCTGGGATTCTGGCCTGACTTCCCTGCCCGCCTGGGGCTGGGCCCTCTGTTTTCAGAATGCAGCACTGTTTTGGTGGAACCTGCACAGGAGTGGAGAAGGGGATGGTGACACACTTCATGCTGGCTGTCCCGTCCTGGTGGGAGATAAGTGGGGTAAGGCCTGGGGGTGAGAATATGGGGTGAGGGGGGGCATAGAAGAGTGAGATGGGAGTGGGTGGAGATGGGCAGAGCTGCCCTTCTGAAGGCTTTGTGGCACTGCCGAGAACCAGTGACAAGAATAGATTATCAGTTAGGGGCCCCAGCAGACTGGGGCCTATGAAGAGCAGGAGGCCTGGGTCAGAGCAAGTGTCAGCCAAGGTTAACTGACCTGACCAGGAGGCTGTGTTGGGTAAGCAGCAGGGTTCCCTCCCTCCCTCTTCATCAAGGCAACCGCTGTCAAACCTGCAGCCGCCATTTATGCCCCAAGGTGGTGGTTAGACAAGAAGCAGAAAGGCAGGGGCTGGGTGGGCCTGCCCATGGCGGATGGATGTGTTCACGGGCCTGTGTGTTGAAGGGCACCTCTCTCGGAAGCTAGAAAGGCAAGTGGAAACGACACTCATGTTGACAGGGACACCAGGAGCAGCACACCCTTTCTCACCTGTTACCCAGCAATGGCTTCAATTTCAGGGAAAGACCTGAGTGTCACGCTTGGGAAAACCAGTACTCTCTCTCCATTAGCAACATCTGCTGGGACGGACTTGCTATGCTTCAAGTAGCGGATTGTGCAGAGTTGGGCCGAGACTAGAGTAGGCAAAGGAACAGTAGGCTTCTAGGCTGCGCCCCCATCCTGTGAGCCAGTGCAGAGCCCGGTGGCCATCTCCCTGCTGAGCCTCCTCCCCCTCCCTGCTCTCCTCCAGTGGCCAACAAGTGGATACATGAGTATGGACAGGAGTTCCGAAGACCCTGTGGCACCAGCCCCGAAGACTGAAGCCCTGGCAGGTGGCAGCTGGTCAGAGAGGCAAGGAGCCAAAGCCACGGCCAGAGGGGGAACGCAGATTCCTGAGGGATGCCCTCCCAAAGCCTTGTGGGTGGGAGTCGAGGAAAGGTCTTTACCAGGAACTTGCCAGAATTTGCATTTGTTTCTACTCCAGCTGGGAGACTTAGAGTAGAAAGGACAATACAACAGAGGCCTAACAGGTTTCTGGGGCTCAGACACCCTTGGGGCTAAAAAGGATGATCTCAGTATAGAACACTACTTTAGCATGTGCAAATGTCTGGGTTCTGTTCACTAGCACTGAACACACACATACACACATACAACCATACATACACATTTGCCTAACACCAACGCACATATACATAACACATTCACACAAGCACACACATACACACATACATACATATATGCCCATATATACACACAGACATACACACAAATGTGCTAACAACGTATTGGCTGACTCCTGCTGCTCCAGCCAGAGAGCCTGACTCAGAGGTCTCCATCCCATCACCAGTGGGTATATCATGTGATGCCTTTTTTTTTTTAAAGTGGAAAGCAATTTTGATTTCTTTTTTATAATGGTTTTTGTTGTCATTAAAAAGTTTTTGAAAATCACCTCTTGTAACAGAACAGTCTTCTATGATGTTGAGTGAGAAAAATCAAAGTAGTGCTACTCCTGTGGCCCAGCCCTGACTCGCCACTTCTGTCCCCCTGTGCTGGACCTGCTGACATTGTTCTTCTCTCAGGCCGCCCTCATTTATTGCCCCTCCACATCCTCAGAGGAGCTTGCCTCGTCCTACGTGAGGTCCCTTTAGAGGACCCTTTCCCTGACCACCTCTTGCCGGCCTCTCTGTTGTATTCACCGCAGCATTTCCTTGCCAATGCTCCTGTGAGTTGAGCAGACTTCATTCCCTTTTAGTCTGGGCCATTTGCCCTCCTCGGCCCCTGTTCTCTGTCGATGATGCCTCTGTTAGAGCCGCATCTCGCTGCATCTCCACACTTGCCAAGGGGCTTCCTTGGCCTCTCAGAATCCCCAAAGGGGCTGGTTTGAAATGGGCAGCCGCCTTTGTAGGCGAAGGCTGGCGCTCCTTCCTGCAGAAGGCCAAGTGTGCAGCAGTGATGGGGTAGAGTGTTTGAGTGTCTGCGCCAAGAGATTACTGACGATGCCTGGCTTGGGTTCCTCCCTGAGGACATGTGTGTGCTTTGCTCCAAAGAAGCCACCAAAGAAAGGACTGGGCAGTTAGACTCTCTTCCTCATGTCTACCCCCTTCCTTCCCCACCATTTGTTCTGCTGACCTAACTCCCCGTGCTCAGCTTCCTGAGCTCGCTCACTTCTAGTGAGGCTGCTGCTGCTCTGATGTCCGGCTCCCTTGAATGTGCCCTGGATTCATGCCGAGTCCGCCAAGATTCCGGAAGTCTTACAAACGACTGTCACCTACGCACCCTGCCTCCCCTGGTTCCACGAGAATGGACCTGAAAGAAAACTGCCATCTACAGCGAGACCACCTCTCTTCTCCTCTAATCTCAGGCCTCCCAGAGCTCCTGGTTTAGTCTGAATGAATCATAGCAACGGTGCACACAGTGAGCTTACTCAGGTGGTTCTAAAGACTGTGGCCGGTGATGGCCCGGCAGGTACAGTGCTTCCGGTGTAACTCTGACAACCTCTACCATCTGTCTAGTAAGAAAGAGGCTGCACTGAGCAGTGAGTATCACTTGTCACCAGGCCCTAGTTACCTTTCTATTGCTGCGTTGAGACACCACGACCATGGCATGTTTGGGGCTTATAGTTTCAGAGGGCGAGTTCATGACTATCATGACAGGAGCATGGCAGAAGGCAGGCATGATACTGCAGTCGCTGAGGGCTCACATCTTAAGACTCAGCCATGAGGCAGAGAGAGAAACTTGGAATGACCCAAGTCTTTTGAAACCTCAGGTCGGCCCTCAGTGACACACCTCCTTCTACAAGGTCACGCCTCCTGATCCTTCTCAGACAGCTCCACCAGCTGGGAACCAAGTAGTCAAACATATGAGCCTGTGGGGACCATTCTCATCCAAACCACCACCAGGCCTGTCTTCCGCACACTCATCCCCGCCCTTCTCTCTGGTGTGGCTCAGGGAGTCAGGTGTATGCTGGGCTGGGAACTGCAGCCTGATCCAGGGTTTGCTGCTGCGAAGCCTTGGGCAAATCACTTCCGGGCCAGAGCTGCCCTCTCACCTGCGGAAGTCACTGGCAACCTGCCTGCCTTTCTGTTCCTCAGAGGCGTGGGGCCTCCTGGGTTTTGAGTGGTATCTGTTGTTCAGGCCTCAGAAGGAGGCATCTCCATTGGCCATCAGGAAAACCCTTTCTCACCTTCAGTTAGTTAATGGCTCAGGTAACTGGCTGGTCCCAGGCTTCAAGGCTCTGCCTGGCCACCAGCTGGGGTTTTCTAGCAAACTATGGGGAGATGAAGCCAGCTTGAGGAATATGGGTGCCTCACGAATTGACCTAATGTGCTGAGTCCTGGGCCCGGGGCACAGTGTATGAGATTCTGGTTGCTGATGCAGCAGGTGGCTAGACAAGACTACAAATCCGTGTCCTTACAAGGTAGGAGGAGATGCCCTGGGCCTCCGATGCTGCCATCTTAGACTTTTTTTGTTTTTGTTTTTTTTGAGTCAGGGTTTCTCTGTATAGTCCTGGATGTTCTGGAACTCGCTATGTAAATCAGGCTGGCCTCAACTCACAGCAATCCACCTGCCTCTGCCTCCATGAGTGCTGGGATTAAAGGCGTGCACCACCACCACCTGGCCATCTCAGTCTCTTAATGCTTTATTTCTAAATTTATTATTATTTATATATTTATTATATCATATGTATTTATTTATGTTAGTATGTGCACATGCATATGGGTGACTGCAGAAGCCACAAAAGGGTGTCATATCCATTGGAGCTGGATTTGCAGGCAGTTATGAGCACCATGCTGTGAATGCTAGAAACTGAAGCCGGTTCTGTCGAAGAGCATTAAGTACTTTTAACCACAGGGGCATCTCTCCAGCCTGTGTCTTCCTTTTTAATGTCTGTAGCTCTTACTCTGAACCCCCAGTTGTCAGCCGGCCTCTCAAGCCAACATTATGGTTTCCTGACTTCTCTTTCTGATGCAGTTAGCTTGTCCTGTTCATTCCATCTCCAAAAATACCTGACACAATTCATTTCTCACATCACTGTGACCCTGTCCAGTTTGGTACATCCTTTTTACTTGGACCACAGATGCCTTTTTTTTTCTTTTGAGATTATCATATAATTACATTTCTCCTTTCCTCCTTCCAAACTGTTTGCTCTTTCAAAATCATGGCCTATTTTTCATTAATTGTTGTATATGCATAATGTATATACATACATATATATTTTAAGTATAACCTGTTCAGTCTATATAATGCTACTCATATGTGTGTTTTCAGGGCTGAGCATTTGGTAATGGATAACCAATTGGTGTGCTGCTCCCTGGGGAAGGGACTGTTTTTCCCACTCAGCATTCCTTAGTTGTCTGTGGTTCTTTGTGTAGGGTTGAGGCCTCGTGGTCTTTCCCCCCATCTACTTTAGCTTGTCTTATTTCTGTCATTCTTGTTCAGCTAATGTTTAGGCAGTCACAATGGTGACACTTTATAGGTGTAGCTTCTGATGTTACTGGTAGACGCAATGTCACAGCAAACTCCCTCTTCCTGCAATGTTCCTTGAGCCCTTTTGTGCAAAAGCTATATTGTAGCTACAGCCCTTGGGACTGGGCTCCACAGCTCTGCATTTTGATTGGTCTCTGTCTATCTGTGGGTATAAGGGTAACTACTCAGAGTGTAGCTGGAGATGACGCTGTTTTAGTGAAGTGGTGGCGGGGAGGGGGGTTGGGGGGGCAGGTCTCCATGGCTTCCCTAGCCCTGGGTATCTGGCTACATTCCCAGTTCCGGGCATGATTTTCATCTTGTTGAGTGGGTCTTAAGTCCATTTTGACAGCTTTTGGATACCACCATGGTCTGTGTCACTACTGCACCCTCAGGGTTATAGTGTGGGGCTGGTTGCTACGGTTTAGAGGCCTCAGAGCTGGCTAGGACTGTTGGCTGCCTTCCTCCTTTGGAAGCTTGTATGACACCTTCTGGCCATGAAAGCTAGTCGTCAGGGAGGGGGCATTCAGGTCGCTTCCCACTCAGGGTTCTCTGGGCCTTGGTTCTGAAGTGCATGGTGTCTTCAGCAATAGGGACTTACTTTTAACTCTGTGGGGGAGGGGCAACCAAAGGCAACAGCGATTGTCTGCATGTTCTACACGTCTTGCGCCTGGTGTTGGGGCTTGTTAGGTAGTCTCTGGCTCTTGGCCGGAAGAGTTCATTTACACTATCTATGTAGTTCATATATAGCCTTAGGTTTAGGTGTATTTGTATTAGTTGGGCTACAGTTGCTGTGATAAACTACCACAACCAAAGCAACTTGGGGAGGAAAGGGTTTATCACCAAAGGAAGTCAGGACAAGAACCAAAACAGGGCAGGAGCCTGAAGGAGCTGATGCAGAGGTTATGGAAGGGTGCTGCTTGCTGGCTTGCTCATCATGGCTTGCTCAGCCTGCTTTCTTATGGAACCCAGGAGCACCAGGGGCAACACTACCCACAATGGGCGGGGCCCTCTCCCATCAATCACTGATAAAGAAAACGTCCTACATCCAGATGTTATGGAGGATGTTATACAGCATTTTCTCAATTGAATCCCCTCCTTTCAGATAACTCTAGCTTGAGTCCAGTTGACATATAGTAGCCACCTTGGAATTACACAGTTTTTATTGCTTGCTTATTTGTTTGTTTTATAAATGGTTGTAACAGCATGGGCTGATGTTTTGTATTTGATTTTCAGTTATTTTGCTCCCGGAGGTCTGCTTGCTGTCTCTTAGGCGTGAACCCCAAGTATTACTGTGTAACCTTGCCTTCCTGTTTGATCAACAAAAGGCCTGGGAGGACAGAAGGATCATGGGAGGAGACAGGTATCAGAAGAGAAAGAAAGGGCACAGCTGCCCCTGGATAAAGAACCACATGGGCTGGAGGAGGAACTCAGCCTGGAGAGAAGCGGCCCAGATGGAAAGTATGTTGGGATTATGGGTGGGAAGCAGCCCAGACACGACTGAAGCAGACGGGATGGGAAGGGGACTGGGAAATAACGAGATGGCCTAGGGGTAACATCAGCCCAGCCCCAGGTAAAATAAGGCTTATTCTAAAATCTACCAGGAGTCTGTGTCTTTTGATTATAATAGCAGATCAAGAGGCGGAGCAAGAAACCAGCGGACAGGGATTAAGTAGAAAGGAAGAACTTTGAGAGAGGAGTATTTAAGACAGTGTGGAGAAGAAGGCGCTCTTTGGCTTTTAGCTTTTGTCTTTTTCTTCCTGGGCTGTAAGGTGAGCTAGCAGGCCTTTTTTCCCTGGGCTGTCAGCCAGCAAGCTTTTGGTGTTTTCCTTTGGGACGGGAGCTGAGTAGGAAGGTCAGCTGGGTGCTTTTTCTCTGCCTCTCTGAGCTAGCAGGTTTTCACCCCAACATCTGGCTCCTGAGTCTTCACTGGTAAAATCAGACGATTTGGGATTTTTCATTTTTTTAACAACAGGATATGGAGAAAGTGGCTTCTGGAGTCTGGTGGCAAGTACATCTAATGAACTGTTCCTAGCCAGATCAGCAAAATAAGAATGGCTCCTCAGATGAATAAAGGTTGGGAGATATTTATTTTCTTTAAACAAGATCATAAATAACAAAGAAACAAAAATCGGTCCCAGACTGGACCATGCAGTGGACAAGGTAGGAAGTTGTTGGTGGAAAGTGGAGAGGCTACACGTCACCGAAGACAGTCACAGAAAGATGGGTGTCAGGGGCTGCCCCTCCCTGCCATGGGAATGTCGTGCCTGGACAGCAGGGGGAGGCCACAGCGAGGACAGGGGACGCTAGTCCATGATGCTTCTACACAGTGACATGGGAAGCACAAGTAGAGTGAGAAGCTGTGGGTCTAGAAGAGGCACACGAGCACTTGGCACACCTCCAGGAACCAACTAGGAAAATGGTTAAAGTCAATCATTAAAAACAAGTCCACGGGATTTATCCCACGGCTTTGTGCATGGGCTGTGTTTAACCTGGCTGCTCTGTGGCAGATGGGGGCTCATGAGGCCCTTGGAGCAGCCTGGCCTCAGCCCAGGGCAGGTGCCCAGTCATGTAGGAGTGGGACAGTGGGCTCACCCAGATGGGAAGCCATGTGCTTGGACTGGCTGGACCTGGCTTACAGCTGGTTTCTTGGGATACTTGCTATCCACTACCTCTCCCTGAACCTAAGGCTAGACCCCTGGTCACTATGGATCCTCCAGACTTGGAGCAGTTAAGACTGGGATAAAGGTACCTGACTGTTGTTTTATTTGAAAGGGAAAAATAAGGGCCAGTGTGTGCATTGCCCATCCCCATGAGGTAGGGCAGGACCATGCCAAGAACATCCTCAAGGAATGGAGATCCCTGAGCCTGGGGAGACATATGGACCCAGGTACATTGTCAGATGTCAGGAACAGGGCCAGGGAGCAGCTCTGGAGGCTTCGCCCTAGGCAAGGCAGGGAACACAGGAGGGGAGGGGTAGAGCTCGGGATCCCAGACTGCACAGGCCACTGTTGGACACGGGCCCGGGAGAACAATGCTTTTGACAGTATACAGGAAAGGGTTTTACATCTGGGGATGGCCCTCTACAAGGAGCTGGTGTCACAAGGCTGGGCAGGATGGTGAGGAGGAGACAGCGGCATCACAGTGCGATGTATTTACAACAGAGCTCAATGTAGAGGGAGGCGTGGACGGCAGGTCACTAACAGCCAGGAAACACACTGTCAAGGGTAGAAAGAGGGGGGAACCATTACAAACTGAACCTCCACAAGCTTTTACCCAGCCTCCTCCTTTCTCTAGGTTGGACTTCCTAATAACCACCAATGTCCCCTCTCCTTACAGCACCACACGGGGCTACACAGGGGTGCTGCCTTCAGGGGATGGCTCATTTGACCAGACACCAATGGTTAGAAGCCCCAAACACTTCATTCAGAAGTCACATCTTCATAATTGATCCATAGGGGCCATGGATGGTCAGTTAGCAGAGAGGGATGGGTAGCATAAACCTTCACTTTCGTGGCTGGTTCACTGTACCAGGTCCCTGTCATGTTTGGTGCCCACCACTCCTGTCACTTTCATCTCTCATTGCCTGGCAGGAGCCGTCCATGGCAGAAGACATTTCTTCTACAAACTTTCTGAGGTAGGGCACAAGTTCCCTGCAAAGCCTCACCAAAATCTGAGAGAAGGCTAACAGGAGTGACACCTCATGTGACACATGGGCTCAGAAACAAGGGCCTCCTCCAGTGCAGAGTAGATGCTTGTGAGGTAGCCCAGAACCACCTAATGTGGGTCTACATGTCTCTCCTTCAACATATGCCCAACTTGTCTTCCTAGTCATACCACAGCTTTCCAGGATGAGGGCTTGCTTGCCCACTCTCCCACTTCTAGACAAGCCATTGTTTCACTTTTGCCTTCCCTGACAAATGGTACCATCTAGAAACACTTTTGATTGGCAAGATTAGGTTTAGGAGGTGCTTCTGGAAGAGAGTGGACAGATGCCAGGGTGCTACTGTGGTGCACAGGACACACCCTGACCCCAGCAGAGAATCACCTCTCCCCCAGGTCAGCAGTGCAAGGATTGGAATCCCATCTAGACCACTTCATGACCTCTATGGCCTGCCGCACTCTCCTCGGCAGGAGGCAGGACACAAATCTCTGGCAAAGGTGGGTTCTCATCCCAGCCTCCTCAGAGAACAGCCACCTCACTGTAGGAGATGAGTGAGGCATGACTCAGTCATAGCTCAGCAAGACCCCACTGACTAGAGCCCACACACAACCAAGAAAACACACTGCAATTTGTGACGCAGACCAGGCAGGGCTGAGACAGAGATGTTCATAGTCCCTCAGATTCTTGAGTTTTGAGGTGGGTGAGATACACACATATATCTTGTGTGTACTTACCACTGGAATCCTCCAATGGGCTCTGCAAACCTGTGCCGGATCAGGAAAGTGGCAACAGCTTCAGCGACCTGGAAGAGGAGAGGCATTCCAGACCCCATGAAGGTAGGTGCCGGGCTTAGCACTGGGAGCCCTGGGGCTTGCTGGGCTCACTGGTGCTCTCATAGCACTGCTGTATGGCTAGTGTACGAGCAAAAGGACCGAGACGCAGGGGCTCCTGGCCAGGGATGAGTCCAACGAGGCAAAGAGGAACAAGGACCGGTTACTCACAGAGGGTTACAAGCACCTTATCTCACAGGAGGAGCCCTATTAATCTATGAGTGTAACTGGAACTTAGGGTGCAGTTTGGCTTTAGGGGTAAAAAAGATCTTAGCCACAGGGGCCCGAGAGGAAACGGGATTGGTGGCTCCTCAGTGCAGACATGCACAGTCAAGGCGACAGGTGCTCACCAGGAAGGAGCTTGGGGTGGGGTAGACTGCGAAGGTGTGTGAGCAGCAGTTGCAGACAAACCCCAGGCCACAGGCTTTTCCTACTTTCTGTGGGACCCACAGTCCTCCCAGTTGTCCTCTTAAGTCGCCAGGCAGCAGACTCACCTTGTCAGGGGCATCCTCGTGGACTGCATGGCCACACTGGGGTAAGACCTGCATCTGGAACTTCCCTGGAGAAGAGACAAGCAGGTGACTTCAGGGACAAAGGCCTCCCCTCCCCTCTGTACCTCACAGGTCATTGGGCAGCCCAGGAGGCTCTCCCCAGGACACTCTGGACACAGCTACCAAGTCTGACGCGTGCAGCTGAACCCTTGCCCATGCTCCCTTCACTTTCCACTTCTGCCTTTTGTACTTTCCTTCCTAATTGGTATAAATTTACTTTGGACAGAAAACTTAGCTCCTGTGCTCACAGGAGTCAGTCCAGCAGAAGAGTAAACACAACACGAATGTAGACGTTGTCCAAGGTGAAAATGGGCACACAGGCTGTACAAGTGTGACCAACGGGCTTCATGGGCCAGCAGGCATCCAGACAGGTTTCTGTACACCCACTCTCAGGAGCAAGGCTTGTAATGGCAATTACTCTTGGCGTGTGCAGATTTGCGTGCCCAGCCTGGGAAAGCAGGGGCCACATGTGGAGCTCTTTAAGTTAGGGTAAGAATGCGGAAATGGGTTATTACAAAACACAGCAGATGAGTACTTAACAATGGGCCAGGCACTGCACGATATGCCCCCTCACACTGCCTTACAGCACACTGCAAGCTCATGACTTATAGTAACTTTGGGGGTGGGGGTATTTAGGATTGAAACTAGGGCTCCAAGCATGCTACTCAAACACTACCACTGAGTTATACTCCAAACCGTAATATGACAATTAATAAAAGTGAACAGCAAATGGGCATATAGCTTTCCTAGTGTATATTGGTCCAAGGGTTTGGTAATCAAAACTGGGGAAAAAAGAATGACTATAGCTGAGCTAGACTGGCCTATAGCATGAATGGCAGCTGCTTGCCAGGCACCAAAATACTCTAGTTAAGTGCTAAGTACTGGGGGCAGTGGGTGGGGGTGAGACCCCCTTTTTCCATCTAAAATGTAAGAAAGTTGGAGAAGTCTTTGTGGCCCTCATGCCAGCTGCAGCAATAGTTCTCTCATGCAACAGTAGTTCGTGTTTTCAGTGTACTAGTCTACCCACTGCTAAAGCCGATTCTGCAGTCTCACTGGGTACCCAAACTAGTTACGATGAGGGCAATGTCCTGTGTCCTCAGTGAAGGAACTGAGGCCATACCACTCATTAAGTGGCCCCCTCCTGCATGAGGCCGCCTCTCCCTCAGATTTCTTATATTATTAATGCATTATTCTTTTTGTAAAAAATTATTTATTATTTATACAGTGTTCTACCTGCATGTAGGCCTGCTGGCCAGAAGAGGGCATCAGATCTCATTATAGATGGTTGCTGGGAATTGAACTCTGGACCTTTGGAAAAGCAGCCAGTGCTCTTAACCTCTGAGCCATCTCTCTGGCCCTAATGCATGTGATTCTAATACAGTAAAAAATGGGTCCTGCTACACCCACTGCTGCCGCATGGCTCTCGCATTTGTACTTGTGTGTGGTGTTCATATCCATTGTACCTCGTACTCCCTTTGAGACCAGCATGAATGCGCTCATTTTACACATGAAGAACATTCCAGCTGATACAGATTACCAGGAAGGCAGCACCCAAGACTCACCAGCACTCTGCTCCCTCCTCTCCATGATGTGCTCTTAGAGAACTTATGCTCACACTCACCATCTCAGAGCACCTCCTGTCCTCTGACTGCCCACCCCACCTGCAGAGCATCTCCTGTCCTCTGACTGCCCACCCCACCTGCAGAGCATCTCCTGTCCTCTGACTGCCCACCCCACCTGCAGAGCATCTCCTGTCCCCTGACTGCCCACCCCACCCGCAGAGCATCTCCTGTCCTCTGACTGCCCACCCCACCCGCAGAGCATCTCCTGTCCCCTGACTGCCCACCCCACCCGCAGAGCATCTCCTGTCCTCTGACTGCCCACCCCACCCGCAGAGCATCTCCTGTCCCCTGACTGCCCACCCCACCTGCAGAGCATCTCCTGTCCTCGGACTGCCCACCCCACCTGCAGAGCATCTCCTGTCCTCGGACTGCCCACCCCACCCGCAGAGCATCTCCTGTCCTCTGACTGCCCACCCCACCCGCAGAGCATCTCCTGTCCTCTGACTGCCCACCCCACCTGCAGAGCATCTCCTGTCCTCTGACTGCCCACCCCACCTGCAGAGCATCTCCTGTCCTCTGACTGCCCACCCCACCTGCAGAGCATCTCCTGTCCTCGGACTGCCCACCCCACCTGCAGAGCATCTCCTGTCCTCTGACTGCCCACCCCACCCGCAGAGCATCTCCTGTCCCCTGACTGCCCACCCCACCCGCAGAGCATCTCCTGTCCTCTGACTGCCCACCCCACCCGCAGAGCATCTCCTGTCCCCTGACTGCCCACCCCACCTGCAGAGCATCTCCTGTCCTCGGACTGCCCACCCCACCTGCAGAGCATCTCCTGTCCTCGGACTGCCCACCCCACCCGCAGAGCATCTCCTGTCCTCTGACTGCCCACCCCACCCGCAGAGCATCTCCTGTCCTCTGACTGCCCACCCCACCTGCAGAGCATCTCCTGTCCTCTGACTGCCCACCCCACCCGCAGAGCATCTCCTGTCCTCTGACTGCCCACCCCACCTGCAGAGCACCTCCTGTCCCCTGACTGCCCACCCCACCTGCAGAGCACCTCCTGTCCTCTGACTGCCCACCCCACCCGCAGAGCATCTCCTGTCCCCTGACTGCCCACCCCACCTGCAGAGCACCTCCTGTCCCCTGACTGCCCACCCCACCTGCAGAGCACCTCCTGTCCTCTGACTGCCCACCCCACCTGCAGAGCATCTCCTGTCCTCTGACTGCCCACCCCACCTGCAGAGCATCTCCTGTCCTCTGACTGCCCACCCCACCTGCAGAGCACCTCCTGTCCTCTGACTGCCCACCCCACCTGCAGAGCACCTCCTGTCCCCTGACTGCCCACCCCACCTGCAGAGCACCTCCTGTCCTCTGACTGCCCACCCCACCTGCAGAGCATCTCCTGTCCTCTGACTGCCCACCCCACCTGCAGAGCACCTCCTGTCCCCTGACTGCCCACCCCACCTGCAGAGCACCTCCTGTCCCCTGACTGCCCACCCCACCTGCAGAGCACCTCCTGTCCCCTGACTGCTCACCCCACCTGCAGAGCATCTCCTGTCCTCTGACTGCCCACCCCACCTGCAGAGCATCTCCTGTCCTCTGACTGCCCACCCCACCCAAAGAGCATCTCCTGTCCTCTGACTGCCCACCCCACCCAAAGAGCATCTCCTGCCCTCTGACTGCCCACCCCACCTGCAGAGCATCTCCTGTCCCCTGACTGCCCACCCCACCCTCAGAGCATCTCCTGTCCCCTGACTGCCCACCCCACCCTCAGAGCATCTCCTGTCCCCTGACTGCCCACCCCACCCTCAGAGCATCTCCTGTCCCCTGACTGCCCACCCCACCCTCAGAGCATCTCCTGTCCCCTGACTGCCCACCCCACCCGCAGAGCATCTCCTGTCCCCTGACTGCCCACCCCACCTGCAGAGCATCTCCTGTCCTCTGACTGCCCACCCCACCCGCAGAGCATCTCCTGTCCCCTGACTGCCCACCCCACCTGCAGAGCATCTCCTGTCCTCTGACTGCCCACCCCACCCGCAGAGCATCTCCTGTCCCCTGACTGCCCACCCCACCCGCAGAGCATCTCCTGTCCCCTGACTGCCCACCCCACCTGCAGAGCATCTCCTGTCCCCTGACTGCCCACCCCACCTGCAGAGCATCTCCTGTCCTCTGACTGCCCACCCCACCCGCAGAGCATCTCCTGTCCCCTGACTGCCCACCCCACCTGCAGAGCATCTCCTGTCCTCTGACTGCCCACCCCACCCGCAGAGCATCTCCTGTCCCCTGACTGCCCACCCCACCCGCAGAGCATCTCCTGTCCTCTGACTGCTCACCCCACCTGCAGAGCATCTCCTGTCCCCTGACTGCCCACCCCACCTGCAGAGCATCTCCTGTCCTCTGACTGCCCACCCCACCCGCAGAGCATCTCCTGTCCTCTGACTGCCCACCCCACCCGCAGAGCATCTCCTGTCCTCTGACTGCCCACCCCACCCGCAGAGCATCTCCTGTCCTCTGACTGCCCACCCCACCCGCAGAGCATCTCCTGTCCCCTGACTGCCCACCCCACCCGCAGAGCATCTCCTGTCCTCTGACTGCCCACCCCACCCTCAGAGCATCTCCTGTCCTCTGACTGCCCACCCCACCTGCAGAGCATCTCCTGTCCCCTGACTGCCCACCCCACCTGCAGAGCACCTCCTGTCCTCTGACTGCCCACCCCACCTGCAGAGCATCTCCTGTCCCCTGACTGCCCACCCCACCTGCAGAGCATCTCCTGTCCTCGGACTGCCCACCCCACCCTCAGAGCATCTCCTGTCCCCTGACTGCCCACCCCACCTGCAGAGCATCTCCTGTCCTCTGACTGCCCACCCCACCTGCAGAGCATCTCCTGTCCCCTGACTGCCCACCCCACCCTCAGAGCATCTCCTGTCCTCTGACTGCCCACCCCACCTGCAGAGCATCTCCTGTCCTCTGACTGCCCACCCCACCTGCAGAGCATCTCCTGTCCTCTGACTGCCCACCCCACCTGCAGAGCATCTCCTGTCCCCTGACTGCCCACCCCACCTGCAGAGCATCTCCTGTCCTCTGACTGCCCACCCCACCCGCAGAGCATCTCCTGTCCTCTGACTGCCCACCCCACCCGCAGAGCATCTCCTGTCCTCTGACTGCCCACCCCACCTGCAGAGCATCTCCTGTCCTCTGACTGCCCACCCCACCTGCAGAGCATCTCCTGTCCTCTGACTGCCCACCCCACCTGCAGAGCATCTCCTGTCCCGACTGCCCACCCCACCTGCAGAGCATCTCCTGTCCCCTGACTGCCCACCCCACCCTCAGAGCATCTCCTGTCCCCTGACTGCCCACCCCACCCGCAGAGCATCTCCTGTCCTCTGACTGCCCACCCCACCCGCAGAGCATCTCCTGTCCTCTGACTGCCCACCCCACCCTCAGAGCATCTCCTGTCCTCTGACTGCCCACCCCACCTGCAGAGCATCTCCTGTCCTCTGACTGCCCACCCCACCTGCAGAGCATCTCCTGTCCTCGGACTGCCCACCCCACCCGCAGGAAAGAGAGCAGTCTCTGGATGGCTTACCCTGCATCTGGCCTATGGTCAGATCTTTATCCAGTCTATCAACACCTAGAACAAAACAGGAGAGTCTGTTAGTAGCTCCCTAGAGGAGGCCTTGTGCGAGATGTCCTCTGGGTAAACCCTGCTGCATGGCTACAAACACCACTGCACTCCCAAGCCTGACACAGTTCTGATTCCATTCTCACCAGAAGAAAAATTCCACGTTGAGATTTCTGGGTAATCATGTTCCTTTTTTTTTTTTTAAACATTTATTTATCTTATTTATGTACTTGACTATTCTGCCTGCCTATATGTGCCTGGCACCTGTAGAGGTGAGAAAAGGGCGTTGGATCCCCTAGAACTGGCATTACAGATGGCTGTGAGCCACCATGTGGGGAGCAGGAACCAACCTCAGGTTCTCTGGAAGAATAACAAATAATCTTAACTGCTAAGCCATCTCTCCAGCCCCAATCATGCTCATTTAAAGATATTTACATGAAAACAAAATTTTACTGTCTAAACACTCACAGTACTGAGAATGCTGTAGGAGTTGGTTTTGGTTAGGTCACCACGGTGCCCACTGGAGGGCGTCTGCACCCTGCTAGGTTTAGGTCTGTGTACAGAGGAGGCTAGAGGCTGTTTCTCCAGTTTAGAAGCTGCCACCTGTTCGGTTTGTATTAACAGTTCTAATGAGGTCACATCTAGATGACAAAATCCTCACACTTGTATGGAATGAACTGTCCCTCACAATTCATGCTGAAGCACTAACCCCAGGGTATTTGAAGATGGGGTCTACAAAACAAAATTAGGTTGTAAATAGGTGTCTCTGACACAATAAGAATGTTGTCCTTACAAAAGACACCAGACAACTGTCTGCTTTCTCTTGGCCATGTGACAGCACAGAGAGACGGACTGTGAACAGGGAGAGAACGCTGAGAACTTAAGCCTTAAGCCAGCTAGTACTCTCTGATCTTACATTTTGAGCCCCAGACTGTGAGAAAATAGGGTTCAGTTCTTTAAGTCAACCAATCTATGGTATTTGATTATTCCAGCCAAGGAAACACACACACACACACACACACACACACACACTTACCAGCCAAGAGTAGCAGTTTAGGAATAGGACAACTAAGAAAGAGATTGGATAAGCCCCGAAACCAGCCATCCCAGTACTTTTCTGTTTTTGCCAGTTCAATTCTCCAGGTGTACGGATGGTCCTTCTTGGTCTGCAGGAACAAAAGCAAGGAGAGTGTGAGGGCAGGCCTGGGAGCAGGGCAGAGACAGGTCTATGGGAGGAGAGCGTGAGGGCAGGGCAGAGACAGGTCTGTGGGAAGAAAGGGGAGCCACACTGTTGAGCACCCACTACGGCCCAGACAGCTCATTGTACCTTTAACCCTCCTAACAGCGCTGTAGGCTGCTGTAACTTCAGTTTTTGAATAATCTGAAGTTTTCCTTTCCACTGTTATTTACTTTCTCCTGGCTTCCATGAGCTTCCTGCCTCAACCACCCAAATGGCTGGTACACAGACATGGTCCAATAGACCCAACAACTTTTGCAGATTCAGGATACTTTCTTCAGGTCACAAAGGTAGTTAATTATTGAGTGAAGATGGAAGTTTCCTTCCAGTAACATATCAACAAAAGAACACACGCAAAGATCACACTGAAGTAAAACAAAACAGCCCTCTCCCAAAACACCTAAGAGAAAGAAAGAGCAGAAACTGCCATTCAAGTTCGAGTTTCTATCAGAAAAATGTGACAGACTTACAGGAAAGAACAAGCTGATTTCTGGTAGAGTATATTTTTCTCACTTTTGGATTTTATATGATGATGACTAGTAACATGTGACAGATATAACAAGTGTCAACACCTGTCCTCCCTTGACCACTGGATGCTGAATGGGCACAGTGTGCTATCAAGCCCCATACTTCCCTGCATCACGGACATAGGTCAAATACTGTAACTGAGGAGATGCTACATCAAGTGTAACATAAAACTCTAACTGGGTCTTGAGGAAGCCCTATTTCCAGTTTTCTGAGTTAGCGCCAGATAGATTTCCAAAGTGGTTGTACAAGTTTGCATTCCCACCAGCAATGAAGGAGTGTTCCTCTCTTTCCACATCCTCGCTAGTATGTGGTGTCACTTGAGTTTTTGATTTTAGCCATTCTGATGGGTGTAAGATGGAATCTCAGAGTCGTTTTAATTTACATTTCTCTGATGACTAAAGATGTTGAACATTTCTGTAACTGTTTCTCAGCCATTCGATATTTCTCTGTTGAGAAGTCTCTGTTTAGCTCTGAACCCCATTTCTCAATTGGGTTACTTGGTTTGGTGGTGTTTAATTTCTTGAGTTCTTAATATAGTTTGGATATTAGACCTTTGTCAGATGAAGCGTTGAAGATCTTTTCTTCTGTAGGTTGTCGCTTTGTTCTGTTGACAGTGTCTCCTGCCTTACAGAAGCTTCTTAGCCTCATGAGGCCCCATTTATTAATTGTTGACCTTAAGGCCTGGGCTGTTGGTGTTCTGATCAGGAAGTTATCTCCTGTACCAATGTGTTCCAGGCTCTTCCCTCCTCCCCACTTTTTCTTCTAACTTTTAGTGTCTCTCATTTTATGTTGAGGTCTTTAATCCACTTGGACTTGAGTTTTGTGTATGGTGACAAATATGGGTCCAATTGCATTTTTTTCTACATGTAGACATCTACTTAGACCAGCAGCACCATTTGTTGAATATGCTATCCTTTTTCCATTGAATAGACTTGGCTTCTTTGTCAAAAATCAAGTGACCATATGTGTGTGGATTCATTTCCGGGTCTTCAATTAGATTTGATTCCATTGATCAACCAGCTTATTGCTGTGCCAGTACCATGTTGTTTTAATTACTATTGCTGTATATAATACAGCTTGAGATTGGGTATAGAGATTCCTCCTTGGAATATACCCAGAAGAAGCTCCAGCATACAACAGGGACATGTGCTCTACCATGTTCACAGCAGCCTTATTCATAATAGTCAGAACACGGAAACAGCCTAAGTGTCCCTCAGTAGAAGATTGGATAAAGAAACTGTGGTACATTTACACTATGGAATACTACCTAGCTATTAAAAACAAGGAATTTCCAAAATTTGTGGACAAATGGATTTAACTAGAAATTATCTAAATGAGTGAGTTAACCCAGAAGCAGAAAGAGTCAAATGTTATATACTCACTTATATCTGGACTAGCCCAAGGGGCATGTCCCATGAAAGTCTTCACTTATCAGGAAAGTGGGACAGAGGGGAGGACATCGTATTGGGACTTTAGGTGAGAGAAGCATGGGAGAATGGGGAAACAGAAGGATCTAGAGGGTCCTAGAAACCTACAGGAAGAACATTATGATGGGCGGATCTGGGCCCAGCGGTCCTGCTCAAACTATGGCACTAGCCAAGGACAATATGTGCAGTAAACATTGAACCCCGACCCAGATCTAGCCAATGGACAGGACATTCTCCACAGTTGAGTGAAGAGTGGGGACTGACTTTCACACGAACTCTGGTGCCCCATATTTGACCATGTCCCCTTGATGAGGAGGCCTGGTGGCACTCAGGGGAAGGATAGCAGGCTACCAAGAAAAGACTTGATACCCTATGAGCATATACAGGGGGAGGAGGTCCCCCACTTCAGTCACAGTCATAGGGGAGGGGAGTAGGGGGAAAGCAGGAGGGAGGGAAGAATGGGAGGATGCAAGGGATGGGATAACTATTGAGATGTAACATGAATGAATTAAAAAAAAAAACTAGCTGTGGACATGAGCTAGCACAGCATGCTGAACATCAGTGGGCAAGTAAGATGTCCACATTACCAAAGTGACCCATAGAGTCAGTGACATCCCCATGGAGTCTAAATGGTATTTCTGAAGCTATTTTAATGATCCTAAATTTGTCTAAGATTACATAGGATGCTGAATATCTAGCCAACTTTGCATAAGAGGAAGAAAACTGGAGGACCCATATTTCTTGACTTCAAAACCATTACAAGCTGCAGTAATTAAAAGTTTGGGACTTAGAGATATAGTTTAGAGGCAGAGGGTTAGCATATGTGAGGCCTTCACCACCACAGAAACAAGGATGTTAAGTGCTGTCATCGAAGGCAGACAACAGAAGCAGAGGCCACGGAGACACATGGACAAATGAACTCCGCTAAGAGAATCAAGAGCATGGGTGGGGACACACAGACTCTTCTACAGTGCGGAGAAACACAAATGCAGAGTCATGCAAACAATAAGCAATGAAAAGATGTCCAACAGCACAGGCAATAAATATGCAAATACAAGCTTTGTGTGATATCTGCTTACAGTCCAACCACTCTGGAGCTGAGACAGGAGAGCTGCTAGTTTGAGAGTAGCTTGGAATAAACACTAATACTCTTATCTTATGCTACTATGTTGTAAAATGAGAGAGAAAAAATCTCCCTTCACTTTACAAGGTGTTTTGAGGCCCAAACAGGTGAGGCATTATTTATATATTTGTTAATTCTAAATAAACATAAAATTCTGATCAGTGATCTTAATGGCAGTAAGAGCATCATTAAATAAAAAATACTTTTAAAAAATGTACTCTTCTTGCTAACAGCAGCATCCCCAAAGGTAAGGGTGCATGTGGCATATTACCTGCTGTTAAGAAAGATGCTTACAGCTGGGTGGTGGTGGCACACGCTTTTAATCCCAGCACTTGGGAGGCAGAGGCAGGCGGTCTCCATGAGTTTGAGGCCAGCCTGGACTACAGAGCGAGTTTCCAGGACAGCCAGAGCTGTTAGAGAGAAACCCTGCCTCAAAAAACAAACAAACAAACAAACAAAAAAAGAAGTCACTAACCCACCCGCAAAGCAGCACTTCCCATCACTAGGATCAAACAAATTCATCCACCAAAACTCACTATTACACAGATGTGAACTGAACATAATTTGTTTGCTTGGGAAATGATTTCGATTTAGTTAGAAGACAACAGGAGGCAGCACTGACAGCCAGGCATTGCCAGGTGTCCACAGCTCCTTTAAGTGTGGCTCAATTAGGACTTAACATACAAAACTTCAAAAAATGTTACATTGTTACAGTGTCACTGTAAGACTACAAGGCAGAGGGACTGATAGACACTAAAGTCAGAAGGCTCGTTCCAGGCTATAAGCGTTGGAAGACAGGAAGAGCAGTGAGTCATAGGAAACAGGTAGGAAATGAGACTTTTCTCCCCCTAAGAGGAACAAATTTACAGAAGTGAGGACTGGTGAGAGAGTCTGAGGGGAACACACAGTAAGTTTTCTGTTGCCACTGGTGAGCATCATGTCTGCACCCTCCATCTCATGGTATCTTACCATGTGTCTCTGCCTCCTAAAGTACCTAATTTGACAAAAACAATGTTATCTGTTTCCCCCACCCCCTCCTCTTTCCAAGGAGGAGACCCTCACTCACTTCCATGTCATCTTCCTTTTTCCTCTTGTTTACTGACTCACTTCCTTCTTCATCTTCTTCTTCTTCCTCTATGATTCCTTCTACTATGGATTTGGAACCTTCTGGACTTGCAATTCCTTCACACCTAGATTGAAAAAAAAATATGTTCATGAATGTCTTATCAAATTAGATAGTCTTATAGTCTTTTATAATCAAAAGTTTGAGCTAAAACTGTTCCTAGGAGGTTGTTTGCTTTTAGGACGGGGTTGGGGGGAGGTCACGACAAACATGTGACTATATGCTAATGGCCAGTTTTCAGTTCTTATACAAATAAGGACCCATAAAAAGGGAGTGGCCATCTTCTGGATAATGACAGCAATTTTATTAGTATTTTTATAAAATCCTCATAGCAATCTATGAAGTAGTCCTAAAGAGTTAAGGACGAGGCCCAAAGAGCATAGTAAGGAGTCCTGTTAGAGCTGGCCAGCAGACGCCCCCACTACAGAGACCATGGCCATCGAACCCTGTAGCCTTGAACATCCAATCCAAACAATTACCATTTTCTTTTTCTTAAAAATGGTACTTCCTGCTGAGTACAGTGGCACACGTCTGTAATCCCAGCACAGAGGCAGGTGGATCTCTGTGAGTTTGAGGCCACCCTGATCTACAAAATGAATCCAGGACAGCTAGAGCTACAGAGAAACCCTAGCTCAAAAAAGAAAAACAAACAAACAAAAAGGTACCTTCTTAAACAAACAAGATAGGACAGAAGAAATGACTTGTTGGCAAGAAGGGCTTCAGCAGGAGGGGAAGAGAGAGGGGTGAAAATAACAATTTTTATATACATATATGAAACTGTTGAATCTAAAAAAATTAAGGAAGAAAAAAAAGTACCTCATTACTATGTAATTAGGTAGAAAAAAATCACTATGACATAAACAGTTAGTCCCATGATTCCTTTTAGAGAAAACTTGATTGAAAAAGTATACTGCCCCTGCCCCTAGAAGCATGGTAGTGTGGCTGCTGTGTCACAGTAAGTGACAGAGAGGAGAGAGGCTATGTCTTCGCACAGTGCTCTGACCTATGAGCATCGGAATAATTAATAGTGTAACATTTCCTGAAAAAAAGCGAGCCTGAGACAACCAACAGGTCCAGCGCCAGGGGTCTAGGACATGGAACTAGCCTGAGGCCACCACCAGTCCCTAGATGCACTGGTCCCGATGGCTCCCAGGACCGGAAGCAAGCCTGAGACTAGAAGAATCCTCCCTGGGGTTGGGGGCCCTGGGCCACAGTGAGCCCCTGAGACAGCTGACCACCTCCTGGGGCCACTGTGACAGGCCTTTGGGGGCAGACCATGCCCAAGTTGACCCCTGTCCGGCACCAAAATACACAAGCGGGACACAGCACTCCAGAGATGACCCCAGACACTCAGAGTCCCTGGGCACCACTAAGAGGGGCAAGTAAGTGGTGGAGAAATGGAAGAGAAAGAGAAACAGAAGGGGCTTGGTGGTGCATCTTTAATCCCAGCACTTGGGAGGCAGAGGCAGGCGGATCACTGTGAGTTTGAGGCCAGCCTGGTCTATAAAGTGAGTCCAGAACAGGCAAGGCTACACAGAGAAACCTGTCTCAAAAACCCAAAAAACCAAACAACAAAAAACGAGAGAGAGAGAGAGAGAGAGAGAGAGAGAGAGAGAGAGAGAGAGAGAGAGAGAGAGAGAGAGAATATCAGAAGGATGTGAGCACAGTGAAGAGAGGCAGAACTGGAGGCTTGAGGGTGGTGAGCAGCAGCCTGACGTGATGCCACCTGGGACCATGGGTCTTGGCCTGTGCTGCTGCTGGGGGCTACGTCTGAGTCTGTTACCACCAAAGGCCAGGAGGACGTCCCTGGTGTGGGCTGCTTCACATGCTCCACCACCACCTTGGACCACACCGGAGGGGAAGCACACATGTTGCTGTCTGAGGGCTGTGCAGAATTGGCCTCACTTGGGCATTGTGGGAGAGCTGACCCTGGGGATATGAGCGCAGGAGAGCCCACTGGGGCTGCCAGCTCAGAGACCTCTCAGGCCCAGACCCAGGGATTTGAGTTGGCCCACTCCAACATCTACGCCATTGATGCACTGCTGGGGTGTATGAAGGGGCCAGTCCTATGGACCCCAAATGACACAGGGCAACAGCAGGGTATCTGAGAGGAGTCCAGTGAGGTCCCAGCGTCTATAGAGTAGCAGAAGCCAGACTAAGTCATTGCAAGGAACATTCATTCGTTGCAAAAAAGCTGTTCGGGCAAAAGGGACACACTGTGACAGACTCCGGCTTCTACAACAAGATTTGTTTTTTTCTCTGTTGAGGCAGGAGTTGCAAGGGCAGGTAAAAGGGGAGGGAAGATGAGTCGGATTGGGGTGCATGACGTGAAACTCACAAAGAACCAATAAAAGTTAAAAAAAATTAAGGTGTACTGACAGGTGTCAATGTGATCCTGAAGGTAGCTGGAACAGGGTTTGCTTTGCACGATAGAAACAATTTATTTTGCCTTTGAGAACAGAGCTTGACAAAGGGGAAGAGAGAATAAGAAAGGGAGGGAGAGAGGGACAGGGAGGTCTGAGGGGTGACTCTCTTTCCTGGCCACTGTCCAGCTGTGAGTTTCTTTAACAGATAAAGCAGTAGGTTTTCCCACAGGCCTAGCATAAAACGGACTCCATGGGCTTTGTGCACTTTTCGTTTTAGTATCTTTGTCTTTTCTTTTCTAGTTTTCCTGTTTTGGTTGTGATTTTTTGTTGTTTTTCCTTTTTGAAGAGAGAAAGAAGATAACGTTGGGTGAGTAGAGAGGTAAGGAAGATCTGGGAGGGGTCAGGGAGGAGAAAGAATATGATCAAGATACACTCTCTAAAAATGTTCTTAAAATAGCTTTTTTTTAATTGATGAGAGAGTAACAGATTTTTATAAACATTAACTTTTCCTTTTTTAGCACTAAAACATGGTAAAGTTTCTTCACAATGTTAATCACAGGCCTACTAAACTTGAGATATCAAGTTTTACATTAAGTATACAAAACAAATGTTTTAAAAATTCATTATAACAAAACATTGTGTGCTTTGAAGTGCAAAGCCCATGGATAAGAAAGCTCAAGGCAGTGTCACTGGGATTAAAAGGGGCAGACAGGCTGCACGTAGCAGCCACAGGCACGCTAGATGGACGGATGGCGGAGTGCGGAAGTGCACTTGCCACAGATGGCTGACAACCTGCACTCTATCCACGCAAAGACGGAAGGAGAGAAGAAGCCTAAGTTGTCCTGTGACCTCCACATCACCACTGCAGAATGAAAATGACCTTCCCACCACACACACAGCTAAGCATTTTGTGAAAAATAAATATGACTTGAAATGAAATTTATGCAGCTTCCTCACACACATATATATATATATATATATATATATATATACTATTATAAATATTTCAAATCAAATATACTGTATTGTGCTTTACTGCTCACATGCATCAGATTTCAAAATATCAGGCATCAAAAGTGGACAAGCTCACATCTGCACCAAACAGTCTCTTTCCCTAATAATCCCTAATATTACTACTGAAATGATTACCTTCTGTAGCATGGGATCCACATCACAGGCTTGAAACCAAACACACCACCGTTTAGATCTCAGTCTATCCTCTACTAGCTGTGTGGTCTCCCCAAAGCAATTTACTTCTCTGAATTTCCTTTTTCTCACTCATAAGACAACACTGATTATAGTGGAAGAATTTTCTTGATGAATCTAGATTGTGAGAAATTCTACGTGGCAAACAAGTTTCCTCAAAAATCCACACAGCAGTGGAGAGAGGAGGGAGAGAGAAAAACCTGTGTGTTCAGACACTTAAGAGGGGCATCAGCAAACTGCTCACGCATCTGTCTGTACCTTAGTTTAATTTTTACTTTTAACTTTCAGTTAAATAGCAGGGCAACTAAAGCTAACAATAATGTAGCACATATTTCAAAAAAGCCAAGAAAGAAGATTTTGAGTGATTTTATCAGGAAATCAACTTTCAAGGTGATAGATTTGCTAATTACCCTGAATCAAATATTATAAAGCATATATTAAAATATTTATTATACTATACTCATGTACACATACACATATACAATTATTATCTGAAAATTCAAAAATTTAGAAACTTTTGAGATAAGAAATATTACTGCTTATATTAACTAATGCTATTAGATTCTAGTTTTTAGATGTGATAGCAATATTATTATGTTTAATCTTTTCTTCCAGAGCATAAAGAATTCTTACAAAAGTAATCAGATTTGGGCAGAGTTTGCTTTAAGATATCTGTGCCTAGAGGAAATAAATGGGCATGCAGACTAAACAAGACTGGCCTCTGGCTAAAGCATTCCAAGTGGGCACTGGTAACTAGAGTTCCTTAGTTATGCTAAGATGTAGTTTTTTAGAAAGTCCAGATCTTATAAACACAACTGTGCATATTGAACATGCTGCACAGTCCTGCACTCCTGTCTGGTCTAGAGGACAATATTTCCTCAATTAACATTTATTTTGTGGTACCAAGGACTCCTATAACTCCATCAGGAAAGATCAATTAGGTTAAGTAACTTTAGCTCAGCCTTTGACATGGCTTTCACTCTAGCTCTGCCCAAATTTTCATACTTGTATTTCCTAGCTACTGGGTTTGGCTCAGTGACACCATAGCTAACAACACAGGAACACTAGAGTAGACGGTTTAGATGTTTACTCACCAGACACTTTCAGGCTTTGGGGTTTCTAAAAACAAAACAAAATTAAACTAAACTAAACAAAAACTAGGGGAAATGGCTCCATGGCTAACCTAACAGAACTCACCTGTAAGTTTATCTAAAATAATAAAAGCATTTACCAGTATGGAAGACTAAGTGTAAGAACAAAGGAACATTCTAACTTCTCCTGTCTTTCATCCTCTAACTAGACAAAGAGATGAAGGACCTACTGTTTGACTTGGCCAACCATGGAGACACGGGCAGACTCTAGGTTTCGAATCTGGCCACTCTTCACACTAGGCAGGAAAAATGAGAAAGGAGAGAGGTTACTCCACATTTGTCTCGGCACAGCACCAGGGAGGAAAGAGTAACCTTGCAGATCTGCGGGAGCTAACAGACAGCTGCAGTCGCCATGTGCTACTGTGCGGACACCGCCATTCTTCACCTGGCTATTAGAACCATAATTTCTAATTATGCATTTCAGAGGGTGCTGCATGCCATGATGCACAGACAACACTGATACAATAGAGCAAGGGACAGAGGAAGTGCTTTATTTCCAATGAGGAAGCTAAAATACGCCCAAAGTTCTGTACACCAGGGACTGAACGTGAGAAGGTGAGCACAAAGGAGAGCACAGCAGAGCACTGCGCAGACGGCTCTCTGTGAAGCTGCAGGCCCCATGGAATGAGTCGGCAGAAGGAAGACTTCTCAGAAGTGAGTGCAAGAAACACAGGAGGACAATGACAGGGCAGGGCTGGCAGCAGAGGCCAGCTTCCAAGGCCTTGTGTGCTGCTTTAGTGGGAATGGTGCCCAAAGCTCATTCCCTAGGAACCAGATTCTCGCTGAGCAGTAAAGAGGCGGGGCCTTTAAGACCAGGTTAGGCTCTTCCTTCTAAGATCTTTATTGCAAAAGGAATCTGCTGGGCTGGATAGATGGCTCAGCGATTAAATAATGCTTCCCGCTCTTCCAAGGGACCAGAGCACCGATGGTCCTAGTCTCCATGTCAGGCAGCTCACAACCCTCAAGGGGATGTGATCCCCTCTTCTGGCCTCTGTGGGTACCAACACATAACTCTATTGGTAATTGTGCATCTGTGTGATACAAATATATACAGACAAAAGAGGTGGTTTGCCATGAAGTAAGTTTGAGGCTGAAGAGATGGTTCAGTGAGCCCTGGTGCATTATCCTAAGACTTATCTTCTGCAGAGAGCAGCAGTGTTCCACTCATCTGTGAATCCCCATCCTGTAGCACGAAGTACACTTCATATAGACTTATAATTCTAGAGATGAGACCCTCCACCTGCCCTGTTCATTCAAAAACAGAACCTCCACCTGACATTTTGTCATCATTTTATGTGAAACACAGAAAGTGACTCTAGAACCATAAAGCTTCAGAGGAGGACACGGCCTTGGGGACCACCTGGTCAAAGCTCTCATCTTCAGGTCAAAACCAGCTGGACAGCAGGTGACTGGTAATTACTAATGTCTTAGGAGATGCTATATTAGGAAGGCACACTTTACAGATGACTGAGGCAACTATGAAACATTTAATATTCTGCTTTAAAATACTTCCTTACATACTATCACAGAAGGCTTAGAAAGTCACCTGTTTGTCTTAGTGACTTGAGCTGATTAAAAAAATAGAGAAAGGAAGAAAAAGGGGGTGGGGCAGGCTATCACATAACATTTAAAATTAAGACAGCTTAGATTTGTGAGTTACCTCCATTCAATAGCATTTTCCAGAGACTTGAAGGTTTTAGGACGACCACGCAAGAAATTCTGCATGCTATTAAGTGCATCCATGGCTGTACCTGATATTAAACAAAAAAATTTTAATCACATCAATAAACTTCTTTGTTTTCTTATTTTGCAAGTTCTACTAAATACTTACTTTCCTTTTTAGGTTACATGCAAAATCCTGGTCTCATCACGTTCCTGTCATACTGTGTCCTCAATCGCTCTGACGACTCCTTTCCTGCTCCACTCCAGCTGCTCCTCGTTCTTCCCCCAGTCAATGCCCTCTCTCGCTCTCCTATCATGTACGCTCCATTACGCTCTCCCCACACCTCAGACACCTTCCTCTCTCATGATCTCTCTCCCTCCCACCTCTCTCTCCCCCCTCTTCTCTTCTCTTCTCTCTCCCTCTCCCCCCTCTCACTCACACACACACACACAAATTTAGTTTCAACATATGAGAGAACACATGCTCTATTTCTCAGAGTCTGACTTATTTTGCTTAACAGTGATTTGCAGTTGCATCTATTTTCCTGCAAATGTCATGATTTCATTTTTCTTATGGCTGCATAAAATTTCATTGCACATTATGTACCACATTTTCTTATTTACTCATCTATCCTGGACAGCTAGGCTAGTTCCATTTCCTGGCTGTTGAGAACACAGTAGCTATAAACATAGATGTGTCTCTGGTATTCTGATTTAGAGTCTTTCAGGTACACATCCAAAAAAGGTAGCGCTCGGTCATATGGTAGTTTTATCTTCAATTTTTGAGGAACTCTTGTAGTGAGAATTTTGGTTTCTTAAAAAAACCCAGTTCTGTTATGTTATTTAATCCCAGGTGTGGGGTATAGGGTCACTTCAGACTGTCCACAGCATCTAACTATAATGTGTCTCACACTCTGGCAGGGGCGTGACTTTTGTCAGCTGAAGATAGTTTATTTCTGGGAACTCTTGAGAGAGTACAAATGGGAAAGCCTGAGAGGGCCTGCGGCGGCTGCTGCTCCCCCTGCTGTTGTTGGTTCCTGTTGTTGTCACTTTGTTATTGCTGGCTTGCTGGATATTCTGATGAAGAAGAATGGAAGCTTCTTAGCTTCGTGGAATGCCAGTATTTAATTTCTCAGATATTTTCCATGCTATTGGAGTCTTACGGTTTGCCTCTGCCTGTATCATCAAGTGAACAGTACTCATCTTCCTCTTCACATTCACAGTGATGGCATGTCACCCATTACACAGGAAGAACCCTCCCTCCTCAAAAGGCTCATGCACTGAAGGCTTGGCCCTCGGCAGGCCACACTGTCAAAAGGTGATCGGATATGAACACATTAACTTAATCGACAGATTAATCCATTGTTGAATGCATACTGAGTGGGCTGCTTGGAGGCAGAGCCCAGGTAGAGGAAGCAGGTAACTGGGGACAAGCTCTGAGAGTATAGTTTGTTCCCTGTTTCCCTCTGTCTGATGTTCTGACTCAGCACATCCTAAAAGCAATGGACCAGCTAGCCATGGACCAAAACCTCTGTGGGCCAAAATGAATCTTTCCTCCTTTAAATTGCTGATCTCAGATATTCTGTCACAGTGGCAAAACTATCACACCAAGTCAATGCTCAGTGATGCTTGGGTAAAGATAAAGATGCAGTTTAAGAACATTCTGAAGATTAACACACACCAGCTTCCAATATGGCTATCAGCAACTCTTGACTATTGGTACTCACTCTGTGTGGCACACACTAATAAATTCAGCTAGCCTGTACAAGCAGCACTGAGATTCTCAGGCTAAGTCAGAAAATAAAAAGCAGTTTCTTTTTAAAGTGGTTAAATAAAACAGACATACATGTAATTAGAAATATAATACAGTCATAAAAAGGTGTTGATGAACAGTTCCTGGTAACATGAAAGATGACTGTATAATTCTATAAAGATACAAAGACAGAGAAGCATGCTTAGGGATGAGTGAAACTGAGAATAAATTAAGGCCAAGGTAATGGTATACCAGGGATGTCTCCTATAAATTACTGCATCTGGTTTGCTCAGTACAGAGAAAACTTACCTTCCACAACATCAATCATACAGAGGCCTAAGAGGCTTGGCACCAGGTTAGCGGATGCTGTGTGCACGGCAATGGCACCGCCCATGCTGTGCCCGATCAGCATGACGGGAGGCGGGAGGTCTCCATACATGGCTTCAACCACATTGCCAACATCTCTGAAAAGAGGAAGAAATCTGAGAGTGCTGGAGAAAGACACCAAAAATCGTTTGCTTTCTCAGTTCCTTCTTTTGAGCTGTAGCTAAGAGCTGTGGGAAACAGTAAAGATTTACAGGGCTGCCCTACAAACACACCTGTGTGAACCTGCTTACGTGGTCCACACACCTAGTCCTCCAGATAAATGGCAGATTAAGGACTAAGAATCTTGAATTTCTGATTTTTCCTTAAATCTCCCTCTTACCATCTTACACATGCAGCACAATCATATAAGCACAAAGCTGTACATTTATCTTAAGCTTGGCATTCTGGAGAAATACCTCACTCAGTCTGTTTTCCCAAGGATAATACAATGAAGTTTAGGGTAATAAGATGACTAGCCGCTTTAGTTTATTTATTTTACATTTATATCTATATATGTGTGTGTAGAGGAATTTTAATTGAGAACATGGCTGCTCTGGCAAGATATCACATCCAAAGACCTTCTAGGTCTGTGTGATCCAGTTGGAATACAAACACTCCTTTAATCCAGGAAACAAAGGCAAGCAGATCTGAGTTCAAGGCCAGCCTGATACAGAGCAAGTTTCAGGTAAAGAAAAGCTTAAATCCAGGTGTGGTGGTACAGGCCTTTAATCCCAAACAATGAAAGTAAAGTTAGTTTGTAGAAGAAAGCACCCATGTTTGAAAGTATTGTCTAATTGAGTGGCAGAAAAGGTGACGACTCAGGGATTTGACAGACTAGGATATGCCCAACTCTTATGAGAAGAAAGAGGAAAAGGAAGCTACTTATTTAATGGGCAATGCTGAGGAGAGAGGAGAGAGTTTTACTGGGACAGGTTGCAGAGAGAGAGAACTCAGGTGATGACCAAATGAGCCAAAGAATAAGAAGCCATGAGCCAGAGAAGGAGAAGGAGCCAGAGATTAGAGCAAATTACTGGAATTAGTTTACGCCAAGCAGAGCAAGTCAGAGGCCTAGAGAAAAGGCAAATTTATTAAGTCAGTTGGGAGAGGAGTTTGAGCCAGAACAGCTGAGTTGAACCAGCCAGCCCAGGGCTCAGCAGGACAAGAAAGGATGAGCTTATTCAGCAATAAGTCTCAGAGGATGAGAACATTCTAGGCCTAGGTTAGATTGTATGGATGCTAGAAGCTTTCAGGACTAGGCCATAGGTTAGCAGACAACAACTGAAACAAACGAATAAAAGTTACTATTTCATGTGTGTGTGTGTGTGTGTGTGTGTGTATGCGTGTGTGCGCGTGTGATGGCACAGGTGGAAGTCAGAGGATAATTTGTAGGAGTACTTTGAGAAATGAATGAAAAGTGGATGCGAAACTGTTACCCAAAAGGTAAAGCACTGTGCAAAAGAAAACTCAAAAGACAGAAAATATAATTGAAAAGTTAAAAACAACAACAACAGCAACAACTAACTGACCAAAAAAGTACCCAAACTTCCTTCATAGCAGCATTGCTTCTAAAGACAAGACATCCTGTGAAAGGCAAAGTGATAGTACTGGAAGGAAAGTCAAATTTATTCTGTGTTGTTATGATCACTGAATGTTTCTCTCAAATTCATATTATATGAGGTTTGATTATTTGCAAGTTTGCAGTATCTGTTGGAAGAGCAAACACTGATGAAGTTAAGCATTACACTCAGAAACAGAAGGATGTTCAGTCTTCATCTTACTGGCTTTTGTTCTAGATAAGAGTAATAAAAGAAGGACTTATAAAGTGACTGGGTTTTCGTAAGGGGGCTGGCCTCATGAGTGGATTAACCCCTTTCCAGATTAATGAGTAAGTCACTGTTATAAAGCATGCTCTCTCTGGCTAACAGAGGCTCACCATGTGAAATCCTTCCTAGCCTCTGGAACTGTGAGCCTCAATAAACTACTGTTCTTTATCAACCACCAAGTCTGTGGTTTCAGTGACACAGCAATGGCAGACAAGCACTTGTCACGCACTATGAGTTTTCTGTGTCGTCTAATGTAATTCTTGAGGAACCTTGACTGAAAGGGTCTGTACTACTATTCTACAAGAAACTCAAGACATACATACCAACTGTAAAACTATCCAAGGCAATTGAGTTTATTGGGTTTACCAGGATATCACTGCATATCCACCAAAGTTAAAAAAATAAATAAAAAAGAGCTGCAGATTTCTGCTACCACATTTACGTATATGTAAAGCCCCCCTTTCCTTGGACTCCAGCACCACAGATCCAGAGTGATCTCCACTGAGTCAAGAACAAAGACGACTTAGATGAGGAGTAGTCTCTAGAACAAGTAACGTAGGAGATTTGTAACGTTTTGGAGAAGTAAACTAAGCAGTATTCCTATATACATCATATGACAAAGCAGAAGAAAAACTGTATGCTCATTCCTATCTAAAGATATGTTTGTCCTTACACACACACACAGACTAGGGGTTCAATTAATTAGTCTACAACCATGTGGGCTATGATTTTATTATTTGGGGGCAAATCTTTTTTAAAAGGGGGTTAAAGTTTAGAACAAATATCAATGAATAAATTTTAGAATAATTCTGAATTCTAACACAATTTTACTTGGTAAGGATAAGATGAATAAAATAAAATGTTCTGGAAGACATTAAATTCCACATCTTAAAATATGCATTAACTTTAGACTCAACAAGGTAGGAAAGATGTTTACTTGAAGCTTGACAAATACAAACGGCCAAATCACTATGAATGTAACATTCATATAACTCATGACTGTCTCATGGTTCTTCCTGCTGTATGTAGTTTGTCTTATTCATGTATAATAATATAAATGTATATGTTAAAAAAGAAACATGATAAAATATACATTAACTGAGTTAGACACTCTCTGTGAAAGTTGTTAATGTATGAAGTTAGACAGGGTCTAACATGCTTAACAACTGGCCCTGGATAGATAGCTCAGTGGTTAAGGGCACTGGCTGCAGCCACTACACCTTAAATCCCAGCACTGAGGAGGCAGAGGCAGATGGATCTCTGTTCAAGACTAGCCTGGTCTACAGAGTGAGTTCCAGGATATGTTCCAGGATAGCCAGGGTTACACAGAGAAACCCTGTCTTGAAAAAACAAAAACAAATAAACAGACAAATGAAAAAGAGCACTGGCTGCTTTTCCAGAGGTCCTGAGTTCAACTCCATATGGTGGAAACCATATGGTGGTTTGTAACCATCTACAGTGGGATCTAATGCCCTCTTCTGGTGTGAAGGAATACCTGCAGACAAAGCATTCATATGCATAAAAATACATAAAATGCTTCAGCATCATATCCAAGTTTAGGAAAGGTGTGTCTACTCAATCTAAAGGTGACTGATTAATCACATAGAATTTATTCCTATTAAAGACAATATTCTTAAATCCCATTATGGGACATGCTACATCAGATGCTTTACAGTGTTTAAGAATATAAATACCAGAGCTGGAGAGATGGTTCAGCAGTCAAGAACCCTGGCTCTCTTCCAGAAGTTGAAGGTTCTTCCCAGCACCTACAAGGTAGCTCTCAACTGTCTGTAACCCCAGGTCTAGGGTATCTGGCACCCTCTTCTGGCCTCTGCAGGCACCAGGCAAATAGGTGGCAAAACACCCATACCCATAAGTAATATAAATATTTTAAAGTATATTATATGTCTAGATTTTACTGCTAAAAATGCCAATTCAGCAGGTTTGGGGTAGGTCCAATGTGATCCTGGTGAGAACTTTGGCATATACAAGACTTGACTTAGAGGCCGAGTTTCTAGCCTACCCTTACCTTCCTATGACACTAGACATCGGATGCACACAGGTTACCTTAGTACAGTCAAGGCTACTTGTATACAAATACTTCTCTAAACACGAATCCGTAAAAGACAGCCGCATTCCACTTAGTTCCACCAACAGAAGAAAACATTTCAAAGGCCCGCACAAACTAAACGGTTTCCAAGTGCTTCATGGGATGACCACCAGACTGGATACACCAAGAAAGATGAAGGTGGCTTTTGAGATTAAGTGGTAAGGATATACAAAGAGGGAACAGAAGTGAACTTTGTATGTTAATGATTGTGCAACAATCTCACCAGCAGCACGATAAAACTGCACTACTGTTTATGATGGTGGTAAGACTCAGGCAATCTACCAGGGCTTGCTTCCTTACTTTGCCATTGTTTCTGCTGACAGGTCTTCAGAATTCTTGACTTTAGTTTCTCCTAAAAAAAAAAAAAAAAAAGTTTAAAATAAAAACTTCAGTCATAGGAATAATAAAGCCAGAAGTAATGAAATGGGGGAATTTATGTATTTTAAGGACAGATTTAGCAAAAATGTTCTGTATTTCAGACATATCTTCTTGTTTGAATTTTTTGGCTTTTTTGAGACAGGGTTTCTCTGTGTAGCCTTGGCTGTTCTGGAATTGCTTTGTAGACCAGGTTGGCCTCAAATTCACAGAGATCTGCCTGCCTCTGCCTCCCTGAGTGCTGGGATCACAGGTGTGTGCCACTGCACCTGGCTTTCAGATGAATCTTTATGGCCAGCTATTCAGAAGACGATAAGCATAGCAGTCTACCTACAAGCTAGCTCCCCCACATGGAATCCCCACATGGAATATCCTAGGTTCATTTGTGCCAACAGCGCTAGTGTTTGAGTTTCTTAAAGGGGCTGGATGGCTGCATGGGTCAGAGGCTGTGAGGAGCTATACTCACCATGACCCCGCAGATCCAGAGCCACAATCCTACACTGCACCCTACTGATGATTGCTGCCTGGAAGGAAAAGAACAAAGCGTAAGGTACAGACTTTGCCCAGTTACCAATGACTTTGTTAGATGAACTGCAATCATAGTCCCACAAAGGACTGAAAGAACACTTGTCCTGTCTCAAAGGCTTTAAGTATAATAAAAGAACAATGATCCTGTTTTGTTTTGTTGTATACATCGTGGCCTGCCTCCAACTTAAAAATAAACTTTCTCTGAACCCCTCCTTGAAGCCACTCTTGCTAGCCTTCCCGCACACAGTGTAAGCACTTCCAGATGCTGGCCTATGGATTTCATCTGTGTTTCTTGATTGGCTTTTCTTTATTTTAGAGCCAGAATCTCCTAGATAAGGATCATGAAGGATCAGCTGAAGCTATTTAGGCTCAGGAATTACATGAACATGACATTTGAGTCATGAAATTACCCTAAAATCAGAACAAGTCATGACATCTACTGAGAGAGACCCAGCAGTGCATCCACGCTGTGCTACTGTTCCATAAGATGGTGGGCATGGTCGTATTATGGGACACAATTTTAGAGGCTTAAACCTGAAATAATGCTTCTTCCTTAGGGAATCAGATTTTCTGACAGTCATACATCACAGTTAGCAAATGTTATCTCTATCTTTTAAGAATAAAGTAACTGTCTAGTCTAACCCTCACATTTTAAGAATGAGAAAACTGAGACTAAGAAAAAGGGAACCATTTGTCTGCAGTCGTATAACAAGTTAGTAGTAAAACCAGAATTAGCATCATGGTAAGTTACCAACATAATGTAAAGTCAAAATATATCAGAAAACAAGCCAGATTCTTGAGTTACATTTAAAAATAATAAAAATTTAAAAAGACAATCTTTCTACTTCTATTACTCCTAATGAGAAACAAAGGCCTAAAGTGCTACCATACTGTGCTGTCTGTCCCTGGGAGATATTTGTTAATTTACAGGAGTTATTGATTACACTATGGTGGTAATACAATCTTCTAGGCCAAAATAAACATAGTTTGAATATAAAGTCATGGGACAAAATTTTGTCAAAGCTGTTTAATTGTTTGTTCCACAATTTAAAATGTTATTACAAATGAACAAAAGATAGATCTGAGGTCAGTAACTGTCAATGATTTATAATCATATGTGCAATGACAAGAATATTAAAAGCAGCTTTTTGTTTACTTATTTAAATAAATCTTTCTAAAAAGACATCTAAAAGCTGCCATAAATGAGTAATGGGGCTACAGCAGTAAACAACACAGATGGTTCCCTTCACTCATGCTATGTACACTTTTGTATAGTTAAAAACAGAAGAGAAAAATACATGAGTTCAAAGTAAATTCACAGAATACCATGTGCTTTCTAGAGAAAGGGTGAGAGTGTGTCTGTTGGTGACTCCCAGTTTTGTTTCAAACAGCACAATTGTGTTATTTTGGAAGTAAGTGAAAAACAGCACATTAAGAACCAGACTCATCCAACCGTTTTCTCCAGGGGATCTGTGCTATCAACAAATCCCAGGTATTATTATCAATAGCAGCTAATATTTACCAATACTTCTGAGGTACCATTCACCAATCTTTTGGTTTTTTCTAAGACAGGGTTTCTCCATTTAGCCTTGGCTGTCCTGGACTCCCTTTGTGGACCAGGCTGGCCTTGAACTTACAGAGATCCGCCTGCCTCTGCCTCTCGAATGCTGGGCTTAAAGGTGTGCACTACTACTACTCAGCCCATTTACCAATCTTAAATGCATCACCTAACTTATTCCTTAGAACTCTTCAGACACAATTCTCACCATTTTACAGGTGAGGAGATTTTACAGGGATTTAAGGATCTCACTGGGGCCAAAGAGCCAATAACTGACAGAGCCAAGGCAGTCCTGAACCTTGCCTGCCCTACACAAGTACCTAAGGAGTATTGATGAGTACAGTATAAGCCCACCAGAAATTCTGATTTCAGTGAGCAGAGGGGCCCAAGCTTACGTCTCTCACATTTTGGAACTCTGTGGGTAGTCTAGGTATAGAGACAGGATTGGAAGAAAGGCCTAGGCAGAGTGAGGCAGGGTGGCACAGGCCTGGAATTACAGCAGTAAGAGGCTGAAGCTGCAGGACTGAGTTCAAGTGCAGCCTGAGCTACACAGCAAGGCCTAGTCTCCAAAGTGTGTGTACGGGGAATCAGGATCCCACTGATTTTCTATAAAATATCTTAGAGCGCTTCAGCCCTGAGAAGTAGGCTGAAAAACTACGGCACAGTAATTCTACCTGACAGGTACTGAAGATGCAGAGAAACAACTACCCTCACAAATGTGTACAATCCTCTGACATAGTAAGCTTTTGTCTAGACTTAGGGACAAAAATGCTTGCATTCTGTTGCTGTCACAGCTATGTGGCTTCTCTAAATTTCAACATCCTCACCTGACTAAACCGAAAGGATCACAGAAAAATTAAGTGGGACTATATACATAGGCACAGGGCGTCCAGCACAAGGCAAATGTCTGGGGAGATGCACTGCTTATTTTCCTCGTTGTGGTTGATCTCTGGGGCTCACTGGTCCCGAACTCTAGTAGGCACGGGAAGATGATACGAAAGGAAATGATGGAGAACAAACCCAGGGGGACATAGGTTCATCCATAGTCAGTGTGATTCACTGTGAGAATCCGCTTTGTCTGTAGATTAGTAATGTTTTCCACAAAATTACTTTTCATTAGAAAAATACTAGACATTTCCAAACACTGTTGGTTATAAATCAGAACACTTTTGTAGGGATTCAATCACCAGTGTATTTCTACTATTTAACAAAGAAATTGTACACTTAGAGATTCTAAGCTGAGGAAAAGCTATTGTCTAAAACTAACACTCTTAGCACCTAAATAAAAGTGGCCATGCAAAAGCCAGCACTCTAGCAATTGCCTTGACTCCAAGGGTCAGAAAATCTCAGGCTTTACAGCATATCTGTGAATATAACACAGTTAAAAGTGAACAGGAGGGCTGGAGAGATGGCTCAGAGATTAAGAGCACCATCTGTTCTTCCGAAGGTCCCGAGTTCAATTCCCAGCAACCACATGGTGGCTCACAACCACCTGTAATGAGATCTGGTGCCTTCTTGTGGTGGGGAAGCACACGTGTGGGCAGAATACTGTACAAATAATAAATAAATCTTAAAAAAAAAAAACAAAACAGTGATCAGGAACTATAGCAAATAGAAAGAACAGACCCAAGTATCTTACAACATGAGAGACATAACTAATGACTTGACTGATGGTAAGTGAGAAAACAAACGGGACATACCCACACGGTAGAACATGGTACACCTCTGTGGAATAATTGTCCTGGCCAGTGGAAGCAGAAGGCATGCCAGACTGAACAAGGCAGTCTGTGCTCAAGGACCCCAGAATCTAGCATCACCCCCAGCACGGTACTCACTCGCCTCTTCTTCCTCTATCCCTGTGTTCATTGGCCATGTGTCCTAGAGTATGGGGTTTTCCTAACTATATTGTGCAACTTCTTTACCAGTCATATATAAATGACTTGTTCAATAAGGACATAGAGATTAGGCATGGTGGCGCACGCCTTTAATTCCAGCACATGGGAGGCAGAGGCAGGTGGATCTCTGTGAGTTTGAGGCCAGCCTGGTCTACAGAGTGACTCAAGATTCAGTGATGCCACTCTTGGGCATATATCAAAAGACTCTATATTCTATTACAGAGATGCTTGTTTGACATGTTCACTGCTGCTCTATTCATAATAGTCAAAACTTGGAAACAGTCTAGTGTTGGAGGTTGGTCTGATGTATTTTATGCTAATTACTGCTTACTGTCTCTGTGCCCCACCTTGTACCTAGCCTAAGAGCCTAACCTGATTGACCAATAAAAGGCCAGGGCACCTGGGCAGGGATAATGGGACAGGCGTGGCTAAGGTTCCTGGACTTTGGGGGACAGAGGGAATCTTGGGAGGAAAAAGACAAGAGGAGGAAGAAGGCTGAGCCATGACTCAGGTGGAGAAGAAGCACATGGCTGGCATGGATGGAGATTTGGCCCAGCAGTGTTCATATTAGCCCACACCCTATACAGTGGACCAGAGCACCCCTAGCCAAGTGTTGTTTATTTTCTAAGAGTCCAGAGGTGTAAGTATGCACATGTGCAGAGACAAAGTTTTTTAAAGTAAAGTAAAATAAAGCATGGATGAGAGGGCTTCATGAGGATCCACCTCTAGCTGAAGAGCTATTGGTAACTGATTGGCCCTTAGGGCAGCAGAGTTGTTTTCCTTTTGGGACATGGCCGCCACTTCCCTGTAGATGGCCCCACATTCCATGCACATACAAGCTGCACTAATTGGACTCAATGGGCTACTTAAAAAATACAGAGACATGAAGGTAGAAGTCTTCAAAGTGCTGGAAGAAGTGGGAGGAAGGATTTGAGTTGGTTATGATCAAGATACACTGTATTCATGTATTTTGAATAAAAATATTCAAAAATATTTTCCAAATATTTCTAAAACATCTCCACGTGCAAGGTACTATGAGGGCTCTGAAGAAGACATAATCGAAAGCATCTGGAATAAAATGTCTACTCAACTAATATTTAAATTACTGAGATAAAGACCCTCCATGTTTGACAGGAACAAACTGCACACTCTCTCACTCCAGTGCATATACATGTAAAATGTTACAACTCGAGAGAACAGGAGACCATGAGCACACAACCATTCTAACCTCCTCTAAGCAATGAGTGAGCATGGAAAGAACAGCTAGCAGGCCACGTCTACGCAGGAGCAGTCAGCCACTGCAACGCCCAGCTTCGGACAGCGACGGCTTACCGTGAACACTGCCCAGGAAAGGGCAGAATGGCCTCCTCCGTGAAGCAGCAGCAGGACCGGACCCTCGGAACCACTCTTGTAAACTCGAAAAGTGTATGCACAGTTAAAGAGAACAGACTTAAGGCTTTTATTAGTCATAACAATACTTATTTTTAAAAAAGACCAACAGGCCACAACAAGCTATATGAAAACTGCAGACCTCCAAAGAAACTTCAGCTGTTTCTGAGATAACCAAGGCTGTTTGGAAGCCTGCTATCACTATGACTTCTCTACAAGGAAAAGTAAGTATTCCCCTTTCTCTGAAGAGGTTCAGTGCTTGGTTTCTAGAAACTAAGGCACTTCAGCTTGCTGGATTCAGAATATTACTTTCAGGAATTTAATCCTTAATCCCATCCCATGTGTCAGACAACTGCAGCTGAGAAAGACTTTGTGAGCAGCTTCCAGGTAATAGTCTACGCCATGGGAGGGACTGGTGGGGGCAAACAGCATCAGTGGAACAAAGAACACTGAGGAGCGACCCAGGTCATCCTTGGCTCCTCGCCCTCATGCTGGGGTGGCCTCTTTGAGAGGATATATCCTTGCCAGTTTCATTCTCCACTTCCACATCTTCCATTGACTCAAAGTACTGACTCCATGGGACAGGGGAAAAGTCCCGCTTCCGTCCAGGGCTAAGGAGAGGAAGAAAAGAGAAAGAGCTGTTTCAAATAAAATGATTACCATGCACAGGAAGGCAAATCTTGGCCAAAAAATACAAATTGTAAATCTGAAATGAAAATACCAAGAATGTTTTCTCATAAAGATACAAAGAGTTCACAAAACACCATATACAGTATTTAAATAAGTTCAAACAGATTAAAGAGTATATATTTAAAGATTTTATGCAATTGCCAGGCCTGGGGGCTCATGCCTATAATTCCAGCACCTGGGAGGAAAAGGCAGGTGGATCTCTATGAGTTTAAGGCCAGCCTGGTCTACAGAGAGAGTTCAGGACAGCCAGAGCTACAAGGCAAGACCTTATCTCAAAAAAAAAAAAAAAAAACAAAAAAGATTTTATACAATGAAGTCATTAGTGTACTTCAATCATGGATAAACTCTAATTATCTATGCACATCAAAAATCTATTTTTTTCACTGACCCTAATAATATAGACTCATTCCTCTTAGTTCACTCCTATTGTAACTATTCTTAGTCACTATTATTTTTTCATAACTCTAATCTCTAAGTTTTTCAAGTTCCTTTTCATTTCCCAATCAGCCAAAAGACAACTTCACAGAAGGCAAACATGATAGCAGTGTCTAAAACTTCTAGGAATGTATCTGAAGAGCTGTTTTCACATCGGTGAAATGACTTATATAGTTAATGGAATAACTGAGAAAAGCTGGAAAGAACCTAACCATCCATCAGCAGGGGACTAATTTGTGGCATACAGAGAAATAATACTTAATTCTAAAAAAGAGACTACTTAATAATAAGATTGTTTATACATGGATAAATAATATCTCCAAGAACCAGGTGTGATGGTGCAAGCTTGTAATCCCAGCAATTGAGAGGTCAGAGGCAAGAGGGTCAGGAGGAATTCAAGGTTATTCTTGTTACATAGGGAATTAAAGGCCAGCCTGGGCCACATGAGGCTCTATCTCAAAAATAACAACAACAAAACCCAAGATACACCGTAAAGTAAAAGGCAAACATAATATTCATTCTACCATATGTGTAAAACTGGTCAAATTAATCAAGCTCTTTCTGTCCTGGGTTGTAGTGACTAAATAATAAATATTTTTTGTTAGACTATATTTTGAATATATTCACCCCTCCTTCACACTCCTCCTATATCTCTTCCCCTTCACTAACTCACCCAACTAGTACACTCTCCCCCATCCCCCCTCTCTTAAACCCATGGGTACAGATGTTGTTGCCCAGATACTCTTTGATGTGTGGTCTTCTACTAGAGTGGGGTCAACTTGATAAAGGCCGAGTCCTTAAAGAAAGCCGACTCCCTCTCCCAGCGGTCATCAACTGCCAACAGTTCCTTATGCATCTACCCAGCAGCGGGGAGTTGTTGGGCAAACAGATGGGTCTGTCTTCTAATAGAAAAAGTGCCTCTGTTGAAGTTGTAATTTTAGCCCTGACCAGTTTGTTTTATTTGGGCTGTACAGGAATTCCCATGGGAACCCTAGAAGCAGAACATCTAATTCCCCTTACTCCTTAGTCACTCACAAACACACAGATGCATATGCTAATTTCACAAGCACAACAGTGTGTCCAACACTTCACAGGTAACAGATTCCACAGCTCCAGTGTAAGCTATGACATCTACACCAAAGGACAGCACTCCCACTGTAGTAAAAGCACCCAACATTTTTACTGTGCACAGCAACAGGCCACCAAGTCAAAAACTTTACTGGAATGATTCTATTTAGCCCTTACAAAATGTAGCTATTTTTATCCCATTTAATGGCTAAAAAAAAAAAAAAAAAAAAGATTTAGCTATGTAAAGAGACCAAGGTCACAAGGCTGGAAAGTAGCTGTGCCAGGATTATATCCAGTTTCTTATTTCTCCAACCCTCTTTAAGCTACTCCATGCTATACTACTTTCAGCTTTTTATTTTCTTTTTCTTATTCTCATTTTCACTTATAAAAAGCAGTAAGGTCTTATTGCACATTGTCAGAGGTTTCATTTTCAGAGTCTAAAAATGGCCAGTTGTGCCAATGCCAAAGAAACTTTCTAAGTTGGCCAGAAATCAGGTAAAAAGAAATTACTCTGTAAAAATAAAAGTCACTCCCAGGACTCTTTAGTTTCCTCTATTTAAAAAAGTCAAACATAAACCAAGGCTCCAATTTATACCAACTACTTGAGCCCACTTGGTTAACGAGTCAATGGCTCTATACTGCTAAAAGCTGCTCTTAGACATGGAACTTTCCTAGCACATCTTTGATATCTGCTTTTGAACACATAATTGTTTATAACCTCCAGGACCTCAGTTGACTTAGCAAACAATATTAGACATGAAGTAGGTATCAAGGAACTTGTTTTAATCTTTGTATTTTAGTTAGGCCAGCATATCTTGCATTTGAGAGATGTAATTTGTACTCTTTTTAAAGCTAGTTGTAAGTCTGGGGAGATGGCCCAGTGGGTAAACTGCTTCCTGAGGCCCCAGACTCATGTAAAGGCCAGAGCAGCGGCGCATGGCTGAGATCCTCGCAGCCGTGGGCCAGCAGCAGGGGATCTTAAGGACCCACTGGCCTACCCATCTAACTAAAACAGGAAGCTCCAGGTCTGGCAAGAGACACAGTCTCAAAGAAAAAGGTGGACACCACCCTCCCACTTCCACATGTGTGTGCATTCACACACACAGTTTTAGATTCTTATTTTATGTATGGCTACTTTATGTCCATTGCAGTCCATATAGGCCTTTTTAGTTATAATCTTTGAAAATGAATTATTGAGGTTTTTTTTTCATTAATAAATTTAAGAATTCTAATGCATGCTGAGTGTGGTGGCAATATGCCTTTAATCCCAGCACTTGGGAGGTAAAGGCAGGAGGATTGTTGTGGGTTCGAGGCCAGTCTGGTTTACATAGCGAGTTCCAGGACAGCCAAGGCTACACACAACACAAAACAAAAAGTTTTCAAAAGTCTAACAAGATTAAATCATACTTTAAAAATGATATTCATTCAATAAAAATTTGCCAAGACCTATATTTATGCAGTTGCATCTGAAGTAAGGTGTTGGGAAACACTGGGATAGTTATAGGACCAGAAACTATGCCTCTGCCCTTAAGTACAGAGGACACAAGTGTCTGATACAACACACACACAGTTGAAAACCCTGAGGGTACAGCTAAAGTGCTTTAGATGTTCAAGTAAGGAAAGAAGAGATCACTTCCAGCCCAGGAAGTAAAGAGAGCTTTCAAAGGAAGACTACTCTTAAGGGACTGAAGGGCAGAATGTGGACCACGGAAAGGAGGAGTGAACAAGGTATTGCAGGTAAATGGAAGGCAGGGTATGTACCCACCACAGACAGAGTCTGCAGAAGGAGACACTGCAGACAAAACAGCTACTAGGAAGAAGTGGCAATAGCTACAACAGTTTCAGAAAGCTAAAAGAAGCCAATAAAATCCAAAGTATATATTGGGAGGAAGAAAAAATGCTGGCTATAAAAAAGTTGAGTGTGTGTGTGTGTGTGTGTGTGTGTGTGTGTGTGTGTGTATGTGTGTGTGCATGCTTGTGTACGTGTGTATATATGTTTGTGTGGTTTTGGTGGGACTCCAAAAGTCAAAGAGACATTGAATAATATATAAAGCGAAAGACCAATAAAATGCACAGATAAAACTATCTTTTAAAAAATCAATATGATAAAAGGACAAGATGAAATTAATTCTGCAGGAAAATATGTTTCTAACTACCTGGTAAGGAGGGGATAATAGTCTGGACTGGCAATGGAATTTTTTAAAAAATTGACCTTTGAAAAAGTAACCAACAAAACTCAGGAGTATTTACAATACAAGGAATGTCAGAATCAGAATCAATTCTAAAGTTGGATTATTAAGTCTTATTTTAAAATAAAAACTAATTTGATAAGTTGGATTATTAAGTCTTATATTAAAATAAAAACTACTTTAAAAGGTCAGTGCATACGAAATTATTTTTATGTCAAAATAAAATTTATTTTAAACCTAAAAAGATGAATCCATAATTTCTATTTCCTGCTACTGTCTTGGCAGAGAGGGACAAAACAGTACTGTGAGACACAAAGCAATCTGTCTTTTGCCCAATTCGCAGAGCCTTCGCTGTGATCACAGCCCACATTCAGACTCTGAGAAGAGCTGTGGACACTCCATGAAAATCACACATACAGGTCCTGGGCGTATACAACTCTAGTGCTCCATTTGCAACTGTATTAAGAACTATAGACCTGAACTCTGATCCCCAACATCCTATTTCTAGAGAAAAGAGAAAACGAAAATGGCAAGATAATATACTTTTTAAAAAACAGTTGGTAAACCTGTAATAAGCTTTCATTTGTTTCCTAATATGTTTATTTTTATAACCCAATTCCGTGCTTCCTGTGTGGGTTTAAATATAGTACGTAATTTCTACCAGCCGAGCTTCTCCATGCCTGATGGGCTGTATTGTCAACTTCATTCAGGCTGGCACGAGGATTAAGGCAGCCTTCCCACTACTCACTACTCTCAGGCTAGCTTGCTCTATTTATACATTTTCTAAAAATATTTTAGTTCTACATTTGCTATAGTTCTCCAGTTAATCCATCTAACATGGCACCCATGTGAGATCTCTGAGAGCAAGAACATTCCCCATGTATTCGCAGAACCTGACACACTAATAATTAGCATCTGTTGACACAGTGAAACGAGCCAATGTGAATATAGCACTTAGCTTGGTGCCTCAGTATATATCCAATATTACTACTATTAAATGGCTTGGAGACTAATAAACACAATCCCTTTACTTAAACCTAATAAGGTTTCCAGTAAAAGAAAATGAGACACTACATAACTATGGCAATCGCGCCTGTAGTACACGAGTAAGGATAAGGATCAACTCAGTTTGGAAACAAACTCTAACGTGATTACCTGACTCAGAGACCACAGCAGTTCAATGGGGCACAGAGCAGTCTGCCCACGGACGCCGAGGCCACACAACTGCTACTTTCAGAAGGGTGGTTAAGTACATTTCATGGGCTACAGCATGGCTCTGAAATCAGATTATCTCATTTCCAATAATTACAAGACTGTTGAGCCATGGCTAATGCAAAGAATAGACTATATTAGAGGCGTTCATCGGTGTCGATGGGAGGTGGGTTTCAGAACCCCACAAAGACAGCCAAATCCTCAAGTGCCAGGACTTGCATAAAGGACTTAGGGCTTGCACTCTTTCTATCTGTAACACCTAAAACAATGGAAATGCTACAGATGTGGTCATGCTGCACTCTGAGAAGATGGTAAGGGACTGTTTCCCTAAACATTAGAAGCATCTATTACTGAAATTGGTAAAGTAAGAACCCTCTGACATGAACAACAACTATCATTCATTTGGCTACATCTAGAAAAGTGTAGAAACAAAGACTAGAGAACAAGCAAAGAACTACAAAGAGAAGAACACGCAAGCCTCATGTGAAACAGGACAGGATGGATACCCACACAGACATGATGTCGTAGGCTTCAGCGCAGATGCATGAAGCTCAATTGATCCCAAGACCACAAAGGGAGTTTATGTTACTAAAACTGCAGGAAGCTAGGAGAGCACTGAAGGACTTGTCATGTGCTTGTCATGCCATCACCACGTGACACAGAAAGGGACTAGAAGAACACGATGCCTGTCAACTGCATCAGGCTGAACATTCTGGGCTTAAACACAAGAGTACTATGGAGCTAAAGACAAAATGAAGAGACCTCCATGTACAGCAAAGGAGTGATAAGGCTGCTTTAGATTTTACAAAGTGGAACAGTAAGTACAGTGTTTTTATGTATATCTGTTAAACTGCAAGTTCAAACAAAAATGAGGGGAAATGGCTACCTGTAGAGAAAGTATGGCTACTTGTAGGGAAAGGGCACAAGTTAGGCTGTTCTGAATACACAATTAAGTATGACTTTGGAGTCATGTGAATAATTTTTATTTACTATGTGTTCTGAACAGCTTATACTAACTGTACAAGATAATGGGCGTAGTTGTAAGATTCCCATATATGCAGATGACATGTGCTCATCATATTCCCCCCTCCACTACCTTTCCATCTTCATCTCAGCTGGAGTTTTCTTCAACATTTCTCGTTACTGAGACAGGGTTTCTCTGTTATCTTGGCTGTAGACCAGGCTGGCCTTGAACTCACAGTGATCCACCTGCCTCTGCCTCCCAAGTGTTGGGATTAAAGGCTTCACCACCATGCCTATCTATAAAGATCTGTTAAAGAGGAGGAAGGCAGAAAGGATTAGAGTCTGGAAGAGACTTTTCAAATCTTGGATTGTTGCTATCATTTCATTCATTCTAAAGTTTGTGTTTTCTTGGGCATCACTCAGCATTTATATCTTTAAATACACTGATGTGTTTCTTTGTGTCTTCTTTAAACTCCTTAACTTCTTTTATGATGCCTATGATTACTTTTTAAATCCTATGTCTTGGGTTCATCTAGATAATTATATTGGAGAACATTGTGATAAGACTGGCAGATTTTAGGGTAGAAATGCTGTCTTGATCTTTTATATTGTTTGTTTTGTACGTGTGTATGGACCTCTTCTTTTGAGTTTTGTGTCTGATGTAGACACAGCAGGCTGGGACAGAGCACAGGATGTTTGAGCTGGGTTGGCCTGGAACCTAGGGGTGGAGTAGGTAGAGCTGAGCAGATCAGTCCTGGTCAGGAATTGGGGAGGGGAAGCGGAGGGGAGAGTCTGGTAGACTCACTGTGCTGGGTCCTGGCAGGTTGAAATGGGCCTGGATGTAGGATGGGATGGAGCAGGAGGGATGAAGTCAGATGGTGGGAGGAGCCCTGTGCAGGCATGCAGGATGTATGTCAGAGCCTGGAGGTCGGCAGAGGATAGGAAGTTGGCTGCAGGAAAAAGGAAGAACTAGGCCAGGGCATTGTCATTATAAGAGAAAGAAATAATTATATAACATCAAAGTAACAACCCTAATCTTAATTTCAAAGTAGAGATATGAGTGTGCTTGTGATTCCTACTGTCTCAATTACTGCTGTTATGTCTAGTGCAAAGGCCTACAAGCAATAAGCAAATTAGTAGTAGTAAGTTCTTCTGGTGCCCAGGGTGTGTCATCACTTCCAGGGGCTGACAGCTGCCTAGAATATGCAACCTGTAGGCTCTTCTCCTATTTTCAAAGACAGCAAGCCATGAAACAAGTTCAAGTCTCTTCCAGACTCTAATCCTTTCTGCCTTCCTCCTCTTTAACAGATCTTTATAGATAGGCATGGTGGTGAAGCCTTTAATCCCAACACTTGGGAGGCAGAGGCAGGTGGATCACTGTGAGTTCAAGGCCAGCCTGGTCTACAGCCAAGATAACAGAGAAACCCTGTCTCAAAAAACTAAAATAAATATAATAATAATAATAATAATAATAATAATAATAATAATAATAATAAATCAGCTACAGATGCTATCCCTCTACCTGGCACAGGTTCTTAAACTCTTTGTACCATTTAGGAACAGATAGTGATTTAACTAGAACTTTTCTACTCAGATTACAACACCTATGGGAAAACCCTCAATAATTCAAAAAAAAAAAATCTTCAAGATCAACTTTAGTTTTGTTATAGAAGACAAGATCAACATAAATAAGTTACAATTCTATATAGTTACCATAAAAAACTTAAAACATATAGAACAATTCTATCAAAGTATCACTGTTAAGAATACTAAGAGTAAAAAAAAGAATACTAAGAGTTAGGGGGCAGTGTAGGTGAGATGGCTCAGTGGATAAAAGAACTTATTTCAAAAATGTGACAAGCTCAAAAAAATAAAATAAAATAAAAAATAAAAATAAAAATAAAAATAAATAAATAAATAAATAAAAAATTTTTTTTAAAAAATGTGACGAGCTCAATCTCCAGAACCCATGCAAGGTGCAAGGAGAAAACTGGCTCCACAAAATTGTCCTCTGGCCTCCATGTGCACACGATGGCATGCCCATCCCACCCCCAATAACAATATAAGTAGATTATTTTTTCAATTTTTAAAAAATTGAAACAATACTTAGGGTGGCTAGGGAGGTGGTTCAGGTGGTAAAACACTTCCATGAAAGCACGAAGACCTGTCTCCACGTCGGCCCCGCTGTTACAAGTGCACACCGTCGTGCCTGGCTTTTGCCAAATTACTGCAATTGAGTGAGGTTTTAACAGGTTGAGGAGACAACAAAGAAACACTAATTTCTACAACAAATTTCTGGGTTTTAGAACTGACAACAAAAAGAAGATAAATACCTTGTCTAAAACCATTGACAGCAGGCCGGGTGTAGTGGCGCACACCTTTAATCCTAGCACTCGGGAGGCAGAGGCAGGTGGATCACTGTGAGTTCGAGGCCAGCCTGGTCTACAAAGTGAGTCCAGGACAGTCAAGGCTACACAGAGAAACCCTGTCTCAAAAAACCAACCAAACAAACAAACAAACAACAACAAAACCACTGACACATCTTTTTAAAAAACCATTCTCAGGTCACTTTTTAAAAAATCAGTTCTCCATACTGTCCTCAAAATAGTATTAGGTCCTCTGTTCTTGAAACCATCAAAGCTGGCAATTATCCCCAGAAATCTTAGGCGATGGGACAGGGACCTCGTTCCGCTGTGGGGAAGGGAGCATAACCACAGGCGGGGGCTTTCAGCGAAGCTGGAAACAGACTGAGAGTAAAGGTTTGCAGCTGAGTGATAACGACGGGACACCCAGGGCATGACGCGAGACGCAATTGAAGACCTCTGTCCACCTTAGCCATTGCTACTCTCAGAGAGAGAACACAGGAGGTGCTTTAAGAGAATTCTGTCATAAATACTGATGCACTTACTGTACGTGAAAATCCTAAGTCCTGTTCTTAATTCTGTTGGTGGTGAGAATATTAAATTATCCAGATATCAGGCATTGTGGAGTCCAAAAGTAGAAATGACAGTGGTTTATATAAGGTCTTGCATAGACAAGTCAGGGCTATATAGCAGGAGTGCTCAAATAATGCAGCTTCAAGCAAGTAGGTGACAGTGTGCTTCACTGAACACCATTTCGCACAAGACACTTAATCCACAAGCAACTTTAACCTGCTGAGTCAGACAACATGAAAATACACTTTGCTTAAAATGCATAGATACGAAAGTGCTGCCACACAGTAAGAAGAGCTGTAATTTTATATCCACTTTAATTTAGGGGGAAAGGCCAATATTTATTCCACTACTCACCCAACCTGAGGACAACATAGTCACTAACTTATTTTACCAAAAATTTAAAAGGCTAAAACATCTATTTTCAATGAACTAGAGTTACCTATGTGACCTCACTACCTAACATATTGCTGGCATAACCTTGACTCTGTTTTCAAAAACTGCATGAGCCTAGCTCACGTCATTTTGAGGGAAAGTGAAGTGGCACACGTGTGGAATCACTATAAACGGTGGAAAGCAATCCAACAGAAACTTCTTTGCTATGTTCTATCAATTCTGGTACATTTCTGTTCCTATTTAAGTTAGCAATGCTTCAACAATGCAGGTGGCCAAGGAGCAGCCCTAAGTCAACTGTGACTGTAGAAGAGTGAACAGCAAAACCAGAACCAGAAATGTCAAGGTAGGTAGGTAGTGACAGGCCGGGAGCAGACTTGGAGAGTAATGTCAAGTGGTCCTCCAACCACTGCGAACTGAAGGGTCTGAGGCCTAGATGTGTAGTCAAATGACATCAGCAGCAGATGTCAAAAGTAAGACGGTTTTACATAAGCATGGTGCTGGCATGTGGGTGGGTTTGGTTTTAAGAAACGCTCCATGGCCAATGTTCCTGTGAGGCACAGAAAACTATATTGGTCAGAGTGATTCATAAGAGTGAAGACTAAATATGAAAACGTGTCAGAAGCACTGTGTTTTATTTTGCTCCCTTTTCCCTTTCTGCATGCGCTCATAAGTGAAATATGATCACTCCAACAGAGCTCATATAAAATAATGTGAAATTTTTTTATCCAAATAGGAAGTGAACTCTAACTGATAAAGTATCATATCACAATTTAATTGATAGGCCTTTTTCTTAATGGTTCAATTTGATGACTGGCGGAGCTTTGTACACACAATTTTTCTTTATTCTCCTAACAACAAAATTGTGATTGATTTACTTACTTATTTAAGTATAAACTCCCTTTGCACTTTACTTGCTTCAAAGTGGTTAGGTCATTGGAGCTCACATTTGCTGAAGGACCGAGTAACACTCAGAAACAATGAAAACATGCCCTCTCCCCCAACAGTTTAGCACTGTCCACTCTAAACTGTAATGCAGGAGAGGGGGACCATAGACTTAATAGAAATGAGACTCAAAACTGTGATCACTGAGCCAGATGTGATGGTGCACACTTGTGATTTGAACGCTTAGGAGGCTGAGGCAGGTGGATCAGTAGTATACAATAAACAGATTTCTACTGAATTGTGTTACACCCCAAAACAGTGAGTCTGCATACACAGAATCCTATGTTCTCCTCAAAACCGAGTAAGACTCGTTTTACATATTTTAAGAAAACAAAGTCAAGATTACTGTGGTTATTGCTAATTAGTGAAGCAAGGCAGGAATCCTACTTTGCTTTTTAAAACCTTTCTTCTTTCTTCTATAAGACAGTAGTACTGAACCAACAGTATTGAAATAGAGTTGAAAACCATGTCTGCAGGCAAGTCTGAGGCAATCCTTCTATTTCTGTATGGCCCATGAGTTGAGAGTGGTGTCTGAAAGGGTAGGATGAGAGAGAGAGAGAGAGAGAGAGAGAGAGAGAGAGAGAGAGAGACTGAGACTGCTTAATGACATGAAATTATATGATCAAGGAAGGAAGCTGTTTTGGATTCCAATTCAGTTGTTTAAAAGTAACAAGAGTAAAGAAAAGTAGAAAACATTCAAACCTTGGTGTCCACAAATAAAGCACTATTGGAGCACAAGTCCGTTCACTGACTGGTTTCCTTCACCCTACCACAGCAGAGCTCAAGGGCTACAGCGGCCATTCTGTGAGGTCCTTCAGAGGAAAGCTGCTGATCCCGTGTATAAATGACAGGTGCCACATAGACAGCATAAAGCAGGACCGGAACAATAGGTTTGCACTGGTCAGGCAAAGCTTAGCTTTGCCCTAACATCCACGTGAAGTGAATGTTATGCATCCACCAAATCAAATTTACAAAAGCATTTCTTTAACTATTACAGAAGGAACAAAGAAACAAAACGCTTTGCACTCCAGGAGTTTGAATTTTATAAAGGGAAGCAATCAATTTGCATTAATTTAGCACACACAAGTTCGACACAGTAACAATAGAAAAAAGGAAAAACCAACTACTAACACGTAAAAATGAACAAGCGAGTGGAAATGACAAAACATGTTATGGGTGCTCAGGAGATAGGGAGAGAAAAGGCTCGGGCTGAGTGGCCTCAAAGTGCTCTGTGAGAGCAGGAAGTGAAGACAAGACCTCAAGCAAATAAATGTAGCAGCTGGCACATGCAAAAAGCCTTCAGTGGGCTGGCAGTGTGGCTCAGTGGAAAGGAACATAACTGGTATGCATGCAGCCTGAGTTCAATGCTCACCATCAACCAATAAATAAAGTCTTAACGCCATTGCCCGAGACATAATTATGGAGAGCTTTTGATGCTTCCATTTAAAAGTGCACTATTTGATCTAGTACCTAGACCTGAGTCACCAGTGTATAGGTGGCACCTCCTTACAAAATAGTTTCAGTCAAAGAATAAGATATGAACAGGGCAAGAGCAGGGGGGAAAAAAAAGATCCTATAAAATTAAGCTAGTACAGAACTAACTGCTAATAGATATTACTCTCCTGTATGAATTGAGTTGCTTTCAGGTTAGGAGAATTAAAGAGGAAAAGACAACCAGGAATGTGTTCTTATAGTAAAGAGACCAGTAACAAGCATGATCTAGTTTTAAGACTTAAAAAAGTCCTATTGTACCTACACTCTGGTGAAATAAAGTACAAATTCTATTACTCTATAAAGCTTAGCAAATTTTAATAAAAAAGGAAATATAGCTCTGGTTATGCCATCTTCAAGGCATAGTGGGGAAATAAGATTACTCTTAGAATAGGGGTAAAATAGGGCTCTACCAACGGCCAGCACTTAATAAAGGGTCAGAGAGGGATGGTGATAAAATGCCTTGGGCTCAGCCTGATGACCTGAGTTCAACCCCGGGACCCACAGGGTGGAAAGGAAGAACCAGGATTCCTGTGGCTTGGTCTCTGACCTCCTACATGTGTGCACACACAAAACTTAATACACCACAGAAAACTCTGGCAAAAATTCTTATCCTAAAGCAGCTCTTTGAGGAAGAGATAGATTAGCAATGGTTACATCCAATGGGTGTTATATCTACAAGGAGCCAAAACAGCTACAGAGGTGTGGTTTCTACTAGGAGATAACCAAATGAAGAAAACTAATCATCCAAGGCAAGAGGGGAGAGAACAAGAAAGAAAGAAAGAAAGAAAGAAAGAAAGAAAGAAAGAAAGAAAGAAAGAAAGAAAGTTGTTAAGTGTTAAAGCAAATGCCTCAAATATAAGTAGGCCTGTTAGACTTGAGGAACTGCTTAGAGAGCTACTGATAAGGCTTATAAACGTCACAGGTGCTGTCCTAGTCACTTATCACAAACTCTAGATAAGGAATTTTGCAGCAGAGGCTAATACTGAAGTTTAATTGCAGTCAGCCACTTAAATCAAAGCACTGCTGCTTTTAAGATGCCCTCATTAGCAGTACTTTAGAAAGAACTGAAAACAGCAAGCAGATGGCTGGCTGGGAGTTACAGTAGGTTTGGAGTGCCCATTACTAGTGATAAGGACATGCTCTTAAAGTAGATGTTGCAATTTGAAAACTATATACAATTTGAATCAAGTCATTAGAAATTATCTAACTCAAATCTTGCATTAGGAGGGAAAACAAATAGGTTCTGCTATATAGCCAGCATGATTTTAAATTCTAGAATTATAGTATTTCTATTTTAAAGGTGGCTCAGAAATGTTCCTTTTGGTAACACTCTAGATTTTTACTCAAGTATATCTGGTGCCAAAACATTCCTTCTATGATACCATGGTGGTTGAAGGGCAGCCATGGAGGGGTGGGGAAGTCTGACCAGAGCTACAAGGCTTGGTAATGGCAGAAGATAAAAAGACTTGACAGGAAGCAAAATCAGTCTTTCTGGTGGGGCTTGAAATGGCTGCAATGTTCTACATATGCTCTTAGTCAGTCTTCAAAATATATTGTTAGCATGTGCTGGTAGTAGTCAGCACCTCATCTGGGACATCTAAGTGGAGCATCGAACCTTCTGATGGCTCTATTAATTAACAGATTTTTCTTGGGGCAGAAAGTGGGTCAGCAGATAAAGGGGTTGCCACCGAGCCTGACAACCTGAGCTTGGTTCCCAGACTCACATGGTGGAAGAACGGAACCTACTCCTGCAAGCTGTCCTCTGGCTTCCACATATATACTATGGGACACTAAATGGTTTTTTTCTTTTCTTAAAAAAAAAAAACCCTATTTCATAGCCTGAAAGGCCTTTCCTTCCTCCATTCCTCCCAAATCTGCCTTCAAGTAATATACCATGGAGAGCTCACTAGATTTAAAAACAAAAGCTAATTACTCGCTTGGAGATACTAAAGAGTAGGTCTGCTGACAGTAGGCAACAATACGCCTTTTGGTCAGAAGATCCCAGGCAAATAGTAAGTGGTTTAAATGCGGCAAGAAGAGCATGGCAGAGGGAATCACCTTCTTTACCCATAGTGCAAAGAAAAGGAGAGGGGATTTGTAGTTCTTGTATTTGTTAAAACTGAGCTGGGCGTAGGAGTCACTGACTACCTACATCCTCCACACAGCCATATCTACATGCACAACTCTCATTCTTTTCCTGACATTGATGAATCAGAATTGGTCTGAACAAGTCATAGCAATAGCATTCCTACGCCAATGATTTGGAAAAATAAAGACGGAGCAGGCAAAGTTGCAGCAAACATCACAACCAACTACACAATTATGAAGCAAGAGGAGGAAAGCCACCACTGTAAGGAGAGCAAAAGAAAGGACGTGCAAAGTCTGCGGGGATCAACTCTGGAACATTCTATGAATAATCAATATCCACACCAGGTGCGGCAGCACAGAGCTATAATCCTAACATCCAGGAAGCTTTAGCAAGTTCAAGGCTAGACTAAGCCACATAGTTAAGATCCTGTCTGAGAAACAACAACAAAAGTTTATTTTGAAAGAATTAAATAAGAGGAGCCATGGAAATATGAGCGAGGGGAAAGCTTCGTTTTCCATTTATTAAAATATATTACTAAATCTCCTATCACTAAAAATATAGCAATAATACAAATACATAAGCTAACAGAAAAGAAGAAACACATCATTTAAAATAATCTATGCTGGAAATGTGTTACATGATAAAGATGTCATTGTAATAAAGGAGGACAGGACAATTCCTTTATTAATGTGACATTTACATAATGGGAAAAGGACTTCAAGGAAACAGTATTACAAAAACTGTTCCTCACTTAGCACATCACAGTAAATTTAACCCAGATATAAAACAAGAAGCCCCAAAGGTGGAGGGAAAAGACTATATAAGAACTCCTCTATGATCTGGATGAGAAAGGGCCTTCTATGTGAATTAATATTCAAAAATGAGAAATCCAGATAGATAAAATAATTAAAAACACAATTTTACATTGGAAAAAGATATGCAGAATAAAAGGACAACTGAGAAAACTATTTCTGACACCAATAAAGAGAAAATAATCCCAAATACATGAAAAACTTTAAAGAACTATTAGCAAACTGGCAATTTCTTCAAAAGTTCAACCTAATTTACATATAACCTGACAATTCCATTCTTAGATATCCACACAAGAGAATTGTAATCATATTTCTACACAAATAAATACTCATGGCACCATAATTCCTAAGAGATAAAAAGCAAAACATCCATCAACTGATGGGGGTGGGGAGTGTAGCCACACAATGGAATAAATCGAGTCACAGAAAGAAATGAGGTATAGATATACGCAACAACATGGATGTATCTAAAAACATCCTGCTAAATGAAAGAACCTAGTTACTAAAGATCACTATGTCAAGATCATGCAAATTCATAGAAACAAAGTAGACTCATGGTTGCTCGGGGTCGGAAGAGTGACAGCTCCAGGTAGTTTCTCAGTGACAATGAAAATGGTTTAGAATTAGTGATCACTGTGCAGCCTAGTAGACAGAATAAAAATTAATGAATTTTATTTATTCATTTACTGTGGTGCTGGGGATCAAACCCAGGGACTCCAGCATGCTAAATACACGGTTTACCACTGACCTTTATCACTAGCCCAAACTGCACACATTAAAAGGATTAATTCTGAGTGGGGCATGATGGCACAGGCCTGTAATCCCAGCACTCAAAGAGGCAGAGGCAGGTGGGTCTCTGTGAGTTTGAGATCAGCCTGGTTTACAAAGTAAGTGCAGGACAGCCAAGGCTACACAAAGAAAGCCTGTCTAAAAAAAAGGGGGGGGGGGATAAAATGAATTCTGTAGTATTAAAATATATTTTATGCTGAGTGGTGATGGTGTACACTTTTAATCCTAGCACTTGAGAAGCAGAAGCAGGTAGATCCCTGAATTCAAGGCCAGCCTGGTCTAAAGAGTGAGTTCCAGGACAGCAAGGGCTACACAGAGAAACACTGTTTTGAAAAATGACCTAAACACACACACACGCACAATTTTTTAAATATAATTTTAAAAGTAGCAAGCTAGAAACAGTAGGATTTGGGTTTTTTAGTAATACAATAAATATATCCCCTTCAGCAAACACACTTCACAGTGCTCTTTCTCTCCTTCTGGCTGAATTCTTCAAAACATTCCTGAGACACCTGATATCCATAAAAGACATAACAGTCAAGTCTGGCGTAGTGGTGCACACCTTTAATCTCAGCACTTGGGAGGCAGAGGCAGGCAGATCTCTGTGAGTTTGAGTCCAGCCTGGTCTACAAAGTGAGTCCAGGACAGCCAAGGCTACGCAGAGAAACTGTGGGGACTGGCCTGGACAATGTAGTGAGACTCTACAGCAGAAAACAAAATAAGCTAATAATGCAGGAACTTGGGTATGCATATGAATGCAGGTCCCCGTGGTGGCAGAAGAAGGGGTTAGATCCCCTCAAGCTGGAGTTACAAGTGGGGTGAGCTAACGATCTGAAGTGGGTGCTGGGATCTGAGCTTAGGTCCTTTACGAGAGCAGGGGCCTGCATTCATATGTATACATGCACACATACATATAACATTTTAAAAGTAAAACCACTGATAAATAATGAAAAGCTTTACCACCCTGTGGTCTTTGCAATCGTAATGATACACACCCACTCAGGCAAAATTTTGTTTGTTGTTGTTTTCTTCATTGTTGTTGTTGTTTGTTTGTTTGTTTTATATATTTTGTGTTTTTTCTAGACAGTTGCTCTGTATAACCCTTTCTGTCCTGGAACTTGCTTTGTAGACTAGGCTGGTCTTGAACTGGCAGAGGTCTGCCTCCTCCGATTCCCGAGTGCCGGGATTAAATGTGTGGGTCAAAATATCCCTGCCTCAAGCAGAGGTTTTTAAGAGCACATCCTCTCAGGCATATCAGGGCTGCAAGGCAAAAAGAACCCCAATCCAATTTCATGAGAATAGCTTCAAAATCTGTAGAAAATACGAAGAACCATATGTTTGTGTGTTCAAGAGCATTTATTAAGGAATCAGGCCACCAGGATTTCAAGCCTTATCCAAGAGCCGCACTGGTATACTTGAAAAGGAAACGGCTCCCAAAGGCTGGAGCTAAGTTGAATTCTAGTTCTCCCACACACCAGTTGGGTGACTTTTGATCTGATGCAAAATTTCCTTACCCATAAATGGAGGGAGATATCTATTCTGTAGAACTATAGGTAGATTAAACCAAATATCATAATTATGTTGCAGTGACAATGCAAAACATTTTAAAAATAAGTATTATATTATCTATGAATATATTGGAATTTCTAAATACTACTTGAAAAAACAAATGATACTCAACAAAATTCATAAAATTGAAATAGAAAGAGCTGGAATAAACAAATGTACACAAAAGTTTAGTGAGAATGAGGCAAGAAATCAAGGTGTCCTAGCAAACACTTCTAATCCCAGCACGGGAAATTAGGAAAGAGGACTGCCTAAAATTTGAGGCAGCCTGAGACCTTGTTGCAAAAACAACCCCCAAAACAAAAAGCAAAACAAACAAACAAAATAACAAACAAACAAAGATCAGTTGTGTGTAACGGTCAATGCCTACAATCCCAGCACTCAGAAAGCAAATGTAAGGATCCTCTAAGTTCAAGATCAGCCTGGTCTACATAGTGAGTTCCAGGCCAGCCAGAGCTACATAGTAAGACCCTGTGTCCATCAAACCAAGGCAGAGAGGATAGGAAGTAAAAGGCAAGTAGAAGGAGAAATTCTAAAAGATGCTTTGAAATGGGAAGAAATGAGATGCGTCAAATCAGGGTTAAGAAAAGAGAATGCTAGAGACAAGGTGCACAACTCAAGTACGAGTAGGGTCATAACCACGAATCAAGTCAATAGGTCTCTGTCTAGACACCTTAGAGCTGGAGCCCTACCAGTCGACCTTTAAGTGTGCCTTACTGAGGAGCAGGGATATTTGAGTCTTGGTTTTCACATTTACTAAAATAAAATATTTCCTTTGCGTCTACCTTACAGAGCAAAAATACAGACTTGTAGGACTCTCAGGTTCCTCAACCAAAAGACACAGTGCTAAAACGGGACGGTCTCTAAGTTCTCTTTCAGCTTTATGATTCTAAAAGGAAGACTCACTTATAATATTAGCATGAAACTTAGAAAGCTTATGTATGAAAAAGGAAGCAGAAAAGGAAAATAAGACACTTGAGGATCACACACAAGTCATCAACATCTGCTCTTCTCTTCATAACACGATGACAGAGAAGCACTTTTCTGCAGGGTTTGGTGGTGTCAACCTGTAATCTTAGTACACAAATGGTTGAGGCAAGAAGACCAATTCCAGGTCAACCTGGGCTACAAGCAAGGTGCTGTATCAAACATCAAAAGAAACAGCATCTTTCTAAAGCACTATCTTTCCAGAATAAGCAATGACCTAAATCAATAAAACCAAAGCATCTACTTAAAAAGTTTAAAGAAGCTGGGCACAGTGGTGATGCCTACAATCCCCGCACTCAGGGAGGCAGAGGCAGGTGGATCTTTGTGAATTCAAGGGCAGCCAGGTCTACAAAGTGAGTCCAGGACAGCCAAGGCTAAACAAAGAAACCCTGTCTGGAAAACAAAAACAAAAGCAAAAAAAAAGTACTGAAAAGGAGTACTAGCAACTAATGAACAGATTTTTTTTTTCTTGATATTGTCTCCCAGTTCTTCATTTTTGGAAAACATATTTGATAAAGCAAGGAGCTGAGGTCTGTTTAAATTTAACTGAAGCATGTAGAATTGTTTTTTTTTTTTTTAAACTAGCATTTAAATAAATGTGTATAGATGAGTACCAGTGTACTGAAAGTTCAAATGGTAGTTAGGAAAAACAGCCCCTAAGCTAGGTGTGGCAGGAGACTCATGAGTTCAAAGTTAGGCTTGGCAATATGGTGAAACCATGTCTTTAAAAAAATAAATAAATAAATAAATAAAAAACTAAAAGAAGTAAATAAATAAATAAAATAAAAAACCCATCAAGTTTATTAAATTAGTTTTCTATTTCAGGCCAATTTTACAAAATAATGATAGAGGTCAGCTTCCAAATTCTCTTTATGTTAAAAGCTCAATCTTTATGTCTTTCACAACCAATTTATATTTTGTCTTATAACAAGCCTTCCATTCCATTTTTCTGCTGCTATGTATCCATCGATCTAGCTTTAAATTTTTTTTTACATTTTTCTATTATAAATCATACATCTCTTGGATTCTGATTTTCCCAACCATTTCACTACCCCTCCACCCTCACCTCCCGTTTTAATTTGTGGGATTCTTTCTCTCCATTCCTAGAATCAGCCTTCACAGCACTACATCTAGCTCCGTTGACTTTGGTCAGTTTGTGGACACACTACTTCTTTGGAACTGAATGTGTCTCTTTGGTAGGCCTTTCCTCAGGAACATCCACCAGCTTCTATCTCAAACCCCAAATACAACACATACCTCTCTTCTCTTTACAATCAGCAATCCTCTAAATAACCCAATGACTACCCAGTTCTCTCTGTTTTCCGGCAATCCTTTCTAGAATGTTCTCCTATCATGCTTTCTCCAGCAGGCAGGTATCCTGTAACTTGCACAAGCCTGTCAAGAACCTACATTTCCCAAGTTTCTTTCATGAACTCAGTTGTAAAATTGAAAGTGCAGCTCAGTGATGGGGCATTTGTCTGGTTCTGATTTCCGTTCTTAATACCACAAAAATGAGTAAACACTCTTAACACACACACACACACACACACACAGAGAGAGAGAGACAGAGAGAGAGACAGAGAGAGAGAGAGAGAGACAGAGAGAGAGAGACAGAGACAGAGACAGAGAGACAGAGACAGAGAGAGAGAGAGAGAGAGAGCGCGTTACTACCTTTCCAGCAAACTGTCTCCCCATCTCCTATTTTATTGTTAAGTGCTTTACTAATTCTAAATCACAGACCATGGCTTCCCTCAGGTCCCATTTCCTTGGGGGGGGGGGCGGAATGCTCAATTCTTTTTAAGCTTCCCAGATTTAGCCTTTCCAGTGCTTCCTAGTCATTCTTCAATTTCTGGTCACTGTTCCAAGCCAGTGTCTTCTCATCACACCTCACCTATTTCCTTTAGCCTCTTGGCTCCCTCCCTGTGACAGTCTCCTAGCCTCGTTCTCCATCTTTCCTTAGGCCCATTCCCCAATAATTCATCCCTTATTGTCTGAACCTGACTCTTGAACTTCTGGAAACTTTCTCTAAAACCTTCTACTCTCTAGTTTCTGCCTCAGATGTTCTCTATACCCCTCAGGTGAAAGCCTTCTTCCGCCTGGCCAACTTACGCGACCCCCTCAACTTTTCTCTCAGTCAGATGGCAGATTTCTCCTCGTTTCACTGTTTCTCTCCCAATCTCATCACTTCTCGAATTGCTTTCCCGTCATTCCTTAAATTACCCTTTCATCTTTCTCAACCTTGATCTTACTCCCGTCTCCAACGTTCTCCGTCCTCCAATTTCTACTCCCTTAGCGACTCACCTAGTCCCCGAATCTACCTTCTACTCTAGCTAAACATCTCCAGGCCAACACCAGCATTTCCTCCACTTCAGGGCGATCCTTCCCGAAGCACTCTGCACGCACAGACACCATTCTCCAACAGCCTGGGCCTGGCCTCCTGGGAGAGAGGTACAAGTCACGTACCCCATGCGCATCTTGGCTCCGCTCTGACTGCCCCCGCTGCCGGGCAGGGGAGGGCGAGAGGGTAGGCGGCCGAGGTGCATGCTTTTTTCGAGGGCCGACATCAAGGGGGAGGCCGCACGTCGATAACAGTGGCCGAAGCTCCGTCCCAAGATACGTGCGGTACAACCGGTCACAGCGCACTCCTTTAACGACGCCCAGTCGCCTTTGGACAGCACCCAGCCACCGGCAGCGCCGCCTACCGCCCACTGGCACAGTAAACCCCGCCCCCCTCGCCTTTGCGCTTCCACCGGAAGTGCGCAAGAGCCTTCGCACAAAGGAATCTGGGTAACGGAGTCTAAGGATCCCTCGCACTACTGTCAAGAGAACTCGACAACCCTCACCGGAAAAAGGAGTCCTCCTGAAAGCAATGCATGTTGGATAATGAAGTCTTCACATGATGTATCACTTTGCGCTTGCGCACCTCCAGGTGCTCCGGTCCAACCTCTTAAAGGTAGGGAAGCAAAGCATCCTGGGTGTTGTAGTCCATTTGCGGGAAAAGCATATTGGCGCCGGCTATTAGCACCGCTTTCCGGGAACTGTTACAGGAAGAGTTACCTCTTCCTGCGTCCCAGGCTTCCCAGCGGCTTCTGTTGCCGGGGAACGCAGGCGCCATGGGAAGGGATGGCGGGAGTGTACAGCTTAGTAGCTGGCACCTGCGCTGAGTTGGTGACCAAGGGCCCGGGCTCGGCATGAAACAACGAAAAGGCCAAGTGCCTGGAGGCGGCCGTGGGCGCAAGAAGAGAGGTAACTTTATGTGTCCAAGGTTGAGGAAAGCAGAGAAGGTCGAAGGAGATCTAAGGATACCTCCACCCTCTCCGGTTAAACAAAACAAAACAAAACAAAAAAGGGCGCAACAGAGAATAACCAGGGAGGGCTGGAGAGATGGCTCAGCCGTTAAAGGCTAAGCTCACAACCAAAAATATAAGAGAATAACCAGGGAAAGTTCAAAGAGTTTTTTTTTTTTAAGAAAATAGCGCCGGTAGGTCGATAAATGAGGCAAAATGAGGATTAATCGGTACAATTTTTTAAATATTTAAGTCAGTTTTTAATTTATGTGCATTGGTGTGAGGGTGTCAGATCTTAGAGTTACAGACAGTTGTGAGCTGCCATGTGGGTGCTGGGAATTGAACCCGGGTCTTTTGGAAGAGCAGGCAGTGCTCTTAACCACTGAGCCATCTCTCCAGCCCCAATAGGTACAAAATTAAGAGTAGTATTTACGACAAGGATATAGGTATGTGTGGTAGTAGGATTTGGAGTATGGGGGAAAAGGACACAACTAACTCCCGAAGAACCTGAGATGATGAAAGACTGTGTGTGGTGGAGGAGTCGGTGAAATCTGTAACCCAAGCTGACCGGAAGAGTAGAGATTGTTGGCCTCAGTGACAACAGTTACTCAAGGAACTCAGGGAAGATCATAAAACCTGAAAATTAAATATGTCTCATTGGGTAACTCCAACTTTTTAAATTATAGTTGTCTCTCTGGTGAGGATAGCGCTGTTGAGAACAGGGATGGCACATGAGATGTTTGGGGTAGGGACTGAACTGAAGGCACAGTCTAGGAAAGAATCCTATCCAGGCTACTTTTGAGATAATGCCTTTTCTGCCAGGAGTGATGGAGGCTCTGCGAAGAAAGATGTCCAGTGGTAGTGTTCCCTATGTCAAACCGTTCAAGCACCGGTTAGTAAGAAGAAAGGCAAAGTAGAAATGTAGTGGGACTACAGGATGACCTTGCTACTGAGTGTGCATATACAGGTACACTTATTATATGCAGGAATATGCATATGCTTTTATATTTCAACAGGTGATCTCTAAGCTTTATGGTGGATATTTGCTCCATTCTACAGGGCATAAGTTTTTGTTTTAGTTGAAAGAACTGTTTGTATTGATTCCTGATCAGATAGATTTCAATATAGTCTCTTCTCATGAAGCATGATCACTTCCCAAGGAAAAAGTCAAAGGAATAAATGGCTTTATTTGTTTGTCGAGACAGAATTTTCCCAGTGGACCTCAGGCTGTCCCTGAACTTGAGATCACCCTGCCATAGTCTCTCAGATATATATATGTTTTTAAAGTCTCTTCTAAATCTTTCAGAAGAGGTGCTGACTGGTTGTAATTGATTGTTTGATTTACTTTTCAATTCATTATCTTTCTGAAATCTAGTAAGATTCAAAGTTAGTAAATACTATGAATCCAGAACTAAAAGATCGCAGCCAGTCTAGAGATGTTAGCCTCTGTCCTTGACTGCATCATCTTGGCAGCAAAGACTGTGGGGAACAGGAACCCGGGGCAAGGAGGGTGAATGGTGACGGAGCCCACGGAGAAGCCCAGGAATCAGACTCTGGAGAACAGACCCAAAGCTGCAGTTCTAACTTTATTGTTACGTGTATGAGTTTTTATAAGACTGAAGGGCCAATCAGAGCATCCCATGCTAGCCTCAAGCACCAATAGCAATCAATTGGGTTGGTGTAGCTATGAGGAAGTGGGGGTGAAGGTGGGGGGATGACAAAGTCACCTCAGGAGACCACCCTAGCCTCAGATCCAATTTGAGACTTCACTGGTGTGCTAGGGGCCCCTAGTAGATCAACACTGTGTGCAGTGGATCAGGGGTCTTGGGGCTGCTGATGGCTTCGATCGATCGCTGTTCTCTGTGGGCCTCCGAGAGGCTTATCTCCACATTCCCCCACAGAAGACAATTTAAGATGGCCTTTGCTGAAATATTAAGTTGTGTTGATACATACTAAACTGTGGATAAAGGGACCTACTGTTTTAGGTTTATCGACAGATTTAAGAGTGAGATAAAAGTAATGTATCTTAACTGTATTTAACAAAACCTCTAACTACCGGGGTTTAAATTGTGTCTTTCAAATAGTACCTTTCAATTAGTTTGGATTATCATGCTGACCACAAACTGTTCCTTCCTTAGAGTGAGTTGAATGCAGCCTTAGTTGCATAGTTAATTAATCAGTTCATATAAGTGACCAGGTGGGTTATTCCATGGCCTGTTTTTCTAATTACTTCTCAGTATTAGAACAGCTAGGAAAAGCCTTCTCTATAGACACTGAGGAGTTTTATTTTTCATTCAATGAGCATTGGGGTGGAGCAGGTGGATCTCTGAATTTGATTGAGGCCTGCTTATTCTACATGAGTACGATTCCAAACAAGCCAAGACTATCTTAGTAAGACCATATAAAAAAAAATTAAAAACAAGCAAAATTTGTTTTCCATAGTTATTCTGGATTTTAGCTCAGTTTTGTTGTATTCCTCCATAGGTCTGAGTGACATTTCACCATCTACAAGCCTGCCACCTCTGGTTGAAGGGCAGTTACGCTGCTTTCTCAAACTTACTATTAACAAAGTCGTGTGGAAGATTGCAAAGCCTCCCACTTCGGTCCTTGTCCGAGTAAGGTGGTGGGGAGAAACGTCAGCTGGAACGCTCTTTTGTCCCAGGGATGCACTGCAGACCGAGCCAAAAGCTGTGAGAACAACTACTCGTTACGCTGTCCGTTGTGGGCCAAAGCAGTTTACCTCATATCTTACAGGTATGGTTTGTTTTGTCATCTTAAGTAATAAAAAGGTGTCTTTTATTGCAGGAATCAACAGTCATACATTTATTTGTACATCTGGTGAGATAACTATATATCCTCTGAACATTTAAGTTGGTGCTAGGAACTGTAGGATTTGGGGAAAGTAACTTTACATTTTTGACCTATTTCCTCGTCTGTAAAGTGAGATCAAATAGCTGCCCTTAGAACCCCTGGCTATTTTCATGAAGAAGAACCTAGTTGAGTTGAAAGAACACAGATTTAAAGTCTAGAGAGTTAAGTTTGAACTCTGGATTTAGACCTGGTTTGCTGCATGATCTGTATGATGCTAGGAGGCCCCCACCTCTTCTTTTTTGGTTTTGGTTTTGGTTTTTTGAGACAGGGTTTCTCTATGTAACCCTTTCTGTTCTGGAACTTACTCTAGACCAGGCTGGCCTGGAACTCAGATATCCACCTTCCTCTGCCTCCCAAGAGCTGGGGTTTAAGGCATGCGCCACCACCGCCAGGCTAGAACGGTTCTTAAGATCATAGAGTCTCTTGCCAGGCATGGTGTCGCATGTTTTTAATTCCAGTGCTCGGGAGGCAGAGGCAGGTGGATCACTATGAGTTCAAGACCAGCCTGGACTACAAAGTGAGTCTTGGACAGCCAAGGCCACACAGAGAGACCCTGTCTCAAAAAACAAAACAAACAAGCAAACAAAAAGATCATAGAGTCTCAGTTTCCTGTTATGGGGATGATAGTATATCCTTATTAGGAATTATGGGACTTGACTGGAAACATGTAAAGTGATGGGTCCAGTACCTGCTACGTTGTAGGCATATGGTCTACAGAGAAAATATTTGAGGCATTGAGGGATAAAGTTTTGTTATCGTCCCTCCCAAGAAGCTATGTAAAGATTAGTTGAAAAATGAAGAACTGACAAAGCATTAATGAATGATGCCAGACAGTACGTGAGGACATATGTCGTGATGCCACGCATAGAGAATTGTGACTATTCTAGGTTGTCAGGAAAGGGGAATCTCATAGCTTATTAGGAAAGCTGAATCCCGAGTCTGCTTTTACCCTTGCTACTACTTTACATTGAACAAGCCATTTCATCTTTCTGGACTTTAATTTTCCCATCAGTAATTTGAAGGAACCTAACACAAGATACTATGCCAATGCCAAATTTCATTTCTAGTTAGGAAAGAAATCATGGGAAAGAGCCTATTTGAATAGGATACAACTAGGATGAACCTTGTCAGAGATGAGCCAGATGGCCATGTAACCATGATAGGTTTTCTAGAAAATAGAGAGCCAAGATGGGCTGGTGAAATGGCTCAGAGGGCAAAGGCATTCACCACTAGAGTTGGAGCCAAGTGTCCCACATGGTAGAGGACGGCTACCTCTGACAGCCTCTTGTGCACCGCGGCAGTGTACCCTCCAGCAGAGAAGTAGATGAGATAGAAAAGAAAAGGAAGAGGCAAGAGGTCGATAGTTCTTGCATGCGGATGTGTACTATAGCTGAGGCTTGGGGAACGTGACTGTTTCTGATTCTGTGGGTGACCATTTGTCCTGTTGTTCTTTCCTATGCCCTTTGCTTGTGTGTCACACTTAAGAGGCAAAAGGTAAACCAAGGAGGAGTTTATAGATTAGCATGAGACAGAGAGTCCAGGGTGGAAGGAATAGTCAAACAGTGAGGTCAGATGCAACAAAAACACAGGGGGCAATAGCATGCCTCAACTCTGTGCTCTTATGCAAACGATCCTGTGACATAGCTGAGTGATGTTCACTCCTTTAACCCTGTCTTCTCTTACTCTGAAAAGATATTAATACAGTTGCTAAACATTGTAGATGTAGTGTTTTAAAAGCCTTTTTGTTGAAGGAACGTGAAAAAACAGTTGAAGGATTAAGATGACACCTCTGGGAAGTCTTGGACTTCATGCCATGAGGCCCTGGCCGTTTGCTGTGGCTATTAGGCTCATACTCTAAGTGGTGGGTGTTGGCTTTGTTTCTTAACAATTAAACTTTATTATACAACCCAACTAGCTTATAGAAGAGGGAAAAAAGGTTAAAGGGAAAAGAGAGTGAACCTTCCGGTATCCGTTCCACAGGACAGGTCCCTTGGTGTCTCTGGCCTGCGTGCTGGTCCGGCCTGTTCACTGATCCTTTTCCCGATCCACAATCCATGTGCGCTCAAGCCGGCTCTCAACCTGCTGCGCCTCTCTGTCCTCTCCGCCTGCCTGTCTCTCACGTGCAAGGAGCGGTCTCTCTCTCCCATTGAGGGCCGATTAGAAACACAGTAATCCAGGTGGAGTCCCCAGGTCCAGTTCCTGAATTTCAGGCCCAAAATGGCTGCACCCAGTCTATCTCAAGGTTAATCTCAGGGAGTATCAGTGGTGTGTTCAAGGGCAAAGCCCGCCAAGAGTGCTTTCACCTGTGACAGAGCTTACAGTCCTTCCCACAGGTGGGCTTGAAGTTCAAAGAAGTAAGTGATGAACCCAAGGTCGCCATCCCATAGCCCTGGTTTTGAGAAGAGGGCTTGGAGATGGAGAGACAGCTCAGAGGTTAAGAGTACAGTCTGCTCTTCCAGAGGCCTGGCTTTGGTCTCACCATCCATATGGTGACTGTCAACAGTCTGCACCTCCAATTTCAGGGGACCCAAGGCCTTCTGGCCTTGAGGGAGCACCAGGCACAAAAGTGGTGTCCAGACACACATGCTGGCAAACATGCATACACATCATTTTCTTTATATTATATCTTTTTTTTAACCCTTTATTTACTGTTTTGCCAGAAATAGTGGTCATAAAAATTCAGTGACATACTTGAGTGGACCTTGACCATTCCATCTTCAACACTGTTCATCAGAGGGGACTCGGTAGGAATGAGTGTAACACTGGATGATGCCACCAAAAAATGAAGGATAGAGATTGTAAATCTATTAAAAATAAAGTGTTTTTTCCATTGGCAATGTATAGTAAAGTAACACAGTATAGTCAACTTTAGAATTGGATAGAACTGAGTTTTAGCCCATTTTGATGACTTTAAAACTTACTGAACCCAGGAATGCTACCTGACCTCTGTGATCTTGTTTAGCCCCCAACCTAGAGTTAGAAACCTAGAGTAAAGAAAGGGCCAGGGGTTGGCGATTTAGCTCAGTGGTGGAGCACATGGCTCAAGGCCCTGGGTTTGATCCTCCGCTCTGGAAAAAAAGAAAAAGGGGGGGCCAACGAAGTGGCTCAGTGTGTAAAGGCACCTGCCACTAAGCCTCATGGCCTGAGTTCGATCCCCGGGTTCCACATGGTGGGCGGAGGAGAGCCAAGTCCTGCAAGTTGTCCTGTGGCCGCCACTTGTATGTTGTGATATACTCAAGCACTCAACACAAAAATAAGTTAATAGAAATGCAGTTTTTAAAAATTACAAAGGGACGGATCGCTGTGAGTTCGAGGCCAGCCCGGTCTACAAAGCGAGTCCAGGACAGCCAAGGCTATACAGAGAAACCCTGTCTCAAAAAACCCAAAAAAAAAAAAAAAAAAATTACAAAGGGAATAATGAGGCATGAAAGCATCTAGTTATTAGTAAATAACCAATAGATGTTGGTCCATTTCTCTAATCCACGTGTGCATGCCATTCACAGCCTACAGAGTACTTTGCATCGGTTTATATAATTTTTTTAAATAACCAGCAGAAAAGGGCTGTGATATGTTAAGTAATTTGTTTAAAGTCATATAGTAGTCATTCAGTAACTGCTATGTGGGAAGACACTGTCCTGTGTGATCTATATGCAGTATCCTCAGTTAGTCCCCCACACAGATGTTAAGATGCCTATTTTATAGATGGCTGTGAGTTCCACCAAAACAGCTTATGACTGTTAGAGCCAAGAAAACCCACATGGATCTTCTCAGTATAAGTCCTACATACTTTTCATTTAAGTATTGGACAAATAGCAATAATGAAGCGTTTCTCAGTTTGGTAAGAAAATACTCAGAATTTGCAGTATCTTGGCATGATTTTGGATTCCATTTTTGTACATGTTATTCTTTTTCTATGAGTTAAGGTCATGAGGGGATGAGGACTAAATTGTAGAATGTAGTTAAGGGGTCTGTTTCTGTTTGTCTTTGTTTCACGTGTTTTCAGTACCTCAGTACCCTAAATATAAGTTAGGAACAAGCAATTAGCTACTGAGAGGCCAAGACCAACCCCTGTAGTCATCCATGAGCCCTTTCTCTCAGCCAAAACTGAAAAAATGAGAATGAAGTAACTAAGATTTGTTGTATTTACATTTCAGTATTTTAGAACTAACACATGAGTTCTTGGCAAATACATTTATTAGTACCTTTGTTTTATTTTTAATGTGGCTTTGACTGGCCCGGAATTTACAGTATAGACCAGGCTGGCTTCCAACTCATGGAGATCAATCACTCTGTCTCTACCTCTACAATGCTGGGATCAAAGGCTATGCCACCACACCCGGCTGAATACGTATACTAGCACTTTTATGGCCTTGTGTGTGTGTGTGTGTGTGTGTGTGTGTGTGTGTGTGTGTGTAGGATAACCTCAAATTTTTCTCAGGCTCTGCCACTTCTGTGTGTGTGTAACCCAGGTTCCACTGTTGCGGCACTTGCTAGATTGGTTGTCCTGCAAACTCCAAGTGTCTCCACTTTCTCCGTGCTAGGATTGCAAGTGCACACCACACCACCTTGCTTGACTTTTTTACGTGGATTCTGGGGACTGGACTCAGATCCTTAAGCTTTTGCTTGAAGCAATTTACTCACAAAACCATCCTTCCCAGCCCATGAAAGTTGTTTTTCTTACCACGTACTTAGCATGCTAAATAGTCAATATAACGCTTTAATACACAGCATTTGCCATTCTCTCTAAAAGTCTTGTTTTTTGGTGTTGGGCTCACTCCTCCTTCCTCATATGGCATTGTACGTGCCTGGTTTACTTCAAATGTAAAGTTTTTCATTGTATACCCTTTAGCCTTCTTCCAAAAAACAAAAACAGTGGTAACTATCTGAATATGTTGTAATTGTTTCCATTAGATATGGCCGTGCTGGTGCTGGAAGTAATCACCAAATTCGATCATCTTCCAATCGGCAGAGTTCAGATCAATGGACTCGCCCAGCTGTCTCCAACCCATCAAATCAATGGATTTTTTACCGTTGTTTCACCGGCATCTAGGAAACTTGGAGAACTGCAGGTAGAAATGCTCTAATTCCTTACTGTTCTAACTCCTTCCTGCTGTGTTACCACTTTTCTCATTACTGTGACCTGATAGCAAGCAACTTAAGGGTTTATTTTGGCCCTTGATTTGAGGTGACAGTCACTTTTGGGGACGGCATGGCAGCAGGAGCTTGAGGCTGTGTCCTCACCTTTGGGAAGATCAGAAAGCAAAGCTAGGGCAGGAGCCTGTAATCCTCAAGCCTGCCCAGGGCTCACCTCTTCCAGCTCAGCTCCACCTCCTAAAGGCTGCACATTCCCAAAACAGCCCCAGAGCTGGGGAACAAGATCAAATGCAGGAGCTCATGGGGGACATGTCATGTCTGACTACCAGTGGCAGCTGCAAGGAACACAGTCTGGGGGCAGAAGGCGAGTCCTTTGGAGTGGGAAGGTCAGGATCCCCACGTCTCATGCAAAGTCCTACCTTTGCCTTACCTATTCTTTACCCAAAGACTGTAGCTACCTTTGTTCCTGACTTCTAAATCCAACAGCAGGAGGCTTTCGCACTGTCTGCTGCACTGTGTTGAATTCATAGAAACATTAATTACGTTATCATTGCTCTAGTGCGGTATCCAGAATTGTTTGTTGGTGGGATCCCCATTCTGAGTCTAGACTCCCTAAAAGACGACACTATATTTTCTCTATTCTCCCTCAGTTCCTAATGTAGTGCCAAGAAGCATTTGTTTGATTCATGTGAGTGCTGACTTTGATATTGTCACACATTGATCCGATTTGTATTTCTGATACACTTTCATGTGCCACTACTGCAGAGATAAGGAACAGCTCTCGTGTGGTTTTCTAGAACATGGTATGTGACATATTTCGCTGTAGGGATGCAGAAGATGCTGGAAGAATAGAGAAGGATTCCTTTCTGAGGGGACTCTTTGGGAGAGCCTCAGAGTGAATACTTAATGTTTACATTTTACAAGCTCACGTGATGAGTGAATTCTCCCAGGAGCCCTCATACTTCTTCCTGTAAGCGCCTGAGGTAATCTGTGAAAATGATTCACTACTCTCTTGACCAAGAAAACCATACAAAATCATGCAAATTCAGACATTCAAATCTTCGTGCTCACTTTAGGAACACTGAAACTGCCCAGGCCGTCAGATGTATTCATGTCCAAAAAGGCACCAAGTGTCTGAAAGATGTCACTTTAAAGAAGCCATATGGGGGAGAGAGAGAAAGAGAGGGGGGGGGGGAACAGGGTGGAGTCTGTAGGTGTGCCCAGGACAATCAGTGGGGCTGAACTCAGGGTCAGTGGCCCAAAAAGAGTGCTGAATTTTGCTGCACATGCCTAAGAATGGAGACAGTGATGCTAAACTTAAAGGTTTAGATGTGGATTCTCTAGTCATTGACCATCCATGTGAACAAAGCTCCTAAGGTGCTCCATTGAACAAACGGAGCTCATGGCTGAATTAACCTATACATGAGCTCCCCCTGGCACGATGAGATGATCCTCACTGAAAAGGAGCAAATTGTTCCGAAGCCAAAAGAGGAGGGTGCACAGAGAAAAAAGATATCCCAGAAGAAACTGAAGAAACTAAAAGTTATGGCATGGGAACAAATCAGCATGAAATAAAAGAAATTAAAATTTAAAAATTTAATTGGCTTTACACCTTGCAAAGTTTGTCCTAAAGCTAATACAGGAAATAAAATAAATAGAAAAAAAACAAGGAAAAAATAGGGAAAGAACACTTAGCATTGCCAGATACAAGAATGCCCCACAGAAGCACCCGCGACTGCATCTGTGCAGCAGAATAGCAACTCCATTCTCATGGGGTTTATGACATTTTTATTTAGAATGTAGTGGCGCCTTCCACGGATCACTGTGCAGTGAAGTGAGCCTTGTTACCCAAGCATTTCTCATGGTGTAGGATTTTGCATCAGGAGTTCAGGATGGTAAACGTTATGTTTTAAGATCCATAAAGGCATTTAGTTCCATTTACCTCAACCTTACAGAAATAGCACAAAAAGAAGAGAAAGCTCTGCGTCCTTGGTTAATTATGGCAATGCCTTTCAGTACTAGAGACATGAAAACAGTTGTTCAGCATAATTATAATTGTAGTCTGATGATTGTTAGGGTTCAGGAATAGCCGCACACTGACACATGAACACCAGGCTCAGATTGATGGAAGATTATTTGAACACTGAACAAGAGCTGACCGGTCAGGGCCACAATCTATAAATTCAGACTGACATTAGTAACAAGAACTGACCAGGCAGAGCCACAGTCGGAACGCAGGTATTAGACAGTGACCTTGATCTGCTTCTAAGGCAGGCTTTTTATAAGAAAAACTGTAACCAGGTAACAACCAGGTACCAGGTGGGAAGCAGAGGGAGGGCAGCGTTACATCATCACTTTGACCAGTTAAACACAAGAAGAATCCTTTTTGTTCTGAGCACAATGTCCAGGTAGCTAGGCAAAACATTTTAAACTGATTGGCTAGGATTTAGGGTAGGGGAGCTTTTGGGGACTTCCCAGCTCTTGGGGAGTAAAGATTAAATATCATTTATCTTAATCAAAGTGGAGACTTAGAGTCAAAATGGCTTCTGATATGCTAAGAGCTGGTGTTAACATAGGAGCTACAGTCATGCTAGGAACTAAAGTCGATCTCAGTGGAGGTGCTATAGAGTTTAAGAACCTTACAACAGTGATGACAAAAGAAAATTAAGATGGTACTACATGTATGCATGCGACTGATGCCTGGGCGGGAACAAACGATTATAGCAATAGGCACATAGGATTCTTGGTGGCCTTCTGTGGTGTTTTGTTGTTGTTGTTGTTTTCTTTTTTTATGATCAAGATATGATTTGAGGGCCTGGAGAGATGACTCAGTGGTTAAGAGCACTGACTACTCCTCAAGAGGACTGGGGTTCAGTTCCCAGCACCCACATGGCAGCTCACAACTGTCTGTAGCTTCAAAATCTAACACCCTCACACTGACATACATGCAGGCAAAACACCAATGCACATAAAATTAAAAAGAAGATATGATTTGAAAATATGGAATTCACCCTTTAAAAGTGTACAGTTCAAGGTTTTGTTTTGGTTTTTAAGTACATTTATCAGATTATACAGGCTTTACTAGTTTCTAATTCCAGGCATTTTTTTCATTCCAGAAGCCAATACCCGTTATCAGCCACAGTCTATTTTCTGCCTTTATGTAGTGCCTATTCCTGATGTTTCAAATAGAAATGTGTTTCTGTCTTTCAAAAGAAATAGAATATTATGTGCTCTTTTTAAACTGACTTCTTTCACTTAGCACGAAAGGTTTAGTATATAGACTTTCTCGTGGGTGAGGCGTTCAGCTGTGCAGATGGAGCTCATTTTGCTTGTCTGTTTTCAGTTAACGGGTATTTGGACTTTTTAGCTTTTGTGAGCATCTCTGTTTAAGCTCTTCTGTGAGCATGTATGTTCAGTTCCCGCAGCCACGCATGTAGGAGTAGAATTGGTGGGTGATATGGCACTATGTTTAACTTTTTAAGGAACTACCAGAGTTTTCCAAAGTAGCTGTACTATTTTTTTTATCATATTTAAATGTAATTTATGTAATGAGATTTGTATTTTTAAATTTAAAGGTCATTGGATTACTGAGTTTTTAATAGAAGATTGACACAGAAATCAGATTCTGAAAGATAAGGAGTTTGGAAACACGGAACAAGTACAGTGAGGCAGAAGCACCAATTACAGCTTCGTTTTCTCTGAGGCTATGAATACGCCTTATGGGTTAAAAGTACATGCTGGTTTCCAAAGGACCAGGGTTCAGCTTCCAGCACCATGCTGGGCAGCGCACACCTACCCGTATGTCTAGATCCTGGGGGTCCAGCACCGCTGACGTCCATAGGCCACCTACATTCACACACACAGGCGCGCGCGCACACACACACACACACACACACTTTAAAATAAAACAAATCTTTTTTTAAAAAGAAATATAACTTTTTAAAAATCCCTTTATCCTTTTTCCCATGAAGGAAGCATGTGCTGTGATATAAGGGAAATGCGCAGCTGGAGAGCTAGTGCGGTAAAGTGCTGGCCATGCAAGCATAAGGACTTGAGTTTGGATTCCCAGAACCCATGTAAAAAGCCAGAGGTGGCTGCATACAGCTGTGACCCAGCACTGGGATGGAAAGACAGGCAGATTCTAGACAGTCTAGCTGAACTGGAGAGCGCCAGGCTCAGTGATTGGCTTTGTCTCAAAAGAATATAGTTGAGAGAGGAGAGAGATTAAGGAAGACATCCCTAGCTCAGACTTAGCTGTCTGTGTCTGGACACACGTGTAACTTTCATATTTACTAGATAATCATTAGTGGTGGTTTGAATAGGAATGCCACACCCCCATTCCCCACCCCTCACCCCCGATAGACTCATATGTGTGAATGCTTGGCCCATAGGGAGTGGCACTGTTAGGAGATATGGCCTTGTTGGAGTGGGTGTGGCCTTTTGGGGGAAGTTACGTCACTGGGGGTGGGCTTTGAGGTCTTATAAGCTCAGGTATGGCCAGTATGGAACACAGTCTCCTGCTGTCCATGGATCAAAGTATAGAACTCTCAGCTCCTCCAGCACCACGTCTCCCTCCACGCCAACATCTCCCACCATGGCAATAGTGGATTAGAGCTCTGAGACTGTTAGCCAGACCCAATTAAGTGTTTCCCTTTGTAAGAGTTGCCATGGTCAAGGTTCTCTTCACAGCAATAGAAACCTTAGCTAAGACATCATTTATACTTGCTGAGCTTCAGTAACCCATTTGTAAGCAGCTGTAAAGCATTGTTGCCAGCATCAAATGAGATGAAACTACGGAAACACTCTATGTTGGGCTAGCCACACAGTAGAAGTAGCGCAAAGCACACCCATTTGAGAGGCACTAGACGCAGTGTATAATGCCTGGCGGTTCCCATCTAGCGTTTAAGCTCCAACAGCTTCTTATATTTTTAAATATAAAAGAAGAATATGGAATAAAGCCTAAATTTTTGTTTTGTTTTTGAAACAGGGTCTCTCTGTGTGTAGCCTTGCCTGCCTTGGACTCCCTTTGTATACCAGGCTGGCCTCGAACTCAGTTCTGCCTGTCTCTGCTCCCAAGTGCTGGGATTAAAGGTGTGTGCCACCACAGCCAGGCAAGCCTAAAATATTTATTCTGGTCCACTACAAAATATGTTGGTCAAGCCTCTTATTGTAAGAGTAGAGAGGACCTGGTATGTTCAAGGAGAAAGCAATAGGAGATGGAAAATAAGATAATTGATCCTAAGATTCTGAAGAGAATTTGGTCAGGATGCATTTTTGCCATTAGCATAAGCAACATTGGCACTAACATTCTGAACAATGCATTTCATTAGACCACCATATGCAACTAGTGTTTACTACACACAAATCCAGCTGCATTTGGTAGCGTCCTTTAAAATTTTTTACCATCCCAACACTCAGGTGGCAGAGGCAGGCGGATCTCTGAGTTTGTGGCCAGCTTGGTCTACAAAGTGAGTTCCAGACAGCCAGGGCTACACAGAGAAACCCTATCTTGAAAAACCAAACAATAGTAACAACTGCAAAAATGAAATAAATTGTTTTCTATCTTGGTAAATTCACCATCTTGATTCTTTCTAGTTTATCTGCTATGTGGCTTTATATCATAGGTCTGCCTTTACTTTGTTTCCGTTTTTAAAAATCTCCTTAAATTTCGATATTCCTCTGTTTATTCCATTTTTATCATGCATCTTTTCTTCAGAATGGCTATCGCCTGTTTCATGATAGCATTAGCATAATGGATTTGGTGATCACATTTCATCCATATGTTATCCATTAGAAATATATTCTCACTGGGCGAGGTAGTGCATGCCTGTAATCCAAGCATGCTGGGAGGCAGAGGGCAGTGGATCACTGTGAGTTCGAGGCCAGGCTGGTCTTCAAAGTGAGTCCAGGACAGCCAAGGCTACACAGAGAAACCCTGTCTTGGGGGGCAGGGGGAGAGAAGAAGTGGGGGGGAGAGACAGAGATTCTTTTCCATAACGAAACATGCCTGTTCCCACTTATTTGAAGTTTCTAAGTTTCTTTTTCTCCCTTAATAGACATAGAAATATTCCATTTTCTTTGCATATACACTCTTGTATGTGGTATAAAAATAGAATCAGGACTGATTTAGAAGAGGAAGGGGTCTAGTGAGAGGAGGAAGGGACAGGAGACTGTAGGGAGGACATTGTGGTAAAGTGCATGCTGTGCAAGTGTGAGAACTGAGTTCAGGCCCAAGGAACCCACGCAGAGGTGGACGTGTGTCTAGTCACAGTGTTCCTACAGGCCGGGAGGTGGAAAAGGAGAAGCCCTGAAAGCTCATGGGCCTGTTGTCTGTCTGTGCACTGGTGAGCAAGAGACTGTCTCAGACAAGGTGGAAGGCAAAGACCAGCACCCAGGGTTGTCCCCTGACCCAGCTGCAGCAGCACAGCACACCCATGCCTGCACTCACGCACACAAACACACAAAGCACACAGATTTTTTTAAAAAGTCATTATGAAAGCCATCACTGTCTACAATGAGTATATACTCATTTTAAAAGGAAACAGTCGCTTCCCTCTTCTCTCTGCTATTAGAAAGTCAGCAGATTACATAACTCACAGACATTAGAGGAATGCCACAGCACCCCTACACGGTGAAGTTTGACAGCTTAAATGGCAAAATTCTTCCCAAACTAGGAACTACAAGAAGTCCCTGAAGAAGAGATAGCCTGAGTAGACCTGGGACTATTTGTAAAAATTGAATTTGTAGTTCAGACCTGACAAAAAAGAAATTTCTAGGCGTAGATCACCTACTTAACAAATTCTCCCCAGACACTTAAGGGAAGGAAAAAATACCGTCAGCCTTACTGTCTCTTTCAGAAAAACCAAGGAGGAGAAAGCCCTATTCCAAGGCATGTAATACTCTGATACCAAAACCAGAAAAGGGAAATAGAAGAAAACTACAGAACAGTGTTTGTATCAACCTTGACCTCAACATCCACCTCCAGATACCAGTAGCCTGGAGCCAGCACTGTACAGGAGGAGCCCCCCCCAACCCCCAGCAGTGCAGAGCCCCTTCAGTGTTTACAAAGTAACCAGTGGGATAAGACACCAGCATAGTGTTCTAGCCAGTAAAAAGCATAAAATCTTTTTTTATGGGAATCTCCAAAGCTTATACACTAGACAGTGGCATTTGCAGGAGAATCTTGAAGGCCATCATGAGTGCATGGTGGTGGTTGGCAGGAGGAGGCTTGACTCCAAAGGGTAACAAGAGTTATTTGAGATGACAGGCCTCTTCCTTTTGTTCATTGTGGTAGTGACATGTGTGTATATGTATGTGAGAAGTCAGAAAACTATAGTTATAAAAGTGTTGTTTTACTGTCGGAAATTAAAATAACAATAGCAACCCCAGGTGTAGCAACAGAGAGTAGTTGTCACTGTTGTCACTTTGCTTCTCATTGGGATGTGCTGGGGACTCTGCAACTGGGTACATATCCTGACCAAGTCACTGCCTGGTCTTTTCTAGCTCTTTTGGTTTTGTTTTTTTTGGTTTTTTTTTTTGTTTTGTTTTTTCTTTTCTTTTTGTTTTTGTTTTGTTTTTTTTTTTGGTTTTTCGAGACAAGGTTTCTCTGTGTAGCCCTGGCTCTCCTGGACTCACTTTGTAGACCAGGCTGACCTTGAACTCACAGTGATCCACCTGCCTCTGCCTCCCAAGTGCTGGGATTAAAGGCGTGCGCCATCACCACCCGGCTTCTAGCTCATTTTCGTCACATGAGAATGAGGACTCAGCTTTCACTGCTGGATCTTCTAATTTTTCAAGAGCCAGAGATACAAATCTATATAAGAAATGTAGTTTTTAAAGCACCGCTTAATCACTTTTTAAATGCTGTGTTGCCCGGTATATTCTGAAAATTAGACTAGATGTGATGGGTATAAATAAAAAACTGTACCAAAGAGACCCTGCATCCTTGTTAGGAGGCAGATGAGCATCCTTAGCATTGCTGTTGTGCATGGGAGAGATGACGTATGCATATGGTGTATTTATGGTGCATGTGGAAGGTGTGGGCTTCAGAAGAGGGAGATGTATTTAGATGGTGCAGTGTGGCCTGGAGGTAGAAGAACAACAAAAGAATACTGTTTGCTCCCTTGTCCTGACAGATGGAAGTTGTTTCCATTGGGGGAAACTCTGAGGACATAAAAGACATTTTAAGGGAGAAATCTCCAGTTTAAAAAGTAAAATAGTTGGGGCTGGAGAGATGGCTCAGTGGTTAAGAACACTAGCTGCTCTTTCAGAGGCCCGAGTTCAATTCCCAGCACCCACATAGCAGCTCACAATTGTCTGTAATGCCAGTTCCAGGGGATCTCACACAGACATACATGCAGGCAAAGCACCAATGCACATAAAATAAAAATACATATTTTTAAAGTAAAATAGTTTGTATAACAGAAAATCTAGTTGGGAATATGGCACGTGCTTAGATTGCTTCAGACTCAGATCCAGCTCCCAGCATGAGATACAGATGAGCAGACAGAGGCAGCCGCTGACTCACTAATGACACTGGCACGGGAATGCACGCAGAGCGAACATAGCTGGGGCGGGGCATAGTGAGATGGGCAGGAGTGAAATAAGGATGAATGCAGGAATATATTAGGAGCACTGAGAAGCAGAGGGCTGAGGGATCATCAGGGGTAACAATTGCTCAGGCTGTTTCATGCCTCCGAAGTCAGATGTTTTTCCTCAGTAGATAACAGACGCTGCCCCACCCCCTTCTGCCACTGCCCCAGCTTCATCTCACTTCCTCATGGCGAGTACTTTGAGCTGAGTCATTTGTGTTCTGCTGCAGGAAGCCATCCCTGCAGCCCTTCCTCACCCCTTCCCTACGCTCAGCTCTCTCCCCCTAGTGCTCCCGCATCGCCTAGTATGTACACAGTCTTACCTGAGCAGCTGCATTTGATGTTTAGATTATTTAAGTTCCCCTTCTGGGACAGAGTGTTTCAGTCATCTCTCTGCCCCAGGCAGTTAGTGTAGAGCTGGTATCAACAAATGTTAGCAGATGAGCTAGTAAAGATTGCTGAGGAAAGTGTGAGGTCTTTCCCTGAGCCTTTCTCCAGGATCCAAGGTCCAACAGGTTAAAGAGTGTTGTTACTGGTTCAAGCCTGCTTAGGGAAAAGCAGACCTCACTGGCCAATCAGCAAGTCCAAGTAAGGGCCGGATGCTTTTCTTCCCAGTGGCTCCTGTGCGCTAAGTAAGATGCAGTGGCAGTCTTTGGCAAGTGATGAACGATGACAGGGAACACCCAGACATTTACATTGGGACAGCCAGAATTGGAGGGGACACTGCTCCACTGCTCACTGCGCACAGTGTTTATCCTAGTGCATTCTTGGTGTTTGTCTTTGTAGGAAGGATTTTACATTTCCTGGTTCATGGTCAGAATTCTCAGTAAGGTGTAGGTTTGGTTTTTCAGAGTTTGGCAGTTTCTCAACAAAAAATATTTATTGACCTTTTCAGAGATACCTGAAAAACTAATTTTTTCTTTTTTGTGTTGGGTCATTCATCATTATTTGATGGTCTGTGGCTGTTAAGCAGTTTCTCCTCCTCTTTCTGTCATTAAACACTAAACTTTTCAATACTTAGTAATTTTTTTCTTCTGAGGTATATTCTTTAATTTTGTTTCACTCCCCTCATTAGGTTTTTCTCAGTTGGGCTTTTTAGAGGACTGGAGAGCTTTTTTTTTTAAGATTTATTTAATGATTTTATATAGATGGTGCTCTATCTACATGTACACCTGTATACCAGAAGAGGGCATCAGATCCCAGTATAAATGCCTGTGAGGCACCATGTGGTTGCTGGGAATTAAACTCAGGACCTTTGGAAGAGCAAAGACCTTCCCATAATTCTCCTGCCTGTGCACCCTAAGTGCCGGCATTACTCGGTGTGCACCACCACATCTGACCTCTGCGTTTTTTCCTTAGAGTTAAGATAATATGATTCCTGACAGTTGCGCCATCACTGAAGTGTGTCCGAGGGAGGAGCACAGCGCCTTCCTGGCCTGTAGGACTGTATTGGGTGAACAGTGGTTGTGTGGGTGGGTAGATACAGAGGAAGGAGAGCATGAAGAAGGCAGTGACCTTGACATCGAGGCTGGAGTAAGCAGGCACAAAGCAGCAAGCATAGAGCACTTAGAGGAAAGCTGGGTGATTGCACTGTCTCAGACAGAGGGGTGAAGGGGTCCTGGGTGTAGGCATACTTTTTAAATCTATTTTTATTTGGGGTTCCTTAATGCCTCCTTCTTCCTTCTCCACCCTAGTCCAACACCCCAGCCCCAGGTAGGAGAGGAAGAAGGTTAATGGGGAGAGGGCATAGTTTTCTATGGCTGCTTCCTGCTGTTTGGGGTCACTGGGCTCCTTGGGGCCAGTTAAGCTTTCATTTCAGACTATCTCCGACTTCTCATCACACTGCATCAACTGCAACCAGGAATGGCATGGGGAAGCACCCACATTCTTCTTCCTTCTCTGTCTGAGCCCCTAGTCTCTCTCTGGATCTGGCATGTTTCTCCCCACTGGCAAAGACCACACCTCCACACGAGGAAGTTCCCAGCTGACAGAGATCATGGGCCCTCTCACGGGGCAGTTATCAGCTGTGGACAAACTGGAGCAGCCCCCATAGCCCACACCTAGGATTAAGACAAAAACATGCTTATGTATCACAACTGACAAACCAAAACTTCCATAGCATCTGGAAAACAGTGAGAGAAGCTTTTGAGGTAGACAGAGAGCTAGACCTAACCTTGTGAGGAATGGATGAATGTTAACTTCTGTTAGGCAGGGAGCTAGACCTAACCTTGTGAGGAATGGATAAATGTTAACTTCTATTAGGCAGGGAAATCATTTAGTTACTGCAGGCTGAAGAAAATTTGTTCTGTTTTATGTTCTTTCAGGTCTCGCTTGCCCTGGAGCCTCTGTCAGAAACTTACGACAGCTACAAGCCTCTTCCTACCACTGAAATGACAGAAAATGTACTTTTATCTGAGCAAGAACTCAGAGAGAATACTGAATCCATCAACACCCACTCTGTGATTCCATCAAGGTCTTGTGGGGCACCCACAATCAAAAATGATGGAAAGGAATTAGCAGGCAACAACAGTAGGTCAGCCACACCAAGGTAATGATCACATCTCCAAATCTCTGCATCTGCTAACTCTCGCTGTTGTCAGGATTTTTGTGTCGTTTGTGGTAGATTGAAAAACTGAAGACAGAAACACAGTCACTCACTCAGCAGGTAGCTCCTAGGTACCCACTGCCATCCTGGCTGGATGCCAGGTGCTGGCACAGAAATGAACAGGACACAACTCCTGGGGCTGAAGGAGTAGCTAGAGGTGGAATGCGTGCTTAGCATGCACAGACCAAAACCAATTACAGCAGTCACCAACCCCACAAGTCCTGTCTTTAAGGACGGTTCACTGTCTAGTAGAGAAGCCAACGTACACATGTGACTAACAAGTTTGCAGGTACTGAGATACATATCTGTGGGGAAAGGGGGAAGGTGTTATTTTGCAAAATAGAATGGAGTAGGAGAACTAGATTTTGTCTTAGTAATTACTTGTGAAGCATTTGCATTGTATCAGACTCTGTTCTCACACACACACACACACACACACACACACACACACACACACACACACACACACTCCCTCTTCTGTGTGCTGGTCTCTGTTTTGTGTCACTTAAAGTACAACCCACAACCTTGGTAGAGATCTATTGTTTCTTTAATTGGGGAGATATACAAAGTCACATTGCAAAAAACCCACCTGTTCCAAGGCCCCAGCTACAGTGCCCTCACTGATCCTCCAAGCTGTGACAGGTGTGAGCTGCTGGCATTCTCTCTCTCTGACAGGGGGAAGGACCACTTGTACTTTGCAGAGAACTCCGATGCAGTAAAGAGTTCTTTATGTGGAGCACAGCATCACCTGAGTTCAGGTCCAAGTGCAGAGACTGCAGCCCTGAGAGGCAAAGCCCCCCAGAAGCAGCTGTCCCTCCTCAACAGCTCTGAATTTCAGCCACAAGTGAGCACAGTCGCCAAGAGTCACAGTGACTCATGCATTGTGTCTTCTAACAACCCCCCTACAAAGGACCTTCTTTCAGGTATGTGCCGTGACCTAAGACTACACTGATTTATTAGGTTTGCTTTGCTTGTTAGTCATCCCACAGAGGGAAGCAAGACTTCCTTATGAACTCAGCAGCCAAATAAACATGTGAGGTGTGCTATCGTCCGTTGGCTCATGTAAAGGCAGCTCTGCTACCTGCTAAGTATCTGCTGCTTAGGTGTTTTTACTTTCTATTAGTGGGACATAAGTGGTGTTGTGGGGTACAGTATGGTGTCTCAGTAACATATACAGTGGGTAATGATCATAGCGGTTGACATTGACCATTTGTGTTAGGAACATTTAAAATGTCCTTTAGGGAGCTAGTAAAATGGCTCAGCTTCTTCCGCCAAGCCTTGCTGAGCTGAGCTTGATCCCTACAACCCCGTAGTAAAGGAGAGACTTGACTCCTGCATGTTGTCCTCTGACCTCCACACATATACAGGTAGCATGTACCCACTTCCCACGCCACCACAGGCATGAATGCGCTTGCATGCACACGCACATTTTAAAAACACAAAATGCCCTTAACTAGCAATTTTGCAACATCAGTTGTCAACTGGAGATATCCCATGATGCTATGGAACACTGGACATTACTCCTTATCAGCCGCACCCTGTGCCCATTGGCCATTCCATCCTACCCTCCCACCTGCCCTTCCCCATATATGGTGACCTCCCTTGTCTGCTTAGGGATGAACTTTCAAGCTTCCACAAATAAATGAGAAGGTAATATATTTGTCTTTCTGTGTTTTACTTTATTTCCCTTGATATCCTCCAGGGACATGTGCTCTTTGTGTTTGTGGTGATAGGAATCAGGCCCAGGGTCTTCTGCATATATACACTCCACCACTGAGCTATGGCGTTCATATCTTTCACCTGAAATGTCTTGGGCATTCCTGTTCTTAAACATATACTTTAGGGCTAGGGTTCAGTAGGCAAAAGCACTTGCTGTGAAAGCCTAGAGACCAAGTTCAGTCCCTGGAACCCACATGAAGGTGGGAGGAGGGAACTAACTACTGAGGTTTGTCCTCTGACCTCTGCATGCATACCATGGCGCATGTGGGCCTGCGCTCACACAGGTCCACCACACATACACACACAACAACAGCAAATACATTATACATGCACGCGCGCACACACACACTCTCTCTCTCCCTCTCTCTCTCTCTCTCTCTCTCTCTCTCTCTCTCTCTCTCTCTCTCTCTAAGATTATAAGCCATCACTTTTAGTCTTAATTTAAAAAGTCCATTTACAAAGAAGAAAATTGTCCACTACACTTAGCATCTAATTACCTTCTACCTGGATTCTTTGATATAGACTTGTGCACCATTAACTAGGCATTTATCCATTCATTAACTAGGTGTTTATCTAGCACCTACAAAATGTCTGGCGCTCCTCTGTATGTCAGGGATGAGCAGTTTAAGTTTTTCTTTAAAAAGAGCCTGTCTTTGGCGTCTGCTATTCTAGATGGGAAGACAAGCTAGATAAATACATATGTTAGGTGGTGGCAGTGACCGAGGAGGTAAATTAAGCAGGGAAGATGAGAAGAAAGGATGCTAGTTTTGTGTAAGTTGGCAAAATCAGACCTCGCTAAGAAAGTAGCAAATTATCTGAAAAGGACTAGAAGCATCGCTTAGTGTTAGGATGTTACCCTAGCGCCTGGGAGGCCCCACAGGCAGCACAAGGAGGAAGGGGAAAGGATGCAAGCTCCTTCTAAGGGGAGTCACTGGTATAAGAGCCTCCAAGGGAAATTTAGCCTGAAGCAAGCAGCTCCCACTCACTAAGCATCACTAAGTTACATACTTGCTCCTTGCCAAATGCTTCAGATTCAGGATTTTATCAGTAAAACCATGTGTGGTAGAGAAGGTTATCCTCACTTAAAATTTTTCTTTTACATTTATTTATTTATTTGTGTTTCTGAGTGTAGGTACATATATGTTATGGTGCCAGAAGACACTTGAAAGAGTTGGTTTTGTCCTCCAACCATGCTGGTTCTGGGGATCAAACTCAGATTGTAGGTAGTGCATCAAACAGCCTTTCCCACTGGGCCATCTCACTGGTCCTGCTAACCTCGTTCTAAGATGAAGACAAGAACTAGTAGTTAAGGAGCTCTTGCCCTGTCGTAAGTGGCAGCCTCTTCCAACATCAGTGCATTACAGCCTTAGACTTTAAGGCTAAGACCCCCCCACTGCTTCTTCCCTTAGGCTCTCATTTATATAGGCCGGCCTGCATTAGTTTAAATTAAGACCATGCAGACAGCTATTCAAGCCAGGCAAAACATGACAGGCTCAACCCATGGATTGCCAGTGTGTACCTTTCCAAAGATTTACTAGGATAAGTGAATTTAAATATGACATGAAGCTGGCCTATGGTGGTACATACCTTTAATCACAGCACTTAGGAGGCAGAGAGAGGCTAATCCCTGAGTTTGAGGCTAGCCTGGTCCACAGAGCAAGATTCAGAACAGCCAGAGCTACACAATGAGACTTTGCCTTGAAAAAAAAAAAAGATGAAATAAGACAAATTGTGGCTCAGTGTGATAGTCCAGGGTAGGTTGTGAATTCACTGCAACTATAAATAGCCAGGAGTGGACTGGGTGGCCCTCTGATAGACCTCTTACACATTTGATTCAATGATCAATATACAGCTGGATATGATTTTTTAATAGGGCCCATTGCCCAGCCTGGCCTTAGACTCACCATGTAGCTAAACATGATCTTGAATACTTGATCCTCCTACATGCTTGGATTATAGACATGTGCCACCACACCTTGTAAAAGTATCTTTTATTTGCCTGGTGTAATTGTCATCTTGAAAGCTTACTGCCACTGTCTGTTAACCTAGGCCTAGCATGCTTTCAGCCTCTGAGACTTACTGCTGAATAAGCTCACCCTTTCTTGTGCTTTCTTAGCTCTGGCTGGCTGGTTCAACTCAGCTGACCTGGCTCAAACTCCTCTCCTAGCTGACTGATGCAATTGATCTTCTCTCTCCACCTCTGAGTGAATAGTTCTTGGCCTCAAACAACCTCTAGCAATCTGTTGTAATTTTCTGCCTCCTTCTCATTCTCTGGCTTGTTTTGTCTTTACCTGTGTCTAGCTTGTTTTCTCCTTAACCTGTCTCTAAAACTCTCCTGGTAAAACTGCCTCTGGATTCCATGAACTAAACTACCATGAACTTAACTCCCCTGCACTGTCTCTCAACTCACTGACTCAACCGAACAGACTGAACAGACCTCAGAGATGGTCTAGTCTCTGTGTCTGTCTCCTGAGTCCTGGGATTAAAAGCATGTGCCTCCACACCAGGACCTAAGCTTCTCTTTACCTGAAACTTGCTCTATACCAGGTTGGCCTTGAACGCAGAGATCTGCTTGCCTCTGTCTCATGGGATTAAAGGAGTGTCTGTATTCCAGTCAGAATAGACGTATTGCTGGATTAAATTTCCTCTACATGATCGTTAGAAGAGCCTTCCAGCCGTAAGAATCTGGGAGACTAAACTTGAAAGGACTACTTCTGTAGCTGCTGAGGGCACTGGAGAAATAAAGCAAATACGTAAACATAGTGATCCTCCCAGTTTTCCTGTACATTACACCAGCAAAGAGGGTGCAGAGCTGAGTCAGCCAGCCAACTAGGATTTCTGAAATACCAGCTACACATTGTACCCAAGAGAGTTGGGCTTTAGAATGGATCAAAGGGAGCCGGGAGAAAAACCAGAAGCTATAAATAATCCTTTAACACAACCTTCTCACAGGATTCTCAGCCTTCCTCACACTGCGACCCTTTAATACAGTTCATGTTGTGGTGACCCCCAACCATAAACTTCTTTTGTTGCCACTTCCTAAGTGTCACTTTGCTAAGGTTATGAATCATAAAATAAATATCTGTGTTTTCCGATGGTCTTCAGCGGCCCCCGTGAACAAGCCATTCAACCCCCAGAGCGTTGTGATCCACAGGTTGACTACCACTGCTCTAACAGGCCTGTGCCCATGGCACCTAGGGAAGGAGTGTGGGAAACATCACCCTGGACGGACCTGAGTGCCCTGTCAGTGTGGGAAGGAGCTCCCAAGTTGGGGCCGAGGAAGCTGTTAGGTCCAGCGTCTTGAGAGTTGAAGGCGCTCCTGTTGTCATGCCTGAAGCTTTGAGAGCATGTTTCAGAGGATGGCTTTTTCAGCTGCGGAGCCAGTTGAGGGCAAAGGGTGAAGAACTTGAGTTCTGATTCCTCTTCCCTGTCTTCTTTAATGTTTATTTCCTTTCTATACCCTGCCTTGAAAAAGTATCTAAATAACAACTGCCATCTATGTATCCATGACAGAATAAATTGCTCTTGAAAGGTTGGCATTCCAAGAGACATTTTTACTGTAACAGAAGAAAAATAAGCTCAAGTCCAGTATCAGAAAGCAAAAATAAAGGTGGGGGTGGATCAGAAGCTATCAGGAACACTAAGATATTAACAATAATAGCTAATAATTAAATATGATTATATGTTATATTAAAGTTATCAGTGCCACTGTTCTTGTGCGCTGGGGCCTTTATTAGGTAAAGTAAAGGTTAGTTAATACAACAGCTTGAAATATCACAATGGTATATCTAAGAAGAGTGGGTAGTCTATATGCAATATGGGCAACCTTAGATAAACGGGTGCGTGTCCAGGGCAGAGTCGAACGGATTGAGATTTCATCACACTACTCAGAATAGCACATAAGTTAAAACTTGGAATACATAGTCTCTACTTAATGCTTTTGACTGAACTCATTGCAGAAAGTGAAGCCATAGACAGACAAGGGCGTACTCATAGTACAGGTGTCATCTGTGTGACTTGCACATGTCACTTTCATCTCAGAAGAATGTTGAGAGGATCTAATGAGTGCCTGGCACATGGTAAGGGCTTAATAAATGCCCATTGCTATTGTTGTTATTACCTAAGGGGTGGGGCAACTTTTACTTACCAAAAAATCGGAAGCCTTGAGCTCATCTCAGTTTTTCCAGTGTCCTGCTGTGGGAACCCAGAGGAGCCGTGAGCTGCATTTTGTCATTCTTACTCATGAAAATGTAAATTTAGAATAGGTTGTTATGGTATGCCTGGCTTCCAAAAGTGTAGCTAATATAGCTGTCAGTGTTTCTTGGTTAGGAATATTAAAACGCTTATAAATAAGAGAGTCAGAATAAGGTAGCTAGTTATAAAATGAAGCCTAGACACCATTACCTCATCCTATGCAATCAGCAGTTGGGAGAGTTGGGAGACATAACAACTCCCACAGTAAGATCAGTCTCTCTGGGGTAGTGCACTCACTCCTTGACATGACATCGCTAAACACAAGGCAGAAGCCAAGCAAACAACTGTCGCTAAGTGAACGTCCTCAAGGAATTCCTGGGCTAATGAGAGAACAGACACAAACCACTGCAGAAGTTGCTCATAGGAGGACAAGTACTGAGTATTGAAACCCTTCCTGCTGGTTTTCAGACGCTTTCATTTTCTGTTTTTGCTGCCTTTAGCTCTGTTAGAACAAGGCAATAAACTGCGGAATGCCATGTTGATCTCTGCCATGAACTCAAGCCCAGATACTAATATGCTGCTGGACAAAGTTCCTCCCTCTATGATGGAAGATGTTGTCAGAGCATCAGCAACGTAAGTTAGGGGCGGCACATGCCCCTGCAGCTCGTTTCCTGGGCTGTTGGTTTACCCTCTTTTTGTTACTATGAATGGGATAATCTCAGAGGTGTCCAGCAACTAATTCTTAATGTGGCAAGCCTACAGTAGACGGTACTCAAAATCTAACACCTAGCTTCGGTATTTGCTAAATATATAAATGGATAAATTCTTCACTCTCTAAACTGGAATGCTTTATATAAAATGAAGATTTTTTTCCCCTCCCTTCAGAAATGAAATGGGATTCTGATGTTGGGAAGAACTTCGCAAATTATAAAGTTTTATATACATTTAAGACAGATAAGTCTACATGTTAAATTTTCTAAGTTAGACTAGTACCTTCTACTCTTTCTTAGGTTAGTTAGGATTTAAATTTTTCCCATCTGTTAGCCATTCATGACAATACTTTTCCACAATTTGGAACCAGGAACTCATCTAAGAATCAACTTGAAGACCACAGTGAAGACTACCTCCTCCCCATGAGTGAGAATGCACTTTGTAAAGATGATGCAAGGGTTGACAGCAGGGCTATACAGCTGCTGCTAGGCAGGTGAGTGCTCTGCCAGTGCACTGAGTATCCTGTTAGCAGTACTTCCGTGGCCTAAGTCCTTTCCTGGTCCTTAAACTAGGACTGTTTGCCTAAATAAGAAGCCTTTTCTTTGGGCATTATTTACAAAATGGCCCCTAATCCACCTTTCTGCTCTTGTGTCCCTGCTTTCCTCATCATCCATGCTAGTGTGGTGTGATGAAGAGAGCATGAATTTTAACTAAGTCAAGTTGAAATTTGATGGTTATTGCTTAGCATTTTGGCCTTAGGCAGTTATCTCAGGTACAGAAACACTAAAAGAGCTTGTAAACTTTGTGAACTTGCAGTGAGGATAAGAAATGATGTACAAAAAGGAGTTCACACACCAGTTTGATACTGGTATTATTGTGAATATTGTTAACTGTGCACTGAAATCAGATTAATCACGTACTGTCTCTTGAGTCTGCCTCTGCAAACATCACTGTCTTGGAGAGGTAAAAGCAGCATGTTATACGTAAGATGCATGCTTTTAAGGTCACTTGTTTTAAGACTTGTTATTTTTTTTATTTTGCTTGGCTGGTTGGTTTGGGTTTGTTGTTGTTGGATTTATTTATTTGTTTGTTTATGGTTTTTGCTTTGGGATACAGGTTTTCTGTGTAGCCCTGGGTGTCCTGAACTCACTCTGTAAGCCAAGCTGGCCTCAAACTCACCGAGATCTGCCTGCCTTGGCCTCCCAAGTGCTGAGATTAAAGGTCTGCAGAGGGTCTCATGTAACTTGCTATGTGACTGAGAATGACACTGAACCCAGATCCTCCTACCTCTACCGCCCAATTGCTGGGATTACAGGCATGCACCACACTGCCTGGCTTTTCCATTTAGCTTAATTTGGTTAAAATTTAAGCTTATAGAGAAGTGGTAAAGACATAACCATTTGTTGACAAAGGGCTTTGACTGAGTATAAGAGTAGAAAGCTCAGCCTGGCAACACTGAAAAATTAACTGAGTAAGAGATGAAAAGTCCTTCCCAGTAGAGGTGGGAAGGCAGTTGAGACAAAAGCAGAGAGTGAAGCACAGCCCCTAGGAGTTTTGTCCTTGGTATCATAATGACAAATATGAATCCTCTTGGATGGAAGGCAACAATTTGAAGATGGTTCAGGTTTGAGCCTGTAGTTGTAAACCCAAGTTGCTTGTGGAACATTCAAATGTAGTTCTGTAAGCACCTGAGCATACAGAGCAAAGCTCAGGAAAGAGGATAAAAATAGGGCATCTGTTAGCTCCATAGCAGAAACAGAAAGCTGGAGAGTGAGCACGTCACCCAGGGAGTGAACTGCAGAATGAAAGTAAACATGGACCTACTTCCATATCCACTTACGCTTAAACCTTAGTACGATGGTGATCAAAGACTAGAAGAGGCGTAAAATCAAACTGAAAAGGAGACGGGGCCCTGGAAGGGATGTCGGTAGGAATTTTGGGAGTTAGAAAGCAAAAGGAAAAGCGAAGCTGCCCTAGCAAGGCAGAAAGCATGGCTCATGTCTGACTCTGACCACCCACACTCTGAGACTTACGTAAGAGGTAGCTGTCTCCTGCAGCCTCCACAGCAGCTACCATGGCATGCTGTCTGAAGTCAGAGCGGTAATTCATGTAAACATACATTATAGAATATTGTTTGCCATAGAGCAATCTCTTGATAAATGTTCAATATTATCATAATTCTGCCGCTTTCCCCAGAGGTAAGAGCTTGACATTTCCTGCCCATTGGAAGACTGGATAGACACTATCTGTAGAGGCTCTAGATGCATGGGTGCCCAGCACAGCTGAGGGGAGGGGGAGCACCACGCTGAAGGGAACTAAGGTCAGAGAAGTGCGTGGGGTAATGAACCCTCTCTCTAGCCTCAAGCCCCTTTCTCTTCTTGACCCCTAAGCATATTCACAGCCCCATTACCTCCCAGACAGGAAATTACCTGAGCAGGATAAAAGGTTAAGATACCACAAACTGAAATTTACTCAACAAAATGATCCAGCCCTGCCTGGTAGTTTTGTAGTGAAGCCACCAGTTACCCTTGGCCTCCTGACTCTTAGCCTGCGTATGGAGCTTTGGTCAGCATCTCAGGGCCTGGACTTAAGACATGACGAATGCCTCCAGCACATGCACAGGTAACAAGATTCAGCAGAACATTTTAGAAGAAAAAAATCCTGGAAAATTTAACAAAAAGAATGAAACTGGAAAATATCAAAGTAAAGTTTAAAATTGGTAACATTTTCAAATGATTCAACCTCTAGGTAATTGAAACTTCAAAAATAATGTTTAATAAAAATAAAGGAATCATGCTGACAGTGGGCTTGTCTTAATTAGGCTAAGAAACAGGCAAAGGTAAACACTATAATAAATAGGTACATTAATTCAAAGAAATAATTGCAAGAAGGAAAAACAAAATATGGAGGGCTACATGCTGAACAGTAGAGAGCTCTGTAAATGTGTGTGCACAGTAGGTTGCGGTAGCAAACAGCTATGGTGGACAGCATAAGCCCTCAGTCCTAATAAAGAGGAGCTGGAGAGGTGGCTGAACTTTAGAAGCACTTGGCCCTGTTGCAACCTGGGTGCTTCCCAGCACCCACAAGGTCAGCCATAGCCAGCTATGAGGAGGTTTCAGAGGACAGAATGCCCACTTCCAACCTCCACAGGCACGCATCGGGTACAAATGCATGCACACACTCATAGACATAAAATTTACATTTTTAATTAAAAAAAACATATAGAGGGGTACCAAGAATACTTTCAAAAAGCAGTTTTAGATTCCAGGAGGCTAGTGAGATAGCTCAGTAGATAAAGGCACTTACCATCCAGTCTGGCCATCTTTGTTCTGTCCCTGGAGCTCACTTGGTAGGAGAGGACCCACGCCTACAAGTTGTCCTCGCAAACATTGTCTCATTTGAAAGAAATGATTGTGCACATTACTTTCATTTTTTTAGAAATTAAAGAAAAAGAATGGTAGCTACTTGAAAAGGAAGCAGAAGAATAATAAATATTTAAGTCAATAATTAGCACATAAGATTTAACAATATTATTACTTTATTATTAATAGATGTTCATTAAAATATTGTTAACTTCGCCAGGCATGGTGGCACATGCCTGTAATCCCAGTACTCAGGTAGGCAGAGGCAGGCGGAACATTATGAGGCCAGCCCAGTCTACAAAGTGAGTCCAGAACAGCCAAGGCTATACAGAGAAACCCTGTCTCCAAAAAAAAAGTGCACATGTGTGTATGTGTGTACACATATATATATTTAAGTTCAATAATGTTAAAGTATTAGTTACATAAGAGAAAGAAAAAAAGGACAAATCATTCCTTAAAATATGAGTTTATAGTTATATACTTACCTCCTTAGTTTATAAACTCCTTGTAATGTTACTCATTTTTATATTCAATATAAAATTAATATAATAATTCCAAAATACATGTGGTTGCTTAACGGAAGAAGGTGTTTTTGTGAATTAGCCATTTTTTCACAAAAACATTTACTTTGCAAAATGATAGTTACCATTTTTTTCCTCCCTATGAGAGCACAGACGCTACAGGAGCACAGCTGGACCTAGGGTAGCCATCTCTATGGCAACTATAGCACATAATAGATGGCCAACAGACATTCGCTGAGTGAGAGCACAATGCATGTCAGTAATGGGATTTGAGTACTACTTGACGTCATCCCAAGAGAGGGGAAATAGAGTTGGAAAATGTCACCCCATAGTCAGTTAAGAGTGAGTCCTTGGCATATGTTCTTTCACATTTAGAATGTTAGTAAGTTTTGCCAGAAAGAGAGACTAGTTCTGCCAACCTCTCTTACAGCCCTCTGGCTTTGTTGCTCTTGTCTCCAGTGCTGAATTGTCGCAAGGTCGGATCTGGAATGGATTAGGCTCTCCTCCAGATTCCCCGGCTCCTGGGAGTGATGTGTACTGCAGCAGTGACCTGAATGACCCACAGTATGACCAGAGTCTCCTGGAGAACTTGTTCTACACAGTGCCTGTAAGTCATTGACTCTGAAGCTCTGCGAGTCAAAAGCACGGCCTTCAGTAGACAGCCATGATGCTTGCAGGAAACGTCATTTTACATACAGCTTATTTAGCAATCATGACGGCTAAAGAAGAAAGTATTATCATTTTACAGAAAAGAGACAGGCCTAGTAGCACGAGAATTTTGTCTCAAGGATTCAAAGCCAGAATCAGACCAGATTCACACACGTCCAGAGCCTGCGTTCCAGTACATTGTAGGCTTCTTCAGAGCACTTCTGAGAAACAGCTAGTACAGGCATGCCTTGAAACTCACTTCGTATCTATGCAGAAGAGTCCAGAAACATTTCTACTCACAGGTGACAGAACCCATCTGTTGGCTTATTAGACAGGAAATTCTTCTCAGGCAGTTCTGCAACCTTCTTTTTATGTCAGGCTACATGATTTGTTGCTGAGTTAGCATCTTCTGGACACTATACATAATGAGCCTAATTCTACAAGTAATCCTGGAGATAGCTGTCATGCTCCTCATCTAAGCCCATTTTTTATTACTATAACAGAATACCTGAGGTAGGCTAACTTTATAGAGAAAAGAGGTTTATATAGCTCATTGTGTAGGAGGCTGAAAGCCTAAACAGCACTGTTCTAAGTTCTCATGAGGACCCCATTGGCTGCACCATCTTATGGTATATATGAGGGAGGCATCATCATATCACCAAACAGGAAGCCACGGCAGGACTACAGTCCCATCATCATCCGTTCTAAGCACTTGTCCTAACAGAAGTAAGCATCTCCTCCCTGAGTCCTGACATCTTAACAGTCACTGCGGGCCAAGCTTTCAACATAAATAGCTTTTAGGGACACACTCTAATCATGTCCAGACCATCACATTTCTGATTTTCCTTTTTTTCTACATCAAGGGGAAAAATGACTGAAATACAAGGTAGTTTATTCTGATTTGGTAGTAAGTCATGGAGGCCGCCAGAATTGAGACAAAATGGGGAAATTATATGACAGCGACAGGAAGAGGATATGCGGGGTAAGGGGTTTCTAACAGACTTGAGAGTTTTGAAAGGCAGAGAAATGGGCTTGATTTCTGTTGATGTGATAACACCATGACCAAAAGCAAGCCGGGGAGGAAAAGATTTCCTTTATCTTACAGCTTACATCTTCTGTCACTGAGGGCAGGAACTGAGGCAGAGACAACAGACGAACATCACTTGCAGGTTGCTGCTCAGGGCTCACTCAGCCTGCCTTACATAACCTAGTCCACCGGCCAGGGGTGGTCTGGGCCTTCCCACTTCATTCATTCATTGAGAAATGCACTACAGACTTGACTGTAGGCCACTCACAAAACTCTAACAGCACACGGGGCAGAGAGGGCGCGTATAGAAAGAGCAGGTGGAGGCGGTGGGGGCGTATGTTTTTTCTGGGCAGTGCTGGTGATTGAACCCAGGGTTTTGCGTGCATTAGACAAGTGCTCTAAGACTTGCCTATATCCCTTGTCCAAGTAAAAGTGTGTTTATGTTCTACAAGGAATCCAGTTAATGGGCATTTGCAAGAGGATAGAGACTAGCACTGGTCTAAAACAGGCAAGACCTTGAGTTTGAGCCCCAACCCCGGAAAACATTTATGTGCAAAATCAGCTGATAGGCTGGGCTAGCACACTGGCCAGACTGAACAGCTTCCATGTCAGGTGAGGGCAAATGATGAGATTTTTAACCCATGGGACCAGAGTTAGAGGGCAGAAGCAGAAGCAGAGAAAACACTTTTGGTTTCTTGGGAGAGGAGAGAGAAACAGAGTAAAAGGTGGAACTGGCACCATGGGAAAAAAAAGAGTTTGAATTGGAAAGACGCCAGCTGTTAGGCTCCCAGGACTTCCTGCCGCAGCAGTCGTCACTGATGACCATGTTCCATGTGGGAGAGGAAAGGGTCCGTCTCTGCTGCACACTCATGTGCCAAGGCCTCTCCATGCTGTCCATTAGTTGTGCCTGTACCAAATGCTCTTATTCATTTTTACTTCAGTTTAATTCTTTTACCACACCAGCGAGGTAGTATTTTCATACATACAGAGAAGTTGCTTACAAGGAAGCTGGTCTGTGGTGATACACACCTGTAATTCAGCCACCCGGGAGTCTGAGGCAGGAGCCATGGCTTTGGGCCCACCTGGGCTACAGAGCATATTGAGGGATGCATAGTCAATCTCAGCAGTCAGGTGGCAGAAGCAGGATATCCCTCAGTTCAAGGCCAGCCTGGTCTACATAGTGAGTTCCAGGACAACCAGGGGTTCACAGAGAAACCTTGTCTCAAAATAAATACAGAAATGAATGGATAGATAGATAGATAGATAGATGATGGATAGATAGATGGATGGATGGATGGATGGTAGACAGACAGGTGAGAGCACTGTGAGCTTTTCGGTGGCAGGCCTGGCATCCTTAGCCTGGACATTCCAGCAGGATATTATATTCTCCTGCTGTCTCACACTCTCCACAGCCTTAAGCATGGCCGTAGAACTCTACCCCAACTTACCTCATCCCCCACCTCTGCCTCTTCTCGCCCGCGTCTCCACACTAGTATCCCATCCACTCCTCACACACCCCACACCTTCCTGCTTTTCTTTCTTTCTCCTGATCCTCCTTCTGTGGAGTGGAAATACTCTTTTTTGTTACCCATACAGCAAAGATACTGAGGAAATGGATGTTGGAAGGGCACTAAATAATCCCCCATGCTATGTGAGTGAAGCAACGTTAGAAAACATTTCTTGATGGATGGTGGACCAGTTGATCACGAGGCGTCAGGAAGGCCAAGCACTTGACATGTTCACGCTGTGCTCCACAGGCGATGTGAGGTGTTCTAATAGTGAGCAATAGCCACAGCTTAGAAATGCAGCACTGTCGCTGAGTGCTTGTGGCTCCTGGTAAAAAGCTTTTGGCTAAGCTTTTTAACAACCCCATTTATATTTGCCCTAATTAATTGTTTTGTTTTATTTGAATCAGGGTCCCATTGTGTGCCTCTGCCTGTTCCTGGTTATACAAAAGTAATCTGGTGGATTACTGGATTGCTGGAATTAAAAACATGTGTCACCATGCCAGGCATCTGTACTTAGTTTTAAAAGCTGCTATTAAAGGAAAATTATGAGCAAAAGCTTTCCACTTTGATCTTTGAGTTAATTTGTCCTCCTTATCGTGGGTCAACAAACTGCACACCCAAAAACACTGAAAGGTGGAAGCTGGGGAAGACAGGCTTGAGGAGCCGGGCCTTCCTGAACACGTATTAGCTCACTGTGTGCCCTTTAATTGAAGCCAAACAATCCCCATTTGTTTTACATTTTGTGATACCATAGACTAATTAGTTAATTACAGTACATGGCCTTTTATCAAAAATAAAATTAGAGGAGATTTTTCAGCTGATTTCCTTCATGAAGGCAATTTGTGAAATAGCCATTAATTTTTAAGCACAGTTAAGAGCAGAGTGAATAATTTAGAGCGTGGATCGTGGAGGGAGACAGTCTTGGTACCTCGCACCTCGTGCAGGTGGGACTGTGGTAAGCATTCTGCCTCACCTCTACTGTGCTGGAAAGACAGAATCCAAGCTCATGGAGATCCAAATGTGCCTTCGCCCGAACAGCTAGGAATCACAAGCAAGCTCCCGGGCTTTCCCAACTGTAAAGAAAAGACACGGTGCCTGGCAGGAACGTGCTGGACACTTAGCTACATGTGCAGCGCCTAGCACAGTGCTGAACACAGCGCACAGTCAGTGCAGAGGTCTCCTCGAGAACAGCTGTGTCTTTCCCTTGTTTACTCGGAACGGACTTGGAGCTTGTCTTGGTGAACTGCAGATTGCTTTTGTGTAACCAGGAACAATGTGCAATATGCCCCTGCTGTCAGCTAGCTCTTAAGAGATGATGTCTGCAGAAAAGAAATTGCTGCTTGCTTCTGGAGAAAAATCATAACTGCTTTCTTGTAGCAAGGGTCTTTCAGGGCCACGTCTTGTGTTCATCTTCCCCTAGAAATCTGATGTCAGCGCCAGTGATTTCCTCAGTGAAGAGGATGACATGGAACCTTCTAAAGCAATGAACCACTCAAAAGCCTCTGGCAGATCTAAGGCTGAAGGGTCAAGTGCGCACAAGCTGAAGAAAAGAGCAGCTGTCAAGAAAAGCAGGTGAGCCTCAGGGTGTTGATGCAGGCTAAAGCAGAGCCGAGGGAAATGGCCTGGATTTCAGACTGTCTGACTGGTTAAGTTATAGCAACTCATTGAAGGATTTCAGTCCTTAAAAAGGTAATGCACAACTTGGCAGACAGAGGTAGATGGCAGGCACAGATAGATCTCTGTGAGTTCAAGGCCAGTCAGGTGTACCTGGTGAGTGGCAGGACACCCAGGGCTACATAGAGAAGCCTTGTCTCAAAAAGTGTAAAAAAAAAAAAAGATGCATGAAAAGATGGGTGATGATGGGGAAGCAGAATAGTGAGTTGTGGTGTGTTTACTGTGATCACACCTACATGGAAAATGTGGAAAGTGATGTGATAATGAGATTAGGATAGTGGGTAAGCTAGAATAAGTTAGACTTCCCTTCTAGAAAAATCTAATTCTGTATCATTTTTGTATCATCCGTTCCACACTTGTATGGATATAAACCTTACAGTTAATATGTTCACAAGCTTTCAGGTGAGGACCAGATTCTGTTCATAACAGCTGGTTTCTAACCCAGCATGGAAGGTGAAGTAGGAGGACCAGGGTTCCAGACCAGTTGGGCTACATAGTGAGACCTTGTCTTAAAGTAAAACACAGAGTGGCTCCTACTTAACATTGGAAAGAAGTCCTCACTGCTCATTCTCTTTCCTCCTGTGCAACTGGATTGTTCCTAGTTGGGCCTCTAACTCCTGCCTACCTGTCTGTGAACTTGCAGAAATCCAGTTGACCAACAAGTGCCCTCAAGAATTCCAGAACATACCCCAGCGGTGTCACTAAGTGTGGATAGACTGGCTCTTCTGGGTAGAATACATTCGGTCAGAATCATCATTGAAACCATGGGTGTCCCTCCAGATAGTCCCCAAGTGACACCAAGTCGGAAAAGCATTGCTGGGAAACCACCAAAGCCAGCAGCAGCAAAAAAGCGGTACGCCTAACTAAGAAAGCTAATTGTGGTGTTCGGAGACAGTGTGGCTGGTGACGGGAAGAGTCTCAACTCTTGATGATTTGTTTTCATGTGCATTTTTCAATTAGTAAAAGTGATTTGAAGTTCCCAAGAATGAGGGTAAATTTGGGATAAAGAAAACCCGGGTGGAAACCATCTTATAGCCCTTACGAACACCTAGATGGTTGTAGTGTAGCGCCTCAGAGGCCAGGTAGCTGTTTGATACTGAGAGTGCTGTGAGGGAGAGTGATACACAGGTTGGGCAGAAGTGCTGCCCTAATTGTCACTATGCCTCCCAAGAATAAACTGCCTTTTGATGACCAGGGCGAATTGAGTGAAATCGTCATGGACAGATACGGGGCAGACAATTTCTTAGATACTCAGTTATATCAAGATACTAAGTGCCTACCTACACATAACTTGGACTTGCTGTCATTTTCTTTAAAATAAAATTTAAAAAGAAAAAAAGAAAAAAAATGAAAGTGCTGTGAGTGCTCTCAAAAACAAGCTGCAGCCCACATGGCAGATGATGAGCTTTCAAGAACAGACGTGATCGCTAATGACCTCTGAGGCAATTTGATCCTAACGGGAACTTCAAAGATAGTTTCATATTTGTTTTTAGATTTTTTTTTAATGTGTATGGATGTTTTCCCTGTATGTGTACCACATGTGTGCCCGGTGCCCAGGGAGATCAGAAAAGGGCGTTGGGTTCCCTGGAACTAGCCTTAGAGACAGCCGTGAGCCTCCATGAGGGGAATGGAAACCTAACTAGGCCCCTCTGCAAGAGCAACAAGGGCTCTTACCTGCAGAGTCATCTCTCCAGCCCGTTTGGTTTGTTTTTAATCGATTCTTTTTCTTCCAGCACTTTCTTTGTGGAGTATCACTTTCCTGTGGGCTTTTCCAAAAGTGGACTGGGAAAGACAGCTTTGGTCACTGAGGTTGTTCGACTTGCCTCCAGTAAAATCACAGATGGAGGTAAGAGGCCTGCTGGCTTTCTGCTGATCACTGCCTCTGACCAGAGTCAGCTAAGACCACATGTATGCACCACAAACCCTGGCCTGGTTTTGCTTTTTTCAGTGGCCTCACTATGTAGGCTGAGCTCAGACTTGCAGTCATCCTGCCTTGAGGATTTCAAGAACGCGCCACTGTGCCTAGCTGTAGATGGTATTGTTTATAGTCATGTCTTAGAGTTACTATTTCTATGATGAAATACTGTGTCTAGAAGTTAGGTGAGGAGTTAGGCGTTCACGTGGTTTACATGTCCACGTCTTAGTCCACCATCAAAGGAAGTCAGGACCGGAACCTGGAGGCAGGAGCTGATGCAGAGGATGTGGAGAGGGGCTGCTTACTGGCTGGCTCCCTATCTGGCTTGCTCAGCCTTTCCTATACAACCCAGGATCACCAGCCCAGGGATGGCACCACCCACAGTGGGCTAATCACTCCCCATCTATCACTGATTAAGAAAATGCCTTACAGGCCTGCCTCTGGGCAGCCTGTCTTATTGAAGTCATCTCTCAAATGGTGGTACCTCCTCTCCAGGAACTCTAGCATGTGTCAAGTTGACATAAAACTAGCCAGCACAAGTATAAAAGTTTGGTGGTGGTGATAGTGGGTTTTGAAGTTTTTTTTTGGTTTGAGAGGATTTTTTGGTTTTTGGTTTTTCAAGTTAGAACTTCTCTGTGTGGCCCTGGATGTCCTGGTACTCACTCTGTAGATCAGGGTATCCTTGAACTCAGAGTTCAGCCTGCCTCTGGATCCTGAGTGCTAGGATTAAAGGCATGCACCACCAACTCCTGGCTAAGTTTTTTGGTTTTTTTATTTTTGGTTGGTTGATTTTAGGTTTTGATTTGTTTGGATTTCCTTCCTTCCTTATCTTCTTTCTTTCTTTCTGGTTTTCTGAGACAGGGTTTCTCTGCTTAACAAAGCCCTAGCTTTCCTGGACTCACTTTATAGACCAGGCTGGCCTCGAACTCACAGAGATCTGCCTGCCTCTGCCTCCTGAGTGCTGGGGACTAAAGGCATGCACCAGCATGCCCAGCCAAGCTTTTTGTTTTTATGTAGTTGATTTTATCTACTACTTCTTTTGTTGCTGATATTTCTGTTGTTGATGATATTTTTTCTTTTTTGTTGTAAATACTTATAACTCCCAAAAATATGTTCCTGTAATCTAGTAAATATTACAGCTGTTTTTTTTTTAATTACAATTTTAAAAATTTTAGTTTTGTGTTTGTAAGTGGATGTGAGAGGGGCAGCAGCAGGTGTGGAGGTCCTAGCACAACTTTCAGGAGTCAGCTCTCTCCTGGTGTGGGCTCCAGAAGCCAAGCTCAAGGTACCAAGCGTGGCAGCACATGTTTTAACCTCTGAGCCATCTACTGGCCCTACAGCTGCTTTCCTTACACAGTCTGCTTGTAGACTGGGTCCTTGTTTTCATCATAATCTTAGGCAAAATTACTTTTTGTCTTTAGGTCTCTCTCACCAGTAACATAGATTAGACTGTGTATTTCTTGATCTCTTCCAACTCTAAAAAAATATTCTCTAAGACATGGTTAGCAACTTTTTTAAAAATTGTATATGAGTGTTTTATCTGCAGAAGAGGACATCAGATCACATTATAGGTGGTTGTGAGCCACCATGTGGTTGCTGGGAATTGAACTCAGGACCTCTGGAAGAGCAGGCTGCATTCTTAACCACTGAGCCATCTCTCCAGCCCTGTGGTTAGCAACTCATACAAGTTTCTTACATTATCACATTCATTCAGTACTAAAAAAGATTTAAGAAACAGAATCATGTGATTAATATAGTGATTATGAGGAAATGTGCCTAGGTAGGAAGGAGCAATCTTAACACCAGATTGCAACAGAATTGTTTGCTCATTAAGAACTACTACTGTACTCAGTGTCTTGCCATTTGTCCCCCCCGTTGGCCTCCCTGGTGCCCCAAAGAGGTGTAAGTTTTATCTTTCTTTTCCCAGTTATGGCAACTAGAGAAATTGAGCTCATGGTGACTAGTTACAGGCCTTTTGACCTGTGTATCAACCCAGATAGCAAGAGCCAGATCCTGCCTATGAGAAATGGGAAGCTGAGAACCAAGTGTTAAGATTGCCAGAAAGAACAGAGAAGAGTAGGTCAAACCAGTGATTTGCATGAATGGATATTCAATGCCAGAGTCTCTACAGAATTGATGAGCGGTCTGCAGATCGATTAAAGATGCTTAGAAGTGAATGAACAGGAAGGTCATCTTACAGGTGACAAAAGTAACGTAAAAGGAGCACTGTCTCCTTTGATTTTATTCTCAGATTCCTTTTCTTCCCTTTATTTCCTGGATGAAGCTCCATTTCAACAAAGACAAACTAAATACCACTGTCACTTTGTGGTGTTTATAACAGAAATCCCTGTCCATTCAGGCGTGGGCTCCACTCCACCTGACAGGGCCAGCTAGCATGAGTAGCTGATATCTGAGTGACAGCATTCAGATTAGCTGTCCATTAGCCAGAAAATTAGCTCATTTTTGTTACCAGAATTTTTAATTTCATGCTTTTGTGAATCCATTTATCCCTCATCTTCCATCTAGTTAATATCTTTTTTCTGTTGAGCCACTTACCTGCCTGTCTTTCAAAAACAGTCATGTTTGCCAAACCATACTTAGCACAGACCTTTAGTCCCAGCACTTGAGAGACAGAGGAACTCTCTGTGAGTTCCAAGCCAGCCAGGCTACATAGTAAGACCTGCTCTCCAAACAAATAAATGAGTATTTATTATAAATAAATCACATTACCTTGGCCACAGTGCGGTGGATAGAGATGTCTTCCATTCGCGTGTTTGGTGACCATTTCTCATAGTGAGGCTGAGCAGTACCATCCTGCCTGCCTGCTGCACTGTACCCAGGTTTTCTTGTCTCTTCTTACAGCCTGTTATTTTATGAAGTCACACTGACTGAGTTTCTGATTTGAAAAGGGTGGGTGGAGTCTAAGCATGGATTAATGATGGCTCTGTTTGGGTTGTGTGGCATGTGCCTGTTCTCCCTCACAGTGGTGAGATTCCAGCAGCGGTTTGTGTGTCCGATAGCGTTTGGCGGCCCGATGATAGAGCACTGGTGGAACTCTAGCCTCACCTTCCAAATTTATGCAAAGAAAACGCCGCAGAAAAAGGTAAGCCGTTCACGCCTTAACATTCACACCAGACATTTTCCTAAATAAACCAGATTTCTGGGCTTGAGTAACACTGTCAACTCTAGTAATCATACAGCTCTGAGAAGTAAGATCCTTGTCAGCTACAGTTCATAGAAGAAGCTGCGAAGCTCAGGGGCCTGAGGTTCCCTTTCTAACAAAAGCAGAACAGAGCATCATGCAAGTTCCTGGTCTGCTCTGGTCTGCTCTGGTTTGGATTTTTTGGGGTTTGTTTGTTTGTTTGAGACAGAGTCTCCCTTATGTAATCCAGGCTAGTCTTGAACTTGTAGTCCTCCTGCCTCAGCCTTCTCAGTACTAGGAGTACAGGTGTGTGCCAGCCGCTGCTGACAGAGCCCATGTCCTGACTGCCCATACACTGTAGGGCAGAGGCAGTCTTAGTATCGGTTGTTTTATATAGGCCTTAATTTGAAGTTCTCCTTTCTGTTTCTGGGCAAAATGTATGAAGTACCCAGCCCACACCAAAAATAATAAAAGTACAGGTAGTGATTACTCAAATAGTTCTAGTTATGAAGTTCATTTGCAAGTGACCACATGGAGATGAGTGATGTGAGCAGTTTGTTTAGTGAAAGAGCAGCCCAGGTGTGAATAGGGTGAGTGCACCTTTTGTTGTGGTGGTCCCACTACCCCAGAATGTAAACAGTGTGAACTCTGCTTAGGAAAATAGTAAAACAGAAAGAAGAGGGAGTTTTGTTCAGCTATGACATAACTTCAAGACAACCTCAATTAATATTTTAATATATTTACATTGCATTTCCTTAAACCTAGCTAGTGGCATTTTTTAATTATGAAATAATATTGCATTATTTTAAGAAACTTAAAACATGTTTTTCCATTTGAATACCACCCATCAAGAAGGCAGAATTTGCCTGTAGCCAAGGTAGAAGCAGATGGATCTCTGGCAGTTCAGGGATAGCCAGGTTACGAGGAAAGTTCCAGGCCAGCAAGGGCTGCGCTGTGTGATTATTAGATTTGTTGTGCATGCGTGGCCTGCCTTCTGGTACTCGGCTGGAAGTGTGTCTGCAACTCTGAGGGATGGGAAGGTATTCCAGGCCTGCGGTGCGACAGTGTCCCAAGGGAACCTCGCAGCTCCGAGAAGAGGCTTCCTCGACAGAGATGTTACAGATCCCAGGGAAGGTTGCCCCAACACCTGAGCAGCCTATGAGCCCGAGCTCCGCTTAGTCTCCAGCTGATGCAGCCCCAGACATTTTTCTACTTTTTAATTTTGATCAGGTTCTCGCTAAGTTACTCAGGCTGGTCTTGAACTCACTCTGTCGTGCAGCAAGGCCCTGAGCTTTCTGCCCATCCTTAGCTCCTAAGTAGCTGAGACTTCAGACATAGCACTAGGCCCTGCTGATTCTTTCACCAGGGTACGATGGTTCATAATTTTGTATGTATCTTCTTATTGTTGGGATTTTTTCTTTTAACATGTACCATGGGTTTTTATTTCATTTCATAAATGAAATAATTTTTACATAATTTTATGTTTGTGGATTTATATAATGTATGTAATTTATTACTCAACTTTTATCAAACATAACAGGTGTTGCTCATATTACCATAAGCTCAGTGAGTTGGCAGTGGTGGCTCGTGCTTTTAATGCCAGCAGATGGGAGGCTGAAGGATCTCCTGCTGCACATAACGAGTCCAGGACAGACACATAAAATTATTTCACTGCTACTTCATAAGTGTGATTTTGCTACTGTCATGAAACGTAATGTAGCTATCTGCTATGAGAACCCAAGGGGTCAAGCCTCACAGGTTGAGAACTGCTGCGTTAGACGTTTGCTTCCTAGCTACTAACTGCTTTTAATATGTGAGCTTTGTACATAGCTTTTATATGTTATTTATCTAGTATAAATTCCAGAAATACAGCCCAAAATACAAAGCTTCTCACAATAACTGCCACTTTCCCTGTGTGCAGGTGTGTTAGAGTTTATATTCCACCCTGTTCATTGATAGCCTTTTGCTTCTGTATAGCCTCAGTGGGATCAAACATTTCAAATGTGATCTTCTTAGTCTTAAAACATTATGTAAGGAATCTTACTGAAGAAATCAGTATGCGAAAACTGAGTTTTAATAAGAAGAATAATTTCTGTGGCTTATGAAATCCTCTGTACTCTTCCTGGGGATGATAGCAAAACCCGGAAGGGAGAGTAAGAGCTGGCCGGCTACAGCAGCATGGTTGGTCACATCATAGAGGAGCCTTGGACTTTATAAAGCACTGCTCTCTCACAAGCCGTCACAGGCTGTCACGTCAGTCAAAACCCCCTGCAGCTCCTCCTTATGATTTTTCTTTCCTTATTCCGTCAGCCAGAAGCCGTTGGATCTGCATCTCTCCCCTTGCGAGCGGTCATTCAGTCAGAGCAGCTGTCTTTCAGTAGCCAGCTTCCTGTGCAACAGGAAAATGGTCCGTCTTCACTTGGCCCCCTAAAGGTACGTGGGTATCCATCAGAAAGCCACAGTATTTCCTGTGCATGAACTGTTGCCTGGCACTGAGAACACAGCTGTGAACAAGAGCAAGGTCCCTGCGGTTGGGAGGCATCTGCTGAAGATCAGCGAAGTGCTGTGAAGGAAATCAATACACTAGTATCTTGGGGAAGCAGGTGATGCTCAGACAAACCCTCTCTAGGGTGCTGGTGTTTAAGGTGATACTTGAAGAAAAAAGCACAGAGAAAAGCCCTAAAGCGACACTGATGATTGTTCCCACAGGATAGCAAGCAAGAGCTAAGTGGAAGTAAATAGAGTGATACAGACAGGTAACAGTGAAATTCAGATCTTTTTTGGTCAAAGCAGTGTTTAAATTTTAGCCTATGAACCAAGAGAAAAATACCAAAGCACTGGAGTGACATCTTACTTTCATTTTAAATTAGTTCAGTGTAGACAGTACCTTAGAGGAAGTGAAGGAGCAATAAAAACGCTGAAGCATTAGTTCTTTTTTTTTTTTTTTAACATATTTTTTTAATGTATACAACGTTCTGGCTGTGTGTACACCTGCACAGCAGAAGAGGGCACCAGATCTCATTATAGATGGTTGTGAGCCACCATGTGGTTGCTAGGAATTGAACTCGGGACCTTTGCAGGATGGTGCTCTTAACCTCTGAGCCATCTCTCCAGCCCCCTGAAGCATTAGTTCTGAAAAGAGAAGCTGAGTGATGGCTCAAAGCAGAGCTGTGGCGGGAACAAAGAGAAAAGCAGCAGGGTGAGCCTGGGAATCCTGAGGAAGCTCAGGATTATAGAGTATGAATCTCTCTCTCTCTCTCTCTCTCTCTCTCTCTCTCTCTCTCTCTCTCTCTCTCTCCCTCTCTCTCCCTCCCTCCCTCCCTCCCTCCCTCCCTCCCTCTCTCTCTCTCTCTCTCTCTCTCTCTCTCTCTCTCCTCTCAGCAGTCTCAAACTTTTGATCCTCCTACTTCAGCCTCTGCAAGTCCAGGGATTACAGGTGCGCTGTGACTAATCCGAAATCATGTTATTAAGATAGTTGTAAAATGGTGGTTTCTTGGTAGTGGTGGTTGTTTCTTTGTTGTTTTTTGTTTTGGGATAGTGTCTCACTATGTAGCCTGGACTGTTCTGGAACTTACTCTGTAGACCAGGCTGGCCTCAAACTCACAGAGACCCGCCTGCCTCTGCCTCCTGAGTGCTGGGATTACAGGCCTGTGTCATTGTACCTGTCCCCATCCTTTCCTTAGCATTGCCATATTTTCTGGTACCAGATGATTTTCTAGGTCATCATATACTGATAAATAATCTGCTTGGCTCTTGTTAGTCTGGCAGGTTGACATATACATGGCTGTTAGTATTTGAGGATGGATTAATTCATTTTTTAATTTGCTATCAGCTCTAGCTCCAAAAATTCTGATTCCAGTGCTGCAAGCTATTCTTAAAGATGCCTCTCCTTTTGTGTTTTCTAGGTCACCATGGAGCTGGTTTTAGGCAACAAGGATTTCACTGGTATCAGCGCTAAGTTAAGTTGCAGCACCCAGTGTGCTCCACTTTCTGCTGCTACAAGTCCAGATCTGATACTACCAGAAACAAGCCGGGACACCAGCTGTACCAGAAATCCACAAATCTCAAATCAAACTCATGAAACTGCAAAGAACACACAGAATTTAGTGTTCCCCCACTCAAAGTCAGCAAACCCTATAGCCTCAGGTTCTTCCGGCTTCATGGCTGAACCACCACACAATTTAGTTCATCAAGCAAATGGGTCAAGCAAAGAACAGGCTCTACTACTACATGTACTGTTGATGGTGCCGGATGGGAAAGATTTTGTTGCTGGCGACTCAGAAAAACAACCACCATGCAATGTTTATTTCAATTGCAAGCTCTTCAGCACAGAAGAAGTCACCAGATCTGTCATCTCATGGGGCACAACACAGCCTGTCTTTAATTTTTCTCAGGTAACTTTGTATGTCTCCTGCCCATTAGTGGTTTATGGGGGCAGGAGACAAATGTGTCCTAACTCAGGATTCTGTCTTATGTGTCGAGTCTTCACACTAGAAGAGGTTTTCCTGGCTCTCTAGTGTGCTATATTGCTGGGAGGAGGTGAAGACACTGCCCGAAGTTTTGCTTTCTGCATCTTTTCTTTATTTACCTAGGTTCTAGATTCTGTTTCTGCTTCTTTTAAAACTTGCCCACCTTTCTCTTATCTCTAAACTCTATTTTTTATTATATATGTTCACATTTATTCTCTATTTTAATATCCATCTCTTGATTTTATTTTTCTATAGAATTTAGTGCTGATGGTTTTGTTTTTGTTTTGTTTTGCTTTATGACACTGACTGAACGTAAAGCTTCGTGTGTATTAGGCAAGCACTATGCCACTGACCTGCATCCCCAGCAAGCTACTCTGCTTTTCTTCCTGACTCAGCAGCTGATCAATTTCAGTCTTCAGGCCAGAAGAAAGCCTAGCTCATTTTCCTTAGGAAGGGTTGGGTATGCTTGGCAGATACCCCTCCATTAGGAGAAGGTGGAGGCCCCAGCACGTTCTCCCTCCTCTCTCCCTTTAACTGTTAGGCCCCCACTTGCTGCATTCTTCTAATCTCCCTCTTCTCCTATGAACACGTGTATTCCCACTTTATTCTGTGAAGGTAACTTTCAGATCTGTCCTTTTATGGAAATCAGACATTTCCCTTAAGGGTCAGTTTTCTGATTGTCGGCTGGACAGCAGCACCTAGATGTCTCTAAAGCACTTTACGGTGGGATTGCCCAACACGTACCAGGTGTCCATTAAGGATGTGCAAATGAAAGAATTCAAAGATGTCCTATCCCTTGGGGTCCTTCAAATTGGTGGCCTCTTGCCACAGTTATTAATTTAGACTACTCTTCGCTGTAGATACCCGGTTCAACTACCAGCTAGTTTATTCTAGAACAATTTTACATGAAAAATACACATGAAGAGCTGGCTTTGCTATTTGCTATAACACATGCTAAGCAGGTTTATTTTATTATTTGCTGTCCAGGCACTGTCTTGGCAACCCTTTGGTAAATGGTTCACTCTTTTCCAGGTAATAGGTAGTAGCCATCCTTGTTATAAACAGCTCTTTCTCCAGGTGGAGAAAGGGCTCTTGTTAAGAATATTCAGTGCGGGCTAGAGAGTTGGCTCAGTGGTTAAGAGCACCGTCTGCTCTTCCAAAGGACCCGGGTTCAGTTCCCAGCACCCACATGGCAGCTCACAACTGTCTGTAACTCCAAGATCTGACACCCTCACACCAATGCACATAAATTTTAAAAATTAAATTAAAAAAATTTTAATTAAAAAAAAGAATATTCAGTGCTCTTGCAGGAGACATGAGTTTAGTTCCTAACGCCCACAGCAGGCAGCTCACAATGGCCTGTGACCCCCAAAGCCTCTGCCCTCTTTGGGTACCTGCACAGACAATATACACATCCATTTAGTTGAAAGCAATAAAAATATTTTTTTAAAGTGCACACATCTTGCAGCAGGATTTAAAAGTGGGTCGTTTTGCCTTAGAAAAGGTTGGGTGAGTTTGGTAGGCACCCTATTTGACATGCCTGCAACTTTTTCTGTGTCCTATATGAACCCTGTCATCAGGAAGAACCCATCCTAGCTTGTATCTGTCTTTGTGTGTTAGTTTCTTATGGTAGACAGACTGGGTTTTATTTTAATGTCTCCAGCATAGTACTGTGCATGCACATAGTAGACTTTCAGTAAACACTTGTTGGGTAAAGGTATAAATTAATTGTGTCAGCTGTGGACAGTTTTTTTCCTTATTGTTCTCCCCAGGTGATTCCTGTCTCTCTGTCTCCCAAATACCTGGAAAGACTTAAGAACAACGTGATGATAATTGAAACTTGGAACAAGGCGCGGAGCCCAGGACAGGACAAGCTGCTCGGGCTGGTGAAACTCCCTCTGCATCAGTTTTACATGTCATTCAAGTAAATAGGACCTTTTGGAGTATTCTTTATTTTGCGTCTTTAACTTTATATCGACTGAAGTTTAATTCTTTGAGTATGCAAGTATGAATAGAATCCCTCCACGGGCCTTGTCAGTTTCAGCCACATCCTGCTCTTCCCCTGTTGTAGCCATACAGAACCTGACTCTCAAGTGTTTGTTAAGAGCCTTAGGACTGGCCAGGTGTGGTGGTGCATGCTTTTAGTCCCAGCACTCAGGAGGCAGAGGCAGGAGGATCCCTGTGAGTTCAAGGCCAGCCTGGTCTACAAAGTGAGTCCAGGACAGCCAAGGCTACACAGAGAGATCCTGTCACAGGAAAAGAAAGAAAGAAAAAAGAAAAAGAGCCTTAGAACTTTAAGGCATTTAATTTCATTGCAGCCTCTGACGTGGGTGTAGAAGAGTGAGACTCGAAGGCGTTGCACTACTTGTTGCTTAAGTAGTAAGAGTGGAACCAGAGTGGGAACCAGATAACTCTCTCAGGCCACTCTCCTCAAGAGCTCATCTGACAAAGGTAGTCTTCCAAGCTACTGGTTGACTTCCCCATCATGAAATGGCATGTAGTTGATAGCAGCTCTTCTTAAGACTTCTGTAACAGGTTGAAGTTTGTAACTATATTCACATCTCTTTAATAACTGCTAAAACACTGATTAACTTGGTTATTCTTATTCCTACAAATTTTTTGTTAAGTTATTTTTATAAAATTGTGTTTGTTTTTCAGTTTCTCTCTTAACCCGGCCATCACCCAAATATTTGAGACTCTATTATATTATTTGCTTATCAAGATTTAAAGCACAATACTGAGCAGCTGGTGCTCTAGTCTTAACCTTCAAGCTATCTGACTTCCTCCCAGGGTCCATCCCAGACATACTTGCACTTTATGGCTTTCCCTGCCCAGCTGCTCTCTTCTGACGACCTCTGCCCAGGGCCGAATCCCCTGCTTCCTCCTCTGACTCCTCCTCAGTAATCATGAGATCTAGTGAGAAAATGCATGGGTTTGCCTTCCAGGAATATGATGGTAACGTTAAACATAACCAGGCTGAGGAGTACTGCTGCTTGACATGGATGTCAGTATCTGTGAGCCTTTCTGCTCACCACCACCACCACACCGCACACACAGACACCATCCACCGTCTGACTTGTTACCCTTCCTCCACTTCCCGCCTTAGCCCATTAGGCCCCATTCTTTGTTGATCAAGTATAAAGCAGTAGTAGCTACCAGTTACTGAACATTTACTGTCCACCAAGTACTGTGGTTTACCATTTACACAGGCTGTCTCAGTTCAGTGCTAACACCCCTGTTGTGAGGGCAGTTTAGCAAGGGAAGTATTGTTCCATTGCAGGCACTGGACTTGGTGCCACCATGGTACAGAGATCAACTGGACTCATCACCAGCCCTGTAATTATTGCGGATTGAATTACCTGCCTTGTAATTTTAATTTGGTTACTGACAGAATCATAATTTTTTTAAACCATTAATTTGTTTTTCTGGTTATTAATCCATGTCTAACAAACTGAGAAAATGAGTCACTTGAGCAACTCTGACCTGACTGATGATTGTTATTTGCTCATTCACAATGTCTTACTCCCTAGAGATCCCAAGATTTCTCACCTGCTGCTTGATGCCAGGTACCCAGTTGTTGCTGTCGACAGCTATATGCCTGTGATTGATGTGTTCTCAGGCCACCAGAATGGGAGTCTTCGAGTCTTTTTAGCCATGGGCTCTTCAGATCAGATAACAGCGCTGCAAAGATTAAAGAATGAAGAAGGAATACTCCCTCCCTTCAGCCCTAGGCCAGCCCATTACCTGGACCAGCCACCTGTAGCGTCTGTTGCTGTGGTAATGATCCAACATTATGGTTCACAGAAAACTATCTCATTTTTTTCTTATACATTTTAGTGAAACCATTACCTAGTGAAAGGCTCCAGTAAACTGTATAACTTGCACTCCAGTACTTGCTTTGTTTTATGTGGGGGAAGGTATGTATGTGCATGTGCACATTATCTTATAAGTGCCTGTGTGTCCACATCCATACAATGGCCAGTTCTTAAACTCACGTGTCACTCTTTAGGAGCCCTCCACCTTTTATGCGTATGTGTCTGTGTGGGTTGTATATCTGTATTTGAGTATGTGTACCTGTGTGTGCACGGAGAGGCCAGAGGTCAGCACTGGGTATTTTTTGTCTATTGTTTTCTAATTTTCTAATAATTTTTTTCATTTAATATATATGAGTGTTTTGCTTACATGTACATCTGTGCACCATGTGTGTAGCTGATGCCAGAAAAGGTCTGAAGTCATCAGACCCCTTCAACTGGAGTTCCAGACATTGTGAGCTGTTGTGTGAGTGTTAGGGATCAAACCCTGGGCTCTGGAAGAACATCCAGTGCTCTTAACTACTGAGCCATCATTCATCATTCTAGCCCTTTCTACCTTGTTTTATTGTTGTTGTTGTTGTTTGTTTGTTTTAAAGACAGACTTTCTCAGTGGGACCTAGGACTCAACAGGCGGGCTAGGGTGACTAGCCAGTGAACCCAGGGTCCACCTGTCTCTGCCTCTTGAGCACTTGGATTACATCCACAGGCCACCACAGTGAGCAGCTCCCCAGCCCTACACGTGCTTGTTTAAATCAGTCATTGGTATTCTTCTCTCATACACTGAATGGTCTTCATAAACAAAGCCTAGGATTAGGGATATAATCCACACTAAAGACCTAATGTGCTGACTAACTCAGGAGAGCGCATGCCCAGCACTCGTGAAAACCTGTGTTCTATCACCAGGACTACGCAAAGCCAAATGTGGCAGCACAGCCGCCGTCCCAGCACTTGGAAGGGAGAGACAGGAGATGCAAACACTCAAAACTATACTTGGCTATGTAGTAAATTCAAGGGCAGCCTGGGCTACATGAGTGTTTGTCTCAACACACACACACACACACACACACACACACACACACACACACTCAACACCCTGCACACATTGTGTCCATACATATACTTAGATACACACACACATAAAATATAAACAAATCTTTAATAATTTACCTAGTATGTAAAAGACCACAAAAAAGAAAAAAGAAGAAAATCTGCTTAGACAACCAAGCATTAATCCTCCAATTAAATTGTCTTATGAGAGACAGAGATAGAGAACACCCAAATAAGGCTCTAAAATCTTACCATTTGTTGACGAAGTCCCTGTGGTAAAGTAACAGTGAAGTCCCTTGCTTTTCCCTACTTACCAAAAAGTAGTTAGTTTTATACATTGCTGTACAATTGAAAAGGTATATTGGCCCACATTTCCATGTTTAGTTTCAAACAGATGCATACAGTGGGTTTCTTTTTCATTTTTTATAGAAGATACAGCAAAATCAATGTAATTATATTAATTGCCTGCTGTTGTAAATTTGAGGTTCTGCTAATTGAAAATTACATAAAAAGCTGGGCATGGTGGCGCACCCCTTTAATCCCAGCACTTGGGAGGCAGAGACAGTCGATCACTGTGAGTTCGAAGCCAGCTTGGTCTACAAAGCGAGTCCAGGACAGTCAAGGCTACATGGAGAGACCCTGTCTCGAAAAACCAAAAAAAAGAAAAGAGTACATAAAAAGTACAGATCAAGAAGCATCTGTAATATTATCAAGTCTTTCTAGGTGGTGTATGGCCCTCAGCTTGCAATATAGACACAGAAATCTATCAAACTCATGCTGAGAGTTAGAACGTGATTCTTAGACTGCATCCAGAGAGGAACTCCTTGGGAGATTTGCCCATGTGGCTGGATATCTACACACATAACTATTCCCTTCTACACTGTCTTTCATCCAGTTCACCATCTGCAGGACTAAAGTGTTAAGTTGCACTAATGCCATATGGCCAAATTAGGGAGCTGTCCATCATGGCTCATAAGAGGGCTCCACTCTGCCGGTTTTTTGTTTTTTTTTTCTTACAAGGATCAAATTGCAATATTTTTATTGCCCCAAGGGAACTTTTGAACCAGTATTACTTACATATATTTTTGGGTTTCAAAACAAATAATGCTTCTCTAGATTTATTGGATGTGTAGTTAGGATGTTATTTAAAACCTACAATCGCGCTCTTCCTGAACCCTGAATTCTTCCTTTAACATTTATGTTAACTGGCTACTAGAGTCTGCTGAGGCTCTGTAAGTTAGCACTGTGAGCAATGGGCGGCAGGGCAGGCAGCTTGTGACCCTAGGCTGCAGTTACCAGTCCTTCATGCTAACCAGCTAATACAAGGGAAGTGCGGATTCAGTCCCTGGCTCCTGGTAAACAATAAGCACACAAGTACTGGCCAGGAAGTAATAGCCTTTGCAGCCATGTGTCCACTGCCTCCCAAGGCTCAGCCTCACCCCCAGCTTATTTAGAAGTAATCGTTCATACCTGTTTGCATCAAATATGTATTTATTTTCTTACTAAGGAAGTAATGTTCTGTTCTATGTTTTATGAACACATCTCTGTTCTTATGGACAACAGGTGTTGAATCTTATCACCTCTTCAGCATTTGTTGAGGCTGAGGTCATCTTTGTTCCGTTCATGCACTGAATCACACTTACAGACTTCCCAACATTGACTCAGTCGTATGGCCAAGGGAAAAATCCTGCTTAGTCTAGTCACACAGAGCAGTTGTAAGAGTTAGACATAGATTTCTGTTAGGTTTCTTCATAGACAAGCACAAGGGTATTCTAAAGAGGTTCATCTTTAAAGCTCACCAGGATCTGTTTCATTTCATAGCCAGAACAGCAGGGGAAGCGACTGATGGAGCACCACTTTGAGTTCCACGTGGTGATGGTGAAAGGACTCGTGCCCCTTCAGGCAACAGTGTGGGGAGAAGCAGACTGTTACGTGCAGTACTACTTTCCGTTCCAAGACTCCCAACCCAGTGTGCTGCGAGGACCTGACTTCCTTGAAAATGGTAGGCTGGGAGACCGCAGCTTCCTGCTCTGCTTGGTTCTTTTATTGGACATACTTAGGAATGTTGTTTTTCCTGAGTGGATTTTGTCTGGTTAGTTGTTCCCACTACTACCTAGATAGTGACATAAGAGATGCCTAAATTTTCATTTTGTTTTTTAACTAACTACTTTGTTGACGCTGGCATGCTGTTCATAGTGTGTCTTCGTGTGCGTTACTAACATGGAGTAGTACACTCATACACTCGCCTTTTCTTGGTGAGCTTTGCCGTCTGTGTTGAGTTAGAGACCGTGCCAGGATCTCCCTAGTCTCTGCTTTAGGAGGTTTGGACGAGGTGTCTCAAGTAAAGTGCCTTCCAGGTGTCTTCTGGCCGTTGCTTCAGCATGTCCTTTGTAGAAAAAGGAACAAAACATGGATTCATATAATTTTTTTATTTTTGAAATGATTCAGGTTTAAAGAACACTTATAATAAATAGTACAAAGAATTTCTATGTACCCTTTCCCTAAATTGTACCAGTTACTTACATATTAGTCTTCCTTTGCATGTTTACTCTGTGTGTTACTGATCTTCTGTGGTGGTCATGCTTCACAGAGTCACCATGAATACCTTTGGGTGTTGAAGATGCTGAGGAACAAACGTCCACATAACTGCCTCGTGTACAACATAATCTTAAACCATACAAACTGCTTTTCTAGGTAGATTCTGTTTTTCTCCAAAAGAGAAAACAAATGTCAGGAACACCTCATTAACAAGTGCCAAGTTTAGGATTCCAACTCTGGTCAAGCACACTGGTGCACTCCTGTAATCCCAACCCTTGGAGGCTGAGTCAGGAGAGCTGAGAGCTCACGGCCAGCCTAGGATACCTTATGAGACCCCATCTCAAGAAAAAAGACTAGACCAGAGCCAGTGTTTCCTTCCCGGCACTGCCCGGCCCTTTCTGTCTCTGTCTTCTCTGATCATCTGTCTCTAAGAACTAACTCAGGAAGGCAGGCATTGCCTTGTTTGAGCTCATCCGATAGGAAGGAGTGGTCCTCACTCTGCGTGTCTGGCTACCAGGTGCTTCCAATGCTATTTTAGAGTTCAGAGATGTATATACAGAATAAATTACAAACTCCTTTTTTTTTTTCTGGTTTTTTGAGACAGGGCTTCTCTGTGTAGCCTTGGCTGTCCTGGACTTACTTTGTAGCCTCAAACTCACAGCAATCCACCTGCCTCTGCCTCCTGAATGCTAGGATTAAAGGCATGCACCACCACGCCTGACAAATTACAAACTTTTTTTTTTTTTGGTTTTTTTGGTTTTTTTTTTTTTTGAGACAAGGTTTCTCTGTGTAGCCTTGGCTGTCCTAGACTCCCTTTGTAGACCACGCTGGCCTCGAACTCACAGCAATCCACCTGCCTCTGCCTCCCAAGTGCTGGGATTATTAGTGGGTTTTTTTTTTTAACAAACTCTTAAAAACAGTTTTTAACAAATCAGGGCTAGGGATGTAGCCCAGTTTGTAGAGTGCTTGCCCAGCACACACAGAGCCCTGGGCTTGCTCCTCAGCAGCATACAAGTCAGACATGGCGATGCTCACATGGAATCCCAGGTGGGAGCCGAGAGACTGGAAGACCAAGGTCGTCTTTGGCTACATAGCAAGTCTGAGGGTAGCCTAGGCTCCATGAGACCCTATCTCCAAAAAAAAAAAAAAAAGTTTCCTTGAAAACTGAGACATATTCATGAATAGTCTGGACTACTTGGTGTGAGACTGTCTCAGAATAGTCTGGTGTGACAGCGCAGCAGTTGAACACAGACCTGGCATATATAAGACCCTGGATTTAACCCCTAGTACCATAAAACAAGCAAACCTGGGCTAAGAGCTGACGCTGAATAGAAACATACCCAGAGATATACAAATAACTAATAAGCAAGCACTTAGCAAAGCACTGTGCTAGTCTGCTTTGGTGATAGAACAAAATGTCTGAGCTGAAACCTTCAGAAAATAAAAGAGGGTTAATTTAGCTCGGTTTAGAAGTGGCATGTCCCCTGCTTTGACCTCCTTGGCTGTGTCATAATGACAGATAAGCCAAATCAGAAGGCTCGGTACCAGAACGGCCAAGCCCATGGGGTGGCATCACTTTGTACCAACTTATTCTTGGAAGAACTAATTTAGTCCAAACGATTAGCGTGAACGCTTCTGAGAAAGCACCCCCAGTGGCCTAGCGCTTCCTTCCAGAGCCTACCTCCTAAAAGTTCCACCCCTCACAGCATAGCCACACTAGGGCCTGAGAGTCCCCAGCACTTGAGGCTTTGGGGAACAAATTATAGCCAAACACTGAGTGTCATCAGACTTAAAGAATGCAAATCAAAACCTTCATGAAAACTACCCACAGAGACAGGTATAGTTGTTTAAGGGACTAATAAGTGTTTGAAAGGACATGGAAAATTTGAACCCTAATATACTATCCACCAATAAAGAGATCTGGTCAGTGGACTGTAGTCGCAAAGAAATGTTAGTTGGAAGTGGCGGGTTGTGGCAGATCTGGAACTGGCTGTCTGTAATACTTTCAAAGTGTCCATATCCTCATCTGTGCTGTCACAGATAGAGCGTGAGGATGGAGGTGAATGCTATATGTGTAAGTCCCTGTGCTGCACATAATAATACATCCACGGATGTGTTCGATATTCTCAACTGCTTTTCTTTCTCAAAGGAATTACTCTGAAGCCCTTCAGAACTTCAACCACACTGTGTGTCCCAGATCCCATCTTTAACAGCGAGCACCATCACTCTCTCCTGCTGCCAACGGACGTTCCAGTGCAAAGGCTCCTGCTCAGTGCCTTCTCCTCCCAGGGGCTGGTGCCTGGGGGTGGGGTCCAGTTTGAAATCTGGTGCAGGTACAGTATGGACAAGCCAGTCCCCCTGCTTAGGAAGGAAGTGCACAGTCTTAAGGCCGCCTGTCCTTGGCCAGGTTGAAGCCTTGTAAGAGGCCTAGCAGGACCCCTCTCCTGCTTTACATCCTTTCATATGGCTGTGTCTGGAAGTTACAGTGTGCTAGGCGTCTCTGAGCAGTCACGCTATGCTTCTGCCCCCTGTGTAGGAGTAAGACCCTACTAGTCTCACCTCCTCCGCTCCTTTAAGCAAAGTAGTTGCCATTTCTGCTGTTCTTTTACCACTTTGTTTACTTCAGGCCTTTTTTATATGAGGCTTAACTACTTCCACAGCCTCCCAGCTGTTCTCCCCACTTCTCAACTGGCTTCCTCCCACCGCCTTCACAAGGCAAGGGTCCACTTAATGTCACAGTCACTGGTAGGCTTCCAGAAAGGATGCTAGTCTGGTTGTAGATGTTCAGCCCTACCTCAGCATCTACACCTCCAGGAAACCTACTGAGGTGATGAAAAGAATACAAATAAATGTAAAGGAAAGAGAAATAGGATCACAAACAGTACTGTCACACAACAAAATACTCCACCGTCAGGCGGGAACCAAACACAAAATAGATTTTTACAACCACCCAGCTCTGATGTGCAGCTTTATGACCTAAGAAGGGGTTAGTGGGACATGGAGAGGAAACAGATTCTCGTCTACTGCAAATTAGAACATCATAGGCGTAGAAACAAAGATGAGCCGTGGGGTGAGGGAGAGGCTGCCCTGCCGAGAGCCACTCCTGCTGCTGTAGGATGGACATTTTGAGGAGGGCCCACGTGCAGGTCCTCATGCACAAAGCCTGTAGGAAGCAGAACTCTGTCACCGTGAACTGAGGGTGTGGATTTATGAGTTGCTCCTGTGTGATGGGCAGTGTGTCCAGCCAGCCCAGCCCCCACCGTACACCACCAGTCTACAGCAGCTGCCTCCAAAGAGAGCTACTGAGAACTGAGCTGTTCATCCACTGATTACTCCAGCTGCCGTCTTGTGCTTTTGTGGTTTTCAGGTACTATTATCCTAATGTAAGGGACCAGATGGTTGCCAAAGGAACCTTGCCATTATCAAGGATCTGTGCCATGGTAACCATGCAGCACCGTGAAGATGTGGGAATCCAGAACTTTAGCCTCCCGTTAACCCCCAGACTTGAGAACAGCAAAGAACTGAAGAACCAGTCATCAGGTAACTGAAGACTTAGTGTGTCTTTCCTTTTCAAAGTCAGTGCATATAAATATCCTGCTTCTTTCTGAGTTAATGAATCTTCACTTTTGGGGGTATTTACCTTTTTGAATTCTGATGAGAACTGTGAAAGATGACTTAAAAAGATGAGTGTAGAATATATATTGCAATTTTGCACATAGACTTAGAAAACTCACAGTTCCACGGTCTCTGTATAAATGCTACTTGTCTCATTTTTACCTTGAACTCTTAAGCATTAAAAAAGCTTGTATAGCATTAATGCTCAGTACTTTATAGGCATACTAGAAAACTATCCTAAGCCAATATGAGCAGAAGTAGGACTAATGGGATGTAATTAGCTTAGATTGGAAATTGCCTGTAAGGGAGAAGGTTAAAAACTTTTTGTTGATGTATGTGTGTATACACATGTGAGGAAGGCATACCTGCCGGAGAATATAAGTGAGAGTAAGAGTTTAGTTAGTTTAGTTCGCCTGTCTACATGTGTGTGCACCGTATGTGTGTAGTACCCTCAGGGGTCAGAAGACGGTGTCGGATCCTTTGAAAGTAGAATGACAGGCAGTTGACAGCCTCCACATGGGCCTAAGAGCTGAATGTGGGGCCTCTGCAAAGGCAACAGGTGCTGAGCCACCTATCCCGTCCCAACCTGGCTAAATTAAGGCTAGCAATATGGCTTAGCATCTTCTGCTAAGTCTGATAATCAGTCCCCAGGCCCTACTTGTTAGAAGGAGAAAACCAACTCCCACAAGTTGTCAGATAGATAGATAGATAGATAGATAGATAGATAGATAGATAGATAGAACTTGAAAGAACATACAATACAAGAATTTGGCACTTCAAGTGGCACTACAAGCTCTACAAGTGGCATAAAAGCAGTTCATCCTGCAAGATTATCAAAATGAGCTTCCTAAGTCAAGTTACTGTGATACTTATGAAAGATACCTGCCAAAACCAAAGGTTTTATCTTGCCTTAATTAACATGGAGCTGTTCCTTCTGAGCCCCCTGACTCAGCTTGTTGAGTTCTTCCTTAATGCTCTCGCTGAGTGAGGCTGTAGGATGGAGGACCTTTAGAAAAGAGGGCACGAGGTTACAGGAAGCACAGTATACAACGTGACTCCAACCATGGACAGATCTCTTCTGTCACTCGCTGTGGTTGCAGTCATCCTCCTGCCTCCCTGCCTAGGAGCTGATGGTTCAGAGCAACAGCGATCCCTACAGCTAACCTGGTAGTCTTTTTCTTCCTATTCTCATTGGTCAGGTTTACTGGATGTGGGTCTAAGGTACCTGCGTAGTCCAAGAACAACAGAGGGAGTTCTCGCTGCCCGAGCTGTCTCCATTTCAGTCCAGATTATCAGAGCCTGTGGTCTGCAGGCAGCAGCAAAGTAAGTCCATCTTAGAAAAGTGCTTTTTTTGGTTTTGTTTTTTGGGGGGAGGGAGTGTTGTTTTGTTTTTTGTTTGTTTGTTTGAGACAGGGTTTCTCTGTGTAGCCTTGGCTGTCCTGGACTCACTTTGTAGAGCAGGCTGGCCTCAAGCTCACAAGGATCTGCCTGCCTCTGCCTCCTGAGTGCTGGGATTAAAGACATGCGCCACCATGCTCAGCTACAAAAGTGCTTTTTAAACCTTCCTGTACTGCAGTCTGTACTGTGTGATGCTCCCACATGGGTGACCTATGAAAATTCTCCATTTCACTAGCCATGACTTTCTGTTAAAGCATTTCAGAATTTCAGGAAACCACTTGCAGACTCTTGGTACTGTTATTGCGAATTCAGTTTCTTCATTCTGCAGCACTGTGTGTTCTCTGCGCCTTAGCCCTCTGCTGCCATGGTTGTGTTCTGCATACCCAAACCATGCTTGCACCTGCTGCACATCCTTTATAAACCCGGATCACATTTGCCCATCTGTCTTTATCACCTCCTGTGGTTCCTTCTTGTGCCTCTTCATCTGTTCTCAACCTAATGACTAATAGCCTATTACAGCCAACTCCAACCCTGTGCGACTGGGTCACTGCCCATGTGAGGTCTGATGCGGAAGCAACTGATAAAGGCTCAGTCTACTGAGCCACTCCTTGCTAAACTCTCCAAGCCGACTCTCAGGAAGTACCCAGCAACATCCTAGTGTTTGTTGAAACACTTTGAGGGACAACAGGATGTCTCGGTGGGCTAAGCCTTTGTTACCAAGCCTGATGATCTGAGTTCAGTCCCTGGTGCACCATATGGAAGGAGAACACCAGTTCCTACAGTTGACCTCTGACCTCCATGTGTGTACACACAAAATAAATAATGAAAATGTACTAAAAATTATAAGTTCTTTCAGGCAAATTTTAAAATTTTATTTGATCTCCTCTTTCTCTCTCTCTCTCTCTCTCTCTCTCTCTCTCTCTGTGTGTGTGTGTGTGTGTGTGCGTGCGTGCATGCGCATGTGCACATGCACCATGTACCTGTAAGTACCCTTAGAGTATAGAAGAAGGTATCTGAACTACTTATAGGCAGATGTGGGCCACTCACTGTGGGTGCTATGAACAGAACTAGGGTCTTTTCTGTAAGAGCAGCAAGTATTTGCTGAGCTTTCTCTGACCCAAGTGCCCAGGCTGATAAAATTGGAAATATTCATCTGCCAATAACGAATGACATTAAGGGCACTAAGGACACTAAGATCACAGCAATCAATTTAATTGAACAGATTGGGTTTACTGCTCATTGCAATGACAGAAAGTAACACCAGGGGGAATCAGAGAGTATCTTAGTAAAAAAGGTGCCACAGAGGTCTTGCAGCATCCTGCTGGGATTCACTCTTAGTAAGTTTTATCCAGAAGGAGGGAAGGCAAGACTAGAGGCAAAGTTGAACTTGTTAAGCTACAAGGTCACCCAGTCTAAGCAGGAGTGTTAGGTTTACAGAGTGATCTCACTTTGATATGTTCTAAAAGAAGATTGTAAAGAAGTCTAATTTTTGTCTCTCTTTATCGTGGTGACAGGGTAACCTGTGTCTAGCCCCTCTGAGCAGTCTTTAGTCAGGTTACTCCCTACACTAAGACTTTTGAGTTTCCCATTGTCAGTAGCAGTGGTTCTCAGTTTTAACAGAGCATTTTAATTTAAAAGTTAGCGTATTTTCAAGTTGGGGTGTGCTTCTTATGTATAAATTATCTTCATGTGCCTCTATATGAATATACTAAATACACTATGAAATGTCTTACAGAATAGGGAAACTTCAGTACACACGTTAACAAGTTTTATGTTTTCTTCTACTGTCCTAGTTGTATACCCATGAGCCTCCCCAGTGTCTCCTCCTCATTAGGATCTGTCCGTGTGAATATGCTGTCATATCTAGCTTACTAAGAAACCACATTGTGTCACTGTCACAAGCCTAGATAAGTGTTGGTAAGCACGCTTGGGACCTTGTGAAAGCACCTGGGCAAGCACGCTGATTTCTCATAGCATTGTGGTAGCCTTTCCTTTCCTCTCTCATTCTCTACAGGGCTTTGGCTGAGCAGGAACCCGCTGTGCAGTTTAGTGCCACCGTTGGAGTTAATGCTTCTGTCACCACTCATCTCTCATTCCTGCCCAAGGGGGAACAGCGCCGAACCCGCCCTGTGGCCTGTTCCTTCTGCCCTGAGTTCTCCTATCACATTGAGTTCCCATGTAACCTGGTGACTCAGCACTGTAGTGGAGAAACCTGTTTTCTGGCGGAGCTATTGGAGTTTGCAGAAATTATTTTTGCTATCTATCATGAAAATACCAAGTCAGGTAAGCATCGAATGGCTCATCACCTTCAGAGTCAAATGAGAATCTGGTTTGAATGCCAAACTCCTTCCAGGAGATACCTTGAAAATTTGATACCTGGAGTCATCATCTTTACAACTTGTAAAAGGCATAGCAAAAATAAGCACACGAAATGTGTGTGAAAGACTGTAAAAGAAAACAGCATGTGTTCAGATGTTAGTGGGTGGGTCTAAGTGAAGAATGGATGCGTGCTCATTGTGAGCTTTGTGCGCCTTCAAAGGAAAGTTGGATGAAAAGATCTGAAGGATGTTCAGATTCTGACTAGGATGTAGGCGGCCTAATCCCTAACGCATCAGTTCAGCCCTGAGTTGTGTGTGAAAAGGAAGTGTTGTAGGAGCAAGCTGTAGCCAGGCTTCAGTAGCCCTCCAATAAGTGCTGGGTTTTGCTTCATTTCACAGTCAGTGATATAACCAGCATCCAGTCGTGCCGAGATTATCTGCTTGGAGTAGTAAAGATTCCGACAAAAGAGCTGCTGGTCAAGAGATCTGGTAAGGATCCTGAGTAATCATGTGCTCATCCTGCCCTTGCTGCGGGAATCCTGTCTCCCTCCCATGCAAAATACAGAAGGAAGCCTGCCCCGAGACACGCTCACCTGAGACCCTCAGTTCTCTCTGGCATTGGAAGGCCTGTCCCAGGCACTGAGGGTCATACTCACCCTACCCCAGGAAGACATGATGTGATGAGAAAACAGTGGCGAGACCTCTGTGTATATAGCATGTTGTAGCATGTTTCCTCCAGTTTCCTGTGATCCCCACAGTAAGCCTCCAGCAGGAGATGGAGGCTCTATTTACATCTGACACATGAGAAGAAGAGCTCAAAGAAACTGGTTTACCAAAACCTCACCACTGTCGAGTAGCGGGGTTTGAAGTATAGTCTGGTTTCCCTTTATTTTCACTCTCCTGCCCCCACTACAGATGGAGTAAAGATAACCACATAAAGGCCCGAACAGACAGACACAGCCTGGAACCAGACCCCAGACACGTGACTTGCTGTTCATTCCCTTTCTGTGTACTCGCAACTCCGTGGTGACGTTTCATATTTCTATATCATGTCTCTTCAAAGCACTTCCTCGGCCATTGTTCATCCAGCAATTAAAGCTAGTAAATAAGATCAGGGTGAATTTTCCCATGTGTGCCATATAGAAATGGGAACTACGACTTATATAATCACTTATCCAGAATAAACCACTAGAGTCTAAACCAAGGAAAGAACTCAGACCTTCCACCTCCTCGCCTTATCCTTCGTCTCAGTGGTCCCACTCAGTGTGGCTGTGTGTCTATTCAGCATTGGGCCAGGGGGATGGGGGCTGAGATGTAAAGAGCATGTGTATTTTCTCTTTGAAGACAGTGGTTGAAAATCTTTCTTTTTTTTCCCATAAGGGATCACAGGATGGTACCCTGTCATTTTACCAGAAGACGAAGGCCGGCCTCAGGACCTGGAGTTTATGCAGAAGATTGTGGGAGGCTTGGAGCTTTCTGTCTCCTTCACTCACCCTGGAGATAGAGAGCGGGTGTTGGAAGCTGCTGAGCTGTTGGGCTGGAGCTTTGAGAATAACAAGAAAGATCTTGTCAAGATGGAAGAAGAGGTGCCAGCCACTGTCACCATCTCCACCCCAAGACTCTGGCTTCCTCTCCACTGTGTGCTGCTCGCTGGCCATAATAGCATTCACAAGAACACGTATTGCTACCTTCGCTACAAGCTGTACAGTCAAGAAGCCTTTTGGACGCCTCTCAGGAAACCTAAGGAGTTTACAAACAAAAACCAGGTCCTGGTTACTTTCAAGGCATCCAAAAAAGCAGAAGTCACTCGGAGCCAGTCACTGCTTTGGTACTTCCAGGAGGAGAAGTTAGAGATCCAGGTGTGGCGAGCTTACGGCAATGATATCGTGGAGAGGCCACACCGAACTGACAGCTGGATTGGCTCAGCCTATGTAGACCTGTCCAGACTTGGGGGGAAATCACCGAGGACCCTAACTGTCAGTGGTAAGTGAAGATCCAGGTTTAACTCTTTGTTTGAGCACCTCCTCTAGACCTGAATTCATCAGATTTGTACATGTATGTAATGTGGTACCAAAATTATCATAAATGCTTAATTAGCATGTATAGCATGAGATTGAGTGAATTTTAGTGACTACCTGTAACACATGTGTAAGAGCCTATGTGATCATTGAGGATGATAGTTTATTTGCTACATTGGAAAGAATACCTATCTGGGCACAGTGGTACATACCTGTAATCCCAGCACTCAGGAGGCAGAGACGGGGTTCTCTGTGAGTTCAAGGCCAGCCTGGTGTACAAAGCAAGTTCAGGACAGCAAGGACTATCCAGAGAAACAGTCTCAAAAAAAAAAAAAAAAGGAAAGAAAGAAAGAAAAGAATACCCACCAAGAATATTCATTTCTCTGGATATTTTTCAGGATATTCATTTTTTCTGGTACTAAACTGATTCAAAGGCAGAAGGGAAAAGTTATGTTTTACAAACAGAATGCAGTACTTTGATTTCACGTTCTCTCAGTGCTCAGTATATGTACTAGGCCCTGGGAATTCAAATATGAGTATGAATTAGCTCCTACCCTAATTGTGTCTATATTCTAATCCAGTAGGAGAATATAGCTGTAAGCATTGGCTGTGAAGCAGAAGAGCTAAAGAGAGAGTTCTCAGTGGTCCAGCGGGCGGGACTGTGAGGGCTCATGGTCCTTCAGGTTTGATTAAAGGACAGACTCTCAACCGAAATGACAGTTTCAAAGGATTTAGGAATAAACAAAGGAAGGGGGGGGGGAAGGTGTTTTGGTTTTGTTGTTGTTTGAGACAGGGTTTCTCTGTGTAGCCCTGGCTGTTTTGGAACTCTCTTTGTAGACCAGGCTGGCCTCAAACTCACAGAGATCCACTGGCCTCTACCTCCAAAGTGCTAGGACTAAAGGTGTGCACCACCAGCTAAGAAAGGTGTTCTAAATAGAGGAAGAACGAGTGTAAAGGCGTGAAGCAGTCGGGTGTAACGTAGCTGCTGTAGGTGACCTGGGCCTCGGGGTGCACAGGTGTACAAAGCACTGCATAGTGCCCGAACAGTGGCCAAGAGAGCTGGGCCCATCAAAGCACAAGTATTTGGTCTTTGTCCCAAGGACTACAACAGGTTATTATAATGGGTTCTGGAATGAGATGTCATAGAGCTTTGCATTCTAGAAAAGGGAGTCTAGTGACTGTAATGTGGCATGGGAGTCAACTAGGGTTTTTTGCTGGTATTGCATCTCATGTATCACATAGCCCAGGGTCCCCTCACTATGTAGCCAAGGATGACTTTGAACTCCAGATCCTCCTGCCTCTACTTGTAGAGTGCTGGGATTACAAGTATGGACCACCACATCTTAGTTATGCGGTGTTGGAGGTCAAACCCAGGGAGTCCTGTCAGCCTGGCAGGCGCTCTGCCAACGAGCTCACACCAGCCCATGACTGGATTCTGTACAAACATGACACTTACTCAGTTTAACACTCCAATGAGGTGAGTTACTTCCCTACTCTCTGCAGTTAAAGAAATGGGGTCATGACCCTGCTTTACTTCTGTTTTGGTGTTTTGTTTTGTTGCTTTTTTGTTACTTTTTTTTTTTTTTTTTTTTTTGATGTGTAGTTTTGTCGGGGGGGGGGGGGTTGATTTTAGTTTTACTTGCTGGCTTGGTATTTTTTAAACAAGTCCTCATGATACAGGCCAGATTGGCATAGAGTTTGCAATATATTTCAAACTGGCCTTGAACTCACAATCTTCCTGCTTCAGGTTTCCACATGCTGGGATTATAGGTATATGGCCCCAATCCTTTTGTTGGGTAGATGACCCAATCTTAAAAAAAAAAATGAGAAATGAGTGAGTTTGGGTGATTGTCCAAGTTCTTGGGTTCTTTTTGGGCCCAGCAGATATAAATCTGTCCCTGTGAAGTAGCTCATCAAATGCTCTATGCCCTGTTTTATCTAGGCCAGTTCAGGTCCCTTTATAGAAACTAGAGGAAAATCACTGAAGTAAGCCAGGCTCACAGGAACTAACTCTTTTTTTTTTTTTTTTTTTTTTTTTTTTTTTTAAGATAAGCTTTTAACTTAACTGCTGAAGAAAACAGATCTGGGATACAGAATATAGGTCAAGGGTCAGAATTCCATCAGAAGTACCCTCTTTTAAGTGTTTCCAAAGAGGCTGTTGAACTTTGCAGATTGTGTCTGTCATATCCCACTAGTTTAAGGCTTGTATCCACTTATACAAAAGCTTTATACATTTGCTGTGTTTGTTAAATGTGTCAGTCCATATCCACTCAGCCAGCCAACCTGTCTCTATGTCTGTAAGGACCCACTGGGTTGCATATGGGCATCCTCCCTCTATAATGACTCTCATTTCCTGCTTTTGAGAGCCATGGTGATCTTTGTATCAAGGGGGAAGAAAGGGCTATAAAGAGACAAAAAAAAAAAAAAGTTCTGTCTTATTGCCAGCCATTACAGGTAACATCTTTTTCCTCAAATAGGACTGAATCTAGCAAAGCAAACCTTGAGGTACAGAAGAACTTATTGATGCCTTCTGTTCTAAGTAAAATCTCATTTTAAGATCTATTGCTGTTAGTTTAGTGATAAAATGTTTATTATTATGCTTATAATTATTATGGTGGTAATATCTAACCCATGACCATAATTAAAAAGACACAGGCGACACCTATTGTATTTTAGAATAAGCTGTATTTTACCTCAGTCTGGGCAGATATTGACCCTCTAAACTCATCCTCTATTCCATCCCATCTGTTCTGACAGTTTCTATCTAGGTTATCTCCCATCCACAGTCCCAGAATACCTCCTAAGGTTGTTCATCTGGGCCATTTTTTCATGTGGAACTTCAGAGTTCTTCTCTAGCCCCGCCTGGCTCTTTTCTATCTCATGGTGGTTTCCCCTTCCTCCTCCTCTGGTCCCTGTCTGCTTCTCTCTTAAGATCCTCTGTCCCCAAAAGCCATGTCTACCTTCCTCTGGCCCTGCCAGGTATCAGCTTTCTTTATTAGTCAAACAGGGAGGCAAGGTTAAATAGCAATATTTGGGGGTATGTGACAGTCTGCAGGAAGAATCTCTTGGGGCAAGCAATTAACCGATACAAAGCACCAGGCCATGCTCCAACAGAGATCCAGCCAGTCAGTGAAACAACAGAGATCCAGCAAGTTAGTGAAGTTCTAATCCACTGAGTATTGGGAGAATGACTGACAGGTTCATTGGCCCATCTGAAATTCTGACCCAGAAAGGACTCAGCTTGCTGTCACCTCCTGCCTTCCTCCCAGTGGATCTTTGGGGGTGTTGCCAGGCCCTACTCAGATGGTAAAAGAGGCTGATATGAGCACTGGATAGCTTCCTAGTAAGGATAAATCTCAGTGGGAGCCTGTCTGCATGCAGAAGAGAAGACAGGCTCCTCTTGTCTTACTCAGTTTCCCTTGGTGTGTGAATTGTCTCCTATAGAAACACTGCCTGACCTGCAAAGCATTTGGTTCTGGCTTCAAATAAAAAATGTCACCATTTGGTGTTGTTGGATGTCATTGGACATAGTAGGGGCAAGGACAAAATTTTTATATATACCACTTCAGATTCATTTTGCAGATAGGTGTGTTGAGCCCTGTGGTCCTGTCACAGGAGAGAGGCCCATAAGCCTCCAAGAGCTAGTCTCTCTCCCCAGGCTTATTTGCCTCCGTTCTCTTGCAGGTGTGTATCCTCTATTTGGAAGAAATGCTTCTGACCTCTCTGGAGCTGCTTTGCGCGTTCATGTGGCTCTGTCCCCTCTCTCCTCACATGCTGAGCCCACTTGCGAGCAGGACTCCATGGACTGCAGCAGCCACAGTGAGTCTGAGCAGCTTCCCAGAAAGAACGACGAGCTGCAGCTCTCTCCACCCCGCGTCCTCCAGAAGTCTCCCGCCTCCACCCAGGTCCACTGCAGCAGCGCGGCTGACGTGCGCCCCACCCAGGATGGCCCTCCCGAGCTGGATGGGAGTTTTGCAGTCAGTATCCTGGTAGAGAGAGCGATGCACTTGAGCTTGAAAGGTATGCAGTGCGCACTTACCCAAAAGCAGGTGCCCGTTCCTCAGCGTGTACTCTCAGTCTCCACAGAGCTTTCAGAGTGTGCTGAGACTTACAAGGAGGGCTAATTATCTTATTTTCCACGCCAAAAGGTTGAAGTAACATGAAAGCCTTTCTGATGTTAAAACCAGGTTTGTCAATTGTATTAATGCTGCAGATCATAAATTCCTGTCCAGAACGCCAGGTGTAACCTCAGTCCTTCTCTTTCCCTTATCCACCTTCCAGTCTCCACATCAAGTAAACGCTTGTATTAAAATTCTCACAACTCTCTTCCTCCTCTTCTTCCTCCTCCTCCCCCTCCTCCCCCTCCTCCACTCCACCTGTGTAGTCCTCAGTATGCACCCAGGACTGGGGCTTCTCAGCACTGGGTCTGCAAGTCCCCAGGAGGTTCATAAGGAAAACTCAGAGTTGGTGATACTAGACAGGAAAAAAAAAATATTAAGAGCAGTGCATACAGTGTTGAGGCCATAGGAATCACAAACCTCTGCGTCATTTAGTATCTCAGTTCTTTGACCTTACAGCACTTACTACCTACTGCTGCGTCTCAGCAACAGAACATAGACTTCCACACCACAGAGTTCTCCTAGGGTCTGATAGCTACCAGTAGAACTGGATGTCTTTATGATCCCATGTGTCTTCCCTTATGCGTTTTGATTTTGGGTTTTTTGGGGGGTTTTTTGTTGTTGTTTTTGTTTTTTTGTTTTGTTTTGTTTTGTTTTTTGAGACAGGGTTTCTCTGTGTATCCCTGGCTGTCCTGGACTCGCTTTGTAGACCAGGCTGGCCTCGAACTCACAGTGATCCGCCTGCCTCTGCCTCCCTAGTGCTAGGATTAAAGGCGTGCGCCACCACGCCGGGCTTCCCTTATGCGTTTTGAAAGAAGCACTATTCAGTGAAGAGGCTTAAGCGCTTCACCAGACTGTGAAGGAGTCCCTGGCAAGCAGCCTCCGCCCCGGCCTGCTTCAGGCCGGCCTTTCCACTAGGATTCCCTCCTCAGGCTGCTCACTCCAGCTCCACTCGCAAGGCTTAGGTCTAGCATCACTGTGCACCAGAGGGCTGCCTGACATAGGCTCCCTCCTGTCTGTTCCCTCAGCACCTTTCTGATTACGACAAAATGGTACCAACATTTTCCCCATGTTCTTCTTCTCTGTAAATAAGCTCTCAAGAGTAAAGGCCTTGTAATTGTTGACCATTCAAATGAGTGCATTTGTTCCCTTAGCAGCAAGATGGACAGTAGGGTTTGCTGTGCGTAAGCACGTGTCTCAGTGCCAGGCATAGAGCGGCGAACAGAGGGAACAGTCTGTATTCAGCCCCCTGTGATCAGGTCTCTGACCAACAGCTTGAGGAAGAGGAAGGACTTCTTTAAAAGTTTAATCATGGCTACGTGGCCATGGAGGGCGGATCAGGTGGCACCAGCTTTTCTTCAGTTCTTGGCAGAAAAGGCAAAGAGAATGGGAAGGAGGAGCCTAGAACAGTCTACAGCCCCAAGGACACACCCTATACCTCACCTCCTCCACCTAGACCCAACCTCTGAAAATAGTGCCGCCCACTGAGGCTGTGGGAGACTCATTCTCAGACCCTGCCAGGTCTGCCCTGGTTGTTCCTTCCCGCCCTCTCCCCCAGTGTCTTTCTCATTCCGCTACCAAGACTGTCTGGCCAAAAAGCTGACCTTGCCTCTCCATCAGTCAAAGTACTTGGTTGGTTTTATGTCACCTGCAACCCTGGTAACAGCACACAGAGTCCTGCCCATCTGCCTCACCAGCCTTGCCAGCTTCACGTCTCACTATGTTCACGTGTTCACTTAGAGCCAACAACTTGTTTTGTACCAGCACCCTGTTAAGTCTCGAGACTGTCAGGCTGTTTCTTCTACTGAAAATGCCTTTTTTTTTTCCTCTCTCATTTGGCAGACTTGCTCCCTCTCCTTAGAAGAGTAGGCTAAAGTGATTCCAACACTCTGATGCCTACCCTGTCACACCTATGAGCAGTACACCTGCCTCTCTGCACCCCTAAGTGTCCGGCACCACCACCACATTCTCACAACACTGACTCTGGTTCCTGTCCTTGGGTCAGGGAGTGTGTTGTTTGTTTCTGTGTCCTAACATCCTGAGCCTCATGATGCAGCGAGGTAAATCTCTCCTGCTCCGCATCATAGTCTCCTCACCGTTCTGGCTGAGTTAACAGCTTGTAAATCACTTGGCCTCTTGTAACAGTCAGCTCATAACAAGTCAGGGTAGACCTGCCTTTAAACGATGCTATTTGTATTCAGATAGCTACTCTTGTACTGGTGTCCGCATGTAGTCCCTTTACCCATGAGCCAGTAGGGGAAGTGCAGGCCTGCAACCTGTCTCTGGCATGGGCCCTCTCCATGATGGCGAGACAGGGCTCCAGAATGGGAGTTGGAGGGCCACGTCTGCCTAGCTGACTTGTAACTGCTTTGTGACTGAGCAAACCCACCTCTCATCTTCTCAACTATCACATGTGATGATCACGCAAGCTTGTCACAGAGATTTTCTTCCATGTCTGTCTTCTAAGAACATGGGGCTGAGGCCGTGTATGTGCTCTCTGTACACTCAAGTACCTTGTCAAGCTTTCATAAGAGTCATTTACATGGTTCATCAACACATTGGATTTGCTCCCACCTCCAACAGCGCTCTCATTGGGCCCGAACTTTCCAAGCCTTGGAATGGAGCGAATGGTTTCTTTGTACAAAGCATCATGCTGACGCTTTACAGACACCCTAAAGCTTGAACATGGAGCAGCTGGGAACTTTCCATGGTCCCCACTGCACTTGTGGTTCTGAAGATATAAGTACATGTGTTACAGAAATCCCTCGGGGGGGGGGGGGCTCTCCTTTAAAAAATAGCTTTGAGACCTTTAGTCATAGCCACACGGGAAGCGGAGGCAGGAGCATTGCTTGATTACAGGAGTTCAGAGTCGGCATGATCAACATAGTAAGACCCTGTGTGAGAAGAAGAGAAAGTCAGCTTTAATAATCTCACACAAGACAGGTGTCTCAAGCCCTGGGTTACAAAAGAGGCAGCTGAAGAGCAAAGTTAAAGTGCTTTGAAGTGGTGTGAGCTACAGCTGGAGAGTAGATGCTGCTGGGCTGTCTCCTAGGATCAAGAACCAAATCTGACTCAGGTTGTGCACAATTGACAGAAATGTCAATTAATGCTAACTTCATAGAACTTTTATGTGTTTTGTGTGTGTGTCCATGCTTGTGTGCACATGTCACGGTGCATGCACCTGTGCAGATCAGAGGACTTTGGGGAAGTGGTTCTTACCTCCCATTTAGTTGAGGCAGGTCAGTGAGGCAGGGTGTACATTGTGCTCCAGGCTGCTCGATGGTGTGCTCCATGTTGCTCTATGGTGTGTGCTCCAGGCTGCTCAATGGTGTGCTCCATGTTACTCTATGGCATGCTCCAGGCTGCTCGATGGTGTGCTCCCGGCTGCTTAATGGTGTGCTCCAGGCTGCTCGATGGTGTGCTCCCGGCTGCTTGATGGTGTGCTCCAGGTTGGCTGGTCCATGAACTTCCCAGCAAGTCTGGCTCCTGTCTCAGTGGAGGAGTGCTGAGTTCCGGTTGTGTATGACCAGAGTACCTGCAGTACAATTTGGGTCACCAGGTTTGTGTGGCTAGCCTGTGCGTGCTGAGCCATCTCTCTGTCCTTTGAAAGGGTTCCATTGGCTCGTATTAAAAGCAGAAGCTCTTCTCTTCACTAGAGTGAGTTAGAACGATTACAGTGGGAGACCCTGGACAAGGAGTCAGCCAAACACGGCTTATTCTTCTACTGCTAATGCCCCAGAAGTGTCATAAACCAGCTCTTTGCTTCCCTGACCCTCCCTGGCTTGCCTTATTTGTGACACAGGAAGAGTCACTTAGTGATTTTTCAGAAGTGTCATCAGCATGAGATTAGTGTATAATAAAGCAGTTTATAGAGTGTTATCTAAATATGAGTTAATCTCAGTGATGCTGAGTCCCTGATACACAAAATACTTTTCTTACTTAACTGAAGTGCTGGAAATGGAGTGAAGAAGTTGAATATCATAAGGCCGATTCACCTCAGCCCTCAGCCGGTCTCCGTGTGTGTCCACCCTCCTGGAGGTATACTGAGTTTCCTTGACCCTTTCCAGAAATGTAAATAAGGCCAGATGAGTTCCTACCCATGATGCACGAGTAGGGGACCTGACAGGCCTGTGCTGCCCAGCTGATTTCTTTATCACTGCCTGTTTGGCTGAAAGCTCCAGAACTATTTCTCCCAAGTCAAAACACTAGTTTTATTTCAAAACCTCTACAATTAGCAGCTTCAAAAGTAAAACTCAGGATGGAGCTGGGAGCAGTGACATGAGACAGACCAGAGCAATATTGGTGTACATCTAGAATTCGAAGTTTGTTTGGGAAGTGATTTGAGAGCATGTGTCCAGAGGAGAAACATGAGCCCAGGGAGCCAGAGTGAAATAAATGGCAGTAGTGGAAAGGTCACTGGTGAGCCAGGCTTGCTAGCATGTGCTAAGGAGCCTGAGGCAGGGGACTGTGAGTTAAGGTCAGCCTAGGCGACATAGTAGGAAGGGAAGAAAAAGGAAAGAAGAGAAGGAACATGAAAACATGTAAGAAAGCGAAGCTCAAGCAAAGACCAAAGAGAGAGCTAGACACGGCCCTGCTTACACACACGTGAGGCCCCTTCCAGCCATCTGATACCCAGAAGCCCAGCGTCTTAACCTGTGGGTCACAACTTGTGCGAGTTGCACAACTGAGTGTGAGAGTCACGGAGCATTTGACAGCAGTGGAAGGTTTCTGATCATACAGAGATCAAATATTAGTTCAAAAACAAGCATTAACAAAACCTGAGTTGTTTCTGGCAGTTTATAGCACTTGACTTCATGGCGGCCTTGGTGCTGAACTTACATCGTGCACATTTTACATTGCATGTGCAGTCACCACTCAAGGCCAACAAACACAGCCTAAGACACCCACAGCTGGTTTTAGACTTATTAAATGTTGTGAGTTACAGTGTTTATACAAAGGTTTCTTCTACTTTGTTATTTTGAGATAGGATCTCACTGTGTAGACCTAGCTGGCCTTGAACTCAGGAAAACCCACTGGCTTTGCCTCCCAAGTGCTGAACTTAAAGGCATAAGCTATAACACCCAGTTTAATTGTGAAAAACAAAGACTTTTAATATTAATATTTTCTCATCACTATTCTTCAGCATGTATCCAGTTGTTTTATCTATAGATTGGGTTATTGTTTTCCTTAATTGCTGAATTGAGTTTTGCAAATAAATGGATGGATGGATGGATGGAAGGAAATTTTGTTTTGTTTTAGGTTTTATTTTTTGTTTGTTTGTTTTTTGGGTTTTGTTTGGTTGGTTGGATTTTGGTTTTTTGAGACAGGGTTTCTCTGTGTAGCTTTGGCTATCCTGAACTCACTTTGTAGACCAGGCTGGCCTTGAACTCACAGAGATCTACCTGCCTCTGCCTCCCAAGTGCTGATATTAAAGGCGTGCACCACCACACTTGGCTTGAAAGGAAATCTTTTGATGAGTTTTAGCTTGGAATTGTGACAGAATTTCCAACATTTTTCTGAAGTGGCCCTAAGCCCGCTTCTGCCATTTTGTATGTGTATCTGTGCAGAGTGGCTCACGCAGCATTGACTAATCCAGAGTCAGACTGGACCAACCACATCCTGCAGAATCAAATATTCAGCCAAGATTTAACTCTTTATGTAAAAATAAACAAGCACATTGGTTTCAATAGTATATAGATTGCTTTTATCTTTTATGAACAGTGAATTTATATTTTTAAAGAAATTTTAAAAGAATTTTTTTATAATTTGCTGTGAGTAAATGTTGATTTCTATGCCTGTTTAAATTGATATGCCTGCCCAAGTCACCTATAAATTTCCTCAGATAAAAAGTAGTTCCAAGTAGATAGTTTAAGAGGCCCTGCCTTAAAATACAGTCACCCCCACTGTGTTTTCTTTCAGGGAGCCCCCTGACGGAGCGGAAGGTATCCGTACCCAGTTGCTGTGTGTCTTTTGCAACAGCCACAGAGCCATCTCCTGTGTACACCCATGTGGTTGAAAACTCCGAGTCACCCATCTGGAATTTTCAACAGCAGTCAAGGTTTGTATTTTCTGATGTTTAAAATCAGCTCTTTGTTCCATGAGACAAACTCAGAGCCATAATTATAATAGATAAAATAATGTTTGAACAGAGCTGCAAAGTGCATCTTTATACAGTTACTTAGTCCTAGTGTTTATGAATTCATGGCTACCAGTGATTAAAAGGTTTATTGCAGTGTTGTTGGCTTTGTTTTGTTTTTTTAAGTTAATTGTGGGGCTGGAGAGATGACTCAGTGGTTAAGAGCACTGTCTACTCTTCCAAAGGACCCGAGTTCAATTCCCAGCAACCACATGGCAGCTTACAACTCTCTGTAACTCCAGTACCTGCGAATCTAACACCCTCACACTAATGCACATAAAAGAAAAGAAAAGAAAATATAAAATAAAATAAAATAAATAATAAAAAAAGTTAAAAAAAAAAACTTCATTGCATTTGTGTGCATGAGTGTACACATACCGTGGCAAGCGCATGGAGGTAATAGGACAAATTGTGAGGACAACTTGAGTTGTCAGGCTTGGTGGCAAGTGCTTTTACCTGCTGAGCCATATGGCTTGCCTTGTATTCAGTGATTTTAGCTTTGACTATTGCTCAAAAAATAGTCAATGAGAGACAGGTGTATGAGGTGCCCTATTGTAGGCACTGGGAATGAGATAAGTAAAAGCCTCTCCACTGTTAGGTTGTGGTTCTACTTAAGTGTGACAGTGATGTAAAAGAAGTAAGTTCAATGCTGGTAGTAAGCTGGCTCAGGAAAAAAAGGTTATGTAGGCCAATCTGGAAGTCAGAGTGTGCTTCATAAGTAAGCTCTCTTTACAAGGATGCGCACATACATTACGTAGATGAAGAGACCAGGGATGTGGGCGGTATCCAGGTAGAGAATTAATCTTGTAAAGGAGAAGCCGTTGCTTTAGTGCAGTGGAAAGAACCTGGTCTTTGGAACCAGAGGAGCTCACATCCCACTACATCCCTGCTGTGTGCTGCTGTGAGAGCTAAGTTACGTCACATCTCCAAACATCGGACTCCTCATCTTAAGATGGACGTGATCTTATAGGTCACTGTAAAATCCAATTAGGTGTCTTTTTCAAGATTGTATAGCCAATTTTAATAACATAGATGTAAAGCCCAGAAGGTTAAAATATTCATTATATAAAATGCAGGCATGAATACTGACTCTTAAAACATACAGTTGCGGGGCTGGAGAAGTGGCTCAGAGGTTAAGAGCACAGGCTGCTCTTCCAAAGGTCCTGAGTTCAATTCCCAGCAACCACATGGTAGCTCACAACCATTTATAATGAGATCTGGTGCACTCTTCTGGCATGCAGATTTTAAATAAATGATCAAAAAATATATATACATACATACATACATACATACATACATACACACACATACATACACAGTTGCTCGTCCTCATGGTATATGCCTTTAATCCCACCACGCAAGAAGCAGAGGCAGTGGAACTTTGTGCATTTGAGGCCAGCCTGGTCTACAGAGCAAGTTTTAGGCCAGCCAGGAATACATAGAAAGACTGTCTCAAACACACACATGTGTACACGGGAGATATTATGTTTACCTTTCATTGGCTTCATAGTTTATGTTGTGGCCAAATTTTGCATCCAGTCACCTAAGGCATCAGTTTCTTCTTGCAACATTTTCTTTGCTTCTTGTAGCATTCCTTGGGCTTCTCCTTGAAAATGTCTAATGAAAACATCTCTAATCTGATAGGGTATCATCCACAAATCTAAGTTCCGTACTGTGGAAGGTTCCTATAGTTAACTCATGACAGTGGTGATTTTTTTTCTACAGGCTATCAAAAGAGCTGCTTCTGGACCCACATCAAACCCTGGTCTTCAAAGTGTGGCATAAAGGAGGTAATAGCACTGCTCTGTGGTTTCCTTTTCCAGCTAAGCAAAGCCATGGTACTGATGCCTCTGGGAACACGGGTGTCTGGTAGAGGAGGATCATACAGAAGACTATGTTATTCTCTGGTGGAATTTCAGTTTACTTTTTTGTTGTGCATTGATGTTTTGCCTGCATATACATCTGTGTGAGGATATCCGATCTTGGAGCTATAGACAGTTGTGAGCTGCCGCATGGTTGCTGGGAATTGAACCCAGGTCCTCTGAAAGAGCGTTCAGTGCTCTTAACATCTGGACCAGCTCTCCCAGCCCCCTATAGTATAACTTAAGTACTTAGGAATCATATTTTTCGACCACATGCTTAATGTAGGAATCTACTTACACTTGAGCCTTTCCAGTTGTGTCTGTCCTTAACTATAACATACAGGACACATACAAGCCATTTCCCTCCTATGTATGATGTTAGGCCTTCTCTTGGTTCTGTCCTGTCAAACAAGACCAGTAGTATATAGAGGCCAGAGTCTGACTGCTTATTCTTCCTATGCAAAGGCTTCTCTAAGAGGGAGTGCTAATAGTATAGTCTTGAACATACTTTTACTTAGCTACTATGGGTATTTTACTTGTTTTGAGGCAGGGTCTCACTATAATCTGGTCTGTTCTTGAACTCATACCCCGCCCCGCCACCAGCCTCTAACTCCCAAGTGCTGGAATTGCAGGTATATGTCAGCACTTAAGAGGCATAATCTGGGGCTAGTAAGCTGTCTCAGTAGACAAAGTTGTCACAAGACCCAATGACCTACAGGGTTGAAGAAGAGACTCCACAAGTTGTGCCCTGACATCTCTCCACATACAAGCTGTGGCATATGCATCTTCCCAACCCCCAAAATAAATAAATAAATAAATAAATACAACTTTTAGAATGTGAAGAAAATAAAAAGATAAAAGCCAGTAGACTCTGAAGCCAGATTCTTCTGATCCAAATGTCAGTTCTGCCTCTCACCGTTGGTATGGGATTTTGGGCAAATGACTCGACTTGTGTGTGCTTCAGCCTCCACATCTGTAAAGCAGGGTTACTAGTAATGCCTCCTTCATCAGGTCCACTGGGCACATAAGGTCCAGACAGTAAATGTCCTTTTGGTGTCTCGTACTTGGGTAGTGAATGGCAATGTGCCACAAGCTTGGCAAGTATCTCTAATCCTTGCAAGATAAAAAATATAGCCTGATTTTATAACTATAACTGGGGAGCTGGCTCAGTCACTAAAGTGCCTGCTGTGCAAGCATGAGAGCCTGAGTTTGGATCCCCAGCACCTCCATCAAAGCTGCTCATAGCACTGGAAAGGTGGGGATGGCCGATCACAAGAGACCATCAGCCTGCCAGCCTCCCCAAGCCAGCGAGTCCAGGCTCAGCGAGAGATCCTGGAGGTGGCCAGCAACACCCTCATTAAATCACTCCTGAACGTTCAGCTCCTCTAAGATTCTGCTAGGGCCTGGTTTCCAAATATTCAGTTGTTCAGGGTATCCAAAGAGGCACAGACAGTACTTTGCCTGCCAGGGTTTGGCTTCAGTTTGACCACAGACCTGAGACACAGCAGGAGTCCTGGGGCATGAGGGACGTTGGCCAGCCTGTTCCTGTGTGAGGCTGCCCTGGTTCTGGCTTTGCCTATGAGCTGTGCTACTGCTTTGCATTCACTGAAGACCCACTTCTTCCAGCCTTGTGGATCTGGGGACTGGGCAAAAGTCAGTTTCTCAATCAGCGTAAGTCATTCCTGCTGTGCTTAACTGGGCTCCACACTCCTCCCCGCCTTCCTTTCCTCCCTAAGGTTCTATAGGAGTTGTCCTCCAGAGCAAGGTTCACCTCAGCTCAATGGCAAGAGAAAAATAATAAGCTCTGATTATATGCAGACCTGGGTTCACATCTTCACTCTGTCATTTGCTGAGTGCCTTGAAGTAGACCATTATACCTCAGCATCTTTTTTTAAAAACAAAAACAAATCTTGAGCCGGGCGGTGGTGGCGCACGCCTTTAATCCCAGCACTCGGGAGGCAGAGGCAGGCGGATCGCTGTGAGTTCGAGGCCAGCCTGGTCTACAAAGTGAGTCCAGGACAGCTAAGGCTACACAGAGAAACCCTGTCTCGAAAAACCAAAAAAAAAAAAAAAAAAAAATCTTGAGAGAGAGAGAGAGAGAGTGAGTGTGTGTGTGTGTGTGTGTGTGTGTGTGTGTGTGTAGCTCTCCAGAGACACTATTCTCTCATTTCTTATCTTCCTCCTCCTCCAGTGCCTCTGATATAAAGGACATTATTACACCTTATTAGAACTTCACCCAGATGTCCAGACAATGCCCCATCTGTGTATTCTTGTGTATGTGCAAGCAGCATGTTCATGTAGCCATCCACAGAGACCAGGTAGCCCTTGTATTCCACTTAAGTTTCACCATCACTGGCTTTCTGTCTGTACATTGAGAAAAGGCTTGGGACTGAGGGGTAAGCTCATCACAAACATCCATGAGCACTGTATCCCTCTAACCAGCGACCCCGCCGCTGCCAGCCCTTCATGACTGGAGCAGCTGCTGCTAACCTGAACCAACCAATGCTAAGAGAAATCTTATCTTTTTTATGTAGTTAGGATATAGTACTTTCCTTGTGGGGTTGTGTGAAAATTAGAAATAATATCTGTTAACTACTTGGCACATAAGTGCTACTCAGTAAGTGGGGCCACTTTGAGTCTGCTGCCGCTGTGCTAGGGCTACTGGGCATAACAATAAAGCGCAGTCTCCATCCTCAGGACCGTTAGTGGTGCCTGTAAGCTCAAGTTGTAAATGGAGGTAATGCCTAAACCAGACAGCTAAGGTTCATCTGTCTCTCAGCACATGGAAGTATCCTCCCGTCCTCAGGCCTGCCCACACAGACCCAGCAGACGTTCCACAGAGACCGTCCAAAGCACACCAGGCTATGTTCAGAAGGTACTTGATTTCCTACCCTGCCAGTCACTATGCTAAATGGCAGGGCCACAAAACTAGGAAGGCAGGTGGCCCCTGTCTTCACAGAGCTTACAGCCATGGGAGACACAAGAAATGCAGTATAGCCTGCCTGGGCAAATACAGGGCATGCTGGAAGGGGACTTACCCAGACTTAGGGTATCAAAATGGCTTCCCAGGTCACAGCTAATAGCTGTATCAGAGGGACAGCAAACATAGTATTCCTTGCTGCTTTCCAAGAGATTGTCTTTCTCTTATAACTGATTTAATTGGATATACACATGTATATCTTAGAAAATGTGGGAACTACAGGTAACTATAAATAAGAAAATGAAAATTCTTGAAATTGCATAATTGCAAGAATACCCATGTATATGTGTGGGAGTGCACTCCAACACACACACCTGAGAACAATCATGGATGCATGTAAAGTCTAGGGAAAGTGTGTATAGGTTTAGAATTTTTCCTACTAGCTTATATCAAATATACCAAGCACAGCTCTGCCAGCCGTTCTCTGATGCACCAAACAGGGGCCCTGAGATGTAGCTCAGTTTGTAGAACGCTGGCTGAGCACATGTGAAGTCCTGGGCTCTATCCCCAGTGCACGTAAATACAGCATGATGGCACAACTGTATTCCAGCACACACCTGTATCCCTTGCACTCAGGAGATGGAGGCAAAAAGATCAGAAGTTCAAGGTCAGCCTTGACCACATAGCAAGTTCAAGACCAGCCCGGGATACATGAAACCTCATCTAAAAAAAAAAAAAGTGGGGTCAGGGGTAACACAGCACAGGAAAGGACTTCATAACAGGCTCTGGCTCCCAGCCTCTCGGCCTCATTGCCAGTCTTGTTCAATGGCTTCTGCGTGTGCAGCCTCTAACCTCAACACCAGCCACACTGCCCAACTCTTGTCTTCTCTTCCCCACAGATGAGGAGAGGGTGGTTGGCTTTGCCTCAGTGGACCTCTCCCCACTACTGTCTGGCTTCCAGTTTATCTGTGGCTGGTACAATATTACAGACTTCAGTGGAGAGTGCCAAGGGCAAATAAAAGTTGCTATTTCCCCTTTGGAGAGTCTGATGCACTTAAAAGAAGAAAGACAAGCAAGACGAGGGATGGAGGCTCCAGGACACCATCCTCAGGTAGGCTTCCTTGTTCATACCTACTAAAGGTTCTACTGGAAGACGATCCTTTGCCCCGTTTGGTGCTTCCAGCTTGTGGCTCACATTTCATATATACAACTTCCTGGCTTGGCGTGGGGGTGGGGTAAAAAGGGGGGAGTTTTCTGGACTCTGCAGAGAGGGGAACTCTGTTGCTGTGTAATAGATTGTACTCATCTCTCGGTTTGCCTGGCACAGCATGGAATCAGGCAGTACTGAGTGATTACATGAGAAAATGACGAAGAGCTCAGTGTCCCTTTGTAAGAGTCCTCCGATCAGCGCTGGTAGTCAGGAGATAAGAACATCACAGCCTCGGGAGGCAGAGGCAGGGAGATCTGAGTTCAAGGCTAGCCTGGTGTACACAGTGAGTTCCAGGACAACCAGGGCTGTTACACAGAGAAACCCTGTCTCAGGGAATAAAAAAAAAAAAAACGACAGCCCAGTTCTCGTGTGTAAATATGAAATCATATCTACCCTAGTATCTGAAAGAATAAGAACATAAATACGAGAGAAGCAACTCAAATACAGTCCGAGGGCATGATCTGTAAAATAATAATAATAACAGTGCCTACTTCGTAGGGCCGTTGTTAAGTTTAAATGGGGCAGTGTATATTGCTTGTAACAGTTCAACACAGAGAGTAGACTAAACCAAGGGATTGTTCGAGGTTACGTATGGCTTTCTTGTGAAGGGGTTGGTGGTAACCAGCGCACCATTTTCTCGTTGCTTCTCCAGATACCCTTGTTCAGCCCCTTCCCCTTCCCCGCCTCTGCTGTATGTGATGCGTACCCTGGGCCCATTGCGAGGCACATCCAGGACCAGCTTGCTCATACTTCTCCAAAGGAGGTTGATTTCTCCTCCCCTGCAAGGTAATTCTTGATGGGAAGAGATGGGGTCAAAGAAACGATGCGTGTGGACTGCCTTGTCATTTCCCTTTCGTTTACTAGAGAAAGAAACTGGAGACACAGAAACACTGACTTTCAAGATCTCTGAAAACACTTTGTAAGATATGAACTAGTGTTTTCACTGCCATTAATGAAGGGACACTCTTCTTCTCTTGTCCTTAGATCTCCCTTTAACCTTTTATAGAAATTACATCACCAGCCCCACCCCCCACACACACCCCACAAAGAAAAAAACTATATGTCAAGTTTTGTTTACTTGGTTCAAGGCCTGGGGTGTAGCTCAGTTGGTGGAATGTGTGTGCAGGGCCCAAGACCAGTCCTTAGCACCACATAGCCAGCTGTGGTGGTGCGCACCTGTGATCTTAGCACTAGGGGTGTGGAGGCTGCAGGATCAGAGGGCCAAGGCCATCCTACCTAGGCTACCTGTCTAAAAAAGCTAAAATTTAAAAAACAAAGCCACACAGCATTGGCTCTTGTGTTCACTAAGCTGGCTACGAGCACTGTGGGTGGACTGCAGTGCGCCTATCCTCTTTGAGAACAGGGCCAGAAATGAGATTGCTCTTCCTAACCCACTCCCTTTCTGGCCTTGGTGCCCTCCACCAGTTTCCCCACTGGTCTTTCTCACCACCTCCACAACGAGAAAAATATTCTCTCACAGGGCTCATGCTTTTAATCTCAGCACATGGGAGGCAGAGGCAGAGGCAGGCATGTCTCTGTGCATTCAAGGCTAGCCTGGTCTACATAGGGAGCTCCAGGCCAGCCAGAGCTGCAAGGTCTGAAACAGAAGGCAGCGGTCCTGCATAGATAGACCTGCATTCTGAGACAGACACTCGCACACTGCTTACCCACCCCCCAAGGTCTGCTTAGTGCTTTGTAGTTTTCCCGTGGTCGCCATGTGAAGATAATCTTGTCTAGAAGCTGTGTCTCGATTCCTATGTCCAGTGTTCTGGGCTCCAAGCTCCAGTCAATGAAACGAGGCTGACGGCTTGGTGGTGGGGGTGGGGGTGTTCTCGTCATTGTCATCATCGTCGTCATCGTTGTTTTCTTCCCTGCCCCCTCCCCTTAGGGGTTTGTTTCTAAGGGCTCAGTATTTAGTAATTTTTTAGACATGGTATAAGATTGATTGTAGAAGCATGGGGAGAGAAGGAAAGGGGCACCCCAGGGGGACAGAGAGAAAGAAAGAGACAGAGTAAGAATAAGAGCAGTATTTAGTAATTTTAAAACTAAGAATTTAATGATTTGCTTTTTGTCCACATAAAAGTGCCCCAGTTGCTTCAGAAAGGCTGTACTGCCGTGTCCTTGCTCAGATCTAACCATCCACTCCAGGACGGGCGCCCGCTCCTCCCTAGCCCCCGCTCCTCCCTAGCCCCCGCTCCTCCCTAGCCCCCGCTGCTCCCTAGCCCCCGCTGCTCCCTAGCCGCCGCTCCTCCCTAGCCCCCGCTGCTCCCTAGCCCCCGCTGCTCCCTAGACCCCCTCCTCCCTAGCCCCCGCTGCTCCCTAGCCCCCGCTGCTCCCTAGCCCCCGCTGCTCCCTAGCCCCCGCTCCTCCCTAGCCCCCGCTCCTCCCTAGCCCCCGCTGCTCCCTAGCCCCCGCTGCTCCCTAGCCCCCGCTGCTCCCTAGCCCCCGCTCCTCCCTAGCCCCCGCTGCTCCCTAGCCCCCGCTGCTCCCTAGCCCCCGCTGCTCCCTAGCCCCCGCTCCTCCCTAGCCCCCGCTCCTCCCTAGCCCCCTCTCCTCCCTAGCCCCCGCTGCTCCCTAGCCCCCGCTCCTCCCTAGCCCCCTCTCCTCCCTAGCCCCCGCTCCTCCCTAGCCCCCGCTCCTCCCTAGCCCCCTCTCCTCCCTAGCCCCCGCTCCTCCCTAGCCCCCGCTCCTCCCTAGCCCCCGCTCCTCCCTAGCCCCCTCTCCTCCCTAGCCCCCGCTCCTCCCTAGCCCCCTCTCCTCCCTAGCCCCCGCTCCTCCCTAGCCCCCGCTGCTCCCTAGCCCCCGCTCCTCCCTAGCCCCCGCTGCTCCCTAGCCCCCGCTGCTCCCTAGCCCCCGCTGCTCCCTAGCCCCCGCTCCTCCCTAGCCCCCGCTCCTCCCTAGCCCCCGCTGCTCCCTAGCCCCCGCTGCTCCCTAGCCCCCGCTCCTCCCTAGCCCCCGCTCCTCCCTAGCCCCCGCTCCTCCCTAGCCCCCGCTCCTCCCTAGCCCCCTCTCCTCCCTAGCCCCCGCTCCTCCCTAGCCCCCGCTCCTCCCTAGCCCCCTCTCCTCCCTAGCCCCCGCTCCTCCCTAGCCCCCGCTGCTCCCTAGCCCCCGCTGCTCCCTAGCCCCCGCTCCTCCCTAGCCCCCGCTCCTCCCTAGCCCCCGCTGCTCCCTAGCCCCCGCTGCTCCCTAGCCCCCGCTCCTCCCTAGCCCCCGCTCCTCCCTAGCCCCCGCTGCTCCCTAGCCCCCGCTGCTCCCTAGCCCCCGCTCCTCCCTAGCCCCCGCTCCTCCCTAGCCCCCGCTCCTCCCTAGCCTCTGCTCCTCCCTAGCCCCCGCTGCTCCCTAGCCCCCGCTCCTCCCTAGCCCCCGCTGCTCCCTAGCCCCCGCTCCTCCCTAGCCTCTGCTCCTCCCTAGCCCCCGCCAGTTGTTTCTGAGCATGTCAGGGTCCTAGAGTAGCTGGATATGATCTGTGCTAACTGCTTTGGTTCTTTATTTTATCGTACGTGTATGGGTGCTTTGCTGGCGGGTATGTCTGTGTATCACTGGGTGCTTATGCCCTTGGAGTCCAAAAGGGTGTGGGATCCATTGCATCAGGAGCTATGGAAAGTTGTGAGCCACCACAACTTGAGTGTGAAAGAACAGCAAGTGCTCTTAACTACTAAGCCGTCTCTCAAGCTCCTACTTTGGTTCTTTGAGCCTCAGCTTTCATATTTACTTAATGAAAACAATATATTACCTCAAGAATTGTTATAAAGAATAAATCAGAATAGAAATAAACTCATTTTAATACACTTTATATATGTCAGCTGATTGTTTTCATACGAATCTGAAACAAGAGATTTAATTCATAATTATATATGGCAAATGCCTGGAGCAGCATTTCTAAATTTTTTGTGTTTAGTATAACTGGAAACTAAAAACTCAGACGGCTATCTCCAACTAGGTGAACAGATTGCCAAACTGTGGTATATTCATAAAACAGAATGTAACACAGAAAGAAATATGTTAAATTAAAAACTAAAGCCCAGCACTTGGGAGTTCAAGGCCAGCCTGGTCTACAAAACGAGTCTAGGACAGCCAAGGATACACAGAGATACCCTGTCTCAAAAAAAACATAAAACAAAAAAACTGAACCTCAAAATAGTTGCGCTGAGAAATAATAGCTAGAATAAACGTACATTATAAAAATTCCACTTATATAAAATTCTAAAAAATGCATACTGGTCTACAGAGGCAGAAAGCAAATTAGTGGTGACCCAGCGATAAGGGATGAGTAAGGAGGCAAGAGGAAGGAATTTCAAAAAGAACCTTGAGGAAGGAGTGAATATATTATCTTGTAGCCAGGCATGGTGGCACCTTTAATTCCAGCACTCAGGGAGGCAGAGGCAGGTGGATCATTGTGAGTTCAAGGCCAGCCTGGTCTACAAAAGCAAGTCCAGGACAACCAGGACTACACAGAGAAACCCTGTCTTGGGAAAGAAAAAAAAAAAAGAAGAAAAAACAAACAAACAAAAATATTATCTTGTACTAGCTTCTTGAATGTAGGCATATTGTCAAAACTCATCAAATTCTGCATTTTAAACATGTTAAGTGTTTTAGGTTTGGCTACATCTTAGTAAAATAGTGGTTCTTAAACATTCCTACTTGGGAACTCTTTTGTACTCTTAAAGATGACAACCCAGGCCAGGAATGTGCTCATGCCTACTCCCAGCACTTGAACAGCAGAGGCAAGGAGGTCTCTGTGAGTCTGAACAACTTGACGTGCATAGTTCAGGCCAGCTGAGCCAACACATGAGGCTGTGACAAATGATAATAATTTGATGAGTTCACAGAGGTTTTTAAATGTGGATTATATCTTAAAATTTTTACCATATTGCACATTTACATATTTTTAAAGTTTAAGCATACAAAATCATTGTATTTCTGAACACTGACAATGTAGAATCAAAAATACTGAGAAAGCAATTGCATTTGCAATATCAGACTAAATAAATATTGATGACTAAAGATGATATTTTCTAAAAATTATCAGTGTATTGTTGAAAGATGGTAAAGATCTCAATAAACGGGATGACATTCCGTGTTCATGGTTCATGAATTTAACATTTTTTAAATGTGATACTTCCAAAATTCTTATATAGGCTCAACATAATACATATCAAAATCCCTGTTGGCGTCTTTCTAGAAATGAGTAAGCTGATTCTAAAATTCACATGTAACTTCATGTTGCTCTTCCAGAAGACCTAAGCTGAGTTCCCAGCATCCACAGCAGGGGGCTCACAGCCACCTGTAACTCCAGCTCTAAAGGATCAGACACTCAGCTGGGCGTGGTGGCGCACGCCTTTAATCCCAGCACTCAGGAGGCAGAGGCAGGTGGATCCCTGTGAGTTCAAGGCCAGCCTGGTCTACAAAGTGAGTCCAGGACAGCCAAGGTTACACAGAGAGACTCTGTCTCGAAAAACCAAAAAAAATAAATAAATAAAAGGATCAGACACTCCTCTGGGTCTCCACACTCACACACACGTGTGCACACGAAAAAATAAGTAAATAAATAATACTTTTTAAAAATTCTAAATACAAGTAAAATATTTAATTAAAAAATAAATAAAGTACTGATGTAGTTATGACATGAAAGAGATTTAAAAGTATATTGTGTGATTCCATTTGTATAAAAGATATGACTAGACAAATAATAAAGACAGAAGATAAATGAGTAGTTGCCACAGGTTGAGAGTTTCAAGAAGAAATGGAAATGTTTGTTAGTGGGTGTTAAATGTGTTTTTAGAGGGGTAATAAGATGTGCTAAAACTGATCCTTAAAAAGAAGTAGATAAGCCAGGGGAGGTGGCGCAGGCCTTTAATCCCAGCACTGGGGGTGGGGGGTGGCAGCCGGGGCAGAGGCAGGCAGATCACTGAGTTCAAGGTCAGCCTGGTCTACAAAGCAAGCCCAGGACAGCCAAGGCTATAGAGAAGCCCTGTCTCAAAAAAAAAAAAAAAAAAAGTAGATAGTCCTGAATACACTAAAATCACTGGATTGTATGTTTTCATTGGGTTAACTGGATGCTATATGAATCACATCTCAGTCAGATTGCCTTAGTAAAAGAGACAGGAAGAAGATTGCTGTAGTTACATCTTGAATACCATGCTTAGGAAGTAAAGATTTGTTCTGCAGATTAAAGGAGGCAGAGCTAGAAAGGAGTGGTGAGGGCGGACAGCCCATCCCTGTTGAGTCCCTGTAGCGACTGCCATCCTACTGAAGGCTCTTTATGTACTGTTGTAGTTGCTTTTAGTTCAGATCTGTGCTTTAGGAAAATCACTCAGGCTCCCCTGTGGACAGGAGATGGAAGTGGAACGGGTAAGACTGAAAGCAAGTTAGGAAGCCTGTGTGGTCCAAGCAGGAGCTGAGCAAGCCAGACCTGGTTGCAGTGTCACTTTAAGAAAATGACTCCGTTGTCACACTAAGAGTCCTCTCCTTGGTTAGGAGTTGATTTCATTCCCGATTTCCCCCCAACAGAAATGGCACCGTAAAAAGCCAAGCAGCACGCCACGAGGAGCATGTGCAGAACATCCGCCGATTTCACGAGTCCCTGCAGCACGGGGAAGCAGTCTCGGCAAGTGAAGAGAAACCGACCGCAGTGCCTTCGTCCTCCCACACCTCCATTCTGACTTCTCTCAGGTGAGGACCTGCACTGAGAAGAGGCACAAAGAGCCACCATGTGTGTGGCACAGGTGGAGGAGGAGCATCCATGTGGCATTTCCATTAATTGCCCCTTCTCTGGAAGGTCTCATGCACATTAGTGTCAAGTTGGACCTTGGAACTTCATAGGCATTCTCACAGATAAACTGTCAGTTGCAGCCCTGTGTTCCTCCCGAAGGCTCTGGTACTGACGAACCTGTAAATCCAGGAACTGTAGCTTCTTCACCACAGCTTATGATAACCACCATCACATGACGTCACATCGTCACGTCTACAAAGCCTCATCCGGTCTGTGGCCATCACCTGCACAGCCATATCGTTATTCTTATCCTGGGTCCATCCTTCCCTGCCATTGTGTTGGTCTAGCTAGCAAAGAGTCAGGATGAGAATTAAAGCATCAGCAACATCAGCCCAAGGCTATCGAGTGAGAATCTAGTACCGTGGAAAGGACAGTTTGACCTCCAGCCCTGACAGCCTCAGTACAGGAGACAGTCATGGCCAGTTAATCTACAGGGTAGTGACGGCTGTGGTTTCCTGTCCCAGAGCAGACGACAGAGGAATGAGTAATCCAGAAACACAGACATGGAAAGAGTTAAAACAGCCCGTGTGGGCTTTGAAAGAAGAGGCTAATGAATGTGAAGGTTATTCTGTGCAGAAAGAATGTCTCCAAACCCCAGAGGCACGTATATCAAGTTGAGGAAATACTGACTGCACAGTTCAAAACAAGTTGAGCTAAAGATGCAAGGTGTAAGCCAGCAAAATATCTCAGCATGTTAAGTGTGTTTGCACACAGGCCTCCCATCCTGGGTTCAATCCCAGGATTTCACATAGCAGCAGGAGAGAAACAACTCCCTAGAGTTGTCCTCAGTCTACACACACACACACACACACACACACACACACACACACACACAGTAAAAATTTAAGTGCAGGCAGCAGGGTAGTTCTTTAGAAGTTAGCGCATGAAGGGCCTTGAATAGACTTGGGGGACCCATGTGTGACCTATTGTGCAAGTATTGATAGACCTCTGTCACTTGTGAGAACCCCCGACAGCACTGGGTTTGCAGATTTTCTGAAGCTGTGCCAAGTGTACTGCTGCTTGCATTTTCCTGCTGCAGATGATCAAGACACAGACGCCGCCACCATTTGATGAGGCGAATCCTCTAGTGATAGAACAAGGATGAGCTTTGTCCTCCTTTCATTTGCATTTGACTCAGTCTAGACTATGGGGATCTCCCAGGCATTTTCAGGGCAGCAGACATGCTTCCTCAAGTATCTGTTCCTAGATACCCGTGGCCTAGTTAGAGAAAACGAATGAAAGACCAGTGATCAAAAAAAAAAAAAAAAAAGCACAACTGAAGGTCATGTATTAACGCTGAGAGTGAAGGGATTTAGGAGGCAGGTGACCCAGTGACTTCAGCTAATAGACTTTGGAAAGAAAAGCCATGCGCAGCAGCCGTACGAGACGGTGGAAAGAAGAGACAGGGTAGAAAGCAGCTTGATCTCGGGGTTCACAGTCTGAGAAGTAGACCAGGGTGGGACAGAGCCCATCTAGAGTCCTTGAGAACAGCCTGAGACTTGGGGTCCCAGAGTCTGCATGGCCACGTACTGCTACTTATCCTAGACAAAGCACTTCAGGTCACTGAGTCTGAATCCTCTGTTTGTAAGGTAGTAACTCCCGATTCAAGTGGTTGGCTGAGAACTGTCAAGGTTGTGTATTTGAAAACAAAATCCTACACAAATGTAAGTTGGTGCGATTTCCCATCGGGGAGTGGTGACAATGAAAATGAGATATTTTTCAAATCACTCATTCATATTAACTCATTCAGTTGTCATTTGTTTGTGCCATGACCTCTGCTGGCTGGGGGTGGAGGCTGTAAGAAGCCATCGCTGGATAACAGTGATGAGGGGAAGTAGGTAGGAAATCAGTAGGCGCACAGATTGAGAAATGGAGGACAATCTGAGATGGTGGCCTGGAGCCAACCTGGAGGACCAAGGAAGGCTGCCTAGATGGGATGAGGAGTGACGGAGAAGTGGGAAGCAATAGGAGCAAAGAAGTGAGAACTGCCACGGTGAGGGCCGAGAATGGCTGCTCATGGGCCACGTGGAATGACGCTTGTAATCTCAGCTGAGACAAGACTATAGCAAGTTCCAGGCCAGCCTGGGATACATACTAAAGCCTTGTCTCAAAAAAACAAAAACAAAAACAAAAACAAAAACAAAAAAAAAAACAAAACAACCTAGCAAAGAGAATGGCTCCTTATGAGAAGGTTACATTTTCTCTAGCTATCAGAAGAGGAACGAGTCAGACAAAGGAGACAAGTTGGCTCTGGCAACAGGAGGAAGAAGGGGAATGATTGGTTAAAGGGGACAGTGGCTCCTCTATAGCACTAAGCACGTGAGCAGTATTGAAGTCCTGCCTCAAGTGTCTTGTGCAGATCCTTGTAACCACTGTGCATGACCCTCTGTCAACCCCTCTTGTCCCCAGGAAGAACCTGAGTGAGCTGGATGAGATCCAGAAGTACTTCAGCCGGAAGCTCAGCAAGCCTTTCCTGCCTTTCAGCTCCCACAGCTCCCCTGCCCCCTCACAGAGCCAGGAGAGCCAGAAGGACTCTGTGCACCCAGGAACCAGCAGCCGAGACCCTGAGAGCCAGTGCATCCTGGAGAAATCCAGTAACCTGGTGTTACAAGTCAGCTCCTTAATCTCAGGTATGGCTCAGAGCTGCCCTGCTAATCAGCTTTGGTCACTAGATGTCAAAGGCCACCTGAGTGTCTACCCTCAGATGGCCCTCCATGACAAATACAAACAACAATTTTCATATCCTTTTTTTTTTCTCTTCGCCGTCTTACTTTTAAAGCACAGGACAGTGGTGTGTGCAGGAGCATGGGGCAATGGAAAGAGCCCTGGGCTGAAGGCAGGAAGCCCAGGTCCCTGGCTTCTGGCATTGACTTGCTATTGACACTGGGCGTGTGCGTTCCTTTCTTGAGCTTTTATTCCCCTAACCAAAAGTGACAGGCATGGATTAGATGGTGGTTGCCCAGCTGTTCTTGAACTTGTTTGCATCACCATCTTTCAGGAAAACTTAGCTACAAACATGTTTAAAGTTCTAGTACCAGAGTCCAGAAGTGTGTAAGTTTTGTTTGGTTTGGTTTGGTTTGGTGGTGGTGGTGGTGGTTGGTTAGTTAACTGGATTTGAGGCAGGATCTGACTGTGTAGTTCAGGCTGACCTAAGATTCACAGTAATCTTCCTGCCTTATCCTTCCAAATGTTGGGTTGCAAACATGTGCCCACATACCCAGAACAAAGTCTGCACACTTGGGAAGCACTGTAGAAGACTTTGGATGGTTCTAAAGTGTACCATTCCAAAAAGTCCCTTAGAGCAGTTCTCACTTTGCCTCCATATTGGTGTTGGGAGCTACAGAAGGGCAAAAGTCTACACAGCCTGAAAGGCACTCCATATACCCTGTAAGTAACGTCCCCTCAATCACTACATATCATCACCGTCTCAGCCAGACCAGACTGTTGGCTCTGCATCATAAACTTATATTCTGTAGTCAACCAAAGAAAAAGAAAGATGAAACAAGAGAGAAGTTTTCATCCAAGAGAACTCAAAAATTGTGATTCCAGGGCTAGAGAGATGGCTCATAGGTTAAGAGCAATTGCTCTTCCAGAGGTCCTGAGTCCAGTTCCCAGCAAACACATGGTGGTTCACAACCCTCTTATAATGAGGTCTGATGCCCTCTTCTGGCAGCCAGGTGTACATGCAGGCAGAACACTGTATACATAATAAGTAAACTAAAAACCAAACTGTGATAGGGATGCTCTCCACAATGAAGGCTTCTGGTGGGGGCCGGGCCAGGAGGTTTTCCTTAAGGGAGTTGCCACTGGGAGTTTGACATGCCCCAGTGAGTATACGGCAACACAGATTGGACCTTTTTTGGTAATTTTTTCCTTGTGTGTGGGGGTGGGGGGCGGCGGTGGGGTCACAAGGGTAGAGGGTTGGGGACTGGGAGGACTGGGAGGTGAGTGTGATAGGATTTTATGATGTGAAAGTCACAAATAATATAATATTGGGGGGGAGCCTTTATCAGGATACAAGTGGCTACAAATAGGGGGTCTCCTCTTATAGGGATGTAGCAAAAGGGAATGGAAGGACTAAAGCTGGCCTTGAAGTCAAATTAGGGGGTTTAATGCTTACCCAGGCAGGAAATACCCACTGACCAAATTTGTGTAAGCCCCCAGGTCCCACCCTAGTGCCTCATAGAAAAGGGGGTTGGGGAGGAAGAGCTGCACCTGTGTGGTGAGCCTTTGCTGGCCCTTAAAAACAACAAGAACCAGATGTGTGGGCCTTGCCCAGCTGATGTTGGAAACAGCTTTACCCTGTAGTGTGGTCTCATGTGCTTCCTCATGGAACATGGCCACATAGTGGAGCTTTCCAGTTGGTGCTTCTGGGCAGGCTTCCTGGAGGAGATGTGACGAGCAAGGGGCATTGAAAGATAAACTGCTTTATAAAAAGGGACTTGTTCCAACACAGTAATTAAGACCAAAAGACCAGAGCCAAGTACATCGGCCTGGTGCCTGTTCTGCTTACAGGTATACTCACATAGGCACACTCTCCTCTGGTGCCTGAAGATTTTGACTGTAGTAAACAAGCACCTCCTGTTAGTTAACCCTGTCAGTGAGAAGGGATAGCCGTGGCCCTGGAAATCAAATCCACTGCTAGTGTCTGCCTGGTTCTCTAAATGAATCATGCAAACGTGTCATTTACTATGTCTTTGTTGTTGCTGTTCCTTTTCTGAGATGAGACCTTGCTATGTGGCCCAGGCTGGTTCTAAACTCCTAAAGTGACCCTCTTGCCTGAGCTTTCAGAATAGGTAAAATGAAGGCTTGAACTTCTTCAACTTGTGTATTCACTTATCCACCCTCATTTCACCTAAAATAATTTGAGTTGACTGGTACCTTCTCCTTAAGTGTCTGTACATGCACCATGCAGCATGCAGGGTATGCTCATTTCTCTCAGAGTCTCAAGCCTGAGGAGTGGCTGGTATTGGTCACATTTGAAAGAAAAACAGGCTCAGAGGGGACAGCTTGCTCATGACCACAAATTATAGAAACTGGACGCAAAGCACTTGTCTTTCCAGTGCCCTGCTGCCGCTGTTCCTTTCTTTTGTTGTGCATCAAGCTTTCCTTTTATTTTCCAAGTAAAATAGTCTTAATCACTGCCATCGACTAGGTAAATGAGTGGATTCTCGTTTTGGTTTTAATTTAGGTGATTACTGAAGTAAATGGAAGCGTGAGCATGCCCGTCAGGACCCAGCTCCCGAGAGACCTGAGCATGAGACACCACAGGTGTCTCCACAACTGCAGTAGATTAGCGCTCAGCCCTCTAATAGTAGAATAAAGTATTAGAAACTGTACTGCCATGAACATAGTTTCACTGACTCCTGGGTGAATTAACTATGCTGAGGTTTGTTTAAAGTCTCATCACAAGGATACTTGTGAGGCTAGAGGCCAGAGCAGGAACCTGAGTGGTCTGCAGCCCTGCCAGATAGTAAGAGTGATATCTGTTGCTATTCAGATCTGCAGACCATCACCAGAGATTCACAAGCAGCTTTGACTTCTCACCAAGCCCGGAGAAAAAGCAGCTCGGTCACCACCCTCCCAGATGCTCAGGACACAGAGGCTGTGCGAGAAGGAAGCGCCACTCCTGAGGAGCCATTGGCAGGAGCTGTAGAGACGAGCACAAATCCCCTGCCTCCCCCTGATCTCAAAGAGACATCAAAGGGAGGCGGGGCGCTCCGTGAGTCGCTGGAGCATGCAGTGCCCATCACAAGGGTGCAGAGCATTGACACTGAGGTGGGCCCAGACTACAGTGATGAAGACTATGAAGAAGACATTATTGAGCCCAGGACCCTAAATGAAATCACCACAGTGACAGACAAAACTAGCCCTTGGTCCAGTTTCATGTCAGACATGAGTGAGGTCCTCAGCCCACACCCCAATGAATTACAAAGGGAAGGCCCCTCCTGTCCTCCAGGACCTTTCCCCAGAGAGGAGCTGAAGGCCAGAAGTAGCCCACAAAAGGCAGTCACCCCCCAATCTGAACAGGGCTCCCCTAGGGTCTGTGAGGGTGGAGCCTATCTGACCAAGGTTGAAGAGCCTGCCTCAGCCGTGCCACAACTTGTCCCACGCCTGACATTCTCGGGAGCCCAAGAAGGCAGTGACTCTGTTAGATGGAGCTCACAGCAGACAAACTGGGACAAGAAGCCTGTGCCAGAGAGCCTGGCTGAGAGTGAAGCCTTCTCCAGTGAGCTCAGCGACTCTTCCGAGAGCTTTGACAAGTTCTCTCTCCACCTGCCCTCCCAGAGCAAAAGGGAGAAGCACAAGGAGCCACCCGTGGGATCTCCACCCATGGGATCTCCACCCATGGAATCTCCTGCTGTGAGGCCAAAGCAGGTACCAGGCGGCTCAGGGGGGTCCACGCGGCAGAAGCTCCCGTATCCTTTGGTGTTTGCCACAAGTGGATACATAGGCCATCCATCCTGGGCGTTCTGGATGCTGGTATTAGGCTAACAAAATGAGTGCGACCAGTGGCCGTTGCGGAATGCAGTGGAGGTGCAGGGCATGGGAAGGCTCTTCCTTCAGAAGGCCACCTGCATGGCTAGTGTTTTAAGTCTACCACTGAGGCCAGGGCTGGGCGACCTGTTCTATAATCCCGGCACTTGTGGGGCTCAGGTAGGAAAACTGAGTTGTAGGTCGGTATAGGCTACATATGCCTTGTCAAGAAAAGAAAAAGAAAGAGACTCTGCCGTTGACACCAGCCCCTTCAGGTGTAAACGTTGGACAGAGCATAGGTATTAATACATTCATAGTAAACTTTTCTGTCTGAATTCTCCAATTTATACACTGTGCAATTCCATACCTGAAGACAAGGCTCAGGATCTCAGTTGAAGCAAAAGGAGAGGCTGGCGCTAGGGCTCTAGTCCCTTGGGAGAACTCTTGCCTTGGGTTCTATCCCCAGTGCCACAAAAAGGAGGATGGGCGTGCAGAGAGAGAATATTACCAGTGGTTTCCATTTACTGGGTTTTGGGGTTTTTTGGTTTGGTTTGGTTTGGTTTTTTGGTTTGGTTTGGTTTGGTTTGTTGTTGTTGTTGTTGTTGTTGTTGTTGTTGTTGTTTTGTTTTGTTTTTGTTTTTGCTTTTGTTTCGTTGTTTGTTTGTTTTGTTCAAGACAGGGTTTCTATGTATAGCCTTGGCTGTCCTAGGCTCGCTTTGTAGACTAGGCTGGCCTTGAACTCACAGCAGTCTGCCTGCCTCTGCCTCCCTGAGCACTGGGATTAAAAGTGTGCACCATCACACCTGGCTACTGTATGCTTTTTTAAATTTTCTACTATAAGTTGGCAACTTTTTAAAGTTAAATCTTGAATCTTTAAAGATTAATCCCATCTTTAATCCCAGCACTCGGGAGGCAGAGGCAGGCAGATCTCTGTGAGTTCGAGGCCAGCCTGGTCTACAGAGTGAGCTCTAGGACAGCCAAGGCTACACAGAGAGACCCTGTCTCAAAAAACCAAAAAAGAAAAAAGGACAAACAATAAATTTAAGGCAAAGCCATTCTTAGCTGCTTAATCAGAAACCCTAAAAAAGAGCACCACAACAGCCCCTTCTACCTCCCTCAGAATTAGGCGATCTGAGTCAGTGCTGTGCTTCAGCAGACATCTGAACACAGCGTGCTTCCAGCAGCAGCTTACAAGGCCCACACCTTATAGATCGGGCCAACCAGCTGTGCCAGGCCCCCCACCCCAGTTTTGGTTTTTAGTGTGTGTAGAGAACAGCCAGTAGACAGGTCCTCCCAGTACTAATCACCTCTGTGGTCAAGGCACTGCCCCTAGAGCCAGCTTTCTACGCTGTCTGCACATCAGTTCGAACCAGCAGCCCTCAGCCAATGTTCAATGCTTGGAACCTCCTGGCCTTCTGCGAGCTCTAGGCAGGAATTGGGGTAACTGAAGGAAAATGCCATTGAGAAGTTTGAAGAATATTGAAGGAGATGTGAGAGGCCTATGAAAACAATTGAGGGGCTGTAGAGGGCAGTGGTTAGGAACACAGACTGCTCTTCCAGAGGAGCAGGTTCAATTCCTATAGATTCACATGTTGGCTCACAACTGTGACTCCATTTCCAGGAAATCTGGTGCCCTCTTCCAGCCTCCTTGAACACTTGTCATGCCTGTGCTACACAGATATGCAGGAAAAACATACACATAAAATAATAATTTGAAAAAATTGCATAATTGAACGTTCTGTGTTACAAACTATGATTGCGGAAGTGAAGAAACAAGGACCATGTGGCCAAGGTTAGGAAAGATCTTCCTGGAGGAGGTTAGATGTGAACCTGTCATCACAGTAGAGACTAAAGAGAGGGAAGGGAAGGAGGAAGGACACATGTTAGGAGAGGGCAGGGTCTTCCAGTGAGGGAACCACTTATGCCAAGGAGTCATGGATGGGGGAATAAGATACAAGGAAAACAAACAGTGGGATCGAGGTCAGTGGGGTGTTGGTCTGGCATGAGGGTAGACTTCTAGGTATTTTTGTCCCTTAACTACCATTGCAGTCCAGAACCTGTTGTGGTGCCCAACTTCTTTTTGCCTCCCCAACAACTGGAGGCCTCTCTGCGCATGATCTCTCACTCTCCAGCTTTGCCACCAGCAGCCACAGCTGACCAGGTAAGAGCAGCCACTGTCCTCCCTCTCCCTGTCCCTGTCCCTCTCCCTCTCCTCTCCCTCTCCCTCTCCCTCTCCCTCTCCCTCTCCCTCTCCCTCTCCCTCTCCCTCTCCCTCTCCCTCTCCCTCTCCCTGTCCAGTCAGCACCCCTGAAAGCATGCAGCACACAGAGCTGCGCTGGGCCCATCTCCCTGCTAAAGCTGCTCCAGTCACTCTCCATGCTTGCTTGGAGAATCTCCTGTGGGTTCTTCACTGGGCAAGGAGCTCAAACAACATGAAATCAAGCAGAGCCTTGTCAGCTGAGACTGACAGAGGTAAAGGCCGCACAGCACGAACGAGAGTCCACTCGGATGAGTGCTGAGTGCTGTGGGAGCCCCAGGCAAGCAAACAGGGTACCAGTAGAGGACACCACAAAAAGAGGAGCATCCCTTCGGGACTGTGACAACACAGTCAGGTCTGGATAAAGAGCAGCATCACAGCAGTGTGCCTAATTGCTATTTGCAAAACACCTTCATAACTTCGTCATTTATGAACAGTAGGCAGTTGAGACGTGTGTACAGATCTCGGTTCTCCACTTTTCTGCTCTGACATAGCACCTGGTCTTCAAGTAGCAACAACAATGATAATGATAACATTCTGATATTATTATATTTAGATATATAATGTATAGATTATATAGATAAATTATGTGTTCTTGTGTAATACAAGTTCTAGACAAACAAGCAAAAAGCCAGCCAGCCACATACAGTGGGAGAGGCCTATGATTCCAGCATGGGGAAACAGGAGTATCAGGAGAAAGATAGACCGCCTGGGCTGTGTGAGCTCTTCTTTTAAAAAAAGGGGTGGGGGAGGAGAGAGAGGAGAGAGGACAGAGAAAGGGAGCTATCCAAGGTCCAGCCATACCCATGACCCTGCCCTGGCTCCCTTGCCATGTCCTCAGGGCCACCTGACGGCTTTTCCTCGTTGGATCCCCTCTGGGGAGAACAGGACCTAATTTATAACAAATGCTGTGGCAGGCTAACTGACAGGCATCTGAAAGGAGAAAAGCTTTGCTTCAAAGATCCCAGTCCACAGTTCTTGGCTGCACTGATGTGGCAGAAGCCACCACCTCATGGCAGACAAGAGGCAGGTGAACAGGGAAGGACTAGTGAGCTGAGAGTAACCACCACAGGCTCTTCCCCTCCTTCAGGCCCCACTTCCAGGATCTACCAAAAGAGCACCACTAGCAAGGGATGCAGCCCTTAGTATGAGGGGAAACTGAGGCTCAGAGCTTCCTGTCCACATCTACAAGGGATGAGAATATCACTACACATAAGGAAACTGATGAATAAAGTCTGAGCCTCTTGCCAGAGAGCTAGACCCTCAGGGAGTCGACTGGATCCCAGTTCCTGTCTCCAAACCCTGCCTCCACCCACTCGCTTTCCATCTTGATACTTGGCTTCTGTTGTGCTCAACTGAGCTCTGGTTTAAATTGACTTCATTTAGCAGCTAACAATGTGAGTATTTCACATACCTTCCCAGAGGCTGTGCTGATAGGGGATAGTTCTGACCCATCCTGAGAGCCCTGTGTTGGAGTTCTATACTTAAAGCTAACAAGCCGAGACAGTTGTGTGATGGTTCTCAAGAAAAGCTTTGAGATGTCCAAACCATTCACTGGTTTTCTTTCTCTCTCTTCCCGACCTCCCCAGTGTGTTTCCAAAATATCTGTTTGGCAGATAGCTCTATCTGAGGTCCCACTATCTCCATAGATCCCCTGCAGGGGTACAGGTGCTGGGTCCTCAAGGGACCTGCTGTGCTCTTACTCCTCCTCTGGCTCTGCACCTCTTCTCACAGTTCACACACATGACCTAGACGTCTGCACTAGGCTTCAGGGGCTGTGTGCACCGAGCACCTTGGAACATAACATTCATGGAGCAAAACTCTGAACCTACTAGTGAGTAAACAAAGGCTCTGGGGCTTGTGGCTTGACCTCACTGACTCTAAGTAACATCAAGCTAATAGTGAGTGGTCAGCAGGATGAGGTGAGCCTTAAGTAGGCACACTTGAATCCTTCTCTGCCGTCGTCTGGGCCAAGTAGGTGAAGGGTCAGTGAGTCATGCACCAGAGGAAGAGTTCCACAAGCCACTGTGACAAAGCTGCCAGGCAAAATATTGTTCCTGTTTCTGTATTTGTGCCCTTGTGATTTGCTTCCTCCCCCAGGGACAGGCTGCCTTTGGTCTTTTCAAGACAGAGTGTGGGAGAAGGAAGAGATGAGAATCTCCCTTCTCTTAAAGGGCACACTGAGTTTCAGGAAGATGTGCTTCATGTAGTTCTCGCTTTTCCTTGAATTGCCCATAGAAGAACTCCAATGCTTGCTGCCCTTGGGGCCACTTCTCTCCTGAGGACATCAGTCTGGGTCCCAGTTAGGATAACCAGTGTCAATACGGTTTGCCCAGGTTTAGCACTGGAAGGTCGCAGACCACAAAATCCCGGGAGATGGGATTTGGGCTGGAAGCCTGCTGGTGCTGAAAGTCAGGTCGCCTGTGTCATTACCCACATACTTGCTATTCTCGTGCACTTCGTTCTTTCACATCCTGGTTCTTGCTGGGGCAGTTCTCCTGCAGCCTGGATGGCTTCCTTTAAAGTTTCACATCTCGTGGACCTGCTGGTAACCAGGCCTCTCTGGTTTGGTGCTCTCAAGTAGCTTTATTTTTGCCTTCTTTTTGAAACTGGCTATGCAATTCCAGCTTGGATTCTATATGTCTTTTAGCATTTTAGAGGTACCTCGCTGGGGTGTGCCTCAGCTGACAAAGTGCTTACATAACATGCACAAAGCCTTGGGTTCAAACCCCAGCACCACAGAAACTGGACGTGGTTGTGCATGGCTTTAAGCCTAGTGCTTGGGAGGCGGAGACAGGGGGATCAGAAGTTCAGAATAACCTCTGAGACTCTGGGGAGACAAATAAAATCCCATCTTCAGTCTTCCAGTGTTTTCTGATGAGATATAGATGTCTCTTATTATTCTCCAAGGTGTTATGTGGCCTTTATTCTTCAGGGCCTCTAAGATCTGCCTTGGCTTCTGGTGGGTGTGTAGCCACAGTGGTCTTTGTTGAGGAGATGGAAAGGGCAGGTAGGAGCATGCTGATCATTAACTATACTAACAGCATTGCAGCTCTGCAGAGTCTGCTTTTATTGTGCTAATTATTTACTTACATTACATAGATTCATTAGTATGTGATGATGTTACAAAATCTAGTGTAATTAAAAATTTAAAGATAATGAGTGGGAATTTGGAGCAGAGAAACAGGACAGTGGAATGAAGGGAAGGCTTTTAAAAGAAGATTTATGAGTGTTTTGCCTGCATGTATGTATGTATAAAACATGCACGCCTGGTGCCCATGGAATCACAAGTGGTGTGAGTCACCACAGGAACTAAACCTGTCATCTGCAAGAGCAGCTGGTGCTTTCAGCCCCTGGAAAGGGTTTGCTTTTGTGAGTATGAGGAGAGCTGCAGCTTCTGTACACCAGTGCAAAGGTGGAGATGCTGCTGCAGAAGAGCAGGCTGGTCCCTGGGGTGCAGAGCATGTGTGGGACATTGGCCTTCTGAGGAGTGTGCTAAAGCAGGTGGAAGCTGAGATTTGGTGACAGGATTGCCTACCTGATGGAAACGTAATTTCTCAATAATGTTCCAGGCAAGCTTCAGCTCAGAGAGAGAGAGGGAGGGAGAGATGGAAGGAAAGAAGGATTCATCTTAAACCTTCATTTGTGGACCCCACGTGTTGTCCCCTCTTGTTCTATGTGACAAAAACTTTTCCTAAAGAGACAAGACAGACATCTACTCACCCCCAGATGGGGAGCCCAGAGTAGACCAAAGTACAGATACCATCGTAGTTCAATTTGGTGAACCGTGAGTTGTATTGGGGTTACTTACAGGACCATGGATAGAGAGCTCCTTACAGGACTCAAAGACAGCTACATCACCAAGGCCCACCCTAGCCCGGTGACTGCTCACAAAGCTGGGAGGCCTGGCGCACACTGCACAACCTGCAGACAGCTCCTCATCAAGTGACTCTGCTTTAACCCTTCCAGGCAGCCAGTCCAGTCTGGGTCTTTGCCGCCTTTCTCTTCCGCGGCACCTCAGCTTGTCTCAGAGTCATTGTCGCTCAGCTTTCCTTCCTCTGAGTGACTTCCTCTGGCAGGGAGTTAATCTGGTCAGTTTCAGGAACTTCCTGTGAAGCTTGAGTTACTTAGCTTTTGCTTAAGGAGTTTCCCTGCAGGATATAATATTTCAATCTGAGAGGAAACTGTTAACACAACAGCTCCTAAAGTTCTCAACCTTCCTACTGCTGGGATGCACACACACACCATAGAATTATTTCTGTTTCTACTTCATAACTAATTCTGCTACTGTCGTGAATCATAACAGCCTTAGACAACCCCTGTGAAAGGGTTATTGGAGCCCCAGAGGGGTCACAACTCTTAGGTTGAAACCCACGCTCGTAAAGCCAGGCCTGACTCTGAAAAGAACAATGTCCTGAAGGTTCTTTCCAGCCCGTGATCTAGGATCACTGCACCATCATCAGCCTGCTTCAGAACCAGAACGAGCAGCCCATCCTCAAAACAGGAAAGGGCTTGTAGGTGTTGTACCCACTGCCCTGGAGTCCTCCACAAGGTCCGAGGGAAGGCCAGTCCTGCCTGCATTTAGGAACAATGTGCACGAGCCCAAGAGCCTCCCAGATAATCTCTGTGCGCACTTGTGAAAATGGCTTTCCCCTCTCCCTCCCGCAGTATAGCAGATGTAGGAGCGACATCAAACCTTGTATACTGCATCTGTCAGTTGGCCTTTCAGGCCTTACACAGTGGTAGTACTGTAGTAACAAGTACCACAAGCACAAGAAAAGGACATAATAAAGGCCAGGCCCTCACGCTCCCACCCCATGAAGAAAAGCGGTGTGAAGCCGGGCGTGGTGCAGGTACAGGTGGATTGTTGTGAGTTCAAGGCCAGCCTGGTCTACAAAGTGAGTCCAGGACAGCCAAGGCTACAGAGAGAAACCCTGTCTCAAAGGAAGAAAAGAAAGAAAGAAAAGGGAGGGTGGAGTGTGGCTAGCCTAGCAGGGGTGTGCACAGCCAGGCTCACACCCCTCATGAATCAAGTTCTGCCTCCTCTACTTCTTCTCTCTTGAGAAGAGAACTTCCCTGGGACAGTGTCTCCGTTGCATTTATGTCTGGTTCTCCTCACAGAGGGTGCGCTGGTTTTGCCTACTTCTGTTAGGAAGAATGTTGGCTCAGGACGCCCAAGACCAAATTCTCAGCATAAAGGAGGGTTATTTGCTGCAGAGGGACAGAGGGCAAGGAATAAAAGACAGAGACGGGAGATAGAGGATGAGGGACAGAGGGCAGGGGTATTTGTCCCCAGGGAACAAAGGACTGTCTCTGGATGGACAAGAGACAGATGTGGCACATAGAAAGATGGCAGTTTATAAAGGTATAAGGGGAAACCCTGTGTTAAGATGAATGTTTAATTTTTAATTGTGCTTGTTAATTAGGTGAGTCAAACGCCCCCCCCCCCCCCGGGGCTCTTGATTGCTGGACTTCAGTACTTTGATAGGTGCACCTTGGTAGTCAGCCTCAGGAGGAGGAAGTGTCTAAATCAGAGATAGACCTTGGGGGCTAGCCTTAGGAGTGTAATCTAATAATTTTTAGCAAGACAGAGGGGATGGGGGAGAAGGGCAAAGCCTGCCAGAGTCATGTTCACCACGCTCAAGCTGGCCAGGGTCCTTTTAGCTTCCTTCCCGGGTCGAAGAGCAGTAGCTAAGAAGAGTGGCAATTTACGTATGTGGTCTTTTGTCTCCTGCCCTTGCAGGGCCTCTCTCAGCAGCATCTTGACCACTCTGATTACTTGAGTTTTGTGAGTTCTTTAGTGGTATTACTGTTCAGTGACTCTCGAGTTAGCGCCAACCTAGACTTCTTTCCCCCGCTGCAGATGAAGATTCAGTTGGATCCTGGAAGTCACATTTTTGATGTGGCACAGATAATTCATTATGCCCCAAATCTGAACTAGCCGCTTTCTTTTGCGTACCCCTCAGCCACCTCATTCCTCTTCATAGGAAACTCAGCTGCTGTCCGTGTAGTTGCTCTTCCTGAGCTCGAGGTCATCTGCCACCTCTCCTTTATAGCACAGCCGGCAGCCCTTCCCTTACTGCGCCTTGCTAACCCTACCCCTAATATGAACGGCCAGCTGCCCAGCCCGCTCAGTGACCCCTGACTTCTGTTGCCGCTCAATTCACACTTTCTACCACTACCATTCCAGTTACACTTGCACCCCACTTTACCATTAAGGAACAGAGAACAGCACTGTCTCAGGCTGGCAACAGTCAAAAACGCTGACCTCCAGTCTCCGTCCTCAGGGAGTTTGTCATCTCAGCAGCATGTGGCACTGGTGATCTCTTCTGTAAGCCTCCCTCATGCGTCCTTGGGGTGTCACTGCTGATTCCTCCTCTCTCTAGCTGCTCTATGCAGTCTCCCTTGCTGCCAGGAGTGTATGTTCCTAAAATAGAGGGGTGCCCAGGGCAGCATTGTCTCCAGACTTCTGCACCTCACCTTATTTTCTAGGGGAGTGTGTCCTGCCTCGAGCCCTTGGACCCCTGCTGAAGAGCTGCTGTAGCCATCTTAGCCCAGAACTCTGACTCTGAGCTTCTATGTTGGACCATGGCCCAGCATCAGCTCTTGGTTGTCTCCTAGATATCCTGCTGTGGACGAGCAGGTGTCCAGCTGAACGCAAGAGTTTACTCCATATCTGTCCCTTCTTCACACCCATCTAACAGGGCAATCCGTCCTAGTTTAGTTGTCCAGGGCAGAGGTCTTCAAACCTTCCCAGTGCCTGTGGTCACAGTGAGCCCAAAGACGACGACAGCTTTAGCTTTAAAATACATCTGTCTTAATTAGGGTTTCCATTGCTGTGAAGAGACACCGTGACCAAGGGCGTGTGCCACCACACCCAGCTAAGGCAACTCTTTTGTTGTTGTTTTGTTTTGTTTTGGGATTTTTTGGTGGGTTTGTTTGTTTGTTTTTGGTTATTTGGGGGTTTTTTGTTTTGTTTTTGTTTTTTCGAGACAGGGTTTCTCTGTGTAGCCTTGGCTGTCCTAGACTTGCTTTGTAGACCAGGATGGCCTCGAACTCTCAGTGATCCACCTGCCTCTTCCTCGGAGTGCTGGGATTAAAGGTGTGTGCCACCACCGCCTGGTGTAAGGCAACTCTTACAAAGGAAAACAGTTCATTGGGGCTGGCTTACCTCAGAGCCCCACCTCCACAGTGACCCACTTCCTCTAACAAGGCCACACCTCCTAATAGTGCCATTCCCTCCGGTCAAGCATTCAAACATGAATCGATGGGCCCATGTATATTCAAACCACAACATCCTGGTCTAACCACTGCCATCAGCACCCTGTTCCACATCATCGATTCCTCTGTCAATGCAAGAGATGTCTCTGACTTTTCTCTCTGCTTCTGCCCTGCCAACAGCAGCCCATTCTCCATACAGCATTTGTTTACCTTCTCTGTTCAGAACCCTCTAATGACTTCCCGTCAGGGAGTAGGAGAGCCAGAGCTGAGTGTGAGGACAGACCTGTGGGAGTAGGAAGGAGTCCTTAGCTTTAAACCAGAACTGAACGTCTTCTAGCAGTATGGCATAGTTCTAGCTAGGTGCCGGGAAAGACAGGAGGAATCACTAGCCCCTCCACAGGGAGCCTGCAGCTCCACAGCAGAGCCAGCCTTTTAGAACAAGCTAAATAGGAGATGCCTATTTAATTAAAGTCCTATGCCGTGGGCCTTTCCCCCTTTTATTTTTGTAATGCTAGGATCAAAGTCAGGACTTTGTGCATACCAGGCAGCTGCTCTGCAGATCCACACCTGCCTGAGCTCCTGGCACTTGAAGACACTCTGGCCTCCAGACCACTCACAGCCTTTCTCAAATGCCATTTACCAACGTTAGCACTTACGTGAAACAGAGCCAGCAGAGTGAATGTGGAGGACAGGGCCTTGTGGGGCTTCAGGAGAACTCAGCAAAGATAAAAAGCTCTGAGGGTTGTACAATTTGAAGAGAAGAAACCTTAGGAAGTCAATTGAACTGAGTGGTGCCCACTGCACGCCCTGGAGAAGGGTTAAAAGAGGGGCCTGGGCTGGAACAGCAGGCTAGGAATTAGAGAGCAAGAAGCAGCCTGTCCTGAGCCTTGGCCTCCCTGCTCTGCCTTCAGACTGCGTCTTTCCCATGAGATGAGCCCTCTTGTTCTGTGCCTTCCCCCGTCAAGCCCTGGCTCTGCCTACTTCATCTAACAACCCTTGGGTTAACCACAGGCATGGGGCTGACACAGTTCTCCATAAACAGTCAGTGTAGGGGGCAGGAGACCTTGCACCGCCCCCACGTCTCCTTTAGCCAGACCGCAGCATTGCAGGCCTTGCCAGGGATGGAGGAGCCCAGCCCAACAACTGAGCTGAAGGGCACCAGCTGACCTGCTGCTGGCGTGCTAAGGTTGTGGGCAGTGTGCTCGCTGGTCTGAAGAGGCAGCGCTGACTTGATTTTTATGTAGGAACTTAACTTCTGAATCCAAACAACCAAAGCTTAAAGTTCAGCTTATCTGACTCCTGTGTGCTTCCTTTATCTGAAAAGTGGGTGTAATAGAACCTGTCACCTAGAGTTGCTTGTGGAATGACTCAGTCAGATAGGCTGTATCTAGGAGAGTTCTTGCTGTAAGCACCCTGAGCATTAGCTGTCTTAATATCACTATCAATGTTATCCAGATGTCTTCCCTCATAAGCTGGTCCCTTCTGGCATGTGTAGAAGGGAAAGAGGTAATGGTAAGGCAGAAATGTTGGGAGAGAGGGTCATGATCCAAAGCTTAGGACCAGGGTAGGCACTGGGAAGGTACAGGGACACCCCAAAAGTCTGGAGAGCAATTCCTGAGCCATACCAGCTGGTTGGGCCCAATTTAGACTGAGTTAGAGGCCAGACCAGCATACAACCCACACCAACGGTGTATTCCTAGCCGCAACAGTCACTGCCTGTCACCGAAGCTAAGGCTTTGCAGCTCCTGTCTCCCTAGGGCCAAAGGATTTTCCCTCCCTTGGCTGCTGCTCCTAAGCCCGATGGCACCAGAAAGATGCACAGCCCCCACAGTCACCGGATCATATGAGAAAGGAGTCAGGTCCAAGGGACCCAGGGCCCTCCTGTCTCAGAATGTGGCCCAGGCCTTAAGGCTGCGCTGCCCCTCTTGTTTAGCCAGATATCTTGACCTGCTGTCTCATTTCTTTGAGCCAAAGATCCCTAGCCCTCTGCAGAGGTCAAGAAAAGACCTAAAGGTCACGGGGAGGTTCTCCTAAAGGCAACCTAAAGCTTTTGGAAGGAGATGAGCGACCTGGCCAAGGATATACAGGAGTTGAGAAGCCAGAACCAGCTGGTGCCTATCCTGACTCAGGCCACATGTTGATGGTGCCTCCCAGGCAAGGCCTGTAGGCCTGCTGGCATGTGCTGTGCTTGTCTAGACCTGAGCTGCAGGCAGCCTGCTGTGTGGCGGGATCTAGGAACCCTGCCAGGACTGTTAGGCTAACCTGTTCTCTCTGGAGTCTGGACTGCGGAGACCTCCCATTAGTCAGCATTGGTTAGTGGTCTAAGGAGTCTGTCTGGCCCTCCTGTGCCCTTCATTGTGGAAACTGATGGTGTCAGCAGGAGCCCTATAGAGTGTCCCTATTAGAAATGACTTCTCAGAAAAACAGAGGGAGCATCTGTATAGCAGAGCCCGGGGATAGAATGCTAACCTGAATGGAGAGTGAGCTGGAGCACCAGCCAAGCTGGATCTGGGTTGCTTAGATTTTGATCTTCCACTCGGGGCTGGGACTCCCGTGTGAGTATCCTGTCTCCACTTCCCCTACCCCTGGCTGCGGCTGCTAAGTTCTTTGCTGCCTTCAGTGTCTAGGAAGTCCTTGTCACTGCCTTAGGAAAGGACAGTAGGAGCCGCCCCAGAGGAAGGCAGCCAGCCAAGAGGGTGAAAGTTGAGCAAGGGTGGCAGCTGCGTGGAGCCCTCACACAACCTCTGAGGCAGCCTGACTGAGCAGGGCAGCTGTTTGCTTTCAGTTATCTCTGCAGTGTTGTTTCTCCCTTAAAGGAGCTGCCCTAGAAAAGAACAGAGGATCACTTGTAGGGGACAGGTGTGGAGCTGACTAAACAGACCTTGGGGAGGTGCCAAACCCTTGTTCGGCTCAGGCCCTGTGAGGCCTAGCTTTTTGCCTGAGATGCGAGTAAAAGCTAGGGTCTAGCTAGGATCACCCCTAACTCTAGCACAGCTCCCACGTGTTGCACAATGTGCCTGGCATGAGCCTCAGTGAGATCTGGCTTGAGTTTCACAGTGGGCCAGAGAAAGAAAACCAGTTTACCAGCTCGGCTAGACAGTGTCCACTGAGACCCACAAACAGAAAGCATTTTAGTCTTAAGCAAGTGAGACAGACCCATATTCCCTTCATCCCACTACCTCCCCTCTGAGAAAGGGCTGGAGAAATGTAAAGCAGACTAGAGGCAGGCCCCTGCACCACCGCTCCCCAGGAGCACATAGCCTGTGATGAGATGCATAGAGAGGTGTAATGAAGGGGCCTGCATTGACATTAGCGTTCTCTCGCCCTCTCCAAACGTTTTTGTGGTTTGGTTAGGTTGGTTGGTTGGTTGATTTGGCTGGTTGGTTGCTTGCTTGCTTTTGAGACAGAGTCTCACTGTGTAACTTGGCTATCTGCCTCTGCCTCCCAGATGCTGAAGCAGCTCCTTTTTCTGGGTCTGCCTTCCTTCTGTTAGCTTCACTCCTGCAGCTAGCTCCGCTTGGTGACTGCTGCTGTCCATGGAGAAATGCCCTCTACTGCGGAGCTCAAGCTGAGCCTCCATTTGCATCATCTCCTGTCACACTGTTCAGACCCCATCTGCATGTTTTTCTTCAGTCCCTCCTTGAAGTTCCCTTTTGGGAACTCCACTCCATGCATGGTCCCTCTGTCCACACCCTGAAGACTCTACAACCCCCAAAGTTTGATGATCCACTTTGCTTATGGCTCATACAAAGGCGCTTGCTTGTTTGTTTGCTGTACAGATCCCCTAAGCAGGAGCATGGGAGTATGTAGAGGAATGGGGACAGCCTTGCTTCCTTCTGCCCAGACTTTCAGGGTTATGTGTAAGATGTTTGCTGAGCCCTTTTAAAGTCAACAGTTGCTACCGAGCATGTGTATCTCCATCCCCTTCCCCCTCTTACCCTGGGCCTCGGCCTGGGCCATATAGATAAGGTTTCCTGGGTCACTGGGTCTGGGTGTGGGTGACGGAAGGTTCGCTGAACCGACCACTTGTCCTCAACTCTAAGGATGATAGGACCCAGCAGCCCCTGCAGGCCTGTGTCCATGCCCTTCCCCCCCATGGGTGGCCTCGCTCCCACCCCAGCTTCAATGAAACTCAGCCTATCTTAGACCCCAGCAGCCGCTGAGGCCTGTGTGGACCTCCTTGGCTGTTTCTCCATGCTCCAAATCATGTCTGTGAGAGGTTCACCTCCCTTCTGTCTTGAGTAGCTCTGCGAGGACAGGAGCCGTGTCTGCCTGTCGGCATCTGAGTGGATCAAACGGAGTGGGTCCTAAGCGTGATGTGACACCAGCAGAAAGCTGTGGTAGTCATTTCATGAACTGAGCAGAACTATGTAAGTTTCCAAAGTAGAGAATGAACCTCTAACAAGTGTAGAAACAAAGATCTGGTTTGAGAATTTGACAAAATGATCAAAAATCAACCCCGCTACTCAGAAGTGCTCATCATAAAGGTCAAGACCTGTTTCCTGTCTGGCTTAGCCTCTTAGTTCCCTTTCACCTTTCTTTTTTTGTTTGTTTGGGGTTTTGTTTTTTTGTTTGTTTGTTTGTTTGTTTGGTTGTTTGGTTGGTTGGTTGGTTGGTTGGTTTTTTGTTTTTCGAGACAGGGGGGTCTCTGTTAGCCTTGGCTGTCCTATACTCACTTTGTAGACCAGGCTGGCCTTGAACTCACAGTAATCCACTTGCATCTGCCTCCCAAGTGCTGGGATTAAAGGCATGTGCCACCACGTCCTGCTTCTTTCACATTTTCTTTTTATCAATTTCTTATATGCAGTTCTAAAATGCACAAAAGAAAATGTAGTGTATGCCACAGCTAGTAACTCTAAAGATCCATCTATAGCTACAGCCCAAGGACTGGATGGAACTAGTGTCACCTCCAAACACAAAATCCCTCAAGATTTTGGGAGGGAGCACAGAGAACTGGAAAGATGCAGACAAGCAACCGCTGGCTCTAGAAGGAATGAATGGGGCATTCGCTGCAAGAGCAGTCTCCTCCCCACCTGATCTAAACCGGGTCTTCATGGCCCAGCCCTACCCAGCCACTGGTCTCACAGGCCCCTCATCTTGGCCTGGACTACCTGATGTTATATATACCGAAGCCTCTAGTTCATCCCCTCAGAAGTGCCTAGTCTGGAACCGAGGGAAACATGGGAACACTGGCCCCTTAGCCCTCCCCTGGAAGGAGGAGCTGCAAACCAACAAATGACATCCTTCCCATTAGCCCAGACCTGCCCAGAACACAGAGCTGTACCCTCAGGCTCTGCCAAGCAGCCCAGCCTGGCACTGTTATTCCTGGTCACCAGGAAAGCCTGCCTAAGGGCCTGCTCGGCTTGTCCACCTTCCCTTGGGGCTTAGAGCTCTGGACTGGCAAGGACCCTACTGACTGTTTGCTCAGCACCCTCATTCATGGTTGGGAAACTAGCACCCAAGCAGTAGAAGGAGATACTAGCTCTCGCTCCCTTATTTCAGTCTGGCTGCTGTCCTCGTTCTTTGGGTAGGTCACTGTGTCTCACCTGTTTAACTCTGAGCTATGGAGCCAGGAACTGCTCTGTTCATTTCTACATCAGTTTGACCTGTATTGCCCTATAGAACGGAGCAATAGGATTCCCCAGTGTACTCATTCCTGGAGCCTCTCTAGCTACCCTGTCTCAGCAGGCTTTCGGGGGACAAGCTGGGAAGGTGGCATGGTGTGGTAGAGTCCCAGTGCTCCATCAGCATGAATCAGGCCCCTGGATCTGGGGTCTGAAAAGAGATCTTCCCATAGGGCAGGCTGTGTGCTGTGAAGTCAAGCCCAATGCCCATGGTGGTCATCTCTACTCTGTTCCATGCTGCTTCTCCGTACCTGGCCTCTATCTCTTCCCTTAGGGGCCTTACTCTCGGCCCACATGCCCAGGTGGCTTTACTATAGAGATCTGAGTCCTTTCAGCACAGGAACCCAACAGGAAAAAGGAAATGTGCCAAAAAGGAAAAAGTGAATATGAGCATGTGAGCAGATGGCTCTGTCTATGGTAGCTGCTCAAGTGGGATTCCCACCTTAGCTCTGCCACTCAGAACGGCCTGAGCTTGAACTAATTGCGCCTGAGCTTGAACTAATTGCACCTGAGCTGTGGGAGAGAGGTATCCCCCACCCCACCTTGGGATGTTACAAGGGTTCCACAAAACCCTGTGTGGTGTTTGCAAGCCAGGCACCTCTGCAGAAATGTCAGCCCAAGGACCAAAATCGCCCATTGGCAATACTATATCCTCAGTGCTAATCTAGTTCACTTCCTCCTCTCCAGGACAAGAGTGAAGCCACCAGGGGAGCCCTCACCCAGAGGCCTTGTCGTCCCAGACCTAACTCCCTCCCTCCCAACCTTCCAGAGGAAGAGACTCGCAGGATTGCACGGATATTTTCTTCCCAGTACTCCCAGAGGACTGATGAGGCCTGAAGGACTCAGGAATCGGCTACCAGCCAACCCCCCTCAGCTTTGTTCAGCTTGCAAAAGGTCCCTGGTCTGTTTCCCTCGGCATCGTGAGGCCACTACCATCACCCTATCCCATGGGCATCTTGAGACCTATTCAGCTAGGACTAGAGAAGTGTCCAGAACCACCTAGACCCTGCCTCCCAGGACCTCAGCTTCCTTCTGTAATGAGTGACGGATGGAAATGAATGGCCTCCAGCGCCCAAGTGCCCCACCCATCTTCCGACTGTGGGGCCGAAGGAGGCATCTGAGCGGAGGATCCAGTGTCCTTGGCACAGCCGACTGCTGACCAGAGCCCACCCTCTGAATAAGACAGGCTATTTTTGCCTTAAATATTGGAGGGGCATGCAGTAAGTGTGTGCATCGCTGAGGGAATTCCAGGGCTTATTTGTTTGGAAATGAGGTATTTGATAGATATAAATTATTTTTGTGATGTATTGAAGTAATCAATTGAACAGGGGAAATCGCCTCCTTTAAGACTGTATTTGATTGTCTGAATCCTAACCATGTTTTTAACTTAATGCTTGTTTTTTACTCAGCTCAGAAATTCATAGTTCTTGCCCTTGTTTTAATAAAAGTCTGGCATTTGTATTTGTGTACAAGTATTATCTGGGTTGGTCACTGGGGAAAAGGTGTTGGAATTCATTTCTACTCTTAACTGCAAAAAGGCTGGCAACCATGACTCGGCCATCCGGAGCAAGGGACCTGGGTCGCCATGAGCCTTCTGAGTTCTGCCAAGTGTCAGATTGGCCCACGTTAGAGTGACAGCAGTATCCCCCTTCTGGTTGTCTGGGCTTCTGCTTGCTCTTTTTTCTTTTTCTTTTTCTTTCTTTCTTTCTTTCTTTTTTTTTTTTTTTTTTTTTTTTTTTTTTTTTTTTTTTTTTGGTTTGGTTTTTTCAAGGCAAGGTTTCTCTGTGTAGCCTTGACTGTCCTGGACTTGCTTTGTAGACCAGGCTGGCTTCAAACTCACAGAGATCCGCCTGCCTCTGCGTCACAAGTGCTGAGATTAAAGATGTGTGCCACCACGGCCAGCATGCTTGCTCATTCTTGGTTTGCCTTTTCCTCTGATGGCCCTTGAAACCTTTCATCACAGTGAAAGTTTGTCTAGGACCTGGTCCCCAGAATCCCCTGTGATGCTCAGAAGGGCATCTCTCTGAAAGCACAGCCACCTGGGCAGCTACCATAGACAAATGGGGATGACTCTGAAGGGCACAGATGTACAGCACAGCCCCAGCTGGGTGAGGAGGCTGGAAGGAGCTTTCACAGGGCCGCTTGTCACCCTAAGAGTATTGTCATTCCACTGAACCCCCCTAAATAACTGGAATGCCCCTCCCATTTCTGAAAGAAACTAGTACCTCAGAGAATGGACCAGACCACGGACAGAGGGAACCGAGGATGTTCTGGGCCATATTAGTCCAGCCTGGCACGGTCTGTGGCTCTGGCCTCATCTGGAAGATACAGCCACCGTTACACACTGACGTCATATAGTTGCTGTAAAGATCAAATGGGACATGTATGAAAATTATTCCCTGATATTCGGTACAAAATGGAAGCGTAGGAAATGTCAGCCCCACCCTCTCTCCAAGCTGAGGCCAACCTGGCCCCAGGCCTCACACTCAGCCAGAATAGAGCCTCCAATGCGTGGAGTTCCACACCCCTTAGGGAATAAGAAACCTCCAGGTTCCAGGCCTCAGGCGAAGGAAGACCGTTGCCATATCCTGCTCCTGTACGTAACCTGGAGGGGTCATGTGAGGACAGGGCCACAGGAGGACACGGGCTGCTGGCAGCCTCTGATGACATGAGGAAGGTCTGAAACACGGACAACATGTACAGTGTGTTATTTACCAACGTCTCACCCCCAGTGATAGCCCTGAGGGGCCATGACTGGCCAAGCTATACAGCACATTTGTCACCAAGACCAGAGTGGGTCACCCCAACTTCCTTATGTGTACCCTCCACACACCTGAAAGCAGGTGTTTCTGGTGACCTGGAGACTGTAGCAGCCAACCCTCAACCTCCTAGCAAAGGCTTGACTCTCGCAGGAGCCCCAGGCAGATCCACACGCAGGAAGCTGCTGAGGCCAGAGTCAGCTGAGCTCCCCTCTCTCTCTCTGGGTTTCTCCAGGACCTGCTGCCTCTAGTTGACTCCTACTTGTAGCCCCCTCCCCCAGATAGCTCCCACAGTCCTGCCCCACTCCGGATAGTTCCAGACAGAGCCCAAAATCATGGTGTTAGCTATCACAGGACCCACCCTGCCATGGCTCGGGCCTCAAGTTCCAAAATGGCCTCTAACCTTCTGTGTCCTACCTGTCTTGTCTCCCTCTTCCCATGTGTCTCCCTTCTATGTCACCGAGCTCCCAGGGTCAGCCATTCCCCAGTCTTTTTTTTTTTTTTTTAAGATTTGTTTTTTTAACTATACATGTGCGGGTGCACACCAGAAGAGGGCACCACATCTCATTCTAGATGGTTGTGAGCCACCATGTGGGTGCTGGGAATTGAACTCAGGACCTTTGGAAGAGCAGCCAGTGCTCTTAACCTCTGAGCCATCTCTCCAGTCCAACCAAAGCCCCAATCTTAACCTCAGCTCCTGCAGACAGACCAGCCTACAGTGATTGCTGCAAGAAGTTCTCCTCACGCTGCCCCATCTCACTCTGCCCCATCCCCACCCCCCGCTCCCAGCATGCCCATGCCAAGTGGCGTGTCATGGCGAATGTCATGGTTGCAGCAGATAGACCTAAAGTGTGTTACAGGTTACAGGCCAAGTCAGGCTCTGCCGTGTACTACCTATGTGACCTTGGGAAGCCACTGCCCTTGAGGTTCAGTTTTCTGTGTGAAGCATTGACACAGGAGAGCTCTATACAGCAAAGGAGTAAAGTGCTGAAACACACTGCAGGGTGTAACACGTAACAGGGCTGTGGAAGAAATGAAAGATGCCAGCCTCAAGAAGCCATACATTCTGTATGATCCTACTCAGACAAAACAGAACAAGCAAATTAAGAACCAGAAAGAGGGGATGGGGAAATGGCTTAGCTGTTAAAGGCTCTGCTCACAACCAAAAAAGAAGAAAGCCGGGCGTGGTGGCTCAAGCCTTTAATCCCGGCACTTGGGAGGCAGAGGCAGGTGGATCGCTGTGAGTTCGAGGCCAGCCTGGTCTACAAAGCGAGTCCAGGACAGCCAAGGCTACACAGAGAGACCCTGTCTCAAAAAACCAAAAAAGAAGAAGAAGGAGGAGGAGGAGGAGGAGGAGGAGGAGGAGAAAGAGAAGAAGCAGCTGAGAGAGATGAGTGGTTGTTGCCTGAAGCTGGGGGAAGGATGACTTGTTTTGGTTTTGAGCAGTGATGAAAATGTACTGAACATTTTATTATAGTGGTTGCTCAACCTGACTATACTAAAAAAGTATTCCAGTTGTGAGCTCTCAGTGGGCAAATTGATGCTATGCAAAGTACATCTCAAAGCTGTTTCACTTTGTTTTTAAATTTAGGATCCTGGTAAATACCTGCTTCCTAGGGCTATGGGAAATAGAAATGGTGTGCCTAAAATATCAAGCACCTAACGGGCGACATGAAATGGAGCACCCCTGTCCTAACAGGCCTTGACCTTTTGGGCTCTTAAAGGTAACAAGTTCACACGCTCACACACCCCATAGCTCCTGGGCACCGAGCCTTCCTCTTGGAAGCCCAAAGGAGCCATCCACATTAAAGAGCCCCACGTCAAGGAAGCTAACCCAGAGCTGGAACTCACTGGTCCCCTCCCCTGTCCTGCCCCTCAGCAGCCCGCCTCTTGTCAAGTGATCAGGCTGTCAACCAGCTTCTCAGAATTAGGTTTCAGGTCATCTGGTGCATAAGGCCAGTGCTGAGCCAGAGGCAGCAGAGATAACAGTGAATGGTGACTAGTGGCCGTCGGATCCGGCTGCCACCCCGTGGAATGGAGTCCTAGGGAGCCCCTGTACTGCCTGCCCTTGGCTAGACTCACAGGTAAGAACCCCTACCTCTCCTCAGCAGCCCCTTCTCCCTTGCCGCTCTGCTTGCTCTCCTTTCCATGGATGCTCACTGCCGGGGATCATTTAACACAGCGTGAGAGACTAAGAGGGATTCACTCTAGCCCCCACCAGGTAAAGATGAAGGAACTTCATTTAGCCCCAGGGGAGAGCCTAATGTGACTCCCCTTTGTCCTACTGACTCCTCTGCTGGGATTTTACAAATGCGGGATGTAAAGCATCCCTCTCCTCTGGCCCAGGATCCCCCACAAAACACGAAGCCCTCTCCAGCAAGGGTCCTGAGGGTAGAGACGATGAGGGCACCTCTGGCCTCAAGCCTGGCCCAGGTGTGTGGTAGACATTTCTAGAGCCTGTGGCCACTCTGCCTGGTGGCTTCCTCAGTGCAGAGGCTTGGTTGTGGAGAGAGCTGGGCTGGACACGCTCAGCAAACATGGCCGGTCCCTGGAGCAGAGCATCTCATGCTGCGGGGACCCCAGCAGAACTGCAAGGAGGAGGGCTGTTCTCAATTTCCACCTCCAGCCCCAGAGGCAAAGGTCTGCTGCCTGTCAGTGTCCCTCAAATAACAGCTGAGGCGCAGCCAGAAGGAGGGTGGGGAGCCCTGACCTCAGGGAGGTTCCTACTACGCCTACCGTTGTCACCTTGCCCACATACTCAAGTATGTGTCTGCTCATTGTTTCTATTTCTGATGGATGGCTCAGGGGTACCCCTTCTAAACTTGGGTACGCCCAATTACAAGCTTAAGTGAGCACTTTCCCAACAATGTCCTCACTGGTCTTAGAGGCCCCATCAGTCCCTTCTAATCTATCCTTGATGCACCAGCTCCAACTGCCCAGCCCTCCTCAGTCTCCACTGGACTAAGTGTAACCTTGCCATTTGTAGCCCTCTACCAAAGGACCCTGAGGTCATCTCTGACCTCATTTCCTGTCTTCTCATTTGGGGTAAAAATGACTCTTGGGCTCCTTAGCCTGTCTCAGGGTCTACACCCTAACTACAGTCTTCACAGGGAAAGAGGGCAAATTGGTCTTGTCCTTGCTTTAGAGCCTCTGGCAGAGCTACAAAACAGATAACTGGGCAAGGCTGCAAGACAGTAGGGTCAGAAGTAGCAGGGGATAAAATGGGGAGAGAGGGAAGGCCTGCTTGACAGGGATGCAAAATCTTCAGAGGCATACCTACCTCAGCAGGGAGAAAAATGCCACTAAGTGGCCACTGAAGTCACAGGGCTCTGACAGTGGCCATACGCCGGGCCCCTTGCCTGTCTGACCTCAGTGTTTCTCCAAAGTAAAACAACACAGGGTTTTTCCACCAGCACTTGAGTGGTCCCCAGACAGGCTTTGAAGAAGAGCTACTAAAGAGCTTACCCTGAGGGCCTTCCCAGCTCTGAGTGAGCCTCAGATTCAGGATGTCAAGTCACCCAGCAGCCTAGTTCTCCAGGGCAAATGCAAAGCTTAGGGGGAAGAGAGCCCCCCCCCCCAAGGATGCCACGAGGAGAGCCAGTTGCTCCCACAGTACATTCCAGGCCTGGGCAGGGCCGCCAGTACCTCCCTGCTGGGACGGAGCCCAGTCTGGCTGCCCTTCTGTAGGGCAAAGGGGAATGAAGCCCGAGCAAGTAGCTGGTGTTTCTCCGAACACGCCTGCACTGCTGTCCCCCAGCCAAGTTGGCACCCAGGGCCCTAAGCCTCAGGCCTAGAGCTCTGAAGGACCTGCCCCCTCCTTGAGTTTGTCTCAGCTTACAGCTCAGGCAGACAAGGTGATGGGCTGAAGGAAGAGCCCAAGGCCTGACTACACCCACCCCACACAGACAGTAGCCTCTTTGGGCCCACGAAGTTCATCTGATTAGTGGACCCTGGTATTCCCCCAGCCTTCTCCGGACTCACGTTTAATTTTATGAAGCATTTAGTAGCTGCTTTGGATGCTCAACAAAAGGCAAAACTCTGAGGAGCCAATGGCCACACTGACTAGGCCACGATGCAGCAATGACAGTTTTATTGCTTGGCTATCAGAACAACAGACCAGCGGTCAGTCAGAGTTACTCTGTGTATCCTTGGCCCTGGGAATGGGCCAGTGGTTAGGGAATCTGGGTTGTGGTCCTGTCTTCTAAGGCTTGCCTTAAGTGCATTTACCCTGTCTTGGGCCAGTGAGAGGATACACACACATACACACACACACACACACACACACACACACACACACACACACACACATAACAGTAGCAAACTTGAACTTATAAAGTAGCAACAAAAATAATGTTATGGTTGGGGGTCAGCACAGCAAGAGGAACTGTGTTAAAGGGTCTCAGCATTAGGAAGATTGAGAACCACTGCCCTACAGGTTCAGGCCTCTGCCTCTTCTAGGACATCTCATTTTTCTAAAATGCCAACAGTCCTTCTCAGGCCTAGCCTGCACTGACCATCTCGTTTCCCTACAAGTGAAAGGTTGCTCTTCCTCCCCTGCATGCCTTCTTGACAGTTCCTCTCCATCCATACAGACCACAGATCGGCTTGCACTCAGTTCTTTGCGGGCACTGTCTATGGCAGCCCTTACAGCCGCTGGAGACCCTCCACAGGCAGCTCATGTGCATGGGTTTTTATTCCGGGATGCCAAGCACAGAGCCCTGTGTGCAATGGGTCCCCTCAGCATGTGCTGCTGGCTTTTACCAGGCCGAATCCCTGGCTTAGCTCAGAGACATGATGTGAAGATGGAGTTAGGTATGAGAGGGGATCTTCCAATGATGTCACCATCTGTTTTCTCAGCAAGTACAGAACATCTGGATGGGTGCAGTTCCAGGAAAGTAACAGTCTAGGACAGATAAAGGCTTTGATGTAGGTCTCCAGTGGGAAACACTTCCTGCCTCTGCTGTTCAGGCCCAACTTTCCTGAGTCACTGTCTTACTCCATCCAGAGCTTAGTGGCCCTTAAGATGCAAACAGGGGCTGGGATGTAACTCAACTATAGGGAGTTTAGTTAGCATACATGAAGCCCTAGGTTTGATGCTCAGCAGGAAGGTCAGAAGTTCAAGGTCATCACTGACTACAGAGAATTTGAAGCCATCCTAGCCTACAAGAGACCCTACCAAAAGAAGAAGAAAAAGGAAGAAACATGGAATGATTTTTCAGTTTTGCCTCAATCCTTCCTCACGGCAGGGTTCAAAAGCTACTCTTCCACAGTAGGACCCAGGCTTCCAGACTGGAGCCCGGCAGCTGTGGGTTCCAGCCTCAGTCCATGTCCCACGGACCTTGCCCTACTCATCTGGTCACCTTTCTGACTAGAAATCAAACCCCTTGAAGATGAAGCCAACCAACCTGTTCCATCTCTCTTGCCTTACCAGTGTCCTAGTATGATGGTCAGAAGTCACTTTGCTCAGCAAGAATTAGCACATCAGTCCCTTCCCAATGGCAGGAATTTTCAGGGAGAGGTGACAGCAAGCCTCAGTCTTTGGCTTCTGTAGGTGTAGGTTGAGGAGGCATTACAGAAGAAACCAGAGTCATACAGGGCAGACTTAAAAGAAAACTTGAAAAGTCACCTGGCCTGGCTCCTATACTTTGGTACATAAATGCTCCCTATTGATGAACGGAGGCACATACGTACATACATACATACATACATACATACATACATACATACATATGATATATCTAAATGTGATATGTATATCAATATATACCAATGATACATTATATATATGTATGTGTGTGTGAGTATGTGTGTGTGTGTGTGTGTATCCTCATTGGCCCAAGACAGGGTAAATGCACCTAAGGCAAGCCTTAGAAGACAGGACCACAGCCCAGATTTCCTAACCACTGGCCCAGAATCCTGTTGCTCTGTAGGGAAGAGGTGCATACTGTTCACAATTCTGAGACCAGCCCTGGCCCTGGGAATGGGTCATTAAAGGATCAGGACTTCATCACACCAAGATAGTGTCTGAGTTAGTGCACCATGAATGGGCACCACCAAGAGATGGCCTTAACATGGAAGACGCACAGAAATCTGATTGTAAGAACATGGTGCACCCATGTGGTGCACCAGTTCCCCAGCACACATGAGGCTAAGGCAAGCCCTTTACATCAAATGATCCCTGGGTAACCATCAGAAAGATAGATGTACCTGTGAGCACACAAGTGTGTGTGTGTGTGTGTGTGTGTGTGTGTGTGTGTGTGTGTGTGTGCGCGCGCACATGCATGTGTGAGCATATGTCTGCCCCGGCATTGTTTATGTGTCACCTTGACCTAAGACTGAGACTCTTTCCCCGAGACTCTGTCCTCAGGTGAGAAGGTCTCCTCGGTGACTTGAGATGATCAGGATCTAAGCCAGGAGGAGCAGCCATAGTAGCCCTGACAGCAGAAGTAATCATGTGTCAGACCACCACCCGCAGAACAACTGGGAAACAGGGGGCTCAGCAGAAGAGTGCCACCAACAGACCACCAATCAGGAAATCCTACAGAAAAGCATATCCAGGACAGGCGTGGCAGTGCAGGCATACAGTCCCAGCATTCGAGAACCTGAGGCTGGGTAGTCTCAAGTTCAAGGCTGGCCTGATATATTTAATGAAACTTTTGTTTTGTTTTGTTTTGTTTTGTTTTTTGAGACAGGGTCTCTCTGTGTAGCCTTGGCTGTACTGCACTCACTTTGTAGACTAGGCTGGCCTCGAACTCACAGCAATCCACCTGCCTCTGCCTCCTCCCAAGTGCTAGGATTAAAGGTATGCACCACCACACCTAGCTTTTTAATGAAACTTTTGCCGAAAGAAAGAAAGAAAGAAAGAAAGAAAGTGCTCGGGCTGTAGCTCAGTGGTAGAGGGCTTGCCTTACACTGAGCCCTAAGTCCAATCCCCACTACAAGGGTGCTGTATACTCAGCCATCCCTTTAAGGGGAGATGACATAGTCCAGGATGAATGACTGTCACCTTGAGTCTCAAGGAATGTTCCCCATTTGGGAAAGAGGCATGAGGTTAGAGAGCTTGGTCAGTGAGGAGAAGCGAGACACTGGGAGAACGCGGAGCCTGTGGAGTCAGAGCCAGGCCTGCTGCCTGCCAGGACTGCGTTTCCTCAGCCATTCAGTGGCGACACCAATGACCCTGCCTCCTTCTCCCCATGGACCCTCAGTGCAGAGGTGAAAGCTGAGAAATCAACTGATTGTATGGGCCAAATTCAAGCGGCCTAAGTGTGGCAGTGCCCAGACTTCTTGCTTCTTAAAGCCCCTTCAGAGTCCTGGGGGGTCTCTGGACATGGCACGAAGCCAAACAGCCCTGGCACCATCTGTTCCCCTGGCCCCTCTTGCAGTTTCCTCCATGAACTGAAGCAAAGGGTTGCCAGGTAACCTCTCTCCTTGGACCTCATTAGGCACCAGAGAAACCAGGCCCATCCTCCCGGGACCATGGTTGGACTTCAGCCATCAGAAATGCCTCCCACAACAATTGTCAAGTTCCTAGGGGCTGGCACTGCGGCCTGTTTTGCTGATCTCCTCACCTTCCCCCTGGACACCGCCAAGGTCCGCCTGCAGGTGGGTGCCTTTGGCCGGCGCTTGTGATTGCCGAGGAAGGAGGGGCTGCTTCTACCCAGCATCAGCCCGGTGTGCCAACATGCCCTTCCTCACACAGAGCCTGGGGAAGGCCATTCCCTACACTGCCTTGGTCCCCACCACCATCCCTCGTGACCAAAACAATCCAAATGCCTTGACATGATGTGACAGGGCTCTTTACTGCTTACCCCTGCTTTGTAAACCATAAAGTGGAAAATAAAGGTAAGGAAGTAACGGTGTGAGCTTGGGTAAATCACTAACCATCTGCTGTAAGACGCGGAAAGCAGCCGGCCCCTCTGGTGTGCCGAGCTGCTCCATCAAGTGAGAGCTGCTTTGTGAACTGCACCACGCTGACACGATCAGCCATTTTTCACCCTGGTGTAATAACTATGCTAGTTCCAAGACCCTGGAGGGGCCCTGCACACATGGCCCATCCTCCCCGGCCACTCATCAGCTCCTCAGGCCCTGTGCTTGTCCCCCAGATCCAGGGGGAGAATCCAGGGGTGCAGAGCGTGCGGTACCGCGGCGTGCTGGGCACCCTCCTGACTATGGTGCGTACAGAGGGCCTCCGCAGTCCCTACAGCGGGCTGGTGGCTGGCCTGCACCGCCAGATGAGCTTTGCCTCCATTCGAATTGGCCTCTACGACTCCGTCAAGCAGTTCTACACCCCCAAGGGAGCAGACCGTGAGTGGCGGCACCCATCGATACCCGAGGGACACCCAAGGGTGGGCGGGAAGCGCAGCTGGCAGCTGGAGTATGGGTCAAGGACATGGAGCGGTCCACCAAGCAGTGTAGGGGATGGGGAAGCTGGTGACAGACACTGGTAAGATCCCGGCAGTGTCAGGGACTTTTAGGTCTCTCTGCCCGCTCCAGACTCCAGCGTTGGCATTAGGATTCTGGCAGGCTGCACTACGGGAGCCATGGCCGTGACCTGTGCCCAGCCCACAGATGTGGTGAAGGTCCGCTTTCAAGCCATGATACGACTGGGAACTGGAAGCGAGAGGCAATACAGAGGGACTATGGATGCCTACAGAACCATCGCCAGGGAAGAAGGAGTCAGGGGCCTGTGGAAAGGTAAACCTGGCACCCTTGGAACCATTGGAAAAGGCTATTTTTCTTCCCTGAGGGCTGAGACAGGGAAGGAACCCCCAAAATATGATTCAATACCATAAGGACCATAAGGATGCTCCAAACACTATACCCCACGCCACCGGACCTCAGATACTTTTCAACTTGCCAGTCCTCCCCTGCCTCCACCCCTCAGGGATTTACTGCAGAGGAGCAAAGAAAGGCAAGGCGCAAGCTTATACCACAGGCAAGGGGGCCAGGAGGCAGGCCAGAGGTGGAAAGGCCGTGCTGGCTCCAAAAAGAATCTGGTCTCAAAGGCCAGGGTGTGGAGAAGGAGGGAGAAGGATTTCAGAGAACAGAGAAGAAAAGTAGAGGCCCGGAGGAGCACAGCTGTGGAGCCAGCTGCAGTGAGATGATGAGGGGACTTCTTTAGGAGTGAAGACTGTAGCATCCCCTATGTGTTTAGCCCTTGGCAAGTGCCAGAATCCCTCCATCAGTTGGACCACCATTCCCATGAAGCCTTGCAGGAGAAAAATGGCCTTGTGGTGTTTAAGTGCAGGGCATCCCAGCCATGGTGCTGCCAGAGCACTCTCTTGCTGGTGTTCCCTTCACACACACACACACACACACACACACACACACACACACACACACACACATCAAGTCTGTCCTCTCCTCAGTGAAACCTGCCTTCTAGGGCCCTGCCACGCATCTGTCACTGTCCTGGGGCCCAGTCTCCCATCCTTTCCTGGGTCTCCGGAAGTTCTGACAGTGCAAATTATGCTCCAAACGTAGCCAAGCGATGGGTGTGTCTTTGTGAAGATACAGAGAGTTTAAAAGCTGATAACTCCAGGTGGAAATGTGGGACCTACTTGGCTGAGGAGGTTTGGTCCCCTGGCTGAGGTCATTGCTGGAAGACATTGCACCCAAGCTGGAGCACAGCACTCATCCGTCCCCACTGCCTTCCTAACAGGGACTTGGCCCAACATCACAAGAAATGCCATTGTCAACTGCGCTGAGATGGTCACCTATGATGTCATCAAGGAGAAGCTGCTGGACTCTCACCTGTTCACTGGTGAGCGTGGGTTGGGAGGCAGGAGTGAGTACCACCCAGAGGCCTCAGGGACCCCCCACAAAAAAATAGAAAGGACCAGTACCCAGTTCAGGATTGTGGTGAGAGGCCTAGGCTAGAGGCCAGAGCTGTGGGTTTGAGGGCCAGCACCAAACTTGATGTATCTGTCAGTGACAGCCACTTGCCTACTCTGACTTCAATTAAAAAAAAAAAAAACAAAAACAAAAACAAGCTAGGCTGTGGTGGCGCATGCCTTTAATCCCAGCACAGGCAGGTGGATCTCTGTGAGTTCAAGGCCAGCCTGATCTACAATGAGAGTCCAGGACAGCCAGGGTTCTGTTACACAAAGAAACCTGTCTTGAAAAAAACAACAAAACAAAACAAAGGAACACTGTTGGGCTGCAGTTTTCTTACTCAGAGATGCTCAGTTCTAGCTTGCCAAGACTAACCAAGAGCTTAGCTTTGGGCACTGTGCTCTAGGAGGTCAGGGTTACATTGCACAGACAGACAGTGCCCACATCTGCACAGACAGACAGACAGTGCCCACACCTGCACAGCATGGACATATATTTCATTCCTGGGATTTGTTCTTCTCTCCCTTCTACAGACAACTTCCCCTGTCACTTTGTCTCTGCCTTTGGCGCTGGCTTCTGTGCCACAGTGGTGGCCTCCCCGGTGGATGTGGTAAAGACCCGATATATGAATGCTCCCCCAGGCAGGTACTTCAGCCCTCTACACTGTATGCTAAAGATGGTGGCCCAGGAGGGCCCCACAGCCTTCTACAAAGGGTAAGTAAACTACCACCTTCTGCCTTCAGCAGTCTTTCCAGAACACTTGGGCTCCCTCTCTCTGTCTCTGTCTCTCTGTCTCTTCCTCTCTCTCTCTCTCTCTCTCTCTCTCTGTGTGTGTGTGTGTGTGTGTGTGTGTGTCTGTCTGTCTGTCTGTCTGTCTGTCTCTCTCTCTGTGTGTGTGTGTGTGTGTGTGTGTGTGTGTGTGTGTGTGTGTGTATGTGTGTGTGTGTGTCTTCTCTTCTTTCCACCTTCTCCCTCTTTTCTGTCTGAGTGACTCTCGTGAATTCCAGGCTGGCCTAGACCTCTATGCAGCCAAGAATGACCTCTACATTCTGACCCTCCTGGTTCCTTGCGGAGCACTGAGTTATTGGCATATACCCTCACACCCGACTCTTGGGGTTTTCTTATTCAAGGTGCCTCCAACAGAAGCCTTACTAAGGAAGAGTAGGCCGAGGCTGGGTAAAGTTGTTATCTGTCTCCAAATGTTCAAGGCAGGGGGGTGGGGTGCTTTTCTCCAACTGCATTCCTGACCACTTCACCACCACGGAGGTGCCATATTCACTACGCCAACATCAGGGTCCCCGTGCCTTTGCGTGGATGGCCTATCCCTTAAAAATTACCATTAACATCGTAATCATTATTGTGTGTGGCGCATGTGCATTTGATATGTGTCTGAGGACCTATGAGGCAGCACCTATGTGGAGGTCAGAGGACAACTTGGCGGGGGCAGTTCCTTCCTTCACTCTTTGCATGGGTTCCAGGGCTGGAACTGGGTCTGAGGGTGTGCGTTCTCTTGCAGCAGTGCCTGAGCCCATGGGACGCCTTTCCCTGGCTGCCCACACCATCTCTTACCCACCCTGTACACTGTGGGATCTTAGCTTTCCTGCCTCCCCAGGAGCCTCAGCAATACTACTTGACCCATTCTGGGTAATTCCACCTCCTACAAAATGAAGCTCATCTGCATGTTAGTGCCCAAGCTCCTTGGAGCTGAGGCTGGCGGCCCATTCGTCCTTTATTATCTGGGACATGAACACAGAGCAAACGTTCAATTGGGTGGGCTCCTCACCACCATCCGGAAAGCCAAGTCTCTCACTGGGCCTTGTGCTAGGTACCTTATTTTACAATATTGCAAGAACCCTCTGAACTGGGAAGTAGTTCCCACACAGCACTTCAAAATAGGAACTTGCCCCAAGATCACCAAATGGCAGGGCCCTGGCTCTGAGGCCATGCCCACTGTGGGGCTGCCTATCCCACTGGTAAGGTCTTTGCTTGGCTCCCACCTCAATGCCTTTAGCAGATGTTTTCTGGTGTGTGACATTAAGGTGAACTCAACAGACAGAGGCCACTGGAGGTTCTCATGTCTGGAAGTAACATGCTCAACCTGTCACCTGACACTGCTCAGTTAAGTGTCCTCATCTAGTGCCTCAGTTTACTCTTTTACTTGGAAAACATTTATTGAACATTATGTGTGTGCTAGGCTCTGGCCAATGCCTCCCTCTAAGAGTTAGGGACAAGTACATGACATTGATGGAGCAGTGCCAGATGCTGTCCCTCACAGGCCCAGTCAGCAGTGTGACAATCCCTGTAAGGGATGTACTGCTACACACTCTTGGGTGTTTGTTGTTGTTGTTGTTGTTGTTTATTTATGTATTTATTTATTTATTTTGGTTTTTCAAGACAGGTCTCTCTGTGTTAGCCTTGCCTGTCCTGGACTCACTTTGTAGACCAGGCTGGCCTTGAACTCACAGCAATCCACCTGCCTCTGCCTCCCAAGTGCTGGGATTAAAGGTGGCCACACTCTTGTTTTATTTTCGTTTAGTTCCTCCTCCTCCTCCTCCTCCTCTTCCTCCTCCTCCTCCTCCTCCTCCTCCTCCTCCTCTTCTTCTTCTTCTTCTTCTTCTTCTTCTTCTTCTTCTTCTTCTTCTGGTTTGGTTTTTCCAGTCAGGGTTTTTCTGTGTAACAGCTCTAGCTATGCTGGAACTTGCTCTATAGACCAGGGTGGCCTTGAACTCACAGAGATCCATTTAAAGGCATGTGCCACCACTGTCCAGCTTAGTTTCTTTTTTAAACAAGGCCTCCTGTTGCTCAGACAAGCTTCAAACTCCTGATCTTCATGCCTGGACTTCCCAAGTGCCAGGATCACAGACATATGCCACACCGCCAGCTCTTACTGTCCTCACTTGCAAGATGAGGCACCTGACGCTGGAGGAGCTAAGATCTTAGCCCAGGTTTGACTAGACCCCAGAGTTTGGTTATATTGCCACAGTCATATAGTCCTTGTGAAGGTTCACGAACAGCCATGGCAAGCTGGGTATGGTGGCTGAAACAGAGGGGGGTTGCCTTGAGCTCAAGGCCAGCCAGAGCTACATAGTAAGGTCTATCTCAGACCCTCCCCACAAAGAAAATGTCACAGCATATGGCTGCCATGCCCAATTGAATCCTGCAGGCTGGAAGAAGATAGGGGACAGTCCCAGCTGAGGGGAGAGCAATGTGCTTAAAGGGACAGGAGAGGGCCTGGCATCGTCAGGGCGACTTGTTAAGTCTGGCAGGAATCAAGGGGCCCAAGAGGGAGCAAGTGGAGAGTGGCTGGGCTAATGGGCCAGAGGACAGGCTCCCCCCTGCCTCTGAGAAGCACGGACAGACGGACACTCTTTCCCGGGTACTACCAGAGCTCTGGAGTGCTTTCTGGACTTGAGCTAAATCTGGTGCCGTGCTCCCTCCACCCTGCCCCACATACAATTCTTGGCATCCTAGCCTGGGCCTTCTCTAGGTGGAAATCTGGCTGTAAATCACCCCCAAAGCCCCTTGCCTCGGGATAAGTTGGGCCAGTCTCAACCCTACCGTGCAATTTACCAACTTTGTGGTTTGAGTTACTCAGCCTCTCTGGCCTCAGTTTCTAGCAAAGGGCCTGGCAGCTGGCAGAGTGAACACACAGGCCTGTAAGAATCAACTTTCTAATACAGTAACCTGCCTTAACAAGTCAGCTTTCTTTCCTTTTCTGATTCCAATTTCTTCTGCCTAAATGCCCTCAGCAGACAGGCTAAAGGTGAAATGGATCTCAGACACATGACAAGCAGCCCCAGTCAGCAGGGGAACAGCGCGGTAGGTGTGCCTGGGCCTCCTAGCCGGCTCCTACTCATGTGGCATTTGTCTCTCTCTCTTCAGATTTGTGCCCTCCTTTCTGCGTTTGGGAGCCTGGAATGTGATGATGTTTGTAACCTATGAGCAGCTGAAGCGGGCCTTGATGAAAGTCCAGGTATTGCGGGAGTCTCCATTTTGAACAAGGCAAGGGGCCACGTGGCGCTTTCCTTATCAAAAGCTGCCTAGAACAGCAGGAACCTCAGCTCTTAGCTTAGAGGACCCCGCCCACACGCTCTACAGCTCTGTACCTTCTGCTGACTCGAGAGACTGAACTGAAAGCGGAGGAAAGTTTGGTCTTCTGTGTTTTGTCCAAAAACACCTTTGCTCTGCACCTGATGGGAAAATAAATTATATTAATTTTTAAAACACTTTCAGTTGGATGCCTAACATTTAGGCAAGAGAGAACAAAGAAAACCAGACTCCCGTGGACAAAAGGGAAGTTTGCCAACTCCTTTTTGAAATGTAGGATTAGACAATAAATAATAAACAGAAAAGGCTGCACACATGGGGAAGATCAGCCCACTGTGTCACTGAACCAACTAAAATGCCCCAAGGGACACTTCAGCACAAAGCTGTCTCTGCAGCCTTCCGGGTCATGGGACTTCCCCGAGTCATCTGTCAAGTAGACTCCATTAGGATTCTGGGAAAAATGAGAAAGGAAGAAGACATTGAAGCCACACAATGGAGTCCTGCTGAGCCCACCGAGTACACTGGAGGATGGAGGATACACAGTGGACAACAGTCCCTTCCCTGTTTACCTCATCAGGGTGTTGGGAAGACCGAATGAGGAGCAGGGCGTGGAAGTACTTTATGGCAACCATGCCCGTCTACAAGTGTAAGACATGAGGACAATATTTTAGGAGAAATATTTGTCTAGAGAAGAAGTTTGAGGGAAATTCAGGTTGTGGTGGTGAGGCCATGCACACCGGAACTGCACAGTGGGCACCATGGAAGACTGACGCCATGGGAACCTGCAGCCCGCAAACCGCAAAGGACTGTGGGTTGGGGGAAGAGGCACTGCTTGCCCATCAGTCCAAAGCAGCAGGACTCAGAATCGCTAGGAAATTGTTATGACTCAATAAAAGAATTCCCACCTTAAAGGTGAGACTAAGGACGGCTGCTCTTACGCCTTCTCTGTCATACGACAGATTTCTCATGTCAGGGGTCATACTTGTCAGTGTTGCAACAGACCTGACTCCACCTGCCCCCCAACCTTCCTCCTCCTCGCTTGATGCCTTTGGCTGCAGAGCCCTTGCTTTACCTGTGAAGTCTTCAGCTTTCCATCTGCAGAAGCTGCAGAAGGGAGGGATGAAGCACAGGACCAACTTCCAAGCTTAAGACTGCACATGTGGCAACAGGATGAATGGCGCAGTGGGTTCAGTGACCCACATGGTGGAAGGAAAGAACTGACTCTTGGGTTTGTTGTTGTTGTTGTTATTCTTTCTTTTCTTTTCTTTTTCTTTTTTTTTTTTTTTTTTTTTTGAGACAGGGTTTCTCTGTGCAGCCTTGGCTGTCCTAGACTTGCTTTGTAGACCAGGCTGGCCTCGAACTCACAGCAATTCGCCTGCCTCTGCCTCCAGAGTGCTGGGATTAAAGGCGTGCGCCACCACACCCGGCTCAGAACTGACTCTTGTAAGTTGTCCTCTGACCTCCACATGAGCACCTGTACATAAATGTGCATGTATATGTGCAAACACAATAAATAAAGGAATGAATGTAAAAAAAAAAAAAGAAGAAGAAGAAGAAATAAAGTTTAACTGCATATGGTGGTGTGAATGAGCTGTCCCCCATATATCTCAGGCATTTGAATACTTGGTCCCCAGTTGTTGGCAGCTGTTTGGGGAAACTTAGAAGATGTGGCCTTGCTGGAAGAGGTGTTTCACCTGGGACTGGCTGTTTGGTTTTTTGTTGTTGTTGTTGTTTTTGTTTTTCTGTTTCCTGCCTTCAGCTTGAGATGTGAGATTGTATTGGACGCTCCAGCCTCCATGCCTGCCTACTGTCAGACCTCCTCACCATGATGGACTTTAATTCCTCGGGAACTGTCAGCCCCAAATAAATCTTCCTTCTATAAATCGCCTTGGTCATTGTGTTTCATCACAGCAATAGAAAAGTAACTGAGAGAGTGCACATCTTTCAAACTGCCTTACACTGTCATATGTGTGACATGCAGTGCCTTTTCCTGCTTCGTAGGCACTCGGTTGGCTCTGATGAAAGTTAGAAGGGGCTCCAGGCTAGGTGTATAACTCATCTGAAGGAGTGCTTTTCTGGCAGGCACAGAGCCCTGGGTATGATCTTCAGCACCACAGAAACCAAACATACGATGCTCACCTGTGATCCCAGCACACAGGAGGTAGAGGAAGTGGGGGGGCGGGGTCAGGAGTTCAAGGTCCAACTTTGGCTGCATAGCAAGTTCAAGGTCAGCCTGAAACACATGAGACCCTGTCTCCAAAAGAAAACAGAAAGAAAAGAGCTGGTCTCCAAGCCTCGTCCCACCTCATTTTATTAGACCGCTAGCCACAGAGAGCCCTCGCTGCTCAGTGTCCTTCCAGAGGTGTCAGTGACATGCTGTTAATCCCCCAGGCAAGAATATGTGACCTTTCGCATAAATTTGATGCAAGTTTGAAGCAATCTCTAGTTAAATACTGGACAGGATGATGCACTCTGGCCAGGTCCATTCCTGGGTTCCCAGAAAATGACAATGGGTCACATTTTGCAGAGGCGTAAAAGGCAACCCCATAAGGCCATCGTATTTTCAACCAGGTCCACTCAGGAGCAAGCACACATCAGACATGTTTCCTGCCTTAGAACCTCCCACTACAGGTGACCAAGCACATCCTGTGTGGTTGGGTCACACAAATGTGTGTAGGGGAGTGAAAACAGAAATAATCGCCTCCAGCATTTCAAAAAGGGTCTGTCCTTGGGAAAGGGGCTTAAGGTTAGAGGCATTTTTGTTTCATGGATCTTTTAGGCATGGTAATTAAAACTTAACTTTGGCTGTCACAATACCAGCCCACTAGCATGTGAGGATTGATTAAAAACACCTTGCGGGCTTCCAGAGAGATGGCTCACCAGTTAAGAGCACTAGCTGCTCTTGCAGGGGACCAAAGTTTGATTCCCAACACCCATATGGTGGGGAACTCACAACCACCTGTAACCCCAGGTCCAAGGGATCTGACACTGTCTGTCTTCCCTGAGCACTGCGCACACATGCATATCCACACATGCAGGCACACATTCATACACATAAAATTAAAATAAAATAAATCTTAATGTTGTAACCTGCTTCAACTCTACAGCCCCTCCGTAGCACAATAGAAGCCATTTTGGTTTTAAGTCTCCATTTTGATCATAAGGTGAAATTTAGTTCAGGGTTTCAGACTCTGCCTGGCTGAAAACTTAAATAACTTTTTACTTACAACTCAATACTTGTTCCATATTCTGCTTAAATTAATGATTTATGTTCTATGTAAACAAAACCACAGTACCCTGCTATTTTCCTTTCTCCTGGAACAGTGGTTAACTGTGAAGTCCCCAAGCATAGATCTTAAACAATCAGCTTAAAATGCTTTGTCTAGCTACCTAGATACAATGTACTTAGAAGAAAATCAATTATGTTTAGCCAGTCAAATGATGTGATGCTGCCTCTGGCCCCCTGCTCCCCACCTGAGTACCTGGTTACTTAGTTACAGTTTTTCTTATAAAAAACCAAAAACCTGCCTTAGAAACGGACTGACCACAGAGTCTGGCTCCCAAGCCCAGTTTGTGGCCCTGAACCATCAGTCCTTGTTCAGTGTTCAATGAACTCCATCAGTCTGAATGATCAGTGTGAGGCTCTTCCTGAACCCATAACACTAAAAAAAAAAGGGGGGGGAAGGAGCTTCTTCCTTTCCTGCCCAGACACTCAGCCTACTGGGGAAAAGTGTTCCCCGGCATGCTCCTAAATTTCATCTGTAGCTTGAGATCATCTACACGCACGAAGTAGATAACAGAAACAAAAGCAAAAGAATTTATCTTGATTTAAAGTCCATCAAGGCCTTCAAACAAAAGCCTGCATTTAGAAGATCCTCTTTCTTTTGACTTGACTGACATGTGTAAATCACTCTTAAACTCCTGATCTCTGTTTGGGGTTCCCGGGGCCAGAAACCATCTTCTGTTAATTTCTGCGCCATTAGAAGAGGGGACTATACGGATGAAGAAGAAGATGGGGAAGAGCAGGGAGCAGGAGGAGGAAGAAGAAGAAGAAGATCTGGGAGAGTGAGGAGCATTCTTTGTTTCGTTTTTGAGACAGCCTGATATAGTCCAGGCTGGACCAAATCTACTATATAGCAAAGGATGGCTTTGAACTCCTGCTCTTCCTGCCTCTGCCCCTCCAAGTGCTGAGATTCCAAGGCTGCATCACCACGCCTGGCTCTAAAGAGGAGAGGAGAAGCCCCGCAATGTTTGGGCCCAGGCTTTCAGGGAAAGGAGGATAAGGTTGATGGGAGCCCCCGGGCAGAGCACTAGGCGGGCTGCTCTGCTGAGTTCTTCAGCTTTCTGTTCTGTTCTCAGAATCAAACTCAGGCCTCTGGGAGAGAGCAGTGAGCTACCAATTGAGCTCCACCCTCTGCCTGCTTAAAAGAGGAGGCTGAACCAGCTCACCAAAGGATCTGTAGTTCTGTGACTCCAGAGACTATTTACCTGGCCCTCTCTAGGAATTGATGTGAGTTCCCCTACAGGGGCCCACCCAGGAAATAGACTCCTGAGTTCTGGGGCCCAGCACTCCGCACATGCCTAGCCTCAGGTCAGTCAAAACAACTCAAAGGCTGAAGAGACAGCTCAGCAGTTAGGGCAGTGCTCCTTCAGGGAATCTGAGTTCATCACCCAGCACCCATGTCAGGTGGTACGACCTCCTGTGACCTCAGTTTTAGGGGTATCCATAGCCAATGCTTCTGCCCTCCACTCACATGCACACTTATGTGCACACCCACATACACACACTTCAAAATAAATTCTTTCTCCTTCCCCTCCTCCTCCTCTCCCTCCCCCTCCCTCTCCTCCTCCTCCTCCTCTTCCTTCTCCTTCTCTTTCTTCTTTTTGAGGCAGGATTTTTCTGTGTAGCCCTGGCTGTCCTGGACTCACTTTGTAGACTAGGGAGCACTCTTCCTCCCTGAGTGCTGGGATTACAGGCTTAAAATAAATAAAACCTTAAAAGAAAGAGAGGGTGGGAATCTGGCTGGGTGTGGTGGTCCATGCCTTTAATCCCAGCATTCCAGAAACAGAAGCAGATGGATCTCTGTGAGTTCGAGGCCAGCCTGATCTACAAAATGAATCTAGGGCAGCCAAGGCTACACAGAGAAATCCAGTCTCAAAAAAACCAAAAACAGATAAAAGAAAAAAGAAAGAAAGAAAGAAATTTGCTTTTCCTCTAACTCTTCTAGTATATCAAGCAGATATAACCTAGATTGAATCTAAATTCAACTACAGTACTGACGCAGTAGAACATGAAGAACATTGGTATTTTTCTTTACTTTTCTTTCCATCCATTTCTTCATTTTGAGGCTGAGTCTTTCTGTGTAGTCCTAACTGTCCTGGAATTTGCTATATAGACCAAGTTGGTCTTGAACATAGAGATCCACCTGTTTCTTACCTCAGAGTGCTGGAATTAAGGCATAAGCCACCACATCTGGCCTTCATTGTAGCACTTTTTTTTCTTTCTTTTTAGTTTAGTTTTGTTTGTTTGGTTGGTTTTTTTTTTTTCAAGACAGGGTTTCTCTGTGTAGCCTGGGCTGTAGTAGACTCTTTTTGTAGACCAGGCTGGCCTCGAATTCACAGTGATCCACCTGCCTCTACCTCCCGAGTGCTGGGATTTTTTGTTTTGTTTTGTTTTGTTTTGTTTTGTTTTTCAAGACAAGGTTTCTTTGTGTAGGCCTGGCTGTCCTGGACTCACCTTGTAGACCAGGCTGGCCTCAAACTCACAGCAATCCCCCTGCCTCTGCCTCCTGAGTTCTGGGATTAAAGGCATGCACCACCATGCCTGGCTTTAGTTTGGTTTTTTTTCCTTTTCTTTCTTTCTTTCTTTCTTTTTTGTTTTGTTTTGCTTTACAAGACATGGTCTCTCTGTATAGCCTTGACTGTCCTAGACCTACTCTGTAGACCAGGTTGGCCTTGAACTCACAACGATCTGCCTGCCTCTGCCTCCTGAGTGCTGGGATTAAAGGCGTGTGCCACCACGCCCAGTTAATTTGGTTTTTCAAGGCAGGGTTTCTCTGTTTAACAGCCCTGGTTGTCCTGGAACTCACTCTGTAGATCAGGCCAGCTTCAGACTCACAGAGCCCGCCTGCCTCTGCCTCCCGAGTGCTGGGGTTACAGGAGCGAGCCATGGAGCTTTGGCATGTTTCATGTACACTTGGTTTGGTTGATCCTCCTCCCCTGCTCCTCTCTCCATCTTTCCCTACACTCTGCTCATGCTCCTGTCAGAAGTCCCCTTACCATTACCATGCCACTTTATTCTATTCTCCTTCCTCATTTTACATAGTATACATGGCCACGCCAACCCCCACCCATGTACACACACGTATCCAGGTGCACACAGATACATACACACACACTACAAACTCGGATTCACATATGAGAAAGAACATACACTATCTCTTCCTGTTGTGTACATATACCACTCAACATCTGAGGATGGGTCAGGGTCTCCCTGAGTAGCTGTGAGATTTTAAAAGCAGTCAAAGTTGCCATGACAACATCTGGGGGGAACCCCGAGAGGAGTGGCTGTGCCACTGACAGCTCCTACAGTATCCACAAAAATGGTTGGACCAAAGCTGTTGTGTCTCGCCCCCCACCCACCACACACACACACACACACACACACACACACACACACACACACACCCTATCACCACCTGCATAGCTTCAGGAGTAGCAGCAATATGGCTCACACGACTACCAGACTTGGGAGCAGCAGTAGCAATCCAACTGAGTTTTTGCTCTCTGCCTGTGTAAGACTGAGACCTCTAGAGAGATCTCTAGTCTATTCCTGGAGTCCCCACTAAGAGACGGAGTCCATTGTCAATGCAAATGCATAGGAATGGGAATTTATTGAGCCATCGAGACAGGGTCTGTCCAGCTCTTTCAAGCTGCAGACCCCCGAGAAACAGAGGCACAGGCCTTTTATAGGTTTTAGACAAAGAAATGAGTTTTACAGTATGTGATTGGTTGGCATTTGGGCAGAAAAGCTGCAAGCAGGGAGTTACGAGTCTTGGCGTTTGGTGGTTGGATAATGGGTGGAGGGGCAAGCTGACCTATGGGAAAGATTGGATGAAGCAGTCACAGGGGGCGTTTAGGAACTTTTTTAGTTGGGGAGGGGTAGTGGAAATTTTAAACACAGCTGGTTGTCCTTGAGTCTGAGCACAGACTGAGACCTTGAATCAAGTTGGACTCTTCAAGGTTTTTCCTGTCCCTGCCACACACATACAGTGATCTGATATCTGTCTGTCCTTGGCTCAAGTTGGACCCCCTAGAAATGTACATGCTTTGGCCTTAATGGGGTTCTTTAAGGGAGGACTGAGTAGGCTGATTTTTACATTTTCCCAGACTTTGGCTTTAATGGGGGTCCTTAAGGGGGCTGGTTCCTTCACCTGCTTTAGGAAAGACACCTGGTTTGTCCCGAGGCCACTGCCACCATGGCCAACATGGGTGAACGGTTTGGCAGCTATTGATCAAATACCTGCACCCACCAGCTTCAGCCATTAGAAAAAGAAGAGAACCATGTTGGTGGCTCACATACAGCCTCTGCTTCTTAGTTCTAGTCAAACCTGGGCTACATAAAACCCTCGGTCAAAAAGAAGTGCAGGGTGCTGGGGAGCCAGCTCAGTCAGTCAAGGGTTTTGTGTCAAAAGCACAGGGACTGGAGTTCGGATCCGCCACGCCCTGGCAACTATATAATCTCAATGCCCAGGAGGCAGAGACAGGAGGATCCCTTGGCTTTGCTGGCCAGCCAGGCTAGTCAGTGAGCTACAGTTTCAGGGAGACCCAACCTCAAAACTAAGAAAAGCAAACATGGTGGCACAAGCCTTAATCCCAACATTCAGGAGGCAGAGGCAGGTAGATCTTTGAGTCTGAGGCCAGCCTGGTCTAATAGCAGGCTCCAGACCAGTCAGGGTTACACAGGGAGAACCTGTCTCAAAAATGAAAAGCATAAAAATAAAAAAGATGGAGAACAGCGCCCTTGGACTACCTCCCACCAGCTCACAGAGCTCTATTTTCTCCATGTCCTAACCAATGCTTATTACTTTCTGCGGTTCACAACAGTATCATCTTAATAGGTATGAGGTAGCACCTCATCACAGTTTTGGTTTGGATTTCCTTCGTGATAGTGTGTTATTAATTTTTCCATCACTATCCCAAGTGCTTGAAATAAATCAACTTTATTAGAAGATATTTCATAGGTTTCCATCCTCTTGCTTGGCCTACTCAGGGGTCTATGGTGATGCAGAAGCACATGGTATCCAGGAAGGAGAGATATAGATGGTAGATAGATGGATAGATAGATAGATAGATAGATAGATAGATAGATAGGTGGATGGATGGATAGATAGGGAGACTGAGATTCTGTGTACCCTTCCTGCCTCAACCTCTCAAAGCGTGAAATCCCCAGAAACTGCTATTTGGCTCAACTCTTTGATAGGAAAATTTTCATCAACAGTTATCACATTTTTTTTTTTTTTTTTTGGTTTTTCAAGACAGGGTCTCTCTGTGTAGCCTTGGCTGTCCTGGACTCACTTTGTAGACCAGGCTGGCCTTGAACTCACAGCGATCCACCAGCCTCTGCCTCCCAAGTGCTGGGATTAAAGGCGTGCGCCACCACGCCCGGCTCTTTAGTTATCACATTCTTATTTGAGTATCTGAGCAGCTCCCTAAACAAAGAACTCAGTAGGTTTCAAAACACTGGTAAAGGACAAGTATGGAATGCAGACAGATTTTGATCAAGTTCATGCTCTGAGAATCAGAATTCCATGTCCACAATAACAAAAATATAACTTCAGATGAGGACAGCTCAGCTCTTCTCCCCTGCCCCCCAAGTATTCTATACTGTGGAAGCTTCCTCAACTTAGACCCTATGATCTGCAGCAGAGATCTAAGTAAAAGTTACATTCCTGAGCTGGCAAGATGACTTAGCAAGTAAGTGCACTGATGGCCAAGCCTGACTGCCTGACCTTCTGTTTATTTTGTTGTCCGAAGGTTTAAGCTTGAGAAACTAACAGACATGTTTTAAGACTGGCATCACTACTTACCATGTATTTTATTTTATTATATTTTATTTATTTTTGAGACACGGTTTCTCTGTGTAGCCTTGACTATCCTTGACTCACTTTGTAGACCAGGCTGACCCCAACTCACAGCAATCCTCCTGCCTTTGCCTCCTGAGTGCTGGGATTAAAGGCATTGAGGCACAACACCTGGCCTTATTACTAACTCTTAACACGTTATGTTACTCTTCATTACCCCAGCCATGGTGATTTGATAAAGCTTACAGTGATGAGTCACAGGATGGAGGAAAACCTTTTTCTTTTCTCACTGTGTAGCCCTGGCTGTCCTGGAACTCACTGTGTCGACCAGGCCACAACTCCTAAAGTTTCCCAAATACCAACTGCTGACCAAGTGTTCAAACACACTAGCCTCTGGAGGCCATTCTCATCCCAAACACCTCAGCCAGAATGAAGTTTTGGATTTAACTCTTTGTGGGAAAAGGTCTAACTACAAAGCAATAGATGTATACCATGGAGAGATGACATACTAAAACCTACTGTGGAGAGCTGCGAACTGAGCCCGCTAACCTTTGTTGATGGTGTACAAATTAACATGGGTGTGGTTTTGTCTAGGTCTGCTGGCTGGCCAGCTCTCATCCCCTATACTGAGGTTATAAGCACCAGCAGCCATGCCTAGCTGTGTAGCCAGCTCTCAGCCCCTATACTGAGGTTATAAGCACCAGCAGCCATGCCCAGCTGTGTAGCCAGCTCTCGGCCCCTATACTGAGGTTATAAGCACCAGCAGCCGTGCCTAGCTGTGTATACAGGCACTGGGAACTCTAAGTCAGGTTCCCATGCTTGCAGAACAAGCTCCCTTGCCCATAAAGCCATCTCTCCAGTCCATCTCTCCATGTAGACTTATTTGTTTTTGTTTTGTTTTTAGTTTAGTCTAGTTGTGTGTGTGTGTATTTGAGACAGGGTTTCTCTATGTAGCCTTGGCTGCCCTGGACTCGCTTTGTAGACCGGGCTGGCCTCGAACTCACATCGATCCACCTGCTTCTGCTTCCCAAGTGCTGGGATTAAAGGCGAATGCCACCACTGCCTGGCTTCCCATTTGGATTTATACAAGGTGCAACAATTCACTCACTGCTTGGTTGGCATTTGCTACACTCCCCCCTTTTTGTAACAGTTGTATCAAGATTAATCCACAAACAATACGTGGTGGCACTCGCCTTTAATCCCAGCACTCGGGAGGCAGAGGCAGGCGGATCGCTGTGAGTTCGAGGCCAGCCTGGTCTACAAAGTAAGTCCAGGATGGCCAAGGCTACACAGAGAAACCCTGTCTCGAAAAACCAAAAAAAAAAAAAAAACCAACACAATTCATTGGCTTAAGACCTACAGTTCAGTAGTAGTAGTAGTTCAGAATAGTAAATTTAGAGTTTTAGCAACCCCAATAATCAACTCCCTGTGAGTTGATTCATCTATGAGAAGATGCATCTTTTAACTCTTGTTTGACCAATTTTTAAAAATAGTTTATTGAGTACATTGCAAGTGAGCAGTGGGCTCAGCAAGTAACTACAGTACTGTCAGCCTCCTGGGATTAATTTCACCAGCTATGGGATTTGCTACTTGTAAGTGAAGGTTTATTTTATCTACTCCGGCTTAAAGTACTCCTGTCTGTCTTTATATCTGTCCAGCATCGTGCTTGCATACATGCTATACGCACACACATCTACATACATTGTTACTATCTTTGTAAGATTGAATTCAACTTTAGATCAGCTGTGGTGGCACACATCTGTAATGGCAGCATTTGGGAGATTGAGGCAGCAGGATCAGAGAGCATAGTCCCAGAAGGGGACACATACTGAGACATAGTTTCACTGGGTTTTGTTTTTTTATCTTTGTTTTTCCAGACAGGGTTTTTCTGTGTATTCACTGGGTTTTTTTGTTTGTTTGTTTTGTTTTGTTTTGTTTTTGCAACTTTTCATTATTTTAAAACATATATGATCATCAAATTTCCTTGGCCTAAAAGAAGTATATCACCAGGCTGTGATGGTATACACCTTTAATGCCAGCACTCATGAGGCAGGGGCAGGAAGATCTCTGGGTTTGAGGCCAACGTGGTTTACAGAGCGAGTTCCAGGGCAGCCAGGGATACACAGAGAAACCCTGTCACAGAAAGAGAGGAAGGGGAAGAGGCAGCTAATGTTGAGGAGGGGAATTGGCAGCATCTGCGCAGTACTCTTAGCAAGAATCACCAGAGACAATGGAAAGGTTTACTTTTTTCTCATGTTGATGTTTATTACTTGGTATTTCCAATTTTCTCTGTCATTGCGTGCTATTGACAATCTCTTGAATTTTATACACACACACACACACAAAAGAGATAATCTCAGGGATTCATCTCAAGGACAGCAGGGTGTCTTTAGAATCTAGATCTCTCCTTTTTTAAGCTACCAGAATAACACCCTGGTGTGCAGGCTTTTGGATTCATCGCCCTCCACCACAAGTCTGCCAAGAACTCTGGCAGTCTCTTCACCACAGCCAGAGTCAGAACTGACCAGCCAGATGAGCGGTGACTTCAGCCACAGTGGCAGAAGTTATTTCCTGCCTTACCCTCTGTGTCCGTTTCTACTTCAGCCAAGACCAAGCGCCTGGCGAGTGTCTAGTTCCTGCCGTGCTTACCCAGTCCCTCCCAGCTCAGGTCCCCTCAGTGTCTCACCAATAATAGGTCTTTCTATTTGTGGAGGAACTGGCGCCAAATTGACCAGAGTTTAAGCCAGAGCACACCACGGTATGACATTAGGCAAATGAGTTGGTCTCTCTTCACTCGGTTTTGTTGTGGGGTGTCCACCAGAGAAGATGGCTCGGACACGGATTTAAGCAAATAGAACGTCTTTATTAGCCAACCAGCAGCTACACTGGGATCCTGAAGGCTGGCTGGCTGGCTAATCATGTTAGACTAGGTGTTTGGGATCCTTTCTCTGGGTGAGCTTTTAGGCACAAACACCCATGTTTTAGGTTGACATACTTCAATTAGCAAAAACAGCCAAAAACATTCCCAGAACTATGGACATTGTGAGGGTTTAGGTCTTTATTTTCGTTTTTGGCAGGTGGTGCTATCTATACACTGAGTTTTACCCCCTGAATGTTACTTGCTTTCTATAAGTGTTCACTCAATTCTCTCCTTCCACTACACTTTCCACAGCAGCCCAAACCTACTTGAGCGTCTATTATAGTATCTTCGGGCCCTTGGTCCCTGGCTTCCTGCTCCTGGACGCCTAACTCCTAGGCAAACAAAAAGAGTTCCGCACCCTGATCTAATTAATCTCTTAAAGAAAGTCTCTGGGGCGGACACGGATAAAAACAAAAACAGAGTGTACCAAAGCAGGGACACAGTCCAAAGACAAATTGAGACCTGCTTCCTACTCGCACAATGCTCGTTAGTCCCAGGCATAGGGGCCCAAGAACTGTTTTCATGTCGCCGTGTCCCCACCCCCCACCTCCCTCCATGTGGCCACTGTCTAGTTCAGGTCCCGTCCACCTGCTGAGTCTGTCATCTCTGGGCTGGGAGTGTAGCAGGCTGGACTCTGCACTGCCCTCTCCCTTGCGGGGCGCCAGCCTAGCTGCAGTCCGTACAGAGAGGAGGTGAGGCCCGGTGCTTTCGCCCCACCCCAGCCGTTAGGTGCCCGGGTCCCCAGGGACCAGAGGGGAGCAGCAGAAGGCGGGAACGCCAGCCTAGCTAGTCGCCGCGCCAAGGCTGGTTCCGGTCCCTGGAGCCCGCGCTCCGCCCCATCCGCAGGTGGCTTGCAGGACGTGGGGGTCGCTAGCCAGTCAGTCTGGCTGTCCCCACAAAGAGACTGGAGGACCCGGGACCAGCGGAGGACACCAGACACCGGGACCCTCTAGGGAGACCGGAGGTTAGCAGTCCTCGTGGAAACAGGAGTGACGCTAGACGCCCAGACACCCACAGATGGGAAAGGGCCCCCTCACCCGGGAGAGTGGGCCGCTCTAGCTCCGCCCCGTCACACCACGCCCTGACCACGCCCGCGAGGCTTAAGTTCCGCAGCCGCGGGTTCGCAGCCACTGTCAGCCCCGCCCGCGGTTCCTTCAGATCGAGCTCTTCCTAGGCAGCCATCACTTGTCCACTTGTCGGACACAGTCGTCTGCACTCCGGTGTTCTCCTGCGGTCTGGTGAGCATGACCCCAGCCGAGCGTCGGCTGCACCTGCTCCCTTTCAATGCGTCTCTCTTTGCTCTTTCTTTTCCCTTCCCTGGAGTTCGAGTTTATCCTCTCTTGATCCTTTTTGTCTTTTCCCTTTGTTCTTTGCCTCTGGCGTCCAGTTGGTCCATTCCTCCTCTCAGCCACAATGTACCCAGCTTGCCCTGGGCGGGGGACTTCCACGTCAGCGTCATCGAAGACCAGAATGACTGTCACCAGTCCTCTCTGGGCTGTGTGCCCTAAAGTTTGTTCTGGTTTCTGAAGTTGTTTGTACGTGAAGGAAGCTTGGAGTTTGGCCAGTGTTAAGCTCTCTGATCCAGTGGGAGTAAAGGCACAGGGAGGCTGGGCCTGCCTTATCCTGATCCCACACAAATAGACACAGTGCTCCACTCAAGTGACTGTCCCAGCACAGCCTGGCTGCCTACCGACATAACTGTCTGGGAAACAAATATGGGAGTGAGCCAAAGTGTGGGAGGAAAAAACTCCCTCTGCCCCAGTGTGCACTTAGCTAGATCCTGGCTATCCTGAGTGAGAAGGGCCTTGGGTCCCTTCCCAGCAAGGCTGTCTGAAAGGACGCGTGTGGCAGGTGACTCTTCCTTGCAGGGCTGTGGTCCTGCAAAGAGAATTTTCCTTTCTAAACTTGGCTTCTTTCCTCTCACCCACAGGACACATAGTATGATCTTTAAGTGTTTCGTCTCCCAGCCATTTTCTATGGAAAATCACGGGGATCGGGCCATGATAGCCACTGGCAGCTTTGAAGAACGAGACACCTTTAGAGAAGCTTGATCTTGGAGGCCTCATTGTGAGACCTCAAAGCACCACGTCAGGTAAGGAGTCCAAACACCGAGGAAGGCCCCGCTCTGCCATCTTTCAGGGCTAGGGTACAATCAGCAGGACAATAAAAATTAACCTCCTCCCACCCTGGCAAGTGGCTCTTCACAGCTCAGCAAGCTCTTTCATCATGCTTGGCCACCTTCTGGCCCTTAAAGATGGCAGCAGACTCCAGGGTATAACCCCAGTGGGATGGGAACTGGTTTCAGGTCACCCTGGCAGCCAACAGCAGAGGTGGGTGTTTGGTTCAGTAGTGTGTGTGCATGCGTGTGGTGTGTGTGTGTGTGTGTGTGTGTGCGCGTGCGCATGCAGATGAAAGTCAGAAGACAACTCCTACCCTATGGGTCCCAGGCATCAAACTCAGTTCCTCAGACTCAGGGGCACCAACACTGACCCATCTTCCTGGTCTGAACGTCCACTCTTTCTAACTTCATTTTCCCCCCTAGCTTTTGACAGTCCCTGTGAATGAGATAAGAAATTGTTAGGGTTTTTTTTTTTTTTCCGTTTTTTTTTTTTAATTAACTACAGTGGCTGGCTGGTCCTACAAGATAGGTTCTATTTTTGTTTATTCGTTTGGGTTAGGATCTCGTAACAATATCTTCAGCCGTTCTGGAGTGCTATGTAGACCATGCCTGGCTGGATTCTCTTTCTAGGCCTGGGTTTTACTCCTCAAGAGCTTTAGTACAGGTGATCTTTGCCTCTATACCCAACCCTCAAGGACCTGACCTTTGGGAACCTCTAAGCAGCATTACAATGGCAGCTGAGCCCCATGGTTTGGATCCGGGCAGCAACTGACACTTCACCTTTCTGGGTTCCACAGCACCCTACCACTTAGCTCAAGATCAGGCAGGCATGCCTCATACTGCTGGTGCCTCAAGAGGAGGCCTGTTCAAAGCCTCTCAGAGCTGTAGGAAGGGCTTCTGCTCTGAAGGCCCTTATCTGAAGTGAGGTGCAACAGGGCTGGACAAACAGTGGACAGCTGGAGCCCGTGGACACAGTTCTGAGCTCTCTCGTCTAGTGGGGAGGTGGGGAGGGCAGCTGCCTCACAGGCCACTCTCAGGATTTCTCAGTGGAGCCAGACAAAGTGTAGAGCACAACCTAGAAGGAGGTGTCCACTGGGGAGTCTAGGAGCATCTGCTGCCATTGGTTTCCTAGTTTCGCTGAGCCACAAGGACCCAAACTCAAAGAAACATGACTCGGGTCAGGCCTTGCAGAGAGGCGCTCTTGAACCCGTTGTTATGGTGAGTCACTCTGGTTGTCCCTGTTTGTCCTAGCCTGGGTGAGCTGTTTGGTTTCCATGGTTACCTGTGTTCACAGGTGGCTACCACCACATCCTCCCTCCACCGCCTAGTGCTTTCCGCCCAAGCCCTAGCAACACAGGCAGCCAATCAAGCTGGGCTCAGAGCAGTTGCTCCAATGAAATCAGAGAAGTGAAACAGGGAAGAAGAAGAAGCAGGTCACCCCGCCCCGGGTGCTGGGCACACTTCCTCCTGGGGCTGTGAGGAAGGTGGTGTTCCAGCTCTAAGAACAAAATGGAGCTTCAAGTTTCCTGTATCTCTTCCAGTTTCCTGTGAACTGCTCCTCCCATCCTACCACAGATAACAGAATTTCCCTACCCTGGAGGAAAATGGAACAGGCTGGCCTGGTCCCTGCCTTTCTCCTCTGCCTGACAATAAACCCGCAGGGAGCGGATATGACACCCGCACCCGGTGAAGCTGAGGGCTTGAGCTGTGTGGGGGCTAGAAGAATGGAACGACCACGTGTCTGGGCTGGAGAGATGGCTCAGTGGTTAAGAGCACTGACTGTGCTTCCAGAGGTCCTGAGTTCAACTCCCAGCAACCACATGTGATCTGATGCATACTGTATACATAATAATAAATAAATCCTTGGGGGGGGGGAACCACGTGTCTTCCTTCAGTTCAGGAATTACACACCAGTTAGACCCTCTCCTGCTTAGGAACCCAGAACAAAAGCCTGTGGGGGTTGCCTGTCAGGCCCTGCTCTGTCAGTCTTGTCCCAGTGGGCCCTTGGAATAGCCCCGCAGCACAGGAATGTGGCCTTCCTCTGTGCAGTCTGTACCAGCAGCAGATCATGAGCCTGTTGGTTGTGAGGTGGCCTCAGGATGATCCTAAGCCACATTCCCTGCACTAAATAAGAGGGAGCCTTTCACAGATTCTTAGTTCCTTGCCTGGAATTGCTTCCCAGACCCTACCTGGCTGGTTTTGGAGCTCTCTCCTGGTTTCCTTCCGGGAACCCTGAGACTTGCTTGGTGCCGTTAGGGAAGTCTAGGCTGGGGTAGGTGGACGGTGACCATGGAGGGAGGCCTGGGGGAGGCTGGCCTGGGGATGCTGATACTGACGGCTTCTCTCCTTTTGCCTTAGCTTCCGGCAGAGTTCCTCTGTCTCGTCTTGAGGATTGAAGGTTCCCACTTCTCCAGTTTTTCTCCATCTTCTGGGAGGTAGCAGGAGATCAGAATCATGGTTGGTTTCAAGGCCACAGATGTGCCCCCTACAGCCACCGTGAAGTTCCTGGGGGCTGGGACAGCTGCCTGCATTGCAGATCTCATCACTTTTCCTCTAGATACTGCCAAAGTCCGGCTGCAGGTGAGGATAAAAGGAGAGTCCTGATGCTGTCTAATCCGCTCCCTCCCTGGGTCCCACTCCTCAGTGGTTGGGGAGGAGCCGAGAGCTGGCTGAAGACTGGCAGAACCACCTGCCTGTTCTTAACCACCCCATCTTGGCCTTTCAGATCCAAGGAGAAAGTCAAGGGCTGGTGCGCACCGCAGCCAGCGCCCAGTACCGCGGCGTGCTGGGTACCATCCTGACTATGGTGCGCACCGAGGGTCCACGCAGCCTCTACAATGGGCTGGTCGCCGGCCTGCAGCGCCAGATGAGCTTTGCCTCTGTCCGCATCGGCCTCTATGACTCTGTGAAACAGTTCTACACCAAGGGCTCAGAGCGTGAGTATGAGGGGCCTCAGTTTGTGTATATCTCAATGGCTCCTTCAGGCTTCTCGAGACCCCTAGGTGGAGAAGTGGAAGTGACCCTGGCTCTTGTTATCCAAGCCCCGGGGCTATCTCCAAGCAGGGCAGGAGGCCACTGATAGTCCTCACAACCACCATGGCAGTAGGTGGCCTCCTGGGTCAGGGAGACTTGAGGCTTGAAATGGAGGAGGGATATTTGATCATGTTCCCTGGATGGGGACACCTGGTGGCACTCAGAGGAAGGATAGCAGACTACCAAGAAGAGACTTGATACCCTATGAGCATATACAGGGGGAAGAGGTCCCTCTCAGTCACAGTCATAGGGGAAGGGAGTAAGGAGAAAATGGGAGGGAGGGAGGAATGGAGGATACAAGGAATGGGATAACAATTGAGATGTAATATGAATAAATTAATAAAATATATTTTAAAAAAATAAAAGAAAATTAAAACATCCAATGATTCTCAAAAAAAAAAAGAGAGAAAGAAAGAAAGAAAGAAATGGGGGAGGGACTAGGCCAAAGGCACAACGGAGAGGAAGCAACCACAGCCTCTTGCCCCCACAGCCAGCATTTTCATCTCAGTCTGCCCTCCTCGGAGGGGAGGGGGTTGAGACAGGAATCTCCACAATGCAGCCTTGGAATTGACACAGACACAGCGCTACCTGCCTCAGCCTCCCAAATGCTGGCTTTACCAATATGTGTCACTACGCCCTCCTTACCTGGTGGAAACTGAGCACCTAAGACAAGGATGCCTTTCCCAGGATCACACTGCAGGGAGAGGTAGAGCTGGGCTGAGAACCTGTCTCTTGAGTCTGGTTCCACTGGGAAAAGTCACTTCTCTTGGTCTTGGGTTTCACATCTGTTAAATGGAACAAATCCTGATTTCCCAAGGCTGCTGAGTAGCTTAAATGACCATATTCCTGTGAGAAAGCAGTCTTCATTTTGTGTTACTCCTTGTTATACCCTCGCAAGGATTTTCTAGAGCAAGAGTGGTCTAGACCCTAATCTAGTGGCATGGTGGTTTAGCAAGAGCACGGTGCATAAGAGCGCAAGCCTCCTGGCCACTGACCTGCTGTGTGTCCACAGATGCAGGCATCGGGAGCCGCCTCCTGGCAGGGAGCACCACAGGTGCCCTGGCTGTGGCTGTGGCCCAACCTACAGATGTGGTAAAGGTCCGCTTCCAGGCTCAGGCCCGGGCTGGCGGTGGTCGGAGATACCAGAGCACTGTCGAAGCCTACAAGACCATTGCGCGAGAGGAAGGGATCCGGGGCCTCTGGAAAGGTGTGTGCTGGGTGTTTGCTTTTCTCCTCTCCTCTCCTCTCCCCGATGTCCTGGGCTCACACAAATTCTTCCTATAGGGACCTCTCCCAATGTTGCCCGGAATGCCATTGTCAACTGTGCTGAGCTGGTGACCTATGACCTCATCAAGGATGCTCTCCTGAAAGCCAACCTCATGACAGGTATGTTAGGGTTAGTAAGAGCTAGTAGAGGGAGCCGAGGGGTTGTGGTGCAAGCCTTTAATCCCAGCACTTGGGAGGCAGAGGCAGGAGGAGACCAGCCTCCTGGTCTACAAAGCAAGTCAAGGACAGTCAAGAATACTCAGAGAAAACCTGTCTAGAAAAACAAACAAACAAACAAACAAAAAAGCTAGTAGAGGCATCTAGTTGCCTCTTTTTTTATCCTGTTTGCCTTTTGCTTATAGAGTTTATATTTCTTACCATTCAAAAACAGCTGGTCGAAGACCCCACTTTGCACATAGAGTAACAGGCTAGATTGACCAAAAGAATCTTTAAGTCCCCCTAAGAGATCCCAGCTGGAATCCCTGTGTCTTTAAAACCACTAGACTCCTCTCCTTAAAAGAGTTTCCTGGGCCGGGCGTGGTGGCGCACACCTTTAATCCCAACACTCAAGAGGCAGAGGCAGGCGAATCTCTGTGAGTTCGAGGCCAGCCTGGTCTACAGAGCAAGTTCCAGGTCAGCCAGGGCTACACAGAGAAACCCTGTCTCAAAAAAACAAACAGTGTGTTTCCTGCTGCAATGATGGGATGGCAGCTAGGGAGAGCTGACGTCTTTCTTGCTGCTTCATGACAGATGACCTCCCTTGCCACTTCACTTCCGCCTTCGGGGCCGGCTTCTGCACCACGGTCATCGCCTCCCCCGTTGATGTAGTCAAGACGAGATACATGAACTCTGCCTTGGGCCAGTACCACAGCGCAGGCCACTGTGCCCTTACCATGCTCCGGAAGGAAGGACCTCGAGCCTTCTACAAGGGGTGAGCCTCTTGTCCCTGTCCCCCCCCCCAACACACACACCTCACCCACTCCAAGCCTTTCAGAAGGGAGAGGAGAGAGATACAGTCAAATGTCAAACATCCCATAGTTGCTGTCACCTCTGGTTTTTAAGGGTTAAAATGGGGACTCGGGCTGTGGGGCGGGTGACTCAGTAGTAGAATACTTGCCTGGCACGCTCTGGGCACTGGCTTTTACTCCCTGGCACAGCAGAAGTAGTGAGCTGGGTACTGGAGATTCTTGCTCTTGGGCACATAGCTGTGGGCTCTTCAGATCCTCCCAGCCTCCTTTGAGACAGAGTCCACGGGTTGGATGGGTGGGTGAGCCCGGTGGTAAAAGCAGAGGAGGTGGAGATGCCCCCTGACTTGTGTTTGCTCTATCTAGGTTCATGCCTTCCTTCCTCCGCTTGGGATCCTGGAATGTAGTGATGTTTGTCACCTATGAGCAGCTCAAAAGGGCTCTGATGGCTGCCTACGGATCCCGGGAGGCACCCTTTTGAGCCTGGCCAGCCGCTGACCTGGACCCTGCTTCCCCTCCCTGCCCTGTCTCTTCCGTCATCCTCTGCCCAGCCTCACACCTCTTCTTCTCATTCCATTTCCCTCACCCCAACTCCCTTCCCCCCTCATCTCCCTGCTCCTCCCTGCTGATGGTCCCGCAGTGAGGAGGCCTGATACCGGACCATCCTCAGTGCTCTTTACAGTTAAGCTCAAATCTTTGTCCTCATCCCCAGCTCAGCTCAGCCAGCCTTCACCCATAAAGCAAGCTCAACCTTGGTGTCTTCTATCACTCAAAGCTGTTTATAGAGATCTTGGTCCAGGGGGCTTTTTCAGCACCTGGGTAGGCGGGGGGGGGGGGGAGGGCAGGGGGGGACACCAGTGACTTTTTAGAGGGATGTGACCCACATTCCGCCTCTAGCATCTGGAAAGGGGCTCATGGAGATCAGCTTGTTCCTCCAGACTCAGTCTAGGCTGAGCTGGAAAGTGGCACAGCCCAGGGAGGCAGCAGAGCCTTTGCCCATCCTGCCTTTCCCTGTGGGCCCTGTAAGCTGTCACTCAATGCCTGGGGCTCTAGAGCTGCCTTCCCCACCCCTGCTGGCCAGGCCTGTCCATCTGCAGAGTGAAAGTACCCCTGTCCCCTCACATCAAGTACCTGGAAGATGTAGAGAACTCCAGAACCTTCTATTCTTCAGGGCTCCCTCTAGTCTGTTTCACACATAGCAACCCACCTTCCTAAGTCATAGACCTAAGCTGGGCGTGGTGGCGCACGATTTAATCCCAGCACTTGGGAGGCAGAGGCAGGAGGATCACTGTGAGTTTGAGGCTAGCCTGGTCTACAAAGCAAGTCCAGGACATCCAGCCAAGGCTACACAGAGAAACCTTGTCTCAAAAAAAAAAAAAAAAAGTCATAGACCTAGGCTGTCCCCAACTGTAATCACACCTGAGGCAGGCTTTGAACTGGGGAGCCAGGGCAGGCTGGACCCATGGAAGGGTCGGGCTCAGGCCTCTGGCAAACATGCAGCCTGTAGGGGGTTTTATTTTGTTGTTCGAGTCAGGGTCTCACACTGTAGCCCAGGCTAGCCTTGAACTCATGGCAACTCTGCCTCAGCTTCCCAAGTGCTGGAATTGCAGGCACCTGTGATTCCTGACCTCGGAGGAGCGAGCCTATTAGGAGTCTACCCCTCTCCCAACGCTGTTGGCCAGACAAGGCTTAGCTTGTTCATTCCGACCTCTTTCCAGCCAGAAGTCCTCAAGGCAAGAGCAGAAGGCAGGACTACTTCTTTTCAGGGACTGATGACCCAGGACAGGGATGGGCCTGTCAAGTTTCCAAGGCCCATTTTTATACCTCTGCCTGTCTCTGCAGAGAGCCAAGACAGGGTCCTCGGGGAATTGCATCTGGTAGCGGTGAGGCTGGGCCCAGACAGCAGGTTGTCCTCCCAGCCTAAAGAGGCTGTGGCTTCTTCCCTTTTTACCTCCTCAGCAGGCTGGGTCGGAGCTGGAAGGCTAGACCTTCTCAATGCTTGATGACAGGCTTCCAGCGAAGGGTGCCCAGTTCTCCTCGGCTACTGATAAATCCGGCCACGGTCTCAGTCCTGAAGCAGCAACCCACAGTGAGGGTCAGCTGGCAGGGCCGCCTGGTGCTCTTTGCTTCTGGGCATTGTGTTAAGCCCTTCAAGGAACAGTTCACTGCCCCAGGCACATCTACCGACAGCTAACAGGTCAGGTGAGAGCACACAAAGTGGTGCGGATGTGAGCCCACTGGACTTTATGCCTGGGGATGCCATCAGATGACCTGAGAAAGAGGCAGCAGTCATTGGAAAGCATACCGAGAGGCCTCAGCCCCTCAGGGTGTATGATAAACCCTGCTTTGCTTCCCTACATAGCCTCATTACTGAGCGGACAGGAAATCTCATAAAGGTTTGTGGTTAAGGCCTGAGGCCAGGCTTCCCATGAGCCCTTCAGGAGGGTCAGCAGCAGTGGCCTTAGAGAAGGCTGGGAGTCCCCCTGCGACCTTCTTGTAGTGCTGGAGGCTTGCCCTCAGATCAGGCAGTTACGGTTGCCTTCAGGTCAGTCCTGGCACAAGAGTGCAGGTGAACATCTGGCTCCACAAGCCTGGACTAGAGGGGTTGAAATCTTTACTGTAAAAAGGAAAAAAAAAAAAAGGAGCCAGGTGGTGGTGGCTCTCCCCTTTAATCCCAGCACTCAGGAGGCAGAGGCAGGCAGATCTCAGGTGAGTTAAGGGTCAGCAGAGTCTACAAAGTGAATTCCAGGACAACGAAGGGCTTTTACACAAAGAAACCCTGGAAAAACTAAATTTATAAAGAAAAAAAGAAAATGGATTTAAAGTGGTTGGAGCGATGGATGGCTCAGTAGTCAAGAGCACCAGCTACTCTCTCAGAGGTCCTGGGTTCCAGATCCAGCGTCCACACTAACTCACAACCATCTATAGCTGTTTCCAGAGAGATCTGATGCCCTCTTCTGGCCTCTGAAGGCAAAGCATACCTATAGTATACCAGCATATGCAGGCAAAACACGATCTTAAAAACAAAAAAACAACTTTATGCCTGGCATGGTGGCACACGGCCCCAGCACACCTATAGTATACCACCATGTGCAAGCAAAACACGATCTTAAAAACAAAAACAAAAAAACAACTTTATGCCTGGCAGATTGCTGTGAGTTAAAGGCCAGCCTGGTCTATAAAGTGAGTCCAGGACAGCCAGAGCTAAACAGAGAAACCCTGTCTTGAAAAACCAAAACCAAAACATAAAATAAATAAATAAAGAACTTTTTTTTTTTAAATGACCTAGAGAAGTGACTTGCCCAGGTGTCTGACCTAAGGCCACTGGTGACTGCTCCACTGACATTCTTTCTGGAGCTCCAGCCCCAGAGTATCTCAAAGCTTTTTGTTGGTTTTTGAGACAGGGTTTCTCTGTGTAGCCCTGGCTGCTCTGAACTAGCTCTGTAGACCAGGCTGGCCTCAAACTCAGAAGTCCACTTGCTTCTGCCTCCCAAGCGCTGGGATTACAGGCGTGCGCCACCACTCTGAGCTGTCTTCATGGTGGTTCAAAGACAGCTGCAGGCTGTAGGATAATTTGAGCCTAGGGGTTTGGGGGGCTAGCCAGGGGCAAGACTGAATGTGTTCAGAAACAAAGTTCTTGCCCAGAGTTGTACTCCCACTTAAAAAAAAAAAAGCAAAAAGGTGGTGCATGCCTTTAATCCCAGCACTTGGGAGGCAGAGGCAGGCAAATCTCTAATTTCTAGGCCAGCCTCGTCTACAAAGCAAGTCCAGGACAGCCAGGGCTACAAGAGAAACCCTGTCTCGAAGAACCCCAAAACAAACAACAACAATCTTTTAGCTGGGCATGGTGGCACATGCTTATGATTCCTGCATGTGGAATGCTGGGGCATGAGGATAAGAGGTTAAAGCCAGCCTCAGCTACCTGAAACCCTGCCTCAAAATTTAAAAGGAAAAAAGCCAGGTGTGTTAGTGCATGCTTTAAATTCCAATATTCAGAAGGCGGAGGCAGGTGGATTCAAAGTTTGAGGCCAGCCTGGTCTACAAAGCAAGTTCCAGGAAAGCCAGGGCTGCTACAGAGAAAACCATCTGGAAAAAAAAATTTTTTTTTGAAAGGACTAAAGGAAAAATCCATAAGCTAATATGGCACTTTGAATGGCAGGATTCTAAGCAATGTGGATACTCTGTTTTATTTTGTTTTTTCCCTCACATCTTAGAAGCCACTGAACCTGCTTGCTACCCATAAGCCTAGACCTAACCACAGCCTAAACAGGGCAAGCTCCTCATGGGGATGGACCACACAGCCCTGGCTGCACCAAGAAGCCAGACCGCCTCCAGGTCACGAGGCAGTGATGCTCTCTCTGATCCCCTCTATAATCTAACCATGAGTCTACCAAGGCCCAGTGCCCCACTCCCAAGTCCTCACCCCTGTAGGCAGGTTGTAAGCTCTACTAACAAGGTGAATTAATAACCAATGCAGCATTCAGGGGCAGACCTGGACCAGATCCCAACCGCCAGGCCTCCCAGAGCACTGGCCCAGAGGTAGCCTAAGACCCATTCCACAGACAAGGAACCAAGGCCAGAGGTGGAGACCAAAGCTGCTCTGGCACTGTGTCCCTGGTGGGATTACCTGAAGCTTGTGAGTCTATATGGAGTGGCCTAAGGTCTGGTGGCAGCTTAGCCATGGACACCAGAGTGCTGGGACAAGTGCTGTGTCTTCCTTTGCTTTGCTTTTCCTGTCTATATCGCTCAAGACAGCACAGACCACACAAGGTCCCTTCTAAAGATCTACGGTGCGAAATGTCCAGCACAGAGGGACTGTTGAGGTCACATGGCCCTGTCTCATGTTACCAAGGTGGCAACAAGGAGCTTTGAAGCCTCAGGGAACAGTCCATTACTAGGAAGGCAAAGTGGGGCCCCAGGTGCCTAGCTTTCTGGGTCCTGCAGGAAGCATCCATCCAGCACACTTGAGGCCATTGCTAGAGGATACAAAAGGGCTATTTATTAAGTCAGCCTAAGGTCTCATGTCTCCTCATCTTCACAGGCTGTGCGGGGTTGAGTGGGTAGGATTGGGCGAGGCCCAGCCTGCCCTCTCCATCCCTCTTCCTCTCCAGGGCCCCAGATTTAGGTCAACAGTGCCTGGCGCAGCATCTGCTTCTTCTGAGGTGTGAGGCGTGTGGGGAACTGGATGTCGAAGAAGATGAAGAGGTCTCCCTTCTTGCTGGGGTTCTCAGGCAGTGGCATCCCTTCATCTGGCACCGTCTTGAAGTACTTAGGGCTGAGGCAGGGCAAGACGAGAGAATAAAAAGTATAGAAGATTCAGAGAGTGGTGCCCACTGGGTGCACACTACCCTAGCTCATAGGACCACAGGAGTGGGCCATTATCACGGCCTCCCAGAAGACGGCCAGGTCTCACAAGCTGGAACAGGTAGGTGGAGAGACTGGCTTGTCCCAAATAGCACACTCCTGGAAACCCTTGCTCAAAGTAAATGCCCTGCTTGACTGACCCCCCCAGAACTGCGCATCCCTCCCCAGGATGCAAAGCAGCCTGGGGGAGCGGGGGGGGGGGAGAGCCAAGCCCTCCCTTCTCTAGGACTTTTCTTGGAGCAAGACTTGGGGGCTACTGTTCCATGCTCTGATGAGAGGTTTGGGGAATGGAGGCAATAGTGGGGTTCTCGGGCCACTACGAGGGTTTCATGTGTGTTAGAGAAAGGCATTTCTTGTGTAAACAGAGCTCGTGCTCAGGCAGAGAGGCAAGTGGGATTGGAGTCCCAGCCTCTGAGATGGAAACCCTCCTGTGGCTGCCAGCCTGCACAGTCCCCAAGTCTCTCAGACCATCCTTTCTTGTGACTACTTAGGTACCAGGCAGATAGACTCACTGGACGATGTCATTGATGGGGATGTTGAGCAGACGGTCATCAAGGGTCTTCACCTCCACAGTGCAGCAGGTGAGGGCCTGCAGAGTGTAGGATGTGGAGCATCACCACAGCCATTCTATTTAGAAGGCATTCGGGAGCCTACTTGGGTTCCAATCCTGACCTGGGTACCAGGGAAGAGAAAGGCTGCCAGAAATCTGTGAGCAAGGCCGGCCATTACCTGCCTTCTAGTTTGACGTGTGGTAGGTCAGTTCGGTGATGACAGAGTGTAAGGCTTTTGAGAGGCAGCTATGACAGGTTCTGTGTGCTGCCACACAGTAGGGGCAGCGGTTGGAAAACCTGTAGGGTGAGCTGGGCAGGTGGGAAAAAGCCCCAGCCAGGCAGGTATGCTCACCCTGAGGCCTGAAGGACAAACAATGGGTCAACAGGGGTACCCTAAAGTGTACCACATGACTATTTTGAGACCATAAGGACAGCAGCAGGACCAGGACAGTGTGTGGAAAGATGAGGAGGTGGGCAGTGGGGGGACTGCTGCACAGATCCACCCAATGAGGGAGAGACAGACATACAGGATGGGAGTCACAGAACCCAGCAACTGGTACAAGTTAGCTGGGGAGAAAAAAAATGAAGCCTAAACTGCCACAAGTGGGGTTCAGACTGGGCCCCCACGGCCTTCTCCTGCACCGTACCCACTCACCTTGCCCAAAGGAATGGGGTACACGAAGAAGAGGTTGTCAAGCTCCCTGCGAAAGCGAGGGTGCAGCTTCTCCTTTACAATGAAGATAATATCAGCCGGGATAATGTTGGGGCCCTGGAGGGGAAAGCCAAGGGGTAAGGGGTTTACTACTTAGATGATCAGCCAACTTTCTGCCTTGACTTGTCTCTGGGTTTTCATCTGTGCGGTGGAGAATCAGACCCAGTTCTCTAGAGGGGGCATTCAGTGTGGCCTAGGGCCACTCCCTAGAGCCTGCCTGGATCACTCCCGCTCCCCAAGTATTTCTCTACTGAGCATACCCAAAGTAATCTACTCAATAGTATGGGGCGGGGGTGGGGGGCTGGGAGGGTGAGGTGGGGGCTTCTTTGAGTGACAGCTGGACACTATGCTGGAGTCAGACAACTTCTCTGCCTGACAGAAACTCAGCAATAAATTCTCCACTCCGGTGGGCCTCCCTGAAGGCTGGCCTCTCTTCTGGCCATTGTACACAGAGTGAGAGCAGCTGCCGCTCCCGGTGCAAGAAATAGTCAGATGGTCAGAAATAGCCATATAGTCAGAAATGGCAAGCTCAAGGCTGAGAGAAAGGGAGGCCCAGAGGCTGGGCTCTGAGGAGGTCCTGGGCCATGGCAGAAGGTTGGGAAAAGCTTCCCAGAGTGGGGTGTGTTGGCGCTGGGTCTCTGTTTGCCTGCCTGTCTGCTTGCGACAGGGTCTCACTCTGTAGCCCAGACTAGCCTGGAATTCACTATGTCACTCAGGCTGTATTTGAACTCCCTCGGCTCAAGTGATACCCTGCCTCAGCCTCCTGAGTTGCTTCAACCTCCAGTGAGCCAGGCTGAGGGGTGATTGTTGGAAGCAGATGTTTTCCAGGTGAGAAAGGGGCAGGTATGAGCAAGGGAACTCATCTCTCCCGGCTCTGAGCTCTCCATCACTCCATTTCTTCTCGGGATGTAAGGACTCAGCATCCTAGCACAATAACAATGTTTTCCATAGTGAGTACTTTAGTTTAGTTGTTAACGAGATGCTTCCAAGTAGCCTCTTCCCTTCGGCTTTCTTCAGTCTTGCACTGTGGTGTGTGTGTGTGTGTGTGTGTGTGTGTGTGTGTGTGTGTGTGTGTGTGTGTTCCTGTGTGTGAGCAAGGACATATACTCATGTTATGTTAGGGGGCTAGAAGTTGACACTGAATGTCTTCCTTAATTGCTCTCCATCCTATTTTTTGAGGCAGGATCTCTCCTCACCTTAGTGCACACCGATTCAGCTGGACTGGCTGGCTAGTACACCGAAGGATCCTCTGTTTCTGCACTGCTGAGGCAGGGGGATCACTTGCGTGTGTCCAGCATCGGGCTCCCAGGGCACCCAGCTCTGCCATTGGTGCTAGGGATAAAGTCGAGGTCTCCATCCTTAGGCATCTCCCCAAGTCCTTCTTTTTTTTTTTTCTTTTTTTTTTTTTTTTTTTTTTGGTTTTTCTTTTTGGTTTTTCGAGACAGGGTTTCTCTATGTAGCCTTGGCTGTCATGGACTCGCTTTGTAGAACAGGCTGGCCTTGAATTCACAGGGATCCGCCTGCCTCTGCCTCCCGAGTGCTGGGATTAAAGGCGTGCACCACCACGCCCGGCCCCAAGTCCTTCTTTTAGCTTTTTGTGTTCTTATAGTGAGCAAGTTTCTTCCATCATAGGGGCCTCAGTTTTCCCACTTTGTATAATGGTAGTAATCCTCACCTTGTATTCACAAAGGCGTACTGTGAGGCTCTGTCCCTAGGAAGGGACTTTAGGGACCATCTCACTCTACTAGACCAGAACTTGTAGGGACAGGGAAAAAATATGGAGTCCCTCACTCTCAGTCCTCCCGCCACATGAGCTTTGTGACTGACCCAAGCCAGCTTCTTGCCCTCTCACCTGGTCCCCTTCTTTCTCAAAGGTGATGCGTGTGCCCTGCCTCCACCCAGGCCTCACGTCGATTGTCAGGATCTTGTCCTTGATGGTGGAAGAATATCTATCTTCATTTAGCACCTACAGTGACAGGGGCAGGGGTGGGGAATCGGCTCAGTGGAAAGGCTCTGTGGAGTCTGTGCTCAGACAGTACCCACAGCAATGGAGGACCAGAGTCATTTCCACTCCCGTACTGATTGCCACTGGATCTGAGAGCCTGTGAGTCCCCAAGGCACGCCCTGAAATTGATGAAGCTGTGGCCTGGGACACCAGTCACCACTAACTCTGGCCTCCAACAAGAACACAGAGAAAGGTGCCTCTCTCCAACCCCCAGAAGTCTGCCCTAATCCCAAAGTCTTGTCTACCCTTCCCCAGGCTCCACAACCCCTCAGTGTCTAGCACAAGACCACTATGGACCCCAGACTTCAGTTTCTAGGAAGTTATTGGTTGATATGAAGAAAAGAGGGGTCCCAAGCATGCAGCAAACCTCTCAGAAGACAATATATTGTGCCTCATGCAAAGCATCCCCATATTGTGTCTGAAACCCTGTGAGCCCACAGTGCCACCTTTGGATACCATGGCTACAATGGGCATCTCCTCCAGGCAAAGGGGAGGAAGGTGGCTGGACCACAGGCCAAAGACTGGATGCTGCCACAACTACTCACAAGGGTCTTCCCTAAGCTGTCATCTTAGAGATTATGCCAGTCCACCTCCATGCACACCCTGTGGCTGAGATACACACTCTTTGGAGTGTGGTCTAGTAATAATGCTCTTTTTTTAAAAAAAAAGATGTATTTAGTTATTATTTATACAGTATTCTGCCAGAAAGGGCATCAGATCTCATTACAGATGGTTGTGAGCCACCATGTGGTTGCTGGAAATTGAACTCAGGACCTTTGGAAGAGCAGACAGTGTCCTTAACCTCTGAGCTATATCTCCAGCACTGTAATAATGCTTTTGTAGAGGAATTTTAATCCAACAGCATGGCTTCTCTGAACACATTCAAAGACCTTCTAGGTCTGTGTGATCTGGCTGGAGGAATTTTAATCCAACAACATGGCTGCTTTGAACACATCCAAAGACCTTCTAGGTCTGTGTGATTTGGCTGGAATACAGACACATCCTTAGTATTCACCTTTAATCCCAAACAATGAAGGTAAACGAATTGAGAGGCAGACGAAGTGACAAATCAGAGAAAATTTTGATAAAATAGGATATGCCCAACTCTCACAAGAACAGAGAGGAAAGAGAAGTGACTTAAGAGAGCACAGAGGGTTAGAGAGAGGAGGCAGTTTTACTGGGAGAGTTGTAGAGAGACAGGTTGAAGAGAACAAGCTAGGCACAGGTGAAGACAGAACAAGCCAGAGAATGAGAAGGAGCCAGAAGATTAGAAAAGATTGCTAGAGTTAGTTTGAGGCCAAGCAGAGCAATTCAGGCAGAAGTCAGAGAAGCCAGTTTGAATCAGTCAGCTTGGAGAGGAGTTTGAGCCAGAACAGCAGAGTTCAACCAGCCAGCCAGAGTTCAGAAAGAACTAGAAAGGGTGAACTTATTCAACAGTAAGTCTCTAGGCTGAAAACATTTTAGGCCTAGGAGCTTCCGGGACTGGCCTGAGTTAGCAGACAGAGGCAGTAAGCCTCTGAGCCAGCAATTACCTCAGGCGAATAAAAGTTGCTCTGGAGTGGAACTCACAGGGGACCCTTTCCACTCTCACTCTGCCACTTTCCACAAGGGTGGGGCTGGATGAGGAAGGGGAGAATCCTGTCCCCAGTGGGTAGCTTCAGAGGTGACTTCTGTACCAGAAAGAAGGGTGCATCCCTTCCATTATTCATTTTAAATGTCATATTCTAGAATTCTACAACCTAAAATTGCTGAGTCTCTTGACCTAAGAGCCCATGATGCCCTCAGAAAAGGTTGCAAGGTTGAGTTTTCCTGTTTGGGGATGTGGAGGTGATAGGGAAGTTTGCAGGGGCAATGGTGCCAGCTAAGAGGAGCAAGCTAAGTACTCACCCTTCGTGAGATCTTAATTTTTTTGGTACAGCCAAAGAATAAGTCCTCCAGGGACAAATAGAGGTCTCGTTCGATTGGAGGGTCTTGTTTCTGGACTCCTCGGCCCCGAAGCCCCCCAAAATTCAAATCTACATCCTTCCCTTCTGCATCAAAAAATTCTAAAGGAGAGAAAAGGATGGGTAACAGAAATGGTGTCCAAAGACACAGGTCAGACATACGCACGCACGCACGCACACACGCACCTGTATTCCCTGGAACCTCTTCAGTGCCCCAAGAATAAGCTTTCTCAGATCGTTTCCATCTCTCAGACCCACGGACCAGGGGCTATTTGTTCTGTTTCATTTTGTTTTAGGCCTTGAACTAAGGGCAATCCTCCTGCCCCAGCCTCCTCAATGTTGGGAGTACAGGTGTGAGCCACCACACTTGGGCTTCAAGAAGCTGCTCTTGATCCCCAGGGCTCCCCTGAGACTCCCACAAAGTGAGGTGCTGGTACTCCTGCTTCATAAACAAATTGAGGCACCACTCTAAGTGGTAGATCATGGTAGTGCAGAGAAGACTCCTTCAGGCTGATTGGGTCAGAACAGCTAGTCCACTCTACCCTTCCTCAGGGGCCTAATGGCCCTTCTCTGTCCACAGTATGACTATTCTAGACAAGCCAGCCTCGAGTTCTCTGGAGTTACAAGCTGATGTGAAGAAGGACTTGGGGTGTCCCACGGCAACTGTGAGCGGTCACCGGTGTGCCCCAAGCTCCTCAACTTCATCTACCCCTGCCTGCTCTCCATCCTAGAGCCCGCACCTGTTGCCTTTAACCTGATGACAGAGAGAGAGAGAGAGGGAGGGAGGGGGAGAGGGAGAGACAGACACCCTTCCAGGTCAGCTTTGAGTACTGTAACCCTTTGGAACTGTTTTTTTAATCTGTGGTATGGGGAAATGCTTTTTCGGCCCTGTACCATTAAGACAAGAAACAGCTAAGCCTCGGGAGAGCCTGCTGTGGATCAGGCTCTGCACTTAGTGACTGTCATCTTGGTCCAGAAAGGCCAACAAAATGCTCACAGCTCCACAGCTAGTGAGTAATGAAGTTGGGATCTGTACCACAGGACCTCTCAGCCACAGAATCCTATGCTATATTGCTAGATGCAGGGCCCTTTGTAGACTGTGGAGTCAGAGGTGACTGTTATGTACCCTGCCTCCTGTGGTCGGTGTCAAGAAATGGCTGTGCCAAGATGGATGGTGAGATGACCAGCAACAGCTGGGAATACGCAGAGGCTTCAGACATGGTAGCTGGGTGCCAGCGCCTTGGCTCGGTAAGTAAAGGCAGTCGTTACCAGCGCCCAAGGTGGAAGGAGACAACTGCCTCCTGACGGTGCCCCTCTGACCTACACACACTAATATAATAAAAACTCTTTTTAAAAAGAACCAAGGGCTGGGCGTGGTGGCACATGCCCTTAATCCCAGCACTTGGGAGGCAGAGGCAGGCAGACCGCTGTGAGTTCGAGGCCAGCCTGGTCTACAAAGTGAGTCCAGGACAGCCAAGTCTACACAGAGAAACCCTGTCTCGAAAAACCAAAAAAGACCAAAAAACAAAACCTGAGTGTGATGGCACATGCGTGCAATTACAGTACTTGGGAGACAGAGGGATCAGGAGTTCAAGGTCATGCTTGGCTAAACATTGAGGCCAAGGCTGGTCTGGGATACATATCTCAATATAATAAAAACAATAATGATCATGATGTAAACAAAATAAATAATAAGCAACCAAACCTAACTGCCAAGAAAGGTATCCTCTACAGCTGCGTTCTTTCCCAGGAAGGCAAGAGGGTGGGGTGAGATTCTTACCACTGAAGGGGTTGTCTCCCCCAAAAAACTCGTGGAACACTTTTTCAGGGTTGCCATGGAAGACGTAGCCCGTTGTCCATGGAGTCTGGGATCCAAACTCCAGGGGATCCCACCCTTCAGGCCTTCTTCGCCAAACTTGTCATAGATGCCTCGCTTGACAGCTGTGGATACAAGTGACGTTGAGGAGGGTCCCAGGGCTTATTGCTGGACAGGCTGGGAGGTGGCGAGAGAGCTGGGGGAGGGGAGAGGAGGGGCAAGGACAGCTGCCACCTGGCAGTCTCTAGAAGTTGGAGGGTGAAGTGTCACGCTGTGTGTTTCAGAGTCATTTATTTATCCTATAGATTCTATAGGATAGCTCAGAAAGCAATTTAAAAACCCTCCTGGGTTGGACTTTTGAGATGACTGAGGGTCAGGTGTGTGTGTGTGTGTGTGTGTGTGTGTGTGTGTGTGTGTATACACACACACCTGGGTTTGGCTTAGAAGGTGAGAGTAGAATTATAAAATTTAAAAATGTTAGAATCTAAGAATTCTTAACTTGCAAATGTTAGAGTTCTTAAAAGTCAGGGCTGGAGAGCCGGGCATGGTTAGGCACAGCTTTAATCCCAGCACTCAGGAAGCAGAGACTAACAGATCTCCGTGAGCTCAAGGCCAGCCTAGTCTACAGGGCAGTCAGGGCTGTTTCACAGAGAAACCCGGTCTCAAAAAGATGGAGAAGCTGTAGTCTAGTGGTTCTCAGAAACGCAGCCACAATCGCAGACCCCAAGACCAGCCCCTACATAAGCCAGCTGGGTCCCCAAGACCAGCTCCTACACAAGCCAGCTGGGTCCCCAAGACCAGCCCCTACACAAGCCAGCTGGGTCCCCAAGACCAGCCCCTACACAAGCCAGCTGGGTCCCCAAGACCAGCCCCTACACAAGCCAGCTGGGTCCCCAAGACCAGCCCCTACACAAGCCAGCTGGGTCCCCAAGACCAGCCCCTACACAAGCCAGCTGGGTCCCCAAGACCAGCCCCTACACAAGCCAGCTGGGTCCCCAAGACCAGCCCCTACACAAGCCAGCTAGGCTGCTGCACGTTGCTTTGTGATGAGTCACCCTCGTCCCACACAACTGATTTCCAAAGGGAGAGATTTCCTAATGGCTCTAAGCCTCTCTGTAGCCCTCTGCTCCTGCTGTCCCTGGAGACAGTCAGGGGAAAATAAATGAGAACGTCTTCACCTCAGCCCTCTGCCCCTGGCATCCAGCATCCTCCTCAGAGCCTCATTTTGCTAGGCTGGCGACAGGGGAATATGCCTCACTTTCGTACTGCCTTGCTAGGTGAGCGGTAAGCCCATACACCTGACTGTGGTGGCCTGGTTTGCTCTGTTTGCCTAGATGCTGGGCAGGGAGGATGGTTGCTTACTCTCTACTGCAGACACTTGAGGAATATCTTAATTGATGGGTGAGTGACAGCCCCCACCATCACTCACGGTCACTCAGCACATCGTAGGCTTCTGCTATCTGCTTGAATGTCTCTGGGGCAGATGGCTCATTTGACTTCATCGGGTGGTTCCTCAGGGCAAGTTTCCGGTACCTAGAGGGGACAGGAATACAAGCCCTTGCCTCTGCCCCGCCTCCGAGGCCGGGGCATGGCTCAGGGTTGGCTCTGCTTTCTAGTCTCCTTATGAACCAGGGATCACGGGCTGCGAGTGTGCTGCTTGGGTCTTTGGGAGAAGAAACCGAGGTAGAGAGCACAGTTGGCCCCCAGCCCCAAAAGCTGCCCTCTAGGCATCTGTCCTGAGGCTGTTTGTCCCCTTAGCTGCCACAGCTGAGACAGCAGGGGAGTCAGTGACGGCCCACCTTAGAGACACAGAACACCCCCAGGCTAGCTTTTTGACATTGTGACAAAATACCTGAGAAAGATAACTTAAAAGGAGGAAACATTTTGGCTAATGGTCTCCATATGTTGTCGGCCAGCATCATTGGTTTCAGGTTGAGCATCATGGCAGGAGCAAAGCTGCTCGCTGGCATGGCAGCCAGGAAGGACAGACAGAAAGGGAAGTGGGGGGGGGGGAGGAAAGGGAGAACAGGAGGAGTGGACAGGAGAGGGGAGGAAGTGGGGGTAGCAGTGGGGAGGGAGAGAAAAGGGAAAAAAGAGGAGCACAGAAAGGGCGCGTCTGGGGACAAGACATCAAAGTCTTCTTCTAAATAGTCCTTACCCAATATGAAGGGATTAATTAACTGGTATTAATTTTTCTTTTTGGTTTTGTTTTGCCTTTTTTGTTTTGTTTTTCAAGACAGGGTTTCTCTGTGTAGCCTTGGCTGTCCTGGACTCACTCTGCAGACCACGTGGGCCTCAAACTCACAGCGATCTGCCTGCCTCTGCCTCCCGGGTGCTGGAATTAAAGGCATGCGCCACCACGCCCGGCTTCTTTTCTTTTTAAAAAAGATTTGTTTATTATTTATACAGTACTCTGTCCATATGTATCCCTGCATGCCAGAAGATGGCACCATATCTCATTATAGATGGTTGTGAGCCACCACGTGGTTGCTAGGAATTGAACTCACGACCTTTGGAAGGACACACAGTACGCTTAACCCCTGAGCCATCTCTCCAGCCCCTCATGAGGCAGTTGTTTCCCAATAGCACAACATGCTAGGAACTGAGCCTTTAACACACAGACACTTCATGCAAAGCACAACATCCTCTGCCAACTTGCCTTGAAGACTCCCCCACAGGCCACACTCGGCTCTCCCTACCTCACAGGTCCTTCCCTCTCAGATGTTGGGCCTGCGCTGCAGTCCGCAGCCCCCCAATGTTCCTAAAATCGGTTCCTGCCGTGCACTGTGTACACCTGATTCTGTCCTGGTGTCTGCATTACAGTGGACCCGGACTCACACGGGCTTCTCGGGTGTATGACCAACTCTCGGATCCCATCGGTCCGGGCACTCCTTTCCACCTCTGTGCTGGTTCTTGCCCCACCACTCAGTCCTGAAAGGCCTACAGCTTGGAGACGAGTAGATGGTCTGTGGAGTTTACTAAAGGGATCGTCCCCCCAGGTGCAGGAAGGAGACCGCCACAAAGACAGTCTGCCCCCCCCCCCCCCCGCATGCCCTGAACTCTAGGAGTGAGTGTCGGGAACTGCACTGAACCCTGACAGAACCCTGACGAGTGCGCACATGGCCTGCCAGGAGCTGAGGCCATCAGTTAAGAGATTTGAGTGGCCTGGAGAGAGTGCACAGGAAGAGAACTGTGATGTAAGCACCAAAGGCCAGCACCGCCGCCCCGCCTTCCCCACCCCCCACCCCCCGCCCCCGCGCGTCTATCCTCTTGCTTTAGGGGATGTGGGGAAGTCATGTCATGCAGGCAAGCGAGCCCGCTACTGCCGGCCATGGCACAGAGGATAGGAAGGAAACCTCCGGCCCAGCAGCCCCAGTCGCTCAGTCCCTGTTTGACCCCACACAGCCCCTGCTGGGTCATATCGGGTGTCTGGAGTTCTGTGGCTTCTCTTCTCATTTCGGTCTGCAGGCTGAGCTCCTCTCACGCAGCAGATGCCTGGCTGCTCTCAGCCCACGTCCCTGAGCCGCAGCCACCTGTGCTCTGCCGCCAATGCATCTCATACCTTCTCCCAGGTCTTGCAGGTACCCCACATCCAGAGCCCAGACAGGACCTCCATTCCTCCCCCCAGGAGCCACAGATGAAAATCTAAGCCTAATCTTTGACTCCCATCTCATCAGTCACCAAATGGCATCCGTTTCTGTTCTTAAACGCTCTGCCACGCCTCTCCTTCCTGTAACTGCGGCAGAACCGTGTCTCCCTGTGTCCACAAGAACACCCCCCAGTTCTGTCTTATTTCATGCTGCGAATGGGTTCTCCCTCTATCCCTCCCTCCCGCTTCCTCCTTTTTCTTATTCCCTCCTTTTTCTCCCCTCTCCTTTCCTTTTTCTCTCCTAAAATATTCTGACATCACTTTCCTATTGAAATGCCTCACTCATTTTCCTGCTGCCTTTCAGCAGACAATCCAGACGCCTTGAGCTAAGATCCAAGCCCCTACGTTCTCTCCAAAATAACATCTCTCCTTCCTCATTAGCTGTCTTGCATGGGAGAGAGCGGATGGCGCCATGGTGCAGAACTGAGTGGTGTGATGCCGGGTGTGGTGGTGCATGCCTGGGAGGCAGAGGCAGGAAGATTTCTGTGACTTTGAGGCCAATCTGGCACTCATAGCAAGCTACAGACCAGCCAAGGCTACATAGACTCTTTCTCAAAAGTAAACACACAAGTAAATGGTGGGTGAGTGTCTGATCCGGGTACACGCAAATGTCACAATGAAACCTGCTATTTGGTACAATGGATGTGTGCTGTTAAAGAGTGAGTGGGCGATTCTGAAGAAGCTGATAACTCAGTGATGAGTGATTAGCGTGGAGATTTTCTTCATTATACAGGATTTTGTGTGTGTGTGTGTGTGTGTGTGTGTGTGTGTGTGTATGTGTATGTGTGTGTGTTCATGGGGCTCACAAATTCTACTATACCAGCTGGCCTTCAAGTGCCAGGGCTCTGTGAAAGAATGTAGCACATGGGAGGCTCAAGCCTTAAAAGTTGTTACAGTGAGGCCAGGCACAGTGGCAACTCGGGGGGGGGGGGGGGGTGGGGGGGTGGGGGGGTGGGGGGGGGGTGGCAGGGGGGGGGGGCAGAGGCAGATGGATCTCTGTAAGTTCAAGGCCAGCCTGATTTACAAAGAGAGTCCAGGACAGCCAGGAAGAGTTGCTGGCTGTCAGTAGAAATATGCATTTCTTTTTATCACTCTTATTTCACATGGTTTCACTTGCCAGTGATTTCTGGCATTTTCATACACATTATTTCATCTGATCCTATTTTAATACCACAACATCTCCCGGCCTTTTAAAAAAGGGTGTGTTTTGTGTCTGTGCAGATACACATGTGGCACGTGCATGTCCAGGCCAGAGGACAACCTCTCCTGTTCCTCTGGCCTCCTCATTAATTAACAGTCTCTCACTGACTTGGAACTCTCCAAGCAGCCCTAGAAATTCACCACTTTTCTCCACTTCCTCAGGGCCAGGTTACAAACAAAACACAGCTTTTTTTCATGTGGGTTCTGGGGTCTAGCTCAGGTCCTCCTGACTGTACAGCGAACACTTTACCAGCTGGGCCAGCTCGCTATCTCTCCTACACCACACTTTTTTTTTTCTTTTTCTTTTTTGAGACGAGAAGCTGAGGCCCACAAAGGTTGCCATGTGTGGTGTCTTAGGGTTTCAGGTTTCTATGGCTGTGCTAAGACACCATGAGCAAAAGCAGCGTGGGAAGGAAAGGGTTTATTGTATCTTACACTTCTGCAAGCAGATCAAATCTTCCCTCATCAAAGGAAGTCAGAGCGGGAACAGGAGGGAACCGGGAGGCAGGAGCTGAGGCAGAGCCATGGAAGGGTGCTGCTCACTGGCTTGCCCAGGAGTGGCTCCACCCACCAAGGGCTGGGCTGTCCCGAATCAACCCACAGGCCAATAAGGTGGGGACATTTTCTCAACTGACAGTCTCTCAGTCTCTCAAGTTGTCATAAAGTAAGCCAGCGCGCCTGGCATGGTGGCCCACGCCTTTTAATCCCAGCACTTGGAAAGCAGAGGCAGGTGGATCTCTGTGAGTTCAAGGCCAGCCTGGTTTACTAAGTGAGTCCAGGACAGCCAAGACTACACAGAGAAACCCTGTCTCGGAAAAGAAAAAAGAAAAAAAAAAGTAGCCAGCGCACTTTGTCTTTTGGTAACTGGGCTTTGCTTATCTCTCAATTTGCTATGGTAACCATTCCTTTGATGAGTCCACTGGCTACTTGGTTTCTCTCATGGTAACCTTTCACTTAATAAATCCCAGTGACCCATGACTGAGCAGTGGGTGACATTACACATTGTACTGAATTGTTCTCCCTTGTTTAATGAGTTTATCCGTTTCTCCATGCACACGGGACACTCACTTATCTACCCCTTTACTCCAGTCCACATGGGACCTGGCCCAGGCAGGTAGGGATGGTGTCTGATTTCTGATTCCATTTGTCACATACAAGCTGGGATGACAATGACAATTACCTCTCAGGGCCACTGTGAGGATTACATGACACAAAGATAGAAGGCACGCAGAATGGCACCTAACATGTTCAATACAAGCAGCGAGTGTACCCCAAACCTGGAGTCACCTCAGATGCCTTTTCTCTTTATACCTTTGATGACACAATTGCCAAGTTCAGTGTTACCTCCCCAGCCCACCAGAGAGCCTTACTCCTCCTTCAAGCTTTGTCCTATGGCTTAATTATCAGGGCAGCCTCCCGAGAAGCTGCTCACGTCTCAACACAAGCTTCGGCAGCACGGAGTCCTTCTTCTTTTTTTTTTTTTTTTTTTTTTTTTATAACAATACACACTCTATGACCAATGCTCCACACTGTGGACAAGCCAAAACTTAGGGCTCCATAAATATTTGCCCAAAAATGTTTTCAAAGAAAAAAAATGTAAAAGATAAAAAACTTCAGAAATTAGGCTAGAGAAATGGCTCAGCGGTTAAGAGCACTGACTGCTCTTCCAGAGGTCATGAGTTCAATTCCCAGCAACTATATGATGGCTCACAACCATCCACAATGAGATCTGGTGCCCTCTTCTGGCCTGCAGGTGTACATGCAGGCAGAGCACTGTACACATAATTAATAAATAAATAAATAAATAAATAAATAAATATTTTAAAACTCCAGAAACATGGCCTAAGCCAGGCCGAGATGGTGCATGCCTTTAATCCCAGCACTTGGGAGGCAGAGGCAGGCAGATCGCTTTGAGTTTGAGGGCCGCCTGGTCTACAAAGAGAGTCTAGGACAGCCAAGGCTACACAGAGAAACTCTGTCTCGAAAAAGCAAAACAAAACAAAACAAAAAACCTAAAAAGACAGAAACATGGCCTGACCTCTGTCCTAGATGCGCCTACCCCCCCCCCCCAACACACACTGCCCCTTTTATTTTCCAAACAAGGCCTTGCTGTGTAGCTCAAGCTAACCAAGGCTCACTATTTGGGGATTACAGGCATGTACCATCACACCCATTTCTAGGCTTTCACAGACCCCTGAGACTTGACAGAGATGATCAATCAGTGACAAACCCCATATAATGGCCAAAATGGAAACTCTGTCATCCACCTGTCCGGGTCATTTCTGGTTCACAGGCCTGTGAGTCTCCATGAGACTCAGGATAAGGTCCAAATGGTCCTTTGTTCTCATTTCTTAGCTAAGACTTCGGCATGGCCCAAGAGGAGCTAAGAGGCAGGAGTATTGGGCATGGGTCGCCCATTGATGCACTAGGAGTGTGTCTGAATTTCCAGCCTGTGTCCTGACCAGCCCAAAGCCAGGCTAGAGTATTCTAGAGAAGGAGAGAGGTGCCTCTTTCCTTCCCTGAACTGTGCGAGCAAGTGGTTTGCCTGGCGTCAGGGTGGAGCTGGCTCAGCACGTGCCAGGCTCGGATCCCGCACACTTACGCCTTCTTGATCTGGGCATCCTCTGAGTTGCGATTAACCTGGAGCACAGCATAGTAATCCAGCCCCATGGCTGGTGGCGGTCACAGTTTTTCCTCAGACTCCAGCCTCTGTTAGTCTGCCGGCTGTGGTTGCTCCTAGCAACCACTACGTGCATTCTGGGAATTGTAGTCTTTCTACCTTGAACTGGTTCTAGGGTAAAGGTCACAAAGCTCACAAACTGGAGTCCCCAGCACCTTTTTGTTCATTTTGTAGTACAGCTTTTTGTTGTTGTTGTTTTGTTTTGTTTTTTTGTTTTTTTCGAGACAGGGTTTCTCTTGTAGCCCTGGCTGTCCCAGACTGGCTTTGCAGACCAGGCTGTTTAGTACAGATTTAATTTAAAATCTTCAGAACAAAACTGTGTGGTGCTATACCTTAAATCCCAGCATTTGGTAGAGATAGTTGGATCTCTTTGGGCTGGAGGCTAGCCTAATCTACATAGTGAATTTGTTGTGGGTCTGAGGTCATTTCGAGAGAAATTCACTGACTCTCTGACTCAGTTTTGGTTTTAGTAAATTAGAAACTTTTTATTAAAAAAAAAAAAAAAAAAAAAAAGGAAGAGTAGGGGACTGGCTAGGACCAAGCCAAACAGACTTTTCTATGAAAGGCCCCAGCTATTGTTAGCCAAAAGATTATAAAAGGAAAAAAAGAAAAACTACACAATTATAATGTTGGTGAGCCAAGGTAACTCATAACCCTGTCTGGGTGTGGGCAAGGCTCAGTTTTGTAACAGATGTTCAGCAGGTACCTCAGCCACCCAAGCAAGTGTTTCATACAAAAGTGGAGTAGCCTGCTTAATCTTGTGACTCATTGCCTTGTAAGAATAGCTGAGGCTGTGAAATAACTTGCAACAATCAGCTTTTCTTTCTTTTCTTTTCTTTATTTTTCTTTATTTTGGTTTTTCGTGACAGGGTTTCTCTGTGTAGTCTTGGCTGTCCTGGACTCGCTTATGTATAGACCAGGCTGGCCTTGAACTCACAGAGATCCATTTGCCTTTGCCTTCTCCCAAGTGCTGAGATCAAAGGTATGTGCCACTACTGCTCAGCTCTAGCTGATTTTTTGAAATTGTAGGATATTTTATATTTTCAGAAAAACAAGGAAGATTAAAATGTTCTCATATACCCTTGACCCAATTTCCCCTAATAGTATCTTAAATTAGAATGGTACATTTTCTGGGGGCTAGACAGCAGTTAAGAGCAGGGCCTGAGCCAGGCCTGAACTCAGCTCCCAGCACCCACTAGGCAGCTCACAAGAGCCGGGAGCTCAGCGCTAGTAGATCTGATGCCTTCTTCTGTTTTCCATGGTCAACTGTACTCAGCTGCCATAACCACACACAAAAATCCACACATATATATAATAAATAATAAAATAATTTAAAAGAGTGGTACATTTGTCATAAATATGATTAATATCAGTGCCCTCTTTCTTTCTGTGTCTCTCTTCCTGTTCCTATGTATGTGCAGGTGAGTGATGTGTGTCCATATGCATGTGCAGGTGTGAATGCAGGTGTGTGCATATGCATGTGCAGGTGTGAATGCAGGTGTGTGCATATGCATGTGCAGGTGTGAATGCAGGTGTGTGCATATGCATGTGGAGGCCAGAGGCTGACACTGGATGTCTTCTCAATTGCCCACCTTACTTTTAATGTATTGATTGATTGATTGATTGATTTTTGTAGGTATATAGATGTTTAGCTTGCATGTATATATGTATATCACATGCATGCCTGGTGCCTTTGGAGGCAGGAAGAGGGTGTTGCATCCTCTGGAACTGTAGTTACAGATGGTTGTGAGCTGCCATGTAGGTGCTGGGAATTGAACCCAGGTCTTCTGGAAGAGCAGCCAGTGCTCTTAACCACTGAGGCATCTCTCCAGCCCAGACTTTATTTTTGAAACGAGGTCTCTCACTGAATATGAAGCTCACCAGTCTGGCAAGTCTGGGCAACTACCCAGCTCCACAGGTCCATCTGTCTCTGCTTCTCCACTACTTTAGCTTTGAGGTTACAAATGCCACCATGCCCAGTTTGTTATGAGGGTGCTGGGCACCCTCAGGTTCACATGGGTGTACAGCAGGCACTTTACCCAGGAGGCCATATTCCCAGCCTTTTTATTTACTTATTCATTCGTTTTGTTTTGTTTTTTGAGACAGGGCTTCTCTTGTAGCCCTGGCTGTCCTGGACTCACTCTGTAGACCAGGCTGACTTCGAACTTACAGAGATCAGCCTACCTCTGGCCTCCTGAGTGCTGGGAGGAAAGGCATGTGCCATTACACCTGGCTTCATTCATTTATTATTGAGATGGGATTTCACTGTGTAGCCCTGGCTGGCATGGAGCTTACTTTATAGACCAGGCTGGCCTTGAACTCACAGAGATCCACCTGCCTATGAGCGCTGGGTTTACAAGTGTATGCCATCTTGCCTGACTCTCCCTGGGTCAGATGACCCTTAATGGGTCAGGTGTGCTAACTACCTTGATAGGTTCCTTGTGGTTGGACTTGGCTTGTGATGAGGAACCTGGCAGAGTAGGGTGCCATTTTCATCAGTTTATTACATCCCTATCAATGTGGCCTATCAGTGACATGAGCATTGATCACCCTGCTGAGGCTGAGGTAGTCAGCCATGTTTCCCCATTGTAAGTTTCCCCCACCCCAATGTACCCTTTGAGGCACCTTTCCCTTCCCTGAGGGGAGCAGAGCCTGCTTCCCACTCACTCCCACATCCCACCAGTCTCCAGCATCAAGGTTCCTAGACCTCCCACAGCTGTCCCCTGCCGTGGCTCTTTCAGCAAGAGGAGGACAGTGTCCTTGGTGTCACTACCTTGCCTCTCTCCTACCAAGACCATACTCTGCCTTGTCCCCTGGCATAGCCCTGTGGTCTGTGCTTCCTTACTCATCCACCCATGGCCCCACTGTCTTCTTCCTCTTCTTCCTCTTCCTCTCCCTCTTTTCCCTTCTTTCTTCCTCTTCCTTTTCCTGGTCCTGGGGATTAAGCCTAGGACCCCCCACATCTCTCGTACATGCGAACCTAGTGTTCTGTCTACCACTGTACATATACACACATGCACAGGCACACATGCACGCGCACACATACACACACACACACACACACACACACACAAGTTGGTTTTTTGAGATAGGATCTTGCTCTACAGCCCTGTCTGACCTGTAAGTCATTGTGTAGACCAAGCTGGATTCTGTCTTAATCCTTCTTCCTAGGCTGGCCTTTTCAGTAAACCATGCAGCCTATGGTGGTCTAAAACTCATGATAATCCTGTTACCTCAGCCTGCTGAGTGCTGGGACTACAGATGTACAACCCCAGATCTTGCTCTACTTTTCTGTATCTATCTCTCCTCTATCTATCATCTATCTATCTAATATCTACCTATCACCTCTCATCTCTTTTATCTATATCTATTTCCTGTGTATGAGTATGTTCCTGAGTGCATGTCTGTGCACCACACTTGTTCAGGAGCCCATAAAAGTCAGAAGAGGCCCTCGGATTCCCTGGAATCGGAGTTACAGGCAGTTGTGAGTCGCCGTGTGGGTTCTGGGAACAAAAGCTGGGTTTTCTGTAAGAGCAGTAAGTGCTCTTAACTGCTGAGCCCCCTCTCCAACCCCATAAGGACTCTGCCAAAGCAGCTATGGGGGTATGGTTAGGAGCCGTGGGTTAGTCTCCTCCTGTGCTGTTAGTGCAGATAAGTATCATCACTTAGGGGGAAATCAGCATCCTGTGGCTCCAAGGACACGAACATCATGTCTGTGTTATTCCTGCCCAAATGTGTAACCTAAATCTAATGAGGAAATATCAGACAAACCCAAACTAAGAGCATATCTCAAATTGGATTATATTCCAAACACATCAGGCTCATGAGAGACAGGAGAAGCTGGGAACTGCTTCAAACAGAAAACAAAGAAATGTAACATGCGCTCCTGGTTTAGATCGTTTGGCCACAGAGGAAAGGGTAGCTAGAAAAATGCGTTGCTAGGGCAACAGAATGTGGCTTGCAGACTGGGTAACAGTACAGAACCAATGATGATTTCCTTGTTCTCATAGCTACACAGCGATGAGGCAGGAGAATGACCTCCATTTTAGCAAAAGCATCCTGAAGTATTTTAGAGTGACAAGATGGCGTGGGTATGTATTCTGCTAAAACAGGTCAGAAAAAAAGAAAGAAATACAGCAATCAAACTGTGTGTACAGAACGATAAAGGAAACAATAAAAAGTTAATAACGTATAGATGTGGACAGGAGCATGCAGAAATCATTTGCACTGGCGTGTGTGTGTGTGTGTGTGTGTGTGTGTGTGTGTGTGTGTGTGTGCGCGCGCGCGCGTGTGTGCAGCCTGGGTCCCTGTACTGGTGTACTTATATGCGAAGGCTGTAAATCAATCTTGGGTGTCTTCTGCCTTTTGCTCTCCCTCTTAGTTTCTGAGGCAGGGTCTCTCACTGAACCTGGAGCTCACAGATTGGCGAGGCTCGATGGTTGGCCAGCAAGCCCCAAAGATCATCCTGTCTCTACCTTCCGCAACGAGTTTCCAGGCACACACTGCCATGCTCAGCTTGTCATGGTGCTGGGGACCCGAACTTAGGACCTCATACCTCATGCATGTGGAGCAAGCACTTTACCCATTGAGTGTGTGTGTGTGTGTGTACAACATGCAGGGACTGGTTCTGTCTGTCATGCAGGCTCTAAAAATCATCATTAAGCTTGGCAACAAGTTCCCTTATTCACTGAGCCTTCTTGTTTTGTTTTGTTGTTCGAGACAGGGCTTCTCTGTGTTAGCCTTGAACTCACAGAGATCCCCCTGCCTCTGCCTGTGTGTGCTAGGATTAAAAGTGTGCACCACCACCCGCGGCTTCACTGAGCTATCTTGATGAAACCACTCCCATATTTTTAAAGGACTCATTGGAACTTGCTATGAGACCAGCTTGTCTTTAAACTCGCACCCACTTCCTGCCTTTGTGTTCCGACTTCTGGGATTACAGGTACACACCAAATGTTGTATGATTGCTGTTAATTTTTCTGCATGGTTGAAATAATTTAAAATAATAGAAAACAAACTCTGCGCAAAGACATGTTCTCCCAAAGAAGCCTTTATCTAGGCTAGGACGTTAGCAGGCAGTGAGAGACAGAAGCAGTTCTCCCCGGAAGTCACAAGGGGGCACTGGCAAGCCGAGAAACGGATCTCAGCAGAGGCCTGCTTCCATTTCACTGTGGACAAAGACAACAGAGAATCAGGCAGCTGTCACAACCAGAACATCAACGCTGGAGACCTATGGAAAGCAGAGCAGTGTAGGGCTGGGGAGCCGACTCAGTGCTGAAAATACCTGCTGTTCTTGTGGAGTCCTGAGTTCAATTCCCAGCAGGCAGCTCATGCCTGCCTGTAACACCAGCTCCAGGGGAATCCCATGCCTTTGGGCTCCATGGGCACCTGCACTCACTCATGTACCACCCACATATTCTTAAAATAATCCTTTTAAAAAGGTATGTGTGTGTGTGTGTGTGTGTGTGTGTGTGTGTGTGTGTGTGTGTGTGTTGTGATGGCCATGTGGGAGACTAAACCCTAGGGTAGGAACTCAGAGACATTCGTTTGCTGTAGAGTAAGCCAGTATCACCGTCTTCTTATTTCCTGTTTTGTTTCTAGTTGATATTTAAGTTGAAATCCCTAAAGTTGGCAGTAAAAGCTCAGATTTCCATAGCATTTTGTACCTAGTAGTTTTTGTTTGTATATTTATTAAACAAATGCAAGTGTGGCCAAATGTGAATCCATTTTGCTTCTGTACTAATAAGTTAATATTTGGAGTGTTCAAAAGGCATAAAAATTGCTTGGCAGGCCAGGTGTGGTGGTGCACGCCTGTAACCCCAGCACTTGGGGAGGCAGGGGCAGGCAGATCGATGTGAGTTCGAGGCCAGCCTGGTCTACAAAGTGAATCCAGGACAGCCAAGGCTACACAGAGAAACCCTGTCACGAAAAACGAAAACAAAACAAAGCAAAACAAAAAAAAAATTGCCTGGCATTATTTTGTTTTAAAAAGAACACGGTGCCGTGCTATGGTGGCCCACACTTTTAATCCCAGCACTTGGGATGCAGAGGAGGATGGATCTCTGCAAGTTTGAGGCCAGCATGGTCTACAGAGTGAGTTACAGGACAGCAAGGGCTACGTTGAGAACCCTTATCTCAAAAACAAACAAAAACAACAACAAGAAAATAAATAAAACTTGGAAGCTGTAAAGATACAGACAGCTCAGTATGTAAAAAACGCTTGCTCTGTAGGGACCCGGACTCAACAAAAGAGATAGAAGGACCAATGGCGTGTCTCCCCGCTGCTGGCCAGGACCAATGGCGTGTCTCCTCACTGCTGGTCAGGACCAATGGCGTGTCTCCTCACTGCTGGTCAGGACCAATGGCGTGTCTCCTCACTGCTGGCCAGGGTCAATCCTCGTTACTGATACTTCTCTTTCTAGGGGATCAGCGGTCTGGAAGTGATAACGTCACATGAGACTGAACAAGCATGTGCAAATTTGACTCTTCCACGTGGCAACTTGGAACAAGAATTCACAGCTCGGGCTGGAGAGATGGCTCAGCAGTTAAGAGCTCCATCCGTTCTTCCAGAGGTCCTGAGGTCAATTCCCAGCAACAACCTGGTGGCCCACAACCATCTATAATGTGATCTGATGCCTCCTTTTGGCATGCAGCTGTCCATACAGATAGAGCACTCATATACGTAAAATTAAATAATTTTTAAAAGAAAAGGGGAGGACAGATGACTCATTGGTTAAGAGCTGGGCAGTTTACAGATGCTTGTAATTTCAACTCCAGGGGATCCACTGCCCTCTTCTGGCCTCTACGGGCACCCACACATACAGCATACACATATGCAGACACACAGAAAAAAAAAAAAGAAGAAGCAATTTAAAAAGTAAAACCCTAATTTTAACCTTCATTAATCCAAGGGTGTGGTGGGAGAGGGTTTTTGTTGTTGTTTTTTGTTTTTGATAGGATTTTAAAATTTTTTTCCAAGACAGGATTTCTCTGTGTAGCCTTGGTTATTCCAGACTCACTTTGTAGACCAGGCTGGCCTCGAACTCACAGAGATCAGCCTGTCTCTGCCTCCTGAGTGCTGGGACTAAAGGTGTGCGCCACCATGTCCAGCTTGATAGGATCTTAATCCAAGCTGACCTCAAGTTCACACTGAGGGTGACTTGACTCTCTGATCTTCCTGCCTCCACCTCCAGAGTGCTGGAAGCACAATGGCATATCTCCACACCAAACCTCATTCTGAGCAATTTATTGACCACAAGAGTAAGAGTGAGGCCGTCATCAACGTGTGTTCACAGCACCTCCGACCAGGATTAGTAGTGCACTTAAGGAACTGACCTTAAGGACAGAGGAACTGACCACCACAAGTAGAACAAAGCCCTGTGTGTGTGCACCGTGCAGTCAGCTCCTGAGGGGGGCGGGGCTTTGTGGTTCTGACTCTCTAAAAAGTATGTATAAAGTTCTGAATATATGCCTTTTCCTCTGAGGAGCATTTTGTTAATTTCTCAATGAAAGGTGAGAGCTTCTAGCACCATGGAAACAGCATGCATTTTGGAAATAATCCAATCTCAGTGTTTGCTACCACGGAGCAGAGTGAACTATGAATACTTCCTTGGTCTGTTGAGTCCCAGCTTCCTCTGTAAAACTGAAATGATATGTATGTTCAGTAAGACTTGAACTATGGGGCTGGAGAGATGGCTCAGCAGTTAAGAGTACTGTTTGATCTTCCTGAAGTCCTGAGTTCAATTCCCAGCAACCACATGGTGGCTCACAACTATCCGTAATGTGATCTAATGCCCTCTTCTGGCCTGCTGGTGTGCATGCAAAGACAGCACTCATATACATAAAATAAATAAATAAATAAATAAAATCTTTAAGAAAACAAAACAAACAAACAAACAAAAAAGAACATTGGCTGTACTACCAAAGATCCTGAGTTCAACTCTCAGCAACCACATGGTGGCTCACAACCATCAATAATGAGATTAGATGCCCTCTTCTGGCCCATTGGCTCACATTCAGGCAAAATATTGTATAAGTAATAAATAAAAAAATTTTAGCCGGGCAGTGGTGGCACACACCTTTCATCCCAGCACTTGGGAGGCAGAAGCAGGTGGATCGCTGTGAGTTCAAGGCCAGCCTGGACTACAAAGGGAGTCCAGGACAGCCAAGGCTAACACAGAAAACCCTATCTTGAAAAATGGAAAAAAGAAAAACTTTTTTAAAAGACTTGGACTATGTCATTGAGCTTAGAGAAACTGGCTGTAGCCCTCCCTATTTTCAGGACTAGATATAGAATATTATGCAGGAATTATAAAATATGTATCTATGTACATTCACCTAGGGGAAACTCCAAGATATTGAGTGAAAAATGGATAAGCCAGTGGGCAACAGACAGAGTGAACCCAATTAATAAAGTAAGATGAAGCTACATTGTTTACATAAATGAAAGAATACAGAGATGCAAGTTTTCAAAAGGCCTTAAGGGATATGTATATAGAACTAGGTGTGGTGGGTCTCAGCATTCAAATTGGCGAAGCAGGGCTTAGTGAATTTGAGAGCCTATCTTTTTTTTTTTTTTTTAAGATACATATGAAGCTATTGGACTTGGAGAGATGGCTCCATGGTTAAGAGCAATGACTTCTCTTCCAGAGGACCCAGGTTTGATTCCTAGCACCCACATGTTGACCTACAACTGTTTATAATTCCAGTCCCAAGAGACCCAATGCCCTCTGGAGGCACCAGGCATGCACAGGCAGGCACAACATCCAAAAAACTTAGATAGATAATATATATATATATAAAATATCATATATATGAAACTGTTAACCCTAATTTCTTAGAGCAGACTTTTAATTCTGTATAACTCAGTATTGTTATAATGTTTGTAGTTATGTACATACTGACTGTATGTTTTGAAAATTACAAGAAAAAATAGAGTAGTCATACCTATCACCAGAGTGACACAGTTTAAATGGGATGGCATTTGTGAGGTCTCCAGGACAGTGTCTAACCAAGAACGTATTCCATTTTTCTCTGTCCACTCTATTCAGCTGAGAATGAATAACAATAACAATTGCTGATATTTTAAAAATACATTTACTAACAGCATTCTTGTCCAATATCTCATTTCTAACCTTACTTTGCAAATGAACCCAGAGGTTAAGGAGATAAAGACATCTTTTGAAATTCTAGGGCCAGTTAGGTAATACAGTCCTTTCTGACTAAACATATTGATTTCTTTCTATCCTGCCATATTGCTATTACAGTAAGCAGCATGTCAGCCACCCTAATGGCCACAGGGTAGCCCAGGTCAGTCCCTGTGAAGCCCTACATCCCAGGTAAGGCTCACCAGGTGTTGCTCTTTCAGGCCTGCACCTTGCCCATAGGCACATAGCCAGCCCCATTAGCTCAGTGGCACAGTCCAAGTCTTACTGAATGATAAGACGCCATGCATCACCAAAGAAAGAACATACAGACAAAGAGTGTGCTGCTGGACTTTACACAAGTCAAGGGGTTCATTTGCTCTTTCTGTAGAATACTGGCCTAAAGAAGATGGGCTGGTGAGATGGTTCAGTGGATGAAGGCACCTGGTGATCTGGATTAGAGTCCAAGGACTCAGATGAGGGAGAGAATCTCAAGATGGATGTCCTCTGACCTTGATGTGGCATTTGCAAGCCACCCACCGCCACCCCCAGTTCTGTGTACACAAAATAAAGATGGCCTCAGATGCTCAACAAGTCTTACTATGAGAGCCAACTAGGACCCTGGGAGGTGTGTCATTGGAAGGCTTTGAAGGTCAAGTGCAAAGTCAAGGTGAAAAAGTGCTGTGTTTGATCGGCAACACCTGCCAAAGACACACAGAGCCAGCGGCTGCAAGCTTACACCGTTACACATCTATTTGCACACTTATCGACAGTGCTTTCATCTCCCTAAACAAATGTTTTCTTTAATTTCCTGATGCCCCCTTCTGACATGCAGATGTACACATAGGCTGAGCACTAAATAATAATAATAATAATAATAATAATAATAATAATAATAATAAGTAAATCTTTAAAAACTTTTTCCAAATTTTAACCGATTATTAATTCATATTCCAATCAGAATATGCTGGGGGATTTAGCTTTCCCTGCACTATGAGTAACAATTATCTTTTCCTTTTTTTTTAAAGATTTGTTTGTTATGTATACAGTGCACCTCAGATCACATTATAGATGGTTATGAGCCACTATGTGGTTGCTGGGAATTGAACTCAGGACCTTTGGAAGAGCAGCCAGTGCTCTTAACCTCTGAGCCATCCCTCTCGGCCCCAATTATCTTTTCCAACAACAACAAAAAGAGTCCTCATCTTTTAGATGTTCGGATGAGAATGGCCTCATGTTTAAATATTTGGTCCTCAGTTCACAGAACTGTTTGGGAGGATTAGGACGTGCAGCTTTGTTGAAGGAAGTGTGTCACTGAGGGTGGGTTCTGAGGTTTCACAAGATTTGTGATATTCCCAGTGTGCAAGTGTTGAGGGCTGGGAAAGGAGAGGCAGGCAATTACACACTTTGAAGGGAGAAAGTGAGCCTAAGGCTTTGAGCCTTTTCCTGAAGTGGGGAAAATCAGCACGTGTGTGTGTGTGTGTGTGTGTGTGTGTGTGTGTGTGTGTGTGTGTGTGTGTGTGTGGTAGAGGGGGCAGCTACTTCTTGTTAGATAAGATATGGTCAAGCTTTTCAAGCCCTGGCAAGAAATCATATATGCTTTGGAAATCATATGCTTAAATATTCTTTAACTTTGTAGAGCTGCTGACATTACCTAAAGAGAGAAACTAGGTTTAGAGCTGAGGGCCCAGGACTTTAAAGTGAGACACACGGCTATATGAGATTGATTTTATTATTAAATCATGTGTTTGTGTGCATGTGTGATTGCAGGTGCCAGAGTTCAAAGGAGACCATTAGATCCTCTAAAGCTGGAGTTACAAGCAGTTGTTAACTGCTGGATGTGGGTGCTAGGAATCTAACTTGGGTCCTCTGGAGGCCCAGCAAGCACTCTTTTATTTGTTTATTTATTTGTTTATTTATTTATTTATTGGTTTTTCAAGACAGGGTTTCTCTGTGTAGCCTTGGCTGTCCTGGACTCGCTTTGTAGACCAGGCTGGTCTTGAACTCACAGAGATCCGCCTGCTTCTGCCTCCCAAGTGCTGAGATGAAAGGCCATCACACCTGGCCTCAGCAAGCACTCCTAACTCTGAGCCATCTCTCTAGCCCAAACTCACCCATATATAAAGGTAGAAAAAAGAGACTAAGATGCAGTGGCATTGAGACGGGAAGAAAACCTAGTGTTACATCACTGAAGGGACAAAAAGCTGTTCCTCAAGAGAAAGGCTTATTGTTGGACATTGAACTCAGAAGCCTAAGCACAGAGGAAAACACTGGCTGTAAAAAAGATGAGTAAGATCCAGAGTGGAATAATGATGTAGTCTACAACATGCCCATAGGTTGCATTATTTTGAGAGCCTTTTATTTCTCGTCTCTGAATATTTACAGTGGCCTCTTGCTGGTGCCCAGGAATATACAGCATAAGAAGACAGGGATGCCAGGCTTTTAATCCTAGCACTAGGGAAGCAGAGGCAGGTGTGTTCGAGGCCAGCATGGTCTACAGAGTGAGTTACAGCCTAGCCTGGGCTCCATAGTTAGATCCTGTCTTTAAGGGGGTGAGGGAAGAGACCATGCTGGACAAGTACATTGCCTTCCGGCACACTAGAAGCCCTGGGTTTCTGGCTACCATGGCACTGGCCGATGAGCCCAGCACTTTGGAGGTAGACGCAGGAGGAATAGAAGCTCTGAGTCTCCTTGTGGGCCTTGTCCTTTTTGTATTTTGAGGTGTGGTCTCAGGTTGTCCAGGCTGGCCTCCAACTCACTATGTGACCGCATGACCTTGAAGTTCCAACCCTCCATCCCTCCTGCCTCCACACCACACACACACAGTCGTGTGCCACCGCTCCCAGCTACAAACTCAGGGTCATCCTTGGTTATAGAGAGCTGGAGGGCAGTCAGGACGACTTGAGACCCCATCTCATCAAACAAACAAACGAGAAAGCTCCATCTTTTATGTCATCCCAGGATCTAACAATAGAAAATGCAGGTTCCCTTCCTGTCTTTCCAAAGCACACAAGTAGATGATCTATAGAGAATAATTTTCCCATAATCATTTGGGAAACATCTCTGTACGGGCTAGAGAGATGTCTTGGCAACTGAGAGCACTCGGCTGCTCTTCCAGATGATCTGGGTTCAGTTCCTAGTACCCACATGGAGGCTCACAACCATGCCTTCATCTGGCCTCTGAGGGTAGCAGGCACATATGTGATGCCCAGACGTACATGCAGGCAAAACACCCATAAATATAAAATAATAAACTTCTTTTTAAAATCTGTGTAAGATGGTATTAGATATCACCAACATAACTGAGCAGCGGTGCTAACAGTGTAGCTCGCCTCGAGTGCACCAGGCCCTGGGTTCAGTCTCCAGCACTGTATACAGCCAGACACCAAGGCCTGTACCTACAGTCTAGCACTCAGGAGGAGGTGGAGACTGAAGGACCAGAACACAAGGACATCTTCAGCTACATAGCCTGTTTTAGGCCAGCCTGGGCTACATGAGACCTTTTCTAAAAAAAAACAAACAAACAAACCAGTTGTTCTGACACACAGGACTTTCTTTCCAGCCCTTGGGGACGGAGCAGCATCCAAATGGCCACTGAGTGAATTATTGATGCGTTTGTGAATAACTAATTTCTGTCTCTATCTTTGACAGTGATTTGCCCTTGGGAATTATTAGAGAAGCCTTCTCATAGCTCCTTTGTAATCTTTGAAGGTCACCACACAGGCAGCGTCTTCAGCGAGCCAGATCTGCAGCTGAGCATCCATGCCCCCCTCCCCCCACTGCAGAACCCCAAGGCCTGATAGGGAAAGCACAGGCAATTCACATCAAACACTTGCTCCTCACCTCCCGTTTACTCGGCCCCTTAGATGGGATATTTCTGTGTGCGGCCCACATGCTGGCTTTTAGGAAAGCCTGTGTAAAGGATCTCTTTAGCTCACTTGCCTCCCAGCCAGCATTCGAAGGGCTGCCAGCTTCCTTTCCAGGCTCAGAGCTACAGATGTAGAATTAAATTCTTTGGCTCTCGGTCTAGATCTAAGTGTAAGAAGCTGGGAGCTTGGGGATTCAATTACCTATCCCCTAACCTAACAGCTGGCCTGGATCACTTGCTACACCCTACTCTGTCTCGCAAATCACTAAATTTGAGAACAGACTTCCAGTTACCAAATGGGTAAACAGACCTAGTGCAGATTGGTGATCCTGTGTTGTAGAGTGGGCCACTTTTCCTTACAGGAAGGTTTCTTCCCCCAGGCTAAGATTTCTCTGACAGCCTTCATATGTACTTTCTCTCTCTCTCTCTCTCTCTCTCTCTCTCTCTCTCTCTCTCTCTCTCTCTCTCTCTCCACTAGGTTTGTACACTGTGATTTCAAGGTTGGCCTTGGCTCCATGAGACCTTGAATCAAAAAAATATTTTTTTAGCTGGGTGGTGGTGGTGCACACTTTTTATCCCAGCACTCAGGAGGCAGAGGCAGGTGGATCTCTGTGAGTTCAAGACCAGCCTGGTCTTATAGAATGAATTTCAGAACAACCAAAGCTACACAGAGAAACCCCATCTCACAAAACCTAAATTAATAAATAAGTAAATAACTTTTTTTTTTTTAAGTAGGAGAGGAAACTTGGAAGAAGAAATCAGGGGTGGGGTGGGGAATAATATTGAATAATGAGAAAGGAATATGATCAGAGTCCATTATATATGTAGGTGTGTATTTGTGTGCGAAATTGCCAATGAATAAATAAAATTTCTATTTATTTATTTATTTATTTATTTATTTAGGTTTTTTGAGACAGGGTCTCTCTGTGTAGCCTCGGCTGTCTTGGACTTGCTTTGTAGACCAGGCTGGCCTCGGAACTCACAGAAGAATAAATAAACATTTTAGAAAAGAGTTCAAGGCTATCTTCAGCTATGTAGCAAGTTCCAGGCCAGCCTGGGCAGCATGAGGCTTAAAACAAAAAAATAGGGAACATTACATAATCAATTTATCTACAACTTGCTTCTGCTTAAAAAAAAAAAGTCCACAGTGATTAAAAAAAAAGGGGGGGGGATGGGGAGGGCTTAGTTACATAACTTTCTAAAATTATTCCTTACATTGTGATGCTTGAACTTTCAAGGAAGTTCACCTGTCTAGGGTACAGGGTAGGAATATATGCTCAGTAGCATATTATGAAGTCTCCCTTATGATGTCACTATATTGTGACAATTTAAAGGGGCTGAAGAGATGCCCCCCCCCCCCATTAAGAGCACTCGTCACCATCTGTGAGTCCAGTTCCAGGAGCTCTTTTGTTCTCTTCTGACCTCTGTGGGCACCAGGCACACTAGGTGTGCATACAAACATGAAAACAAGACGCTCAGACATAGAATAAAACAATAAATCTTCAAAAAACATATTTAAAGAAATTTCATATTATCTTCAAGGTTATTGGTGAGTACTTTGCCCAGACACTTTCTGGTCTTGAGTACTGGTACTGCCAAACACATAACATAGTGGTTAGCTGTGTTACCTTGCAATGAAAACACTCATTAATTATGAATATGTTCTGTTGGGTTTGTTTTTTGTTTTTGTTTTTTGAGACAGGGTTTTTCTGTGTAGCCTTGATTGTCCTGGACTCACTTTGTAGACCAGGCTGGCCTCGAACTCACAGTGATCCTCCTGCTTCTGCTGCCCAAATGCTGGGATTAAAGGCATGCGCCACCATGCCCGGCTATGAATATGTTTATACCACCAGACAATCAGGAAAAAAGAAAGATAAACATGCCATTATACTTTTCCTTTACTAAAATATTTTAGACTCCTTGTGCAGATCCTGGGAAAAAGCATATGGTGCCCAAAACTCTGTGGATGTGTTTTCCTTTGGACATGAAATATGAATACTTGTCTACACAGAGAGGAAAATAAGAAAATCACAAGGGAGGCAAGTCAGATGCAATTACAGCTTCTTAATGAAAACATTAGGACTCCAGGAAGCCCTGCTCCTCGCAGAGGACCTCCACCCCTCCCTCCCCAGTCCGCAAGGCCAGCTCTCCCCCTTCTCCTTTTAGTACAGAGGGATGCAATGTAATTTCTTATCAAAGAGATGCCATTATCTTTTTAATTATAAAGTGAGCTGTTCCTATAGAAGGCGAACAGCAGTGGATACAGCCGGAAAGACATGAGCATTCGTTTCCAGAAGAAAATCAGATATTAATATGCTCAGTGAGTTCTGGAAGGAACAGGCAAGTGCTGAAAGAAATGTGAGCAAACTCAGCGCCTGGCCCAAGCCTACCGCCTAAAACACAAGACTGAAAGCCGACTGTGTGGGGCTGCTCGTGCCTGTAGTCCCAGCACTCAGGACATAGAGGCAGGAAGGTCATGAGTTTAAGGCCAACCTCTATAACTGGGTGAGTTCAAGATTAGCTTGGCTACGAGACCTGCCTCAAAAAGACAAACACAGACACACACAGACAGACAGACAGACAGACAGACACACACACACACACACACACACACACACACACACGACTGGGGCTAGCAAGATGCCTCCACAGGTGAAGGTCCTCAGAACACACAGGGTGGAAGGACAGAACCAACTCCTGTAAGCTGTCCTCTGACTTCTACATGTGCACCCAAACTCATATGCAGACAAATAAACTTACTAAAATGTTCTCAAAATACTAATACAAAGCTGGGCACAGTGGCCCACACCTTTAATCCCAGCAATCGGGAAGCAGAGGCAGGCAGATCTCTGTGAGTTTGAGGCCAGCCTGGTCTACAAAGCGAGTCCAGGACAGCCAAGGCTACACAGAGAAATCTTGTCTCAGAACAACAACAACAAAACAAAAACCTAACACAAGGCCGGAAAACCCTTCTCCAAGGATCCTTTCAACATGGCATCTCTTATTCTAACCAACACAGTGCTAATACCAACACCAACAACAGAGACTAACTGCAGAATAGCACCAAACCGTGCTTCGTGTGAGGTGCCAGGGGCTACACTCACACACGGGCCCTTGGCCTGCTATTTCTGGACATAAAATTTCTGGGGATTCTGAAGGACAGTGACAATGTCCTCAATAATCAAGATTTTTCTAGAACCTCTTTATATCTAACAGATAGGAACTCACATTTCATTAGCAAAAGTTTCAAAGTCCCTAAAAATCAATATTCTCTTATGACAGGTCATCTGTTTCAAAGACAATTAAAATATCGATTCAGGGGCTGGAGAGATGGCTCAGTGATTAAGAGCACTGGCTGCTCTTCCAGAGGAACGTTCAATTCCCAACACCTACATGGCAGCTCACAACTGTCTATAACTCTAGTCCCAGGTGATACAAGCCTCTCTTTGAGCCTCTGCAGTCACCAGGCACTCTTGTGGTATATAGACATACATACAAAAACAAAACAAAACAAATCAAATTCATTTAAATAAAATAAATAAATAAAAATTTAAGTTTTTAAAATCTCAGCACTTGGGAGGAGGTAGAGGCAGCTAGATCTCTGTGAGTTCAAGGCCAGCCTGGTTTAAAAAAACGAGTCCAAGATAGCCAGTGCTACTTAGAGAAACTCTATTTCAGAAAAAAACCAACCAACAACAACAAAAACAAAACAAAACAAAACAAAAAACTGTCTTTACTCACACAGAATGTTGTTTGCCAGCATCACCTTGCCTGGCTGGCTGCAAACCTTGTTAAAGGTTTTGCCACGAACCACCTCACAAACCACATGGCCAGCTGCAGGCTAGCTGACCTGGACCTGGAAAGTCTCCCATACCACAAACTGAAGTGCCAGCTAAACTCTTCTGGCTGAATTAGAGGTGGCAGCAGGGATGCCAGGATTGCTTGGTGCTTGGTCTCTGGGCCTTTAGATCTTTGGGGCTGATTGTGTGACAGATTTCAAGAAGCCGTGCTTGCTGCCGCCAGCTCATCAGCCTCCAAATCAGCCTCTAATTCATAAGCAAACTACGGAGGGAGACAAACGCTGAGCTGTGTCCTGATGCCTCTAGGGCTGCTGCTGCTGCTGAAATAGTGTAAAGAAGAGCTGCAGAAGTCAGCATAACAGATGAATACCAAGAAGGGAAGGGCGAGCATGCCAACGCAGAAAAAAGTCAAAGGCAAGCTGCGTTTTACTTCCTAGGATTAAACATTTCTTCGTGAGAACAGGTCTTCTGTTTAACAGAGCACAGAGCAATGTCAAACAGCAAAGTGGCTCATGGCAGGCAGGAAGCAAACATTCACCCGGAAACACTCGTGGTTCCATCCCAGGCAGGGCGACACAGAGAAACCCTGTCATGAAAAACCAAAATTAAAAATGAAATTGTGTGTGTGTGTGTGTGTGTGTGTGTGTGTGTGTGTGTGTGTGTGTGTGTACACACCACAGCATGGTGCGGATGTCAGAGGACAACTTTCACACATTGGTTCATTCCTTTCACCATGTGGGTTCTGACCTTGAACTTGGAACGTCAGGCTTGGTGGCAAGTGCCTTTCCTGAGCCATCTCCCTGGCCCACTTTTTAAAAACTTAATGTGACTATGAGAAAACTCAAAATCACAGGCATAGCTTGCATCATTAGCTAGTGTAAATAAACAGAAGTTCAACTTCATTTAAAAATAAATATAGGGGCCAGGTGTGATGGCGCAGGCCTGTAATTCCAGCACTTGGGAGGCAGAGGCAGGTGGATCGCTGAGGGTTCGAGGTCAGCCTCATCTACAAAACCAGGACATCCAAGGCTATACAGAGAAACCCTGTCTCAAAAAATCAATAAACAAACAAGCAAACAAATACATAAATATAGGACTGGCTATAGTGGTGTGCACCTGTAATCACAGTTCTCAGGAAGCAGGCACAGCTAGGTTGCTCTGAGACTGAAGCCAACTGGATCTCAATAGCATGTTCTAGGCCAGGAGCATGTCATATAAGGCCCTGACAAAAACAGCAACAAAAAGCAAAAGTGGGGGCCAGAAGAGATGGCTCAGTGGTTAAGAGCAGTGACTGCTCTTGCAGAGGTCCTGAGTTCAATTCCCAACAACTATCTGGTGGCTCACAACCATCTACAATGAGATCTGGTGTCCTCTTCTGGCAGGCCAGTGTACATGAGGGCAGAATACTGTATAAGTAACAAATAAACCTTAAAAAAAAAAAAAAGCAAAAGCAAAAGTGAACATAGGCTTAAGAGGAGCTGGGGGAGGAAAAAGGACATTAAACCCAGTGCATCATGCCAAGTGGCTGTGTGGTCCCATCACAGAATCCAGTAGCTTTCACAGCATGGCTGACCAACTCACCTGGAGAGCAGATTGCAGATTTCAAATGACAAGGATGGTGCCAGAGCTAGGGGTTGGGAGCTGCCATGACGTCCTTTGTGCAGAATCCCCAGAAGCAGAGTAAGAGGCCACAGCTAAGGAAGCAGATACGGTGGTCACGATGTGGCCCAAGGATGGCAAGAAAAATGAAGGGCAGACAGTGAGGGGAGAGTAGAGAAGCATCCAGGTGCTTGATGAGGATGGAAACAGCTGTACTCCTGCAGCAGAGGTTTGCTGTGTGATGGCAGATGCGAGGGAGCAGTTAAGAGAGGAGAGGCTGATGAAGGGAGACACTGCCATGACATCGGGTGGGGGAGGGGGACTTGTGCAGAAGATGGCAGGAAGGCAAACATTTCTTGTACAGAACTGCAGTGTCTCCTTCCTTCTAATTTATCTGCTATTAAAAAAAAAAGCCTGAGTATGGCTGAGTGCTTGCCTGAAGCCCTGGGTTGGAGCCCCCCCGCACCGTGTAAACCGGGCATGGTGGTACACCACCATCAAAGGCACACCTGATTAGTCTACAAATGAAGCGGAGAGGATAAAGATGCTGTGGCTATGTGGAGGAGTGCTATGGCTCGGGCGTTTTCAATGCTGTACCATTTGCAGGGCATAAAGCTTGCCTTGTTCATGTTATTCACAGTGTGGGACCCCATCTAGGCCAATTCCTTGACAAGTAGGCTGCCAAACAAAGATGGTTCCTTTGTATGGCACAAAAGAATGTCTTAAAAACAAAAGCTTGTTGCACATTTTTGTTTTGTTTAATTAATTAATTAATTTGGTTTTTCAATATAGGGTTTCTCTGTGTAATAGCCCTGGCTGTCCTGGACTCACTTTTGTAGATCAGGCTGGCCTTGAACTCACAAAGATCTGCCTGCCTCTGCCTCCCAAGTGCTGGGATTAAAGGTGTGCACCCCACGCCTGGCCTCGTTGTACACTTTTGATCACAACACTTTGGAGGCAAAGGCAGGCGGATATTTGTGAATTTAAGCACAGCTTGATGTGGGGGCTGGAGAGATGGCTCAGTGGTTAAGAGCACTGACTGCTCTTGCAGAGGTCCTGAGTTCAATTCCCAGCAACCACATGGTGGCTCACAACCATCTATAATGTGATCGAATGCATACTGTATACATAATAAATAAAACTTTAAAAAAAAAAAGGATAGCTTGATGTACATAACAAACTTCAAGCCTAGCAGGGCTACATAGTGAGACTGTGTCTCAAAATAAATAAATAAATAAATAAATAAATAAATAAATAAATAAATAAATAATTTAATATTTGTCTCCTTGAAGACCTGATTTAGGTATCTGTATAAATGGTTCACTTACATAATTGACCCATAGGAACAACAACAACAGCAGCACACACATGTACACACACACACACACACACACACACCACATACCTATATTGGAAGTCAGGTAAAATGGGAAAAAACAAACTGAGTTTAGGAAAGAATACAAGGAAAACCTGACTATAAATCAAAAAAACGAAATATGGTTGTGGTGGTACATGCCTTTAATCCCTGAACTCTGGGTCTCTGAGTTTGAGGCCAGCCTGGTCTATAGAACGAGTCCCAGGATAGCCAGGGATGCATAGAAAAAACCTTCTAAAACAAACAAACAAACAAACAAAAGGTTTAGATATGCAATTTATCATTTGTAGAGAAAGTTGCTAGAATAATTTTATCTTTTATTAAAGATTTATTTGTTTTATGTATGAGTATTCTCTCTGTATGTACACCTGCACACCAGAAGAGGGCATCAGATCCCAGCATAGATGGTTGTGAGCCACCATGTGATTGCCCAGAATTGACCTTTCGAAGAGCAGACAATGCTCGTAACCCCTGAGCCATCTCTCCAGCACCCTCCTAGAATAATTATAACTTGGTTACTGGTTATGAAATAGAATTCACCTTCTATAATGATAGGCGAAGACCATCAGACATATAATCTGTCTATCATAGTAAAGCTGGGCATGTGGCACACACTTGTAGCACTCAGGAGGAATGTCACAAGCTTGATTCCAGCCTGAATTATAAAATAAATTCAAGGCTAGCCCACACTACATAGTGAGACCCTTTCCTTAAAAATATAAACAAAAATACCCAAAACAAAACCAAAAATAGATATAAAACACAGCAATGGTATCCAATATGACAGATAATCAATAAAACAAGCTCTTACAGAATTTAGAGAGGTTGATTTGATTTTGGTGAACAGAACAGTCAGAAATGACACGGAGTGCCATTTACGGGGGAAAGAGGTTAAGAGTTGGGAGCTGCCTGGCTATGGCTGGGTGAAGTAACTCACTTTCTACCCTGATGTCTTGAATGAGAAATTAAGAAAAGGGGGTCTAAGCCAGGCACGGTGGCGGATCGCTGTGAGTTCGAGGCCAGCCTGGACTACAAAGAGAGTCTAGAACAGTCAAGGCTACACAGAGAAACCCTGTTTGGGTGGGTGGGTGAGTGTTGCTGTGCACTGTCTATGAGAGAAAGTGGGGAAAGGAGGCAGACGGGGGGGGGGGGGGGAGGGGTAGGGAGGGGTAGGGAGATATCTTCCTGCAAGGTGGTTCATAAGTAAAGGTACCTACCACAAAACAACCCGAGTTCAACCCCAGGATCGACATGGTAAAAGGACAGAACCAATTCCCCCTGCCTCTGCCCTCAACACGTGTGCCTTGGCGGCACTCATAAACGCACAAATGTAATTTTAAAAATAAATAGAAAAAAAACGCCTCTCCTTTTCATGGCAACAGTTAACTGCTTACAGATGCTAGTTCTGACATGGATCGCACCGCGCATATATGTTTCCTTGGTTTTGAGAATGAAAAATAATGTCCATGAGAGCTTGCAATTCCTTTTCTGGACCCTGTGCCCTCCGCAACCCATGCGATAACCCACTTCGGACATGGGGGGTCAGGCATAGCTCTCGCAGAAGAGAAAGCACAATAGGCTACTCCCCTTCGCTGTACCACTTTCCGGCCTGGAGTCACCAGAGGGTGTGCACCCAGCCTCTCAGAACTACCAAAGGCGTCTTCCCCGTGACCCTGCCTCCATTTGTCCGCTTCTTCCGCACGTTCCCGGAAGAGTGGGGTTGAGGGCGGGCTCTACGCCTAGAGCCAACCAATGAAAATGTGCAGAGGGCTCCGTCCTTCCGTGTGTGTGCTCTCCCGAGAGTGCCCGCTTTCTGCGGAGAGAAGCGGGAGTGCTCTCTGCCTGCGGAACTGGGCGTCTAGGGCAGAACGCGTTCGCATGCCCTTGGACACCTGCGGGTGAGCACTTCGCACGCATCCCTACGCCGGAGAGACCGCGGGAGTGCGCCCGGAACTGGGAGAGGTGCTCCAAGGGTCCCGGCTGCCTTTATTTCTCTGCTTCCCCTTCCTTGCCATGCCTTTCTAAAAGTCCAGGCCAAGCTGTCAGCCACCTCGCCCGCCCTTAATCTCTAAACATGAGTTGAACTCATTTCATTCAAGGAATACCGAGGGCAACATGTATTGGGCGCAGACTGCAGTACCATTTACTGAGTCTGCCTAGTGGACCCGAAAGCGGTTATTTTTCGTGTGTAACTTGCTGATCCCAATGAGATAGTTTTCTACTCAAATGTCTTTTCAAAGCCATTTTCCCTTTTTATTGTGCCTCCATATAGGCGAGGTTTATATAGAGGTGGGGGTGCTTAAATCCCTTTTGTGACTTACCCCTTGTCCTCATGATAACAGTCTTAAACTCCTAACATGAGCTGCAAAGTTTTGTTGTTCTGCCATTTGCTCGTTTCTGCCAGTTTTCATTTCCTGCTCTCCTCATTTCTCCAATCACTGAAGTGTTTTATTGCTCTGTGGTGCGGGGTGGAGGTGGGGGTGGAGGTAGGGGTGGGGGTGGGGGATCAAACTCAGCGGGCCCTCGAACGTCGGACATTGGCTTTACCACCAAACCACTGAACTTTTGATTCCTTTCTTGTGTCCAGTGTTGTCTGGCTACGTCTAGCCAGAAATAGTTTCCCCAAGTCGGCCGAACTCACTACTCAGCCTTGAGTTTCAGCCTGGAAGTAATTTCCTCTAGGAAGTCTTCACGGGCGTGGGCACACCTGTAATCCCATCACTCGGGAGGCAGAAGCAGGTGGATCGCTGTGAGTTCGAGGCCAGCCAAGGCTACACAGAGAAACTCTGTCTCGAAAAACCAAAAAAGAAAGAAAGAACTCACAGCTTACTCCTGCCCATGTTTTCAGCCGTCTGTACATACTGTTGTAAACTACCTGTTGCCTAGATTGTAAACTTCCTGAGGGAAAGAACTGTCTCTAGCCTGGTCATGCTTGTATACTCTCAACATAGTGGTTGGCACACAATGCTCAGTAATTAATTTATGAGACAGAAAAGGCATTGAGATCTGTTTAGTTCCTTTACAGCCCATCGTAATAAAGTTTGTGCAAAGGTGAAAGTCAGCTCTATTGAAGCCTTTTTATTTTTTGGTGTTTGTTTGTTTGTTTATTTATTTTCTCAGACAAGGTTTCTCTGTGTAGCCTTGGCTGTCCTTGAAGCCTTTCTTAAATTCAGCCTTGCGGCAATCTTTGGGATGCTGAAGCAGATGGTCTTGGGAAAACAGTCTGGGCAAACACACCTCACATTTGGATATTTTTGACTAAGTAGCCTCATACTCCACAGACTTTTTGTGCTCTGTGCCACAGCTACACCAGACCCCCAGTTCCTCCCATGCGGCAAACACTGCATGTGCTGGAACATTCCAAGTGCTTGACTTTACTCTTCTGAAGGAAAGAAGAAAGGCTGGGTTTTTTGTTGTCGTTATTTTTGTTTTGTTTTTGAGGTAGATCAGAAATCAGAAATAGCTTCTCCAAAAAAAAAAAAAAAAAACCCGACATTTCATTTAATTTGCATCCCACTAGCTGACTCCACTGAGCTTAGATACATTTATCTCAGTTCATCAAACCGTTTTGCAGGCCGTTTCCCTGTCAGGCCACGTGCTAGGGGCGCCTGTGGTAAATCAGGCCCGGTACCTGATGTTAAAGAGCTTATTCTCCTAGGGGAGAGGGCACATACGCAGGCCATACAGTGCGGCTTAAACTAGACCGTTAGTGAACAGGAAGACATGTATAGTCATAACTGTACTTTAACCTTGTCTGTTGATACTCTAGGTTCCTCAGGATGTCAGCCTCGGTCCCACCAGGCCATAACTGGACCCGGCAGGTGAAGAAGGAGGAGGGAGACGAGGAGGACCCGCTGGACCAGCTGATCACCCGCTCTGGCTGTGCTGCCTCCCACTTTGCCGTGCAAGAGTGTATGGCCCAGCACCAGGACTGGCGTCAGTGCCAGCCGCAAGTGCAGGCTTTCAGAGATTGCATGAGTGCACAGCAGGCGAGACGGCGGGAGGAACTGCAGAGGAGGAAAGAACAAGCCAGTGCTCAACACTGAGACCTAAGCCATCGTCCGCACAGGCCAGAGACCCTGGGAAGAAGAAACCCAAAGCAGAAGAAGTGTGCAACAGGAGGGATACAGTTTGGGGACAGTCTTTGGGATTTAAAGCCAGACACCAGGAAGTTTGCACATGACGGTCGCCAGGAGCTGTTGACTCTATTGTCAGATCACAAATATTCCTCATCGTTCTTGTTCTACCAATATTTGTATTTAAAACTAAGGTGAGGGGCTGGAGAGATGGCTCAGTGGTTAAGAGGACTTTCCAGAGGACCCGAGTTCAGTTCCCAACACCCACAAGGCAGCTCACTACTATCTGTAACTCCAATATCTGACACCCTCACACAGACATACGTGCAGGCAAAACACCTATGCACAGAAAAATAAAATAAAAATAAGGTGGGATATAGGCCACTTCCTCCACCTACCTCTTGAGTCCCTATGCCAAGTACTTTATAAGTAAATTTACAATCTCAAGGTAAATTGGTTGCCCAATCAGGCCTTCATTTTTTTCAACCACAAATTTTACAACAGAAAGTGTTTCTAAGGTAGTGTGTCAGTAATTTGAAGAGGAATGTGACCTTCCTGTTGCTTAGAGATTAGTTCAAGAGGCAGAAGTAAACACCACCCAAACAGTGAACTTACTGCCTAACAGTGACATAAGAGCCTTTATCTTTCCTCACTTCTGGGTGTTTTATTCAGTTTAATGGGGTGGGTGAAGTGAATAGGGAAACATTCTATTTTCTCTGTTCTTGTTCTTGTTCTTGTTCTTGTTCTTGTTCTTCTTCTTCTTCTTCTTCTTCTTCTTCTTCTTCTTCTTCTTCTTCTTCTTCTTCTTCTTCTCCTTTTTTTTGGTTTTTCAAGACAGGGTTTCTCTGTGTAGCCTTGGCTGTCCTGGACTCACTTTGTAGACCAGGCTGGCCTCCAACTCACAGCGATCCACCTGCCTCTGCCTCCCGAGTGCTGGTACTAAAGGTGTGCACCACCACCGCCTGGCTTCTATTTTCTTCTTAAAGAAAGAATCTGCCAGCACTGGGGAGGCAGAGGCAGGTGGATCTCTGTGAGTTTGAGGCCAGCCTAGTCTACATTGCGAGTCCAGAACAGCCAAGGCTACACAGAGAAACCCTGTCTTCGGGGTTAAAAAAAAAAAAAAAAGACAGAATCTGTGTAGCCCAGACTGACCTCACACTTACTATAGCCAATGATGACATTAAACTCCTGATCCTCCTGCCTCCACTCCCAAGCACCAAGAGTACTGGCACGTGCCCCCACAGCTGTCAGGAAAACATTTTCAGCCATGAGTACCTGTTTTATGCCAGGCCCTGCTGAATTAGCAGACTCAGAATCTGCCCTAGCCTAACCAACAAAGCTCGCCTGACATTTTGGAAGCATGTTTAACATTACAATACAGACTTTGACCTTTGGAAAAATGGAGCCTCTACAATCATAGAGCTTCTGTTCCTACTTGACAACAGTTTGACAACTGATAGTGTTGTGTCCTGCTTATAATATCAACAGTTGCTTCTCGTTTTTATTCAGTGGGACCCCCAAATCTATTTCTGCGTGTTCCTGGAAGTCATTTGGGAATGGGAAGGGGGTTGGGAGGTGACCCTGCCATAGAAGCTATGGTGCTTTTTAAAGCCATTATTAACAAACCCTTCTCAGGCATCTGTATGTTAGCAGTCCAAGTCTGAAGTATGGTAGACTCTGAAAGCTACTTTGAGTCTTATGTGCGCAAATTTTAGGGAAGAGGGAAGGAAAGTAGAGAAGGCTTGGGAAGTTTAAGGAACAGTAAAGCTGAAGACCAAGTGAGTAGACAGAGCTGCACCTCTGCTGATCCACTCCAGCTTAGAGCTGTGAGTCATGGGGCGAGTGGTGTTCACTGGCTGGGTTAGCAAGCATCCCAAAGATGGGCACTGTTGATGGCACATGCCTTTAATCCCAGCACTCAGGATGCAGAGGCAGGCAGATCTCTGAGTTTGAGGTCAGCCTGGTCTAAATATGAGTTCCAGGACAGCAATAGCTGTATAGTGACACCCTGTCTCAAGAAGGAAAAAAAAAAATCCCAAGGATGAGAAGGAGTCAGTTGAGTGGGGCCTTTAAAAATGAAGTACTCATTACTTATCTGTAACACATGAAGAGTTACCCTCTGGAGCAAATGAAAAGCCCATCAAAGTCAGTAAGAAAGAGCAATTGGAAATGGAACACTGGCTGGGCATGGACACCCAAACCTACCTACAATCCCAGCATTTGGGAGGCTGAGGCAGGGAGATCATCCATCAATTTGAGGCCAGCCTGGACTATGTAGTAAGTTCCAGTCTGACCTGGCCTATAAAATAAGAATATTAAAAAAAAAAGAAAGAAAGAAAGAAAGAAAGAAAGGGGCTGGAGAGATGGCTCAGAGGTTAAGAGCACTGCCTGCTTTTCGAAAGGTCCTGAGTTCAATTCCCAGCAACCACATGGTGGTTTATAACCATCTGTAATGAGACCTGGTGCCCTCCTCTGGCCTGCAAGCATACATGCAGGCAGAACACTGTAAACATAATAAATATTTAAGAAGAAAGAAAAGAGCTAATATGCTTGAAATCATAGGAAAATGGAAATATGTACTATATTACAAACAATCAGAAAAACACAGGCTTCAGAGAAAATGTTAGCTGATCCTGCTGGCAAGTAAAGTGGGCAGTGTTGATTGAGATAGGAACAGAGGTGTTATTCTCAGTGAAGGGATCACTAGGCTTTTGGAGGACAATTTGATGAGCTCTCAAAACAGTTAAGTATGCGTATCTGGATGCAGTGACACATTCCTATAATCCCAGCACCCAGGAAGGCTGAAGCAGGAGGGGTGGGGGCAATCTGGGCTACACTGTGAGTTCCAGGACAGCCAGAGCTACAGAGTGAGACCCTATCTCAAGAAGAAAATCAAAATACACAAGCTCATTTCCCAAGAGATCCTCAGCTGAATATATGTCCTGCAGCACAGTCACAGTGTCAATTTCCATCAGTAAGGACCACAGTTGCTCATGTATTGAACATGTAGACATGATTCACAGTGGGGCGATGTCCCATTAAACTCCCATCATAAGTGGAAATGCATTTAGGTGGCTGTTGTACCGTGAGGGAAGGGGAAGAGGCTTGCGTAGTCTTCAGATACTTATCCAGCCAGCACTAGGTGGCTCATGAACTATATGTGGACGAACAGGACTACACAAGCCTGTTTCTTCAACTAAACGGGGATATTTCCCATTTCCTAGTCCTACTAAGAAAATTGAATGTAGCTGAGTGCAGTGGCGCACACCTGTGGTCCCAGCACTCAGGGGAGGCAGAGGCGGGGGGGATTTAAGTGCGTTGGAGGCCATCCTGGTCTACAAATCAAGTCCAGGACACCCAAGAAACCCTGTCTCAAAAACAAAAAAACAAAACAAAAAAACCAAAAATCCCAAAACATATAAAAAGAAAATTGAATGTAGGTGAGGAAGGGTATAGGTTAGTGGTGAAGGACTTGCCTCACATCTATCGGGCTCAATCTCCAGCCCTGGAAAAGGAGGGAAAGGAAATAAAAACGAAGTGGGTGATCATAAACACGTAGAAGAATTACTGCCATTCATTGAGTGCTGAAAGCTAATGTGTTTTGAGTCCTTAGATCAGGCAATTCAGGTCCCCAGTCTGCTCTCAACCCTGCGGCAAACTGTCTCCAGACTCTGGTGATGACGGTCGAAGCTGTGGGATGCTGAGCAAGTTAGTGTGCATTTTTTTTGAATCTGCTTTTTCTTTTGGGAAAATGTTCACGTAGTTGCTGGTGAGATGGCTCAGTGAGCAAGGTACCACACAAGCATGAGGACCTGAGTTCAGATCCCGAGCTGTGAAAAAGCTGGAAGCAGAGTACATAGGTAACCCCAGCTCTTGGGGTCAGAGACAGGAGGACCCCTGGAGCTCACTAGCTAGCCAGTACAGCTGAATTATCAGTGAGGTGTAGGTTCAGGAGAGACCCTGCCTCAAAGTACATAGTGGAAAGTTACTAAGGAAGACACCTGACATCAACCTCTCACCTCCACATGCACATGTACACACATGTGCTAACACACAGACCACTTATAAAAATATGTACACACGCCAGGCATGGTGGCGCATGCCTTTAGTCCCAGCACTCAGGAGGTAGAGGCAGGCGGATAGCTGTGAGTTCGAGGCCAGCCTGGTCTACAAAGCGAGTCCAGGACAGCCAAGGCTACATAGAGAAACTCTGTCTCGAAAAACAAAAACAAAACAACAACAACAAAAAAGTATATATATATACACACACACACACACACCTGTTGTGCAAGTTTTGGTTTATATGCAAACATGTTCTTGTTTTAATCCCAGGTGTGGGATATGGGATATGGGGGCTGCTTGTTTTCCCACGCCTGATAACTGCCTCACGAGAGGACAAATGATCTTTGTTAGCTGGGAACTACCTACCTTGTACGGGGGTGTGGTTTTTTTTGCCAGTGGGAATAAATGTCAGACCTAGAGAGACAGACTCTGGGCTCAGAGAAAGACTGAGAGCTGGGAATTGAACTCAGGACTTCTGGAGAAGCAGGCAGTGCCCTTAGCCTCTGATCCATCTCTCCAGCCGCGAAGGACTTCCTTTTTAAAAGAATTATTATTTATTTTATATGCATGAAATGTTTTGCCTGCATGTATGTTTGTGTGTGTGTGCCTAGTATCCACCAAGGCCAGAAGAGAGCATCAGATCCCCCCTGGAAGTGGAAAAACTTGCTTATGTATGAGCCACAATGTCAGTGTTGGGAACTAAACCCAGGTCCTCTGCAAGAGCAACAAGCACCCTTAACTACTGAGCCACCTCTCCAGCCCCAAAGACTTCTTTCAGAGCACGTCACAGAACTGAGCTGAGACCAAGGTCAATGAGAGCACCCTGGGAACAGGTCTGCTTAATTAGATGTACTTCTTGCACCGACTCTTTTATTTAAACCAAAGCCCATGTCAATTCCCAGAGTCAAACTGGTTCCTCTTCCCCGTGTACTAAGCCTCCTTAGTCTCTCCAATTGTCTCACTGTGGTGGGTAGCCAGGGCTAGCCTGCAGGGGTTGCTAGAGTTGGGGGACTTTTCCCTAAAACTCAGGCTATAAAACGTCTTAGCTGGGTGCCTCTCTTAATTGGCCTAGGAAGACTCATGTGTTAGCTCCTCCCTGCAAGGTCTGAGTCTGGGGACTTGGCCTTGTGCTTGGTATAAAGGTGCACAGTAATGCATTTCACTAGATGAGTAAGATCCTGCCCTTGGTCAAGTGGCCAGACCGCATCCTTGGGCTGCTGACTTTAGAAACCCAAAGAGAACTGGAGCGAGTCCAGACTGAAATTGTACACATCCCTTCTGCAGAGAAAGCAAGGGCTCCCTCCTCTGTTCTAGGCAGGCCTTAAAGCTGCGGGGAAGTGGGGAGCCTTCTTCGCCTGCTTAGCACTGAGCTGTTATTCTAAATAATTCATTCTTTTTGAATCTGGGCACTATCTGGTGAGGCAAGTCCTGGAAATGAACTGAAATGTCTGAGAATGAATTATTCCTGGGGAGTGTAGTAGCTAAGGGAATCATTCCAGGTTCTGCAGGTCAGAGTGATGCAGACACATGGAGAGAAAAACATCACAGAGAAATCAACACAAAGGTGAAACAAGCACAAGACACTGGCCACTTCTGCCTACAGTGTCCAGGGGGGCTAGCTCAGACATGCCCAAAGGATACTTGGAAGTCCTTCCTTCTTAAATCCTTAGCCCTGGAAATGGAAGGCCAGTGGCCGAAGCATTGCTACTGTTCCCAAATGGCCAAGTTACACACACACACACTGTGACTGAAATACACCATTTCAGAATCCACAGCCGGCTTGTTCTCAGGCATCTTGGGTGCAACAGCAAGGCACCCTCAACCAGAGGGAAAGCACTGCGCCCTTACCTAGGGAAAGTGCCCATGGGACTCAGGCATCCTGTCCTTGGAGGTTACTGAGCTACCTAAAGATCCATTTCTAAAAGTCCTAGTAATGTGCATGGGGCCAGGAGCTGTGGCCTGGAGCAGGCACTGGCTAGAAGGGAAGGAAATCTAACACTGAGCTCTTGCAAGCCTGGAGTGAGTCCTTAGCTTACAACTCCCCCTGCCCCAAAAGAGACTATACTACATTACAGATCAGAAAACAGAAGTTCAGTGAGGTTACAGTAGCTTACCAAGAAAAAAAACAACCCACAAGAGGCCTCAAGGCAATGTAGAAGGCCAGGTACCACACAGGGCTGGCTGCTTTTCCCTTACAAAGGACACCTCAAGGAGGGAGGGACAGGTGCTCGAGACCTGGGGCTAGATGTGTGTTCCATTTGGTTTCACTATATGTGACCCAAGGGAGTCCACTTCCCCTCAGTCTTCACCCTGCACCGCCCAGTGGAGCTCTTGTCTGTTTTGTAGCCGAGAGGATCTATGGGCCAGACTATCTCCTGTCCCTCTTACCAGACAGAACAAACATTGGGAGCCATTTCCATTTCTCAGAGCAGAGTAAGAAAAGCCTTCTGACTCCAGGGGGAGGGTACATCATGAACTAGGTCAGTGACACAAGCACTCCAAAGCAACAAAAGCCAGTTGCCTCCTGTCGGAAGAGATAAGCCGATTCACCCCTCAGCAGCAATGGGAAGGAATGGTCGGACTGGCAAACAGGACCAAATCCTACTGCCATTCTGCCAGATGTCCTGTGACCTTGGGCAAAGCATGCTGCCTAAGCCCTTAGCCTGCCATTGCTGAGACTCACGCAGCTGGCTGGCTGGCTCCTCAGTTTTTCAGCTGCAGTAAGTTGTCAATACATGAAATCCCAAGTCCCGCTTCCACACACTGAGAAGCAGGAAGTCTTGGCAACCGAAAGACTGTTTGCCAGGTTCCAAAATGGGAGTGCATGCGACACTGCCCACTGCCCATGTGCTATGGGAGCAGAACACATGTGGGTGCATGTGTGTGTGTGCATATGTGCATGGATTTATTTACCTGTGAGTCTTCACATTGTTACACACCCCTGACTTCACACTCGTTGGCCAGATACTGTTACTTTATTTTCTGTGGTTGAGACTCACCAAGGAGCAGTTCCACAACCGGAACATAATCTTCACTGCGCGAAATTCTGCCTATACTCACAGAGGAGCTTGTGTGGGAAATCCTCACGGGCTGAACACAGGATCCGAATTCAGAGCTTTTCTCCCCAGATAAATCAGCACCTCCTTTTTTTAGCCCCCTCCCACATTGCTTCCTGGTCCCACCCTCCCTCCCTCACCCCTCCCCTAGTCCTCAGAAAGGGGGAGCCCTCCTCCCCTATCTTCTGACCTTGGCCTATCAAATCTCATCTGGACTGCCTGTATCCTCTTCCTCTGATGCTTAGCAAGGCCGCCCCACCAGGGGGAAGTGATCAGTGAGTGGGCACCAGAGTCCATGTGAGAGGTAGCTCCTACTCTCCATATTATGGGACCCACAAGGAGACTGTGCTGCCTGTTAATTACATCTGAGCAGGAGGGTCTAGGTCCTCACCATGCACGGTCCTTGCTTAGTTCATCAGCCTCTGCAGCATGCTCTCGCCTCGGATTTGTTCACTCTGTCGTTCTTCTTGTGGAGCTCCTGTGTCCTCCAGGTCTTTTTATTCCCCCAACTCTTTGATAACTCTCTGTGCTCCATCCTGAAGTCTGGCTGTGAGTCTCAGTAACTGCTTCAATCCCCTGCTGGGTGGAGCCTTTCAGAGGACCTCTATGGTAGGCTCCCGTCCTGTTCCTTCTCTTCAGCTGCTTCCGGTGTCTGTGCTACTTGTTCTAGTCTCATTGTCTATCTACTGTCCATTCTCATTCTTCTGAATGAGAATTAAACATCTCCCTAGAGTCCTACTGGTTATTTAGCTTCTTTATGTCTGTGTATTGTAGTATGGTAATCCTATATGATGTGGCTAGTATCTGCTTAGAAGTGAGTATATACCATGCATGTCCTTCTGGGCCTGGGTTACTTCACTCAGGATGATGACTGATTTGTGTGTGTATGTACATGGGCTGCACAGATGTGTACGTGTGGGTAAATGAATGTCATAGCACTCATGTGGAGGTCATAGGACAATATGTGGGAGTTTGCTCCTTTACAGGCTGACAGGCTCAGCAGCAAGTCCCACCCCAACCCCTTCCTAACAGAACATTCTAATTAAGGGAACCTGAACCTTAGCAGCCCAGCATCGTCTGAGAAGCAACTAAGATGCAAAGTCAAAACCTTCACTCCTCTACAGGACAGCAAAACCTGAAGGTAAAATTCAGGGACTGGTGCTCAAAACTCTGACTCAGAGACTCTGATGAGCAGCTTGAGAATCAATGATTTATTTAGCTAAAGATCTGACGAAGTTTATAAAGGAGAAGACCATGTTTGTGTAACTACTCGGCTCCTCCACTGTAGCATCAGTGGTCAGAGGCAATAGTCACAGATGGCTCTGCTCCAACAAACGTTTATTAACCAGAAGATGAACCAGACAAGGAGCAGTAGTCACACAGAACTATAAACATAACACAGGACACTGAAACGTGCATTTAAAAATGGCTAATTTAAATTGGATTATTACACTTGTTTTGTATGTCTGTGTGGCATTCAGAAGTCATCAGACAACTTTCAGGAGTTGGTTCTTTCTACCATGTGAGTCCCAGGAACCAAACTAAGGTCATCAGGCTTGGCAGCAACATCCTTATCCACTGGGCCACTTTTCCAGTCCCACAGCCTCTAGTTCTGCGGTATGTAAATGATAGCATAATAGTGGTGGGTGCCTTTAATCACAGCACTGGGGAGGCAGGTAGATCTCTGTGAGTTCAGGGCCATCCTGGTAAACAGAGTGAATCCCTGGACAGCCAGGGCTACTACAGAGAGAGACCATGTCTTGGGGGAGGAAAAAAAAAAAAAGAGGCAAAGGTAGGACTTGATTCATAGTGGTTTTCCGACCCCTGACCAAGATCAATTTTTTAAAAAAGATTTATTACCTATACAGTATTCTGCCCCCATGTGCGCCTGCCCACCACAAGAAGGCACCAGATCTTATTACAGATGGTCGTGAGCCACCATGTGGTTGCTGGGAAATTGAACTCGGGACTTTTGGAAGAGCAGATGGTGCTCTTAACCTCTGAGCCATCTCTCTAGCCCTCAAGATCAATTTTTTGAAATTGCAATCCTTCTGTTTCAACCTCCTGAGTGCTGGGATGATAACACTTAGCAAATATCTTGTATGTATGTATGTATGTATGTATGTATGTATGTATGTATGTCTCATATGATCCAAGATGGCCTCGAACTCATTATGTATCACAGCTGGTCAACCCTTTTTCTTTATAAAGAACCCAGTCTTAGGAAGTTCACCATAGCAACAAAAAACAGACTAATACACAGTTCACTTACACTGCAATCTCTAGTTCATTATAAAACTACATGCCATATGACTTTAAAAGATGAGTTCATGAGCCAGGCGTGGTGGCGCACTCCTTTAATCCTAACACTCGGGAGGCAGAGGCAGGTGGATCTGTGAGTCTGAGGCCAGCCTCGTCTATATAGCAAGTTCCAAGACAGCCAAGGCTATAGAGACCTTGTCACAAACAAACAAACAAATGGCCACTTTAGTATTTTAGAGGATGAATTCACTCTAACAGGAAAAGTGCGGTAGAATAAGAACATGTTTAGACAAGGAGAAACATTAATTCCCTAAAGATACTTCACAAGACACACATACACACACACACACACACACACACACACACACACACACTCACGCACACTCACAGAGAGAAGCAGAATGGCTACAACATATTTTATTAGTGGAGAACACCCTTGGTTTTGCTCACGTAGGTGGTAATTGGCAAGCACAGCATGTCACAGACACAGCAGGCATTTCCGGTGTGAGCATTCATCCTCCTCCTTAGCTCTGGTCATGCCAGGAAGAGCTTCTCTGAGACTGACCAATGCATGAACGCGCTTGCAGTGGTTAGTTCAGTTTGGCCAACAGTTCTTCCAGTTCTGGCCGAGCTTTGAACCGTCCCTTGAAGTCTTCTTCAGTGTGCTGGACAAGGAAAGTGAAGCAAATGGCAATCACCACAGTGCTTTTCTTACCCATACACACGCACATGCAAAAAGAGCCCGTGCGCAGCCTCGCAGTGGGGCGTTCAGCCACAGTTCTCAATGAGCATGCAGCACAATAGCCTTACATCAGGAAGGAAGCCGGGCAGAATCACACTGTCTCTTAGTGTGCTGAGACAAGGCAGACATGTGAGCAACTGTCAGGACTCTCTAAGTATCACAACGCAAGTTTTCTGGTGATTTTTGGTTTTATATCATTTTAAATTACATTTATTTTTTTATGTGCATGTGTGTGATCACATACTCACTTCTGAAGTCAGAGGGCAACATTTGGGAGTCAGTTCTCTCCTTCCACTCACATAGTCCTGGGAACTGACCTCGGACCATCAGGTTTGGTGGCAAGTACCTTTACTTGTGGGCCATCTCACCAGCCTTGTTTGCTTTTGGGAGACAGCACCTTGGGATATAGACCAGGCTAACCTAGAACCTACTATGTAGACTAGGCTAGCCTCAAACCCCAATCTTCCTGCTTCTGCCTGCTGAGTGCTGGGATTACATGTACTATTTTTAGTACAATCAGCACATTCTCACCCTATCCACAGATCTCTGTGAAACTGAAATAACCTCCAAACAAGCATGAGCAGAACAAGGAGAGCTGGACAGAGCAATGACACCGGGTTAACCTACGGGAACTATATTCTACAAAGGACTGTCATGGCAACTAGGCCTGACACCCAGTATTTAGGCTAATGCTGCTAATTTCTGCAGGTTTCCTATTCTTTACCAGATACATTCAGTGGAGCTACAGTCACGCCTTGATGATCTAGAAAATGTCTAAGGTAAGGCAGGACTGAAGGAACTTACGCTCTGATGCATTAATGTCTAAGGTAAGGCAGGACCAAAGGAACTTATGCTCTGGTGCATTATGCTGTTTATAATTTTTTAAAGATTTATTTATTTATTTATTTATTGCATATGAGTGCTTTATCTGCAGAAGAGGGCATCAGATCACATTATAGATGGTCGTGAGCCACCGTGTGGTTACTGGGAATTGAACTCAGGACCTCTGAAGAGCAGGTGGCGCTCTTAACTACTGAGCCATCTATCTCTCCAGCCCAAAGGTAGGTGAATACTTTTTTTTTTTGGTTTTTTGAGACAGGGTTTTTCTGTGTAGCTTTGGCTATCCTGGACTCTCTTTGTAGACCAGGCTGGCCTTGCACTCACAGCGATCCACCTGCCTCTGCCTCCCATGTGCTGGGATTAAAGGCGCGCACCACCACCGCCTGGCTGCTGTTTATAATTTTAAACCATGTTTCTGCTTTACAGCTACCTGAAGGAGAGGTCATGGGCTCGAGGCCTAATGCCGGGATTCCGGGATGGAGGCCAGCTCCTGTGGTGCATACAGCATCATCCCTGGCACCTCAGAGACCTCAGAGTAAGATCACAGCGCTACCAGGCTGCACACCTCTCCTGGGAGCAGCTAGGCTGAAATGCACATTTCTGTTGTTTCACAAGCCAGGCAGTACAGACTTCTTTACCCCCATTCTGAGCACAGTAGGCCACGAGGGGGCCTCTTTCCACACTGCCACCTACCTCCCTCACTGACAACCTGACTCCTTCTGGAAGGTTGCTTTGGAGTATTTCCAAGAAAATCTCTGCAAACGTAGCACTCAGACCGCTGATCTGCAAATGAAGAAAGCTGTGTGAGGGAGGCTGCTGAAGGTCAGGTGACTGCCAAGCAGGGCCTGGGCTCCTCTGGGCTCTAGCACTGGGGAGGCTGATACTCAGAGCTGGCTTCTGAGGCCAGTCTCTGCAGGATTTCTCTTGCTCTCTGTGAAGGTGTTTGTTTGATGATGAGACAGTCATGGTCAATGTTCCTGTAGGCAGCGGATGTCACAACGAGGCCAATACTAATTTTCTGATGCAATTGGGGCTTACCACACTGGCCAGGTGCTGGTCTCAGGCCTTATCTTGAGAACCAGAGGTGAGTCAAACGTGAGGTAGAAACGCACACAGGGTACTTTGAGGACCCACAAGAGAAACAGACACTTAACTTAGCCAGGGAAGGTCAAAGAAAACTTCAAGAGTGGGTAACATCTGGGTGAAGTCTTGAAGGAAAATGGGATTAAACTAGGAATGAGACAGAAGCATGGGCAGTTTTCAGAGCTGAGGGAACAGCACTCAGTAACATGTGACCTGCAGAACAGCATTAGAAAATCCAGACAAGTCTTGCAGCTGGAGTGAAAGGGACAGCAAGGACCAGCAGGAGGGGACACACAATGACATGAGTGCTACAGAAATCCTACTGCAGCCTCTGGGCCTCAGCTGCAAGTCAGAGCTACTACCCAGGGTACATTATAAACAAATTACTAGTTAAGGACTTAAACATTTCAAAGTACCTCAGTTGTTTTCATTGGTACATTTAGATTTAGGTGTTCCTCTTTACACTCTTACTACCTTGCTGATAAACTTTTTAAGTGGATTAAAAATGGGAATACAAAGCCAGGTGGAGGTGGAGGTGGTGATAGATGGTGCTGGTGGCGGCGGCAGTGGCGCATGCCTTTAATCTCAGCACTCGGGAGGCAGAGGCAAGCAGATTTCAGTGAGTTCAAGGCCAGAGTGGTTTACAGAGTGAGTTTCAGGACAGCCAGAGCTGTTACACAGAGAAACCATGTCTCAGAAGAAAAAGGGGTGGTGAAAATACAATGGAACTGTAAATAAAATTGCATACAATTTTATTACTTGGCCACAAACACCAATGAGGTGACAATCATGCTACCCTATGAGCAAATCTCCAAAACATACCACGCAAAACCAAAGGTAGGGTCTTAGTGTGTAGCCCAGGACAGCCTCAATTTCACAATCCTCCTGCCTCAGTCTCCTAACTGCTCAGATTACAGGCATGTGCTACCACGCCAGGCTTTATTAAAAGACCTCAAATTGTATAATGCTGCTTACATAAGATACAATAAATCCACAGAGAAAGAAAGTAGATTTCTGGTTGCAAGGGGAGCATGGAAAGGAGAGCACCCGCTGACTGACACGGCCTCTCTCTGAGGTAATGAAAACGTTCTGTAACTGACCAGTAATAGTTGCACAACTGTCTGAATATACAACATCTATCAGCTGTGAGCTTTGAGTGAGTAAACTACATGCATGCCGACTCTAGCAGTGACATTATGAAGACAGAGGGTGGTGTCAGAGCGAGTGGGCTCTTAACTCTGGACACCTCTACTGGGAGTGGCCATTACCCTCCTATCTCTGCAGAAAAGAAAAGATGATAATTAGAGCGAAAGAAAACAAGAACAGTAAACTGTCACATTGTTATGAGTGTAAAGTGAAAAAACTGAAAGACTTTTAATTGGCAGAAGGTAAGAAATTTGGTCAATAAACAAAGACAGAAAAGGTTCAAGCATTAGGCTCAAAGGATTACAAAGAGGGATGCTGTCCCCTGAAAAATTAGTTTTCTATACGATGAGGTCAGGGAGTACATTGTGGAGCATCAATCAAAGTCCACTAGATAACCAGTTCTACTGTGTTTGAAGCTCAGCCAACAGATCAGGCACAGGCACATACATACATTATGTGTGTGTGTGTGTGTGTACACACATAGGGGTACTGGTACACAAGGAAGCTTCGGGAATGAATGTGAGGAGTCAAATAACCCTTTGATAGATCATCAGAAAACACAGATATTTACATTACATTTCATAACAGTATCAAAATTATAGTTATGAAATACTTATGAAAATAATTTTATCGTTGGGGTCACCACAACATGAGGAGCTGTATTAACGGGTTGTAGCATTAGGAAGGTTGAGAACCAATGATTTACGGGAAAGAAGACAAGAGTAAGAGGTATGACAGATGGAGAAAAAGATGGAGGGAGGGAACCAGAGAAGCAAAAGGACTTGGAGATTCCCCCAGAGTGCCTACCTGAACCACCCGCTCATGGGTGGTAAGGACTGAGTCTAGGACCATTTTGTTGCCTTGGTCAGGTAGCCGCATCACTTCCATGGTTTTGGTAGGCATCGCGTAACTGCAGAAGAAGAGGTAGCTGTTGAGACTGTCCACTCAAGCCAGCAGCACCACTTCAACCAGGTCATCTGTGAGCGCAACCACTATTCCGTGTATTATCTCCCAGATGATGCTTACCTGCAGCCAGTATTAAGTAAGCAGACACCCTTTATCTCCACCAGACGTCTCTAAACTCTGAGGGAGCACACTGTGTTTAGTGTCTTTCTATGTCCCCAGTCATGCTTGACTGAGACAATACCCTGAGTATAACCTGGTTATAATACATATTTGCTGCTACTGAAAAAGCCAGTTCTAAGGGAATCCGTTTGGCACTTGGGTACACTTCAGAGGCGAGCCTTGATCACTGTGCTTTCCCTGGAGGAATAAAGTGACATACCCAACAGTTCTGGAACAGTTTCTTTCAAGGTCAGCACTAGTAACACTCCAGACCAGGGGATTGTCACCGTGGGTGCTGGTCTATGAACTCCTGCCTCTATGCCCTGAATGTCATGAGGACCCCCTCCAGTGGGACAGAAGGACTGCAGTCACCTAGGCTGGGAATCACTGCCAAGTCCATGCTTACTTGATTAGCTTCAGCAGGCCGAGCTCTACAGAGCAGTGGTTTGGAGTCTACCATTTATGAGTAAGATGTGCTTGTGTGAGCCACTCTCCCCTGGAACTTCACATGTAAATGAAATTACAATCTGGCCTCTCTGAGGACCCTATGTGGATAAGAATGAGCTAATGGCTATCCGGGAATATGGTATTCGTGTTGTATTCATCTCACCAAAAAGTTCATCAAACTAAAGGGAATGAAATTTTTTGTTTTGTTTTTCTAAACAGGGTTTCTCTGTGTAGCCATGGCTCCTAGAACTCACTATATGGACCAGGCTGACCTCAAACTTAGAGAACTGCCTATATCTCTGTTTCCCAAGGGCTGGTATTAAAGGTGTACACCACCACCCAGCAAGAATGAAATATTAATGACAATAGAATTCCTGATTTTCCATGTACCATAGTTTCATCAAATGGTAGCAAGAAGGACACTTAGTGTGACAGTAAATGGAATAAAAACATGACGGTGCCAGACAAAGCCCGGCTCTGGCCCTTATTCCCTGCTTGACACTTGGCAGGTCAATCCAGCCCTCTTTCTGTGTCTGTCCCTTCAGCTATGGAGTGAGAAGAAGACAGCCTTGCTCACAGGTTCGCTGCTAGGACTGAGACCATACAGCAGTTTGCCTGCCATACTACACCCGCAAATGCCAGTTCCTTTGCCCTGATAAACAGTCAGTGACTTCCTGAGTGCTGTAGACTCCTTCAGCTGCTCGGAATGGCAGCAGCAGCACCCCTCCCAGCACACTCTCTGACCTCCTCCATTCATGTGAATACAGTAATAAATCCCCAATATTAAAAAGTGGGAGCACAATCATACTTCTTATGAAAGGTCAAATAAAATAATTATGTGACAGCTCTGAGAAGGAGAGAGTGCTGAGTTGCTATTTATCCCTCTGGGCATTCTGCAGAAAAGACTGACTGATGAAATGCAAGCTGTGCATCTGTGCCACTAACCATGGGTTTTACACTTCAATGCTTACTTTCAGTAAGATTTCACTGATTTACCCACTAAAAATATTTCAGCCTGCAAGATGGCCCTGCGGGTAAAGATGCCATCTACCAGGCCTGACAACCTAAGTTCAATCTCTGGGCCTTATGTTGTAAAAGGAAAGAATGACTCCACAGCTGCCCTCTAACCTGTAGCTGTACCATACACACACACACACACACACACACACACACACACACACACACACACACACACAGATAAATATAACCATAACAATTATTAGTAGCATGTTATGCTTTAGGAATTTAGGGACAAATGAAGTCTATGCCCTCAAAGTGTTTGTCAAATATTTCAGAGAAATGGGAGTTCATGAACAGCTTCATGGCTAACAAGACATAAAAATGTTCTTAGGGTTCTGGAGAAATGGTTTAGCAGTTAAGAGCACTAGCTGCTCTTCCAGGGAATCCAGGTTTGAGAGCCAGCATCCAAATGGCAACTCATAATCACCTGTAACTCCAATTCCAGGGGATCTAATGTCCTCTTCTGGCCTCAGCAGTCACCAGGCATGCACATGGTACACACACGTATATGTAGGTAAAACACTCATACACATAAAATAAAATGTTTTTTAAAAATGTACTTAGGTTGTGTAGTGGTGTTGCATGCCTTTAATCCCAGCACTCAGGAGGCAGAGGCTGTGAGTTTAAGGCAAGCCTGGTCTCCACAGTGAGTTCCAGGACAACCAGGGCTATACAGAGAAACCTTGTCTCAAGAAAAGAAAGAATTTTTTTTTCCAAGACAGGGTTTCTCTGTGTAGCCTTGGCTGTCCTGGACTCGCTTTGTAGACCAGGCTGGTCTTGAACTCACAGCGATGCACCTACCTCTGCCTCCCGAGCACTGGGATTAAAGGTGTGCACCACCATGCCTAGCTAACAAAAAGAATGTACTTAGGAGCTAGGCAATGTACACCTTTAATCCCAGCACTCAGGAGGCTGAGGCAGGTGGATCTGTGAGTCACTATCGAGAGAGAGAGAGAGAGAGAGAGAGAGAGAGAGAGAGAGAGAGAGAGAATAAGGTGGAGATGGACTGAGGAAGACATCTGGTACACATACACATACACACACACACACACACTCCTGCATGCATGACACACACAAGCACACCTGATACTAGCGAATACTTGGAGGTTGTTCAAGGCCATTTTGGCTACACAGTGAGTCCCCATCTAAACAAATACATAAATACTGAGGAAACCGGTCATTTCAGAGTAGAATATGTCATTAAGTACTTAAAATACAGGTAAATTTTTTCACTTAATCTGCTGCATTCTCTGTACTTTCCAGTTTTTCCTCAATGAATAAAAGCTGACCAAGCAGTAGAAAAAGAAAGGGAAAACTGAAAAACTGTATTTGAAGAGTCAACCCAGTTGACAGTGCTCTCTTTGGACTATGGTCAAGGCTCTGAGAAAGCTGGGGAGGAAGGCTTGCCACACGTGAAAGGCCCCAATTCAATCCTCGGTGCTGCCAAAACAAAACCAAAAATAGCCAGGAATGCACAAAGCTATATTTCAAACGTTTTTCAAAAATGGATTTTTTTTTTAAGAGGGGAAGAAAGAGTAGCCTCACGGCGTGATGTTCCCTGGCACTTGCACCCTCCACGGAACACAGCTGGTCAGCTTCAGGCCTGGAAGCTGCTCCTGGATGAGCGTGTGGCCCCTGGCAGCTGCTTAGCAAAGGAAGCAGGCGAGTCAGGAGAGAGGCCTCCCGCCCTCCCCTACCCCCACCCCACGTGCAGCAGTGGCAGCTGGCAATTCAGCTGCGTGCAGAACGAAGCTGGCGAGCTGTTCTAGCCCAATTCCAACTCAAGGTCACGGTCATTATCCTCACACTGCCATTCCTACTCCAGAGGAAAAACTAAATGAAAAGCACAAGACAACAAATCCATCTCTGACAAGCTGGGCAGTGTGAATGCCTAGTGATACAGCAGCTGGAAAACCTCAATCAATGCAGTAAGTGAACTGGTAAAACAAACAGCTCTTTATGCGGAGCTATTTGCAGCGAAGAGCCGGGAGAGAAGCAAAACGCCAGTACGCCATTCACGCTGCTGCTCTACGAAGCATGCCCATGATGGCTGGAACACAATCCACATCAACTGGCATTTATTCCGAGCCTGGGATGAACTGCAGACCAGGTCAGGCCCTAGGGCTAGAGCACTGATGAAGACAGAGGTAGCTCTGCCTTAAGAGAATGAACACAATCCAGAACATAATCTGAAAGTCATAGTTAAATAAGTTTAAGGATAAGAGATGCATGTTGTGAAAGGGAATTTGTATACCCTTTATTTCTGCTGAAAATACAACGTAAGGACTTAATTTCATAAGCTTTCTTGAAGAAGTAACACTCAAGACAAAATACGGCCTGGGCTGGAGATGTAGCTCAGTTGGAGTGTTTGCCCAGCAAATGTGAAACCCTGGGTCAGCCCCAGAGCAGAGTTAACCAAACCATAATGGCAAACATCATTAATTCCGGTACCTGGAGAGGTAGGCAGAAGGATCATCCTCAGGCATATGGTGAGCTCAAGGCCAGCCTGGGCGATATAAATCCCTATCTCAAAATAGAGGAATAAAGGAAAAGAGAGAGGGAGGGATAAACAGGCAAAGTAAAGGAAAAAAGCAAGGAGTTAGAGAGAGGCGGAAGAATAGTCCTTGGGTGCTATTCCTCAGGTGCTCTGGCTGGCCTAGAACTCCCCAAGTAGACTAAGCAGGCTGGCCAGTGAGCCCCAGGGATCTGCCTGCCTCTGCCTGGCCAGCACTAGGAATACAAGCACTTAACACTACACTCAGCTATTCTTATGTGGAATCTGGGAATTATACTCAGGTTCTTAAACACTTGACTGACAGAGCTATCTCCCTAGCCCAATTGTATTATTAACAAGAGCAGCTGAGCCTTGGGCCGGAGAGATAGCTCAGAGGTTAAGACACTGGCTGCTCTTCCAGAGGTCATGAGTTCAATTCCCAGCAACCACATGGTGGCTCACAACCATCTATAACGAGATCTGGTGCCCCCTTCTGGCCTGCAAGGATATATGCAGGCAGAATACTGTATACATAATAAATAAATAAATCTTAAAAAAAAAAAAAAAAGAAAAGAAAATAACAGCTGAGCCAGATATGATGGCACACATCCCAGCATACAGGAAGTAGAGGCAGGAGGATCATGAGTTTAAGGCTAGCCTGGGCTATACGGCAAGGTCTAGGACAGAGAGGTTTAAAAAGTGAAGGGGGGAGGAAACTGTCTCAAAAGTTGTGTATGTAGCCAGGTGGTGGCGCACGCCTTTAATTCCAGCACTCGGTCAGCAGAGGCAGGCGGATCTCTGTGGGTTTGAGGCCAGCTCATTCTACAAAGTGAGTACCAGGACAGCCAGTTCTACACACAGAGAAACCCTGTCTCAGAAACAAACAAACAAAAAAACCAAAAGAACAAACCCAACAAACTGTGTGGGATATGTGTGTAACAGCTGTGAGGCATAGCTTTTTCTGACAATCATGTTTCCTCCCTAGTTCTCAGTGTAGGCTTTTTGAGTAAGTTCTTTTATTAACTCCATTTTATACATAAGGAAACCAAGACACCAAGAGGTTAGGTAAATTGTAGCAGAGAGGTAAGCACTCCCTTCCCACCCCACCCTGGAAGTCTAGATCACAGTTGCTTTAGGCCACCAGAGACAAGGGCTTTTCATATGAAGTAAATAATATTTAGCCTTTTCAGAGTGCCTGGCTGCACTTTTCTGCACTCACTCAAGTATAACCTAACATGGCTGTTTGTTTGAGAAGTTCTATGTAGCCCAGGCTTCCCTTAAACTGTTGACTCTCCTGCCTCATCGCCCAAGTGCTGGGATTGCAGATAGATGCACTACCACACACAGCCAGATGAGGCTGAGGGGAGTTGGTTTTCTGTGCTATACAGGCGGGCTTTGAATTTTCAGGCTCAACAAATGCTCCTGCCTCAGCTCCTGTAGCTAGAGCTACAGGCGGCTGCACTTTGCTGTTGTCATTTTACTTGTTTATTCTTTCAGGGAGGGAGAGCAAGTAACAACCAAGCACGTGGCTGCCAACGGTGTAATTGCATCATCTTTGGTTTTCTATTATGTGTGTGGGTGTTTTGCCTGTATGTATCTATGTACACCACATGTGTGCCTACGGAAGCCAGAAGTGAGTGTTGGATTCCTTGGAACTGGAGTTACAGATGGTTGTGAGTTGCCATGTAGGTGCAAGGAATTGAACCTGGGTCCTCTGCAAGAGCAGCCAGTGCTCTTAACCACTGAAGCATCTCTCCAGACTACCTCTGGGTTCCTTAAAGCAGAATCTTTAAAAAATATGACAGTAACATTGTGGGAATGACATTTAATGCCTCTTTGCCACCCAAACTCCAAGAAGGTATCCCTAACCTCTACCAGTAGAACAAAATTCCCCATCAGTATTGATCACATCACAGTGTTTAGAGTGTTTACTATGAGCCAATGTCCATGGCACACACTGTCATGTACTACATTACTGAATTCTCTGAGCTTGAAGAAACAGACACACGGTCATCCTCACTATACAGATAAGCAAATGGGTTCAGCATTCTCAGGGTTATCTTGCTAATAACTGACAGAGCTAGAGTCTGAATGCAGCCAATTTGATTCCAAAGAATATATCCTCACTTGTCATTCTCAGGATGCTCCACAGGCAAGGTGTCAGTGAGCCAACCACCATTACCTCATGAAGAGAAGCACCCATCTACTGTAGACACAGCTTAACTGAGCCAGACCCTTTTTTTTTTTTTGAGACAGGGTTTCTCTGTGTAGCCTTGGCTGTCCTGGACTCGCTCTGCAGACCAGGCTGGCCTCAAACTCACAGCGATCCGCCTGCCTCTGCCTCCCAAGTGCTGGGATTAAAGGCGTGCGCCACCACGCCCGGCGAGCCAGACCCTTTTTAAATAGTAAGACTTACATGATGAAGAACCAAAGTAGTGTGTGTGTGTGTGTGTACACCAGCAACTACATGGTGGCTCACAACCATCTATAAAGGAATCTGATTCCTTTTCTGGTATACACAAAAACAGAGCACCCATATACTTAAAATAAATAAGTACATCTTTAAAAAATTAATTTTAAAGCCAGCATGGTGGCACACGTTTTTAATCCCAGCACTTGCAAGGCAGAGGCAGGTGGATCACTTTGAGTTCTAGGCTAGCCTGGTCTACAAAATGAGTCTAGGACAGCTATGACTATACAGAGAAACCCTATCTCAAAAAAACAAAAAACAAACCAACAAAAAAACCCCAAAAATTAATTTCAAGAAGAAATGTGAGGTGTAGAACTATGTAGAACTCATATACTGTTGACGGAGGGAGGGAGTGGACAGCCACTTCAGAAAAGCTTGCAGAGTCTCCAATAAACTCAAACAGATACTATACATACCATGAGAGCATAAATCACATACTCAGAAATGAAAACTTTTGTTCTCACAGAAACCCATACCCATTTGTAGTGGCCTTATTCATAGTTGCCCAAAATTAGAAGCACAAATATCCTTCAATTAGAAAAGGAAAAACTGAAGCACATCCTTTTAATGGAATGCTACTGAACAACAAAAAGGAACAAAGTTTTGATAAAGGCAAATATGGGGAAATTTCGACTACTTATTTTAAGGAAGAACACCACATTCAAAAGGGAAAATTATGTTGTTGTTGTTGTTTTTCATTTATATGATGGTCTAAAATAGGTAAAACTACAGGGAAAGGAAATAGATTTGGGCATGGTAGCACACACCTTTAATCCCAGCTCTTGGGAGGCAGAGGCAAGAGGATTGCTGAGTTTGAGGCCAGCTTGGTCTACAAAGTGAGTCTAGGACAGCCAAAGCTACACAGAGAAACCCTGCCTCAAAAAACAAAAACAAACAAACAAACAAACAAGTTAGCAAGGACTAGGTAGTGCTGGCACACACCTTTAATGCCAGCACCTGGGAGGCAGAGGCAGGCAGATCTCCGTGAGTTTGAGGCCAGCCTAGTCTATAGGTTCCACGACAGCCATAGCTACACAGAGAAACTCTGTCTCAAAAAAAAAAAAAAAAAAAAAAATCAAAACCAAAGCAACAACAAGAAAGTCCCGAAAGGTTAGCAAGGACTTGTGGGAAAGGAGTTGACTACAGAAGCAGAGAACTCAGGATAACAGGAATGTTCTGTATCTTGATTATAACCGAATTGATTCTACTGTGTACATTAGTCAAAGCTTACAGGACACGTTCACTCAAACTAATGATGCCGCAGAAAGTCTAACTTTACATCATGATATGGATTAATGAAAACCCGTATCAGCTGTCATTAGTACAAGGTGAGCTAAAAATAAACACAATGAGAACAAAATTCTGCCATAAATTCTAGCAAGATATCAGTGCTTGCCAAAGACTCTAAGCCCAACCAACACCCCCTCTCTGTTGCAAAGATCAGGAAGTGTTAGATCAGTGTTCAAGACGCATCAGCCACTCTGAGAATGTCTCCTTGTCATAATTAAGCTGAGTAAGAACTTAAAACAGAAGCCATTGCTCATCAAGTGACAATGTCATTAAGGCAAACCACAGGACATGTATGCTGTCGAAACACTGAGATAAGCTGTGAAAAGGAGCAACACAGGATCAAACACTAAGTGCTAGTTCCTTTATCCTAAAGTTTTCCAGAAAATCCAGAGACTGCATAGATATCACCAAGTTAATAAATAGCTCCCTGGACTCCAGCTTCTCTCTCTTCCCTCCCTCCCTCCCTCCCTCCCTCTCTCTCTCTCTCTCTCTCTCTCTCTCTGCCATCATGGCTCATTCACTGTCCCTACCCCCACTCAGGCCCTCACTTCTGCCTTCCCACAATAAACCTCCTTTATACTAGAAAAAAAAACAAAGCTAATAAAAAATTTAATGGCAAAACCAAAAAACATTATAGAAAATATTTTAATAAAAAAGCTATAGTAACCAAACTAGTCAAGTATTAGTGTAAGTACAGATACATAAACCAATGTAATACATCACTTCAGGGAACAGACACAGACCCTCATGGTCAACTAGCTTCCACAGATGCTGAGATATTCAGTGGAGAAAAAAATCCTTTCACTAAATAGTGAAACAACTCGGGTGAGCCGGCCCTGCCATGATGACATGGGAGCGGGAGGGCTGGTCCTGCCCTGAGGACATGGGAGTGGGAGAGTAGGCCCTGCCCTGAGGACAAGGGAATGGGCCCTGATCCAGGGCTCTGAGGGAACCTCACCCCAACATCTACCCCATCCATGTATGACCTGCTGAAATACATGAAGACGCTGGACCTGCAGATTCAAAGATTAAGAATCTCCTTGACACACAGAAACAATGGGATATCCAACAGCAGTCCCAGTGTGGATCTGGTAACAATAGTGTAGGCCTCACACCAGACCCATGACTCGTAGCAATGAACATCTGAAAGTAAACATATGTGGACAAAAGGCTAAACTGCATGATACACTACAGCTTCTGTGATAAGATTTTTCATTTGTTTGTTTTATTTTACTGAGGGGAGGAGAGGGATTTTGGTGCATGACGTGTAAAATCATAGACATTCAATAAAAGTAAAAAAAAAAAAATAGTGAAACAACTTAAGAGCCATATTAGAAAACAAAGCAAGAGAGGAAAAGAGAAAAAAAACCCCAATTATTTTTTGAAAGGACAGGACAAACACAAATTCTATACCATATACAAAAACAGTTCAAAATGGATCTGGCTTAATGTAAGACTTTAAAATGAGGCCTGCTATAGAAAATAGCTTATTATTATTATATATGATACCAAAATATTAACATTAGCAGAAACCAAACAAAAAAACAAAACACTACGCTACCTTTTGAAAGAAACACTTAAGAAAACAGGTTGGGTGCCAGGAGTGGTAGTGCATGCCTGTAATCACAGCACTTAGGTGACAGAGGCAGGTGGATCTCTGTGAGTTCAAGGCTAGCTTGGTCTACAGAGTGAGCTCCAGGACAACCAGGGCTATAGAGAGAGATCCTGTCTCAAAAACAAACAAAAACAAAAACAAACAAACAAATAAAAAAACAGGCTGGGTGTTAATCCCAGCACTCGGGAGGCAGAGGCAGGAAGATCTCTGTGAATTCAAGGCCAGCCTGGTCTACAAAGTGAGTCTAGGACAGCCAAAGCTACACAGAGAAACCCTGTCTCAAAAAACCAGAAAAGAAAAAAAAAAAAGAAAAAGAAAAAAGAAAAAAGAAAGAAAGGAAGGAAGGAAAGAAGGAAGGAAGGAAGAAAACAGGTTGGATGTGGTGGCTCATGCCTATAATCTTAGTACTGAGGAGGCAGATGCAGGGGGATTGCTACAAATTTAAGAAGCTAGCCTGGTCTACATAGTGAGTTCCAGACCAGTCAGGACTACCATAGTGAAACTCGATCTCAAAAATGAAATGGAGCTGGGTGTGGTAGTACACGCCTTTAATCCCAGCACTCAGGAGGCAGAGGCAGGAGGATCTCTTCCAGTTCGAGGCCAGCCTGGTCTACAAAATGAATTCAGGGCAGCCAAGGCTACACAGAGAAATCCTGTCTTGAAAAAACAAAACAAAACAAAAAACAAACAGAACAGAATCACCTATTGACAGATGAATGGAGAAGCAAAATATGGAATATAGTAGAATCTTCCATCTTAGAAGGGCAAGTCTGATATATTCTACAACATAAATGAATTCTACAGACATTATACTCAGCAAAATAAACCAGCCATAAAATATATATACAGTATAACTCTACTTCTATGAGGTAATAAAAACAGACAGAAAATAGGACGGTTGTGGGAGATGAGGGGGCAACAGTTATGGGCTAAGCAGAAGAGGAAATGCAGAATTACTGTTTAGTAAGTGCTAAATTTAAGTTTTGTTTGTTTTGGTTTTGAAGACAAGATTTTTCCATGTAGCCCTGTCTGGCCTGAAACTGAGAGATCTACCCACCTCTGTCTCCCAAGTTCTGGGATTAAGGGTGTGCGCCACCACTACCCAGCACAAAACTTCAGTTTTATAAGCTATAAAGTCACAAACACAGGCAGTGGTAGCAATTGCTCATTATGACTGTGTTTGCTATCACTGGGCCACATGCACATTTAAGGATACTTAAGAAGCAGCTGGTGCGATGGCTCAGCAGGTAAAGGTGACTGCCACCGAGCCTGAAGAACTGAGCCCCTGGCATCTACAAGGTGGACGGAGAGAACTGACTCCTGCAAGCTGGACTTCCATACTCCCGTGCTCTGGCATATTCACCCCTAGACCCACATACACAGAATAAATACACAAATGCAATTTTTAAAACTTAGAAGTAGTAAAATTATTAGTTATTTTACCAAAATTTTTAAAAACAACTTGCAACAACATGGTTGGACTTAAGCACATTATGCTAAATGGAAAAGGTCAGATATAAACAGCTGTCTACGTGTGATTCCATTTACATGATGTTCTGAAGACATTAAGACAACAGGAGGGCAGTGAGAGGGCAGCTCAGCGGGAAGGCACCTGCCACCAGTCTGATGACCAGCGAGGTCCATCCCAGGGACACACACAAGGGAACAAAAGAACTGACTCCTGCACACTGATCTTTGACCTCCACACATATTGTGCCATATGCACCCTGAGGCATGTAGGAACAGCTCACACACAATAACACATACAATAAGCAAATAAAATTTAAAACGAGGCTAGATAACTTATCAGTGGTCTCCAGAGACTTAGGTGGGGGAGGGGAAGAGACTGGCTGTATGGAACAACAAGGAACTTTTGAGGTTAATGAGTTGCTATATGCTTTGTACCAGGTATGTAACTAAAGAGTAACTTTCATTACATGTACATTATTTTCCCAAAACTGACTTGGCAAAAAAAGCAGAGCATAAGCCAGGCGTGGTGGCACACTCCTTTAATCCCAGCGCATGGAAGGCAGAGGCAAAAGGATCTCTGTGAGATCGAGGCCAGCCTGGTCTACAAAGGAAGTCCAGGACAGCCAAGGCTACAGGGGGTGGGGTGAAGGTGGAAGCATGATACTCAGGCCAGAAACACCGCAAACAAAGGCATCCTTCCTACCTTTCCTCCACTTTGATGGAGAGCTGGTTGCAGAGGCGGTGGACATACTGGGCATAATTTTCTGCCAGAGTCATGTCATAAGCAATCAGGTGAACATTTAAAACCCCATATTCATAATCTGTCCCCAGATTAATGGCTCTCACTTCCACTTTTGCTTTCTTCTTTTTGGGCTGAATGAAAAACAAAGAGAAAAAAAATAAGTCAAAGTATTGTATAAGAAATTTTACCAGCTGGGCATGGTGCAGCCTCTAATTCCAGCACTTGGGAGGCAGGTGGATTTCGGTAAGATCAAGGCTAGCCTGGTCTATATAGGGAGTTCCAGGCTAGCCAGGACTACAATGTAAAACTTTATGTCAAAACAAAACAAATCAAAAACAAAAAACAAAGAAGAAATGTAATCATAATGTATTCTTTTTTTTTTCCTGTTGTTTTCTTGAGACAGGGTTTCTCTGTGTAGCTCTAGCTGTCCTAGAACTCACTTTATAGACCAGGCTGGCTTTGAACTCACGGAGATCTACCTGCCTCTGTCTCCTGAGTGCTGAGATTATAGGCATGTGCTACCATGCCAGGAATGTGATCATACTTAAAAAAACAAAAACATAAACCCAAGCTTTCAAGTAAAATTGTTTACCACATTTTCCTCAGGTTACTCTTTAGAGATGCTAAAGTTCTCAGGGAAAAGAAGAGGCAGCTTCCCTTACCAGTGGCCAGTACAAGACAATAGAGCTATATGTGACTGCCATCTGTCATTACCTTGTTTTGAGGCTCACCTCCCATCCCTAGGCCTGTTTCTCAACTTGCAACTTGATAGAGTTATGCTATAGCAAAAAATTTTACTTTTTTGGTGTTGGTTATTAAACTCTTAGCACCTACTCCATTGCTTAGCTATGTTTTCAACCTAAGGTGCATTTTGTTTGTTTGTTTGAAATTAGTGTGTGTGTGTGTGTGTGTGTGTGTGTGTGTGTGTGTGTGTGTGTGTGATCTGTGTGTGTATATGGCATGGCCCATGAGTGTGGCCCATGAGTGTAAGTCAGAAGACAAACTGAGGGATTGATCTTTCCACCAAATTGATTCCAAGGATCAGTCTTGGCAACAGGCCTCTTTACCCACAATCCACTTTTAGTATGTTATAAAACAGGAGCCAAGAGTCACCTTTTCTCACGTGAACAACCAGGTCAAATGACCTAGCATCATAGCAATGCACTGTCACCTCTGTCATATACTAGATATCCACAGTTAAGATGTTCCTGTACTTGTAGTTTCTGTTGGATGCTCTGTCTGTGCTTGGTTCTATATTGCATTATTTCCAATAATAACTGGACATTCCCTCAGTCTTGTTGCTGGTAAAAAAAATCATTTTTTTTACTCAACTGGGGGTTGAGGTACAGTTCAGTGATAAACTATCTTCTGAGTACTCAGATGGCTCAGGCAGAATTCCAAACACTAAAGGAGAGAATGAGGATAGCTAATCATGGTAGTACACACCTATAATCCTAACACCCAGGAAACTGGCAGGAAGGTCGCAGGCTATATAGTAAGACCTTGTTTTCATTAAGAAAACCTAAGACCTAAGTACCTTCAGTCACCTCTGCACAGCAGTTGCCATAGTACTGTTCTGGATAGAGCATCACCACTTTCCAGGTTAGCCTAAGAGAGCAGGTATCCAGCGTGTATGTTGGGGGGAAGCAGAGGGGACAAATGAGGGGTCTTACAAATACAGTAATCCTGACAAGAGTCTCACAAAATGCTCTGAGTCTTGAAGAAAATGCTGAATGTAAAGTGATTAATACAGACAGCACACCCTCTGGACTGTAATCCTGATTCCGTGTGAGAAAAAAATATGAAGCCTGAACTATTAAGGTTTGTCTTTCAGAGTTACATTTAAGAAACTAAAATCCAGAACTGTTTAACTGCAATACAGGTATTTATCTAGAGCAGGCTCCTCTGTATTACTAAAGTTTTCAACAGGAGTGGCCACAGCGGGGGTTCCAGACCTTGCCATGAGTGGAAAGCCAACCATCAAGACTTTAACACTTCCCTGGCCAAATCCAGCCAGGATTCTTCACCATCACAGTAAACACTGCAGCGGAGGAGGCTAAGTCTGGAAGCCAAGGGAATGGGTGCAGACTTCAGCAGAGAGGGGAGGGGCGCCTCTGAGGACTGCAGGAGAGGAGTGCCAGGCCTCTTCAAAGGTGCTGCTTTAAGAGAACAAAGAAGCTGATCCAAGTATCCATTTTGGCATCCACCCCTGCTCTTCCATGCTGGCCTAGATCTGCCTGGACAGATCTACATTATCAAGACCATTGTGATATTATTATACTTCAGTTCTGAGCCAGGGCACAGCACAGCCAGCGAAAGCCTAACTGCATATCATTTCAGACACTAGTTTCTATAAAAACTTTTTGTTTTTGATGTTGGTGATTTGGGGAGGGGGAGTTACTGGGGATTAAACTCTATGCCTTGTGCATGCCAAATACATGTTATACCACTGAGCTACACCTTTTCCCTCTGGTTTACATAACTGTATTGCACCCCCATGCATCCATCCTCTCCTCTCTTCCTCCTGCTGAGTCTGGGTCTTAATGAATGCCATGGGGAATTATTAGAGAGATCTGAAAGAGATGGAAGTGAACAGAGCTGGGTTTGGAAGCCTACCCCAGTATCACAAGGACAGTCAGGCAAGAAAGGAAGGCAGGCTAGGGGGAAAAGTGCCAGGAACACTGGTTACTGTCCAACAAACTTCAGCACTGCTGCGGCTGGCCTGGATGTGTGACCCACCTCAGGTTCCCATAGGATTAATCTGATCCTCCGAATGGACCACAAAGAAAGTTTTTGCCCACCTTCACTAGCACAGAGCTGGCAGAAAAGTAAAACTAGAGTCACAGGGTCTCTTACAGTTGGAAGAAATCTTAAAGATAATTTTGTCTCTTCTCCCCTGACAGAGAACAACAGTAAGAAATGGCAAAGGTAATCCCAGCCCTTGGGAGGCAGAGTCAGGCAGATCTCTTTAAGTTCAAGGCCAGCTTGGTCTATAAAGTGTTCCAGGACAGCCAGGGCTACAACACACGCACACAAAACCCTGTCTCAAAAAAACAAAAACAAGCCAGAGAATGAGAGAGAGAGAGAGAGAGAGAGAGAGAGAGAGAGAGAGAGAGAGGGATATGAATGATAAAGGTTAAGTACTTTCTGTCTATTTGGAGCATGAAACTGGGCCCAGGCTCTCCACTATGACGTGAGAGCATCTGCCTGTCAGTCAGGAGGGAGCCTTTAGAGCAGGAGAACCAGGGAAGATTGCATCATCCACCGTCTCCAAGCTAAAACCCTGCCACATCGCAACACTCAGCTTCCAGAAGTCCTCGTGATGAGAATAATGAAGCTGACAGCTGTGTGCCCAAATGATTTGGGGATGGTTCTCTGAAAACATCTGTAGTGATCTGAAGGTGCAGGCTGACTGGGTGGGCATATTCCTAATTCAGTGTCAAACATTCGAGACACAGTTTCCTCATTTGTAACAGCAAAATTATCATGATGCTATAAGCAATGACTGAGGCCTTTTATTTATTTATTTTGGTTTTTCAAGACAGGGTTTCTCTTGTAAACCTGGCTGTCCTGGATCCACTTTGTAGACCAGGCTGACCTCGAACTCACATCAATTCGTCTGCCTCTGCCTCCCCAGTGCTGAGATTAAAGACATGCACCACCACACCTGTCTCTTACATATATTCTTTTTTTTTTTTTTGGTGGTGGTGGTGGTTCAAGACAGGGTTTCTCTGTGTAGCCATGGCTGTCCTAGACTTGCTTTGTTGACCAGGCTGGCCTGGAACTCACAGCCATCCACCTGCTCTGCCTCCCAAGTGCTGGGGTTAAAGGCGTGCACGCCACCATGCCCATCCTAATTCATGGGCTTTTACACTCAGCCCCTGTCTGTCAGTTCATGTACAGTATATTTAAAGTCCCTTTATTTCTCTGTTAGCCACTTTGTTGTTGTTCTATACTCTGTGCTGAACGTTGATGCTTAGATGAGCAAGATTTGTTCCCCAAAGGCCCAGTCAGCTGAGAAAGCTCTCCAGATCTAACTGAATACATGTCCTGAGTATTTTACTAGAGGAATTAATAATAATTAATTACTAAAGGAATTAATAATAATAATATTAAATAATATTATCAAATAATAATTAAATATATTAATATTATTATGTTTATGTTTATTTGAAACAAGGTTTCTCTGTATAGCATTGGCTGTCCTGGACTCACTCTGTAGACCAGGCTGGCCTCGAACATAAAGATCTGCCTGCCTCTATCTCTTTGAGTGCTAGGATTACCATGTCTGCCTGAGGAATATTATTATTAAGAGAGCAGAGATAAACAATTTTGTCATGTGCCACCGGGCTTCAATTTCTATAATAGGTGTTATGTCTCATTCATCCTTTTATTTCTAGAGCCCAGTAATCATTATCCTCATCATCAGGAGATGGATGGGGAAGTGACAACATGCTTCTTCCCATTAAGAATGTAGTTAAAGCTGGGCAGTGGTGCCACACGCCTTTGATCCCAGCACTCGGGAGGCAGAGGCAGGCGGATCTCTGTGAGTTCCAGGCCAGCCTGGTCTACAAAGTGAGTCCAGGACAGCCAAGGCTATACAGAGAAACCCTGTCTAGAAAAACCAAAAACCAAAATAAAACAAAAAGCCCATGAAATGATTTAACAGGGCTTTGGCTGCATGAGAACTTGACCTTGGTGGTTTGTGCTGCTTCTTGTAATTTTGACCAACAGCTAATAGCTAGAATAGGGTTGCCCAACAGCTAGACTATTGCTACTTTTAACCTGTCAAAGAAAAGTAACTCCAAAAAAATCTGAAGCATTTAAAATTCAAAAGAAGGAAGCAAGGCTTTTGGAGAAACATGAGATTAAACAAAGTAAGTGCTGAGTCCAGAGATGAGGTGCCATGAGCCAAGCTGGGTCTTGCAGGATGAGAACCGTGAAGGAAACAGGAAGGATATGAGTTCATACAGAGGAAAGGATATGTGCAAAGGCAGAGGCAGTGAGAACATGGCTGTGTAAGAAAGTATGCAGAGGATCATCCAGAAAGAGGCTGGGCCTGTGCTGTAAGAGGCGTGCCTAATATGGGTTGTTCCCATGCCTCCCATGTGTTTCCCAAGAAGCTTCACTCTAGTCCTCCCTTCACTGCCTCCTCAGGGACAAGGGCGCTTGATTTTAGGGACAGCAACCAAGTGAAGAGTTATAAATGAAGCCAAGAAAGAAAGAAGTCAAGCAGCATTGCCAAAAAGAGATGAGGGGCTGGAGAGATGGCTCAGCAGTTAAGAGCACTGACTGATCTTCCAGAGGACCAGGTTCAATTCCCAGCACCCACATGTCAGCTCACAACTGTCTGTAACTCCCAGGGGATCTGACACCCTCACACAGACATACATTTAGGCAAAACACCAATCCACATTAAATTAAAAATAAATCTTAAGAAAAAAAAAAGAAGAGATGAACCAGATGCCCCTTTCTTTCCAAGGTTCAAAAGACAGAAGGTGGCATACTCCTTTAATTCCAGCATTCAAGAGGCAGAGGAAGCTAGGCGTGGTTGTGCATGCCTGTAATCCCAGGAGGTGGATGGGATCGCTGTGAGTTCGAGGCCAGCCTGGTCTACAAAGCAAGTCCAGGACAGCCAAGGCTACACAGAGAGACACTGTCTCAAAGGGGGGGGGGGGGGGAAAGGGAGAGGAGGCAGGTGGATCTCTGTAAGTTCCAGGCCAATCAGGGCTAGGGTGAGACCCTGTCTCAAAACAAACAAACAACTCTCCCTTAAAAACAAAACAAAACAAAAACCTGAGAAGACTAGTAGTGCATGTGGAAGGAGGGAAGGGAAAACATCAGTAGGAATGAGACAAAGGTGCTTTGGCATGAACTTGACCTTGAGAACTGACTAACACCTCAGGGACATTAAACTCCAAGAGAATGAGAAAGACAGCAGGAAAGAAAAAAAAAAATAGGAACCTGGGGACTTATTGGATTTTGTTTTTGTTTGTCTGTTTTCTTGCCTGGATGTTTCAAGGAGACCACACAATTTATCAAATTTATCTAGATATCTAGTTTCACCCCGAGGAGTGAGAAGTGACAAGGCAGTGGGATGGAGCCTCTGTAAGCTACAGATGAAAGCTTTTACTGTGCTGTCCTGAGGAACAGAGGTTCCTGGAGCAGCTTCCACCACCACCCAGCACTACTGCGCTAGCCACGGCGGGACAGACAGCCACAGAGGGCCTACAGCCCGGTCCAAAAGCACTACTCCCTTCAAACAACCACAGTCGTCTGGAGCCAGCTGCTTGCAGTTATGGGGTGTCTGCAGCCGCGGCTTTACAAAGTCGCCTCAGAGCAGCTAGAATAATCACATTTCAACTCAGTTGGATCAATATTTATTGTCCCTGCAGGATGCCAGGTCCTATACTGGACACTGAGGATACAAAGAAAAGAGATACATGTCCTCTACCCTTAGGTATCTTGAAATCTAGAAGAGGAGGCAGCCATCAAAGCAGATAGTCTGGACAGTCCTAGGGCACAGGGAACACAAGCAACCCCATGCAGGAAATCCAAGGTTTCTCAGAGGGATGATTCACTTCTGCCCCAGTTTAAAGGCTGAAGATGAGAGACCAGAAGAATTAAAATTGGATTTCAGAGTCACTGGGGCAAAGTTTAAGGAAAAGGCCTACAGGCCTGAGCCAATCAGGGGACAGCAGGAAAGTAGCTAACATTCCCAGATGTTAAGCATTTCCAGGTCAAGTTCTACCAATCCCCTAGCAACAGCCAATCAGCACAGGACAGGACATTCCAACTGAAACCAAAGAGCAGATCCACCCTGCTCCCAAGGGAGAACAAAGAAACCATTTGTGGTTTTTAGCACCCTCTCACAACCTCTTCCTATCTGCCTCTGAGCACTGTCCTGGGAGCACAGTCTCTCTGCCGGCATGAACCAGGTCCTGTTTACCCTTAATATAAAAAGTAATTTTCTGATTTTGTAAACCTGGTCAAAAGTTCATGGCTGGCAAGCTCATAGCCCCAAGTGGGAAGCTGCTGCTTCGCTACCCTGGACTCGCTTTGTAGACCAGGCTGGCCTCGAACTCACAGCAATCTGCCTGCCTCTGATCTGCTGGGACTAAAGGCATGTGCCACCACTCCTGGATTGTTGCTGTTTTATGAAATAAACAAGATGTCCCATCACACTGCCTTCTAAGTAGTTTTGTTTATACCACATATTAGTGCTGCCATCTGCTTTGAGCAGAGAAGCTTTTTGCAGTGGTCAGCTGTGACTACAGAAACTCTTAACTAGCCAAAGTACTAAGAATAAATGGGCACTGAATGCCCAGTCGTAAAGGGGACATCTATATGATCCCCTCCAAGGTTAAGGGAACATCCTGGAAGAAAGGGTGGAAAGAATGTAAAAGCCAGGAGGGCAGAATGTTGACCTCTGAGCATGATATGGCTGCTGCACTCCTGAAATCAAAGAAACCTGGTTACCTGCACAAGACCAGGCCTGTCCACACCGTTATGGAAGCCCCCTCACCCCTACACACAGACACACAGACACATGCAGACACACACACACACACACACACACACACACACACACATTTTCTTCAGTACTATAAATACTACTAAGGTACTTATGCTCCTGAAAATAAATTCTCAACCATATTCCTGTAAACTACTTATGAAACTAACTGGAACACACACACACACACACACACACACACACACACACACACACACACAGAAAAAAACTGAATGAGACTAGTAGAGAAACTAGGAATAGGAGGGTAATGATCCTGGGTAACGAGGGGGTATGTATGCTCGAAGCACATTATATACATACATAAAAATGTCATACTTAAACCACTGTTACTGATGGGCTTGGTGATGCACACCCTTAATCCCAGCACTCAGGCAGAGGCAGGCAGATTGCTATGAGTTCAAGGCCAGCCTGGTCTACAAAGTGAGTCCAGGACAGCCAAGGCTACACAGAGAAACCCTGTCTTGAAAAACAAAACAACAACAACAACAAAAAGAAACTGTTTTCCGCCCTCTTTCCTTTCTGCCACAGCCATGCCATCCAGACTGAGGAAGACCTGGAAACTCTGGGGTCATGTAAGTCACAGTCACAGCTGCATTGGTGAGCACCGCAAGCACCCTGAGGCTGCAGGAATGCTGGAGGCATGCATCACCACAAATATCATCCAGGTGTCTTTGGGAAAGTTGGTGTGAGGCGTTACCTCTTAAAGAGGAGCCAGAGCTTCTGCCCAGCTGTCAACCTGGATAAACTGTGGACCCTGGTCAGTGAGCAGATGCTCAATGTTGCAAAAAACAAGATGGAGATGCTCCCATCACTGATGCTGTGTTACTACAAAGTTCTGGGGAAGAGCAAGCTCCCTAAGCAGCCTGTCATCGTGAAGGACAAATAAATTCTTTAGCAGAAGAGCTGAAGAGAAGATTAAGGGTGTTGGAGGTGCCTGTGCCCTGGTGGACTAAAGCTGCCTGGGGAGATTAATTAAATGCGAACATTTTCAGAGAGATGGAGAAAGAGACAGAGAGAGAGAAGGGGAGGGGAGAGAGAGAGAGACAGAGAGAGAGAGAGAGACAGACAGACAGACAGAGAGACAGAGACAGAGACAGAGACAGAGACAGAGACAGAGAGAGAGAGAGAGAGAGAGAGACAGAGACAGAGACACAGAGAGAGACAGAGAGAGAGAGAGACAGAGCAGACAGAGAGACACAGAGTACATGAAATTGCTTTCCAGGGTGGAGAGATGGCTCGGTAGTTAAGAGCACTGGCTGTTCTTCCAAAGAACCTGGGTGCAGTTCCCAGCACACACATGGCAGCTCATACTGTCTGTAACTCCATTCCAGGGGATCCAACACTCTCACACAGACGTACATACAGATGTACACACAGATGTACATACAGTACATACAGGCAGAACACTAACGTACAAAGAAATTGTTTTCCTACTAATTTTAAATTGGCAAGGCATCAACAGGCATATTATCTAATAGGCTTCTTATCAAAGCTTCGTGATATCTGAATTGAAAGACTGTTGAACTATTCAGAATCACAGTTTCTGAACCTTTATCAAGAGTGACAAACGCTGTGAGGAATGTGGGGTGTACCTTAGTGGTAGCACAATTCTCTACTATCTATAAGGGCCTAGGTTTGATCCAAAGCACTGGGGGAACAACTCGTATAAAAGCTGTGGACTCAGATGGGCATCTTTTTACAAATAACTTCAGGGTCCATCAGCCCTGGACAGATGAGGCAAATTTACCCAGGGTCACAAAGCTTAAACATGGCAGACCTGGCCCTGAACATGTTTCCTGTGGACGCCTGCCTGACACAGGTCTCAAGGGTGAATGCTCTTCTTCTGAAAGTCTTTGATGGCAAGTTCAGCACTGTGCCTTAGAGGGAGAAGCAATAGCAGGTATGTAGTTATACGGAAGAACTAAAATAAGTCAAAGATGAAAAAGCTGTTGAAGATTCCCTAACCAGACCAATAAAATCTTCTCAATTGTACTGCCTACAGGAAGCCATAGACTCAAAGCCAAAGCCTCCTCACATGCAGAGAAATTTAACCACCCACAGAAGCTATCAAGCACTGGGGCCAGGCAAACAGGTGAAATGACTGAATGATGTTTGGTGGTGTCTCCCAGGCACCACTCACAAAGACCCAAGGCCGCAAAAATATTTACATCTGCAAATATCCTAAAAACCAGCTATCAGGCTGAAAATATCAATCCATCTCTTAATGCCACACACCATTCATTCAACTAATTATTTTAATTTTGTGTGTGGGGGTATGTGCACATGACTGCAGAGACCCCAGGTATTGTATTCCCCTGGGGCTGAAGTTACATAGGAACCACCTGATACAGACTTAGGGAAGCAAACTTGAGCCCTCTGCAAGAGCAGTCCATGAAGCTGGGCAGTGGTGGTGCACACCTTTAATCCCAGCACTTGGGAGGCAGAGGCAGAGGCAGGCGGAGCTCTGTGTTCAAGGCCAGCCTGATCTACAGAGCTAAGAGCAGCACATGCAGTTAACTGTTGAGAAGTCTTTGCAGCCCCTCAACTAATGTTAATTTATAATTTCCACACTGAGGTCCATGCTAAACTAATTGCTAAGAAGATTTTATCTTGGGCTGGAGAGCTGGCTTTGGGGTTAAGAATACTGTCTGCTCTTCCAAAGGTCCTGAGTTCAATTCCCAGCAACCACATGATGGCTCACAACCATCCATAATGAGGTCTGGTGCCTGCTTCTGTCATGTAGGCACACATGCAAACAGCATATTGTGCACACAATAAATAAATATTTTAAAAAGATTTTTGTCTTTAGAAATATCATAAATAATAAAAACTCACAACTGGGGTTTTGCTATGATAATCTAGCCAAGGAGCAAGATAAGCTGGCAAAACCACCTCTAGCCTGCATGATTCCAATCTAAACAACCAGAGACAACCGAAGGCCACTCTTTACCCTTTACAGCACTACTGGGACCCACCTATGTACACATGATTGTCACATCTTTGCTGCCCCACTCACCCTTCACAAAGGACCTGCCTTGCCTCTTACCTCTAGCACTTTCACCAGGTGTCTGTATCGCCCAATGCCATGAGTGGGCTTTGTCTTGTAGTGTCGACTGCTCCTCAGAATACCACCTAAAGAACACAAAACAAAGCCAGAGACAGACAGATCATATGCACAGAGGTAGTTCTTGGTTATTTCCAGTTTTCCCTCTGCTTTTAGCTCATGAAATATCTTCAGCCCCCACTACTCATCTTTTGTTGGGAAATTCACAGTCAGTGGTGGCCCAGGGACAAAATATATTTTAATGAGGCTTTCATTTTTTTCTTGTTCCTCAACAAGCAACATTACTTAGACATTTTTGTTTCCTGGTTTGGTTGGGTTTGTTGTTGTTTGTGTTTGTTTTTGAGGAGCAGTGCTACAGTTGAACAAGTCCGGGTGCTGTTGTGAAGCCTGGTGCCCTGAGTTCCAACTCCAGGACCCACATGGCAGGAGGAGAACGACTCTTACAAGCTGTCTTCTGTTCTCCAAATGTGTACACTCACCATAGACCATAAGTCCTCCATATCTGCACACACAAAAGACCACAAATCCTCCTATGTGCACACACACAACAGACCACAAATTAATAAATGTCCTTTTTGGTGGGGCAGTGTTGGTGCACACCTTTAATCCCAGCACTTGGGGGGCAGAGGCAGAGGCAGAGGCAGGTGGGTCTCTGAATTTAAGGCCAGCCTGGTTTACAGACCAAGTTCAGGACAGCCAGGGCTACACAAAGAAACTCTTGTCTCACACACACACACACACACACACACACACACACACCCAAAAATCAATAAATGTTCTTTTTAACACAGGGTCTCACTGCACAGCACAAGCTCAAACTCACTGTGTACCCCAAGCTGGTCTGAAATTCATAACAGTCCTCCTCCCTCAGCCTTCAAAGTGCTGAGATTACAGGTATAGGCTACCATGCGCAGCCTTTTTGAGGTTTTCCGATGGACACTATGGAGAGAAGGAAGCAAGCAGCACAAAGACAGAGAAGAATAGCCTCAGGAGTTTCTATAAACTGGTTGATTGGTTTTGGTTTTCCTTTTCTTTTCTTTTCTTTTTTTTTTTTCTTCTTTTTCGAAACAGGGCTTCTCTGTGTAGTAGCTCTGCCTGTCCTGGAACGGCTTCTATAGACCAGGCTGGCCTCGAACTCACAGAGATCCACCTGCCTCCGCCTCCCAAGTGCTGGGATTAAAGGCATGCACCACCACTGCCGGCTGGTTTTGGTTTTTCAAGACAGAGTTTCTCTGTGTTGCCCTGGCTATCCTGGAAATTGCTTTGTAGACCAGGCTGGTCTTGAACTCGCAGAGATCCACTTGCCTCTGCCTCTGGAGTGCTGGGATTAAAGGTGTGTGCCACCACCACCTGGCAGTCTGTAAACTCTTAAACATCCTACATTACTGTACACAGCTAAACAGCTCACCACTTGCCTAACACCCAAGTTAGGTCTCAGCCCAGAAAGAAATAAAGGATACAATGTAATCTGTGTTTATAGCACAACAGTCAATATATATTTTAAGTGAACCAAAAATCTAGGTACAGGTATATATGCCATTACTAAGAAAAAGCAGGGACTCTATATATGCACATTATAGTGGGCTCAGGGGAACTTACCTTGCTTTCAACACACACACACTTTTTTGTTGGTTTCACTATATTCTCTTTCAGTTGTCATTGGGTTTTGTTTTTGTTTTGTTTTATTTGGTTTGGTTTGGTTTGGCTTTTCGAGACAGGGTTTCTCTATGTAGCCTTGGCTTTCCTGGACTCTCTCTCTCTCTCTGTAGACCAGGCTGGCCTCGAACTCAAAGCGATCCACTTGCCTCTGCCTCCCAAGTGCTGGGATTAAAGGTGTGCGCCACCAAGCCTGGCTCAGTTGTCATTGTTACTCATAAATTTTAAAAAAATGGCAGTGTGGTGGTATTAACTGTAAATTGACAGGATTAGAAACACCAAAAAGACAAGCTCTGAGCATGTGTGTGAGGGATTTTCTAGAGGAGGTCTACAGAGGTGGTTAAGACTCACCCTAAAGATGGGCGGTACCATCCCATGGCCTGGGCTGGAGGGCAGCACAGAAAAGAGAAAGCTGGCTGAGCGCCGCCATTCATTTCTCTGCTTCCTGACTGTGGAACAATGTGATCATTGCCTCTTGTTCCTGTCACCTTGCCTCCCACCATGACAAACTGTATAGCTTCTAACTGTGAGACAAAGCAAACCCTTCCTTCTTTAAGTTACTTCTTGTCAGGGTTCTGCCTAGAGCAATGAAAAAAATTAACTAATACAGGTATCTCACAAAATTTGGTGAAATGACCAAGTCATCCTATGAGTGTGAGGTAGAATTAGCACTTACCCTTGGTTCTATCTGACTATGTACTTTATGCTGATAATCACTAGGCCATAACACTTGAGTTTCTATAATAATATACTAAACATAACAGAATATACTAACATAGACTTCACAGGCAACTGAAGTTCATCAGAGGAAAAAGAAAAGGAAGATAGGTGCTACTGTTGAAGGAGCAGCATCTAGGCCATAATGTGGAGCACATGCAAAAAGCAGAAAGGCTGTGAGTGTAGCTGGCATGAAGTGAGACCGACCCACCAAAGAGATTACAGCGAGTTGGAGAGCTGGCCCCAGCAAAACTGGGCCTCGTTAAGGGTTTGAATCTCATCATGAACAGCAATAAGCAATCATATGTGTGCTATGTTTGCTAAAGGATTTTATTTATTTTTATTTTATGTGTATGAGTGTTTTGCTTATATGTATGGCACCACATGCATGCAGTACCTGAACAGACCTGAAGAGGGCATGAGACTCCCTTGGAACTGGATAGAGCTTCAAATGGTTGTGAGCCAACATATGGGTGCTGGGAACTGAACCCAGGTCCTCTGCAAGAGCAGCAAGTGCTCTTAACTTCTGATCCATTGCTCCAGCCCCCTCTGTCATGTTTTTAAAAATCATTTTGGTTGCTGTGTGGATGGAGTGGGAAGGAGTACAGACAGAGCATTAGGTGACTAGAAGGCGAGCTGTTGCTGTTCCCAGACAGCCTTACTCTACCCTCTACAGCCACAGAACAGTCCTCCCAAAATAAATTTATCCATTTCACACACACAACTTTGGAAGTATTCACTATTCGCCAGAAAATACAGTCAGCAGTGAACGAGGCAGAAAAGGGTTTTGCTGTGTTCTTCAACGTTTGGTGGCTTCCACGGCCCAGAGATGAGGTTTTCTTAGTTAAGCATTTTAAGGACCCTGACTTTATAACCCAGGTCCAATCTGCTCTCTGGCCATTCGACAGAGGTCTTGTAGTTGCCATGTCTGTGGTGCCTCGTGAGGCTGCTGCCCTCATTTTGGTGTCATCCTTCTGTATCCCCAAACACACAACAATATGAGTTCATCTTCAGAGTTAGAGCTCTCTCATACCTGCCTATACTACATAACAAGACATTATGTGTAAGTTAAATATTCAGACGTCAATCACTATGCTTAAGTACATGGACAAGCATCTAGCAGTGGCTTCAAAAGGGGAAAGGAAAGTAGTCTTGAGATGATGATACAGGCCAAGCTGCCAGGGCTGCAAACGCTTGCCTGCCTCAGTCTCTCATCTGCAGGAACTCCTTGGCAAGGAGACACTCTTAAATTCAGTTTGGGGCAATTCCTATAATTAGAGCTGCTGGTAATTAAAAAGCTGGTTGGAACTACTGTTAAATTAACCATTTCCCCCTTAAATGAAGGGCTTGGGTAAAATTGTCAGTGGTTAAGCTGTTTAATTAGCCAGCTGTTTTTATTGTGAAATGTCTAAGTTTAAAAACCACTTATTCCCAGGAAATTCAACTGGCGTCCCTCCCTCTACTTTATGTCATTAAGCTGGATTTCCTGCTGTCTCAGTAACATCCCGGCCTCCTGGGAGGAAAGGCCACCCTCCACTGACGAGACAAAAAACCCTTGTTTCCAGTTGACAATCACTCAGTTGCCACAGCTGTAAGATGCAAACCCATGCTGACTTACTTCTCCCCTTTACCATGCTTCAGAACTCTGCTTTACTAACACGGGAACCAAACCTGTTGTTCTAGGATAACACAAAACAACTCTTTCAACTACTTCTCTTTAGAAACTGGAAGAAGCATTTTCAGCAGAGCCATGCAGGTAGAGAAAGGGGATGAGACTGGCACAGCACTGGCCAGGAATCTAATTACAGGATGTTCTCTCCATTCAATAGGCTCAAGTCCCTCTAGGACAGGGAAAGTACTAGCACCTGGCAAACAACGTGTGCTCAAAGTATATCTAAACAAGAAAACAAAAATGGTTCTCCAAATATTCTATCAGAGTGGTCTGCAACAATGTGTTCCTGGCAGCTACCCGCTTTGTTTTGTCCTCGCCTTAGTGCTTCTTAGACTGGAATATTCCATAGTCTTTCTACCTTTTGCTCATGCTGTGGCCAGAGCACTCTTCCTTAACCCTCTTTTATAATTTACTTTGAACTACTATGTTCAGAAGAAGAAGAAACTGGGCAGTGGTGGTACATGCCTGTAATCCCAGGACTCTGGCGGCAGAGGCAGGCAGATCTCTGTGAGTTCGAGGCCAGCCTGGTCTACACAGTGAGTACCAGCCAAGGTTACACAGAGAAACCCTGTCTTGAAGAAGAAAAAAAAAAAAAAGATCATGACCATAGCAGGCCTTTCCTTGGACAGAGGCAGCTAAGGTGGTACCCAAAGGGCACTCTGAGGGTAGAAACAGGGCACCTCTCCTTACTCTTCTGAACATCATTATAATGTAATTTTGAAATTGTATATAGCCTGAGTCATCCTGGAATTAGGTATGCAGCAAAGGGTGATCTAGAATGTTGACACAGTGGTGGTTTATAGGATGCTGGGGATTGAAGCCAAGGCTTTGGGTATGCTAAGCAAGCACTGTACCAACTGAGCTTCATCTCCAGCCCCCAAATGGAAGACATCATCATCATCATCATTTTGTCTGCCAGGCATGATGTGACACACACAAACCTATAACTCCAGCACATGGAGGGCTGAGGCACAAGGAGCTCTTTAAGACAACCTAAGCTATGTAACAAGTTAGAGACTAGCCTTTGTCTCAAACAAATATTAGGGTAGAGGAGATCTTACTAAGCATGAAACAAAGCTTAGAAATCAAAGATTAATAAATTTACCTATATGAAAATGTAAAACTTCTGGTTATCAAAAAACAAAGTCATGGCACAGTTAACTGGAAAAACATACAAAGCATACAAAACAGAAAAGTGCTATTTGTCTACTGACAGCTCTTACAGGGGCCACAGAGATGACTCTACAGTTCAGAACACTGGCTGCTCTCCCAGAGGACTCAGATCCAATTCCTAGCACCACCCGGCAGCTCATGAGCATCTGTAACTCCAGTCCCAGGGGATCCAATGCTCCTCTTGGGAGTTCTTTCTCACTTTCCCTTAATACTTCGATGTTTATCATGCTTTCAAATAATAATAATAAAGTGCTACAAATTTGTATATGTTTATATTATTATTATTATTATTATTATTATTATTATTATTATTATTATTATTCAGGTATATAGCCCTGAATGGTCTAGAACATTCTGTTTAGACCAGGCTGGCTTCAAAGTTGGAGCAACTCTCCTGCCTCTACCTCTTAAATACTCAAATAACAAGCATGTGAAGTCACACCAGTCTGGCTGATGTATGCTTTAAATTTTTTGTACTTATTTATTTGTTTGTTTGTTTGAGACAGGGTTTTTCTGTGTAGCCTTGGCTGTCCTAGACTTGCTTTGTAGACCAGGCTAGCCTCGAACTCGCATTAATCCGCATTAATCCCAGGTTCTGGGATTAAAGGCGTGTGCCACCACGCCTGGCTAGCCTCAAACTTCTTAAAGGTAATTCTGAGCCACAGAGACCCAGTTGTGAGTTACAGTACTCAGGCTCTCTGCAAGAGCAGTTACACACACATTCATAACCATCTCTCTAGCCCCAACATGATCATCATATTTTCAGGTTGGGGCAATAGCTCTGTCAGTGAAGTCTGTCTTGCAAGCATGAGGACCTGAGTTCAGGGGCCTAGTGTCCACATAAAATAGTAAGCACTGCAGCACATTCTGTAATCCCTGCAGTGAGGAGGGGGATGGCAGAGACAGGAGGAGCCCTGAGACTTGCTAACCTAGCTGAAATCAGTGACACTGTCTTAAAATGTATACAAATTGAGAAAAACAGCTAATGTCAACTTCTGGAACGTACACTGGCACTGGCGCGCGCGCATGCCCACATGTGCATACACACACACACACACACACACACACACACACACACACACACACCTGATGGGGGCACCTATCTTTGGGTCCAGTACTAAAGCAGTGCCTGTCTACTCCTGCAAGCATTCTAATGATTCCCATATTTAAAGCCTCTTACATACTATCTTGCACACTGTGAGTTCATATTTACTCCTTTATCTCTGGTGCTCGTTTAGTTACATGACAAGCAGCTGCTGGAAGCACAGGGGTCCATGTACTGACAACTAGCACTAGGAAAACAGGAATGTGAAACACACCAGTTGTCTCTTCAAAGGAAAAGATGTATCACTTGTTTTCCGCCGAGAAGGCTGGGGATGGGGTGGCTATAGCCTAGGTGACCCCCGTGTTGTCTACAGGGCCAGGCCACACCACGCTCTCACAAGCAGGACTGGAGGTGTGAATAGCCCAGATGACCTCTGTGCTGTCTGTATGTGCAGGACCTCCAACAAGCCTCCAAGCAGAACTAGAGGTAGTCAGTAACCTAGGTAACGCCTGTGCTACCTGCATGGCCGAGACCACACCAGCTCCTCCCCGAGGCCCTTCAGATAACACATGTAGCCAAGCTACAGAACCCACCTTCATGGGAGAAGTGACATGTACTTTGAGAAGAGTTTCTATGTAATTATGCCTCCTTGTGCACATTAGACTGCGTTACACCAGGAAACATTTTTCCAAACTGTAGTGTACATAAATATGCCTAAAATATACTGCCCAGTGTCAGAATCTAGAAGTTTAAGCCAACACCAGCTACTGAGCCCCGTTTAACCGGATTTCCTTCTTGCCTGTGTGGCTCACTACTCTGCTGGCCCTGATGGTTGCAGACACCCCCACAAACAGCTTTGAATCTTGTCATGGTAGATAACGCAAGTATGTCAAATAACTTAGCTGACATTGACTAAAAGTACTTGAGTTAATGAAATTGAATGGACACTTGTTTCAGATAATAGGCTGAAAAAGCCCTAGCCTGGTAGAGTGTGAGTTTGAAACACAGGTTTGAGACAGTAGCAGTGTTACACTAACAAGAGAAGTAAGCTATTTTTTTAAAAGAATTATTTATTTATTATATATACAGTGTTCTGCCTGCATGTATGCCTGCCCAGCAGAACAAATAGAGGGTTGTAAGCCACCATGTGATTGCTGGGGATTGAACTCAGGACCTTTGGAGGAATGCCAGTGCTCTTAACCTCTGAGCTATCTCTCCAGCACCAAGTGAGCTATTTTCTAAAAACTGTTTATAGCTGGGCCTGGTGGCTCCCAGCATTCAGGATGCAGAGGCAGGTGGATCTCTGTGAGTTTGAGGCTAGCCTGGTCTACAAAGTGAGTCCAGGACTGCCAAAGCTACACAGAGAAACCCTGTCTCAAAAAAACAAAAACAAACAACAACAACAACAAACTGTTTATAGCCAAGCACTGTGGCACATGCTTTTAATGCCAGCACACACTAAGGAGGCAGAGGCAGGTGGATCATTGTAAGTTTGAGGCCAGCCTGGCCTACAAAGTGAGTCCAGGAATTACAAAAAAAAAAAAAAGAAAGAAAGAAAATAAAACTTTATACTGTTTTATTTCACTGAATTTTCAAATACCTTAATACAATTTACAGTAGAATTATCCTCAGTTTTTAAATTTAGGAAAATAAGCTCCAGAGAAGTAGCCCAAGGTCATGGAATAAGTGCCAGATATGGGGCATGCCTTTAGTCCTGGCACCAGTAAGCCTGAGGCAGGAGAATCTCTAACTTTAAATCAACTTCAACAAGCAAGGCTTTGTCTCAAAATAATAAACAAGCGGGGCTGGAGAGATGGCTCAGAGGTTAAGAGCACTGGCTGCTCTTCCAAAAGTCCTGAATTCAATTCCCAGCAACCATGTGGTGGCTCACAACCATCTATAATGAGATCTGGTGCCCTCTTCTGGCATGCAGGTATATAAGCAGGCAGAACACTGTATAATAAATAAATCTTTAAAATAATAATAATAATAATAATAATAACAAAAAAAAACAAGCATGTAATCAATTACCAAAGAAGGACATGGTAAAGATGGAACACAAGCTGACTACAGGGCTGTTGCTCTACCCACTTCATGTTCCTACCCCCGGTTCCAGCTTAAACAAAGACCCCTCTGGCCTCTGCACCCTCCTCACTCACAGAGACCCAGCTGCCTCTGCCTCCCAGTGCTGGGATTAAAGGTGTTTACCACTACACCCGACAATGTTTGGCATTTTAGACAAGATCACTGTAGAGCTAGAGTGATGCTTACAGAAAGCAGACCATACCAAGATATAATCACTTACCTGCAGAACAAATGGGATTCTCTCCCAAAATTCTGAATCTAAAAAGAGAGAGAAAAGTACATTGAATATAATTAGATATTCACATTTATTTGCAAAATGACTATAGCTTTTATATACTAACAGAAGAAGTTCCTCTCTCCTTCCACAGACATTATTAAGCACCTACTATATACAGCTAAAGTGGTTCTGAGGATGCGAACTAAGTATCGATCTCCTATGAGGTCTACACAGGAATGGTAAGTTTAAACAAGCAAGAGCCATGAGACAGCACTGATCCAGAACAGAAACGTGTACGAGGGTCAAAGGAAATGTGGCCAATTCAAGCAGAGAGGTGGAAAGAGGGAAAAGGAACTATTTAAACTGAGTCCAAAACTAAGGGATGAAGAGATGGCTCAGAGGTAAAGAGCCCTAGTCTTGCAAAAGACCCAGGTGCAGTTCCTAGCAGCCGTATAACAGTTCCCAACTGTCTACAACTCCAGTTCCAGGGGATCCAATGCCATTTTGGCCTCCCTGGGCAACAGGCATGCATATGGTACACATATATCCATGCAGGCAAACCACTCATATATGTAAAAAAAATTTTTTTTTAATTCTTTCTCTTCCAGTCCTAGGTGCTTTGGAGGCTGCAGGATACTGTGCAGACGGCCTAGTCCAAGAAGCACACCACACACAACCCATCTCAACATGGCACAGAAATGGCGTCAAGAAGCCCCAGTCTCAAAAGAATCTGTTGAGGAGGTCGACTCCAAGTCCCTAAAGAGCACGTGCTTTGCCGAGACGCACAGCAAGAAAGGCCTGAAGAAGACGCAGGCGAACAATGGGTAGGCAATGAGTGCACGTGCAGAGGCCATTTAGGCCCTTGTGAAGGCCAAGGTGGTTAAGCCCAAGATGCCAAAGCCCTCTGCTGCCTTGCTTTCACTCCCACCCCCGCTTAGGAAGCGGATTCGAAGCTACATAGGTAAGGATTGCAGACTCTGCCAAGCAAAGGTTCAAAGCAAGGCAGACGCTGCAGTACCAGCTCAGGCCCTGAGAGGTGCCCAGGCCCTGGGAGGGCCCCATAGTGAGGTGGGCCCTCTCTTCATCCCTTAGCTTTGGACTCAGTTTAAATAGTTCCTTTCCCCTCTTCCCACCTCTCTGCCAATGTGAAGACACATGGACTGGTGGCACGCCTATGCACCATCTGCAGATGCGGTGCCCTGTGCTGTTTTCACAAATAAACTTGAGGCAAAGGCTGTTTCTTTAGGGAAAAAAAAACTTAAAAAAATAAAAGAGCCTATGGGCTGGGGTACCAGTGGTAGAAGTGTTGCCTAGCACTTGGGTTGGACCCTAATACTGCAAAACCCAAGAGAAGGAGAAGGAGGGAACAGGAGAGGAGGGGAACCGATCTCGGTGACTTAACATGACAGGGAAAGAATTCAGGCAGAAGTATGAAAAGGTGTTTGGAAAATAGCAAGCCACAGGATACAAGTAGAACTTTAGTAGGAGAAAACAGGACAGGAAAAAATAATAAGGCTGGAGAGGTGTTTAGAGCCAGGTCATGAAGAACCCATCAGCTGTGCTGTCCTCACCCTGCGTAGGGAAGGCACCGAAGGCTCCTGGAAGATTTTAAGCACAGGAGTGAAATGATCAGGCCTGCACTTTAAAAACCCAGCAGCAAGGAAGACATGAAATGGGAGGAGGTGAGACTGAGGCAGAGAAACCAGTGAGACAGGCGCCCAGCCTTGCGACCTAAGATGGAGGGAAAGAGACAGCAACAAGAGCCAGGCTTCACAGAGAAGGGAGACAGGACAGTCAAAGGGCTCTGGGCCAGCTGACTCGGTCACTGGAGGATTCCAGGTTCTGCATTCTGAGAAGCTTTGAGACTAAGCTGTGGCACAGGCTTGAGGAAGGCAAATCTGTGACAGAATGCTGACTGGATCCTTTTTGAACTGTGGCATTAGGCAGGATGTTTGATGTCACTGTAACTCAGTTATTTCATCTTTAAAACACAGGCAATGATGGGCAACCTCATGGGACTGAAATGCGATCTTAAACTGAGTCTATTTCCTATTTTGTGAAATGATGACATTTGTATTTGTTTTATAATAGCTTTTGTGAAGGTTAGAGTTAAGACGTAAAATGCCTTGGTCGCACTGCAGATGTTTATCAAATAGTATAAATAATGGGAAATATATTAAAATGGAAAGAGAATAAAGAGAGAAAGGCTTCAAAAGTGTGACTCAAAAAAGAAAACAAAAAACACCTTGTATTTGGAACCTAAATCTGATTTATATAAAGTATATCATTGTAAGGCAAAGGCCTGTCCCCCACCCCCACCCCCACTGCCCCGTGCGTGTGCCCATTGGTGTTTTGTCTGCACATTTATCTGTGTAAGAATGTTGGTTCTCCTGGAACGTGAGTTATAGACAGGTGTGAGCTGCCATGTGGGTCCTACAAATTAAACCCAGGTCCTCTGGAAGAGTAGCCAGTGCTCTTAATTGCTGTACCATCGCTCTAGCCCCAGATTTTTCTTTCTAGACTTCAGGAGTTTTTTGTTTATTTTTGTTTTTGTTTTTGTTTTTTCCGAGACAGGGTCTCTTTGTGTGGTCTTGGTTGTCCTGGACTTGCTTTGTAGACCAGGCTGTCCTCAAACTCAGTGATCCGCCTGCCTCTGCCTCTCGAGTGCTGGGATTAAAGGCGTGCGCCACCACTGCCCAGCTTAGACTTCAGTTACTAACTGTTGTAGGCCATGAAAGGATTATAAAATATATTTTGAGTAAGATGGTTAATAGTCTTCGGATTTAGACCTACCTAGGAGACACACCTATGGTACGTCTATGAGGATGTTCTCAGAGAAGTTTAACTGACCAGGAAAGACTGACCTTGAATGTGGTGGCACTCATGGGCTGGGACTCCAGGTGGAGTAAAAAGAAACAAAGCAAAGTGAGCCCACAGGCAATTCTCATCTCTCTCCTTCTGTGGATACAGACTCCTGTTCCTAAGGCCACAGCTTCTCCACTGAGATGGCCTGTGTGTCCAAACTAAGCCAGTCCTTATTGATAACACTAAGGCCATAGCTGGTGTAGATGCCTTGAGGATTGGGAGCCGAGGAGCAGCATAACTGAATATATTTTGAAAGAATCACCTCAATTTCAGTACGAAGGAGGAAAAAGTAAACTTGGAGAGAAGATGAGAAGCCGATTCCCCAGGGTTTAGAACCAGAAAGCACGAGGCTGAAAACTGGAAGTAAGAAATGCTTTGAATGTTGTTTTAAACAGTGAAAATCCCAACCGTTTGATATTACTAGTAAGGACTCAGGAGCCAGATGCTGGAGTGAAAACCTGCTACCTCAGAAAGCAGAGAAAGCACCCAGCTGACCTTCCTACTGAGCTCCCATCACAGAGGAAAAGGTCCCAACAGCTCACTAGCTCAGCTGACAACCCAGAAGGAAAAGCCAAAAAACTAAAAGGCAAAGATCTTGCTACCTCAGCGCTCAAAAGCCCTCCTCTTCGTCTTCTTTTTTATTTTGTTTTGTTTTTAAAGATTTTCGAGACAGGGCTTCTCTGTGTAGCATTGGCTGTCCTGGACTCACTTTGTAGTCCAGGCTGGCCTCGAACTCACAGAGATCCATTGCCTGCCTCTGCCTCCTGAGTGCTGGAAGTGCTCCAATCAAGCCCCTTTTTATTTACACTGTCTTAAATACTCTTCAACTCAAAGTCTCTCCTACTCTTTAATCCCTCTCAGCTGGTTTCTTGTGCCACCTCTTGACCTAGGGTTAACTTTATTAAATCCTGTGTGGATTAAAGGTGTGTACTAGGGCTGAACACACCAAACAAAAGACAGGTTTTTACAGTTCTCAATCTCGGGGTTCACAATGGGATCAAATATCCTGCAATATTTGACTATATTTGTAACAGTGAAGCCAACAGGCTCTGTTGATAACTGTGGAACAGAAACATAACAGCATCAAGGGTTACTCCAAGGTTCTGAGCAACCAGATAAATAAAAGCGACATTTTCCAAGAATGGTGAAGGAGCAACATAGCAGGAATTAAAATTTGAGACACTTTGCAGACAGATAGTGGATATGAAGAAAGCAACATCATGTCAGCTAGGAATCTACTGTTAGCTGTATTTGTCATTACTATCCTTACCTTAGGAGGGAAAAGGCTTGCTTAGAAGCAGTATCATTCCACAGGCCCAGCACCTACAAGAAAACACTCACATGAAGACCTTACCCTACAGAACCAAGCACCTCATCTCGTAAGGGACACCCACAATACACAAACCAAAAAGTACCAGGTTCTTACCCAGCAAACACCTAACATGCAAGCAAACCAAGGTCCTTTTTTCTTACTCTGCCCACTACAGAAAATGCTCAAAAAACGAACAGAAACCCTCTCCCAAAATTTTTCATCCTGTTTCCCTTTTCCAACTTGATAAATTTTTTTCTAACATCAATCAACAAAAATTATATATCTGCCATTCACAGCATAGTTAAAGGGGCTTTCCTGCCGGGGTGGTGGTGGTGGTGGCATACACCTTTAATTCCCAGCACTCAGTTCAAGGCCAGCCTAGTCTACAAAGCGAGTCCAGGACAGCCAGAGCTACACAGAGAAACCCTGTCTTGAAAAACAAAACAAAACAAAAACAAAAGGGGGCAGGGCTTTCCTAAATATTCTTTAAGTCTCAAACACTTTAAGATAGGTAATTTTGGGTGCTGGAGAGATGGCTCAGAGGTTAAGAGCACTGGCTGCTCTTCCAGAGGTTCTGAGTTCAATTCCCAGCAACCACATGGTGGCTCACAACCATCTATAATGTGATCTAATGCCCTCTTCTGGCCTGCAGGTGTACATGTAGGCAGAACACTGTATACATAATAAATAAATAAATCTTTAAAAAGATAAGTAATTTTTAGAGGGGAGGGTGGCACACACCTTTAATCCCAGCACTTGGAGGGCAAAGGCAGGTGGATCTCTGTAAGTTCTAGGCCAGCCTGGTCTACAAAGTGAGTCCAGGACAGCCAAGGCTACACAGAGAAACCATGTCTCAAAGAACAAAACAAAAACAAAAAAGATAGGTAAATTTTGGCAACTACAGCCCAGAGAGGTTTTCTTTTTATAAAAAGTTACAGCTAATAAGAGACTAAGAAGACTAGCTCACTCCAATGGCCTTGCCCCTCTCACAGCACACTGACTTGGCCAATAGCAACAGTAACAATCGCATTACCACATATGAGAAAACAATTCTAATAAGAGGAGGCACCTGGACTTTTATTCTCACTCTGCCCTGCTAGCACCCATCTGAAAAATCAGAGTGCTGTCTGACTAAGGAAGAATATGGTATACAAAAGTCCTTTTTATAAACTAGGAACAACGTCAGGTGTGGTGGCGCATGCCTTTAATCTCAGCACTTGGAGGCAGGCAGATCTCTGTGAGTTTAAGGCCACCCTGGTCTACAAAGCAAGTTCCAAGACAGCCAGGGCTATTACACAGAGAAACTCTGTCTTGAAAAAACAAACAAAAAACCTAAATGGCTGTCCTTAAGATCCCATAACACACAGAGAAATTTCTGCTCATCATGGGTAACAACTTCAGTTCTTTTGAAAGGAGTACGTAAAAAGCTTACTATGCAAAACATCAAAAATCTGAGAAACTGTCCCAGCCAAGACTGGGGAAATGTGATGACTAAACGGATCCTGAAACGGAAAAAGATTAAAAACAAAAGAAACCTGAATAAAGCATGGACTTTCGTTAATAATAGTATACCAACCCTGGTTTATCAACCATAGAAACTATGTTACTAGTATAATTTTCCATGTTTTTTTTTTAAACTTAAGACAGACGAATACGTGTGGCAGTCAGAGGACAGCTAGAGAAAACCGGTTCTCTATTTCCACCACATGGGTCCCAGAAATCAACTCAGGCTGTGAGGCTTGGCAGCAAGTACCTCTACCTGCTGAGCTATTGCACTGGACCTACAATGTTAATAATAGAAAATAGTGGAATTTATGTGAACTCTTTGTGCTGTTGACACCTTTTATAAATCTAAAACTATTCTAAGACAGTAATTTATTTGCTTATTCACTTATTTATCTATTTACTGTTATAGTGCTAGAAATTGAATCCAGGCTCTGTGCACTTTGCCAGGCCTCAAAGTTTCTTTTTAAAAAAGCCTCCAACTGCTAACTACTATGTTGCATATTGAAAGGAATATAAAAACAAAATGTAACAAATATGATAAACTGTAAAACCATTATATTAAATGAAGCAAGCAAGCCAGTCAGTCACAAAGGGCCAAATACTGTATGACTGGTTTCCTTGAATGAGCTGGGTGGTGGTGACGTGGCGCACGCCTTTAATCCCAACACTCTGGAGGCAGAGGCAGGCGGATCTCTGTGTGTTAGAGGCCAGCCTGGTCTACAAACAGAGTCCAGACAGCCAGTGTGACACAGAGAAACCCTGTCTGGGGGCAGGGAGGGAAGAAGGAAAGAAAAAAAAAGGAAAGGAGGGAGGAAAGGAGTGGGTAAATCTATTAGAGAAAGAAAGTAAATGAAGCATGCCAGAGTGGGGTTGGGGTGGGAATGGCAGCTAAGGAATATAGGTTTGTTCTACAGTTGATGAAATGATTTGCTTACATTAAACAACTAAAGAAACCATGGGCATTATATAATGAAGTAAAAATATATGTTATGGCCAGGTGTGGTGGTGCACGCCTTTAATCCCAGCCCTCAGGAGGCAGAGGCAGGTGGATCGCTGTGATCCAGCCTAGTCTACAAAGAGACTCCAGGACAGCCAAGGCTAACACAGAGAAACCCTGTCTTGAAAAAACAAAACATATATATATATGTGTGTGTGTATGTATATCAGCAAGTATGCCTGACAGGACATCCTGGGAAAAGGGCTGAAGTCCTGAGCTTTTGTAGGTTATAGACTTTCCTAAAGATCTGTTCAAAATCAAGAACCTTCCCTGGAAACAAGTGCTCAAATGGCACTGATATCCAAAAGGTTTACCTACTACTTCAGGAGATTCACTGAAATGCTCAATATCATCCAATGACCTCTACGCTGAGCCATTATGCTCTTGGGTACAACATAAACAATCAAGCTTTGTTTGGGGAAAAAATTAGCAAGAAATGAATAAATGGTCATTCTTGCAGCCATATATTAATCATCCATATCTATTTTGTTGACTGCCTATCCTGTGTCAAAATCACAACACAAGGTAAGCATTACTAACCCTATTTTATGGTGTAGAAAACTGAAACTAGAAAACTGAAACCCAAAATCACAGAGTAATTCCTCAAAGCTTGCACAGGATTTGGGGGTTTTCTGGCTCTAAAGTCCATAATTTCTCCACCATTCTACACCTCTTCTTCCAAATGAAAAAGTGGTACTTACTAGTACATCATCAGAAGGAGAGGGGATGAGATGGTACAGTGGGTAAAAGTGCTCGCCAGGCAATCCAGATGACTTGAGTTTGATTCCTAGAACTCTTAGTGGGAGAAGCAAACCAACACCTGAAAATTGTTCTCTGACCTCCAACCGCATATGCACACCTGTACTCATAAACATCACTTCCATACACACTAATAATAAAGAAATAAAGTTTATTAAATAGGGGGGAGTATCACATTTAGGAAAAGTCTCTCAAACAATGTGAGGACATAAAGATTATAAAGGATGTGAAAAGAAAGAACAAAGGGCAAAGAATATAGATCTTTAAAAGTACAATTATATCTTTATTATAAAAGACAATGTAGGAGGCTGGAGAGATGGCTCAGTAGTTAAGAGCACTGATGCTTGTTGAAGAATTATTAATATTTAATATTGAATTATTATTTTAGTGAAATCAGCAGTTACTCTTGAACCAACTTTATACCGAAACAAGCACACAGAGAGACCAGGTTCTATTTATTTAGCCTATAGTACAAGGCTACACAGAGAAACCCTGTCTTTTTGTTTGTTTGTTTGTTTGTTTGTTTGTTTTTTGTTTTTTGAGACAGAGTTTCTCTGTGTAGCCTTGGCTGCCCTGGATTCTCTTTGTAGACCAGGCTGCAACTCACTCTGTAGACCAAGTTGGCCTTGAACTCATAGAGATCAACTTGCCTCTACCTCTGAAGTGCTGGGGTTAAAGGCGTGGCCAACTACACTCAGCTAATTACATTTTTTAAACTATATAAATTGTGTATAGAACATCCTTGCCCTAATACTGGCCAGAGTAGGAAACTAAGAGCTTGGGAGAGCTCAAGTTGGCTCCCCTATCACTGGCCACAGTGTAACCTCAAAGTTACAGCAGATAATGCAAATTCCCTCCTGGCCAAAGATCCATTCACATGACAAACAGAATAGAAATTAGAGTGAGCAGAACAGAGTTTTAAGTGGGTCATTTCAAACAGAGGAGGTTTGGGTGGAAAGAAAGATGTAGATGAGACTGCTCTCTCTCTATTTTAATTGCTCAGAATCCTGAGTCTCTACAATAGCTAAGGATTTAATTATCTAAAAGTCAGACTTAAATAGTTGACAACTTTCTGGAAGACATTCAAATTGTGGTGTGAACTCAGCTCTGGGAAACGTGCGTTCATTTCCCTGCAATGCCTGGCATTATTTATCAGGACAAAAGTAATCTATTTTGAGACTGAATCCACAAACACTCCCCACCCCCTCTATTCCTTGCCCAGCATAAGCAGCAGATGAACAACTCTGGCTCTGCAAACAGAAGAGAGGGACAGTGACACCAGCGGATAAATGAATGAGGACACAGCTGCTGCAGCGGGTGACAAAAATACTTGTCCTGTGAGCTCTGGAGCTAGCAACCAAGGAAGAAGTGCATAGTTACCAAAGACACAGGCACAGGGAAAAATCCTGGACATCGTGTGAATACCTTCTAATGAGAAAGTCTGGATTGGGTGTGAATGAAGTGGTTCAGGGCTCGAGGTGAGCAAACGAGAGCTGTTTGTTTGTCTTAGTTTTTTGAGACAGGGTCTCTTCTACATAGCCCCGGGTGTCCTGGAATTCACTATATAGATCAGGCTGGCCTGGAACTCACAGAGTTTTGCCTGCCTCTGCCTCTCAAATGCTGTTAATAAAGATGGCACCACTATGCCCAGCTGAGAGCTGTTATGAAAATTTAAGAATGGGCTTATGGCCGGGCATGGTGGTGCACAGCTTTAATCCCAGCACTGAGGAGGCAGAGGCAGGTGGATCTCTGTGAGCTGGAGGCCAGCCTGGTCTACAAAGGGAGTCTAGGACAGCCAAGGCGGCACAGAGAAACTGTGTCTCAAAAAATAGCAAAGAACGGGCTTATGTATTACTACTAAGGCCCCACTGACCGAGTGCCTCTTCTGTGGCAAGCACTCCACATGCTCTTATCTTTCCTCTAAGTCTCAAATAGAGGCCCTATTAAGACACCTGCCTCAGGCTGCTGAGATGGCTCACTAGGCAAAGATAATTGCCGCTGAGCCTGACCACAAGTTCAATCCCTAGGACCTGCAGTGGCAGGAGAGAATTGATCAGTTGTCTTCTGACCTTCCACACATGCGCAACATGGCATGCATATGCCCATACACATACACACAAAAAATGAATATTTTTTTAAACTGCCTTCATTTTATAGAAGAAAAAAATCCATAGGTTTACATCAACTGACTAAAATTATGGGTTTAGCAATAGGTGAAAATCGAGGTCTGGCCATATCCAATGCCCATGTTTTTCCATTCTGCCATGCTACCTGTCAACACTTGAGCCAGACTGGCTTCAAGAAGTTAATGAAGCCGAGCGTGGTGGCGCACGCCTTTAATCCCAGCACTTGGGAGGCCCAGGCAGGCAGACTGATGTGAGTTCGAGGCCAGCCTAGTCTACAAAACAAGTCCAGGACAGCCTGGGCTACACAGAGAAACCCTGTCTCGGAGAAAGAAGAAGAAGAGGAGGAGGAGGAGGAAGAGGAGGAGGAGGAGGAGGGGGTAGTTGCTGTTGTTAATGAAGCTGGGAGTGGTGGCACACGCCTTTAATCCCAGAGCTCTCAGGAGGTAGAGGCAGCTGGATCTCTGTGAGTTCCAGGCCAGCCTGGTCTACGTAGAGCAGTGCTTCTCAATCTTCCTAATGCTGCCACCCTTTAACACAGTTCCTCACGTTGTGGTGACCCCAACCATAAAATTGTTTCATTGCTACTTCGTTATTTCATTGCTACTTCATAACTGTAATTTTGCTACTGCTATGAATTGTAATGTAAATTTTTTTGGAGATAGAGGTTTGCCAAAAGTGCCGCAACCCACAGGCTGAGAACCACTGAGGTAGAGAGTTCCATGTCAGCCAGTGCTACATAGTAGGATTCTGTCTCAAAAAGGAAAAGAAAAGTCTAATGTTGACAGCTAACAAGTGTTCTAGGTGACCCCACTATCTTTTTTTTTTTTTTTTTTTTTTTGGTTTTTTGAGACCGGGTTTCTCTATGTAACCTTGGCTGTCCTAGACTCACTTTGTAGACCAGGCTGGCCTTGAACTCACAGCGATCCACCTGCTTCTGCCTCCCGAGTGCTGGGATTAAAGGCGTGCGCCACCACACCTGGCTAGGTGACCCCACAATTAGAGCTCTATCCCTAACACATTCTCTTGATTCAAAGCAAGCTCTAGTCTACACTCTTTCCTGGGATACACAATATGCTGACATGGACTCCAATTCTTACAATTCTTGCAAAGAGTCGCCTTCTTCTTCTTCTTCTTCTTCTTCTCCTTCTTCTTCTTCTTCTTCTTCTTCTTCTTCTTCTTCTTCTTCTTCTTCTTCCCTTTTTTAATTCAGGGGTTTCGAGACAGGGTTTCTCTGTGTTATTTTGGCCGTCCTGAACTTGCTTTCTAGACCAGGCTGGCCTCAAACTCACAGTGATCCATCTACCTCTGCCTCCTGGGTGCTGGGATTAAAGGTGCACCACCACGTATGGCTTTATTTTTTACTTTATTGATGTGTGTGCTACGTAGTTCCCCCAAAGGCCAGAAGAGAGCTTGGGGTCCCCTGGAGCTGAAGTCATATGCAGTTGTGAACCTGTAACTAGATGACTTCCTAGTGCTCCTAACCAATGGGCTGCCTCCCCTGAGAGATCCCTGAGCAGACCAGTTCTTGCTTGGATCCATCCCTCCAAAATTTCTAATTGAACTGAGTAAATGGAAAATACCTGTAGACTGAGCTCCTTGGGGGAATAAGGTCAGAGGATCACTTGACTCTAGAAGTTCAAGATTAGCCTTGGCAAAAAGTGAGACACTATCTCAATAAAACAGCCTAATTCAAAAGAGGAGGAAGAGAAGAGGACGTAACAAAGAAGAAACCCAAAGCTTCATGTTCTCCTCACTGTCCTTAATCAGCACACACAGCTAACAGTGCTGCACCCAGAACCAGCACACACAGAACAGTGCTGCACCCAGAACCAGCACACACAGCTAACAGTGCTGCATCCAGAACCAGCACACATAGAACAGTGCTGCATCCAGAACCAGCACACACAGAACAGTGCTGCATCCAGAACCAGCACACACAGCTAACAGTGCTGCACGCAGAACCAGTACACACAGCTAACAGTGCTGCACCCAGAACCAGTACACACAGCTAACAGTGCTGCACGCAGAACCAGCACACACAGCTAACAGTGCTGCACCCAGAACCAGCACACACTGCTAACAGTGCTGCATCCAGAACCAGCACACACAGAACAGTGCTGCACCCAGAACCAGCACACACAGCTAACAGTACTGCACCCAGAACCAGCACACACAGCTAACAGTGCTGCACCCAGAACCAGCACACACAGCTAACAGTACTGCACCCAGAACCAGCACACACAGCTAACAGTGCTGCACCCAGAACCAGCACACACAGCTAACAGTGCTGCATCCAGAACCAGCACACACAGCTAACAGTGCTGCACCCAGAACCAGTACACACAGTTATGAGTGTCCCATCCATAACCAGTACACACAGCTAACAGTGCCCCTATCTATGGAAATGCATCTGCTCCTTACATAACTTCCTGGTTCAGAACCTACATTTTTAACTACCTGAAATGTCTCACACCAGGAAAACCCAAACCAACCTCCTTGTGTCTTCCACTGTTAAGACAGTTATTTTTCATACTAGCACTTTGAGTATTTGAATACAATGATCAAGGTTTCCAGGTTTTCTTTTTCTAAGTTCTCTCAAAAATTGCATTTGTGGGGGCTGGAGAGATGGCTCAGTGGTTAAGAGCACTGGCTGCTCTTCCAGAGGTTCTGAGTTCAATTCCCAGCAACCACATGGTGGCTCACAGCCATCTATAATGTGATCTGATGCCCTCTCCTCCTCTGGCATGCAGGTGTACATGCAGATAGAGCACGCCTTTAATCTCAGCACTTGGGAGGCAGAGGCAGGCAGATCTCTGTGAGTTCTCAGACAGCCAAGGCTACGTAGAGAAAGCCTGTCTCGAAAAACCCTTTAAAAAATGCTTTCCTTTGGCTACATGACTGTATTGACTCTCAAAAATCTATCTTCACATAAGTCATTAGGTACACAAATTTTATGACCATTGACATTTGAATTTCCACATCTGCCTGCCAGAATTGTTTAATAATATGTGAAAAGCAAATAAAACTAAACAACGGACTACAAAATACCAACATTCTTGCTAGCATCACCCCTTACAATGCACTCATTCCTACTTACAGTATCCTCTATCGTACTTTTTGGGTTTGTTTTTCTTCTTAATTTTTTGAGATAGGGTTGAAAGTAGCCTAGGTCAGCCTCAAACTCAATCTGAAACTAAGGCTGTCCTTGAACTCTTGACTGTCCTACCTCCACTTCCTAAATTCTAGGACTAAAGGCACTACCCCAAAGTCTGGCTTTGTAAAATGGTGGCTTTAATGCCAGGTTTCCAAGGACTCTTCCAGAATATGGGGTAGTTGGGAATTATGTTCCTTGAACAGGGACCCTGCCTTTCATCATTCCTTGGAATGAAGAGAAACAGAACCAGATAATTCTGGAATGTTGAAATTGATTTATCTCTATTATCCTTGCAGCAGACCTGTTATCACAAATTGTCTAAAGAGAACCAGAAAGTCCTTTCATAAAGGATGGTGTGAAAATTCACATTTAGAGACATTGAAGGGTGGACCCAAGTCCATAAATGGCAATGACCGTATTGATGTACAGATACGTTATGGAAAGTCTCTATAAATAATGGCTGAAATACAATTCCAGTCTGAAGAGGAAGAGAATGGCAACAATCTAAGCAGCATGGCACAACCGAAAAAGCCCAACTGAGAGCTGTTAAGGGAAGAGAAAAATAAGGCCAGCCACAGTGGTGCATGCCTGTGATCCAAGCACTGGGCAAGCTGATGCAGGAGGATTCTGAGTTCAAGAGCAGTCAGGGCTAGATAGACTCATATAAAGAAAGAAGGCAGACTGGAGACATGGCTCAGAGGTGAAGAGCACTGACCGCTCTTCCAAAGGTCCTGAGTTCAATTCCAGCATCCACGTGGTGGCTCACAACCATCTATAACGGGATCTAATCGCCTCTTCTGTCATGCAGCAGTACACGCAAGCAGAGCAGTATATATACATAATTAATAAATAAATCTTTAAAAATGGGGGAGGGGTAAAGAAGGCTCATCTGGTTCTGCAGTCTCTTAAATAAGATTTTGGAAGCCAAGAATAACAACAAGGAAATGTTGGTTCACCGGGTTCTATGATAGTCTCTTAAATAAGGTTTTGTAAGCAAAAGTGTAGTTTACCATTATCATAATCCTTTTATTACTGAGTAGCTTCATTCATATCCCAATCGCCAGCAAGGAAAGATTCTTTTTTTTTTTTCTTTTTCTCCCCGAGCCAGAGTTTTTCTGTGTAGCCTTGGCTGTCCTGGACTCCCTTTTGTAGACCAGGCTGGCCTCGAACTCAGAGATCAGTCTGCCTCTTCCTCCCCGAGAGCTGGGATTACACCGCGCCCCGCCGCAAGGAAAAATTCTTAAGCCCGATTAAATGTTAAAAATAAAATGGCCTGCTCAAGATCAGACAATTTATAGGAACTATATCTTGGCGTCCTGATTCCTTATGTTGGCTCTCCCCTTCCCATAAACTGGGGTGCAAGGATGACAAGTGCAGGGGGCGTGGCGCGACACTGGAAAGTTCACCCTGGGCGGAAGGGAGAATGGAGACTGAGGTGCCGCGGGGACTCCTGGGAAAGGCCTGTTTGACGAGTTCTAGGCCCGGATGTCTGCTCGCAACCACCTTCCAGCTCTGCTTTCCCTTCCGCTTTCCACCGCGCCCTGCGTGCGTGGAATCCGCTTTACCTTTCCCAGGGTTCCGCTCATTCTTGACTTCTGCGACTTCTAAGCAAACCAAAGATACGCCCCAGCAGCAAGGACCCCCCCTAGGCTTCCGAAAACGCAGCCGGAAAAGGTCTTATCGGGTCCGTCGACAAAATCCGACCGAGCTTCTCTCTACTCCCGCAGCACTTTAGTTCCGGAAGTTTAAAAAAAAAAAAAAAAAAGGACTAGAATGCTCCCCAAATTCCACTGCCTCTCCGTGTCGCCTTTCCTGTGATTTCTCTGGACAGTATTAGTTGCTATCTTTGTTACCCAGTGCTTTTAACATAATTTTGGTATCTCATCAATGAAACTGTCTATTATTTACTATCTCTTCCCCATATTTAATTGTATTTCTTTAGGACTCAGATCCTGTCTGGCTAATTCATTCCCGCGTCTAGTATAGAACGTGGAAATCTTGCTGATTAAGCCCGTGTGAACCTTCCTAACTTTCCATATCCTCATAATAACTGAGAATAACTTTCCTTTATTGAGTGGCCAACTTGTGCAATACTTTGCACTCAGTACTTCGCTGAGTTGTTACAGATGAAGATATTGAGGAATCAGGAGGTTACGAGACTTGTCTGAGAACCAATGGATTGGGAGCTAAATTTCAAGCCGTCTGGTTTATGTGAAATGTTCTCTTACTGACACGCCCCTTCTTACATGAGATAGTCACTGTACCAATCCACTTATTCACACAATAACAACAACCTTGTTTTGTTTTTGAGACAGGGTCTCTCAGTGTAGACCAGGCTGGCCTTGAATTGCTTCCAGGGTACTTTGATTACAATCTTAGGCCACCACACCCAGCTACCAACTATTTAATTAGCAATACTTTTTGCTAGCCCTGGAAACACAAAAACGAATATCTCATGGTTCCTGCCCTTAAGCGGCACATATAAATTATTGTAGCACAATAAGAAATTCAAGTTTCCAAGAAGGGCGTGGTGGTGCGTGGCTTTAATCCCAGCACGTGGGATGCAGAGGCAAGTGGAGTGCTGTGAGTTTGAGGCCAACTTGGTCTACAAAGCGAGTCCGAGTCCGGGACAGCCAAGGCTACACAGAGAAAAAACAAAACAAAATAAACAAAGAAAAATATTCAAGTTACCAAGATAAGCATATAAAATCTGTGCAGAGGGAATACATGAGTCCATAATAAAGTCAGTATTGGGTGAAGTAACAAATACGCAATAATTTCTTTTTATTATTTTGTTGCTACTGTTGCCGTTCTTAAAAAAGAAAAAGCATAAAAACTGATAAACAAGGGCTGGAGATCTGGCTGGTGATGGCAGTGCATGCCTTTAATCCCAGCACTTGGGAGGCAGAAGCAGGTGGATGGAGGCCAGCCTGATCTACAGAGTGAGTTCCAGGACAGCCAGGGTTATTATACCATGAAATCCTATCTCAAAAAACAAACAAACAAAAAATAAAAATAAAGGGCTGGAGAGATGGCTCGGCAGTTAAGAACTCTTGTGGTTCTTGCAGAGGAGCCGAGTTAGGTTTCAGCCCCTGTAACTGAAGGCTCCCAACCTCCTGTAACTCCGCCTCCAGGGGTTCAGAACCTTCTTCGGGCCTCCTCAGATACCTGCAATTACAGACACAGACACACATGCACATAAGTAAAATACAATCCCTTTTTAAATGCTAAATATGAAACAGTTAGGCTTCAGTGATGGTGTGGTTTGTTGTCTGCATCCCTTCCAAGATCATAACGTTTCATCTGTGCCCCCTAGAATGAAATTCCAAAGAGCCACCAATATTTCTATAGATAAATCTATTTCTCCCATCTGGGGCAGAAGACAAGGAGACAATTATGGTCAATTTTATGTGGTAACTTTATTGAGCAACGACGTGGCAATCGGACACTTGGTGAAACATTATTCTGGATGTTTCTGTGATGGTGTTTTGGGATGAGAGTAACATTTAAATGAGTAGACTAAGTAAAGCAGATCGCCTCTACCTAATGTGAGTGGGCCTCATCCAACCAGTTGGAGGCCTACATGAACCAAAATGCTGACCCTCCCTCAAATAACAGAATTGTTTTTCTGCTTTCTTTCCTTTGTCATGGGATATCACTTGTTTTCTGCCATCCGACTCAGGCTGAAATATAAGGCTTTTAGTTTTGGAGCTTGCCAGCCTTCAGAGTATAACTTCATTTATCAATTCTTACAGCTTTCAGGCCTTCACACTCCCCTGTGTCTTCAGCTTACCAATTTACCCTGCAGGTCTTGGGACTTCTCAACTTCCATAATATGAGCCGATTCCTTACAATAAAATCTCAATGGGTAGATGATAGATAAGTACACAGATACATAGGTATGCATTCGTATATACATGATTGCACACAGACATACATATGTCTGCACATACATGTCCTCCCCAACTGAGGCACTGAGCATAACACAATGCACATAGTAATCGGTCAATAGCAGATTGCTACTCTTAGTTATTATTAGGCAGGCAAACGTCACAATGGCTCACATAAGTCAATCAGCTCTGAAATTTGAGGTCCGAAGTTAGATTTATAAATCCTTTGGTAGATGCTGAAATGAAACAATCAGTTGAGATCCAAGTCCTTAAGATATTTTATAGACTGTTAGTTCCCAAGGACAGATTGTATCTGAATCTTTTCACCCTCTGCATTTAGGGTTGGCTTATGGCAATATGTGTCTGGTGAACCGCTTAGATGCTGGGATTTTTGCTGCTTCATTTTGTTTTGTTTGAGACAGGCTCTCATCCACTCCAGGCTGGCCCTGCACTTTCTCTGTAGGTGAGGATGACCTTCAACTTCCTCTTTTCTCTTCTTTCTTCCCATAAAACCAATTGTGTTGTTGTTTTGTTTTTTGAAAGAAAAATTATCTGTGCAGCTATGGTTGTCCTGGAACTCTGTAGACTAGGCACCTCAAATTCAGAGATCCACCTTACCTCTGCCTTCCTAGTGCTGGGATTAAAGGTGCACACCACCACCGCCCGGCTAACCTATTTCTATAATGTATTTCTTGTTTAAAACTCCACAAGTGGCGGCACAATAGAGTCATAGGAATGGGTGAATGTGCATAGACTAGAGATTCAGGCTTAGTCCTATCTCTGTCATTTATCCATTCTGTGTTTAAGAAGAGTTGTGGAATTTTAGGAGACTTCCAAGTTTGGCTAACATGTAAACAGAGAAAATCGGTGAGAAAAGAGATTAGGGAGACGGGACAGAGTCAGCTTGTGAAGTATAGAGCAAAGAGTTGGAGAGGCTTTGATTAATTGAGACCAGTGTATAGTAAAACAGTGGAGAAGAAAGTGGAGACAGAGAGTCCAGCTGGGAGAGTAAAGTAGTGATTTAAGCAAGATACAGAGGTAGCAGTGTGAGACTTGCTATAGGTAAATAGGTAGACGTCCGTGTTAGGTTAGCTATGAGCAATGAAGGGCATTCTGAGGTGAGTATTACATAGCACTCTCCAAGTAGGTAGTAGATAAGTCAGTTTGGGCCAGTGGGGCGGCTCCTGTACAAGGAGAGACCTGATACCTGCAAGTTGTCCTCTGATCTCCACACTAGCACTGCGGCATATGCATTTGTCAGTGCAGTCATGGGTGTGCACACCCATGTGCACACACTTACACACTAAATAATTGTAACAAAAATGTCTTTTAAATTAACTTTTTTTGTTTTGTTTTGTTTTGTTTTGTTTCGAGATAGGGTTTCTCTGTGTAGCCTTGGCTGTCCTGGACTAACTTTGTAGACCAGGCTGGCCTCGAACTCACAGCGATCGCCTGCCTCTGCCTCTTGACTGCTGGGATTAAAGGCGTGCGCCACCACTGCCTGGCTTTTTGATTTTAAAAAGAGAAAGTTCAAAGTCATCATTGGCCCAAATGTACAAATCTCTTTCTTCCCTTATTACACACTGTTCTTCATGTTGCCACCAGGGTGATTTTTGTTTGGTTTTTTGTTTTGTTTTGTTTTTCAAGACAGGGTTTCTCTGTGTATCCTTGGCTGTCCTAGAACTCACTCTGTAGGCCAGAAAGGCCTCAACTCAGAGAAAAGGCCTCAACTCAGAGATCTGCCTGCCTCTGCTTCCCAAGTGCTGGGATTAAAGGCCTGCACCACCACTCCCCAGCTACCAGGGTGATTTCTAAACATAAATGGAACCACGCTATTTTTTGGCCCACAACTATGCAATGACTCCCAACATTTGTAGCAATGCTATACAACAGAAAACTATGATCTGCTCAGCCCACTGGGTATCTACCCGACTTATGTAGCTACTGAGCACTTGAAATGTGACTTAAGGACTGGATTCCTAAATTAATCTAATTTTAATGTAAATTTAAGTATCAGCGGATCCCTATAATAGGTGATAGGATCAAATCCAAAGTCCTAAATATGCATGCCAAATCTCAGAAAGACATTTTCATATATCTATAACCAGGACATTTCTACATGGTCATCATTTTAGATATTGACTTTGTGTCTGGCCTCTAAAATTTAAGTTTTGGGCTGAGGACATAATTCGGTTGGTAGACTGCTCACCTAGCACGAACAAAGTCCTGGTTTCTGTTTCCAGCACCGCATAAATGAGGTATAGTGGCACATACCTGCAATCCAGTACCCAAGAAGTAGAGGCAGGAGAATCAGACAGCCAAGCCTGTCCTCAGATGCACAGCAAGTTCCAGGCCAGCTGGGAACACATGAGACCTGGCTTCAGAAAAATAAATGAATGAGCTGGGTGTGGTGGTGCACGCCTTTGATCCCAGTACTCAGGAAGCATAGGCGGGTGGACCTCCGTGAGTTCAAGGACACCCTGGTCTACAAAGACAGCCCAGGACATCCACGGCTACACAGAGAACCGCCACCCCCCCACACAAAGAATGAGGGGCTGAAAAGATGGTTCCGTGGGTAAAGATACTCTCAATGCCAAACCTGGGAATCTGAGTTTGAGCCCCAGAATCCACATAGTGGAAGGAGAGAGCCAGAATCAGAAACTGTAAAGGTGTCCTTCGACCTCTCTCCTCTCTCTCTCTCTCTCTCTCTCTCTCTCTCTCTCTCTCTCTCTCTCTCTCTCTCTCCCACCCACATATGTACACAGAAAATGTAAATTAATAAACACATAAATAAAAATGAAGCCTTCCTTGGGGAATCCAAGACATGGCCACTTTCCATGAATCTGTACACTTACCTAGCGTCATTTCCACACTTTTCAACACAAACGCCAAAATAAAATCTTATAGTTTTCCAAGAATAAAACATCCTGTCACTTCTCCTTGCCTTTTCACCTACAATTTCCTCTGCCAAGATGACATTTCTTTACTCAAGCGCCTGAACAACCCCTACTCCTCTTTCAAGACACAAGGCAAATGATGTCTTTCCTAGCTGTCATCCTACAGCAATTCCCCAGGATTGGTGTGCTTGCTACACAGTTTACTGTAACTACTCTGGGCATTTGTATATCTTCTCCTTTGGATTGTGAGGACCTTTAGAGAAAGACCATTCTTCATTTTTCATAGTGTCTTCAGCTCTTGCCATGGCCCCCAGAGCATAATAAGGCTTCAGCAAATGTTGCACGAAATGATACATTTGTGAATATTTTAAAGTTCTTAGATATAGGTTTTAGATTTTCCCAGGACCTTCAATCATATACAAACACACACACACAAAATGTGGAAGACACTGGAAATATAGCTCAGGGATACAACACTTGCCTAGAACATGCAAGGCCGTGGATTCAATTCCCAGCACACACAAAAAGTGGCCTTTCTGGATTTATTTTTACAAGCTAGCTTTCTTTTAAAAGGCTCCTTTAAAATAAGCCTGCTGGAGTCCTCAGCACAACCACATCAGAGAAAGCCTTAGGGAACAAAAGAACAAAGGGAGGCCCTTTAAAAGATGATGTTTCATCTCAAGTGAAACCTCCTTTAAAGCAGTAATTCTATGGCCACCTATAATAATAATAATAATAAAAAGTCTGCAGTGGTGCCCCAAAGTTCTAATTTATGCCTTTAGTGAAGATATATAAAGTAAGCTACCTCAGACTACAAACTAGATTAGCTTTAGAAAGGCTTTTCTGCTTCTGTATTTTGGCACAAAGGAAATCGTACTTAAAAGGGAAATGTATATATAAAAGCCCTGAGATGGAAGAGGGCTCTAGCCACCTAGAAAAAGCCAGGAAAAGCCAGCACTAACTCCCCAGCCTCCACTTTACCGGTGGTTTTCTGTTTGTTCAGGGCATGGCTGGGTGAGCTGCGGTTACGCCACCCTGGAGAGCTAAATGACGAAAGAGGCTGAGGAGTGGGACCACAGAAACATGTAAGGAGAAGGGAGGGGTGCAGAGGACCGCTCCAGAATAATCTCCCCAGATGACTCGGCTGCCAGTGTGAGGACGCAGCAGAGGATGCTGGGATAAAGGGCATCTGAGAGGCTGTGTCCATCTACCTTCCTCCCACCCAGTTCAGGCTGACCTTTACTAAACCATTGGTTGCACCTTACACATTACAACATAAGGAAATATTTCTTGCTGGGTGTGGTGGCTCAAGTCTTTCATCTCACCATCTGAAAGGCAGAGTCAGAGCCGCTGTCTGTGAATTTGGAGCAAGCCTGATCTGCATAGTGAACTCTATGCCGAAGAAAACATTTCTTGCAAACAAAAAGAACTTCTTTGTATTTGGTGCTGAGGCATGAAAGTCATTGTCATCCTACAGCAAGCCACTCAGAGCCTCTAGTGTACATCACTTGTGTGATACCCTACGGCTAACGACCCAGGGACTTGTTGTAACCTGCTTAACCTGCTTAAACTCTATAGCCCTTCCTGTGAGACCTACTTTCGTTCCTAGCATGACTGCAGCTCCTCAGTTAACACCTGCTCTCACTTATAGTATAACAGAAGCCATTTTACTCCTAAGTTTCCATTTTGAACATAAGGTAAAATTAAGCTCAAGTTCTCAAGGCCCTATGTGCCTTATACCAGGATAGTTCAATGCTTACTGCTAAGAATAAAGCAATAGATGATAAATGCATGTTCTGCTTGAGTTAAAGATAAATGTATGTTCTATTAGAGTTAGGCCACAACATCCTGCTATGTTCCTTCCTCCTGGAACCATAGGAAACTACAAAGTCCTAAGCCTATATCCTAGCCAATCAGCTTGAGATGCTTTGTCTAGCTAGCTATCTAGATACAGTTTAGTTGGGAATGCTCTGTTTAACTGGTCAAAATGACATAATGCTGTCTCCCCAGTCCCCGCTTCCTACACCTGCTTACCTGACTGCCTTAAAACAGACCAATGTCATAGTCTGGCTCCGGAGCCCAGATTATGGCCCTAATCAGTCAGTTTTTGTTCAAGAAACTTCCATCAATCTTGAGTCTGGTGTTTGAGTGGTCAATGTGCATCTAGTTTTGAACCCATAACAGTACTCTGTATGAATCCCAGCCCTTGGGAGGCAGAGGCAGGTGGATCTCCATGAGTTGGAGACCAGCCTGAGCTATACAACTGAAGCTATAGAGAGAAACCGTGTCTAGAAAAACAAAATAACAAAACAAAATTTAAAAAAAAACTAATATTCCATGTGTGTGCATGTGTGTTTCCAGGAATTCAGCCCAGTGCTTTGTATATGCTAAGCAATCATTCTACCGCTGAACTGTACCTACAGCCCCCCCTTTTTTTTAATTATGAAGGGCTGGAAAGACTGTTAATTAATTAATTAATTTTGGTTTTCCGAAACAGGGTTTCTCTGTACAATAACCTTGGCTGTCCTAGACTCACTTTGTAGACCAGGTTGGGCTGGAATTCACAGAGATCCACCTGCCTTTGCCTCCCAAGTGCTGGGATTGGAGGCGCCCTATGAAAGATAGTTTTATTTTGTCTAGAAACAATTTTAAATGAAATTTTCTTTCTATTTCCTGGTATTTTATGACATAGGAATGCTTTCATTTATTAAAAACCCATTGCTAGCCAGGTGGTGGTAGCACATGCCTTTAATTCCAGCACTTTGGAGGCAGAGGCAGGCAGATCTCTGTGAGTTTGAGGACAGCCTGGCTTATAAAGTGAGTCCAGGACAGCCAAGGCTACACAGAGAAACAGTGTCTGGAAAAACAAAAACAAAAAACAAAAAACCCATTGCTGACAGGTAGTAGTGGCACATGCCTTTGATCCCAGCACTGAGGAGGCAGAGGCAGTCCAGACTTGAAGTTCGAGGCCAGCTAGTCTGCAGAGTGAGTTCCAAGACAGCCAGGGCTACACAGAGAAACCTTGCCTCAAAAACACAAAAACAAACAAACAAACAAACAAACACCCGCCAAAATAAACAAACAAACCCATTGCATAATGGAAGGTGACTCTGAGCAAAATGCATGATGCACACATATATATAAGAATATAATGAAACTCGTTATACACAAGCTAATCAAAATAAAGGAAGAGCTGGGAGTGGTGGTGCACACCTTTAATCCCAGCACTCCAGAGGCTGAGGCCAGCCTGCTCTACAATGAGAGTCCAGACCAGCCAAGGCTACACAGAGAAACCCTGTTTCAAAAAAATTAAAATTAAAATTAAAAAATTAAAAAAGAATATAAGATTGGAATATAATTTTGTATAAACATTAAGGCCAGGCAAGGCTATAAGAGACCCTATCTCAACAAAACTAACAAATAAATTATCTTGAGCTATCAATTCCTTTATCCACAGGGACACATAGAAAGAACCAAAAGATACTAAAAGTTATTTCTCTGCAGTCAAATAAGAGAACAAATCCATTGGATTTATCCCCCATTTACCTACATAACATGCTGCTTACCCGTAGTCCCAAAGCTGGGGAAGCTGAGGCAGAGGGATCCCTTGAGTCCAAAAGTGTGACTCAGCCTCAGAGGCCCAGCAAGACCTTTTTTCCTTCTCTTAACAAGGAACACACACACACACACACACACACACACACACACACACACACACACACACAATCCCAGCACTCCCAGGGGCAGAGGCAGGCTGATCTACAAATCAAGTCCAAGACAGCCAAGGTTACACAGAGAAACCTTTTTTCCAAAAACCTTAAAAAAAAAAAAAAAAAAAAAAAACCAAGGGGGAAATGGCTGTTACGTAGTTCAAGAATAGAGTGCTAGCACGCACGGAATGAGTGCATGAGCCCCTGGCTCCATCCTGACCTGCTGTCGGCCTAATTAGAAAGTGTGATGCGAGACAAACCACATATGGACGCCAAGAAAAGTCCAGCTGGGAACAGCAGAGCTCAAAATATTTTTACCTCTTTCCTTCCGGTGACTTGGGAGAGACTGGGTACAGCTGGGAGGGGTGGCACTCTTTGTAAGAATACTCAGTTTGGACCGGGCGTGGTGGCGCACGCCTTTAATCCCAGCACTCGGGAGGCAGAGGCAGGCGGATCAATGTGAGTTCGAGGCCAGCCTGGTCTACAAAGTGAGTCCAGGACAGCCAAGGCTACACAGAGAGACCCGGTCTCGAAAAATTAAAAAAAAACCAAAAAAAAAAAAAAACCAAAAACTCAGTTTGGAAAGACTTTGCTTGTTAGACAGTCGTAATTCAGTAAAACAATTCCCTTCTTTCGTCAAAGATCATCCTCCCCAAAACATGATTGTTCAGTTTCTCATGACCCTTCTAGTCTAGAACTGCTGAAATGATAAAGTCCTAAAGGATCTCAAATCTTGTAACCTCTGTGCAACAACTTCACAGAGGGGTGGTGAGTTTATGAACAGCCAGCTGCTAGCTGATGAGCTCACTGCTTAATACTTAATTAGGAAACATAAACATTGTGACTGTCAGCAGTCACCCAAGGAATACTTCATCTCATGCATTCAATTAAAAAGACAAGCACGGCGGCGGAGGGGGCACACACCTTTAAAAAGACAAACAGTATGCAACAACACCTAAAATCAATCTGTCCCATTGTTTCCAACAGGAAAAAAAAATAAGTAAAGGGGTGGCAAAGGTTATTGTTTCGGTTGGTGGAACGATACATTTTTTTCCCCATAGCCTTTCCTAAATTCCCAGATTTCTAGAATATGCCTGTACGTTCATAAGCAGAAAACATATGTGTGAAGTTCAAATGTGTCGAGCCACACCTGGCGTTGCCAATGCATCCGGGAGTTGCAACGCAATGAGTCATCTTAAAGGGCAGGGAGCAAGACAAGAGGGCTTTTACTAGTCTGGGTTTGAGGGGGAGGAGGGACAGTCCTTGATCATAGTGGAGACTGATCTGCTCAGCTGGAGTTCAACCCGGAAGCGCTGATGGTGGCATAACACCGAGCAAAATCCAGCCTTAGAGGCTGAGCATAACGTGGCAGCTGCACCCCTCCAAGGCTCAGCTGGTCAAATCCACCCCTTAAGCCTATGACAAGGCTAGGTCCGCCCCCTTCCCTATTGGTCCACTGGAGCTTATTTTGTCTCCCAGGGCCCGCCTCTCTAGGGAAGGGAGGGGCGCGCCACCCAGCCTGGGACTGGCGGTGGCCATGCTGAGTGTGGCCTGTAGAGGTGGGTGGGGCAGTTTTCTGTAACTGCCGCGGACTCTGCCCCAGCTTCTTTTTGGTCACAGCTCTCCTTACCCAAGGAAAGAGGTGGATTCACCACCAAAACCATGGTTAATTGGGAGCTAATGTTTGCATTAGGTGCACCAGACTCTGGTATAGCCCCTGGAGGCCAGTGGGCTTTAGTTTTCTAAAGATGACGTCATCCCAAAGCCTCTTCCAGGTCCTAATGCCCACTCGAAATTATATCTCTTAGCGATGGGGCAATCAAAATAACTCATTGTTCAAACCCAGAGAACCTAACAGTTTATTAATAAAATCAATGCAAGATGCGCAAAAGTGAACTCTTGTTTCTGTAGGGTCTATAACTAAACGACTTTGAGAAGCCCAGTTCTAAACGTGTGTCGTCCCCCCCCCCTTCTAACAGTGGGCAGGCGTGCGCGTGCACGCACAAACACACACACACACTCGTGAAACACATGTAAAAATTCCATTTTAAGCATTTTAAACATAACATTCAAAATGTTATGCAACCAACACTATAATATGAATTTTTCCATCACTGCAGCTCCCTGCTAGTCCTTTTCTCTAGCTCCTGGTAATCTTCAATTTATGTCTCCAGGAATTCACCTATAGTAAGAAGTCCTCTTATATAAGAGGGCTCATCTCTTGTTTATGCACCTTGCATCATTTGTTTCTCAAGATTAATCCATGCAACATGTCAACAATTTAGTTAATTTATGGCTAAACAGTATTTCCTTTTTGTTGTTATTTGTTTTGAAATAGGGTTTCTCTGCATAGCCTTGGCTGTCCTGGACTCCCTTTGTAGACCAGGCTGGCCTCATACTCACAGAAACTTGCATTTGCCTGCATTTGCCTCCCAGAGTGCTGGGATCACAGGCGTGCACCACCGTACCAGGCTCAAGGCGTGCGCCACCATACTCTGCTTCTTTTTTCTTTTTCTTTCCATTTGTTAAGACCAGATCTCACGTAGCTTAGCTGCTCTAGAACTTGCTGCGTAGCCAAGAATGACCTCTGATGCTCCTGCTGGGATTACAAGCATGCATCACCATGTTACCAGTATTTGTTTATTCACTCATCTGTTGATGGAATCTTAGACGGCTTCTGCCTGCCGACAATTGTGAACAACGTGGTGAACATTGGTGTGCACTATTTTTTTTTTTTTGACAGCCCCATTTTCCTCTCATCCTTGTCAATACTTTATTTTTGGTTTTTTGGTTTTTAAACCACCCTAGTATTTTAATATGCCATCTTACAGTTTTAGTTTGCACTTCCCTAATGAGTACTGATGCTGAACCTCTTTTCAGGTACTTATTGAGCATTTGCATATCGTCTCTGAAGAAATGTTTGTATAAGGGCTTTGACCCTTTTTTCAATGTTATGATGTGTGTGTGTGTGATGTATGCATGTGTGCTTGTGTATTTGCGTGTGGGCATGTGCCTTGGCATGTGTGTGGAGGTCAGAGAACAACCTTGGATGTTGATCCTCATCCTCATCTTCCACCTTGAAATGTTATGATCTGTAGATGCAGAGATCATGCATATATTTGATTTCATCTAGTACTTTGAAATCTTAGTAAGCTATGCTTGAATCTTAATTCCCTTATCAAAAGAATGAGATTTATCTCATAATTTAATGAGTTTTCCTTTTGCATTTCATGAGGTTAAAGCCCAAAAGTTGAACCACTGTTGATAAGTATTTTTTTATTACTATTCCCTATTAGCTTGGAGATGAGTGCTTAAGTGTAGGCTGGAGATGGAAATTCTGGAGTCATCAGGGAATCAGGGGCAGTTACAGTAATAAGGACAAATGAAAACCACCTGGGTAGAGTGTAGGCTAAGAAAGACCAAAAGCTATCTTTCTTTTTTTAAAGAGGCTCTCTGCATTGCCTTGAACTCCTGGATTCACCCTCAACCACCCAAGTTAGGTGTACAGGTGCATGCTATTGTGCCTGCCTGTTACCCTAGATTTAAGAACAGTCAGAGAAATGGCTCTGCAATTAAGAGCATTGTTTTCTCTTCCAGAGGACTGGGGTGCAATTTACAGAACCCACACAGTAGCTTCGAACATCTGTAACTCCAGTCTCAGAGGATCGGAGTTTGCCTCTCTGTGGCTTCTGTAGACACAGAGTATATACATGGTATATAGGCATCCACATGGGCAAAACACTCTTAACACAAAATAAAATCATTTTTAACAACAATCTGAGAAAAAGTAATTGGAAAGTGCCAAGAGAATGGGGGGGGGGGAGTCAAGAGAGAAAAATTGTGACAAGAAAGCCACAGAAGAACAAATTTTAGAAAGATATATTAAGTACAGTTGAGTCAAGGACTGAAAAGTGTGCCTTGAATCTGCTACAAGAAAATCCAGAATATATAATACTCCTCAAAACTGACTTATGAGCTGCAAAGGGGCCCAGAATTCCTTTAATTATCTTCTCAAGAGTTTTTGAGGATCATTAAATTTCATTAAATTCTTAACAGGAGGCAAAACAAGAGCAGAAGCATAGAAAATTATTATTAAGCACCAATCACAAAACAAAGCAAATCTGAGAATATAAATTATATAACTATCACTTTAATTATTGGGGGGGGGTGAGACAGGGTTACATGTAGCCCAGGCTTACTGAAACTCAAAATATAGCCAAGACTGACCATGAACTCTTGATCTTCCTGTCTCTACCGCCCAATATTGAGATTAGAGCATCTGTGGTAGGAGCATCTGGGTAAGGCCTCTAGCTGCTTTGTTGTTGTTGTTTTGGGTTGAGTTTTTTGTTTCATTTGTTTATTTGTTTTTGGTTCAGTTTGGCTTTTTGGTTTTTGTTTGTTTGTTTGTTTTTGAGACAGAGTTTCTCTGTGTAACAGCCCTGGCTGTCCTGGACTCATTTGTAGACCAGGCTGGCCTCAAACTCCAAGATGCTCCTACTTGTCTCCCAGGTGCTAGGATTAAAGGCTGTGCTACCACACCCCACTCCTTTAGCCGTTTTTTAAAATCTTATGGTGTGTGTGTGTGTGTGCGCGCGCGCAAATGGTCAAAGCTGGGGACATGACTCAGTAGTTAAAACCTGGGTTCAGATCCCCAAACACCACACAAAATAGGATATGTGTGTCTGTAATTCCAGAGCCCCCACAGTGAGGTGGGAGTGGAAACTGAAAAAGCTCTAAAAACTTGGAGACCAGCTAGTCTTGTGTATACAGAGACGAACAACAAGAGGCAACAAGCAGATTAAAGTTATCAAATGGTGTTACTTTTATTGCTCGTTTTATTTAGTTTTACCTAAATTTAGTTGGCTTTTCTTTTTCACATTTGTCACACCAGTAGACTGCTGTACCCTCAAGAACCAAGACCACATCTTTTTCTCTTTGCAGTCTCCAGTGCAAACAAGAGTGTTAGTAGACAGTGGTCAGAGTGTTTGTAGAGTGAGTGAGTGAATGGGCACATATTTCAGGGCACAGCATATTGGAAACCACGCTGACATGTTTAGCAGCGAGAACACTAGTGCTGGGCAGCCAAGGGCTCCTTTTTTTCTCTCTCTCTCTTCTCTCTGACACAATTACAGTGTTGTGGCAACAGCCCATCTTTCTCCACAGTTTCTACACATTTCTCTTGCAGTGACATTTGTAGGATGGATAATCTAGCCAGTGAGCTGTAATGGTGAGTCTACTGGGGGGAGTTGGTAACAGGGAGGCAACTAGGGAAGTGCTCTCACTTAGAGAGATGAACAGAGGCTTTCTTTTTCTCTGGACTGTGTAGGGCTTTAAATGTTTCAACTTGACCTATGTCAACCATCTTGCCAATACCTAACATCAAAGTCAGAATTTTGAGGAAGGCAAGTAGAAAGACAGAAAGACAGATTTTTGTTTTCTTTGAGACTGGGTTTCTCTGTGTAGCCTTGACTGTCCTGGACTGGCTTTGTAGAGCATGTTGGCTCCATCTCACAGAGATCTGCCTTCCTCTGCCTCCCTGAGTGCTGGGATTACAGGCGTGAGCCACCACGCCTGGTTTAAGATAGGAAGAGAATGATTCTTATCAACATGGCTAAGAGGTCACTAACCAAACCCTGGAGTTGTCCTAGCCAAGGATTTGTGATCAGCCCCACTGTTTACACCATTTAGAGTTAAATGTTCTGTTTCTTCCAGATGAAAAGCTCCTGATGGATTGCATGTGTGCATGGGGGAGAGTGGAGCTGCGTTGTTTCCTTTTTTCCTTCATCAAAAGGCTAAAGAGGTCAGGCATGGTACTACATAGCTTTGATCCCAGCACTCAGAAGGCAGAGGCAGGTGGATCTCTGGATGTCTGAGTCAGCCTAGTCTACATGGCAAGATTCAGGCCAGCAAGTCTATGAAATGAGACCCTGTCTCAAGGATAGATAGATAAAAAGATAGATAGATAGATGATGGACAGACAGATGGACAGACAGACAGACTAAAAATAAACGAGAAGCCTGTGAATATGTGAAAGGAGAAAGGCCTCTTTCTGCTTATGGGAAAGCCCGTCATGGAGCTCTCTGGCTTCTGACAGAACGAAAGTGACAACAAAACAACCAGGGCATGTGAGAGGAGTCAGACAATGCTGCATGCAAAGCAAATTACCTTAGTGTGTAAATTTACTTAGCAATTATTTTTTCTCTTGGTTTTTCAAACTCCACTATTATTATTATTATTATTATTATTAGTAGTAGTAGTAGTAGTAGTTGTTGTTGTTGTTGTTGTTGTTGTTTTGGGAAAGGGTCCCCTATGTAGACTTGGCTGTTTAGACCAGGTTGCCCTCACACTCACAGAGATCCACCTGTCTCTGCTTCCTGGGTGCTGTGATTAAAAGTATGTGTCACCACACCCAGCCTACACCCCGACTTTGATGGTCTCAGATCTAGACAAGAGAAATAGCAGCTAGGATGTCAAATGAAGCCAGGAAGATGGAAAGTTAGGATCACTGATATGAAAATTATTCTCACTGCATTTTTAGGCTGAGGTGAGAATTCTCTATTGTGTTACCTGGTCCTTTCTGGGGCTCTCTTAGCCACATGGCCTGCTTCTTACTATTTTCCCCTTGAGTAAGCACTTGCTACACTCTGTTTAGTCGGTTACTTCTCCTTAGTCTTTGTTTCTCAATGTAAAATAGTACGGCTCTTGGGGAGAGATGTCAGAATCTGAGCGTGCAATTGAATTATTGGGGGGAAAAACAATTGGAATAGTTTCAGGAAAGGAATACGGTAGAAATATCTTTAATTCATCTTCTTAGACCTGCAACTTTGTTCAGATTTTTTTTCAAAGATGTTGTTGCTCATTATCTCATTGAGTAGTTTGAGCTATGATATCTGTAAGGATTTTGAGGTTTATTTATTTATTTACTTATTTATTTATGAGATAAAGTCTCACTATCTCACGCTAGCTGGTGCCAAACTCACTATATATGAACCTTTGTAGAGGTGGGCACCACCATGCCAAGCCTACCTTTGAATTTTATGTAAGATAGTAATCCTGGTTAATTTGTGTTGTTCCAAATATCTATATGTGCACGGAAAGACAGTTTCTCTTGGCTTCCTGGCAAGCAGTAGTTCAACCGCTGGTATTTCAGTTCATCAGGGTTGTTCTTACTTTCCTGCCCTGAGATGCTGGCTCTTTCTATAAACAGCAATGAAAGCCGTTGTTCTCTTCCGCGCTGATTATCTCTTAGTAGCAGGTGGAGTGATTCATCCTCCTGGATGTCTTACAGGAGATTTTACTTGTGGGAGCAAAGTGCTCCAGCGACATGTCAGGTTTCACACACTCTGGCCATCAGATAATGAGGGGCAAGTTCTTTCCCTACTGCAATGTTAAGACCTGGAAGCAACACCCCACTTCTCAGGCTTGAAAAATCACATTATTCATAACAGGGCCAAGATTCACATGAATGGAGAACAAAATGGATTTATCAAAAATAGATTCTGTAGATCAATCTGTAGCAAAAATATCTTCTTAGCTGTGAGTTAGTTAGCTATAATTACAGCAAAGACCATTCCATTTACGTTCTATCACCCTCTCCTCCACTTTGACTAAATAAAACCTTTTTATTTTATGTATAATGTTTTGCCTGCATGTATGTCTATGCATCATTTGCATGCCTCATGTTTGGGGGGGCCAGAAGAGGGTATCAGATACCCTGGAGTTACAGACAGTTGTGAGCTGCCATATGGGTGCTGGGAGTGAACTCAGGTTCTTTGGAAGAGCAGCCGGTGCCCTTACCTGCTGAGGCCAGCTCTCCAACTCCCACTAAATAATTATTCTTCTTCTCTTATGGTACATAATTATAGGCTATTCTACAGGTCAATGTATCTTAAAAGAGTTTTTTGGGGTTTGTTTGGTTTTCCCATAGGGCTTCAATTTGTTTGTTTTGATGCTAGTGGCTGAACCCAGGGCCTCATGCATGCTACGCAGAGACCGCCTGCTTCTGCTTCTTTGAGTGCTGGGATTACAGGTGTGCACCACCACTGCCGGTGCACAAAAGGTTTTCACATGAGGTGCTCTGGTTTGGTTTGGTTTGGTTTTTTGAGACAGGGTTTCTCTTGTAGTTTTGGCCGTCCTAGACTCACTTTGTAGACCAGGCTGGCATAGGAACTCACAGAGCTCCGCCTGTCTCTGACTCCAGAGTGCTGGGATTAAAGGTGCGTGTCACCACACCTGGTGGTACTCTGGTTTTTTGGGTATGGTTCTTTTAAAATGAGACAACTTAAATACACTTTATATATTAATTGTCCTCTTTCAACTAGCCTCCTTGAGCTATTGAGCATCCTTCATTTTTATGCTGTTTATTAAGCCACTATTATTTTTAGTAATGATTATAATAATCTGTAGAGTGGGTGGTAAAGGAATTTGAAATGTTGCCAGAGCTATAATTTGTTTCAAATATGGGCAATATGATTTCAGTTCTTTCACCTGGATATTTTTTCCCTTTCCATTGATTTCTTGCCTCTATAAGAGCAATAAATCTTTTTTAGGGAGTAGTAAACAGGAAAAGGCAGTTCCATCTTGGCAATCTCTACTGTGTTCTAGATGTGCACACAACATCATGTGCATAACATTCAAGAAACTGTGTGAGGCCTTTGAGAATCTAAAAATGACAATTTCATCTCTCATAATAACAAAGAAACACATCATATTTATATTCCACAAAGGCACTGTTAAATACAAGGACATTTATTGTTTTACTAAAAAAAAAAAAAAAAAAAAAAAGTCCAGAGAAAGGCCAGTTCCGGAATTCATATATTGGCTCATGATGCTTCTGGCCTCCCTGGTTAGCTGTCATCAATGGGTTGATGTTTTACACTCAGAGTTACATATGAATGTCCACAAGCGCTGTATTAACTTTAAGTATTATGTTCTTGAACAGTCACAGCCAAAGGCACAAAAACAGTTTTCTTCAACTGAATCTTTTCATTGAGAAATCTTTTTTCTGCTGGGTGCCAGCACTCGGAGGCAGAGGCAGGTGGATCGCTGTGAGTTCGAGGCTAGCCTGGTCTACAAAGTGAGTCCAGGACAGCCAAGACTAAACAAACAAACAAACAAACAAAAAACAAAAACAAAAACAAAAAAAAGAAAAGAAATTTTTCTCTATATCACTCTTTCATCTCTGACTGATTCAGATAGTGTGTGTGTGTGTGTGTGTGTGTGTGTGTGTGTGTGTAGTACAGGCAAAGATGCTCACTTGTAGTCTTGATGGGAAAGAAGCAGAAAGGGAAGGTAGACTATGAAACTAAATGTTTGATGTTTAAGCAATCCGGCTTATGCTATTCTGTTGTAGCAGCCAAAATGGACAACGACAGATTTTGTAGGCTGAAAGGAGTGTTATGGCTGGAACAAGGGACTGGTACTTGAGGTACAGAGGTACGTGTCTCTGTACGTATATGTAGGAGGTAAAGTGATAGTGAGAGAACACTTTAAAATGTAGCAGTAGTAACTAGGCATGGTGATATCTTTCTTAACTGGTACCAAGAAGATTGAGGCAGGAAGGCTGCAGGTCGAGAACAGCCTGGGGTGCATAGAAAGCCCCTGTCTTTAAAATCCCAACAACCCGGCCAGTGGTGGCACACGCCTTTAATCCCAGCATTCGAGAGGCAGAAGCAGGTGGATCTCTGTAAGTTCGAGGCCAGCCTGGTCTACAAAGTGAGTCCAGGACAGCCAAGGCTACACAGAGAAACCCTGACTCAAAAAACCAAAACCAAAACCAAAACAAAAACTAAAAATCACAACAATAAATTTATAAAAATAAAAGATACAAAATACAGACCTCTAGTTCCTTCTTCTTCAAAGTAATTTTTCCATTTGTTGAACCCTTACTTGAAGCACTTACTGTAAATGTACTTTTTAGACTATTGCGATCTCTGTCTACAAGCCTGGCATGGTGGTGCACACCTGTAATCCCAGTACTCGGGAGGCAAGGACAGACTGGGCTACAAAGTGAGTCTAGGACAGGCAAGGCTATACAGAGAAACCCTTTCTCAAAAAACCAAAAAAAAAGAAAAAAGAAAAAAAAAGTCTTTAATCTCAGCACTTGGGAGGCAGAGGCTGTCGAATCTCTGAGTTCCAGGCTAGCATGGTCTACAAAGCAAGTTCCAGGACAGCCCAGGGTTACACACAGAAACTCTGTCTCAAAAAGCAAAAATAAATAAATATTTAAAAATCTCCATGGTCAGCAAGATGGCTGTGGCTGAGCAGGTAAAGAACCCTTGCCATGGGAAGCCTGACCCCTTGAGTTCGATCCCCGAAACCTACACTGGAAGGAGAGAACTGTGCCCTGAAAGCTGTCCTCCACACATGTACTGTGGCACCTGCATGTGTGTGTGTGTTCACAGGAATAATAATAACAAAAATGATTAAAAAAAAAAAAGACCTCTACTTAGACATTGTGGAACACACCTTTAATGCCAACACCCAGAAGCAGAGGCCAATGGATCTCTGTCATTTTGAAGCCAGCCTGATTTACAATAATGAGTTTTAGGCAGCTCCACAGCGATAGCCTGTTTCAAAGAAACAAAAACTAAATGTAAAGACCTCTGATGTTGGGCTGAGGATACTCTTGACTTCAAGTTCAGGTCCCCGTACTCAGGGGAGGGGCAGCTCTCCAGGCAAAACGTATGACTTACAGGGTATGTCATGAAATGTGAGAGAAGCTTCAGAGGAGAAGGGAAGCCATGCACCCATCAGCGTAAAATCAAAGCTTAGCTGGATGCACCTGAGTCCCATCTTCTTTGGCGTTGGGAGCAGAATTGTTTGAATTTTGCTTCAGCCAGGACAATGCGGTGAGATCCAGGAAGATAGAGGAGAGGGAAGAAGGGATAGAGGGGAGAAAAGTGGAGGCCCCAAACCTTTGATAAGGCCTAAAATACTTGAGGTCAGAATTACATTATACCAGCCGTCCCTTCCCAATAGCCCAGATGTATAGGTGACTATAGAAACAAGGCAGCAGGAAGGAACTGATTCATAAAGTTCTGGAGGAAATACAAAGTATTTGAATCTTCAGATGTCACTCAAAGGCTATTTCAGGAAACAATGAAAACCTGGTACCTGGTAGAGAAAAAGCCACTCTCACTTTTGTTTGCAAAAGCATTTGAGAAATAGCCTTTTTTTTTTCTTTTGGTTTTTCGTTTGTTTGTTTAAACAGGGTCTCTCTGTGTAGCCATGGCTGTCCTGGACTCACTTTGTAGACCAGGCTGGCTTTGAACTCACAGCGATCTGCCTGCTTCCTGAGTGCTGGGATTGGAAGTATGTACCACCACTGCCCCAGCTGAGAAACAGCTTCTTGTTACTAAACTGTTCTTTGTGTGCGAGGATTCTGAGTAGGGTTAGGTGTGTCCTAGATGACCCAATAAGCTACTTCATAATCAAAACAACTTCAATGACTTCTTCCTCCTCCTCTTCTGAGACAAAGACTTCTATTAAAATTCAGGTCCACTTGAGATTAATTAGGTAACCCAGGCTCAACCTACTCCTGAGATTATGGGCATGAACCACCAGACTTGGCTAGTTTTAGTTTGGTTTGGTTTTTTGCTTTGTTGTTGTTTGTTTATTGAGGGCAGGGTTTCTCTGTGTAATAGCTCTAGGTGTTCTGGAACTCGCTCTGTAGACCAGGCTGGTCTCCAACTCACAGCGATCCACCTGCCTCTACCTCCTGAGTGCTGGGATTAAAGGTGTGTGCCACCACTGCCCCAGTCGCTAGTTTTTGTTTTTGTTTTTTTTATTTTTATTTTTTTGGCTTTTTGGAGACAGGGTTTCTTTATGTTATCTTGGTTGTCCTGGACTCACTTTGTAGGCCAGGCTGGCCTCGAACTCACAGCGATCTGCTTGCCTCTGCCTCCCGAGTGCTGGGATTAAAAGTATGTATCACCACATCCAGTTTCGCTTTGTTTTTGAGATGAGGTTTTGCTGTATAGTCCAGGCTGGTCTGAAACTCTCCATCATCTAGTACCAGCTGCTAGAGTGCCGGGATTAAAGGTGTGAGCCATCATGTGGCTTAAAATACTCTTAAAAATTCAAATATTTAAGTAATGACCCAGTTTTTTACCTTTTCATTTCAGATGTACATTCAAAAATCCCACAACTTTGTTGAGAGGAACTTCAGGGAAATAAATCTTTGTTGTCGTTGTTGTTGTTGTAATCATTATTGATTGGCTGATTTGGTGTTAGGGTTGAACCCCAAGCTTTATGCATGTTAAGGAATCACTCTACCCGAGCTACCCCTAGCCCCAGCCAGTACACTGTGATAGAGGAGGTTCTAAGACGTAGTTGTGTCCTTGGTGGGACAGAAGAGATGACACTTTCAGAACTTCTTTCCTCACCTACTTTATTCTCAATCAGTGAGTCATCCTACATTTGAAAAGGTGCTTGTGTGGCCATGTCATTAACATGTAGAAGTATTTGTGTATAGGATACTACAGATAGGCATTTAAAAATTTTAACCTGAGAAGACTGTTGATGTGTGTGTGTGTATATATATATATATACACCTTTTTTTTTTTTTTTTTTGGTTTTTGAGAGAGGGTTTCTTTGTGTGGCCTTGGCTGTCCTAGACTCAAGCTGTAGACCAGGCTGGCCTCAAACTCACAGAGATCCACCTGCCTCTGCCTCCCTCCCGAGTGCTGGGATTAATGGCGTGTGCCACCAAGCCCGGCATAAATTTTTTACTTAATTTTTTTTCAAAGTATTTTGAACAAGATCTTATGTATCGCAGGCTGGCCTCGAACTGACATATGCAGTTGACTATGATCTTAAAGCCCTGCCTTTACTTCCCACTTGCTAGGATTGCAGATGTGGGTTTTAATGTCTTTAAAAGGGTTCTATTGCAGAATTGAGATATCTTTTGTAGATCTTGTCCCAAGGGATGCTGAAGAGTGGCAGAAATTCTCTTATTCAATGGTTCGTAACTTTTCTTCTATGAATAGACTTTATTTAGAACTCTCTCTCTCTCTCCTCCTTTTATACAAGGCTGCACATAGCCTAACTCTCCTAAGGCTGCCCTTGAATTTATGGTCCTCCTACCTCTATCTGCCAAGTGCTATCACTATGGGCATGCACCACCATGCCTGGGTCTAGAAGATTTTTAGGGATTCTAAAGAGCAGATTTAGGGTCTCATCATACATCGTACATGCTGACTCATAGCCTCACATCCTGTTATGTTTTGAGGCAGGATCTCACTCTGTATATTAGACTACACTGGAACTGACTCTGTAGCCAGGCTTGCCTGGACCTGACAGCAATCCTCCTGCTTAGCTTCCTGAGTCCTGGGATTACAGGACTGGAGTAGAATAACTAGACTTACAAAGGCCAATATACAAGTTCCCATGTACTGCTCCAGAACCTTCTACTAACAGTTTACAGTAACAGGGTTTACTTGCTATAATAAACAAATCAGCATCAAAATACTGTTATTAACTAAAATTCACGCTGCACTCAAATTATCTTGTTTCTGTCTGATACTCTGTGTTTTCAGGGATCCCATTTAGATGAAAGCTTACATTTAGTTATATTCATTATGTAATTGTCCACATTATGCTTAATTCATAGTGTCTTTCTTTTTTATTATTATTTTTCTTTCTTTTTTGGTTTTTTGAGACAAGGTTTCTCTATGTTATCTTGGCTGTCCTGGACTCGCTTTGTAGACCAGGCTAGCCTTGAACTCACAGTGCTACACCTGCCTCTGCCTCCTGAGTGCTGGGATTACAGGCGTGTTCTTATTGGCGTTCACCATTATTTTATTGGACCATGAATCAGGTTGACAATCTGCAGAAAAACGGAAATGCTTCAGACAGCTAATTCAAGGGAGGCCCACCCAAGCATAACCAGAAGTCCTGCTTTAAGGGGAAAGGAGGACCGTTTTAAATTCTCCTTCCCCAAATATGTGTTCTTGCTGAGGCTCACCTCTGGTATGATGTACGACCTTTTCCAAAACTGCATCCCTATGTGGCCAGTCACTTCCTGTCTGTAATATTAGGGATTTGGTTTAAACGACATCTAAACCCATTTCTGGTCATCATCTGACGTTATGAACACCTAAACATAAGGGCCACTCAATAGAGGATCACACCAACAGACACCAGGGAATTAAGATGGCTTTACAAGGAGGTAGCAGAAGTCCAAATAAGGAAACCTTGATTCCATTTCAAGTCTATCTGGATTTTGCAAGTCACTTCCTTCTGCTGGGCTCCAGTTTCCTCACCCACAAAATGGAGAGGACTTTACTTCTGGTAGTTATGAAACTCCAAGAAACAACGGAGGAGAATGGATATATGGTGACGTTGAGCAAGGCATTACGTTTAGAAAGATACAGCAAGTGGGTGAAATGCAGAACTGAGGAAGGCAAAGCAACACTCAGGAATTAACACCTATGAAACACCTTCGCGCGACCCAACCCCACCCACGCCTAGCAGCGGTCATTCCACCTTGGTTCCGGCTCCGCCTCCGGTCCCACCTTCTTTTCCCTCCTCCCTCCTCCAATCGCGGTGCGTCGCGCCACACTTCCTATGGCCGCCGAGACCCTACACCTTCCCCCCCCCCCCCGCCGCCGCCCCCCTCCCGAACGAAGAACACGCGCGCTCTCGCGCAGCCACCTCACTCAGAGTCAGCCTGCGGGTCCGCGTTTTCTAATTGGCTCGGCTAGTCAGGGACGCAAGCGTTCATTTCCCTCCACCCCCCCCCCCTCCCCCCGGAACTCCGTCCCGCCTCCTCCTGGCTTCTCCAGAAGCTAGTCGAAACCTGATCGGCCCCTTTCTCCGCGGCACGGGAGGAGCCGGGAGAGCTGGAGAAACCAGGAAGGCACTGGCGGTGGCGCGCACGCGCACGCGCACGCGCACGCACGGAGGCACGCAGGCACGCACGCCCGAGGCCCGCGGGGCGGCAGGCTCGCGCCCGGGACTCGCCCCGCAGCGCGCCAGAGGCTCGCGCACTTGAGCGGGTTGGGCTGCAGCGGCGGCGGCGGCGGCTGCGGTGGGAGCCCGAGCGCTGCGCGTGCTAGGTCCCAGACGCGTCTGCGGCGCTCGCCCCGCCACCCTCCTCCTCTCTCACCTCAGTCTCCGCGCCGCGTTCTGAGGGAAGGAACGGCGCTGGGCTAGCGAAGCCCGAGCGCACCCCTGGCTGCCTCCGACACCGCCCTGCGTCCCCTCGCGGCCGCGGGCCTCCGGTGCTAGGCGACTCTGCGGGGAGGCGACGGCGACGGCTGCCGGTCGGTGGAGACGAGCTCTCCGTTCAGCCTCGCCCCTCTCTGCCCGGCCCTGAAGGGGCCGAGAGGACTCGGCGGCGGCCCTTCCGCTCGGCCCTCTCCGTCAGCCGGTTGGAGCTGCAGCGATCTGGAAGAGGTCTCTGGACTGAAGCGGCAGCGGCGGCTCCATCATGTCCGCGGGCGGAGACTTCGGGAATCCGCTGAGGAAATTCAAACTGGTGTTCCTGGGGGAGCAGAGCGGTGAGTGCGCCGCTCCCCCGCTCCTGGCAGCGGGCCGCGGCTTCCCCGCACCGCCCCCAGTGCGGCCCTTCTGGCCGCTCAGGCTCCCCGCCGGCCCCACTCCCGGTCGTCACCCCCCCCCCCCGCCACCTCCGCCCTTCCCCGGGGTCCCCTGGCTCCTCCTCGCTAGGATCCATCGGGCTTTTAGTTTAGATCCCCCGGTTCTCCGTCCGGACTCCGCCGCCCGCAGCCGGGCCCTCTCTGGCTGCTCCGGCCTCGCCAGCCTTCACCCCGCCCAGCCTCCTGTCCATCCCTTTCTTTCTCAGCTCTACGTGGTCTCCTTCACCCGGGCCGGCATTCTGGGGCCCCACCCTTATTCCTTGCTCTTTTTTCCGGTTCCCACTGGAACTGGGAGTGAGGTCCCACTCCTGGAAGACCCCCACCCCCACCCCCAACTCTGGGGTACGGGGCCCCCTCTTCAACCTTGCGTGGAGGAGGGTGGGATCTGGGCGTTGTTTTCCCCCGAGGCTTGGCTCCGAGTTGTACGCGTCTCCCTCTCGGAAGGTGGGAAGTGGTAGTCACAGAAAAAAAAAAAAAAAACACAAAACCAATTCTCGCTAGAATTAGTTAGGGTTAGAGAGTTAATATATTTCAACTGGAGGCAACTTGAAAAGAGGTGGCATTGGCAGTGACAATTTTTGTCCCTTGGGTTGAGACTGGCTGGAAAACCTTATTTTCTTTTGATTTTCATCACTGACAATTCTTTTTGGTAATGTTGATGCCTTTTCGATCTGTGCCAGATGCTATGTCATGATCAGTTTACCTCGAATTTTTCTCATCTCATCTCACTTACCTTTTTTCTCCTTTCAACATGAAACATCCTTTGAGTATCTTCATGATGATACAAGCAAGGGTTAAAGGGTGAAATGTTAATTATTATTTTCTTCTTGAGTATTTTCCAATTACATATTTAAATGTATGTGAGAGAAGGCTTAGAATAGTAAACATCTTTGTTTTGTAGGATTGCCTTTTGGTAAAAGGGTAGTAATAGATCCATCATCTCTAAATTAGATTAAAGTACCATTTGAGCTAACTGATTTTTTTTTAATATGTATACCTAATATGTCATAGGGTATTGTGAGTGAAATTGTAATTTGTCATTTACCTGATCAAGGTTCTGCACTCGCTATACTTCCTAATACACGTCCTAATTTTGTGACAGTTGTCACAAAGATTACTTGTGCCAACAGTTTTATTTTGTTATACAAACTGAACAGTAATTCAGAGATCTGAGTTACTTCCCTCCACCCCCACCCCCACCCCCCATTTTTCTTGACCATCATTAAAAGTAAGACAGCTGGAGATTAGTTCCAAATAATCAAAATTGAATACTAGGTATCTTAGAAGAGGTTATGAATTACATTATTTTGAGTGGAAAGCGTATAACTGATAATATATTCTTAGCTTTTATTACTAGCTTGAACTATTTATACCAATTTCGAACTTTATAGCAGGTTAACACTGGTTGCAATTTTGCCTTCAGCAGGACCTAGGAAATAATTTGTCTTCTTATATGTTTAGGTTTGTAACCTTGTAGGATGGAAAGATTCTGTCTCCCTCTTGTTTGCTTATGGGTATTTCTTTAAGTATAAACATTTCCAGGCCAGCAAGTTGGCTCAGTGAGTAGAACAGGCACTCACCAAGTTTAAAATGCAGTCACCAGGTCCCATACAGTAGAAGGGGAGAGCCAACTCCCAGAAGTTGTGCTCTGATCTCATGAACACCCACCTACAATAAATAAATACATAAATGTAATAATGAAATTTTAAAAAATAAAAAAAAGATTTTCCTTAGGTGAGTAACTTGATGAAAACCTATGAATTTGATCCTGATCCAGTTAGTGTTACATGACAGTTTCAGGACTTTTCCAATGAAATAAAGTTCATTGGTCATTATTAATAAACAGGATTAAACTGTACAGTCTGTAGAGATTGGTGGTTACCTTGTGGTACCGGACTATTTAGTTGGCATGAAGATCCGTTGATCTTTCTGTTGAAATTCTTAGCATGAGTAGAGATCTCAACTTAGAACTATGTACAGGTTTCCTTTTAATTTCTTGAGTGTTTGTGTTGTAAATTATATTAGAGTTTTATGACTTGTCATTTCCTTTTCATTAGTTTATTTATTTGGGGGTGGAGGGTCAAGACAGGGTTTCTCTGTGCTATCTTGGCTATCCTGGACTCACTTTGTAGACCCAAAGTGGCTTCTGCTGTAACTTCATTTAATAGATTTCTGTCCTTTTATGTTTTTAACATTTTGGTTTTGATTTTTTTTGTTTTTGCTTGTTGTTTTTTTTTCAAGACAGGGTTTCTCTGTGTAGCCTTGGCTGTCCTAGACTTCATTTTGTAGACCAGGCTGGCCTCGAACTCATATCAATCTGCCTGCTTCTCTCTCCCGAGTGCTGGGATAAAGGTGTGTGCCACCATGCCCTGCTCATTACTTTTTTTTTTTTAAGATGTATTTATTATTTGTACATTATTCTCTCCAAATATGTGCCTGCACTCCAGAAGAGGGCACCAGATCTCATTATAGATGGTTGTGAACCACCAGTTTCTGAGTGCTGGGATTTCAGGGGTGAGCTACTGTACTTGTTTTTCTTCTCTTTTTCTTTCTTTTTCCCCCTATTTCAAAATGAATTTCCTTTTGAAGCAGTCTCATGTGGTGAGGCTGGCCATGAGCTAGGTCTATATAGGCTTGACTTGAATGACGTTCCTGCCTCCACCCCAGTGCTGGGATTACAGGTGTTGGCCTCTGTGTTTGGTTTATGTGGTGATAGGTGCTATAAGATCCTCTTGCATCAGCCTCTCAGGCTCTGTGACTTCTCTCTTTAGAAAATTATCAACTATTCCTTTCCAGCCTTTCCAGTGGGAATTAAAGAATGCCTTGTTAGATTTATCTATGTATGTAGTAGTAGTTTTACAGAAAATGGATAAGATAGTAACAGGATGCCTGTGCATCCTGCATCCTGTTTCCAACTAGTACCTTACTAATTTAAGGTGCATCTGTTAAAATTATTGGCCCAGTATTGATTTCTTATTATTAACTAAAATTCATTGTTTATTTGGATTTCCTTAGTTTTAAAAACATAATGTTCTTTTTCTGTTTCAGCTTTCCTTTCGGAATACCACATTACATTAAGTTATATCTTCCTACATTTCACTTGCTTACTTTAGGATTATGTTTGCATGCTTTTTGGTCTTTGGAACTGTGAGGTTAATTATCTTTTGAGGTCATCATATTGCTAAGTAATGCCATCCAATAGTTTTGACACTGAAAGATTGATTTGTGTTTTCACCATCAGTGTCTGTAGTTTTTTTATGCATTAGCAAAGGACTGAAGAATCTATGTTACATTGAGGTAACTTGCAATGAATTATTTATTTTTAGGTCTGTTAGAATTCCACAATTCAGTTTTTAAAGACTGTAGTCTTTGGCATAGTCTTGTTTCCTTAATAGCATTTACCACATTTATAATATTTTATGTGTTTGTTTTGTCTGTTTTCCAGGGCAGAACAGAATCCAAGTTTCAGAAGATAAAAATTATCATCTTTTTATGTTCATTGATTCCTCTATTGCCTAACATAGAACCAGTCTCATGGTAGCTGCTCAGAAATATTTGTTGACAGAACAATAGTTAAATGTAATAGTAGCCAAAGCTAATAGTCTATTTTTTTTTTGTTATGGTTAAAATTTACATTTTCCCCTTGTGCAATTAATTTAGTAATTACATTATATTCTTACATTATTTGATTATGTATATTGTTCTGGATGCTGGATTTTTGGATAGAGGAACTAGTAATTTAGAGGCTTTACCATTTCGCTAAAAATACTCTTTTACCTGCATATTATACTTTTTTCTTTCTTTTTTTTTTTAAGATTTATTTACTTATTACATACAGTATTTTGCCCGCATGTATGCCTGCATGCCAGAAGAAGGTACCAAATCTCACTATAGATGGTTCTGAGCCACCATGTGGTTGCTGGGAATTGAACTCAGGACCTCTGGAAGAGCAGTCAGTGCTCTTAACCAGAGAGCCATCTCTCCAGCCCTCTTTTTTCTTTAAACAGGGTTGTTTTTGTTTTTTGGGGGTTTTTTGCTGTTAGTATAATATAAAAAAGTATGGCAAATAGACAGATAATGTAGTCATGTGATTTTTATTTAGCCTTTCAAATGAAAGATACCGTACTCTGTAATGAAGACAAATTGTTCAGTATTTGGTATATCTAGTTAATGGCACGAATCTTGGCAATCTTATTTTCTCTTTATTTTAGTAGTAGACAGTAAAGAAATGTTAACCTACATAAGTCCTAAAGTCTCCTTCAGGAGACTCTTTTGCTATTACCAGGCTATTGTCTGGAAATCCAGAGGGACTTTTAGGAATGTCATTAAGTGGTTTACAATGGATTTTACTGCAAATGTAGTTGATATTGATTATTAGGAAACATGATGGCAAAGAGGCATGCACACTTAATCCTATTTTTTTACTTGGTATTATCTTTTTTCTGTTCACAGTATACCTAATAGAGAAAAGATGTCAGAAATGAGTAATTTTGAACACTATAGTTGTGTAGTATAGGTCACTCTGCTGTATTGGGTATTATGCTTTTTTTTTCCCTGTAAATTCCTTATGGATAAAGTCTATTAAACCACTTAAAATTTTTCAGTAAACTGTTTAATTGTTTACTAAATGTTGTATTTACAAGACTCTTAAATAAAATTTACATTTAATTAGTCTTCATAATAGCACTATATATAAGTCCTGCTTATTATTTTTATAGATAAGGAAGCTGAAACAAAAAAATGTTGAGTAACTTGCCAAAGGTCAGTGGCTAGTACAAACGTTAAGAATTTGAACTTTGTGCTCTTAATCACTACCAAGTTTTAAGGTTTAAATATAAGATGCAGAAAATACTTTCTTTGAGTCTCTTAATTTGCAAAATGAAGCTGCAAGAAGGACAAAATGGCCTGATATTATCTAATCCAGTAGCTCTCAAACTGATCTACTGATCCCTAGAGATCTCACAAGACCCTGTGGGGGGCATGTGGGGGGCTGGAGCATAAATCCTATATGGATCTAGAATATTAACATGTTACATGCTTTTTCACTCTTATTACCTTATAAGTATCTAGGGTAGTTTCCCAGAGCCTACCTGGCCTGTGAGACTGCTGTAAGAATATAGCTGTCCTCTAGTCAGTTAAACATTCAGGAGCTTTGCAACTTATGTAAAACACTGCCACTCTCACTAAAGTTTTGTTTGTAGCAGTTTTCATAAAAATTACATTAACATGCAATGAGATAGATATATTACTATTTTAGATAAATTAAGTACTTTAGCTTTTCATAGATAGATTTCAGCATAGTAAATACTGATATAATCTCCATAAACGGAATTCTTTAATATCCTCAACAATTTGTAGAACTGCTAATCCAACCACAAATGATGGTATTTTCCTGTAATCTCAGTACTCAGTAGGTAGAGTAAGAGGTTCAGGAATTCCAGGCTCTCCTCTCATCCACTGAGCCATCTTGCTAGCCCTACCTTATTTATGCCAAGGTTTCTTGCTGAACCTAAAGTTTACCAATTCATCTAGACATCTCTGTGTCTGAAATGCTGGCATTGTAGGTATACATGGTAACCCTGCCTTTTCTCTCTTTCTCTCTCCTTTTGGTTTTTGGAGACAGGGTCTCTCTGTGTAGCCTTGGCTGTCCTAGACTTGCTTTGTAGACCAGGCTGGTCTTGAACACACAGTGATCCGCCTGCCTCTGCCTCCTGAGTGCTGGGATTAAAGGCTTGCACTACCACGCCCGGCTTCTTTTTCTCTTTTAAGGTCCAATTCTCACAATTGCTCTACTGCCTAAGCCATTTCCCCAGTTCCTACATTACTACTTCCTGGAGTTTGGAATGTAATCCCAGCTTGGGAGGTTGAGACAAGAAGATTGCTGTGAGTTTGAGGAAAACATGGGTTATATAATGAATCAAAGCTAAGCAGAATTGTATAGTGAGACTCTCAAAAAAAGGCATGGAACTGAAGAGATACCTCACCATTTAGAAGCATTTGTCTTGCAGAGAGCCCAGCCTTGGTTCCAAGCCTGAGTCACAACCATCTATAACTGAAGGTTCAGGGGAGTCAGTGCCTTCTGGGCACTGGTTATGCACATGGTCCACATACATGCAGGTGAAACGAACATACACATAAATTAAATCTAAAAAAATGTTTAGGGGGAAAAAGCACCAAAAAGGTCTGGGTGTGGTGGTGTGCTTTTTTTTAATCCTAGTAGAAAGTGAAGGAGTGGAGAAACATTTCATTGATAGAGTTCTTGCCTAGCATGTACGAGGACTTGCAACTTAAACTCTATTCCAAGTACCTGTGAGGGGATGGCAAGTAACAGTAAAAAAACTATTTCTAGCTGGGTGTGGTGGCGCGTGCCTTTAATCTCAGCCCTCAGGAGGCAGAGGCAGGCAGATCTGTGAGCTCGAGGCTGGCCTGGCCTAGCACAAAAATCCTGTCTTGAAAAACAAACAAACAAAAGGTTTCTGTTTATCTCTTTATGGTTTTTTGGGGAGGTGGGCGGTGGGATTCTAAACATGGTTTCTCTGTGTAGCCATGGCTGTCCTGGACTGGATTTGTAGACTAAGCTGGCCTTGAACTCACAGGGATCTGCCTGCCTCTGCCTCCCTGATTGCTAGGATTACAAACCTGTGCCACTGCACCCGGCTCTTTTTCTTTTTTTAAGGGCGTGTGAGTGTGCATATGTGGGTGAATGCATGCATTTACTATGGCCCACTGAGATCAAAAGAGGACATTGGATCCCACTTAACTGGGGTTAAGAGACAGTTGTGGGCTGCCGTGTGGGTGCTGTGACTTGAACCTAGGTCCTCTGGAAGAGGAGCAAGGGCTCTTAACTGCTCCGCCATCTCTCTAGCCCATGTGTGTATGCATTTGTATATGGTCAGCCTCAGGTGTTCCTCCTCAGGAGGCATCCACCTTATTCTTAGTTTTTCATTGGAACTTGGAATTTGTCAGTTTGGCTAGCTGGCCAGCCAGTAAACGCTAGGGATTCACTGGTCTCTTTTCCTTCCCATCCCTGGGATAACGAACATACCCAGCCTTTTCCACTAGTGCTGAGGCGTGAACTCAGAACATCATGCTTACATAGCAATTATTCCCCACCCCATCTCCCAAGGCAAGGTCTCAAGTAGGCCAGATGGCCTCAAAAAAGAAAGAAAAAATTAAGGACTAAAAAGTTGCCTCAATAGTTAAGAACACTTGCTGTTCTTTTTAGCCCCTAATTTTCTTTTGAAAAAGACAGGAACAGGCAGGCATGGTAATACACTGCTGTAATCCCAGCATTTCAGAGGTTGAGGCAGGTGAGTCAGGCCAGCCTTGTCTACATAGTGAATTTGGGTAGCAGCAAGCACCTTTAAATTATGTTTTTAATTGGAGATGAGAACTCACTGTGTAGCACTGTTTGACCTGGAACTTGCTATGTGTGCTGGGCTGCCCTCGAATTACAGAAATCTGCCTACCTCTGCATTTTTTAGTACTGAGATTAAAGACAGGCCCCACCATGTATGAATAATTTGCTTGCATGTATATTTTGCAAAACCTTAGGCATGCCTGGTGTCCTCAGAGGTCAGAAGAGTGACGAATCCCCTGGAACTAGAGTTAGAGACAGTTGGGAGTTAGGGACAGTGTAGGTAGTAGGAACCAAACCTTTTGGGTTCTTGGGAAAAGCAGCACGTGCTCTAAACCCCACTTACTGAACCATCTCTCCAGCCACATAGGTTTTTGTAAATTCATTTCTCTTTTATCTATATCCTGTCTGAAGTCCTCAAAATATTAGTGATTTTTTGGCTAAATTTTTTTTAAAGATTTATTTATTATAGATGGTTGTGAGCCACCATGGGGTTGCTGAGAATTGAACTCAAGACTGCTGGAGGAGCAGTCAGTGCCCTTAACCTCGGAGCCATCTCTCCAGCCCCTAAATTTTTAAGTTTTTTATCTCCTCTACAGATAATATGGGATTTTACTTGTAGACTCATTTGAGTTGTGGGCGGGTTTTGGGGGGGGCAGCGGTTTTTTGTTTTGTTTTTTAACCTTTCTGGAAAGTATGTAATCCTGGTTAACATTGTTTTGTTTTGTTTTTCCCCTGTGTGTGTTGTGAGTATATATGTGTTTGTATGTATGTGAGTGCTTGTGTGTGAAGATCAGAAGATAACGTTAGGGCTTGTGCCCCCTGTTTCTCGTTGACTTGGCACCTATTGGTTAGGCTAGGCTAGCTGACAGGCCAGGGAGCCCCAGGAACCACTTGCCTCTTCCTTCCCAGTGCTGAGATTATAAGCAGATGCCGGCATGGCTAGCCCCTCTCCCCCTTTGAACTTTCTTTTTTGATCAAACTTGGATCCTCTTGCTTGGCTTGTATAAGCACCTACTGACCGAGCTCTCTCCCCAGTCCACTATTGTCATTGTTGGTTTAGGGAGGTAGCTGGAGGAGATAGGGTCTCACTATTGTGCCATGTTGATCATTGAACCAAGGACTTTATATATGCAACTTAGGCAAACACTTCCCTAGCTGTGCTTTATCCTTGGCCCCAGTAAATGGCTTTCTTTCTCTGTGTTTTTATCTGTCTCCCCATGTACACAACCTCCTTTCTCTATATAGCACAGGCTGATCTGGAACTTGGGATATTTCTGCCTTAGTCTCCTGAATACTATGACTATAAGTGTGAGCTATGCCTGGGTTATGAATTTATTGTTCATAACCATACTTTTAGCTTATTTTATAGTGAATTAGCAGCATTCAAGAATTTTTAATAATTAAAAGTAGTGAATAACATAAAATGGAAATGTAATTCAATGTGGCCACATTGGGATGAGGGTCATAGAGATCACTGACTCCCCTAAATCCATCTAGCAAGTGACTTTTACCTTACTCAGTACCAGGATGTCTTTGGAGTTGTATATATGAAAGACACATGAAAAGAAAAGCCAAAATAAAAATAAAGCAAGATTGAGGAAATTTAACCTAGGAGGAGAAATCTCCTAAGTGTCTAGAGTCAGTTTACAGTCAGTGACTCATTGAAGAAAATGGTGCCTTTTAAGAAAGACCACTGGGGCTGGGCATGGTGGTGCTAGCCTTTAATCCCAGCACTTAGGAGGCAGAGAAGGATAGATCTTTTGAGTTTGAGGTCAGTTGGGGCTACAAGAGTAAGTTCCAGTGCATCCAGGTCTACACAGAGAAACTCTCAAAAAAACCAAACCAAAACAAAATGGGCAGTTGAGTTAATAAGAATCAATTAGTGATTTTTTTTTTAAAGAAAACAGTTTCAGTAGAGTTTTGGGGAGTTGGGGCTTCACAAGTGTGTTGGCTAGTTTTTTGGCAACTTGATACAAGTTGAGAGGAGGGAATCTTGATTGAGAAAACACCTCTATTGGATAGGGCTATAGACAAACCTTTTGGGCTTTTTTTTTTTTTTTAATGATGTGGGAGAGCATAGCCCCCCATGGGTAGTGCTGCCCCTGAGCAGGTAGTCCTGAGCTGTATAAGAAAGGTAGCAAAGCATGGGAGCGTGCAGTATGCATGTTCTTCCATGGATGTTTCTTCAGTTCCTTCTTCCACAATGGACTGTGATGTGGAAGTGTAACCCTTTTCTCCCTAAATTGCTTATGGTCATGGTGCTTATCACAGCAATAGAAACCCTATGACAGTAAGTATGATGGATTGAAAAATTAAAGCCAGGGATTGGAGAGACGGCTCAGTGGTGAAGAATACTGGCTGTTCTCCCAGGTCTTGGTTCTGTTCCTAGCACCCAGATTGCAGCTCACAATCACCTGTAACTTCAGTTCCAGGGGATCCAACATCCTCCTCTGGATTCTTTTGGCGTGGCATACATGTAGGCAAAACACTCATACACATAAAGTAATATTTTTTAATAAAATTAAATGAAAATTAAAGACTGTCTTGGCTGCCCATACCTGCAATTTCCACACTCAAAAACTTGAGGCCAGCCTGGTCTACAGTGTGATATCCTGTGGATATTATTACTACTGCTGCTGCTGCTGCTACTACTACTATTATTAATTTGTGGTTTAATCATATGTTTTTACATTCTTTATATATCTTCTCTTAGTGCTGGAGAGATGGCTCAGTGGTTAAGAGCACACTGGTTGCTCATCCAAGGAAGCCAGGTTCAATTCCTAGTACCTACATGGCAGCTCATAACTGTCTGTAACCCTAGTTCCCAGGCATCAGACACCCTCACAAAGACCAGTGCAGGCAAAACACCAATGCACATAGAGATTTTAAAGGTTTAAAAATACATTTTTCTTTTTAATTATGAGAAATTTCTAATATATAAAGTACAGAGAATATCACAAACTACTAATGTACCCACATGATATACCCCCCAAGTCTGGTTTTTTTTTATTCATTTAAAAGCTATATCTACTTATTGTTTATGTATGTGCCTGCACTCACACATGGTATGGTGATTGTGGCAGTCAGAAGATACTTGTAGGGTCTTTCTCTTTCTACCATGTAGGTTCTGGTGATCAAACTCAGGTTATTAGACTTGGTGATAAACACCTTAACATGCTGAGCCATCTTGCACTCTCTCTCCCTTTGTTTTGGAGACGGACTTATGCTGTAGCTTAGCCTAGTTTTGAGCCCATAGCACGTTAACCTCCCAAGTGTTGGGATTAGAGGCATGAACTACCATTCCTGGCTTAAAGTGGGTCATTTTAAAACAGTTTATTGGTGTGGTTCCTAAAAGATTGAAGACATCATTGAGATATTCTTGACATTTGTGTATACATATGGTTGTTCACAGAAACCTTCCTTTTAGTGATACTTTTTATGTATTTTTGATTTTAAAAATGTACTATTTTGAGTTCTGATTTCTGTAGATTAGTGGTGCCCAGTTGAACTCTGAAGTGTGAGAACTGTTCTGTATTTGTGCTGTGTAGTATAACAATGCTATGATTGGGGACTTTATTTTTACATTTACTTTAACTTCAGTAACTTGTCCAGTTAGTAAACTTTTTTCCTGGTCTAACTCTTCTATTAAAATTAAAGAATATCTCTTCAGAAATACATGTATGCACTCTTTGGGGGGGAAATCTATAGTATAATTGAGGCTGAAGAGATTGGAGAGATGGCTCAATGTCTAAGAGCATTGACTGCTGGTCAGGAAGACCAGGGCTCCGTCTCATTACCCACACAGTGGTTCACAACCATCTGTAACTCCAGTTCCAGGAGATACCATGCTTTCTGGCCTCTGAGGGCACCGTACATACACACAGTGCAAGCTAAACACTCATATACAGAAAAGAACAACATAGATCTTTATATTTTTATGGTATACATAACACTTGTAATTACAGCATTTCAGAGGCTGAAGCATGAGGATTTCAAGTTAAGTGCCTGCTTGGACTGAGATAATATTGGGGTATGATCCTAATGCAGTGTGATTGATAGCCTAATAAAGGGGAAACTTAACCACATTTATACTGAGTGGGGAACACCAAATGCTCAAGATCATGTTGAAACTCTGTACACCAAAGAATGCCAAGGATTGGCAGAAAACCAGCAGAAGCTGTGGAAAAGGATTAGAGCAGACTTGCCCGTAGAAGGAACCAAGTCTCCAGAAGTGTGAGAGAATTAATTTCTGTTGTTTAAGCTACTCATATTTTACTATGGCATCTTTAACAAGTTACAATGTATAATATTTTGCAACAAACATAAAATCCATCTAGCACTTCCTGACAACTGTAATGGTAAATATTTATCTTTACTGTAAAACTACTAACATTTAAAAAATTACTGTCATTTTATGTGTATAGATGTTTTATCTACATGTATGTCTGTGCACCATTTATGTCTCTGGTGCCCATGGAGGCCAGAAGAGTGTGTCGCATCCTCTGGGACAGTTTTGAGTTGTCACATGAGTGGCTGGGAATAAAACTAAGGTCAGCTGTGAGCTACCATGTGGATTCTTCTAATCAAACTAGGGTCCTCTGGAAGAGCAGTCAGTGCTCTTAGCTGCTGTATCCAACTTCACTACTAATTTTTTGTTTTAAATTAAATCTAGTTTTGTTCTTATTTCCGGGTACTACTAATGTTCGCTTACTTACTACATACCATGTTCTGTTGTGAATGCCTTACAGTTATAATTCACGATCCACTTATTCCTTAAAGCTCAGAGCTTTTCTGAGTGATTGACTTTTGGACTGGAACATGGCTGTTCCTGGAGTTGCTGATGATGGCAAAATGTGAGAAGCTGCTTAAAAGAGGAAGGGAGCATGTTGAGAGAGGGGGCAGAAGTGAAGTAGCAGAGCACTTGCTGAATATGTGCAAGGCCTTGGGTTTGATCTCAGCATTACAAAACAAAACTAGATCCATTCTGAAAAAGTTCTCAATGGAGAAAGCTGGAGTACTTTCAGCAACAGAATAATTGTTGATTAGTTCTGAACCTACAGAATTAAAGTATTTATGAGTCAATATTATTGTAAATATTTAAGTAAAGGGGAAAAGAAAGTTTTATAAAAGAATCCCAAATAGGGAACGGTGAGATGGCTCAGTGGTCAAGAGCACTGGCTGCCCTTCCAAAGAACCAAGGTTTGACTCCTAGTACCCACATTTGCAGTTCCAGTCCCAGGGATCAAACACCCTCTTCTAGTCTCCAAAGCCACTGGATGCACATTGTACACTGACATACATGCAGTCAAAACATCCATACACAGAAACATAAACAAAAATTTTTCTGTTAGGACACTACAGTAATAATGGCTGTAGATAAGGTTCTAAGGTGGTTTTTTGTTTGTTTCTTTCCTTTTTTGTTTTTTGTTTTTGTTTTGTTGTTTGTTTTCAAGACAGGGTTTCTCTGTGTAGCCTTGACTGCTTTGGACTCTTTTGTAAACCAGGCTGGCCTCAAACTCAGAGTGATCTGCCTGCCTCTGCCTCCCAAGTGCTGGGATTACAGGTGTGTGTGCCACCACTGCCCAGCTTTTTTTGTTGTTGTTTTGTTGTTTTTTGTTTGTTTGTTTGTTTTTGTATTTTTGAGACAGGGTTTCTCTATATCCTGGACTGGCTTTGTAGACTAGGTTGGCCTTGAATTCACAGCAATGTGTCACAACTGTCCCGGCTTTCTTTTGATGAAAGTTGAAATTAGCTGGGTTATTTTAATCTCAGCACTCGGAAGCCAGAGGCAGAGGGTGGGGGTGGGGGGTAGCATCCATGCATATAAAAATAAAAAGAAAAGATGAAAATAATTTGTTCCTTTAATTTTTTAAAATTTAAGTAGTATATTTTCCTTCTGTAATTTTGTTACTGGTATGAAAAGGCTACAGATCAGTGTGTTAATTAGTATCTTCGACTTTTACTGAAAGTATCAGATCTAAGAGTTTTCTGATGATAGAGTCCATAGCATTTTAAACATAAAATCAGGTCATTGGTGAAAGGACTTTTACTTTTCCTATTTTTATCCTTTTTATTGTTTTTAGTTGGGTATATGTATGAGTGCAAGTGCCCACAGAGGCCAGAGGAGTTGCTTTGTTTGGTTTGGTTTTGGTTTGGTTTGTTGGCTGGTTTTTTTAAGACAGGGTTTCTCTGTATAGCCTTTGCTGTCCTGGAATCCCTTTGTAGACCAGACTAGTCTTGAAGTCACAGGATCTGCCTGCCTCTGCCTCCCTGAATGCTGAGATTAAAGGCTTGCGCCACTTCACCTGGCTTGCTTTGGTTTTTTGTTTGTTTTGCTTTGTTTTGTTTTGTTGAGACAGGGTTTCTCTGTGTACTCTTGGGTGTCCTGGAACTCATTATGTAGACCAGGTGGGCCTCAAACTCAAAGGCTCTGCTTCCCAAGTGCTGGGATTACAGGTGTGCACCACTACTGCCAGATGGTTTGGTTTTTTGTTTTTGTTTTTGTTTTGTTTTGTTTTTGGTTGGTTGGGGTTTTGTTTGTTTGTTGTTTGTTTAATTAAAAAACAAAACTAAAACCTGGACAGGGTGCACCCATAAAATTCCAGCACTGAGGAGGTAGAAATGGGAGAACCTCAGGACCTTGTTGGCCAGCCAGCATAGCCTTAAAGGCAAGTTCTAGTGCAGGTAGACCCTGCCTCAAGATATAAAGTGGGAGCTGGCTGTAATCCCAGCACTCGGGGAGGCAGAGGCAGGTGGATCTCTGTGAGTTCCAGGCCATCCTGATCACTAAGAGAGTCCAGGACCGCCAAGGCTACACAGAGAAACCCTGATCTCTGCTCCTTTTGGGAAGGGTGTAAGTCACAGGAAATAAGAGTTTTGGTCTCAAGAGGGATAGAGATGTTTGTTCAACTGCCTAGAGATCTTTATCTATTTCTAGACCCAGTTGTGTTCCATCGATCTGTTTTTCTGCCTTTGAGCCAGTATTCACTATCACATTGTCTGGACTCTGGTACTTTATTGAAGTCAAATTTAAAGTTGTTCACTGCTATCAGGATTATTCTAACTATTCTAAATTATTTGTACTTGTAAATAAACTTTAGAATTGATTTAGTAGTCTTTTCTTTTGTTTTTGTTTTTTGGTTTTTCGAGACAGGGTTTCTCTGTGTAGCCTTGACTAGCCTGGACTCACTTTGTAGACCAGGCTGGCCTTGAACTCACTTAGTAGTCTTTTCAAAAAGCAGTTATGACTGGGCTTGTGTTGTGTGTGATTTAGGGAGTCATTTAGCATTGATTCTTTGTTTTTTTAATTATTTATTTGATGTGTGCATATGGTTTGCCTACATGCATGTTTGTGCGTCAAGTTGGTGCCTGGTGCTCTCAGAATCCAGAAGAGAGAAACAGCCTGGAACTGGAGTCAGGTGCTGGGAATCGAACCTCCTCTGCAAGGGCAACCATCTCCTCAGCTATATAATATATCCTTCCATTTATTTAGGCGTGTTTGTTTATTTTGGTTCTTTGTTCTTTTTCTCTCAGAGTATTTTGTTGAGGTCTTACACACGCCGTTAAGGTTTCTTTATTTTTCTAGGCATGGTGGTGCACACCTTTAATCCCAGCACTAAGAAGGCAGAAGCAAGCAGATCTCTGAGTTCTGTGACAGCCTGGACTACAGAGGGAGTTCCAGGACAGCCAAGGCTACACAGAGAAACCCTGTCACAAAAAACATCAAAAAGATTATTTGGACCTGGAGAAATGATTCAGTGGTTAAGAACACTGGCTGCTCTTCCAGAACTCCCAGGTTCAATCCTAGCACCACATAACAATTCATAGTCCTTTGTGACTCCAGTTCAGAGGATTCAGTGCCTTCTTCTTGACTTTCTGGGCACATAGTACATGGGACATACGTGAAGATAACATACTTTACATATAAAGAATGTTTTAAAATTTCTGAGTAGAGCAAATGTTGTGGTGCATAATCATCATAGAACACCCGTACACATAAAATAGAATAAAATTAAATTGTGTGTGTGTACAAAAATATCAATCATTTTTTAAAGGAGAGGTGGGTTTTTTTGTTGTTTTTTTGTTTTTTTTGTTTTGTTTTGGTTTGTTTTGGTTTTGCAAGGGGGGGGTGGAGGCTGGGGTCTTATTCTAGCTCAAGCTAGCCTAGAACTCACTATGTGGTCCATACTGACTTGGATATTTTTCCTTTTGATGTTATTATATAAATTTAATTTTAAAAATTGTTTTATTTCTACCTTTATAAATTAATTATTTCTTGCATTTTGGCCTTATATTCTGAAAGGTATTTTTTTCCTTCAGCTTTTTCACATGGTATAGAAATGAAGAGGGTGGGCTGGAAAGATACCTCAGCAGTTAAGAGCGTTGGCTACTCTCCCAGATGTTCTGAGTTTAGTTCCCATCAACCACATGGTGGCTCACAACCACCTGTAATGGGATACGATTCCTCCTTCTGATGTGCATGAAGACCGAATGTTCATATACATAAGATACATGAACAAATAAAATAAAATAAAGAAATGCAGAAGTAAATATAGAAGTCAGCCTGGGCAGGGGTGGCGCATGCATTTAATCCCAGTATTTGGGAAGCAGAGGCAGGCAGATCTCTGAGTTCAAGGCCAGTCCAGGACAGCCAGGACAACATAGTGAGACTCTGTCTTGAACCCCGCTCTCCTTTCCCTGCCCTCCTCCAAAAAGAAGTCAAGGTCTAATCTTTAAAAGTTGTATTCAAATAAAAACTTAGGGCTGGAAAGATGTCTCAGAGGTTAAGAACACAACTGTTCTTGTAGAGGACCTGAGTTCTGTTCCCATTTCAGGCTGTTGACAATTACCAGTAACTCCAGTGTCTGGTAGATTCATGACCTCTGACCTTTTAGGCACCTGCACTTACATGCATATATCCCTTCTACACATGGACAGGTACTTACATATACACATAATTTAAGCTTAAATAAATATTTTTTAAAGATTTATTTATTTATTTATTATGCAGTGCTCAACCTGCATGTACACCTGCAGGCCAGAAGAGGGCCTCTTTATAGATGGTTGTGAGCCACAGTGTGGTTGCTGGGAAATGAACTCTGGACCTCTGGAAGAGCAGACAATGCTCTTAACCTCTGAGCCATCTCTCCAACCCAAAAGAAATATTTTTTTAAAAGAAAACAACTGATTTATAATTATATTAAAATGTCGATGACTGGGTATGGTTTTTTTTTTTTTTTTTTTAGTTTTTTGAGACAGGGTCTCTCTGTGTAGCCTTGGTTGTCCTGGACTCACTTTGTAGACCAGACTGGCCTCGAACTCACAGCGATCCACCCGCCTCTGCCTCCCGAGTGCTGGGATTAAAGGCGTGCGCCACCACACCCGGCCCTGGGTATGGTTTTTATCCTTGCCTAAATATTGACATTTGAGAAGCTTGTTAACCTGGTTTCTTTCTAACTCATAGAATGTGTTACTTTTTTTATTTTTTTTTTATTTTTTTTTTTGAGACAGATTCTCATTATGTAGCCCTAGTTAGTCTGGAACTCATATTGTCGACTAGGCTGGGCTTTAACTCACAGATCTACCTGGTTCTTACATTTGTTTTGTATTAGAGTCTATGTGAAGTGACTGGAGAAAAGCAAAATAATTAGATGTGGTTTTGTTCTTGGAGAATGTACTCATTAGTTAGGAAATTCCTGGTACTTCACTATTTCAGTCTGGTAGCTTTTTTTTTCCTTTAAAAAAAAATGTAGAGTTGAATTATAGCCAGACAGTGTTACATGCTTATAATCCTAGTTCCCCAGAGACCCAAGGCAAGAAAATGGCCACAAATTTGAGGCCAATCCAGGCTACATAGTGAGTTTAAGGCTAGCCTGGGCTAATAGCAAAAAATTAATATTGTAGGTCTTTGTAACCAGTCAAACAGAATATGCCAGATGGTAACTGATCTGAGCTTGAGATGAGTTTCAGAACAGCTTCGCATACCGTCCTTCTGGTCTTCAGCTTAGAGCCCTGAGAGCCGTGTCAGGACTGTTGGATAGCCCATGTCAGGACTGTTGTCTTTGCTGCTTTTCACGCCTATGGATTACATTTGATTGACTAACATTGAGCATGAGCTGCTATGAGGTTTGTTTTGTTTGTTTCCTCCTCCTGCTGGGCCCAAGCAATACCTGCTTTTGCTTTTGTGATTTTGAAACATCAACATGATTGTTTTGTTCCATCCTGTCTCTTCATTTTCCTCAATTTCTAGCTAAATACCTTTTGCCTGTGCCTTTAGTATGAAGAGATCTTTGAGAAAGTCCTGTCAGCAAACTTTGGATAAAACCATTGAATGTATTTTTCATTCAATTTAGTTGCAATTCTTTGAGCAGTGCCTGGGAACCTAATGCAAATTTCTTTCTTTTTTCTTACAGTTGGAAAGACATCCTTGATCACCAGATTCATGTATGACAGCTTTGACAACACCTATCAGGTATTTTGTTTTTGCCAATTTATTATCTCTTAATGTTAAAAAGAATGTTTACGGCATTTTTAAAAGTTTATTTATTCACATGAATGTATAAGTTGTTACATAAACACAAAATACAAATGATTTTGTCCATAGCCAGCCTTAGTTTGCTTCTTTCAAAGTCTATTGAAAAGTTATTTTTAGTCTCATCTTAGAGGGAATTAGAAGTGATATTAGTTTGTTTTTGTTTTTTATAGAGAATTCATCCAAGTCTTAGATTCCATTTTGGGAATTTATTTCAGGCTATGATGTCAGAGGATTCAGGCCATCATGACAGGAAAGTTACAGTGGACTAACTAGTTCCCGCCTCATCAATGGATCATAAGCAGGGAGGGACATGCCAGCACACAGCTATTTTTCCCCCCTTTTCCTCTTTTTTAAAAATTGGATTTACTCATTTTGTTTTATATGAGTGTTTTGGCTGCATGTAATTATGTGCACCATGTGCATGCTTTGTGCTGTGTGGGTCAGAAGAAGGCATTGAATCCCCAGAACTGGAGTTACGGATGGATGATTGTGTACCACCATGTGAATGCAAGGAATTGAACCTGCCTTCCTGCAAGAGAACGGCTCTTCACTGCTGAGCTGTCTCTTCATCCCCATGTCCCAGTTAATTTTAATTTATCTTCCTATTTAATTGTAAACTTCCTTAATGTTCACTTTTCTTTCTAGTTTTTGTCTTTTAAAAGTCCATTGTTTGGCACACTAGGGAGGCAGAAGGAGGCAGATCTTTGTGGGTTTGAGGCCAGCCTGGTCTACAAGTTGCAAAAAAACAATTAAAAAAAAAAAAGCCAGCCTGGTCTTCAAAGCAAGTCCAGGACAGCCAAGGCTACACAGAGAAACCCTGTCCTGAAAAACCAAACCAAACCAAAAACAGTCTTATTATTTAACCAGGCACACAGTATTTTACACTGTGTTTGGATCATAGGAGAAACTTATTGCTGAATGATAAAAAGAAATTTTTGTTTTTTTATTTGTTTGTTTTGGTTTGTCAAGGCAGGGTTTCTCTGTGTTGTTTCCTTACTTTAACACACTACTTCTATATTAGAAGAATTATGTCCTTTTGTCAATCATATTTGTAGGTCTCTGGCTTTCTGTGATACCAGAACAAGCCGTTATGTAGGAAGTTTAGGCACTGCTCTGTTTATAGCAACATAAAATTAATTTCATAAAATTGCTGTTGGGGCATATAACAGCCATTCTGGCTGGGGAACATTAAGATACTCAGATTGTCTTGTTCTCTATAAAATGAGAAAAATTGGTATGAGATAAGTTATCTTTCATGAATGAGGATGAGAGTTGATCACATAAAGGGCCTGAAGTAATTAGTCTCCAGCACGGAGTAAGTGCTTAGTACATGGAAACAGTTAACTTGGGCATGTTCATTCTCTTGGCTAAAGTGTGCTTACGTCTATATTTTTTTTGTATCTTAAACTGCTGGCTACCACCAAACTAGTACTTGCTAACTTTTTTGTTTGTTTTATAGGCAACAATTGGCATTGACTTCTTATCAAAAACAATGTACTTGGAGGATCGAACAGTGAGTAGTGTTTTCAGTGTGCAGTTTTCTGCAACACTCCAGGCTAGAAAGTGAGGATCACAGCTGTAATCAGTAAATGTCACCATCAAAGTACTTTGCAAACTTGCCAAATTAGATCTTGAGAAAAATTTACTACGGAGTTTGTTTTGGCACTCTGATTTTTTATTTCCATTTAACATACAAAGGAAGAAAGTCAAAATTTCTTAGTAAAATCCTGATTTAGAAAAAGGACAACAGATAGCTTTATAAGACAGCTAAATGAATTTTCATGAAGAAATTAGAACAGCTTTAAAACATTTTGAACACGAGTCAGGTCATTCAGAAAAGATTCAGATTTTTAATCTTCTATATTGAGTGTTACTTTTTAAAAAATTATAGTTTAGCCTACTCCTCCTTGAAGAGATTACTATCATTTAATCAGTAATAACTTAAAACTCCCAAAATATTAAGTTATCTCTGATATTTTACCTTATTTCTGAAGCATATGGGGCTTTTTGGATGTTTATTATGTGTAAGAAAACTTATTAGAATTTTCTATAATGTGGATGTGACAGGAAAAAAGTAAAGAAATTATGTAAGATTACAAAAATTTATTCTCTCTTCTTCTTTTTCTTCCCTCTTCCCCATTAGCTACACCGTCTAGGCTCAAATACATAGGAGAAACAAAGCATAGTAGTCACAGGCTTGGGAAAGACTCATTCTAGCTTTAGAGAGGCTTTCAGAGAAGCAGTGCTTTCTTACTCTATCATCTGATAGCTTGAGGTTTTCACTAACATTTACCTTCATTCTTCTTTTTATGCTTAGTATTTGAACATCAAAAGATCATTTGGAAGATACTGAGAGTCAAAGTTACAGGGAGATGGGGGAAAGTCTTATTTCTGATTCTATGAAATCTTTCACAAATCATTTTCAGTGATTATACCTTTAGAACAAGGAAGTTTGTAATAACTGCTCCCTTTTTAGAAAGGAGGTTTTTTTGTTTTTGTTTTTGTTTTTAATGTTTTCATTCCCCTGCTTTTAACCTCTCCATGAGTTGTCTACCACTCATGCTACAAAAATTATTTCTTTTTAAGTATTATTTTTTGGAGTTTTTGTTTTTGTTTTTGTTTTTTTATTTATTTTTTCCCATCCCACAGATCAGGCTGCAGCTGTGGGATACTGCGGGTCAGGAACGTTTCCGTAGCCTCATTCCCAGTTACATCCGTGACTCTGCTGCAGCCGTAGTAGTTTACGATATCACAAGTAGGTATACTGCCATGGGTTGACCTCTCTTACTTGTCTTGCTTGTTTGACTGATTTTGTTGTTAGGTGCGATTGCAGTTATGGGACACAGCAGGTCAAGAGCGGTTCAGGAGCTTGATTCCTAGCTACATTCGCGACTCCACTGTGGCAGTTGTTGTTTATGATATCACAAGTGAGTGGGGGGATTATGCATTTCTAATCTTCTTCCAACCTTTAGCTTAGCGGCATGCATGTTTTGTCTTGTGCTTGTTTTCCTTACTGGCATGAAAAACTGTATCCCAGACAGGCCAGGCAGAGATCCCTGCCTCCATGTTTGTACCAATATGCTCTATGTCTCTGTCAGAGTTTTCACTTTCAGACATCGTCCTTTGGATCTTATTGATCTTTTTCAAGGCTTTCATAGTAGCCTCTTATCCATAAACTACCCCATAATTATAGTTAAATTATAGGAATATTATTAATTTATTTCAGATTTCAGAGGTAATCTGTATTTAAGCCTGTTGCCAAGTTTTCCAGCAGATCCTACATGGCTTCTGTTGAGTCTTGTTATTTCTGTTTTTGGGTTTTTTTGTTTTGTTTCTTTTTGTTTGTTTGTTTTGTTTTTTGTTTGTTTTGTTTTGTTTTTGGTTTTCTGAAGCAGGGTTTCTCTGTGTAACAGCTCTAGCTGTCCTGGAACTTGCTCCGTAGACCAGGATAGCCTCGAATACACAGAGATCCACCTGCTTCTGCCTCCCAAGTGCTGGGTTAAAGGTGTTCACCACCACACCCAGCTGTGTTGAGTCTTTTTAAAAGTTTCCACCAGCTATTATTTTCTCTTCTTCCCACTTCCAGTCATTCTTTTATATTGAGAAAAACAGAAACATATATGTAAAAACACTTAGTCATTTTTGAACATGTTTGAACATGTGTATTTCGTAAATGATTTTCTTTGACGCTAATAAATTACATTTTCATTTCTTTCAAAGAAAAATTTAAATGGGAAATGAAATGGTATTCTTCTTTTTTTCAAAACCTGAATGCATTTTGGGCTTTTAAATATTCCATGGAGCATTGGTGTGTGTCTGCTCTCTGGTTGAAATTATCTTTGTAAATTGTTTTCTTATACATGTAAGGCAATATTTAACATCATTCCATAGACTGCTCCAAAGTTCATAGGAAAACCAAGGTTATACAGCATCCTCGACTCCTATAAAATTATCGTATAGAAGTAACTAATCTGAGCTAGTCATAATAGTCCAAGACATTTTTTTTTTCACTCAGCCAGAAGCCATGATTAATAAACAGTAATTACAGTGCCAAAAATTATATTACATTCCGAGATGTATTTTTCTTCTTCTTTTTTTTTTTAACCTTTTTTGGATATGTGCTTTATGCAGTTTTTCTTCTTGCAGCTTTACTTTGGGTTGCTACCTTTTTTTTTTTTTAAAGTTCATTATAATGCATTGATCCGTTTTGTAGCTTGAAAGTGTTTGTTTTTACTTTAACCAAAGCAAGTAAAGCTTATAATTCCACAAATGTTGTAAAAATACTAGTGAATTTGTTACTTTACCTACTAAAAAAATATTAAAATAGTCAAGCTAAAATCCAATACTTTAAATGATGAATTCAGTTAGAAGTGAACCTGTTATATCAAACTAATTAAAACAAATGCAAGCTGGGCATGATGGTGCACGCCTTTAATCCCAGCACTTGGGAGGCAGAGGCAGGCGGATCACTGGTGAGTTTGAGGCCAGCCTGGTCTACAAAGGGAGCCCAGGACAGCTAAGGCTACAGAGAGACCCTGTCTAGAAAAAAAGAAAGAAAAAAAGAAAACAAACAAATGCAAGAGCCAGACTGGCACATACCTTTAATCCCAGGAAGAGGTAGGGAGAGGTAGAAGGAAGGATTTTTTTTAAATATGGTTAAAGTGATCACAAACTGAGTAAGCAATGCAAGCACAGTGGTGTAAAGTCTGTATGAATTTCCTGAATGTGTTGGGACTTCCTGGCTGACATACTTTTGAAATGCTTTCTTTGTCATGTTTAGTATGTATTAGTATAAGTGATCAAAAAAAGCATTATGGCAATGTAACACCATATTATCTGCTATAGCTGTCCTTAAATGTCAGAAAGCTTTTTATTTTTATAATTATTGCTTTACAATAGTTTAATTATTGTCAAAAAAAAAAACCAAAACCTTTTTTCCAAAATGAACATTAATTTTTTTTTTTCCTTCTTCAGACTCTTAGATCACTGACAGCTGTAATCAGATAAAATGGAGTTACGTTGTGGGCACATTAAAAATGGGGTCTTAATGTGCTGTCTCTCTTCCCTCTTTCAGGGTATTTGTGGGAAGTGTCCTTCACTGGGGGAGGCATTTTCAGTAACACTAATCTCTCTGTTCACTCTCAATGCCAGATGTTAACTCATTCCAGCAAACTACAAAATGGATTGATGATGTCAGAACAGAAAGAGGAAGTGATGTCATCATCATGCTAGTAGGAAATAAAACAGATCTTGCTGATAAGAGGTATGAAATAACTTAATACTTGGTTTTAATGTTAAGCAGCATGTTGTTTGTTTATTAAAAATTGCTTTTGAAAGGGAGATGTTTCATTTTATCACACACACCCTTTATTTTTTTAAGGTTTAATAAGTGCAGCAATGTTTTGTTAAAGAACCCCAAGTAACTACTTATATTTAAAAAATATTCATAATGATTAGACACACATACTTACATAAGTCTTCTTACAAAACATAATTTTATTGTAATTCAGTGATGTGTTCTGTGTGCATTTGTAGGATTTTTGATTATGTGGTTGTGCCAAACCTAGCTCAGTATGAATAGCTTGATTGGAACACCTTAGTCAAATGAGCAAGGCTCATTCAAGTCACAAGACGCGTAGTGTATTAACGTTCACTGTAGATTTCATGTGAATGGTGTCCGCGCTCTTATTTTGTTTTGTTGTTTTTGTTTGTTTGTTTGTTTTGTTTTTTGAGACAGGGTTTTTCTGCATAGCCTTGACTGTCTTGGACTCGCTTTGTAGATCAGGCTGGCCTCACACTCACATCAATCCACCTGCCTCTGCCTCCCAAATGCTGGGATTAAAGGGGTGCCCCACCATGCCCAGCTGTGTTCAGCGTTTTTGTTTTTGTTTTTGTTTTGTTTTGTTTTTTGTTTTCCGTTTTTCAAGACAGGGTTTCTCTGTGTAGCCTTGGCTGTCCTAGACTCGCTTTGTAGACCAGACTGGCCCCAAACTCACAGTGATCTGTCTGCCTCTGCCTCTGCCTCTGCTTCCCTAGTGCTGGAATCAAAGACATGCGCCATCACTCCCTGCTTTGTTTTGGGTGTGTATGTGTGCCAGGGTCTTACTCTTAAACCCAGGCTGGCCTAGAACTCATAGAACAGGCTGGGCTTGAACTCAAAATCCTCCTGAATCTTACCTGAGATTTGAGATTACAGGTATAAACCACCACATGCAGAATAGTCACTAACTTTTTTTTTTACAAAGACTTATTTATTTATTAAGTATATAGTGTTTTGCCTGCATGTATACCTGCACACCAGACAAGAGCACCAGATCCCATTATAGATGGTTGTGAGCCACCATGTGGTTGAAAGAACAGGCAGTGTTCTTAACCTCTGAGCCATCTCTCCAGCCCCTAGTCACTAACTTTTTAAAAGTACAAAGGAGGCAGATGAGTGATGGCTTAGGAAGTAAAGCACTTTCCATGACACTGGATGACCTGAGTTTGGTCTCTGGGATCCATGTGATAAAAGGAGAAAACTGACTTCCACAAATTGCCCTCTGACTTTCTACATGTGTGCCCATATACATGCACAGACCAGTAGGTGATTTTTTTTTTTTTTTTAAATCAGTAGATAAGGGCTGAGTGTAGAGTACTTGCCTAACATGCACAAGGCCTTGTGTTTTTGTCCCCCGCCCTGCTTAAAACCATGAGGTTGTATGCCTGTAATCCCAGCATTTGAGAGGTAAAGGCCGGAAGATCAGGAATTTAAAGTCATCTTGGGCCAGCAAATACTAAGCCAGCCAGGGACATGTGAGATTATGCCTCAAAACAAGAATATCCAATGAGTTCAGCCAGATGAAAACAAATTAGGAAAGTAAATCTTAGTTTTATGGGGCTAGGGAGATGGTTCAGTGGAGAAGAGGACTTTCTGTGTAAACCTGAGGACCTGAGTTCAGATTCCTACTCAAAAAAGCCAGGTGTGGCCCCCGCCTTGTCTGTGACTCCAGTGCTGGGACACAAAAGAGAATTATTGGGACTGCCAGCCTAGTAGTGAGAGACCCTGTTCAAGGGACTAAGGCAGAGAACTATACAGCATACCTTGTTCTTTTCTGGCCATTGCACACATTCACCTAGGTACGGTCACTAGTACTTGTGTGTGCGCGCACGCACATTGTTAAAGTTGGAGGCTGATGATGCAGCTAAGTTCGTAGAGGGCTTACTTAGAACATGCACAAAGCTCTAGATTCTGTCAAAGGCACTACAGAAAAGTTGGCATGGTAGCATGTGCATATAATTCCAGTACTTGGAAGGTTGAGACTGGAAGATCAGAAGTTTAAAGTCATCCTGGGCTACATAAGGCCCTGTCTTTATTTGTTTATTGGTCTTTTTCTTTTCTTTTTTTTTTAAAGATTTATTTATTTTATTTATTGTATATGAGTGCTTTATTTGCCAAAGAAGAAGGTATCAGATAACATTATAGATGGTTGTGAGCCACCATGTGGTTGCTGGGAATTGAACTCAGGACCTCTGGAAGAGCAGGTGGTACTCTTAACCACTGAGCCAGCTCTCTAGCCCCTATTGGTCTTTTTCAAGACAGGCCTTTTCTGTGTAGCCCTGGCTATCCTGAAACTTATTCTGTAGATCAGGCTGGCTTAAAACTCAGAGCTTGTCTGCTGCTGCCTCCTGAGTGCTATGATTAAAGGCATGCCCTGCCACTCCTGGCCACGCCCCTAATCCACTCCTGCCCTAGTCAAGGTTTCTTTGTGCAGCTATAGCTGTCCTGGAACTCACTCTGTAGAGCAGACTGGCCTGAGACTCAAAGATCCACCTGTCCCTGCCTCTGGAGTGCTTGAGATTACAGGTTTTATGCTGCCCTGCTCTGAGATTCTGGTTTTTGTTTTTTGTTTTTTGTTTTTGTTTGTTTGTTTGTTTGTTTTTATCATTAAGGGGCCGGAGAGATAGATCAGTATTTAAGAATACTGGCTGCTCTTCCAAAAGACTTGGTTCTGGAAGTTCCCAAGCACCACGTGGCTCACAACCATCTATAACCCTAGCTCCAAATGCTCCAGTGCCCTCTTATGAAAGCCTCCATGGATACTAGGCATGCATGTGGTAAAAAAGATATATATGCAGGCAGAGCACTATGCACATGAAATAAATGACAGGGTTTTTTTTAGTCAGTAAGCTGTATATTGATCTCTGGTGGAGCTCTTGCTTAGCATGTGTAATACTCTAAGTTTAATTCCAAGTACTAGGAAGAAAAATAAATATAACAGACATGTACGGCGCCTGAGTACTACAGACAGTTAAGTTTTTAAACTAACAGCTGGGGTGCTTTTGTTTTCATTTTTTGTTTTTCAAGATAGTGTTTCTCTGTGTTGCCATGGCTGTCCTGGAACTTGCTTTGTATCCAGGCTAACCTTGAACTCACAGAGATCCACCTGTGTAGAACTTTGTAGTCTTATGGTTTCATTTTTCAAAAATAAGAATTTGTCCTTTTAAATTTTTTTTCTATAGGCAAGTGTCAATTGAGGAGGGAGAGAGGAAAGCCAAAGAGCTGAATGTTATGTTTATTGAAACCAGTGCAAAGGCAGGCTACAATGTAAAGCAGGTAAGTGGTCCTGTTTTTGTTTTTGTTTTTTTGAGACAGAGTTTCTCTGTGTAGCCCTGGCTGTCCTGAACTGGATCAGTAGACCAGGCTGGCCTCGAACTTAGATCTGCCTGTTTCTGCTTTCCCCATTACCATCCGGCTAGGTAAGTATCCTTTGCTTAGGAATGTTTGTTCCTAAATTAAGAAATAATTGTGAGTAAGCTGTTTTTTAGTATAGCGTTTTCTTTCAGTTAGCAACATGAACTAGAAATGTATTTTCCAGGGACTGAGAAAAAATATGTATGAAATAGTTTTTATAAAAAGATAAAATACTTACCAAACTATTCTGATTATACACAGGATAACAAATTCATTCATTATGAATGAGTAATATTTCTGAGTATAAAATTTTGGACTTTTCATACTCTGACTATATCCCTGCTTCATTGTCTTAAAGATAGATTTTCCCCATTTTAATATTTGGTAGTTAATACAGGAAAACTAACGCTTGCTATAAAAGTATACTCTTTAAAAATTGCTGGTATTAAGCCGGGCATGGTGGTGCATGTCTTTAATCCCAGCACTTAGGAGGCAGAGGCAGGCAGTTCATTGTGAATTTAAGGCCAGCCTGGTCTACAAAGCAAGTCCAGGACAGCCAAGGCTACACAGAGAGACCCTGTCTCAAAAAACAAAACTGCTGGTACTTAAACTTTACAAAAGAGGAGGGTTTCGGGGGTAGGGGGAACAGTACAGTGAGAGGGCAGGTAATGAGACCTCATATTATCAAACTGTTTTTCCACAAGATGGGCCTGCCAATATCTCACTTGCCAAACACATAAGGGATAGTTAGATTTATTAGACTTACAGATCATGATTTTTTTTCTTTCTTTTTTAAAATTGGTTTTTGATTTGAGATAGGGTGTGCTGACTAGTTTTATGTCAACTTGACATGAGCTAGAGTCATTTTGGAAGAGGGAACCTCAATTGAGAAAATGTCCTTCCATAAGACTGGCTTGTGGGCAGACTTGTGATACATTTTCTTCAGTTGATCTGAAAGGGTCCAGATCACTGTGGATAGTGTCACCCCTGGCCTTGTGGGTCTGGATACTATAAGGAAGCAGACTGAGTAAACTATGAGTAATAATCTAATAAGCAGCACCCCTCCATGGTCTCTGCATCACTTCTTGCCTCCAAGTTCTTTTCCTGACTTTGTGCTTTGACTTCCTTTGATGATGGACTGTCAGGTAGAAGTAAAAGAAACTCTTTCTTCCCTAAGTTGCTTATTATGGTCTTGGTGTTTATCACAGCAGTGTGTAACCATATGGTTTTTCTATGCCCACTCCAGTTCTAAGTAATGACCTGGAGACCTTTATGTGTATTTAAAGCTTCAGGTACTGTAGCTGGGAGGATACTCAGCTATTCTAACCCAACAATGCTGTCTTGGCCTACCTACTTCCTGTCCATGTGGCCTGTTACCTGCTATCTTAGTCTGCCATCTTAGTCTTGCTCTGGCTGTTCTTTTTTGTCCATCTGTATCCTTATGGTGACTCCCCCCTCTCTGGTCCCCACCTGAGATCCCCTCACTAGGATTGGAAGTCCTACCTTATCTCTCCTGCCTAGCTAGCTATTGGCTGTTCAGCTCTTTATTAACTAATCAGAGGTGATAGAGAAAAAAACATTGAGACTGATCTCTGAGTACAGAAATTGGCACTTCAATACACAGTGCACAAAAACATCCTCCAACAATAATAGAAAGTGCAAGGCATGGGGTCTCTCTCCATAGGTCCCCTAGGTACTGAGATTACAGGCTTGAGCCACCACAGTACATACTAAAATTTTATGTGTATGAGTGTTGCACCGCATGTATATATGTATGTAAGGATACCATGTGTATGCGTGCCTGGTGCACACAAAGGCCTGAAGAGGATGTCAGATCCTTGGAATTGGAGTCACTTATGGTTGTAAACCAAAGTATAGGTGCTGGAAACCAAACCTGAGTCCTCTGCAAAAATAACAAGAGCTCTTAACTGCTGAGTCTTCTCTACCCTGAGATCACATCTTTATTCATCCTTTTTATTTTGTATGCTTTTTATAATAATATTCATTTATTGGATGAATAGGCCTACCCCAGCCCACTTTTGATAGTTTCCTGTATCCTAGGCTGACGTTAGCCTTATTATGTAGCTGACAGTAACCTTGAATACCTGATCCTACTCCCTCAGCCTTCCAAGTCTTAATTACACAGTGCACCATTACACCCAAGTTAGACATTTCAATACACAGTTTTGTTGTTGTATGTGTATACAGTGTATTCTAATTATATCCAGCTTCCCTGAGACCCCACTTCACAATACACTTCCCAACTTCATGTTATTTTTTTTTCAGTTTTTAAAATTTTTATTTATTTATTTGGTTTTTGGAGATAAGGTTTCTCTGTGTGTATATGTATCCCTGGCTGTCATAGAACTCACTCTCTAGATCAGACTGGCCTCAAACTCAGTGATCCCTCTGCCTCTGCCTCTGCTGGGATGAATAACATGTCACACACATACACACACCAGCTTCTCAGGGTTTTGTTTTGTTTTTTTGTTTTTTTTTGGTTTTGTTTTTTGTTTTATTGGTTTGTGTTTTGGTTTTTCAAGACAGAGTTTCTCTGTGTAGCCTTGGCTGCCCTGGACTCGCTTTGTAGACCAGGCTGGCCTTGAACTCACACCAATCCACCTGCATCTGCCTCCCGAGTGCTGGGATTAAAGGTGTGCACCACCACTGCCTGGCTTAATTTGCTTTCTTGATGCTATCATAAGTGAGGAATAACCTTCTACATGCCATCCTATGGTTGTCACCTTAATACCTTCTCTTCTTACAGCTTTTCCGACGCGTTGCTGCAGCTTTACCTGGAATGGAAAGCACACAGGACAGAAGCAGAGAAGACAGTATCCTTTTTGTTTCTGAAGAAAATTTTACCGTCTAGTCAAGAGTGGTGGCACATGTCTTTAACCCAGCACTTGGGAAGCAGAGGCAGGCAGATTTCTGAGTTCAAGGCCAGTTTGGGCTACACAGTGAATTCCAAGACAGCCAGGTCTATGTAGCGAGATCCTGTCTCAAAAAACAAAAACTAAATTTTACTAGTATTCTTTGGAGCCGTATTTGGGTGGCATATTAGTTACTTGCTGACAAAAGCAGCTGAGGGTAGAAGGATTTGTTCTGCCCACTGTTTAAGGGCATAGCCCATCACAGTGGCGAAGATACAGCAGCAGAGTATCGTCAAGATTACTAGGCAGCTGGTCATGGTGCTTCTGAGGTCAGGAAGCAGAGGTGAGTGCTGTTTCTTCTTATTTAGCCTAGGACCCCAGCCCATGAAGAGACGTCACCCATATCCTATGTGGGTCTTCCCACCTCAGATAGCTCTGGAAATGGACTCAAACACTCAGAAGTTTGTCTCCTAGATGTCATGAATTTGGTCACGTTGCCAGTCAACTGTCAGAGTTGGCTTGTACTGTAAATGTAGAAATTGGTGTCTTGAGGGCATAGAAACTCAGGATTTCTGTAGGAAATTAGGCCTGGTTATCCAAATAGACCTGGCTTCTTACTATAATTCAGATTTTGTTGCTTGCTCTCTTGCCCTTTTTCCTTTTCTTGTGGGGATGTGGTAGGATGGAATTTGTTTTATGTCTTGAGATATATTGGTTTCAGGCCAACCCCAAACTTCTGATCCTTCACCTTCTGAGAAAAGACATATACCTGCAAGATATAGTCTTCATGTGGTATTGGGGATTTTACTCAGGGTGTCCTGCCTGCAGCTGAGCTCAGCTCCATCCCTCTTGCTCCTGCACCCCACCTTAAAGATTGTGTGCATGCATGCCCACAAAAGCCAAAGAGGTCATCAGGTCCCTAGAGCTGGAGTTTCAGACAGTTGTGATCCACCCAGAGTGGGTGCTCGGAACTAAGCTCAGATCCTCTGAAGAGCAGCAAGCACTCTTAGCTGCTGAAATAGTCTCCTAGCTTCCTCATTTCCTGTTTAGTAAGCAAGAAACTTAAGGCTCCTAGTCTCCTACTGTGCAGTTTGAGTCCCTTTGGACCTTAGGTTTTCCCAGGCTTGGCACAAGAAACAACTCAGAATGGAACCATATCATAGCTTCTTATTTTAGAAGAAGGACGTAGGAAACACATCTAATGATCAGTTGTTTCTAAGAGTTTTGATTGGATGTTTGCATTGTATTTACCTTCTAGTGTTTTCTCATTTGAAAACAAATTTATTTATTTATTTTTTTAAAACAAATTTATTAAGCTGAAGACTTCATAGCACTTTGCAGTCAATGATCCATATTTCTGAGTATTTATTACTTTTAATAACAATAAATTCTACTAAGTTGGAATAACATAAAATTTCCCCTTACTTGAATTATTTTGTAGAGAATGGTCAAACTCTTACTATATATAATTCTTTAGGTAATATTATCTTTATGTAGTTTTCTTGTTTCTATAGAATAATTTTCTTAGAATACAGTCCCATGAGTAAAGCTCATGTTTTATTTAATCTTGTTGTATATGTCTAAAAAGTAAACAACTGAGTAGGTTCTTAAATCAAATAGAAGTATAAGGGGCTTGCCAGAAATGTCAGGATTGAACAGAGTTAAAATTGTACTTTTGTATACGACTCCTTAACTTTTGTTGCAGTGATTGACATAAAACTGGAAAAGCCTCAGGAGCAACCAGTCAGCGAAGGAGGCTGTTCCTGCTAATCTCCCCTGGCATCTTCAACCCCTCTGCGGAAGCTCACTGCTTTGGCCCCATACTCTTTCATTGACTGCAGTGTGAATATTGGCTTGAACCTTTTCCCTTCAGTAATAACGTATTGCAATTCATCATTGCTGCCTGTTTCGTGGAGATGATATATTAGCTTCACAAGCACAAAAAGTCAGTGTCTTCATTATTTATATTTTTAATAAGCCAAACAGTTCCAGCATACTCGTGATAACCTTGAGGATCAGATACATTTTCTTAACATTTTTCCTTTTTTAATGTTATGATAATGTACAATAAGATGATGAAAAATCTCAGCAGTGTGTGTGGCTTGTTAAAGAGCTGTGTGCTCACAGCAGCATTTGCCTGCCTTCTTGCTGTCCCCAGCTTTTCTTGCCTTCTCCTTCTCCCCTTCCCTGTTCTTACCCTACCCCAAACAGACAAGAGACAGCAAGCAGCAGTACAACCAAGCCCTTTGGAATTATCCTTAGTTTTACAGATACCATTAGCTCCTGGCCATGAGCCACAATGTCCAAAATTATTTTTGAGCTCTGGTATAAATTACTTAGACCTTTTTTGAGGCCTGAACCCAGCTGTTGCTATCATGATGGGCAATGCTTGAATGAGGAAAGGGTTCTCTTGTGTCTTCAGCCTAGTGAATTTACTGAGTGCTTACAGGTAAAGGGATGTAAAATGTATTTCTGACCAGAACAGATGATCCTTTCACATGAGCTTTACCAGACTCTGGGAGAGAAAAGAAGCCAAGTACTTCAAAACCATTCTTTAGTATTTGTTCAGTCGTGGTGAAATTATAAAAGTTCTAACAGTTCTCCACAAATTTTTTTAGTTGTCAAAATAATTGTCTTTAAAAAAAAAAAAATCAACACCTTTTAAAGCAATAGATTTCACCTGGGTTTCTTTTCCAAAAAATGCTATGCAGACAAGGCATTGTAAAAATCAGTTCCCTTTAAGAGCCAGCAGAATATAAATTTGACAACATGAGGAAAACTGCTGTATCTAAAGGAAATATCTAAAGTTTACCAACAAAAGTACTCTCACAGAATAGCAAATACCCCTTTGCTCTGGACATTTGAGGTCAAAATTTTAAATATGGAAGTACTTTCCTTGCAAGTTCTAGAGGCAGGTCAGAGAAAGCGTGCATTAAGAGGGAACGGAGAGAATGGAAATAAAAGTCACTATAATGCAGATTTATGCCTTATTTTTTAGCATTTTTTAAATGTTGGGTCTTTCAATCTGTTTTTTGCTTTTTATTAGATCTATATAAATAAGTTAACTAGCAGTTTAGTTTTGTATTTAAGCTACAATTAATCTTTTTTCTTTGGTGATATTTATTTCTTTGCCTTTTTTTTTTTTAACTTTGAATTTTTAGGTGTTCTGTTGAATGTTTAGGGCTTCATTGCCATGGCAATATGTATTTCCCTTGAAATATTGCAAACAAATATACTAGGAGTGCACCCTTTTAATCTTTACTAGTTATTGTGAGATTGCTGTGTAAGTTAATAAACACATTGTAAATACATTGTTTGCAGGAAAAGAAATTCTGAGTTCTAGCTCAGAAGACCCCTGCGGAGTTTATGTTGTAAGCATTACTTAACACAGTATAAAGATGAAAAGGTAATAAAAATAACTCATACTTCCTCACCTCCTCATTGCAACAAAATCCTTAACTAGGAAAACCTGACCCCCCTCTCTCTCCCTCTTCCTCCTCCACTTCTCACGTAACTGTCACCTTGTAATACTTGGAGAGCACTTGGATTATGGATCTGAAAAGAGAAATACTTTCAGATAATCATTAGCCCACATACCCTGTAACTTATACTCAAACATGGGATGGAGTTGTAAAGTGCTTTTATAATACATATTATTGTTAAAAGCAAGGATTGACTCTTTTGTTTTATTTTGACATGGCATGTCCTGAAATAAATATCAATTCAATATGGCAGATGGTTCACATTCTTTATTTGAAGGAATTGTGATTTCTGAAAGGTTGTATGGTTGTCTTCCTAGATGTTGCATTGGGTTCTTTTTTATGTTGCTTTTTAAAGTAACCAGTATGCTGTTTTTCATATTGTTCTTTTTATTTGGCTTGAGGTTCTTCTTCTTTTTTTTCCCCCAGGTTTTTGTTTTGTTTTGTTTTGTTTTTTGAAACAGGGTTTCTCTGTGTAGCCTTGGCTATGCGGAACTCATTTTGTAGACCAGGCTGGCCTCAAATTCACAGAGATCCGCCTGCCTCTGCCTCCTGAGCACTAGGATTAAAGGTGTGCACCACCACACCCAGTTGGTTTTGGGTTCTTAAGCTGAAGCAGTAAAGTACATTCACAGTCTAGATTTTTTTCTTTTCTTTTTTTTTTTTTAAGATTTATTTATTTATTATGTATACAGCATTCTGCCTGCAGGCCAGAAGAGATGGTTGTGAGCCACCATGTGGTTGCTGGGAATTGAACTCATGACCTTTGGAAGAGCAGTCGGTGCTCTTAACATCTGAGCCATCTCTCTAGCCCCCCAGATTTTTTTTTTCTTTAACACAGTTTGCTGCCAAATATATATAAATAAAACACAACAGAAAACAGGTATTGACTTGGTTTCCATCCATGCCAGTATACTGAGTACACATATGCTGCTTCTCTCTTAGCACTGTAACGTGCACTAGAAATAATCTAAAAATGAATTCATAAAAAGAACAAATGGAGGGGAAAGCCCAGGAAGTCTGGATTCTTTTTGAGGGCTGAGGGCATGAAGAGGGGCTGCAACTAGAGAGACAGCCCTTACCGGGATAGCACTAGGATAAACAGGCACCTGCTGGATGGGATACTTTGGTCAGTGATAGACCATGTATCAAACTATGCTTTGTATAAATACAACTGAGCTAAAAAATAACGTCAGAATTTGAGGCCAGCCTGATCTACAAAGTGAGTCCAGGTCAGCCAAGGCTACGCAGAGAAACCCTGTCTCAAATGAATAAATAAATAAGCAGCCTTTTAAGTAATAAAAGTCAAGGCTTGGTTAAAAATAAAATAAAAAATCATGTAAGGCGATAGCACAAAATATCTCTTGTCGTGGTAATGTTGGTATCTGTTGTGTGTTTAGTCACATAAAAGTAGAGCACATGCAATTACATACAATATATGATGGCAATAATAAAGTCCATATTACTGTCTTTCTTACATTATTTTAAGATGTCGTTCTGTTTAATAGCAACAAAAAAATTTTTGCAAAATATTATGCCAGCCAGATGCTTACACATGTGGTTACTATGGCTTTTGGCTGTGTGTGCTCTTGTGTTTAAGCTTGTGTTCTGTTGATTATGACACCAGCAGGAGTAGGCAATACTGCACGTAGACATAATAGCTAGGTTAGTGTCACAGGTTATACCTTCTGTACTCTTAATGTTGACTTGGTGAAGACATTGTTTTGCTGTTAGAGAAGATCAGGTTGGCCTTGAACTCACAGAACTCTACCTGCCTCAACCTCCTAAATGCTGGGGTTAAAAGCATGTGCCACCACACCTGACTGGAATGACCTTTTTGTAAAATAATTTTAATTGACACAATGATGCATATATATAAACCCAGCACTCAAGACCCTGGGGCAGAAGGATTGTGAGTTCAAGGATGGCATGGTGTGGGTTCCAAAACAATTCTCTTATGGAGAGAGGGGCACATGACCTACAAACAGGACCTCTAACCGTATCTTGCCCATAGCCAGTTTTCGACTTAAGCTTTAGCCAAATGTGGTGGTGTATGCCTTTAATTTCAGCAGTGGAATTTGTGGGATTAGGGGAGCAGAGGCAGGTACATCCTGAGTTCAAGGACAGCCAGGGCTACACAGAAACCCTGTCTCAAAAAGCCAAAAATAAGGAAGCATTATTGGAACCTCAGGGATACTTTTAAACTATTCAGCTACAATTGAACTGTTACAACAGTTCTTATGACCCCAAACTCTGAAGTATTTACTTCTGGCCCCTTACAGAGTAAAGGAAATTCCTGCCTTTGGTCCTTGAGATCTGACTCTACCCTGCGTTAGCATTAGCATTAGGACACTACAACTGCCAACAAAGGTGAAGTACTGCAGTAAGATGGCTTGGAGGAATGGCCGGGTGGTTCCTGGAACTCTTCAGTGGGAGATTTGTCCCCTGGGTGTAATATCATGTGGTCATACTTAACTGCCTATGCTTGAGATATATGACAGCTTCTTCGGTGTGTTAAGTGTTCTGTCATTCTGATTGGTTTTTTCCTGTGTATTGGCTGTCTTAGACTCGCTTTGTATACCGGGCTGGCCTCAAACTCACGGAGATCCACCTGCTTCTGCCTCCCTGAGTGCTAGAATTACAGGTGTGGACCACCGTGCCCAGTTCCCATTCTGAATTCTTGAATCTAACTTCCAGCCCTGGCTACCCCTGTGTTTTCCCTTTGGCTGAAATCAATTTTAGTGGGGATTTCTGCCACTTCACAGCTGTGAGAAGCCTAATGCAGGTTCTGTTTGTCCCTAGCTACTACGTTTCTTTCTCTCTCTTGGATTTTTGGTTTTTTGAGACAGGGTTTCTCTGTGTAACAGCTCTGGCTGCCCTGGAACTCACTCTAGTCCAGGCTGGCCTGGAACTCATAGACATCCACCCGCCTCTGCCTCCCAAGTGCCGGCTGCCACTAGGTTTCTATAAGAACAGTTAGTTCAAGTTTAGGTTGGGGAGCTATGGTAGAAACAGTCCTAATACTTGGGAGCTGAGGAGATGCCTCTCACCCTTCTTGTCACATAAACAGGAGGACACAGCACCCAGGTAAAGAAGCTGGGTGTAGAAGCCAGGCACAATGATATACACCTTTAATCCCAGCACTGGGAGGCAGAGGCAGGTAGAGCTCTGAGTTTCAGGCCAGCCTGATCTACAGAGCAAGTTCCAGGACAGCCAGGGCTATACACAGAGAAACTCTGTTTCAAAAAGCTGGGAGCCACAGCATAAGCCTTTAATTTCAGCCATAAGACAGGAGGATCCGGGCTGCAAGTACCAGTGGGCATCTCAGATCTGTTTCCATCTGATTCTCCCTCCCTGGACACAGCCAGAATGGTGAAGCTGATGGAGAGCAAGGAAGCTTTTCAGGAGGCCCTGATGGCTGCAGGAGACAAACTTGTAGACTTCCTAGCACGTGGTGTGGACCTTGCAGAAGTATTCCAGAATGGCATTCCTTAAAGTAGATACGTATGGCTGTAGGGTGTTGCTGCGGACTGAAGCAAAATGCATGCCCTTCTTCCAAGGTGGGTGAATTCTCTCCTAATAAGGAAAAGCTGGCGGCCACTATTACTGAATTTGCCAATCAGGCCCTGAAAAGCAAAACTAGCCACCAGCTGTTTAAATCCTGCAACTTTTTTAATTTGCAAAGAAACTATGAAATGTGGAGTCTTTACCCAACTGCCATCTGATTATAATGATAATAAAATAGTGCTTCTACCCTTAGGAGGGTCCCTGAGGCTTACTGGTTAGTCAGTTTGGCCAAACTGGTGAGCTCTAGGTTCTGTGAGAGATGTCAAGAATAAGGTGAGCATTGATGTTCTGTGGCTGTTGAGTTCTGGCTTCCTACATTTACTCATGTGCATGTTAGACGCACACAAGTTTTCTAGTATCAGAGGTCTCCAGGCAGGCAGTGCCAGCTCTAGATTATCCATTAGCTCAGCTCCTAGAACAGAGATCCTCACATCGCCTCCTTTTGAGTCTTCAGAGATGGCCAGTTTCATCTGCCATGTTAAGGGTAGGGAAAGCAAATAATAGAGTCCCAAGTTGTTCCCCTATGTGTTATCACTAACTCCACCCAAACTCAGAATGCACTCTGCCGGGAGATGCTGGGTCACAGATGTCGGGAGGAAACATCCTCTGGAGGAACAAAACAAGTAGAGCCAGTTCTGGGGCCAGTCATGTCTTTATTAGCATCTGCAACAGAGCCAACAGCCCTCATCTACAGGGACCTTTAGTGGGCAGTCTGGCCACTGAGCCAGGAACTTTAGCTTTTCTATTGGCAACTGGGATGGGGTAGTGGAAGAATCTGGAACAGGATCAAATGGAGAGATTGCTTGCCACCTACAGGCAGGCACATGAGGGGCTCCCCAGGCTGGTGCCAAGGTAGGCCAGGCACCAGAGTAAAATAATGCCACCTCCCCAGAGTGAAGGGAGAAAAAGCCTCCGATGGTAACAGTCAAAATGATCTAACTGAGCTCCTGGGACCAGAAAGGCATTTCCTAAAGGAAGCAACTCCCTAAGGCTTGAGGTCCCAAGGAGCTCACCTGCCCCACAACCAGGAAACCCTAGGGTTAGTCAACTATCACAGGGAAACTAGTGGTGGGAAGAAGGTGCCAAACTCCGTGGTTGGGATGAGGATATGTTCTGCCAGTACTAACAAAACAGGCAAAATACTCATTATAGTTGAAATCAAGAAACTTCCCTCCATAAAAAGCTCCCATCGGTTTTATGCAGTAAGCTCTGTAGCCTGGAGGACCACCACAACCCTACCCCCACCACAACGTCAAGCCAACTGTATTTGATTCTTTGGACCTGTGAAGATGTTCTCTGCTGCTGTTTGCCTGCCTCCATCCTTGCCCCCACACGTCCTTGCCAGACGTCACAACTGTAGCTTTATTGTTTGTTCTCTTCTGATCTCCATCCCTTAGACACTTGGAGCCAAATGAAGTTATGTTTACTGTGTCTAGAAGAAACATATTCATATGTGGTTATGGGGGTGTCTGGCAGTAAGTGTGAGGATTTGCAGCCATGTCTGTGCCTGAGATGTTAGCTTCCTCTGAGAGGAAAGGAAGATAAGTGGTGGGAGGAATGAGCCAGGGCTTAGTGGAGAGAAAACGGTCAAAATGGGACAGGGTTTAGATGGTGGATAGCAGAGGGCCGTCCAGGAAGAACAGGGTCTTGAGCGTTCTACGTATGTGTCCAGAGCTGGGGGGCCCCAGGGCTCAGAACCAGCAAGGCGACCACATGAGTGAGCCAAGAGCAGCACCCGTGGCAGCCCCAGCGAGCATGCCCATAGCCAAAGGGGCGCCCGAGCTGTAGCAGGGGTCCTCTCGCACTATCACGTGTGTTACACCAGGACCTGTAAGAAGAGCCACAAGGGTCAGGGTCAGCCCAGGGGACTCTAGTCTAACCCCGTGTTAAGGCATGAACTCACTCTGCTCCTTTGTCAAAGGAACTGAGACTTTTAGGCCACCATGGCATCCAGGTCATGCATATGCCACTGATGTTTAGTGACCATGGGGCTGGGACTGCACTACAGGAAGCCCCAGGATCACTCGGGGACTGGATCCTGCAGCACTTGGGAGATGGACACTAGTGGGAATAGGAAGGAGGATGCCATTCCTGAAATAGCCACCTGAGGTCGCCAGCAACACGGGAATGTCATTGCAGGCCGGTCTGGATGAGTGGGGTTGGCCCAGGGAGGCGGGGAGGTCGGAGTAGGAGAAATAATAGAGCAGTAGGGAGAATGGGTTTGGAAAATAAGGGTAACTTCAAAGAGTGAAGCTTAGTCTTCATTGATGGGTCATGGACAAGGCCTGATGCAGGACTGTGGTGGGCAGAGGGGCGGGTGTGCCGGGGACGCTTACCTGCATAAGGCGGCCCGTAGTAACTGCGAACGTATGTGGCCTCATGAGCGTTGGGCGGCACCACCTCATAGTAGTCCTGATATGGGCTGTAGACTCGTACCTGGGAAGTTGGGTCAGGTCAAATACCCAGGGAGTTCCTGATCTGGATTTGGTCCTGACCCCGTCATCCTGCGGCCGCCCTCCTCCCCAGGCATTAGGGAGCTAACGGGAAAAGGCACTGCCTCCCCAAAGGGTCCATAGCCCTTCTCCCCTAAAACCTCAGCCTTTACATCCAACTCCCGATGATGTCTTTTCTCCTGCTTTGGCCTTCTACACCGCTCAAGTTTCCCACCCGCTCCCAACTTCCCATTATAGGTCTAACAACTGTGCCACACTCTCGCATAGAGAAACCCAACTGATTACTCTCCTAGTTCACGAGAACTATGGCCACGCCCTAGGCATGACTTACAGGACTGGGGCAAAGGAAGGCAAGAGTAGCAATCAAAATAACTATCAGCCACCATCTATTGCATCGCAGGTCACGGGGTGGGGGGTCTCCTGTGCTACCACTTCTGATCCCAGTGCTGTGGCCTGCGGCACAGAGGTGAGAATCCTGCCCGCCCCCCGCCCCTTCAGGCCCCTAGCCTCCCAAAGGCTCGCTCAGAACGTCACTCCAGGACTCAGAAGTAGTTCTTGGCTCTCTGTGATTTGGATAGTGCCCCTCATGATCTTTTCTCTTAACCCTTCCGGCCTGCTCCCCAAATGTGTGCTACTTAAAAGTCAAGGCCCTGAATTTGTGTCACCAGCAGGGGGCAATACATGACGAGACAGTAAATACATGCATGATTAAAGGCAACTGCCAGTCCAAACCCCACTTTACTCATGGAAGGAGTTGGATCTCTTCTCTCCTGGGGCTCCCCGCCCCTCTTATCCCCTTTCTCACTCTATCTCTCACTAGGCTTCACATCAGAATGGCCCAGAAGAACCCTCTTTAGAAGTCCTTCTGTGTCCAACTTCACTAATACAAATGGATTGTGCCATCTCTCCATCTCACAGCCCTGTTCTTTCTGGAAATGTTCTTGTCTAGAAACACCAGCATCCTGCACTCGAATCCAGAAATCAAGTGGGTACCTTACTTAAAGGGTTCCTTCTCCTTTTTACCCCATTCATGTGTATGTGGGGCGGGGGGGGGGGCGGGTTGCATGTAGAAGTCAGAGGTCGGTGCATGGTGTCTTTCTGCATTATCATTGAGCTAGTTTCTCGCTGAACTTGCTGATTCACCCTGACTGGCCAGTGAGCCCCTCGCACCCTCCTGTCTCCTCTTCCCCAGTGCTGAGAGTCTAGGAAGACACTGCTGTTTTTACATGGGTGCCAGGGACCAACTCAGATCCTCATGCTTTCATGGCAAGAACCTTACTGACTGAGACATCTTCCCAGCTCTCCCCACACCATTTTTGAGACAGGGTTTCATGCAGCCTAGCTTGGCCTGGAACTCACTATGCTGGTGAGGATGACATTGAACTCTTTTTCTTCCTGCTTCCAGCTCCCAAGTGCTGGGGTCATAGGAATGCACTGGCACTTGATCCTTTGCTCTTTTGGGGAGTAGGCATTTGATACATAGCCCAGGCTGGCCTTGAACTCATAATCATCTTGTTTCCATTCCTGGGTACTAGGAATATAGGCACATACCACCAAACCCAACACTTTCTTTCTTGTGGTGCTGGGGTTTGAACCTAAGGCCTTCTGAATGTTGGGCAAGCATGTACCATTGAGTAGTGCCTCCATCTCCTTGCACTCTTTGTCCCTGCATACTGGCCTTTCACGAGGCCATGAGGTTGCAGGAAAATATGCTCTTCTGACAACCTATTAGCCAATGCCAAGAGAGTAAGTCACCTGGACACTAGAGGAAAATGTTCCTCAAAGGAATAGCTGGGGAGACGTCAGACTAGGGAAGACTGAAGAATCCTTAGGGCAGGGATCAACACTACTCCATCAGCCTGCCCTGAAGCTGCAGTGAGCTGGTAGCTTTGTGAGGCTCTGGAGTGGGTGGAAAATACCACCTCAGGTCTCTCTGGGGCATCTGTTCCTACCCTCCAGCTCTGGGAGGCCCAGAAGAAAACTCAGAGTACCTGGCAACAGGCAGGTCACCACCCTAGAGACCGCCTGAACAGGGGCTTCTCCCATGGCCCAGCCCTCCTGTGGGAGACAGTGGGTTAGGGAGACAGTGCTGTCCCACCATTGAGTTACATGCAAATAACCCCCTGGCATTCTTAGGCTTATGGTCTTTCAAATCCCATTTCTAGGCATTGCTACTTGAAGTCCCAGGCCTGTCTGCGATGAACTGAGTAACCGATCGAGCTATATAACCTCTCAGGACATCAGTTTCTCGCTAACACTGGGAGAATCCAGCAGGACTGCTTCTATTGACAAGTGCTTCTGGGCTCAGCTGTTCTGCATGCTACAATCACCAGAAGCTTCACCCCCATCTCCAGTATCGGGGATCAACCCAACCTCACTCATGCTAAACATATACTCAACCACTGAGACACAAACCCAACCCCAGAAGTTAATCTTGAACATGCAGATTTCCAGGCTCGGGGTATATAGTTCAGCGTTAAAAGCAGTGTTTGCCTAGCATGTGTGAGGTTCCGAGTTCAATCTCCAGCACCACAAAAATGTTTATATTATATAAATATAACCACAGCTCCTAGGCCGCATCCCAGACTTGGGAGATTCCTAAGTACTCAGAGGATATCAACATTTGCGGTTGTCATGTAAATCTCTAAACAGTTCTAAAACACAGCATCACTGAGCAAGAAGAGTTGCAATTGACCCTAAGGCCACAAGCTCCCAGCCAGGCATGGTGATGCACGTCTTTAATCCCAGCACTCGGGAGACAGAAGCAAGTGAGTTTGAGGGCAGCCTGGTCTACAAAACAAGTCCAGGACAGCTAAAGCTATGCAGAAAAATGCTGTCTCATAAAACAAACAAAAAGACCAAACTCCCATGTCTACTCAAACCAGACCAGGTGCTATGCTGAGCCCTTGGGAACAGAGAAAGAGTTGAGGCCCAGAACCTAGGTGCTGGCTAATCTTCACTGTCGACTTGGAATCACCTGGGAGACACACCTCTGGGCATGTCAGTGCTGCGTTTCTAACTAAGTAACTGACAGTGTTTAACTAAGGAGGAGAGGACCCGCCCCAGTGGGGCAGCACCTCCCTATGGGTTGGGGTTCTAGACTAAATAAAAAGGGGGAAAGAAAAAGCCAGCCAGACACTGGCATTCCCAGATGTGGGCAGGCAGCCTCATACTTCCGCCACCATGCCCCCCGCCATGGAGGAGTGTACCCTCCTCACACTGTGGACCAACATACATCCCTCCTTCTTTAAGCTGCTTCTTGTCGGGTGTCTGGTCACAGTGATAAAGAAAAGCAACTACTAACATCTGGATTCCAAGAAACATCCAGGGCAAGGACAGACCCAGACTACGTCCCTTCCTTTCTTACTCACTCTGGTACCTACTTGTGCCAGTTCCTTATGAAAGGGGTAAGGACAGACAGTCCCCATCACTGAGCATTGATTGAGCGCATGCTGTATACCCAGCCATGTACTTGGCAGAGCAAATGAGACCTGGTCCTTGCCTTGGAGGAAGTTCCAGTTTCAGAGGGTCTAGGCAGACAGGAATAAAGTAGTTCTTAGACCAGGCAGAATGAAGCCAGTGCTAAGAACCAGTGACAGAGGACTGTACCCTGAGTGACTGTGCCTGAAGTCCTGGGAAGTCCTCACTGAGGAGGTGGCAGCTTTTGAGGTAGTTCTCCGCACCCCCCCTCCCCCTGCTTTTTGAGACAAGGTCTCTCTGTGTAGCCTTGGCTGTCCTGGACTCACCTTGGTAGACCAGGCTAGCCTCGAACTCACAGCAATCCACCTGCTTCTGCCTCCCTAATGCTGGGACTAATAGGCGTGTGTCACCACACCGGCTTTGAGATAGTTCTTTAAGGGTGAGCATCAGATGGCCAGAATGGGGAAGCTACGGGTTTGGGCAGCACAGGACAGCCTGAGTGTCCGCAGGAGGAGGTGAGAACTAGAGCAGCTGCAGCAGAGGACACAAGCGAGCACAAGGGTGAGGAGGTGTGGCGGGCAACTCTAGCCAGATTCCATGGGCCTTGAAAGCCAGCTGTGGTCCAGTGAGGAAAGGGGAGCCACTGACGCCCATCAACAGGGAAGGCTCATCCTGATGGCCAGAAAGGAGGCAGGAAGGGCTGAGCTTGCACTTACCCAGATCCGCCTCTCAACCTTACAGGGGTTCCACGAGAGGGTCGTGCACCTGACCTTAGGGCAAACCCGACGGCTCCTGGGTGGGACGGTGGCTCCAGCTGGGGCCTGCTCCAGCCACAGAAACCCAAGAAGGGAGAGGGAGGGGAGATGTCAGATGCCCTTGACACCTTACGAGACTAGATGATGTTACCAGGTCCCTACCAGAGTCCTGTACCAGCCGTGAATGGACTTGGGAAAGGTCAGAGACGGGAGAAGAGAGGCTCAGTTACTTAGAGACAAAGGGAGCAATGGCCTCCTTCCAGCTCTCCAGCCTCAGTTTCATGCACATGGGGATAACAGCATCTTTGCCCCACCATTTTAGCCTCATCTGTGACCATATCCCCAGGAGCATCCTCCCAGAGTGGGGCATGTGGAAGTACAAAGCACAGGTCACTCCTGCATAGGCTCGGAGACAGGCCCCCAGACACAGCTGTGAACATAGACACAAATACAAAAACACACAAGCACCAGCTCTAGTAAGCCAGAACCCAGAGGGATGCATGTCAGGGGAGCAAAGAGAGAGAGGGAGGACCAGGCAGGGGCGAGGGGTCAGTAGGGCAGGCCGGTGGACAGGTACAGAGGCAGCATGAAGGGCCAGGCAGAGGTTAAGAGGTCAGTACAGCAGGCAGAGAGGGAGCAAGACAGCTTCATAGAGTCACAGAGTGCAGAACGGTCAGCCCTCAACACCTTCCTCCTGCTGTCCTCAGTGCCACTGACTCAGGGGACTTTGGAGCTCAGAGCATGGCTAACCTGACCTGGTTCCCTCCCCCCTGATCCTTGTTCCTCCTCCTAGCTTCCTGCAACCACCTCCCACCTGCAAACCCAAGTCTGTTTCCAGTATCTGACCGCAGCTCTCCCTGCTAATGCCCTCACCTGCTCTGCTCTCCTCAGAAGAAGTCTATTCCTCCAACTAGACTTTGAGACCCTTCCTGACCTGGCCCTGATGACCTCAGAGGTCATCTCTTCAATGCCACTGCCTTCACGGTAAACCTTCCCAGCATGCAAGACTGTGCAGCCTTAGATGCACACATCTGCAAACAGGCGCACACACACATACACACACACACACACACACACACACACACACACACACAGTCTGGAGTCTGGCAGCAGGTGGGGGCCCTCATTGGGCCTCGGGCAACTCTGCAAACCCCGCCCCTCTCCCAGTCTCTAAGCACTCCCACCTGCATTCCCTAAATGCCTGTACTCCTCAACCAGTAAGGCTTAGACCGAACCCACAGCCTGTTGCCAGGAGACTGGCCCCACCTCCTAGATGATCCCTGGGTATTCACTGTTACCTGTACTGTTCACAGGGTCTCTGGCTCTATGGCCCAGGCTAGCCCCAAGCTTGTAATCTTCTTGTCTCAGCCTCCCACATGCTGGGATTAAAAGCATACACTGCTGCATAGCTACAGGATGGCTTTTTGAAAATAGAAGTCTGGCCGGGCGTGGTGGCACACGCCTTTAATGCCAGCACTGAGGAGGCAGAGGCAGGTGGATCTCTGAGTTCAAGGCCAGCCTGGTCTACAAGTGAGTCCAAGACAGCCAAGGCTACACAGAGAAACCCTGTCTCAAAAAACAAAAAAAAAAAAAAAAAGAAAGAAAGAAAGAAAAGAAAAGAAAAAATAGAAGTCTGATAGCCCGATGTTGGTACGTTCCTTTAATCCCAGCATGAGAGGCAGAGGCAAGAGAATCTCTGAGTTTGAGGCCAGCCTGGTGTACAGAGTGAGTTCCAAGACAGCTAAGGCTGTGCCGACAAACCTTGTCTCCAAAACAAAACAAGAAATCACGTGCATAATCCCAGAGCTGTGAGAGCAAACACAGGAATATCCCTGGGGCTTGTTGGCCAGCCAGCCTAGCTAAACTGGTGAGGCCCAGGTCCCAGTGAGCATCGCTGTCGCCAGAATAAGGTGACCGGCTATTGAGGAGCAACAGGCAAGGTTGACCTCCGGCCTCCACACCTCTGCGTGCGAACCCACAAATGCACACGCACACCACACATAAAAATCAATACGGAGATCGTAAAAGACAGATCTGATCTATCAGCCCATTCTTTTTTTTGTTATTTAAAAACTGTCCATGGCTTATAGGCACTCTTCGCAGACACCAGGATCCTTAGAGCAAGGCGTAGCAGTTGAGTTCAGGCCTGTAATTCTAGCACTTGGAAAGCCGAGGCAAGAGCATCACTGCAAATTTGAGGCCGGTCTGGGCTATGTGATAAGTCTGAGGCCAGCCTGAGATTCAAAGTGGTACTCTAAATAAATAATAAATAAATTTCTTAGCACAAGCCACAGGCCTGAGCTCCCAGCTTTCTCATCAACCCTCACCCTATTCCCTGGGTTTCAGTCGCCCTGGTCTTAAACTCCCTACAGCCTTTGCACATTCTGGTCCCTCTTACCTGAAAAAGCTGTTGCCTCCACCATATCCCCACCTTTCACCCAATTTATGTTCATCTTTCATGTCTCAAGGTAACCTTCAAGTGAACTCACACCTGGATCAGACCATCACAAGGGTTGCATAGTGCCTGCCTCTGCCAGAGCAGTGGCTGATAGCAAAACGGAATGATTACTTGGTTTACATCTGGCCCACGCTAGGCAGAGTGCAGTAGAGTAGACTTGTATCTGTTGGTTTACTTCCGACCCTTTGACCGCTGGCATGGTGCCTGGCACACAGTAAGAGCCCAGTACATATATCTGTTATGTGGACGAATGGGCCTCTTACCATCTGCAGAAAGAGAGAGAGTGATAACCCCAGCCTCGCAGGACTGCTCTGAGCGGCATCATGTCTGACACATGCAACCCTCCAGTGAGTCTTCATGGCGGCTGCTCTCCCTACTCCTGGGAACAGCTGCCGACTCCTCCCTTCTCCACAGGGGACTCCAGAAGACTGACTCTACATGAACCTCTCCACTCTAGACTGAACTAACAGGCAGAGACCGAGTCTGAGTCACCCATGATTCCATGGCACGTGGGGCAGGGGGGTGGGAAGGGGAGAGCGTGGGGGGCTCACCGGCGTGGAATTCGCCTCCAACAGTGCTGTCTTCCATGCTCTGCAAAGCAAGACCCGCCAGATCATGAGGAAAGATTTGCAGGGTAGGTGTATGGGGGACCCCACCTTGAAGATGCTACTCCCCAACCAAGCTCCTAGCCCTGACCTCTCCCAACTCTCAGGTAGACGAAAGCACACGGATGGGCCCTGAGGTAAGCTAATAACTTTCAGCCCAGCCCCTTTCCCTCAGTTATCCCAGTTTGAGCTCAGGGGGGCCCCCCCGGCTGTCTCACAGGGGGTCTTCTGAGTGGCATAGCTGGGTGGTGCCTTGCCTGCAACCCACTGCCACGTTCCAACTTGCACAGCTTCCCAAAGCCGTGACCCAAGCCTCAGGAACGCCCATTGGTTGCAGGACAACGAGGCCTTTGTTGATTGCCATGGCATCTGGCTGGGGTAGACAAGGCAGCTCTATGCGGTCAGCCCAGAGCTTGGCTGCCACTGCACCCACACACGCATCTCTTTCCCTCTCCTCTCGGGCAGAAGCCCAGCTGCTCAGGTTGAGGGTAGGAAGGGCAAAGGAAATAGATGGCACTAAGGAAGATACCTTCATCCTTCCGGGATGGGCTGCATCTAGTATCGGGGTACCCTACCTAGACACTGCTAGTTGCTTTCTGAAGGCAGGTCTAGGACTACCCCTCAGCTCAGAGTCCCACCCACCAGGGCATCTCTTAGAAGGTCTTTTGAGATGCTACTGGGCATGTCTGCTCCTTTCCATCAGCCTGTGTGAGGGATCACTTCACAGGCTTCAAAATATCTGATTCCCAAAGTCCAGGGACCTAGTTCCCCGGGGCAGATGTGCCTCCATCCCTCAGTTCTCTGGGTCTGCATCCATTCCCACTAGTTATGCTGTTGACCTCTGCTCAGCCTGTATGACGTGGCCTTGCTAACTGGTCTTAACCGCCTCTTCTAGTCGCACCCAAAGATCCCACTCCACACACACCCTCCCTGAATCCACTTACATGGCGTCATCCCGGGTCTCGGCACACAGGTGCAGGCGGGAACCCTCCCGTAGGTTCACAGTCAGCAGGCCGTCTCGGCTCTTGCCCTCTGGGGGCTGCACATCTGGGAGCGGACACACAGACATGGGGATTCTTGAGACATGAGGACATAGGCCCTAGCTGCCCTCACCCCAGGAAACCACACACAGTGAGTGGTAGGGATTGACTTCTTGTGGGTCCTGTTTGCTGGTCATTGCTAGCCCCCCATCCTACATACCTTCTTGGGAGTCTGCTGTACCCTCCAACCCCTTTCAACCTTTCCATATTACTGACTTCCTAGCACATCCCTCAGTTACTGTATTATATACTGTGGCCTCAGTCTTGGTTGAAGCATTAGTCTCGCTGTGTGATTCTAGGCCAGTCACATCACTTCTCTGAGCTTATTTCACCTTCATCCATGCTATAGTACCTGCAGATGTTTTATCTGGACTTACTTATGGGCACGGCACAAAGTAGGAACTCAACCAAGGACCAGTTTCTTTCTTTTTTTTTCTTTTTCTTTTTTTTTCTTTTTCTTTGTGTGTGCGTGTGTGTGTGTGTGTATAAAAGCCTCTCTTTCTTTTTTAAAATATATTTTATTTATTCATATTACATCTCAATGGTTATTCCATCCCTTGTATCCTCCCATTCCTCCCTCCCTCCCCATTTTCCTTACTCCCCTCCCCTGTGACTGAGGGGGACCTCTTCCCCCTGTATATGCACATAGGGTATCAGGTCTCTTCTTGGTAGCCTGCTATCCTTCCTCTGAGTGCCACCAGGCCTCCCCATCGAAGGGACGCGGTCAAATATGGGGCACCAGAGTACGTGTGAAAGTCAGACCCCACTCTCCACTCAACTGTGGAGAATGAAGGGCCAGTTTCTTAACTCGTCGCTAACCAACCTACGTTTGGCAACAGCCCAGAAGCAGTGTTTGTGGGCAGACCCTGACCACGGGCAGAGGTCCATCAAAGAAGTGTTTCTACTCACCCTGGCACTCTTGGCCGACCTTTATGTCTCGGACGTTGAAGTGGATAAGCACACGATCTTCCTCGTCCTGCGCCCTCTCATCGTGGTAGTAGCCCAGCGTGCCGTCCAGCCACAGAGCAAACCAGTTCCGCTTCCAGCGGCGGAGGATGGAGCCTGCATGATATCCCAGACCCACCAGAAAAGCTGAACCCTGAGCCTGCTAGGGGCAAGAACCCCAGATGGGCTCCCAGAATCCCCTCAGCCTGGGCTCCATTACTATCACGGCTTTCTTGTCTATCAACCTCTAAAATGAGGACAAGGCCTCTTTTTTTTTATATTTCTCATCCCGGCCCAGCTACTGGCCTGACACACCGGAGAGGCTCAATTAGTGCCGAACTGTGAATGACCACTCGTGCCCACTTGTGGGAGCTTCCAAGACAAGCCCAAGTCTTTTCAGAGGCCAAGACCTCCCCCACTGGAAGCCTCTATCTTGTCTCTTGGAACTGGTTTGAGTGACATTCTCGTTTGTATCCGCTCTGACTCTACCATGGGATTGGGAATCTGCACCTCCCCACGTGAGGTCCTAAAGCCCAGCAGGGCCTGTTATTTGGTGTGAGCCAAACCAAATGAATTAAGAATAGTCAGAGACAAGGGACATGGGGGCTCCTAGCCCAAAGGTCTTCAGGACAGCTCTTCTTCAGTACACAGCAAGGGTTAGATGGGTGGGGGTGGGGAAGGGGTGGGGGAGGGGTGGGGGTGGGAGAGGGGTCGGGGTGGGTAGGGGTCAGGGTGGAGGCGGGGCTGTGGACCCTGTGACTCTAGACATCGGTTCAAAACATGAGAAGTTATTTTAACCAAGGCGTGGAGGCTCACACCTATATTTCCAGCGCTCTGAGGCTGAAGGGAATTCAAGGCCAATCTGGACTACTGAGTAAGACCCTTCTCAGAGAAAATAAAGAAATAAAGCTAGGCATGGTGGTACATGCCTATAATCCCAGCACTCATGTGGTGGAAGCAGGAGGACAAGGACATATTTGACCGCCCAGTGAGTTTGAGGCCAACTAGAGCTACATGAAACTTTGTATTCTGCCCCAATGTGTCACAAACCGCCCCCCCCCCAAAAAAGAGGGCTTTTTAGAGCTATGGTTCTAAAGTGGTGCTGTATCTCACTTTGCTTAGGCGTACGTCTGAGTCCTGCCTAGGTTGGAGGTGCTATGGATACACAGAGCATCAAATTTATCTGTACCCAAGGAATGCACACTTTAGGGTCTAGGGCCAGTATGGGCTGGGGAAGGCGGATGGAAAGACTGGCAGGTGAAAACAGTTGTGTAAGTTAGTGTGCGAACCCCGCTTGGGGCAGAGGGGGTTAAAGAAATAGCCAGAGAGGCCTCATCAGAGTGGGAAGTCTGATTGGTCTTGAAGCGTACAGCTTTAGTAAACAGTCAGAAATGAAAGAGCATGAAAAAAAGAGGAGGCCGGAAGGTCCTGGTGTAAGGGAGAAAGGTTCCCGGTGATGTATAGGGCACACTCCTTTCCTCCTCTCTCCTTCCTCCTCCGTCCTCCCTCCTCCCTCCTCCCTCCTCCCCCCTCCCTCCCGCGGGATCAGGTGCAAGGCGGCAGGGACTTGACCCAGAATCACTCACTCTGTCTCCATAGCCAGCCGCCCCTCACTAGGGCCATTTCTTCAAAAGGACTTTCCAGGGTGGAGTCGTCAGGTGGGACCTGTCAGGGGAGCCACAGTTCAGTGTAGCTCCCGAGAGAGAAGCCCCCACCAGCTCTGCCCTCCCTCGCTAGAGAGCCTGGAACCATGCAAGGCGCGTTAGTAAACAAACAGGCCAGGCCCCCTCCTCCCGCCCCCTCCTGACGCTCTGCTCCTGCAGAGAATGGGCACTGTGTCCCAGTGGGGTCAGCAGGCAGCCACCCAATAGGGCAGGGTGGGGGTGGGGTGGGAGCCCAGGCCAGGCTGTGTTCCAGAACCTTGGCAAGTCTCGACTCCACGATCCTCTGGCCCATGTGAGGCAGGTAAAGACTGGAGTAAGGAACTCTTTTTTTTTTTCCCCACTTCTTTAAAGACTTATTTATTATTTATACAATATTCTTACCCACACATGTGCCTGTCCACCACAAGAGGGCACCAGATCCCATTATAGGTGGTTGTAAGCCACCATGTGGTTGTTGGGAATGGAACTCGGGAGCTTCGGAAGAGCAGCCCAGTGCTCTGAACCTCTGAGCCATCTCTCCAGCCCCGAAGTGAGGGGCTCTCATTAAAGCTCATATAATGTTAGAAATTGGGATTTGGAAGTGAGCAGTCCAAAATATTGATGAGGGTCATGATTTCCATGATAGGAAACGCCTCCTGCATATTCGGACCCCACAGGGGCCATTTTTGAAGAACATGAAATAACAGCTAAGCCACTGAGCGCTGTGTGCTTGCTGCACTTCTCTGCCTCCCTCCCACCATCTCTTTTCAGCTTCCCAACCATCCTCGCCATCCTTCCAATTTTAGAGACGGGGAAAACTGGGGCCTGGAGAAGTCCAAACTACGTAAGCCTCCTTGATTACAAAGCAATGGAGCCAGGATCCACACCCAGCCACCTGTTTTTCTCCAAGACCTTTTAAAAAGACGCAATGCCAGTGTACTGGCTTAACGTTAAATTCTAGCACTCGGCAGGCAGAGGCAGGCAGAGCTCTGTGAATTGGAAGCTAGCTAGAGTTCCAGGCCAACCAGGTCTACACAGAGAGATTGTCCCCCCAAAAAAACAAAACCAGACCCAACCGACGGTGGTAGCTCGGGCCTTTAATCCCAGCACTCCGGAGGCAGAGGCAGGTAGATCTCCGAGTTCAAGGCCAGCCTGGTCTACAGAGTGAGCTCCAAGCCGGCCAGGGCTACACAGAGAAACCCTGTCTCGAAAAAAACAAAACACCACCAACCAAATAAAAAGCCACCACTCAAAGTGCAGGACCAGGCCAGTTCAGAATCATAATCGTGGAGGTGGAGGTGGAGGCAAGCGCTGTCTGTCTCTAAAGACCCCACCCCACACCCCACACCACCCCTCCTGGTGATTTCAAACTTTTCCAGCCACCGCAAACCTCTCTGCGTCCCCAGACAGCCATGTTAAATGGAGACCTTTACGAGTACTTTACAGGTGGTCGAACTGAGGGTAAGGGGCACAAATGACGCATCCCTATATGTGATGGAGCTTGGACTGGAGCCCAGGTGCCCTCTCTTACTCAGGACGACTTATTTATGAGCAGGTGCCTCGGCCCTTCCCCCACCGGCTCTCACCTGTTGCTGGGCAACTAGGGTTGGCACACCTAGAGTGGAAGCCTTGGCCTCTTGTGTTTCTCCTAAGCTCACTCCCCTCCCCTAGCTCAGACCCAGATCTCTTTACAAGAGGGGTCGGGTGCACACTCCCTCTCCAGTCCCCCTTGATGCACCCACCTGTTCACACCTGTTGCGGATACTGCTGCCGCAAACGCCTGCTACTGCTACCGGATGAAGCGGCTACCCCAGCCAGTCGCACCTGCGCTATGCGAACCCCAGAGAGCCTGAGGCATTTCACTCCCCCAGGCTCTGCCTGGGGCCTAGCTGTCCCCAGGCCCCGCCTTTCAGACCCAACTCACTCCCAGGAGGGGGCGTGGCGTGGAGAAATTCAATGACTGAGATACGCTGGGACTTGTAGTCTGCAGTCCAATATCGGGCAGAAGCAAGCGGGAACAGCAGTGCTGTGCTGACCCCAGAAGGGGTAAGAGGCCATACATGTAAACTCACTTTCTTCCTTCCTTTTTGGGATCTGCATATATTTCCAGGGCTGACAACAAAAGGTCTGCCTGAGCAGCTGGGACTACTGGTGTGCACCACCACACCCAATTTATTTTTCTGTTAAGACATATATTTGTTGGCCTGCTTTTCATAAAATACTTTTTCCTCTTTTGGTAATAAAGATGTATTTCACGACCTGCTAAATACTGATCTACACTCCACCCTTGACATAAAAGACTTTCTCTTAAGAATGTGTGGCTGGTACTGGAGAGATGGCTCAGAAGTTAAGAGCACTGCCTCTTCTTCCAGATTCAATTCCCAGCAACCACATGGTGGCTCACCACCATCTATAATGTGATCTGATGCCCTCTTCTGGTGTGCAGGAGTGCATGCAGACAGAGCACTGTATACATAATAAATAAATAAATCCTTAAAAAAAAACAATAAAATGAGAGGGAGAGAGACAGAGAGAGACACACAAAGATAGAGACAGAGAGAGTAGCTTGAAGCCTGGCCTGTACCCCTCAAGGGGCAAAGGCAAGGCCTGAAGGCAGGAGGGTCAACGAGAGAGAGAGAGAGAGAGAGAGAGAGAGAGAGAGAGAGAGAGAGAGAGAGAGAGAGAATGAAGGAAAGGTCATATCCCAAAGCCATGTACAGACAGTTGCTGGACAAACTGTCCCAATGATACCCAAGGACAAGACATTAAGTTCAGGAGAAGCTGGGCCTGGTTGTACAGATCTATAGCCACCAGATACCTGGCAGGCAAGAGCAGGAGGTTCAAGGCTAGCCTGAGCTACAAAAGGCCAGTCTGTGCAATTTAGACCCCATCTGCCTGCATGTACACCTGCATACCAGAAGAGGGCACCAGATCTCATTGTAGAAGGTTGTGAGCCACTATCTGGTTGTTGGGAATGGAACTCACGACTTTGGAAAAGCAGTCAGTGTGCTCTTAACCTCTGAGCCATCTCTCCAGCCCTAAATATATATATATATATATATATATTTTTTTTTTTTAAAAACACACACATCTTTAATCCCAGCACTTGGAAGGCAGGTGAATCTCTGAGTTCAAGGCCAGCCTGATCTGATCTACAGAGTGAGCTCCAGGACAGCCATCCAGGGCTATAAGAGAAACTCTATTTTGGGGGAGAAAAAAAAGTTGTTATTTAGAACATAAGAGAGGCCATACCCACAGCCCCAGAGACATTTTGGAAGTGATTCTCAGAAACTTTGTGCTTTCTAGACTGTATGTGAAGCTCTATTCTTTCAGAGAGAGAAAGAGAGAGAGAGAGAGAGAGAGATCTGTGCTGTTCACAAGCTAGAAAGGAGACAATCTCCTGAGCCCCAAAGGGCAAACGATTTAGCCCCGTGGCCATGTGCTCTCCAAGGCCAGACTCATGTAAAGACCCCAAGTTCTTTACAGACTGAAAGAAGGAATGCCCTCTGGAAACAAAATTAGGTGGAAATTACACTTGAGTTGAAAAAGACGGAGTGTGGTCGCTCATATTTGGAAGGGTGACAAAGCAGGACTGGGGATCACAGGCTAGCCTTGACAACATTGTAAAGCTAGCCTGGACTACATATTAGATTCCTCACATATTAGAGAGAATCTACATATTAGATTCTCTCCTAGTGGAGAGAGAGAGCGGCCACGCTCCGTCTTGGCTTTGGATGTTGGCGTTTTCCAGTTGTGTAGAGCACCACCGTGCTCTAGGGCAGCAGGACCCTGCCTTCCCAGTCCATCCCTAGCTCCCAGTCAACTAGAGGGGACCAGAGGCGAAAGAAGTAAAGAGCGTGACTCAACCGGAAAGAAGTCGCTCTTTGCCCAAGAGGTTGGGAAAGGCTTCCCAGAAAGGGTCAAGGGAGCCTTAAAAGGTGAGTAACACTTCCCCAGTGTGGACCGAAGACCCTCACACAAGTGCTGGTAGGAAGTTGAGGGGTCTTGAGGAGGTTTAGAAGATGAGTGAGGGCTTCGGGGAGAAGATGGGGCTGGCAAGCGACGAAGCTGCAGAGGGTGCAGGCTAGAACAAGGACAGGATGCCAGCCTGTGTGAAATTGTCAAGACAGGAAGCTGTCTTGTGTCCTGTGGTTAGTGGGTTAGCAGGTCCTGCCACCTGGATCCGACCCTCCAGAGTCACTCCTTTAACTAGCTCAGTCGAAAGTCCCAGCAGACAGGGAATCCCAGGGATCAGGGCATCACCTATTTGGTTAGGGGTCACCCTCACCCCCCACCCCCCAACTTCCCCCTGCCCCAGAGAACTCCTCCTTACCGGAGTTGCAGGACTCATGGTTCCTCTACTCAGAGCAGCATTCCCAAGAAGGTTCCAGAAGCGGGGCTTGGCTCTGCAGCCTCAGAGATAAAGGGATCAGCAAAGAGCTACCAAGAGTGGGAAGAGGGGGGGGGGGGAATACACCAGCTCTAAAGTCACTCTCTTTTCCGGGCCTCTCCCCAAATCTCTGCCGTTCAGATTCTGGCCAAGTCACCCCGCGATTCTGGGGTGATGTTGACCTAGGATTGACTTCAAGACAGGGTAGGGAGGAGGGTGGGGTAGCGAAGACAGGAGATGGGGGCAGGGCGGGTTCTCGGCCCCTAGTTTAGGGCGGGGCTACGTATTCATTCTGCAGCCTAGCAGGCTGTGCCCATCAGTCCTGGCTGTGCAGCCTGGCTCCTTAAGCCTCCCTTCTTGGCTCCTGGGTCTCTTTATTCTTGACCCAGAGCCACCCCAGAGTGTGCGTGCATCTCTGGGGGGGATTTACCACAACAGATCCTATTAGCCGGTGGCTTATCCCTTCTTAGCAGCCCCAGCAAACGCATCTTTTCCAAACCATGCTGTTTTTCCACAACTCACTCTCTGGGCTCTGGAAAGTCGCAACCCTACTCAACTCTTACTAACTTTTCTGTTCCCTGAAGCCAGGATGAGAGGAAGGAGGGAAAGAGAGGGGAGGAAGGAAAACTGGAGAGAGGCGGTGGAAGGAAGGAGGAAAGAGCGGAAAGAAACGAGAGGAAGGGAGACAGGGAACGATCTCTCCCTGGGACACTTGGCGGGGGGGAAACTGCTAAAAATAATTGCTTTAATCGCTACTAGTGTTGCTAGTGATCAGTCACGTTCTCACTCAGGTACTCCTGATGTTCCCTTTCCTGCACGTAAGCAAAGGGTTTAGGGTTGGGGTGATCTGACTCCCCGGTTAGCAGCTCTGAAGGTTCTCCCTTGCTGCTCTGGATCCGTGAGTCAAACAGCCCGGAGGGCGACCCTGACGCCTCCGTAAACTGGGCTGGTCTTGAAGACTCCACAGTGGGCTTGAAAAAAAAAGTGCGCAGGATGACAGCTGATGACGCCAGCTCCCGAAAGCTGCTTCAGCTTGGGCTGCTTCCAGCGGTTTGGATTACAAGGCTCGGTGAACTCTAGATGAACCGGCTGCGACCGTCTGTCGGGAAACACGCCCCCTGGTGGCCTACAGGGGGACTGCTGTAACGGTTCTCTTCAAAGCAAACCTCCATGGCAGTGGCTGGTATTAAAGGAACCAGGCAGAGACTGGTCCAAACACGGTGTCTTGGGGCTGTATAAGTGGGTTGCTCAGGCTCATTTAGTCAACAAAGGGCACTTCCTTCTCTGGTGTTGCTCATTAGACGTAATAGAAACTTGCAGTTTCTTACCTACTGTCAGTAGTGCATATCAGCCGGCCATGACAGCCAGGCCATGAAAGCGGCAAGGCAAGCCAGGCATGGTGGTGCACACCTTTAATCCCAGCATTAGGGAGGCAGTGGCAGGTGGATCACTGTGAGTTCACAGCCAGCCTGGTTTACAAAGCGAGTCCAGGACAGCCAAGGCTACACAGAGAAACCCTGTTTGGGGGGGGGGAGGGGGGCAGGGCAGGGCGGATACAGAGACAAGAAAAAGGAGAAGGAAGCTGGGAAAACCAAAACCACAGATGCCAATACTGAATCGTTTGTTTTTTAGGTTTTTTTGAGAAAGGGTTTTTCTGTGTCGCCATGGCTGTCCTGGAACTCACTCTGTAGACCAAGCTGGTCTCAAACTCAGAGATGCACCTGCCTCTGCTTCCAGAGTTCTGGGATTAAAGGTGTGTGCTACCGTCACCCAGCACCAATACTGGATTTAAACACAGCCAGACTTGGCATGCATCCCTGAACTGTTGGCCAATGACTGGCTTCAAGAAGTTACTAAAAAGCTGAGGTTGCAGTGGTGCATGCCTGTAATCTCACCAGCTGGGTAGATGAGGCAGGAAGATCTGGAGTTTCAGGACAGGCTGGGCTATATAGCAAAACGCTGTCTCAAAAATAAAAATAAAAATAAAAAAAATAAAAATAAAAAAAGCAGACTTTCCCCCAGGGAAAGAGAAATTTCTTTTTAATGTAAATCCTGGAACTGGAAGCAGTGGCACACACCTTTAATCCCAGCACTCGAGAGGCAAAGGCTGGTGGATCGCTGTGAGTTTGAGGCCAGCCTGGCCTACAAAGTGACCAGACTGGCCTTGAACTCACAGCAATCCACCTGCCTCTGCCTCCCGAGTGCTGGGATTAAAGGCATGTGCCACCGTGCCCGATTTTTTTTTCTTGTTTTTTAGATTTAATTATTTTGTTTTATATGCATGGGTGTCTTGCCTGCATCCATATCTGCGTACCACGTGCTTGCCTGGTTCCTGAGGAGACCAGAAGAGGGTGTTGGACCTGGAACTGGAGTTACAAATGGTTGTGCGCTGTTATTTGGTTGCTGGGAATTGAACCCGGGTCCTCTGAGAGAGTAACAAGTGTGTCATCTCTCCAACCCCCCCCCCTTTCTTTTCTTTTCTTTCTTTCTTTATTTTATTTTATTTGGTTTTTTGAGACAGGGTCTCTCTGTGTAGTCTTGGCTGTCCTAGACTCACTTTGTAAACCACGCTGGCCTCGAACTCACAGCAATCCACCTGCCTCTGCCTCCCAAGTGCTGGAATTAAAGGTGTACGCCACCACACCCGGCCCCCCCTTTTTTTTTTAAAGTTTTATTTTTAATTATGTGTATGTGGAGGTGGTGGTGGATGTGTACTGGTGAGTGAGGGTCCCAGAGGAAACCACGGCCTGTAGACCCTGTGGAGCTGGAATTAAGGTCTGAGCCTCCCAAGGTGGGTGCTGGGAACTGAACTCAGGACCTCTGCAAGAGCAATGCATGCTGGGTCACCACTGAGCCATCTCCACAGCTCTTCTTTCTTTATTAAAAGTTGAGGACAATATTATTAAAGTCTAAAAGAGAAACTCTAGGGCAGACGAGCGGAAGCCAAGAAGAAGAGAAAGGAGACTTAAAAAAAAAAAGGGTTATGTCACTCGAGTTAAGTTGACATGAGGTCAGCCACGTGGCAGATACAGGGGGAGGGGAGGGGAGCTTGGGAGGAGAAGTCCTACAGCCACCAGAGAGAGCAAGAAAGCACACTCAGCCTCTGCGAAGAGAAGAAACCTTTTTACCTTTCTGACTCACAATGGTGGGCAGCCCCGGCAGAGCTGCCACAGCCCATTGGGCTGCCTTCTATAGCCTCCGTCAAGTCTCTGGGTTTGTTTTAGACAGGATCTTCCTGTGAAACCCAGGCTGGGATTACAGGTGTGCACCACCACGCCTGGCCTCAGCGTTTCACTATTTCAAATGCATATGGTAGATGAAGAGCTCGCAGATTGTATATAGTTAAGGGAATAGTGGACAGGCTCATCAGGTCTGAATTCAAATTTGCTACCTAAATTTTCTAGAGAATACAGTAGAAGTAGAGGGTATGTTTGTCTCAACTAAAAGCTCCTGTCTTAGGGTTTCATGACTATGGCAACTCTTATAAAGGAAAAACATTTTAATTGAGTCTGGCTTGCAGTTTCAGAGGTTTAGACCATTACCATCATGGCGGGAAGCATGGCAGCGTGCAGGCAGACCTGGTGCTGGAGGAGCCAAGAGGTCCACATCTTTTTCTTTTTTTTAAGGTTTCTTTATTATTTATACAGTATTCTGCCTTCATGTGAGCCAGCAGGCCAGAGGAAGGCACCAGATCTCATTATAGATGGTTGTGAGCCACCATGTGGGTGCCGGGAACTGAACTCAGGACCTTTGGAAGAAGAGACAGTGCTCTTCACCTCTGAGCCATCTCTCCAGTCCCCGAGCTCTACATCTTGATCCAAAAGCAGCAGAAAGAGACTGTGTTCCACACTGGGTGGAGCTTGAGCATAGGAGACCTCAAGCCCACTCCTACAGTGACACACTTCCTCCAATAAGACCACACCTTTGAGGGCTGGAGAGATGGCTCAGTGGTTAAGAGCACTGCCTGCTCTTCCAAAGGTCCTGAGTTCAATTCCCAGCAACCACATGGTGGCTCACAACCACCTATGATGAGATTTGGCGCCCTCTTCTGGCCTGCAGTTGTACATGCAGGCAGAGTACTGTGTACATAATAATAAGTAAATAAATCTTTAAAAAAAAAGACCACACCTTCTTTTTTTTCCACACACACCCCCCCGCCGAGACAGGGTTTCTCTGTGTAGCCTTGGCTGTCCTGGACTCACTTTGTAGATCAGGCTGGCCTCGAACTCACAGCAATCCGCCTGCCTCTGCCTCCCAAGTGCTGGGATTGAAGGTGTGTGTCACCACGCCTGGCAAGACCACACCTTCTAATAGTGCCACTCCCCATGGGCCAAGCGTTCAAACACACAAGTCTATGGAGACCGTGCCTATTCAAACCACCATGGATCCCTAGAAGTTTATATCAATATGCAAAAATTTTTTCAGGGATACACAAAATTTATGCCATGCCTAAGGCATGAGGCATTAGGCTACTCAAGATGCAATTTGAACAAAAGTCAGACCTCTTATACCAAAGTTTTGTTGTTTGCCTTTTCTCTGTAAGTAAGGCAAGCACCACCACATCTGGCTTCTTCTGCTCACTTTTAAGGATTTATGTATTTATTTAATATAACTGTCTGTATAGTTACATTAGTCTATGTGTACCGTGTGCATGCAGGAACCCTCAGAGGCCAAGAGAGGGCACCAGATCCTCTGGAACTGGAGTTACAGGCAGTTGAGAGCTGCCTTGTGGGTGCTGGGAACTGAATCCATGTCCTCTGCAAGAGCAATCATTGCTCTTTTTTTTAAACTTATTTATTTATTTATTATATTTGACATACAGGACTCTGCCTACACATACACCTGCAGGCCAGAAGAGGGCACCAGATCACATTATAGATGGTTGTGAGCCACCATGTGGGTGCTGGGAATTGAACTCAGGACCTGTGGAAGAGCAGTCAGTGCCCTTAACCTCTGAGCCATCTCTCCAGCCCGCAATCATTGCTCTTAACTACTGAGCCATCTCACTAGTTCCTTCCCTTCTCTTCCTCTTCCTCTTCCTCCTCCTCCTCCTTCTCCTTCTCCTCCTCTTCCTTCTCCTCTCTTTTAAGTATTGGGCTACTTGGTTTTTATTGTTTAGCTGCAAAAAGGCTTTTACGGTAATTTAATACATAAATAATTCAAACATATGGAGAATTAATAATGAAATTGGTGAAGCTGAGAGACAAAAATTGATCAGATAGTTTTAAGGTAGAAGACTCCAAGTGTAAATGTTTTTTTGTTGTTGTTGTTTTTTTTTTTTTTTTTTTTGGCTAAAAGCTGGAAATGCCCTTGCCTTTGTCAGCCTTTTGCCCTTCCTGAAGGCCAGAGACACCAGAAGGGTTTAAATTATAGTGTCTGGTTCCTCACTGACCAGAGAGAGGTCAGGCATGCCAGAGACATGGCCTATCCTTACCTCTCTTCCCCTGAAAGATCATCACTTCCTGGATGACACTGGGCCTGGACACCTCATGAGTGGGCCCATGGCAATGACCAGTTCATCCTCCACCCCCATGCCTCCATCTAGTAAAGCCTAATTAACTCCGAGGTGGTGACCCTCGCGGGTACGCAGTTCCCCACTCCTGTATACGGGAACACTACCGTCTTGCCCTCAGACTCCTATGTATGAATCTATCCTTAAAATCCCTTGTGGTCCATGGGTTTCATTCTTCAAATTCACAAGACCCTAGAGGCCACTGGCTCAGTAGGAGTTTTAGGTGGCAGTGCACGTGCGGCACCCTAACCCCTCAGTAAAAGCCCCACCTGACACAGGAATCCTCCATCCGTCTCAATGCCACCCACCTCCTCCCATTCCAAAATGACGGACAGGCCTTCAGTGTTTCAGGGTTTTGAAATGAGCATCCTGCGGACGCTCAGGGTTAAAATTGATTGACAACTTGGCAGAATCTAGAACTACCTAGACGCAATCCTCTATGAGCAGAGGTTAGGATAATTGTGGTGGGGAGACCCACCCTAACTACGGGTAACACCATCCCACGGTCTGGGGTCTCAGGCCGACTAAAAAGAGGAAAGCAAATTAAGGACTAGCATTTGTTAGTCTCTGCTTCCTGACTGCAGATGCAGTGTGACCAGCCTCGGGCTCCCACTGCCATGCCTTCCCCACATGATGGATTGGACTCTCAAATTTGGAGCCAAAAACAAGCCCTTCCTTCCTTAAGTCACCTTTGTCAGGGGCTTTGTCACAGCAGTGAGTGTACTGGAATAAAGATCCATTCTGTGTAAATGGTCAGACAATGGCCTCCTGATGGAAAGCCACCTGGGTAGGATTCAGCCAGGCTCCCTGGAACAGAGTGAACGTAACAGCCTCACCTGTCAATCTGGCTGGGCACGGCGGACAGGCAAACCAGTGTGCTGGGCCTGTCCAGGACGTCAGGCACGTCTGGGCTTTAATTTGCTTTTACTGCAGGGAGGTCAAGAACTCATTGGGACTTGGCTGAAATGAGGACAGTGAGTTCCTGACCCTTGACAGAAAATACTTTGGTTCAGTGGTCAGAAATCTCGGCCCCACCCCCACCCCCCCCACCCCCACCCCACCCCCCGCCCAGGAGCACTGCTAACACACACACACACACACACACACACACACACACACACACACACACACACTAACTGTTTCCCTCCCTCTGGGCTGGCAAGAGTGGTTTTGGTCTCCCATTAGCAGGTACTTCTGCATAGTGTTCCTGAGCACCAGGCTGGGATGTAGCTCAGATGGTGCAGTGCTTGCTTACCTAGCAAGCACAAAGCTCTGGGTTTCTTCCCTGTAAATCAGGCTTGGCAGCAAGCACCTGGAATCCTAGAACTCGGGAGGCAGTGTCAGGAGGGTCAGAAGTTCAAAGTCGTTGTTGGTTAGATAGTAAGCTCCAAGTCATCCTGGGTTACAGGAGATCGTGAGAAGCTGCTTAAAAGGGAGGGGGGGGGAGGGAGGGAGGGAGCGACATACTTCTCAGCACCTCCTGTGCTCACCCACAGTATAGATCTGTAGGAGGATGAAGCATCTCCATGGCAACCAGGCCACACAGAGCAGATGGCTGTCCCCAAGTCCTGCTGGGCCGAGACACACTGAGATTCCATTCAGAGCCGAGCATGTGCCCACCCAGCGGACCTGAAGAGAGAGGATGGGCGTGGGCATGGGCATGGGCGTGGGCATGGGCGTGGGTGTGGGCGTGGGCGTGGGGCAGGGACAGGTCACTCTGCCTGTGTCTTCTTCTATGGCTCCCACAGCCTCTGTCTTCCTCTTGCTGCCCACATAGGCAACAAAATCCACCCAGAGTTACCAGACTTCTCCGTTTCTGTGTGTCCAGTGTCCAGAGCAAGGCCCAGAGGAAGAGCTTGCTGTTGTGTGTGTTTGAGGAGAGAACAAACGAAGGAGGAATGACAGCCCCCCTGAGCCATCGTGAAGGGCAAAGCAGAGGCTCCTTTCCTACCTTGGGATGGTGAGTGGCAGGAGAGCTGGTGGCTGCTTTGGCCCGGCCCCACACCCTCTCCCACCCCCACCCCACCCCCTTTCTTCCAACTTCTGACTTCTTCACCCCTCCCCCTCCAGGAGACTCTGAACACTAGCCTGTCAGTCCTCTTTCCTCACCCTCAGGTGGGCCTGCGCTGTCCACCCTAGGAAAGCACTTGTGAGGAGAATTAGCATGAGGGCAGATAGACAGATGTAAGGGACTCAACGTGTTCTAGTGTGTCTGTCTGTCTGTTTGTTTTTAAATAAGGTCATATTATGTAGCCCCAGGTGGCCCTTGGGACTCACAATTCTCCCGACTCTGCCTCCTAAATGCTCCGATTACAGGTGAATGCTACCACGTCCAGCCTAGTGAGTGGCCTTTGGAGGCAGAAGAGGGCATCAGATCCCTTGGAACTTGGAGTTAAGTTGGCTTTGGGTCCTGATGTGGGTGCTGGGAACCAACCCTGTGTCCTCTGCAAGAGCAGAAAGCACTCTCAACCACCGGCCCATCACTCATCCCCCTCAGCTGGACAAACACACCCATGATATTTGCCAGCCCTTCTGTTGAGCAGGTGTTTAGTTATTCCAGATTTGCCAAGGGCTAAGATTTGTTTTAAGTTGTGGGTACTGTTGTTGAGAAGGTAGAAACAAAGGCAGACGGTTGTGAGGACAAACCTCCTGACATTGTGTTTGAGCAAAGGTGGTGGTGGGAGACATTGTTGGGACAGCACATGCTTGCAGAGGAGTCTCCGGGCAGGAGTCTCTACAAGCATTGTGGGGCTCCTGACTGCCAGAAGGCAGAGTGTCTGGGCAGCCTTTGGTGCTATGGTCCAAAGTATGCTGAATCCAGTGCCAGCCATGTTGGCACCTCCAAGGGTGGCTGTCTGAGGCAGGAGGAGGCCAAGTCGACTCAGCAAGCTCCCTGTCATCAGAAGTCTTAAGCCTTGGCTGGCGCCTCTGTGGTGGCAGGCAACTACCTTTGTCACAAGTGCCTGTGGCTCCTGTAGCTCTTTCAATAAAATCCTTACTACTGTTAGAACAGTGTCTAGTAAGCGTGTCTGCTAGTGGCAGTGAGGTGGCTCAGCGGGAAAGCGCATATGCTAAAGACTGTTGACCTGAGTTCAATCCCAGGAACCCACAGAGGCCTCTCAGACTGGCCTCTGGCCTCTGGCCTCCGCTCAGGCACACAGACGTGAACTTTGTCAGACACATCTCTGCCCACCTCAAATTAAGAAATAAGTAAGTACAAACGGACAAATTAGTTAAAAGAAGGAAGTAGGCCGGGCCGTGGTGGTGCACACCTTTAATCCCAGCACTTGGGAGGCAGAGACAGGGGAATCACTGTGAGTTTGAAGCCAGCCTGGTCTACAAAGCAAGCCTAGGGCAGCCAGAAGAAGGAAGCAATAAAAACCCACTAGAACTGATAAGAGAATTAGGCAAGAAAACTGAAATAAACTTTAAAAACGAAATGCTTTTGTTAAGGAAAAGTGAGAAAGAACCCCTGAGTGCGGAATTCCAAGGCAGAATAACTCCCCCACACACGTTTGATTGTTTTTAAGAAATTAAACATGATGTACAGCAGCCCACTATGATTGGAAGTTTCCTGAAAAAGCTACACACATGTTGAAGGTTTCTAAGACTATTGATGGCTTAGAGCTTCCTGCTTGTGGAGAGTTGGAATGTTGCAGATTGCGATCCAAATGGCCTTGGACCATTTAGTCTTGTTAATAGCCACTTCCTGTCCGTTTCTACATCGGATTTAGGGTTTCTCTGTGTAGCCCTGGCTGTCCTGGAGCTCTCTTTGTAGACAGGCTGACCTCAAACTCACAGAGATCTGTCTGCCCCTGCCTGGGCCTGGGATTAAAGGTATGTGCCACCACACCCAGCCTCTAATACCCCTTTGACTAAAAAGCCTGGGAACGTATGGGTTTGGCAGACTAGCATCATCCACCAACCCAATAGTCAAGAGTGTCATCAGACGGCACCTAAAACCCTCAGCAGCTGTGCCTGGTGATGGACACCTGTCATCCCAGCACTTGGGAGGTGGAGGTTGAGGACCAGGAGTGAGTTCAGAATCATCCTTGAGTTCCTCTGCAGCCCACCCACCTGCTGACCCCCCCTCCCCCCCACCCCCCACCCCCCAGCTCCCCCAACCCCCCACTGTAACTGATAAATGAGACGGCTCAGGGCTGTCACGTCAGCTGACTATAAATGCTCACGTCTCCGTGGTGTAACATGGCATCCGAGGCAAACTGAATGTGTGTTTCGTGGCCCGTAATAATTCAAATTTGGCTCAGAATAAGCGATCTCATTTCCCTTTGGAGTGAGATCTGTATTTGGCATCAACACCCCTGTTTTCTATGTGGGTGCTACATTCCAAGAACTGCAGTGAAACTGCCCAACCCTAATTATGCTGGCTTCCGTACACACGTGTGAGAAGGTTAAATTAAGCACAGTAAGAGATCGAAAATAACGACTAATAAAAAGAGAATAGGCCAGGTGGGGTGTTGCAAGTCTTTAATCCCAGCACTCGGGAGGCAGAGGCAGGCAGATCGCTAGTCCAGGACAGCCAAGGCTACACAGAGAAACTCTGTTTCAAAAAAACAAAAACAAAGAAAATCAGCTCCAGTCCACTTCCTCCCTTTCACTAGCCTAGCCTCTCTCTTGTCCTCTGGAACCTTGTCTCTCTCCGCGTGTCTGCTCACAGTGAAATGGTGCCTGAGGATAAGTGTCCAGGGTGACTTTGCTAACAAGACAAAACGTGTCCTCTCTGACCATGTTGTTAATTTGTTTCGTTTTTTGTTTTTTGTTTTTTTCGAGACAGGGTTTCTCTGTGTAGTTTTGACTGTCCTGGACTCACTCTGTAGACCAGGTTGGCCTCGAACTCACAGTGATCTGCCTGCCTCTTCCTCCTGAGTGTTGGGATTAAAGGCGTGTGCCACCATGCCTGGCTGTGACCATGTTGTTTAAACATGAGCTTATGTGATAACTAGATCCCAAGAATGCAGAATCAAAATTGCTAGGTGACCTTAAGGCATAGGCCTAGAACTGGCAAGCATCACTGTCACTATACTTAAAAAAAAAAAAAAAGATGTATTTATTACTTACACAGTATTCTGCCCGAATATGTGCCTGGCCAACACAAGAGGGCACCAGATCTCATTACAGATGATCTTGAGCTAACAACCATGTAGATGCTGGGAATTGAACTTGGAAGAACAGCTGGTGCTCTTAACCTCTGAGCCATCTTTCCAGCGCCCACTATATCTTCTTAATTAAACTGAAGTACAGGGTGATCCCACATTTAACTAGAGGATGAGAGGTACCGCCTGAGGTTGTGGGTATCAGCAGATGCGGTCTCATGGGGCGATCTCCCAGCACTAGCTGCCTCTCTAGGGAAGGCTGATCTCCCCCATACTGAGACTGCAGCTACGAGAGGTAATTACTATGAGAGGTAATGATGGAGTTTAGAAATGGTAAGAAAATTCCAAATAGTTCCAGCCTCTGATTTTGCTACTTCTACCCAAGTCCTATGAGAGAGGAAAAAGACAGAGGAAGTCAAGCTGGAGCAGGTTTTTCTGCTCTTTGCCTGGTGGAGGCGGGTGGCGGTTTGGGGGGAACGGGAGGGGGAGAGGAACCCTGCTGTGACCTATAATCTGGGTGCCTGAGAGGCCTGTAATTTTGCGTGTCGCAGAGTTGAAAGAGCCATGTCTTTGGCGCTGAACCAGGTCTAAGTAGAAAGCGCTGAGTGGCAGCCTTAGCACGAGTTAGGGCTGCTGCCTTCTTTAAAGGAGCCGTGAGCCTGTGGCCAATGGAAGAAGCAAGCACGGTGCTTTTGCACTCAGGGCCTGTGGTTCCAGACGGGCTAAGGAAATCCCTTGATGCACTGGGGGAATGGAAGGCAGCTGTACTCCCCATTATACTACCAACCCGTGCTAAATTTGGGGAACGGAGAGCAAGTAAGAGGTTAGAGTCTGGCCTGGAGGGAGAGCTCAGCAATTAAGAGCACTGGCTGCTCTTCTAGAGGACCCAGGTTCAGTTCCCAACACCCACAACGGCAGCTCTCAGTCTTCTGTAACTCTGGCCCCAGTAGATCTGATGCCCTCTTCTGAAAGACCTACTTGGGTCCCAAGTACATATGTGATATAGATTCATATATAATATATACACATAAATAATAATAAAAATAAATATATCCTTAAAAGCTTTGAGAGCGAGTGAGAGCTGTCCCACTCCTCATCTGCTGTGAAGTGGCATGGGTGTTGGAGTGATGCCTCCCCCCCCCCCCCACTCACCCTTTGCCACCTGCAGAACCAGCCCTGCAACTTGACCTGGGCAGCACAGTGGAATGGCAGAAGAGGAAAGCTGGCCCAACCTCTGGCTGCCTACGGCACTTGGGAGAGTGGGCCCTGTGCCTCAACTAGGCAGCACAGTGGAGTTGGCTCTGGAGGTGGGGAGCTGCCCTCCCCCCAACCCCTCCCCCCTTAGCCCCCTTCCTCATCTCCCCCAGGGCATGAGAGCAGGAGGGCTGACCCTGCCTCCTGCCAATGGCTGTCGCATTGTGTGGCCTAGTCTGAGCGGTTCTGGAGAGCTCACCCTGGTGGTTCCAATACGTTGACCAACTCAACTACTACCCAGGCCCAGATCCAGGGCTCTGCGATGGCCGACCCTCAGTTCTGCATCATCCGTGAACAGTTGGGGCCTGTGAAGGGTCAGCCCTGGTGATCCGAAGCCGCAGGGTCTCCATGACACAGGGCAACTGCAGGATAACCGGGAAGAGTCCCGGTGAGGATCCAGACAACATTGATGGTGTCACAGAAGCCAGAGACTCCAAACCAGACCCACTGCAAAGAGCATTTTCAAGCAAAGATGTGTGGACAGCGGGTTACACTGTGGGACATGTTGTGACACACTACAGCTTCCAGGATGAGATGTCTCCTATGGTTTGTTTTGCTTATTTTTGTTTGTTTGGTTTTTATTTGTGGGAGGAGAGATTACAAGTGTAGAATACAAATAAGAGGGGACAGGGAGACAAGTGGGATTGGGGTGCATGATATGAAACTCACAAAGAATCAATAGAAAAATTTTAAAATCATTTAATAAATAATCTTTTAAAATGTATTTAAAAGACTTTTTTATTTTTAAAAATATGTGTGTGCGCGCATGCCCGGTTTTGTATAAGAACAGCAAGTACACTCAACTACTGAATCAATCTCTTCAGCCCCTAAGTAAATAAAAATTTGAAAGTTCGTTTGAGACAGGGTATCACTGTGTCACCTTGGCCAGACTGTAACTCAAATTTCTCCACCTGCTTCTGCCTCCTGAATGCTAGGATTAAAGACATGCACCACCACACCTGGTGAAAAAATGTTAACTGCCTTAATTTATCTATCTATCTATCTATCTATCTATCTATCTATCTATCTATCATCTATTTAGTGTGTGTGTGTGTGTGTGTGTGTGTGTGTGTGTGTACGTTGTGTACATGCACACATATGTGGCATGGTAAGTTTGTATTGATCAGAGGACAGCTGTGGGAATTGGATCTTCTACTGCTGTGTGACTCTCAGGGATTCAACTCAGGTTTTCTAGGCTTGGCCGCAAGTGCCTTCCGTGCCTTAGGCATCTTGCTGGCCCCTTCATTTCTACCTGATTCAAAGCCCAGCTTGAACTGTCTGGGTCTCCATGGATATTTGCTAAGATACTAGCTGCAAAGTGAGGGGAGGAAAGGAGTAAGGCTCTCAGTGTTCAATCCCAAATCAGGGCTGCCCGAGGCAGTGAGTTGTCAGCCCCCCCCCCCCCCCCCCCGTGCCCTGTCCCTCTCGTACACATCCACCGAGCAACCATCCCACATTCAAGTGCAGCTGACAACTTTTGAGATTTTGCTTCAGTTTTATGTGTTTGCCATAGAGCTATTAATAATTTAAAAATGAATTCTAACATATTTACCCTCCAGTCATAAAATGGTATCGATCCCAACTTTTTTTTACAGGTCTAAGTATACATAATCCTGAAAAACTTTTAGAATCAGCCAGTGTCAGGCAGGGATTCGGGTTCTGTGTATAGAAAGGTCCCCCTCTCTTGTCCTGAGCCTCAGTATCTGTTTTATTCCCGCCTACCTGCAAATTCTAGGAGGAAAAATCCCAGGGAAGGATAGTGGTTGGCCTAGCTTCTGTCCTGTGTTCATCGTCTAACCAATGACCAGGTTCCGTTTCATGGGGAGGAGAGCACATGCTAATGGTGGTATAAAACAATGCTCTGAGCCTTAATCCCAGCTCTCTAGAGGAAGAGGCAGGTGGATCACTGTGAGTTTGAGGCCAACCTAGTCCAGGACAGCCAACGCTACACAGAGAAACCCTGTCTTGGAAAACCAAAAACCAAACCAAACAAACAAACAAAAAACCCCCAAACAAACAAACAACAACCAAAAAAAAAAAAAAGGCTCTGGGTACCACCCTCAGCAACAAAGTAAAACAATAGATTTTAATTTTTCCTTTTTGTTTGTCTGTTTATGTTTGTTTTTCTCTGTGTGTAGCCTTGGCTATCCTGGACTCACTTTGTAGCCCAGGCTGGCCTCGAACTCACAGAGATCCACCTGCCTCTGCCTCCCGAGTGCTGCAATTAAAAGCATACGCCACCACGCCCGGCTTCCTTTTTGTTTTTAAAGGTTTTTATGTTATGTGTACGGGTGTTTTGCATGCATGCCTCTCTAGACCACCAGCGTCTAGGTGTCTGTGGATGCCAGAAAGGGCACTAGGTCCTCTGGAAGTGGAGCTACAGACAACTGTAGCTCCATGAGGATGCTAGGAGTGGAACCCTGGTCCTCTCTGGAAGAGCAGCCAGTGCTCTCCTTCACTAAGTCCACTCTCCAGCCCTAGCTTTTTAGTTTCTATATGAAGTATCCCCAGGTATGCTACGTTAATTTATTTTTTTGAGATTTTATTTAAGCCAGACACAGTGGCACGTGCCTTTTATCCCAGCACTGGGAAGGCAGAGGCAGGTGGATCTCTGTTAGTGTGAGGCCAGCCTGCACTACCTAGGAAGTTCCAGAACAGCCAGAGCTATATAGCGAGACCCTATGCATAGGGTCTGCATCTGTATCTGTGCAGCATGTACGTGCGGTGCCCAAGGAGGACAGAAAAGGGCATCAGGTCGGTGGAACTGGAGTGAGAGAAGGTTGTGAGCCATGTAGGTGCTAAGAATTGAGTGCTGGTCCTCTGGAGGAGCAACCAGTGCACAGTTATGTAGGCTCTGATGGCCTTCCTTCCTTCCTTTCTTTATTTGTTTTTGTTTTTTCGAAACAGGGTTTCTCTGTGTAGCTTTGGCTGTCCTCAAACTCACAGCAATCCACCTACTTCTGTCTCCCAAGTGCTGGGATTAAAGGCGTGCGCCATGCTCTGCAGGGCTCTGATGTCTTGAAATTTATCTCTCAAGCCAGGCAGTGGTGGCATACATCTTTTATCCTAGCACTCTGGAGGCAGGCAGACCTCTCAGTTTGAGACCAGCCTGGTCTACAGAGTGAATTCCAGGACAGCCAGGGCTACATGGAGAAAAACATGTCTTTGGGGGGAAAAAAACCCCTATATCTCATCTTGTATCCCTTCATCTGATACCTGGGAAGGAAGTACTGTAATTTCTAAGTCTTTTGGCTTAAAGCTATAAATTCAGCTGCCATCTTGTAAAACCTAGAGCTTACTTCCAGGATGCTTGAGCATTGGGCATGTAGGTCAGCTGGTAGAGTGCTTGCCTGGCACACATAAAATCCTGGGTTCAATCCCCAGCACTGGATAAAACTGGGAGTAGTCGTATACACCTGTAATCCCAAACTTTGAGGAACGAAGAAAGATCAGATATTCAAGGTTATCCATGGCTAACTAGTGAGTTCGAGGCTATCCTGGGCTACTCTATCTCAAAAGAAAGAAAACACACTTAAATTTGTACCCAAAATGAGTGCAATTTTCTTTTTTCTCAACTGGGTTGGTTTTATTCTTGGCCTTAAGGAGAAAAACTCGTTCTTTAGGATCCCAAGTGCGGGATCGAACGGTCTAGTAAGAGAACAGGTGATGTTAATTCACTAGAAGAGCAACCACCTCGTGCAGGAGCTTAATTGCTACCAGATGAAAAAGACTCCGTGGACAGACTCTGGGAGGAGCTATATAAACGAGCCCAGAACAGGCGGTGGTGCGGAGTGGAGACTTGGGATAGATTTGGCTGTTCATCGCTGCCCTTCAAAACGCTCCTGGAGAAATCTGCTTGAGGGAAAGCTCCAGAGCTCCGGCTCCTGCTGAGGCTCTGGGGTCTGGTTACGCCCAGTTCCAGTGGAAGAAATCCTGCAGCTCCCGATCGGAGAATCGTTCTTCGGGACTGATATCCTTAAGGTTTTGTTGTTGTGTCAATTAATCTTCATTTCCTACTGTTTTGGTTAATCAGGTTATAATTGACATAGGCTCGGTCAATAAGTTGTTAATAAAATATTTTGGTTAAGAAAATTGAGTCTACATTGGCCAATAGTAGTATGAAAATATCTGTGATTTCCATGAGTAACAGTAGCAACTAGTCACTGTTATTACTGCCTCCAATCATAATAGAAGGAAATTAAGGTTCATTCATTAAATGCATTTCATTTATTTATTTATTATTTTTTATTTCTGGTTTTTCGAGACAGGGTTTCTCTGTGTAGCCTTGGCTGTCCTGGACTCACTTTGTAGACCAGGCTGGCCTTGAACTCACAGAGATCTTCCTGCCTCTGCCTCCCAGAGTGCTGGGATTAAAGGTGTGCGCCACTATGGCCAGCTGAGGGTGTTTTTATTATTTTATCCTTGTGTGTAGGTGTGTATGTCTGCATGTGGGTAAGTGCACATGAGTACAAGTGCCCACAGAGGCCAGAGGTATTAGATGCCCTGGAGCTGGAGGTACAGACAGTTGTGAGGCACCGGATGTGGGTGCTGGGAACTGAACTCAGGTCCTCTGGAAGAACAGCAAGTACACTTAACTGCTGAGTCACCTCTCCAGCCTTGTTTTATTTTAGAGATAGGATCTCATTATGTTTCCCAGCCTGGTTTCAGACTTGTGAGCCTGTCTCTCAAGTGTTGGAATTACGAGTATTGGCCACCACATCCAACGTCACAGACCTCATCAATGACACGGGTTTGTGGATCCCAGATCAAAATGCCATTTTCTTGAGTTGGTGTCTGTCCCACTTGTCAAAATGAAGCTGAGCTGGTTTCTGAGTTGCCTGGCCTTCTGGCCACAGATCCATCTGTTCAGATGTGTCTTTCTGAACACAACCCAAGAGCTTCCCTCGCTGCCCCTCCCCATCCCCCTCAAAAATAGGCCTCCTGAAAACCCTAGGCTGAGCTCCGAGCTCCCTCCAGCCTCTCCATGTCCCGGCCTCCCTGTACTAGCCATAGAATGACGTCACCGTCTTGCCCTTTAATCTCCATGAATATTTATTATCTTCTACTAGGGACTGCCTGGTTTTTGGCTTGATGTGGAGCCAGGTGTGTGTGTTTAAATATGTAAAAATATATATTTCTGGAAGGTATACAAGTGTCACAAGAAGCATGCTAGATTACAAAAATAGCCCTGTCCCTCTGTGCATGGAGTTTATTTTTTTCTTTTTACTAGGCATGGTGGCACATATCTTTATATATGGAGGTAGAGGCAGGTAGATTTCCATGTGTTTGAGGCCAGCTTGGTTTACATAGTGAGTTCCAGGCCAGTCAGGGTTACACAGTAAGACCCTGACTCAAAAAAGAATTTTTTTCACCTCAGATTTTTTTATTAAACATTTAAAAAAAAATTTGCATATATATTTATGTTTCCACATATATACAATAAACTACATACAGCAAGAAGAACCACAACACAATCAGGAATTATATAAATGTTACATTCTTAGTGTTTTGTCTGTTTGTATTTGGCAGCCTTGAAGAAAACATCTTTCCTATCTTGGTGCATCTCACTTGGGATGCAGAGGCAGGTAGATCACTGTGAGTTCGAGGCCAGCCTGGTGTACAAAGTGAGTCCAGAACAGCCAGGGCTGCACAGAGAAACCCTGTCTCGAAAAACCAAAAAAAAAAAAAAAAAAAAAAAAAAAAAAAAAAAAATCTAAAATTCTGAATGTAAATCAATATCTATCATATATCATCATTATCAAATTAAAACATCTCTCTAGACCTAAAACAAAAAAGAATTTTTAAAAAGTGTGTGTGTGTGCCGGGCGTGGTGGCACACGCCTTTAATCCCAGCACTCGGGAGGCAGAGGCAGGCGGATCGCTGTGAGTTCGAGGCCAGCCTGGTCTACAAAGTGAGTCCAGGATGGCCAAGTCTACACGGAGAAACCCTGTCTCGAAAAAGAAAAAAGAAAAAAAAAAGAATATGAAAAAGTGTGTGTGTGAGGCGGGGCTGGAGATGGCTCAAAAGTTAAGAGCATGGACTGTTCTTCTGGAGGACCCAGGTTCAAATCCCAGCACCCACATGGCCACTCACAACTGTCTGTCACTCCAAGTCCAGGTGATACGATGCCCTCACATAGACATACACGCAGGCAAAACACCAATGTACATAAAAAATAGATAAAATTTTTACAAAAGAGAGTGTGTGTGTATATATATATATATGCCTAAGCCTGTGGAGGCCAGAAAAGAGCATTGGATCACCTGGAGCTGGCGTTACAGGCCCACATGGGACCTCGGGTCCTCTGAAAGAGCAGCAAGCCATCTCAGCAAAAATGATGTTTTACAAGGTGACTTTGCTGTTCCTCAGTTCAAGTGATAGAATATGTTTCTCCCTACAGTCCAGTCTCTCTGGCCACGTGACTCGCTTTGACCATAGAAGGAGCCTAGAGGGATACAGGGTTCTGAGCCTGGATGAGAGGAGGCCTCAAAGAACCCAGCCTTCTCCTTGTCTTATCTTTTCTCTTTCTTTTTATTTATTTGTTTTTTTGTTTTTTTGAGACAGGGTTTCTCTGTGTAGCCTGAACTCACTTTGTAACGCACAGAGATCCACCTGCCTCTGCCTCCCAGAGTGCTGGGATCACAGGCTTGCGCCATCACGCCGGTTTGGTTTTTGTTTTTTTTCTGTTGCCCTATTTTCTCTCCCTATCTCCTTTGTTCTCATGTTTCCTTCCCCCCCCTCCTTCTCTCTCTCTCTCTCTCTCATTCTCGCTCTCTCTCTCTCGCTCTCTCGCTCTCTCGCTCTCTCTCTCTCAGACAGGATCTTACTTAGCCCAGGACAGTATGTAGCAGAAGATAACCTTAAACTTCTGATCCTCCTTCCTCCACCTCACTGCGCCCTGAGACTATAGGCATACACCTCCACATTCTATTTTATCCAATGCTGGATATCAAACTCAGTGCTTGCTCAGCAAACACTCCGCCAACCGATCCACACTCCAGCCTAAGAATGCAATTTAAAAGTCTGCCTTCACTCACAGACCTCCATTTATCCCTTCTACTCTAATAGGATTTAAAGTATTTTGAAAGTACCTGTTTGGTGTTTGAGGACCAACTCCAGCTGCTGGAGAAATGTGTTACTGCCCCCTTGTGGAAGTATTTGGTTACTGCATCCAGCCCCGTGCCGGTCTGTCAGAACAAGACTTTTCCAAAGTCCATGTTGAAGACCCAGATAGCAAGGCTCCATTCTGTGACACTTCATAGCTATTTCCCACAGGATATCAATCATCTGAGTCACAAGCCTGAATGTCAGCTATCCAGCACCTCTGTGCCTGGCGGGTGGTTCTGACCAACAGCCTGTTCCTTATAAAGAAGAGATGGGTTAAGATGGGGGGCGTGGAGGAAGGGGATGGAAGGCTCTTCTGAAGTCCCTAGACCCAGCTTTGGCTTTCTCAAAACACAGCATCTCGGTGGACCTTGATCCTTCTTACATGGTTGATGTCACCAAGCCCAACCCTTCTCTCTGCTTAAGCCTTGAAGGAGAGTTTGTGGGAAAGCCGGGAAGAACCGTGGACAGTAACAGGAAGACAGGAAAAAAATATATATATACTGTGTGGGGTGGAAAACCTGGGAGAAATGTTTTGCTTGTGTTGTATGGTAGGATCTCACTTCAGTTGCCTGAGCTGGCCTTGAACTCATCATTTAACCCAGGCAAGCTGGAACTTGCGAGATCTCTGCCTCCACCTCGTGAGTAAGGGGCGATGACAAGATTGGGCCACTGTCCCCCTTGCAGTCAGGAAGTTGTGTCCGTGATTTCTTTTTTGAAAAACTCTCTCTGGGGCTGAAAGTATATCTCAATGGTAGAACAAATTTCTTAGTATGTGTAAAGCCCTGCCTTTTGACTTCCAGATTACAAAATAAAGGTACAACGTACAGACAGCTTGCTTTCGTGGATGGTGGAGTACCTAGCCGTTTCTTGAGCTAGAAGATGCGATAGATTATGCGGGACTTAGCCGGCAGATGGCGCTGGTAGGCCTGCAAATCTCGCCCAGCCAGCTCACACCTGGAGGGCCGCTTCAGAATCAAGTGCCACTGGGAGATGCAGACGTCGTGTCAACTCTACTGTCTCTGTCTCAGGGCCTCTTATAACATTACTCCTGCACAGAGGTGCAGATGTAAAATAGATTGTTGTAAGGAGAAACATCCAAGCTGACAAGTAGGACAGGAGCAATTCTGGGAACTCTGCTGCCCTCCTGCACTGTGGCCAGGGTCCCAGGAGAAGAAGACCATGAAAACAAAGGTGACCCACGGAAGATTATTTATTTATTTATTTATTTATTTATTTATTTATTTATTGGTTTTTTGAGACAGGGTTTCTCTGTATAGCCTTGGCTGTCCTGGACTCACTTTGTACACCAGGCTGGCCTCAAACTCAGTGATCCGCCTACCTCTGCCTGCCGAGTGCTGGGATTAAAGTCATGTGCCACCATGCCTGGCTTCCCACAGAACTTCTATGCCTCACCTATAAAAACAGTCCTTGCATTGATTGATTCAGGGGCTCAATTTGTCACTCAGGGCCTTCCTACGTCTCCCCTCAAGCCACATCCACCCAGATAGTGCAAGACTGCTGCTACATTGTGATGGTATGAAACCTGGGAAAAATACCTAGGAAATTTCTTTTCTTCTCCTTCTTGCCCTATTTTTGTTAGGTAAGGGTGTCTCAAACTTCTGCCTCCTCCCTACCCGCCTCCAGCATGCTTGAGCCTTTATCTTTATGGTCAGGTGATGTCTTAGTTAACTTTCCTATTGCTGTGATAAAAACTCCATAACCAAGGCATGTTGGAAGCGTTTACATAAAAGCAAATGTTTAATTTGGCACTCACAGTTCCAGGGGGTTCGAGTCCATGGCCCTCATGGTGGGGAGCATGGCAGTAGACAGACAGACATGGTGCTGGAGCAGTAGACAGACAGACATGGTGCTGGAGCAGTAGCTGAGAGCTCACGTCTAGATCCACAGGCACAAGGCAGAGAGCTAACTGGGAATGGCTTGGGATTTTAAAACCTCACAGTATACCCCAGAGACACAGCTCCTCCAACAAGGCCACAACTCTTTTTTTTTTTTTATTAATCAAATTTTTATTAATTTATTCATATTACATCTCGAGTGTTAGCTCTTCCCCTGTTTCCTCCCATTCTTCCCTCCCTCCCACTTCCCCCCCTTCTCCCCCCCCCCATGTCTGTGATTGAGGGAGACCTCCTCCCCCTATATATGCTCTTAGAATATCGAGTCTCTTCTTGGTAACTTGCTATCCTTCCTCTGAGGGTTCCAGGCCTCCCCATCCAGGGGGCCTGGTCAGAAGGGCCACAACTCTTAATCCTTTCCAAACAGTGGGGCAGTGGTGGCGCACACCTTTAATCCCAGCACTTGGGAGGCAGAGGCAGGCGGAGCACTGTGAGTTCAAGGCCAGCCTGGCCTACAAAGCGAGTTCAGGTCAGCCACGGCTACACAGAGAAACTCTGTCTCGAAAAACCAAAAACCAAACCAAACCAAAAACCAAACCACCACCATCAACAATAACAACAACCCCCCCCCCCAAAAAAAAACAGTTGCACCAAGTGACAACCAAGCATTCTAATATGCGAGCCTAAGGGGGTCATTCTTATTCAAGCCCCATGGGGTGTGGGCATAAATGAGATACCGGAGAAGGAGAGCCATTCCAGGTCAGGCTTGGGTCGACTGTGATTCATTGCTGTCAACAGAGAAGAGAGAGCATGCCTACTGAGAAGTGACAGGCTGTCTGACATAATATTCTTTCACGTTTCCCTGATTACAAAACTCGTACATATTTACTATGAGGCATTTGGAAAAATCCAAGAAAGGACGAAGAGGAAAATAAAGATGCTGGGGAGGACATTCAGATGGTAGGTCACTTGCCTAGCAGGCACTACACCCTAGGTTCCATTGCCAGCACTAAATAAAAGCAAGGTAGCTGGGTGCACGCTTATTAATCCCAGCACTTGGGAGGCAGAGGCAGGTGGATCACTGTGAGTCGAGGCCAGCCTGGTCCACAGAGAGTCTACAACAACCAAGGCTACACAGAGAAACCCTCTTTCGAAACCCCCCCCCCCCAAAGCAAGGTCAGTGGTACCTGCTTCAGATTTTAGCACTCAGATGTGTCTGCTGGGTGATTTGAAGTTCAGTTACAGCTACATAGCAAGTTAAGGAGAAAAATGAAATATCGTATTTCATATTTTACTGCTTAGACCCCATCATTGTCTCATCAGCTTTGCACCAGTTTTATCCATCTTCTTTGCATTTTTCTGGCCACAGCCACCCTCTCTTAGGTTGCCCCAGTCCTTGAAGTCTGCCCCTGACTTTTCAAAACCACCTTCCGTTTAGCACAGAAAAATTGGTTGTAGGCTATGGCCTCAAATCCCCACACACACACACACACACTCCTTCCTTCCTTCCCTCTTTCCTTCCTTCCTTTCTTTGTGTGGATGTGGGTGGGTGGGTGGGCGTTCACATGCACATTTCACAGCATGGGTGTTGGAGACAGATGACAGTTTGTGGTGGTTCATTTCTCCTTCTACCATGTGGGTCCTGGAGATTGAACTCGGGTTGTCAAGCTTCACGGCAGGTGTCTTTACCTGCTGAGCCATCTTTCTTTCTTTTTTTCTTTTTCTTTTCGAGACAGGGATTCTCTGTGTTATAGACCAGGCTGGCCTCGAACTCACAGAAGATCCATCTGCCTCTGCTTCCCAAGTGCTGGGACTAAAGGCGTGGGCCACTACCTCCCAGCTACCTGCTGAGCCGTCTTGCTTGTCTCCTCTTATATATCCTTTGTTTGTTTGTTTTGTTTTGTTTACTCTGGAGACCAAGTTTCTCTTGTAGTCCTGGCTGTTCTGGATTCTCTTTGTAGCCCAGGCTGGCCTCGAACTCACAGAGATCCACTTGCTTCTGCCTCCCAAGTGCTGGCATTAAAAGGTGTGGGCCACCATGCCCAGCTGTTTGTTTGTTTTTAATACCTGATGAAGTTAATAAATGATAGCACACACAACAGATATATGTAAAGAATATGATGGACATGTGTTAGCTCAATGCCCAGTCTGACAAACAGCTTCTTTGATGCTTTGAAGCCTTGTGCGCTGGCTGGTTACACCACATCCTCCATCATAGTTGCTGTGGCTTCTTGTTTTTTTTTTTTTTAATAACGTATTTTTATTTTATGTGCATTGGTGTTTGCCTGCATGTATGTCTGTGTGCGGTGTCAGCTCTTGGAGTTACAGACAATATGAGCTGCCATTTGGGTGCTGGGAATCGAACCCGGGTCCTTTGGAAGAATAGCCGGTGCTCTTAACTGCTGCGCCATCTTTCCAGCCCCGGCTTCTTGTTTTAGTTTAGCTTTATTTTTGCATTGCTTCAGAGTTTCTATTGCAAACTCAGTCTTTCTCTCGCTCTCCTGGTCTGCTGGTTGCATGTGGTGCAGCAGATCCAGGTCGGGCTTGAAGTGCATACAGCTCTGCCTCCTGTGTGGGCTGGCTGAGTTAACCTTAGGCTGGGACTGGAAGTCGGCGGGCTGGCTTCACATGCACTCATCCGACTTGGATCAGAGTCTCCCTAGGGCATGTTCTTTCCGTGGCAGCTCCCCGAGGTGTGAGAGCCAAGTCAAACAACAGAAACCCTTTTAAGGCCACTGCTCTTGTTAAGTCTAGGAACATTCCACAGGCCAAAATAAGCTGGATAGCCCAGCCTGACTTTAATGGCCTCCACTTCCTTCTCAGTAGAAGGAGGCACAGTGAATATTTGCTAAGCCATAATCAAGACGCTCACAAATAGACACACAGGGAAATTACGTATTGATGAAAAAATGATTGAATAAACAAAAAATAATAATGATGGTGATTTGATGATAATCTCTCTCCCTCCCTCCCTCTTTACAGGGTCTCCTGCAGCTCAGGCTAGTCTCAAACTAATATGCAGCTGAGGATGGCTTAATTCCTCCTCTTGTCAGTTCAAGAATGCTGGGGCGACAGGTTTGTACCACTATATCTCCTGTATGCCACACTGGAGGCTGAACTCAGGGATTTGTGCAATCATTCCACCGGCCGAGACACCTCTCTGACCCTTCCTTCTTTTTGACATAAGGATGTACAGCCCCAGCTGGCCTCAGACTCATGACGCTCCCGACACAGCCTTCCCAGGGCACTTCCACTGGGTCGCAGGTGTGCCCCCACTCCCGACTTAACAACCGCTCCCCAATGCCTTGTTTCCCAGAGCATCAGCAGAGCTGGTCCCTTCTTTTTTGTTGTTCTTTCAATATTTGTGTCTCTCCTTTTAACGCAAGGATAAAAACATCCTGTCTTGTGTTTCTTGAGCCAGACTTTTATATGGAATCATCTCGTATCAACCATTTTTGGCCTCGAGTAGTTAATTTACCAGAATAAATGTGTTTAGGTCAGCTAAACAGTTTCATTAATTCTGTTCCCAACTTTATCTATTTTCACTTACACTGAGCCCCAGTAATCTTCACCTAAAAAATGGTGGTGATATAAATATAATGAAGATAAACATATCCATTGGGTCAAAAGAAGGGATACCAAAATAATAAATGAGCATAAACAAGGGGCCATTGGGCCACCTGGTGCTCTGGGAAGCACGAGATGGGGGTGGGGTGGGGCAAAGCTGCTAAGCAAATCACCAGCACATTTTAAAAATCCATAGCACAAGTTTGATAATAGTGACATTTCCAAAGTCCTGATTTATCTTTTGTTGCAATTTTCTCTTCATAGAAGTCCACTTTTTGGGGGCTGGAGAGCTGGCTCAGAGGTTAAGAGCCATGAACTGCTCTTCTGAAGGTCCTGAGTTCAAGTCCCAGCAACCACATGGTAGCTCACAGCCATCTATACTGTCATCTGATGCCCTCTTCACGCTCTGCACACAGGCAGGGCACTGTATACATAAGAAATAAATAAATCTTAAAAAAAAAAAGAAGTCCACTTTTCCTGGGACAATGTTTACATATGTACATCTTGACAAGAGGTATTTAATTTCCCAACAGTTTTTAGTTGGTAAGTAATTTCACTATGTACAGTTTAGCTGCCAGTCTCATTTTTTTTCTTGTTGATTATGTACAGAGCATCAGTCTTATGTTACAAACTTAGGAGACCAAGCAATGATGTGATACCTTGTTTACTTTTGTTGTTGGTGGTGGGTTTTTGTTTTTGTTTTTGGTTTTTTTTTGACATGAAGTCTCATGTAGCTCAAGCTGGCCTTGAACTTCTGATGCTCCATTTCCCAAGTGTTGGGAGTACAGGTGTGGCTTCGCTTTACTCACTTCGTTTGGGTTCCTTCTACCTCAGGGCTAGTCAAAGCATCTGGGGGTCTTATGAGGAGAAGAATTACCCACCTTCGGTGAATGCGGAGTATTATGGTCTGCTGTATTGCTACCCCTCCTCACGTTTAGAATGCAAGCCACACATGCAGACCCCAGACCTACCTAGTTTGGAAGACTCACTGGTCTCAAAAGCTTGCTTTAGCTTTTTCTCTGCTGGGATGTTGCTTCCTAGCCTTCACAGAGAAAGCGGTGTCTAGACTAACTTGGGTAAAGGGCAGACATATTTCATTTCTTAATTCATCCAGGTTAGGGGCTGGAGAGATGGCTCAGTGGTTAAGAGCACTGACTGCTCTTCCTAGAGGTCCTGAGTTCAATTCCTAGCACCCACATGGTGGCTCACAACCATCTATAATGTGATCTGATGCCCTCTTCTGCCATGGAGGTGTACATGCAGGCAGAGCACTCAAAAAAAATCATCCAGATTAGAACAGATATATTTCACATTTAGGAGAAAACCTCAAAGCTGGATGAATTTGGTCTAAGAGCGCCCTCCCTCTTTTATTATTTTTTTTTTTAGACAGGTTTTTTCTGTGTCTCAGAGATCACTCTGAAGACCAGGCTGGCCTTGAATTCTGATTACCTTTGCTTCCTGAGTATTGGGATTAAAGGCATGCACCTAGCCTAAGCAAAGATTTCTTTCTTTCTTTCTTTCTTTCTTTCTTTCTTTCTTTCTTTCTTTTTCCTTTTTTGTTTTTTTGTTTGTTTGTTTGTTCGTTTTTGAGACAGGGTTTCTCTGTGTAGCCTTGGCTGTTCTGGACTCACTTTGTAAGCCAGGCTGGCCTCGAATTCACAAAAATCAGTCTGCCTCTGCCTACCGAGTGCTGGGGTTAAAGGCATGCGCCACCACGCCTGGCCCAAGCACAGATTTCTTATAACCGTTTGAAATCTGGGTTGACTGACAAAGGGTAATTATCTACAGACTTTCTAAAGAAAAAAAAAAAAAAGAAGAAGACTGGAGAGATGGCTGAATGGGTAAAAACACTTGCAGAGCAAGCATGAGGATGGAAGTTCAAATCCCCAGAACCCACATAAATGGCAGACGCATAGTGTGAGCCTCCTGTGAGAAGAAGATGGAAGGCGGACACAGAAGAGTCCTAGAAGTTCTTGGGCTACTAGCTAGCTTGGAATACACAGCAGAAAGCTACAAACCCTATCTCAAACAAGATGAGGACCAGCAGCCTAGGCTGACCTGGCGCTGGGGCACATGTGTACCTACAGCCATAGCAGGCACGTCCCTCGTGTGAACATACAAATAAAAGCAAAGACACAGAGAGAAAAAGTAACCATGTAAATTAAAATTATACAGCTATTGGAGCAGATACAAGTTTAAAAACTGAAGCTGAATATTTAATACGATATTTGAGAGGCAGAGGCAGGTGGATCTCTATGAGTTCGAGGCCAGCCTGGTCTACAAAGCGAGTTCTGAGACAGTCAAGGCTACACAGAGAGACCCTACACATGAGTCTGCTTTATTTTATCTGTCAGACTGAAAAAACAAAACAAAACAAAACTGGCAGCCACCCAAATGTTAGAACCAGAATATCACCATTTGAAACATTTACTAAGTTCTAGACAGGATGAATCATCAATGGATAGTGGCATCTTCGAAGAGAGACCGTGTCACATTATGTCCCCCGATGAAAGTATACTATACCGTACACACATACCAGCCAACTAACCAACCAACAAACCAACCAACCAACTAGCTAAATCTAAAGATAAAATACTCTTGAAAACCACTAGGGATTTACAGAGCTGATCTGTGAGGATGTAGTTGTCTGTGTTTTCTCAGAACTTGTCTATCAGGTCTCATTGCCCACAGCAGAGGTGGCATACATAGTACACCATGGTATTTGAACAGAGCTCAGCTCGGCCTCAGTAAGTGTCCAGGCCTCAAGTATCTTGTCCTTGGAGTGGTCCTGTTTCACTGCTGCCGTCCCTGCATGGTGAGCTTCTTAGCGTCTGTTCTCCGGGAAGCTTTAGGTTTGAGGGACAACTCACTCTTCCCTGGATCTTGCCCACACTGCACCAAATCCTGCTATCCCTGAAGGCCTCCTACCTAACCCTCCTGGGCTTATTTCATTTAGAAGGAAAGAAAGAAAGAAAGGAAGGAAGAAAGAGCCGGGCATAGTGGTGCACACTTTTGATCTCAGCACTTGGGATGATCTCTGTGAGTTCGAGGCCAGCCTAGTCTACAAAGTGAGTCCAAGACAGCCAGGGGCTGTTACACAGACAAACCTTGCAGAAATTAAACATTTTAGTTAGAAATTAGTAAAAACTCAAGACGATTTCCCCTTCGGGTCCTTAAATAATGAACCCAAGGAACATTTTCCAAAACAGACTTCTTTGAATCTATCCAGAGGAATGAAACACATTTTTATGTTATTTTCTTGCTTTAATTTTTTTTATGTGCATGGGTATTTTGGTTGCATATGTCTGTGTGCTGCTTGTGTGTTTCGTACCTACGGAGGTCAGAAGAGGGTGTCTGATCCCTGGGACTGGAGTTATAGATGGTTGTGAGTCACCATGTGGATGCAAAGAGTCACACTTAGGTTCTCTGAAAGAGCAGAGAGTGCGTTTAGCCAGTGAGGCCATCTCTCACTACCCCACGCCAAACTCCCCCTTACTTACTCTTAGTGTCTGAGACAGAGTCTCGGTCTGTGGCTTTGGCTGGCCTAGAATTTGCTTCGTAAATCAGTGTGGCACAGAAAGAGCTGCCTGCCTCAGGCTCCTGAGTAATGGGACTAAAGGCATGGGCCACCATGCCTTACTTTCCCTTTCCCCCTTTGAAGACAGGGTTTCCTAGGTAGTCCTGGCTGGCCTTGACCTTTCCCTGCTTCCTGGTCAGTCTCTGGGCACCTGAGTTCCAGTGGAATACAACCATGTCCTTGCCCTCTGTCTCAAGGACACAGAACCCACACTGAGTTCAGAGATAGAGCATTTGGCTGACATGGAAGAGGCCCTAGGTTGAAGCCTAATACTGGAAAAAAAAAACAAACCAAATCAGAACTTTCTCTTATGAAATTACTAGATTTAGGGACCATCTAAATCCAGGATGATCTCATTTCACACTCCTTATTCAATCCTGTCTGCTTAGAAATAAGGTTACATTGCTAAGTATAAGGGTCAAGATGTGGATGGACATGGGCATTTTTTTTCAAGGAATTGTGATTAGAATACTTGTTTATTATTACATTTTATTTATTTTGTATATGCTGTGTCCACTTGAATACACTGTGTGTGTGTGTATGTGTGTGTGTGTCTGCATGTGCTTATACGTGTGTGTGTGTGTGTGTGTGTGTGTGTTTTGGTGAGAAGAGTCAGGTCTTTCCTCCTACCATGTGAGGTCCTGGGGATTGAACTTTCAGGTATTAGCCTTGGCAACAGGAGCCTTTTCCTGCTGAGCCGTGCCCTACATTTCTCTCTCCCTCCCTCTCCATTTCTCTCTCTCTCTCTCTTCCTTTCTTTTAAATTTATTTTTATTTTATGTGTATGAATGTTTTGCCTGCATGTGTGAATGTTTACTGTATGTGTGTGAGTGAGTGAGTGTGTGTATGTGTGTGTGGACACGCGTGCACATGCACATGCTCATGCCTAGTGCTCAGGGAGGCCATAAGAGGGTGCTGGGTCCTTTGGAACTGGAGTCAGAGGCAGTTGTGAGCTGCCGTGTGAGTGCTAGGAATTGAACCCAGGTCCTCTGCAAGAGCAGCCAGTGCTTTTAATCAGTGAGCCATCTGTCCAACTCAGATCCTACTTTTTAATTTTTTAAGGTTTATATATTGGAGCAGCTTTATATAAAGGATTCTGCTAGACAGCAACTCCAACCACTTCCTCCAGCTCCGGCCTTTGTCCATGACAATCCTCACTCTGCCAGCAGTTCACACCTGCACAGCATCCGTTACCTTGGTTACCTTTGTTGGGGGGGGGGTGCTGGGTTGAGTGCGTTTATAGATGAGAAAACAGGTGCAGGTGGGCAGCAACTCGACAGAGCTCATGTAGCTTGGAAGTGAGAATGAAGAACTGAGGTCAGTTCTTCCCCCCAGCTGCTGTCACCGTGTGGGAGTGTCCCTCGCTACGACGACGGTGTCCTAAGTCCCCACTCCTCTTTTGATTCACTTCATTCAATGCGTACTTTCTTTGCATTTGAATTGATTATCTACATAGTCTGTGTACTTGTCCTGGTGGTTGATCGATCGATTCATTAATTCAACCACCTTCCATTGTACTCCTAACTTGTAAGAAGCCTGAGCTCTAGGTCACAGAGATGAATCAGACACCCTTGGGCCTTGTCACTGAGGAAGGAGGGTGGACAGTGAAGAGTGGGAGCCAGCTGTGGGAGCCCAGAGCAGACTCCTAAACAACCAGAGGACGAGGACGGGCTTCGTGATACCCGCACTAGATCTTGAAGCATGGCTTGGATGCAGATTTATTCTTTTACCGGCCACTGGTGGAGTGAAATATTAGAATGGTTATTTGCTGCTCATGTACTGAATGTCAGTGGCATGTTATTTACTTCCCCACACTCTGGCAAGCTGGCACCGCAGGTTCATGTAACAGCCTCCAATATACATGGCAGTTTTCCATTTGCCCAGTGTTGGGTCACTTATAAAATATTTCCATGCTTTTGTCTCAATGTGGTCACAAGGAGCTCTTTCAGAGCATTTTCTTTTCTTTTGTTTTGCTTTTTGTTTTTTTGAGACAGGGTCTCTCTGTGTAGCCTTGGCTGTCCTGGACTCACTTTGTAGACCAGGCTGGCCACGAACTCACAACAATCCGACTACGTCTGCCTCCCGGGTGCTGGGATTAAAGGCATGTGCCAGCACTCCTGGCCAGAGCATTTTCTTTATATCTATGTGATTTCTCTTGGCTAGCCTCTTTAAAAAACTAAAACATTATGTTTGCCTCTCCAAAAAGACTATTGCAGACATGTATAAATTTATAACTTTGGAAGTTATAATCAGCCAAATTGCACTAGCTGAGGATTAAACCTGATGTGGTTTTAATTGCAGTTTAGTTAATCCAATTATTGCTTTGGGTCTCAATTTCCTCTACTACAAAATGAGTATATGAGGGACTGAGGCGATGGCTCAACGGCTAAGAGCATTTGCTGATCTTCCAGAGGACCATAGTTCGGTTCTCAGTACCGACAAGAGGGAGTTCACAATCAACTGTAACTCCCGCTCAGGGGATCTCGGCTTCCTTCTTCTTTCTGGCTGCTGTGGCTACTCACACATGTGCACATACCTGTGCTCTCTCTCTCTCTCTCTCTCTCTCTCTCTCTCTCTCTCTCTGTCTCTCTCTCTCTCTCTCTCTCTCTGTGAATTCAAAGCCAGTCTGGTCTATAGAGAGCTAAGGCTACACAGAGAAACCCTGTCTCAGAAAAAAATAAGTCATATCTGAGGAAGCACAGGCTGAAGGACTTAATAAAATAATAGATTTAGACACTAATCCAGCTCTCAGCTCATTAATAAAGATAAATTCTTCTAATGTAATGTTTTTTTAAAGATTCTTTTTTACATTTTTATTTATTAGTACCTATACAGTGCTCTGCCTGCATCTGCAGGCCAGAAGAGGGCATCAGATCACATTATAGATGGTTATGAGCCACCATTTGGTTGCTGAGAATTAAACTCAGGACCTCTAGAAGAGCAGTCAGTGCTCTTAACCTCTGAGCCATCTCTCCATTCCCTCTTCTAATGTAATCTTTAATTTCTATTTTATTATGGTTCCAGGGTAAATAATCATCATCATCATCATCATCATCATCATCATCATCATCAGCGGGTTTCATGCAGTTCAGGCTGGTCTCAAACTCCCCATATAGCCGAGGTTGCCTTTTGAACTCCTAGTCTTTCTGATTTCACCTCTCAAGTGTGTGTGGTGCTGTCATGCCTGACCTCAGAGATTTTTTTTTGTTTTGTTTTTTTTTTAAATTTTGGTACTGGTGGCCAAACTCAGGGTGTTTATCATGTTAGTTAAATACCCTTCCACTAAGCTACAGTCAGTACAGCCCCAGAGCAGTGTTAGAAGCAAATTTCACACTTGCACCAAGGCTTCCAGAGATTGTTTTGAGAGATAGGTGCAAAAAAGTCCATCAACATTATTAGGACAAACTCATTACAAAGCACAAATTAATCAGATAGTGAATGGCAAAGGATAGTGTTTGGACACTGTCATCTTGACTCTGAATTTGTTTTCATGGGATTGTAGAAAAAATTCCATATGGTAGGAATAATCAACATAAAAATAAAACTGACAGTGGCTAAAGGTCCACGTGGTATAATTTTCTATGGATGGAAAAGCAGACTGAATGATCCTGTCTTTGTCAATAACATTGAACACTACAAAGCTGGCCCCTGGGAAAATTCCTTTTAGTAGAAATAATCAACACAAAATCCAACGGTGGCTAAAATTGCACAAAGGAAAAGATAGCCTTGACAGAAATAATTACTAACAAAGAAATATCATAATGGCTAAGACAATAATCAATAAAAATCAACAAAGAGAAAAGAGCTGTTTGAGGAATCTACTTACCTACTTTGTTTAAAAAAAAACCATAAATAAATACACACAAAAAAGCCCTATGCTTCCTCCCTCTCCCTCTCCCTGCTCCCCTATTTCTCAGAAGAGGGGAGTCCCCCCCTTACCATCCACCTGAGCTCATCAAATTTCATCAGGATTGAGAGTGTCTTCTTGCCCTGTGGCCTGGCAAGGGAGTCGCACCAGGGGGAAGTAACCAAAAAGCTGGCAAGAGAGTCTATGTCAGAGGCCCTTACTAGAGGACCCATATGAATCCTGAGCTGCCCATCGACCATGTCTTTGTAGGAGGCCTAGGTCCAGTCCATGCAAGGCCCTAGGTTGGTGCTTCAGGGTCAGCAGGCCCCTCAGGGTCCTGGTTAGTTGGCTCTGTTGGTCTTCTTTGTTTTGTTTTTTGAAGCAAGGTTTCTCTGAGTAGTTCTGACGGTCTTAGAATTTGCTCTGTAGACCAGGCTGGCCTTGAACTCTGATATCTCCTCGCCTCTGCCTCTTGAATGCTAGGATTAAAGATGTGCCACCAGTTTCAGCATTATTTGTTTTTATAAAATATAGAAAAGGGGGCTGGAGAGATGGCTCAGTCAGTAGTTAAGAGCACCGCCTGCCCTTCCAGAGGTTCTGAGTTCAATTCCCAGCAACTACATGGTAGCTCACAATCATCTATAATGTGATCTGCTGCCCTCTTCTGCAGAGAAAGCCCTCATATACAATAAATAAATACATCTTTTTTTCTTTTGTTTTTTTGAGACAGGGTCTCTCTGTGTAGCCTTGGCTGTCCTGGACTCACTTTGTAGACCAGGCTGGCCTCAAACTCACAGTGATCTGCCTGCCTCTGCCTCCCGAGTGCTGGGATTAAAGGTGTATGCCACCACACCTGGCAATACATCTTTTTTAAAAATAGAGAAAAGAAAGCCTTGGGGCTGGAGTGATGATGGCTCAGTGGTTAAGAACATCGGCTAAGAACCTGGGTTTGATTCCCAGAACATAGATGGGAGTCACAATTGTCTGTAACTCCACTTCCAGGGCATTTGACACCTTCTTCTGACTCCTGGCGACGCCAGGACACATGCAATGCACATGCATATGCAGGCAGAAAAAAATAAATAGCTAAAAAAAATCGATTCTGTTTTTCTTTTGAGAAAGGATCCATGTAGCCCAGGCTAGCCTTAAACTTGCTATATAGCTGAAGCTGAGCCTAAACTGATTCTTTTTTTTTTTCCCCTTGCCCAATGGCTGGAACCATAGACATGTACCACCATTTTGGCTTTTATTTTATTTTATTTTCTTCTTTGAAATAATGTCTTTCTACATAGCAAAGCCTGACAATGAAGTCTCACCTTTTCTGCCTTAGCCTCCTAGGTTCTGATGTTACAGGTACATGCCACGATGCCTGGCACTAGAGAAAAGCAGCTATCTCTGACAGCCTAAAAATACATGAAAAAGTTTTACTTACCATTGGAATAAGAAAAAAGGGTCTATCTTGAAGATAATTCAATTTAAAAAAATTAGGGTGGTGTTGTAGCTCAGTAGAAGTAGCATATATGAGGCCCTAACTTGGAGGTCTATCACTGCAAAACAAAACAAAACAAAAAACCAACAAAACAAAACAAAACAAAACAAAACAAAAAACTAACCATCAGCTGGATGGTGGTGGTGGTAGCAGCAGCAGGTGGCAGTGGCACGTGCCTTTGATCCCAGCACTCAGGGAGGCAGAGGCCAACCTGGTATACAAATTGAATCCAAGATAGCCAGGGCTGCACAGAGAGATCCTGTCTCACGCCTCCCCAAAACCCCCAGCAACAATAACAACAAAACCAACCGACCAACCCCGCCTCCCCAGAGAGTGGGGAGTCAAGTCTCTCCTTCCACCTTCTTGAGGCTCTGCTGTGGGCTTTTCTACTCCACGTTGGTGGCTCATGAGCCTCTGGGTGGGTTTCTATCTCTGCCTCCTGTCTTGCCTCCACACAGGCTTTTTATGTGGTAGGTTCTGGGGACTAAACTTGGCTGTCAGGCTTGCCTAGCTAGTGCCTTTACCTACTGAGCCGTCTCCCCAGCCCTCCCCTGCAAAACCAAACCAAACCAAACCCCAAAACTTACAGGGGTTCTTTGTGTAGCCCTGGATGGCCTGGAACTCACTATGTAGACCAGGCTGGCCGCAAACCCAGAGAACTGCCTGATTTTGCCTCCCAAGTGTTGGGATTAAAGCCATGTGCCATTACCTCCTGGCTTCAGGGGGGAAAATATATATATATATATATATATATATTGCAAATACATTTTATTCATGCCACAGATAATGGTTTGTGAGGTAGAGTGTGGTAGCTCCTTTACAATAGTTTTGTTCCCTTATCTTCACTTACCTTGTGCACAATCATCTCTGACCCACAGATCATAAGGAAAGATATAAGGAAACACTGGGCCTTGGTGATTCTCAGGAGGCAGGAGGATTGCTGTGAGTTCAAGGCTAGCCTAGTCTACAAAGTGAGATCCAGAACAGCCAGGACTACATAGAGAAACTCTGTCTCAAAAAGCAAGCAAGCAAGCAACCAACCAACCAACCAAACAAACAAACAAACAAACAAAAAAGATATAAGGAAAATCAGTTTGTCTAACATATGCTCTGTCAGCCGGGCATGGTGACACACGTCTTTAATCCCAGCACTCGGGAGGCAGAGGCCGGTAGATCGCTGTGAGTTCGAGGCCAGCCTGGTCTACAAAGCAAGTCCAGACAGCCATGGCTACACAGTGAAACCTTGTCTTGAAAATAAAAATAAAAATAAAAATAAAGATAAAATATGTTCTGTGGAAGCTTTGGGTTTGAGAGTAGGAAGAGCCTGCTTCCTACATGGTACGAGCCTGCACTGGGGAACAGATGAAGGAATTAGCAGGCGTTCAAGTCCGGCTTCTGGTAGGTACACAGCCAGTTCCAGTCCAACTTAGGTCATGGGAGACTTTGTCTGGAGCAGGGGGAGAAAGCTCAGAAAAGGAAATAATTTGAAAAGAGAAATTGAGATATGTTGCTTAATAAATTACAACTGTGATGGCTAACCTTGTCACTTTGATGGGAATTAGGATTATTATGGAAGAGCTGGGGAGATGGCCCAGAGGTTAAGAGCACTGTCTGCTCTTCCAAAGATCCTGAGTTCAATTCCCAGCCACCACACGGTGGCTCTCAACCATCTATAATGAGATCTGGTGCCTCTTCCGGTGGGCAGGTGTACATGTAGGCAGAGCACTGTATACATAATAAATAAATCTTTAAAAAAAAGAATTATTATTGAAACTCAAATCTCTAGGTATGTCTGAGGGACTATTCAGATTAGGTTAATTGAGGTGGGACAACTCACCTGAAATATGAGCAGTATTATGGGATGGGGTTCTTAGACTGAATAAAAGAGAGAGGTGCTTTCTGAGAACAAGCATCTCCCTCTCACGTGATCTGCTGTGGCTGCCATAGTAGCTATAGTATATAAACTGAAGAAACGGGCCATGGTATGGTTAAGCTGAAGGTTTTTATCGTACATATGAGGGAGAGGATAGCCAGAGACATCTGGAAGAGTCCAGAGCAGAGAGACAAAGTGGCAGACTGATCATGCCCAGTGGAATGGGCTTGGCCCAGGGGGAGGGGTGTGGGGAGAAGAAGAGCAGGAGCCTCCCAACAAGAGGGGCAAGAGAGAGGGCACCGAGGGAGCCGGTTATAGAAGAATGAGCAGCTGGGGGAGGGGCGCCCATGAACTGAGAAATTTAAGGTAGCAGGTGGGGTGAGAAGAACCCGGATGCAACCATGGGTTCTTGTGATACCGAGGGAGCATGAAGGAGGCCAGCATGCTCTTTGGTATGCTAATAAGCACCTCAGATAGCCATTTGCCCGGAGTTTCTTTTGGACCTGTCACCTATCTTCCCTAAGTCAAAATAAACGCCTCATTCCTTCCTGAAGTTGCTGTTGTCAGGTATTTTTGTCTCAGCAACCAGAGAAGTAACTTATACAATACATAATCACCATTGTTTTAATAACGGATCTACTCAGTTTACAGAAAGATAGACACACAGTCCTGAAACACCATTCAGGTAACGGAGAACCAAGAAAAGTTCCCAGGTGGGAAAAAGAGGTTGTTGAATTTGGAGTATGTATATGTGTGTGTGTGTGTGTGTGTGTGTGTGTGTGTGTGTGTATATATGGAAATAGCTGTTCAGTTTTTTAAAAACGGTGTGCTCCCTTAAACAATTCAGGCAATATACAAATAAGAGGAACTTGAGCCTAACAATCCTTTCTTACAGATAATCACCGATAACATTTTGGAGACTCTCTTCGCTAAAATCGTTATGCTTTTATATTCTTGAACTTCAAATAAATTGAACCTGTCTAATCATGCTGTTTTTGCAATCAATTTGCCCCTCTGAGAGCAAACTGTGAAAAGCCTTTCATGTCTAAAGATATTTACGATCCTTTTAAATGGCTGCTTAGCACTACGTTGTGTGCATGCATCACCATTTATTCAATCAGCCCCCTATTGATGGATATCTATATCCTCCCCATCTCGTGTTCAATAACCTCCTATAATAACCGTGAGCATTCTTTTCCAAAAATTTCAATCGTCTTTGCAAATTAAATACTTATAAGTATTGTAAATGTAAGCAAATGTCTTTTTTACATGAAGATTCAAGTTGTAGAATCGTTCTCTAATTTGCATGGGAGCCAGTGCGGCAGCTGCTGCGTTAGTTCTGGCGAGACAGTGACAACGGAGATGTCGAGGACCGTACAGAATTACAGGTGGTGGAGCCTATCTAGGCCCAAGCGCTGTGGCTTGGAATAGTCTTTCCCCTTTTCCTCTCTTTCACTTCTTTTTCTTAACATGGAGGAAGGACTGAGAACGGCACGTCCCAGCATTTCGCAAGGACCTCACTCCTGGGAACTGTAGTACCGGGTCTGAGAGGGGTCCGGAAGCAGAGAATGGGAAACCGTGTGCAGCATGCTGGGAGGTGTAGTTCCTCGGCTGGAAGCCGGTGCTTGTATAGGTTGGAGACAGAGAGCTTTGCTTCATGGAGATGAGGCTGCAGAAATATCAAGCGGCCTTTGAGTTTACAAAAGTCTCCGGCGAACAGTCGGCTTCATGCCATTGTCTGTGACCCAAGAGGGTGCGGCCCCAGGACCAGCGAAAGGTTGGGAGAAGCAGGCCGCGCAGGGCAGTGGCAAAGCATGCCGGGAGCTGTAGTCCAGGAGTTCTGAGGTTGTGGGACGTGTCGGGACGGCGCACCGACTCCTCCTCCCCCGCCCTTCTCAGCGGTCCCCCGCCCCCTCCCTCCGCCTCCTCCTCTCTTGCCTGCAGCCGAGCGTCCCTTCCCCCACTGTCGGGTTTCACCGCGGCTACTGCAGAGGATTCAGAGCCCAGTGGCTGAGGAGAAGGAGGAGGAGGCTTCTGTCCCTGCGCGCCATCCACCACCCTACTGGACACGGACGAGGGAACGAGAGCGTCGCCGCTGTAGCCTCCAGAGAAGACAAGGGCACCACCGCCTCAGCTGCGGCCGCCGCGGTTTTCGCCTGCAGCAGCTCGCCGGTGAGGAGAACCCCCCACCCCCCGGTCGCCCTCCGGCCCCCGGCCCGCTCCTGTGGAGCCTGGGCTGGTGGCGCCGGCGAGAACGAGGTTGGGGGCCGTAGGGCCCCCGCGCTGGCTCGGGGGGGGGGGGAGGGGACCGAGGTGGCGATGGAACGGCGGGCTGGTGGGGGTGACTTGTCCGAACGCGGGCTGGGGGTGGGGTGAGGGTGGGACACCAGCAGGTTAGGGGAGGGTAGCGGGGAGGGGGGCAGGAGGCGGAGGGGGGGGGCTGACTTTACATGGAGGGATAACCAGACCTGGGACCGGAGCATGGTTATGTGTGGGATATCGAGGTGGAATTTGGGATTGTCTTGGGGCGAGGTGGAAGGTGAGACCGGAGTGGGATGTCTTTTAATGGGGGAGGGGACTGAATGAAGGTGATGATTTGGGGTTGGCCTGAAGCAGTTGACAGCTTGGGATCAGAGCTGGGGTGGGGGCTAAGGAGATGATTTCAGTTCGAGTGGGACATAAACGTTGGATGAGACTCCGGGGAGTGCTAATTCTGGAAGGTGGGATTTGGGGTGGACCTGGGGAAGGCTGGTAGAGATGGGAGGAGCTGGCCATGGGGGTTTGGCATGGGTTGAGACCTAAGCTTGAAGTGGGCTGTTGTCTTCTGGGAATGGTGGAATTTGTGAATACTTAACAGAAGAGGTAGGGTTTGTTTGGGGGTTTTCTTGGGGTAAGCTGTTGGAGGTTGCAATATGGGCTGGGAGGGGGTGAGGCTTCCAACTACAGGAGATGGATGGTAAGCTGACAGGAGGATGTAAATTGAAAGTTGGGCCTCAAGTGGGAGGACAGGGATTGAAACTGGGGATGAGGGTACAGTAGAAAAGGGTTTGGGGTGTGTTTAGAGTTGCTGGAGGGAGCACAGTCGCTCCCCTGGGTTGGAGCAGAGGGCATGTGAGACTACTCAGCTGGACTCACTGAAAGACTCCTGGCAGGTGGTGAGCAAGGTTAGGGGATAGGATTGTAAAGAAAATGTCTCTCTGCCAGTTTTGCAGAAGTAATGTGTGTGATGAGCTGGTTACCTGTGGTGAGGTGATGGAGGGGAAATGGAAGGCGCTGGAGACCCAGCGTTTAGGTATGCTTGGGACAGAGAGGATGGAGACAGGTAGGGAGCCGCAACGGCAAGGAGTGAGTTGGTTTATGTAGGAAAGGAAGGGCTAAGATGTCCTCCAAGACACACCAGAGGTTTATGGGTTAGGGCACTCACATCCATTCTGCGAGAGATGATTATAATAAGGTCATTAGAAGGGTCTTCACAGGGGACAGAGAGGGTACATTGAGGATTCTTCTAGAGGATATCTCCCTCTGTCAATTTGACCTTCTTGCTTGTTTTATGTTGTTTATTGTCTGGAAATGGCAGCCCAAGGGTAAAGTTTTGAGGGAACCATTTAAGGTAGAATTAAAGGAGAGTGGGGGTTGTCTTGGAATTCCTATGCTGTAAGGGGAAAGTCGGGGTTGGAGGGGAGACCCATTCTCAAAGGAAAAAGTGGGCAAAGAGGACATTGCCTCTGATTTCTCCCTACCCCCATCCCTGTGGTACACTGGAAACCAGTCCTGGGATTTGGAATTTAAATGGACGTTGATGAACTTGAGGTTGTTAAGGATGCATTCTTGCTTGAGAACTGATTAATGAGACTGAAAAATAGGAAGACTGAATTTATTTTCTAGGCAGGCAAGGTGTATGTGTGCAGAAAGAGGTTAGCAAGCCCCACCTCCCCCCAATAAAATTGATTGCTTGAAGACTCCATTTATTGGTGTCCTGGTTTGCAAGGCAATTAGGCCCATCATTGTATTGCAGGCTAATAATCCTGAGATGAGTCTTGGCACCACCACTTTATGTAAACAGAGAAGACAGGAAATATGGAAATGTAATAAATATTCATTGGTAAGATAGTTTGGTACTAATGGAGTTCTTCATTTGATTCTCTTTTGACATTACACGATAAGATTTAAAATAATTGGGCTGTTCTATAGATTGAATTTTCTTCTAAAGCAATTCAAATGATCAGAATTCTGTCAGGTGTGAACAAATGAAGTATATACAAGCATATTTTATTTTTAAGGGGATGCTGTTGATAGACACATTGCATTAACTACCAAATAGTAAGTCCATCTATTCATCAGAAATCTGATTTAAAGCTTAGAGATAAAGCTTATTCTTGTGGTATAATATTGACAATGGAATGCTAAGAGGAACATCTTTAGGGAAGCAGTTTTCTGGGTTTAATTGCATTAACTATGATATGTTGAACTTGTAGTGCCTGTTGATTAGAGCTCAATCTAGAGAAAAATGAGGAGAAATGGAAAGAAGATAAAATTGATATCAATAGGAATTAAAAAAATTTTTTTTGTTTTTTGTTTTTGGGTTTTCTTGTTAAAGTTCTAGTGTTCAGCTAGAAGACAAACCATTTCCTTGGGTTTCATAGTTGAACACATAAAAAGGTCCACTTACAGTCTTTAAATTTTTTTCCCTAAAAATTAGTAGAATCATGGAAGGGTAGATATCCTTGGAATTGGAAAAAAATTTTTTAAAAGAATGCTTTCTATATTCTAGTTTAAAAAAAAAAAAAGCTTGAGGGCTGGAGAGACTGCTCAGTGGTTAAGAGCACTGACTGCTCTTCCTGAGTTCAATTCCCAGCCATCTATAATGTGATAGGATGCCCTCTTCTGGCCTGGGGATAAATATGCAGGCAGACGCTGTATACCAAATAATAATAAATAAATAAATCTTAAAAAAAAAAAAAGCTTGAGTAGTTACCTATAATTCAACAAGAGCATAATCTAGCCAGTGAGGCCATTTCTCTTCATAATTTTACCTTGGGGTCCAGACACTGTTTTTATGGATTTTCAGGCATGGTCTGGAGATGGGCTATTTGGTTAGAGCCCTGGTTTTTGAAAGATCAAAATGAGAAGTAATCACCTGGGAGAACTGTCTTGGTGGATTTGTTTTCCTTGTAGTCATGGTTCCCTGTGCAGTCGTGAAGCACAGCTGTGAAACGTGGAGAACAGGCCAGGCAGTGGTGGTGCACGCCTTTGATCCCATTACTCGGGAGGCAGAGGCAGGTGGATTGCTGTGAGTTCGAGGCCAGCCTGGTCTACAGAGTGAGTCCAGGACAGCCAAGGCTACACAGAGAAACCCTGTCTCAAAACAAAACAAACAAACAAACAAAAAAAGAAAAGTGGAGAACAGGATTGGTAGACAGAAACATCAGTAAAATGAAGTGCCCTTGAATTTAGGAGTCGAGGGTTTTGACTTTACATCCTGATTCCAACATTTGGAAGCAGAGTGATTTTAGTAAAGTCATAACCCCCCTTTTATATTTAGAACTAATGCTTGTACAATATTGTCAGTACACTAAAAGTCTAGAATTGTACGTTTAACCGTGGTTAAAATGGCAAAACAAAACATTCATACTTCACAACGGCTGCTAAAGGAGACAAATGAGTTCATGTTTTAAATACACTGTGTATGTATAAGATGTATGTCCACTGCTTACTTAATGCCTGCTCGGTGCTAGGGGAGGTGGAGATGAACCGGAAGCAGTTGTCAGGCAGCTTTCAGTGTCATGGCAAGGATAGACTGTTTCAGGGTTAGAAAGGAGGCAAAATGGGGGGCTGGAGAGATGGCTCAGCGGTTAAGGGCACTGACTGTCTTCCAAAGGACCCAGGTTCAATTCCCAGCACCCACATGGCAGCTCAGAACTCCAAGATCTGACACCCTCAAACAGACATGCAGGCAGGCAGAACACCAATGCATATTAAAAAATAAAATAAAATAAAAAATAAAAAGGAGGCAAAATGAATGTGGTGGCTGAAGGGTAGATTCTGGAGCTTACTCATTGCTACTCCCTGTGTGACCCTGGGCACAGAGAGCTTAAGTGACGATAATAAAATTAACCTTGTTAAGGCTGTTTTGTGGGTTAAACAGAATAATTTAAGAAATCGTTGAACACAATGTGTTATATACTGTGCATTGAAACAATATTAGTTTTCATTATTAGAGAGACAGGCAGGAGCTAGAATGGTAAATAGTTAGGCTACCCTGCCACTGTGTTCTTAGTATTATGGCATTCTTTTGTTTATAAAGAAGTTATTAAGCTACATTATTATGAAAGCACAATTAATCTATAGTTTGTATGTTTATAGTTTAGGAACTTTAAACAGTTCATTAAATGTCAGAAAAAGTTAGCTGCTAGCTTCATGATCAAGCAAATAAAACTATGCTGTTAAGAGTAATAAAATGTTTTGTTTAAGGGATACAGTCAATACATGCCAGACTCTGGGTTATTTCCTAGAATTCTGATTCCCAAACCCTGACCATGTCTTCCTTTTAAATTATGAAATGGTTCATATTATAAAGGCATATTTAGATCCATAATTTAAAGAATAACAAGATGGAGCTGGCCATGGTGGCACATGCCTTCATTCCAGCACTGGAAGGCAGAGACAGGTGGATCTCTATGAGTTTGAGACCAGCTTAGTCTAGTGAGTCCAGGATAGCCAGGGCTGTTACATAGAGAAACCCTTTCTTAACAAAATAACGAAAACAAAAACAAAAACAAAAACAAAAACAAAACAAAACAAAACAAAAAGCTTCATTCCCACCCGGCCCTTTAATCCCAGCACTAGGGAGGCAGAGGCAGGCAGATCACTGTGAGTTTGAGGCCAGCCTGGTCTACAAAACGAGTCCAGGACAGTCAAGGCTACACAAAGAAACCCTGTCTCAAAAAACAAAACAACAAAACAAAACCAAAAAACCAAAAACCAAACCAAACAAAAACAAAAACTAACAAGTTTGAAGACTTGTGTATTCACTACCTCACTTCATAAAAAGGAGATTTCTATTACTTTTGTTACTTAAAGATGGTGCCTTTGTTATGTAACCCAGGAATGATCCTCCTGCCTCAGCCTCCTGGATTCAAGTTACAGGATCAGAGGTCTTTGTCTTTGACACCCTTGCTTCCTACCTCTACCCAGATCAAATCTAGAACCTGAACATGGTAGGCAAAGCCTTGTACCACTGAACTATACCCCAGTCAGGGTTAGTGTTCTTACGGCCTCTCGGGAGGCCCTGTCTCCTGCTCCTTAAGTCTTCCTTCTTATTTAGAAGTAACCGGACTGGGGAGATGGCTCAGAGGTTAAGAGCACTGTCTGTTCTTCCAAAGGTCCTGAGTTCAATTCCCAGCAACCACATGGTGGCTCGTAACCATCTATAATGAGATCTGGTGCCCTCTTCTGGCCTGCAGGTATACGTGGGGTACAGAGTACTGTATAAATAAATAATAAATAAAATCTTAAAAAAAAAAAAGTAACCATTTCCTTGAATTTTATTTGAACTGACCTTTCCTTTCCTTTATTTTCTTTTCTGTCTTACTTTTATTTTTTTTTAACTATAAAGAGCTTTAACTGTTCTATTGTTATAATAATAAATATCCTTGGTATAAATAGGAAATTAGAAAATGTAAAAAGGGAAAATTAGTGTGTATTACCTCCTAATTCCCTGTTCCTTCCCTCCCTTCAGATCAGAGCTGTATATACTCAAACATTGAGCCCAGTGCCCATAAAACTTTGTATTATGTATGTATACAGGTAGTAGGGAATATGTGTAGTCTAGATAGCCTGGGGACATAATTTGTCTTCATGGATGATCACGTCACTCAGCTGTAGATAAATCAGGGTTGGAAATAGAATGACAAAGTAATGTTAGTAGTAGTGTTTGTGAGCTCTGAAGTGCACCGTTTGGGAGTCATTGGCAGGAATTGTAGATGTCCTGGGTTCTAATTCTTTGCTATATTAGCTTGAAGCTTCTTGTCATGTTTTGGTACCCTATTATTTGTTTGTTTGTTTGTTTAGAGACAAGGTCTTTCTACCTTTTCAGCTGACATGAACTTGCTGCATAGTTCTGGCTGGCCTTAAACTTGAAGTCCTCCCGCCTTAGTTGATAGTAGGTACCATGCTCCCAGCTCACTCTACTTTTCTATACAGCTACAGTTACATTTTTATACAGCTTCCATTTTGCAGATGGGTAGTCTGCCTGGTACATTGGCCCTTACCTGATTGTACAGGACCATCTCTCATTTGAGATTTTATTTATTTATTTTATGTATTTGAGTGCTCTATTTGCATGTATACCTGCATGCCAGAAGACGGCATTAGATCATATTATAGATGGGAATTGAACTCAGGACCTCTGGACGAGCAGACAGTGCTCTTGACCACTGGACCATCTCTCCAGCCCCTCATCTCTCATTTGAAATACAGAGTAGCACAAATAGGAAATCCTCAGTTGTAGATACTAGAAACTTAGCAGCCTGAATGTGAAGAAATGTTTGTTCAAGAAATTTGTAATCTATCATCAATATTCTATTAGAACATCACTTTACTTATGTATCAATTTAGGCTCAAGTGGTATGATAACTGGAAATATGTTTATCTGTCTGTCAGGCTGTCAGTCTATCTATCTATATTTATTTATTTTTGGTTCTCATTGAAATTGAAGCTCATGCCAGGTGTGGTGGCGCACGCCTGTAATCCCAGCATTCGGGAGGCAGAGGCAGGCGGATTGATGTGAGTTGGAGTCCAGGCCAGCCAGGGCTACACAGAGAAACCCTGTCTTGAAAAAACAAAAAACAAATGAAATTGAAGCTCATACTCTCCTCCCCTGACCCACTCATTTGGCTAGCTAACAAGCTTCTGGGACTGCCCGTCTCTCCCCAGCCCTGCAATGCTAGGCATGCGTGGCCATGCCTGGCTTTTATGTGGCTGTACAACATTTGAACTTAGGTCCTCTTGCTTTCTCGTCAAGTGCTTTTACCTACTGAGCTATCTCCCAAGCCCTTTGAGACAAGGTTTCTCTGTTTAGTCCTGGCTGTCCTGGAACTCAACGATCCACTTGCCTCTACCTCCTGAGTACTGGGATTAAAGGTGTGCACCATCAGACACAGCTGGTTTTTCTTAGATATAAACACTTTGAAGAACACGTGGGCTGATATATTTTTCATATTAAATTTTAGTCTTTGGCTGACTTGAGATTATTATCTAAATTTGCATTTTGCGACTTTCCTTCAAGCTTAACAATTTTTCCTGTGTTCATATTTCTTTTCTAGTACTGTTTTATAATTTTATATGTATTTTAGTTTTCTAATGTGCCTTCACGCCAAAATGCCTATTTATACAGTTTATATTTGCAAATAAAGTATGTAAATATGCTAGTTATACTTCTGAAAATATTATTAAATTATTACTGTTTGTAGGACATACATTGCTTATATGAGACTGTTATCACTTTAAGGATAAAGGTATCAAAACTCCAGAGTAATATTTCTTAGGCTTTAGGATAAGTAGGGGCTAACAGTAGACAAAACAGTGACTGTTGAGTGTTTGTTGTAAGCAATATGTTTGATGTTTTTTGTCTTACATGTATAGTTTAATCCTCACATTTTTACCAGATAAAGAATTGTGCCCATGTATTAAAGACTCAAACTGTTTAGATCCATAGGCATTAGGTAGTTTAAATACCTAGTAAGAAAAAAAGCTAGTATTGAAAACTTGGTCTAGGAGGAATCGGGCAGTGTGTGCCTTTAATCCAGCATTCAGGAGGCAGAGGCAGGCAGATGTCTGTGAGTTCCAGGCCAATGAGAGCTACAAAGTGCAACCTTTCTCAAATGAAGCAAAACGAAAAACCTCGGTGTACATTGTTCCAAAGCCTTTGTTCTGCACCCAGTGGTAGGACCTTAGCCTAGCATGTGTGAAGCCTTGTGTTTGATCTCCAACCCTGCTGGAAAAAAAAACAAAACAACCCTAACAAATACTCACTGTAGTTTGAACCTGCTTAGATGATGTCTTGGTTGTTTATCAGAGTCACCTAAGAAAGTGTTGAGCTCTGGACCAGTGTTAGAGACTCCTTGTCGGTAGACGGTGTGCATAGGTAGGTGTTGGTGTCTCAGCCTGTCTTGTTGCTGTAATACTATAAGAAACAGACATTTCCCAGAATTCTTAAGGCTAGGAAGTCTAAGATCATGATGCCAACAGATTTGGTGTCTGGAAAGGACTGTTTCTGTGTTTCCAAGATGATTCTTTGTTGTTGTGTCCTCTGGAAGGGACCAAAGCTCTGTCCTCTTTAGGTTGAAGGGCCCAAAGAATCAGGTGTAGGAGGCTCCTTTGACTATGACATAAGTCCCCAGAACTCGGGGAGGCAGAGGCAGGTGGATCGCTGTGAGTTCCAGGCCAGCCTGGTCTACAAATCAAGTCCAAGAGCCAAGGCTACTCAGAGAAACCTTGTCTCAAAACAACAACAGCAGTAGCAGCAGCAGCCGCCACAGCAGCAGAGTGGAGCCCTCATTATTTCATCACTTCCCTCGCAGTCCTTACCTCTTAGTATTACCTTATATAATGGAGTTTAGTTTCAGCAGGAATTTTGAAGGGCCCAAATGTGTAAAGTATAGCAGTAGTGTATATTTATGTAGAAAACATTGATTGAAAAGAAGTTCTGGATTCACACACATGCTTGTGATTTCAGGACTTAGGAGGTAGAGACAGAAAGGGGAGTGCAAGTTTGCCCTCAGTTCCACAGCAAGTTGGAGCCTGTTTTTAAAAAGTCATTTTTTCTACTGTTTTAAATATTTGTGTAGATTCTTGTGTGCTTCTGAATTCAGTTCATTGACATTGATTGCTTTGCGTGGTGTATGTAAAGAAAACCCAGTCCCGCGTAGGTACATGGGTAGGAAAGGAAGGGCTGCTGCAAGCTCAGTCCTTGGGAGGCTGAGTGGAGTTACCCAGGAGACGCTGTATCAGAACTGCAAGCAAGCAGCCCAGGGTCAGGTACTCATCTATTAGATACCTGTGGATATTCTTCCAGGGTCACGTACTCATCTGTTTATTAGATACCTGTGGATATTCTTGATACCGCACAGAAGCTTGACAACTGGAGTTTTTTTCTTTCTTTCTCTTTGATTTTTTCAAGACAGGGTTTCTCTGTCATGCCTGTCCTGGAACTTACTCTGTAGATCAAGCTGGCTCAAACTTAGAGATCCGCCTGCCTCTGCCTTCTGAGTACTGGGATTAAAGGTGTGTGCCACCATGGCCCAGCTGCCAACTATAATTTTTTTTTTTTTGACACAAGGTTTCTCTGTTACACAGAGCCCTGGCAGCCCTGGACTCACTTTGTAGACCAGGCTGGCCTCAAATTCACAGAGGTCCACCTGCCTTTGCCTCCTGAGTGCTGGGATTCAACTGTAGTTTCTTAAGCCCTGTTGTTTTTGAAAGTTTTAATTGTTACATTAAAATTTAATTGTCTTCTTTGAACACTGGCTAGTTCTTTAGACTACTCATGATTTGTTAGTACCATGCATTGGTTATTTAAAAAATATTGATCCAGTGTTTTAGTCCCTTCAGGTTATGATAACAAAATGTCAAGAACCACACATAGCTTAAACACTAGGAAATTATTACATAGTTCTGGAGGCTAGAAGATCTAGATCAGAAAAAAGAAAATCTAGATGGAGGTGCCAGCTGGGTTAGTGTTTTGTTTTGTTTTTCTGAGACAGGATTTCTCCATGTAGTCCTGGCTGTCCTGGACTCACTCTGCAGACCAGGCTGGCCTTGGACTCACAGATCTGCCTGCCTCTGCCTCCACAGTGCTGGGACTAGGTTAGTTTTTTTTTTTTTTTGCCTGCATGTACACTTGCATACCAGAAGAAAGCACCAGATCTCGTCATAGATGGTTGTGAGCTATCATGTGGTTGCTAGGAATTGAACTTGGGACCTTCGAAGAGCAGCCGATACTCTTAACTTCTGAGCCATCTCTCCAGCCCCTAGGTTAGTTTTTTGATGAGGGTTTTCTTACTTGTAGGTGGCGACTTCTTTTTGTCTGGTCACATACGTGGGTTGATAATGGTGAGTGTGCTTGCATTCATGAGAACATGGTCAAGTTTTCTGGTGTCTATTTTTTTGATTAAAAAAAAATGACAATTGTTGATTGTGTATAGAGCCTATCTGGTCTGGAATCCAGAGGTCCTCCATCTGCCTGTACCACCCCTGTCTTAAATTTATGTATGTGTAAATTCTCTATGAAGGCCAGAGGATAATTTTTGGGAGGTGGTTTCCTCTTATCATGTATGTTCCCAGAGTCAAATTTAGGTTGTCAGGCTTGGCAGTAAGCATCTTTACTCATTAAGCCATCTTACAGGTTCCTTTTTTAATTTTTTTGAGACAGGGTCTCATGTAGCTTGGTTTGGCTTCAAACTTGCTGATCCTTCTGCCTTTGCCTCTTAAGTGCTGGGATTGTAGGCTCATGACACCATGGCCTTTTCTCTATTGTCTTTTTGTTTTTGTTTGTTTGTTTGTTTGTTTGTTTTTTTGAGACAGATTTTCTCTATGTAGCCCTGGCTGTTCTGAACGCACTTTGTAGACCAGGCTGGCTTCAAACTCACAAAGAGCAGCTTGCCTCTGCCACCTAAGTGCTGGGAATAAGGTGTGCTACCACGCCTGGCGTGTTGTCTCTTCTTAATAAGGGTGCTAATCTCATCATTAGTGTACCCTCAGCCTCATCTAAACCTCACTATAAATAATCTAAACTTGGCTCTCCCAGAGGTTCCAGTTTCTAATCCAGCCACCCTCTTGTTAGGGTATAGGGCTTCTACATGAATTTGAGATGTTACACAACTCAGTCTGTGGCACTGAGTGATGCAGATTGATTCAGATCTTTTAAAAATGTCTATGTTTTCTACTGTAAATGTAGAAAGTTGCATTTATTAATATTGCTACTGATCCCCTCAGACAAATCCTTTCTAATTTTCTCTTGAAAGCCCAGATTTTTTATCATGGACAACAAATACTGACAGTTGTTTTCCTTGAGTGACAGTTTCATATTGTTCATTTTTGAAAAAATGTCTGCCAAACATTCAAGTCTGAATAATTATGGTTTGTCTGCCAGTTGTTTGTTCAAGTGAAAATGGAGTTTTATGAAAAAGGCAGCTAGTTCAGCTGTCAACCCCACTGCATGGGTGCTTTGGAGCTTTTGAGTCAGTTCATGTACTTCGTAACATAGCAAAACCACTTCATATATGTGTCTTACCACACAGAATGAGAAAAGATGTGTAGCTAAAGATTGAGATTTCAGATTTATTAAATTAATACTCCTTGTGGCTTCATCAGAAATGTCTCTTCAGTGAAGCTGGATAGTCTTGTTGCTTTTGTTTTCTTGGTATGCATTTTTACAGTTGGTTTCATTACCTCAATTTAATCTAAACTGACATTCTTTTTTTTTTTTTTTTTTTTTTTTGGTTTTTCGAGACAGGGTCTCTCTGTGTAGCCTTGGCCATCCTGGACTCACTTTGTAGACCAGGCTGGCCTCGAACTCACAGCGATCCACCTACCTCTGCCTCCCGAGTGCTGGGATTAAAGGCGTGCGCCACCACGCCCGGCTTAAACTGACATTCTTTTAGTCAGTGTATTTCTAGGCTTCTTTCTTTCTTTTTTTCTTTTTTCTGGCTTTCGAGACAGGGTTTCTCTGTGTAACTTGTCTATCCTGGCTATATCTAGCACTCAGAGAAATCTACCTGTCTCTGCCTCCCAAGTGCTGAGATTGAAGGCGTGAGCCACTACTGTCTGGTCATATGATTAATCTTAACTAATTAAAAATTTAATTTATGAGATATCAACTTTTTCTTTTTAATATACTAGATTTGTTTAGAGAATCTTGGTTTAAATAATAGAGGTTACTAGGAATGGTAGTTTGCGTCTGTAATCCCAGCACTTGGGAAGCTGAAGTAAGAGGATTGACCATGAGTTCGAGGCTAGCCAGGGCTAAAATGTGAAACACTATCTCTAAATTAATAAATAAATAGGGGGCACGTTTGCACGGTGTGTGTGTGTGTGTGTGTGTGTGTGTGTGTGTGTGTGTGTGTGTGTGTAATGTATTTCAGAAATGGAGCACTGCATCTGGGTTTGATCCTCAGTATGGGGAAGGAGGGTCAGGATGGTAGAGAGTCTATCATTTATTTCATACTGACATTGATAATATTTTATGTCATTCAAGTTTATTCATGAGAACAATTTTGCAAATGAGTTTAAATCCTAATTGTTGGATGTACTTGATGTGTGGCCTTCAAAGTGATTTAATCTTTTTTGACCATCTCCATTTATTAGATGAGGATATCATGGTGTTTACATCACGTAGCTGTTTTGAGGATTAAATGAAATACAGTGGTTACTTCAGAGCTTGGTGCAAGGCATGATTTCCTGTAAGTGATAGTTCCATTCACTGTTGGTGCTTCTCCAAATTCAGATGTCAAAGCACTAATCCCCGCTGTGATGGTACGTGGAAATGAGATCTTGATTATGGAATGCTCGTGATGGGTTAGGTCCATAGAGGAAGGCGCAGGAAGCCAGTCCTCAGCACACACTACATTTCCTAGCACCTTGTGTTTGGACTTCCCAGCTTCCAGACTTGGTTTTTTTTGTTGTTGTTGTTTTCTTTTTTGTTTTTGTTTTTTGAGACAGGGTTTCTCTGTGTAGCCTTGGCTGTCCTGGACTCACTTTGTAGACCAGGCTGGCCTCGAACTCACAGAGATCCACCTGCTTCTGCCTCCCGAGTACTGGGATTACAGGTGTACATCATCATGCCCGGCTTACCTTCCAGACTTGTAAGAAGTGAATGTTAGTAGCATCCGGTTACATAAACAGCCAAAACTAAGACTGGTTACCTCGTTATTATGACTCTTACTGTGATTTCTTTTCTCTCTTTCTTTCTTTCTTTCTTTCTTTCTTTCTTTCTTTCTTTCTTTCTTTCTTTTTAAAGAAAGACTGGCCTGGAACTCACTTTGTAGACCAGGCTGGCCTTAAATTCATAGAGCTCTGCAGTCCCTGTTTCTTGAGTGTTGGGATTATAGGCATGTATTTTGCTCACTTTGATTTTGTAAATGCAGACTATGGCCTTACCACACGGAACGCGCCCAGTCTCTTCTGATTTTTTTTTTTTTTTCCGAGACAGGGTCTCTCTGTGTTAGCCTTGGCTATCCTGGACTCATTTTGTAGACCAGGCTGGCCTCGAATTCACAGCGATCTGCCCGCCTCTGCCTCCCGAGTGCTGGGATTAAAGGCATGCACCACCACGCCCGGCTTTTTTCTCTTCTGATTTTGTAAGTGCAAAACTCAACACAACTTTAGAAACCTGACTATTCCTCTAGTAGGAATCAAGTGTGGAGTTCATTTCCAGGTTTGTGTGATATAAAAACCTTTACTTTTTATTCCTTTACCAAATCATATTTTACAATTAACATTACTCATATGAAAATGTATTCCAAAACCTATTGTTTAGAAAAAAATATTTGTTACTTATAAATACTTAAAACTTTCAATGATGTCTTATTAATATAAACTAGAAACTATATTGGCTAAGGAAATAGTTCATTGGCTTGGCATATGTGTAATCAGACAAAATTTAAAGGTGCTCAAGATCTGGGAGATCCTGGGCGCCAGTATTACCATTTCATGTTTTCCTTTGGTGGTCTGACGGACACTGAGGAGTTTAGAGCTCTGCCTAGAGCTCATGTTTTTTTGTGAACCAACTTGTAGTGCGTTAGAAGCAGGAAGGTTTAGATTGAGCTAGCTTGAGGCCCTATGGGGTTTCTGGTGCCCCTCCTTGCCTGGTGCCCCACATGCTATTAATTATGAACAGATGTTCCTCATAAATAAGCAAAGAACTTCAAGCAGTCTTTATGCCTAGATGTGAATCTGGCATTATGATAAAGTTGCATAAGCAATGAGTTTGTAGTCCAAGAGTTTTATTTAGTTTCCAGTCTGCCTGAGTAGATTGTAAAATCCGTGAGTCTGAGGTTATGATCGTCATTCACTTTATAAATTTGTTTTAGAAAGTGAGCTTTATAGTAAGTTCATTAGTTCATCTACATCTTTCATGTAGTGCTAGAACTTCAGGTAGAATTTCGGTTTGATAGCTCAGAGTTATTTTAAAAAAATATTTTATTAGGTACCACTAAGAGGAGGGATAAAGAAAGCAAAAATGGCTGGACTTTGTTATTGTTGGTGCATGTCTTTAATCCCAGCAGTTGGGAGGCAGAGGAAGGTGGATCTCTGTGAGTTCAAGGCCAGCCTGGTCAATGGAGCAAGTTCCAGGACAACCAGGGCTGCACACAGAGAAACCCAGTTATGAAAAACCAAAACACCCACCCACCCAACCAAACAATAAATGGAAAGAAAAAAGAAAGTAAAAACTTGAAAAGAGTATTCATGATTTTAAAATCAGAGAACCTTTAACTCAGATCTTAGTTTTAGAAGCTCTGTGACTTTGTTTCCCTGAGTCTTCAATTCTTACCTTTCAGTAAGGATGGATCTGTTGTGCCTGGGTTGTGGGAACTAGGACTACTGTGTGCAGTGGTTGGCATAGAGCAGGGCTAGCTGTACTCCTTCCATTTCCAAAATTGGTGTGTTTGTGCGTTCAGTGAGTTGTTACTTTTGCCTTGCTCCTTCCATGGTGTACATCAGCACAGAGTAGTTATTCGGTAGTATGTTTCTGGTTTATTTATGTCTGAAGATACACTTTGAGGTGTGTGAGGCTTACAGGGTGAAGGGATTTTGTTTTGTTTTTTTAATGATGGAAAGGGCCTCTGCCATGTGTTTGTACTTTATCAGTGTGCTAGCTTGAGGCGTTTTGTATTGCTGGGCACCAAGGGAACCAGGGGCCATTTTCTTGTCTCTTCTGTGTTTATTTGGGTTGGAGGATTGTAAAGGTTTCCTAGTGAATAGAGTGATTTGCTCATTCAGATTCTTCCTCCTGGGCAAGTCCATGAATGGCCTGCTGAGGGAAAACAAAGCAGGGGAAATGGTGGGTTCAAGCTGTAGGGTGTTTGAGTTGGTGGCAGGTGAAGAGCAGTCAGATTCTTCATTTCCCTTTCCCCCTCTAGAGTGGGTACACCCCAGCACAAAGGAGCTTTAAGATGGAGGTCTGCATTGTAATTTCCTAGAAATTACTGCTTCTGGTAACTGCTCATTCAGTTTGCACCTCTTTGTGGCAGGGGATGAAACAATGGGGACAATAAAGCCATTTATCTGATAGCTGTAGTCCCAATGGGATGTTTGTTTTAATAATGGTATAATTTGCAGGGCTCATAAATTGTGATTTTATTCTCATGGAAATAACTGCCTGGTGGTATTTGGATTCTCTGGTCTCCTGTTGTGGATAATTTCACTAACATTCTAGCTGACAATTCCCTTTATTTCAGATTGCTCAGGCTGGTTGGGTAATTAGCCCAACGCAGAACCAATTTTCTTTAGTTTGGGCCTGGCAGGTGGTTAGTAGGTAGCTCGAGGATCTCCTGAAAAGGGAAGAGGTTTTGCTTAGGGATTCAAGGAAGGTTGGTTTTGATTATCTGCCAGAATATCTGATGGAAACTAAAAGTTTAAATCACCTAAATATTTATTTTCTATGAACAATTTATTTTGTGCTTAGAGTATCATATGTGCTTTACATTTTGAGCTGTGTATTTTGGCTGGAAAAATCCACAGAGGTCAAGAAATGATTATAGCTACTATGTGCTAGACATTGCCTTGGGTGGTTTACATATATTATCTCTAAATTTTAGTTAGAATCCTGAGAGGTAGAAGGTATTGTTTCCATCTTACCGATGCAAAAACCTTAAGGAAGAGTAGAGAAACTTAGTGCAGAGAAGTAACTAAATTAAGGTATCCCAGCCAATTAGTGACAGGCTGTTTACCAAATTCAATATTCATGCAAGATTTTCAATTATAGTATAAGACATACCTGAAGATACATTCACATTTCTAATAAACTTTTAGATAATACAGCAGGTGGCTCAGTAATATGCATGAATTAGTACCTATCACCAAATGTTTCTTTGTTTTTGGTTTGTTTGTTTGTTTTTTGCCTTTCTGAGACAAGGTTTCTCTGTATAGCCCTGGCTATTCTGGAACTTACTCTGTGGACCAGGCTGGCCTTGAATTTAGAGATCTGCCGGCTTCTGGCTCCTGAGTGTTGGGATTTAAGGTGTGTGGCCACCACCACCTGGCTGACCCTATTAACAGATGTGTATATCTGTTGTTCTTTTTTATTTTTAAGATTTAATTTACTATTATTATTGTGTGTATGCTGTGTGTGTGACTGCAGGTTTATACTTGCTAAAGTGTGTGTGCAGGCCAGAGGACAACTTTCAGTACTTACTTCTTCTCTTCCACTGTGGTCGTCAGACTTGCTTTTTACCTGCTGAGCCATCTCATCAGCTCTTTGTTATTATTATTGTTATTATTATTTTTTTTTAAATAATTTATTTAATTTTATTTTATGTGCATTGATGTGAGGGTGTCAGAGCCGACAGTTGTGGGTTGCCATGTGGTTGCTGGAAACTGAACCCGGGTCCTTTGGAAGAGCAGACAGTGCTCTTAACCATTGAGCCATTTCTCCAGCTTTTATTATTATTATTATTATTATTATTATTATTATTATTATTATTATTATTATTATTATTATCATCAACAGAATTTTACTATATAGCCCAGAGTAACCTGAAATTTGCCATCATCTAGCCTCCCTCTTGCTTTCTCAATGCTGGAGTGTTGGGATTAACCTTCACTACTCCTACCAAGAATCCTATGGTAAAAAGAAGAAAGAATGCTGCTGTTGTTTCCATATATAGTATGCGTGTGTGTCCTTGTGTATGTGTGTACAGAGGTCAGAAGTCAGCATTAGTGTCTCTCTTTGAGACAGGGTCTTTCACTAAATCTGGAGCTCCGTGTTCTAGTTTGGCTAACTGTCTAGTGACCACCCTAGGATCCACCTTTCTTTGTATCCTATAACTCTGCAGTTACAGGTAGGTATTGCGCTAGATTTTACATGGGTGGTAAGGATCTAAACCTAGGTCATGTTTGTATAAGTAAGCACCTTTATCTACTGAATCACAGCTCCTAGGAATGCTGTTAAAGAATTTTAAAAATACTTTATTTCATTTTATATGAATTGATGTTTTGCCTGTGTGCATGTCTGTGTAAGGGTGTTGGGTCCCCTGGAACTGGAGTTAAAGACAGACAGCTGCTGCTGTGTGGGTGCTGGGAGTTGTACCTGCGTCTTCTGAAAGAGCAGCCAGTGCTCTTAACTGCTTAACCATCTCTCCAGCTCCTGTTTCATGAAATGATTTCCATCTTTCTTGACTCACTAGTCCAAGTGATGCTATAGTAGTTTTGTCACTAGGAAATGGGTGTCTTTGATGGGCTGTGGTGTCGCACGCCTTTACTCCCACACTCTGGGGGCAGAGGCAGGTGGATCTCTGAGTTTGAGGCCAGCCTGGGCTACAGAACGAGCTCCAGGACAGTCAGGCTACACAGAGAAACTTGAAAAATCAGGAAAAGAGAGGAGGGGCGGGATGGTGTCTTCTACTGCTATTATCTTTGCGTGTTGACGCATTAAGCTTGTGAGGGTTCATTTTTCTCTCTGTGCTTGCTTCTGTAGCTAGTTAATTTGTTCAAGGGAAATTTAGAAATTTGGTTCACCATCTACTTCTTTGGTCAAGAAACTGAATGGGTATGTGGGAAGGGTAATGGGTTTGTGATAATATGAATTTAGTTGAAATTCTGGCTTTGTTACTTGCTTTCTTAGGACAGCTGACTTTTCTCTGAAACTTTGGGATAGGGAAAATACTTGACTTCCCATCGACTGTAAAATCAAATGAGAGAACAGGTATGAAAATGCCTTTTTTTTTTTTTGGCTTTTTGGCTTTTTGAGACAGGGTTTTTCTGTGTAGCCTTGGCTGTCCTGGACTTGTTTAGTAGACCAGGATGGCTTCTAAAGTCACAGTGATTCGCCTGCCTCTGGAGTGTTGGGATTAAAGGCGAGCATCACCATACCCAGCTTTGAAAATGATTTTTAAATCGAAAAATGCTAGGCAATCTAGGATTGAGTCATTTTTATAATTTAATTAGGTGTTTAGTGAAAGTTCACTACCAACTATCTTATGAGGAATATTAAATTTTTTCACTTGAACTATGTAAAGGAGACATTTTGATACATTTTATTGTAGCTCTTGGGAGTCATTAAAGAAGTCAGAATGAGGGCCTGAGAGAGAGAGAGAAAGTATTGCATAAGTGTAAGTGTGTGGTGAAAGCGAGTGCGGTAGAGTGGGGTTTCGTGTGACTCAGGCAGAGGGGGTTTGTAAGGGAGAACTTGGCTCCTGGCATAACCTTAATGAATGGAATATGGAAGAAAGAGGTGCCCTGCTTAGAAGAACTCCTGATACTGGGTTATGTGTGGACTGTTGGTTGTAGGGAGGGTTGGAGTTAGCAGCTAGTATGTCTAATGAGGAACGCTCAAGTTGAAACCGCAGTTTAAAGTCTTTGAGGCTTATGTACAGAAGTTAACATTTATTACACAGGAATCTAGTGGTGGCTTTCAGGTGAGACATGTCGGCATATTTATATAAGAGGTGCAGGTGGTTGGCAAGTGGGGCATCTGTTTTTGCAGATTAGAAAGTTTAATTTTATGCAGCCACATCCAGATTATTGCTTCCTGAAAATTGATTTTGTTTACAGTATTTTGGTAGTGCAGATGATACTTCTTAGTGGGATGTCATTGTGCTGAATTATTGATGCATCTAAATGCTCCAATATATTGGTTGAGGCTTTTTCTGTATGAAGAGGGGCTCTGGATCTGGATTTTGTTACGTGTACATCAGTTTTATTTATTTTTCTTTCAGGCAGTGTGGCTTTTGTCGTTATCAAATGTGACTGCATTATGTTGTGCACCACTGCCTTCTCTATTGAGTCTTAGGATGTAACAGTTGAATTCCAGGGCAGCAGTTTACATGTCTGCCTTTTATATGATTCTGAGATAGCACATTTAGATTTCTTTCTTCTGCTCATTGTATAAAGGAAGTATAGTGATTAAGGAAATGAGTTGTGCCCTGATCCCCCACCCCCCAACCCAGACAGAGTTTCTCTTGTAGTCCTGGCTGTCCTGGACTCACTTTGTAGACTAGGCTGGCCTCGAACTCACAGCGATCCGCTTGCCTCTGCCTCCCAAGTGCGTGGGCCACCACGGCTAAGGAAATGAGCTTTACCAGACTCTATTTGAATGAATGTGAGTCATTTTGTTGTATTAACTTCATGTGTAACGGTGTTTATTTATATACATTTTTCTTTATAAGAATTTTTGTTACGTAAGATTTTATTTCTATCAGTGATTCTAGTGTTTGGGTGTTGAGACTAGAAGATCACCGTGAGTTTGAAGGCAGTCTGGGCCATGTATTGCGGCCTGGGCGAACCTGCGCTCTGACTCAAAACAAGAACAACAGCAAAACCACCGTTCCCCTAAATAAATAATTTTCATTTTACTGACTTGTTTCTTCAAACAGGGCAAATTTTTTTCTTCTTCATTTTTATACTTATTGTATTCAGCAACAAGCCAAGGATGATTACAGTGATGCTGGCTAACACTGTCCTGTCTGCCAGGCGTTGTGCCAAATAAAACATTTGTCTTAATCCTTATTATTCACATTTTATAGAAACCTGAGTTTCAGAGAAAGGAAGTGGTTTACTCAGTCTTACAGTTAATGAAGGTATGTAGCAATCTTACTTCAGAGCCTAAATACTTAACCCCTATAATTATATTTTCCTAAGAAGCAATTTATACGAGTGTGGGTGTGACGGCATAAACTTGTAATCACAGCACTTGGGATGCAGAGACAGGAATACTGACCTGAATTAGAGACCAGCTTGGGCTACGTAGTGAGTACCAGCTAGCCAGGCACTACGTAGAAAGACCTTATCTTGAAAAAAAAAAAGTCAAAAAATAAACAGCTTACATGATAGATGTTATATATAGAATATATTTCTTCCCTCTCACACCTCACCCTTCATTTTCTGAGATAGGAACTTGTTATGTAGTTCAGGCTGGTCTTGAACTCATAATCCTTCTACCTCTGCCTTCCAAGTGCTGACCTTATAGGCCTTTGCCACCATGCTTACTATGCAATATATTTAAATTTTTTTATTACTTATTTGTGTGTGTGTGTGTGTGTGTGTGTGTGTGTGTGTGAATGAGTCCACGTATCATAGAATGTATGTGTAGGTCAGAAGACAGCTTGCAGGAGTCTGTTCTCCTTCCACCAAGAGTTGCAGAAATTGAGCTCAGGTTATCAGGGGTGATGATAGACACCTTGCCCTGCTGAGCCATCTTGTTGGCCCATGATGTATTTCTACCTTATTATTTTGTATCCATTTTTGGTAAGAAAAATTAGGAAATTATACAAAACCTGAGCACAGAATCTGGACCCTAGACTCTAGGACTTCTACTCCAAATATGTATGTATGTATGTGTATATATTTTGTTCCACACACTTTTCAGCTGTTGGTTAGAGCTATTTTCTTAGAAATACACCATAATACTGGTTTGTATGGGAAATCAGTTCTTTCATTTAGGCTAACTGATGATTAAAAGGATCAGCCTTAAAATCTGGGCCAGGCTAGAGAGATGGCTCAACAATTCAGAGTACTAGCTGCTCTTTCAGAGGACCTGTCTTCAGTTTCTGGCATTCATGGCTACCTGTATCAGATCCAGTTTCAGGGGATCTGTTGTCCTCTTCAGGCTTCCTTAGACATGACACCAGGCATACACATGGTGTAACACACATTCAGGCAAAACACACATTAAAAAACAAAAACAAAACCCAAAAAATGTTTGTTTTTGTTTTTGTTTTTCCTGGGCTAGAGAGTTACCGCAGTAGTTAAAAGTGATTTTGGGCTTTTTTGGTAGCCATAGCTGTCCTGGAACTCGATCTGTAGATCAGGCTGACCTAAAACTCAGTTTCCCCTGCCTCTATCTCCCAAGTGCTGGGATTAAAAGCTTGCACCACCTGGCTAAAATTAAATCTTTTTTTTTTTTTTTGAGACAGGGTTTCTCTGTGTAGCCTTGGCTGTCCTGGACTTACTTTGTAGACCAGGCTGGCCTCGAACTCACAACGATCCACCTGCCTCTGCCTCCCAAGTGCTGGGATTAAAGGCGTGAGCCACCACTGCCTGGCTGCAAAACAACAACAAAAATCTTTCCTATGTACCTTTCTTTTTCAAGTTCAAGGTGCAAAATTTCCAGTAGGTCAACTGTAAGAGCTGTTTAAAGGTTAGAGAAGGTGATGTTAAGAGTTGAAAGGAGAGAAAAGATTTGTTTCCTATTATTTGGCACAAGTGTCTTTTGTAAAAGTTAGGAGGACTGCATGAGTGGACGAGTTGATGCCAAATCTAGTTTTATTAGAGACTGATAGTGCCAAAATTGCTAGTTACTTTTATAGCCTTCGCTTTCTCCTGAAACATTCTTGGTCACTGTTTGATTACATTTGGGAATTATAATAACCCTAATTATAGTGGCATTTAATATTTGAGCCAGTTTAAGATAACTGTCTATAATCTTCATATAAGAGAGATTTATGAAGACTAACAAAATCATCATCAGAGAGACTTCATCCAGCAAGCAACTGGTGGGAGCAGATACAGAGTCCCACAGCCAAACATTAGGTGGAGCTCGGGGAATCCTGCAGAAGCTGAGGAGGGGGATTGTAGGAGCCAGAGGGGCCAAGGACACCACAAGAAAACTCACAGGACCAACTAACCAGGGCTCACAGGGGTCACAGAGACTGACTAGCAATCGGAGAGCCTGCGCGGGTCTGACGTAGCCCTCTGCATATATGTTACAGATAGGTAGCTTGGTCTTCTTGTGGGACTCCTAGCAGTGAGAGCCTGCTTTTGGACCTCTTTCCTCCTACTGGGTTGCCTTGTTCAGCGTTAATGTTAGGGTTTGTGCCTAGTCTTATTGCTACTTGATATGCCATGTATAGTCAATATCCCTGGGAGGCCTGCCCTTTTCTGAAGTGATCTGGAGGAGGGGGAGGTGGGGGAGGAGGGGCTGGGAATAGAGGAGGGAAGGGGAGCTTTGCTTGGGATGTAATATATGAGAGAATAAATAAAAAACAACAACAACAAAGGGTTTATATTTTTCTTTTCTTCTTTTAAAAAAAAGATTTATTTATTTTATGTATATGAGTTTTCTGTCTTCATGCATACTGGAAGAGGGCATCAGATTCCAGGATAGATGGTTGTAAGCCACTATGTGGTTGCTGGGAAATGAATTCAGGACCTCTAGAAGAGCAATCGGTGCTCTTAACCACAGAGCCGTCTCTCCAGCCCCCATATTTTTCTTTTCTGATGTCTGGGTGAATTTAATTGTACTGTGCTCCTTTTGATTGTCTTGTCAAATTTCTTTTGTTTTCTGCAAAGAAGATAAGACAATGACAAATTAGTTTTCCAGTATTTTTCTTAACTGCATTTTAAATGAAGAAATTGAAGTGATATAGTCTGAGTTCTTGTGCTACTTGCCTCTCACCCCGCCCCCTGTAAGACTCTATAACCCTGGCTCGCCCGGTATTTATTGGATGGATCCCCCAGGGAGTGTCTCCTGCCTCAGCCTACCAGAAGTAGTTGGGTTTTAGGCATGGGCCAACACATCCCACTTGAGCTCTTGCTTACTCTCTCTTTTAAAAAATGTTTATTATTTATAATTACGCCGAATATGTATGTGGGTTATGTGCATGGGAATGCACTTCCACAGAAGCCAGAGGAGGAAGTCTGACCCCTTGGAGCTTGAGTCACAGGCAGTTGTGAGCTTCCTTGCATGTGTGGTGGAAACCAAACTTGGGCTCTTTGCAAAAACTCTTCAACTACTGAGCTGTTTCTCTAGCCTCCAAGCTCATTTTGTTTTTGTTTTCCAGACAGGGTTTCTCTGTGTAGCCTTGGCTGCCCTAGACTTGCTTTGTAGACTAGGCTGGCCTTGAACTTGCAGCGGTCTGCCTGCCTCTGTCTCCCTGAGTGCTGGGATTAAAGGCATATCCCTTTATTTTTAAAAAAGAAAAATTGTGAGCTTTAATTAGAACATCTCAAGGGCTAGTTCCATGAAGAGCCGTCTTCCTCATTCTTGCGTAGAAGCCAGTTGCACTGACTTAGCTTCTAGGCACTGTCACATCGGGAGTACAGTCATGTCGGAGCCTAGCTACTTGCTCTTCTAGATGGCTTGTTCTGCACTATTTTTGTATATGACTATAGTTCAAAATATTTGAAAAATTCTAAGCCTTTATTTTAGTTTGATGTGGTTTTTTTATGTTCAGGTAAGTTATTCCTCACCTAAGATTGTCAACAGTTTTTGTTGTTCCTGTTTGCAGATTGGTTTGTCATTGTCTTGTTTATTACAAGATTTTGTAAGTTTGTTTTGTTTTGTTGTAGTTGATGATGATGCTGCTATTTTGCTTTGTTTTATTTGTTTTTTGAGCTAGGGCCTCACTCTGTAGACCTGGCTGGTTTAGGACTTTCTATGTAGATCAGACTGAGCTAGAATTCACAGAGATCTGCCTTCCAAGTGTTGGAATTAAAGGCATGCATTGCCATGCCCAACTCAGAACTTTGAATCTTAAAAAACAAAACAAAACAAAATGTATGTGCGTGCCTTTAGAAGCCAGGAGAGGGTGTCTGATCCCATGGAGCTGTATTTGTAGGTGGTTGTGAGCCACCTGCAGTGGGTGCTGCTGGAACCAAACTCCAGTCACCTACAAGAGCAGCAAGCACTGTTAACTGTTGAGCTCCACAGCTTTGAATTTTGAATAGCTGGCTACAGTTGGGGCCTGCTCTATGACTTAGCATATATTATTGATTCTGCTCATTTCAGAGAGAGAGAGAGAGAGAGAGAGAGAGAGAGAGAGAGAGAGAGAGAGTGTGTGTGTGTGTAAGTAAATATTCCAAATCTCTTTAAAGATATTATAAGCATTGATGTTATATAGTTAAGAGTTCAGGTTAACTGCTGAAGCAGAACCCAAACATTTAGTGGCTGAGAAAATATACAAATTTAGGTCCTCTACATAGATGCAGCTAATGGGTAGCTCAGGCTTCATGTGGTAGGTCCTCTACTAACTGGAAGTGGGAGCTCTCTCTGACATGGATCCTGCTGCCTGCTTTTTGATCAGTTCCCCTGGCAGGACTGCTTTGCCAGGCCACAGGGGAAGAGGAGGAGCTCAGTCCTCTTGCTCTTGATGGGGTGGGTGGGTAGAGGGACTCCCTTTTTCTGAGGAATAGGGGAGGGAGGGTGGAACTTGGAGGGGAGGAGAGAGAGGTTACCACTGGGATGTAAAACAAATAAGTAAGTAAAATTTTACAAATGTAGAAGTTTATCTTTTATGCAGCACTCAGAAGTAGGATGGTTATTGCCAAAGCAGTCAGAGGTTCTGCTCCTTGAAATCATTCAGAGGAACCTCCATCCTTTCTTCCCATTGCTCTTATTTGCGTGTCACGGGCAGCTTATTAACACGTTCACCTCTACTCTGTAGGAAGGGAAAAGAAAGAGAGAAGAGTGGGGAGCTGATAGTGTAGCTCAGTGCTAGAATGTGTGGTTAATATCTGTTAGGATCCGGGTTCAATTTCTAGGACACCTTCCCCTTAAAAGAGCCAGAAAGTATATTCTTCAGTTTTTCTGGCATTTCATTCATTATATTTAGAACTGTGACATACCTAGTTGTAAATAATACTGGGGAATGTAGTTTCTGGCAGAGTTGCTTGTGCCCAGTTAAATCTTGGCAGAGAGTGAGGGTGGGGAGTGTCTACTTAGAGAGGAAAACTGGATACTATTAGCAGTCTTCCTGAGTCATTGCTAGTAGGCAATGATTTTTATAGCCTTTCTTCCTTCCATTATTTTATTTAATTCTCACCAGAACATTTGAAGTAGATGTAATAACCATTTTGTCAACTGAGAAACTGGATTCAAAGGATGAAATGGCTGGTTTAAAGTCACAACATCTTTTTCTTTTTTCTTTCTTTCTTTCTTTCTTTCTTTTTTCTTTTTTTTGTTTTTGTTTTTGTTTTTGTTTTTGACAGGGTTTCTCTGTACAGCCTTGGCTGTTCTAGACTCACAAGAATATCTTAAAATTAAACTCGGTATCTTCTCCAAACCTTCTCTTCATGTTTCTTATCTCAGGGAGACACCACTGTTTTCTCACTCAGGCCAAGAACTTGGGGTTTTATTATCTTCTGTTCTCCATCACTAAGCTGGGCAAGTATGATCATTTTAGCAGTTTTCAAACCTGTGCCTTTCTCCATCCTCACAGCTGTTGCTTTAGCTCAGTCTCTCAGCATCTCTTGTCTGGACAGCAGCTTTCATTCTCCCTGCTACCCCCACCCCCACCCCACACCCCCATGCTGCCAAGATCACCCCTTCTCAGCCCAAGCCTGCCGAGTCACTTGCAGTCTCTGATATTCACCATTTACTCTTCTGTTGCTAGATCTTGGGTTCATGTCTTTGTTTCTGTTCAAATGGCCTCTGTTCCTCTCTCAGCTTGGCCTTACTTCCTCAGTAAAGCTATTGCTCTCTTTTCCAGGTAAGGTTTGCCGGCTCCATGCTTCTGTGTTGATGCTTGTCGTTGGTAATACTGTTGCCCTGTATTGTTAATATGTCTCTTTTAGTCGCCAGCACTCAGTCCTCTGATGAGAGTGACAACTCAATAATGAGAAATGGAATGTGACAGATTGGTACTTGAATCCTAATCTTGAGTTTTTCCTATCATAATGACACATTCTGTGTTAACTGTGTACACATTTCTCAAGAGTTTTTTCCAAAACCAAATTTGGATATCTGATTTTTTTGGGATCTTTTTTCTTTGGTAGTCAGGAAGATGCTTGAAGATGGTTTTTGAACCAGTGGGCACTCTCGTGGCATCACTATCTTCTTGTCTATACTTAGATTTAATATGAATAGTTTTATTACTACCTGTAAAAGTCAATCTCTTTGAAAAGTCAGATTTTGATCTTAGGGTAATCAAACTGTGGGGAAATTATTTTTCTGATTTCTATTTGGGGAATATACTTTATTTGGCTCTTTACTCATATTGCTAAAAATTGCTTATAATTTAGAAAATAAAGAATTGTTGGATGTTTGGCTTATTTTCATAATTACTTTAAGAGACAAAAACTTTGATTTTAAATTTTTGGGAGAAAGGTAAGTAAATTAGAAGAAAAAAAAAGGTATCCCTTGAAGATGGTTTTACTTTTCAAGACAAGGGGCCTTGAACTCACAGAGATCTGCCTGCCTCTGCCTCCTGACTGCTAGGATCAAAGGTGTGCGCCACTATCCCCGGCCGAAGATGATTTTATTTTTAAGGTTATTTACAAAGTACATAAAAATGAAAAAAAGGGATAATTTTTGTCTACAGTCGGCACTATATAGGGAAACATGGTGTACATCTCAGTGATAAGTGTAACTTCAGTCTGGCCGTTATATTCTCTGATCACTGAAGCTCACTTATTGTGGGTTTAAACCATCTGTTTTGGTGTTAATCCTTTAAAACTCACTTGGTGGAAGTTAATGTGATAAAAGGTAATAAAGCTTGAAATACGGCAGTCATTTGGTCTGGTTTACATTTCAACTAATTACATGCAAAGTAAAGTGTCTTTGGGAAAAAGGAAAAGGAGGAATTAATGCTGGAGTCAACTATTTTGATCTCAGCTTGAGCCTGCACACCTGTCACTGGATTGTGGAAGTTTTCCTCCATAATTAAGAGCTCCTCGCTCATGTTATTACTTAATTGGATGCCACAAGAGCGTGGGGAAACAGTGGAATCCTCTTAATTGCATACCGGCTTTTAAAACAAATCACCAATGTTTAATGTGGTATTGTTTTTATAAGCCTTCTCAGGAAACAGTTTTGATTGTTTCAGGTCCAAAAGAAAATGTAGTCTGTGTTTTGGAGCATTGAGAATACTGCTGTTTATAAAAGTAGACTAAAATAAATTTCTGAAACATCGCTCCTTAAAAAGTAAGGAATGAGGCTGGAGAGGTGGCTCAGTGGTTAAGAGCACTTGCTGCTTTTCCAAAGGTCCTGAGTTCAATTCCCAGCAACCACATGGTGGCTCACAAACATCTATAATGAGATCTAGTGCCCTCTTCTGCTCTGCAGGTATACATGTAGGCAAAACACTGTATACATAATAAATAAATAAATCTTTACAAAAAAGAGTAAGGAATGTAGTAACTAATGCTTGCACAGTGCTTTACAGTTTGGCCAACTGCTTTCCTTTGTTTAATTTTTATTGTAGTTCTAAGAAAGGTATTGGAATCATATTCTCCATTTTACAGGTGAGGAAACTTCAGGTTAGAAAACAGATATTCTGGTTAATTTTTTGTCAGCTTGACAGTCATCTGGGAAGAGGAAGCTCTTGAGAGAAAGTGCCTCCATAGGATTGACCTGTAGGCAAGCCTTTAGGGACATTTTTTTTTGATTAATGATTCATGTGAGAGGGCGCAGCCATGGGAACAGTACCACTTGGTCCTGGTTGTATAAGAAAGAAGGCTGAGGTATTCATGGAAAGCAAGCCAGGAAGCAGTAGCACTTCTCTGAGGTTCCTGTTTTGAATTCCTGCCCTGACTTCTCAGTGATAGGCTGTAAACTATATGCCAAACTGTAAACCCTTCTCTCCCCAAGTTGTATTTGGTCATGCTATTTATCACAGCAATAGAAGCCTCTGGAACAAGAGAGTTGCACAAAGCTGCAGAGTTAGAAACGCTGACAGAAACAAACACAGACTCCACACTGTACCTCCCTTTGGTATATAATTAGTTATATATGTACCTAATTGTGTTAGTAATAAATTTAGGTAATTATAATAGCTATGTTAGAGAACATAGTTAGCAGACAAGCCTTAGCAAAAAGTATATTAATTTTTAGCCAGGCGTGGTGGTTCATGCCTGTACTCCCAGCACTCTGGGAGGGGGAGGCAGGCGGATCTCTGTGAGTTTCGATGCCAGCCTGATCTACAAAGTGACCAGAACAGCCAAGGCTACACAGAGAAAGTCTGTCTTGAAAAAACAAAAAACAAAAGTATCTTAATTTTAAAAGTAACTAGGTTATGGATATTCAAAATTAAAAAGTTTCAGAGATTTTATCTATATCTCCTGTGTGTGTTCAGTGAATGTCATTTAATTGTTGAATGTATAACACTCAACATGTACAGATTGGTGTTTTGACATACTGTTGATACTCAGATGTTGGTTGTATTGTATTTTTTTTTTAAAGAAAATCTTTTTATGCCATTATAGATTGAGAAGAAGTTGCATTAAATAGTACATAGAAAGGCTGGGGTATAGGCTAGTCCCTGCCTAACCTATACAAGGGCCTGATTCAATCCCTAGCACTTGGAAAACAAAACAAAAACAGTACACAGAGTTCTTTCTATTCTTTTCCCAGCTTTTTTCGATTGTGACATCATAAACAAAATAAAGTAACACTAATACTAGATATATGACACCAATGAAATACTATTAAATGTCCTACAGACTTTATTCGCTTTTTATTATTTTCTGTCTAATCATGTGTATATATGTGGATAGCTTTATTTCATGTACAGATTGGTGTGATCATTACCACATTTAAAGATACTGACATGTTCTGTTACCACAAGGAAACTCCCCTTTTAAAAAATTAATTTATTATAACTTATTCAGAGTATATCCTGATTGTTATCCCTTGCTTGTATCTTCCCGTTCCCAACCTCCCTCCCTCTTCCAACCTATTCCCCTCCCCTAGACCTCTCACAGAAGGAGACCTCCTCTTCTTCCGTATGCCCGCAGCCTATCAGGTCTCATCCAGATGGCCTTCTTCCCTTTCCTCTGTGTGCCTACTGGGCCTCCCCACCAAAGGGAAGTGACCAAATTGGGACATCAGAGTTCATGTCAGAAGCAGTCCCCACTCTCCCCACTACCATTGAGAATGCTCTGTCTAGCTACATCTGAACAGGGGTCTAGGTTCACTGCATGCGTTTGTCCTTGTTTGGTGCAACAGTTTGTGCAGGCCCGTGGGTCGAGATCCACCAGCCTTCATTAGGAAACTCTCTTGTACTACATCATTATATTTGTGAACATACCTTCCTTCTCACACCACTCTGTCCTTGCCCCCAGCAACTACGTGTGTATTCTTTATCTGTATAATTTGTCATTATCATTTGAGAATGATGCATAAGTGGAATCATGTAGTTTGTTATCTTTTGAGATTGACTTTACTAAGCATAATGTCCTTGAGATGTTCACCTAGGTTATTGCATGTATTTTTGTTTTGCAAATAGCATTGCCATGATAACCTTCAAGAGTGCTATTAGGTTAGAATGTTTTTGTGGACAAGGTCTCATCATATAACCCAGGCTGGCCTCCAACTTATGAACCTACTATTCAAGTCTCCTAAGTGCAATTATTGGTATGTGCCAAAGTTTATAAAGCTGCAGCCACAGGCCTGACACATGGTAGATATTCAAATAAAAGGTAGTTGTATTGCTATTAGGCAGGCTTAGGGAAACCACAGTCCCTTCATAGCTCGTTCGCTTTCTTTCTTTCTTTCTTTCTTTCTTTCTTTCTTTCTTTCTTTCTTTCTTTCTTTCTTTCTTTCTTTCTTTCCCTTTTTATCCGAGACAGGGTCTCTCTGTATAGCCCGTCCTTTCATAGCACTTTCAAATTAGTCCTATTTTGCTTATCTGTGGCCCCTTGGAGGTTCTGTGTGTAGTATTTGCTTCAGTTTCATTCAAACTCTTTGAACTTTGCAGGATGTGGCGACTCATGTCTTTAGTCTCAGCACTTGGGAAGCAGAGGCAAACTCTTATCTCTATGAGTTTGAAGTTAGCCTGGGCTACTTGCAGTTCCAGGACAGCTAGGGCAATAGCATGAGATCATCTCTGGAAAAAAGGCAAATAGAAAATTCAACATAGTCAGTTGTATTGTGTGTTTGTTTGCTTTTGTGTCTTTCTTCTGTGTTGCTGTTTATTTGAGACAGGGTCATGACATGTTGCCTAGGCTGGCATTAACCTTTCAGTCCTCTTGTTTCAGCCTCCCGAGTGTCAGGATTTCATGTAAGTGCCACTGAAGCCTGGCCAGGTAAAACTTATTGTTATATATTTGGATTATTCTCCTTTCTTTGGATATTACTGGAACACTGTGATAAACATCTTCGGTTGTAAATTTTGGTCCATATGTTTGTTTTGTTTTGAGACAGTGTCTAATGATAACTCAGGTTGGCCTAAACTTGCAGTCTTTGTGTCTCAGCTTCCTTGTGCTAGGATTACAGGTATGTAGCACCATTGTTGTCTGGCCTATATTTAAGATAGGTTTCTTAAGCTAAATATTTAAGACAATAAGTAGGACAATTGGAGTTGGGTAGTTAAGTTTTTAAGGATCTTGGTACTTAGCAGTTGAATTGTTCTGTAGTTCATTGCATGAACAAAGCATTTACTAAGTGAAAGAATGAATGTTTTCAGGAAAATTGTACCTAGTTGTACTCTGCAGAGGGGCCGAATGCCTGTAACTCCCATACTGCCTTTAATGTTTGATTTTCTAGTTTCCACTGTCTCATTTACCCATAGTTGGGGCTTATTCTTGGGTTTTGATTTTGGTTTTTCAAGAAAGGGTTTCTCTGTGTAGGCTTGGCTGTCCTAGACTCGCTTTGTAGACCAGGCTGGCCTCAAACTCACAGGGATCTTCCCGCCTCTGCTTTCCCAGTGCTGGGATTAAAGGCGTGCGCCACCACACCTGGCCTATTCTTGTTACATTCATTCATACTGTGTTACTTTCTCTAGCTTAGGGCAGATCAAATCAAGCCATTATCCCTGCTTTGCTAAAGGAGAGATTATTTTTTCTCTTTGGTCATGGTCTCTACAAACACCCTTGCACCACTCTTTCTTGCTACTATATATTCTGATTCTTAGTCATCCTTGAGACTACAGAGATTTGAAATATTTGACCAACCTTACAGGTGATATTCAAAATGTGGACAGACAGCAAAGTGCAATTTGAGGAAAGGAAATCCAGAATTAGTTCCTGAGAATCCTAGGATAGTGGTTCTTAGTATACATGAGAATTTGTAACCTTTATTGACTCTGGGGTTCTGTTTATTATTACAACAGGCCCACGATAGTATCTTCCCTACTTATCACACAGGCCTAACTTGTGCAATAGCACATTCTTACCAAATGGTTTCTGTGCAAAGATTGTATATGTTCAAAGGAGTATTCCCTTTGGAATTTTTGAAAGTTTACCTTGCAAGAGGCTCTTTTATGATTCAAGCTCTGCCTGTCTCATTAGCCTCAAATTGTTTCTTATGTGTTGTTTCAGCCAAAGTAAAGTACTTATCATTTATTGTCCTGGTCAAATTCCACCCCTCACCCCGACCCACTTTGTGTATGTGTGTGTTGTTTATATATTTTAGTTTATTTTCCACATATGATTTTTAATCTTTCCCTCCTTCTTTTTTCCTTTTTTTAAATTAAAGGTTCATACAATGTATTCTGGTTAGTTTCTTTTGCTCCATCTCCTCCCCACCCCATCCAACTCCACTCCTTTCTCTCTCTTTCTAGGAAACAAACAGGCAAATAAAATCAAACCAGAATTTAAAAAACAACAGTAACAATGAGGAAGCACAAGGAACACCCACAAATCAAAACCCATAAAAACACCAAATCAGAAGGCATAATATACAAAAGGCGAATAAGATGAAAAATGCCCAAAGTAATATGAGGTGAAAAATATACAAAAACACCGTTGAATTTGTTTCGTGTTGGTCATTTTCTGTTGGGCATGTAGTCTACTCTTAATTTTGCTTTATAGACACAGTGAAACTCCTTTGGAGAAAATGGATTTTCCTTTTGTAAGTGATTGTCAGTTGGAGACAGTTTTTTGATTAGGGATAGGAGATTGTGTCCTTTCTCAGTGCTAAGACCCAGTCTGGCTTGAACATGTACAGGCCTTGTGCATGCTGTCACGATCTGTGTGTTCATCCGTGCATCTGTTCTGTTGTGTCTGGAAAGCACTGTTTCCTTGGGAGTCATCCATCCCCTCAGGCTCTTACAATCTTTCCAACTCCTTTTGCATAGCTCCCTGAGTCCAGAGCCCAGGTCTGGTGTGGCCACTCACATTCTTTTATTTTTAATCATTCCATTGCCTCTGTTTGGGATACTGTGGTGGTTTAAGTAGGCTTGGCTCCCACAGACTCTTGCGTTTGAATGCTTGATCCATAGGCAGTGGCACTGTTAGGAGGTGTGCCCTTATTGGAAGAAGTGTGTCACAATGGGGACAGGCTTTGAGGTCTCCTGTGCGGATCATGTAGAACTCTCAGTTGCTTCTCCAGCACCATGTCTGTCTCCATGCCACAGTGCTTCTTGCCATGATGATAATAGGCTAACCCTCTGAAATTGTAAGCCAGCCCCAGTTAAATGTTGCCATGGTCATGGTGTTCCTTTACAGCAATGGAAACCCTAACTAAGATAGATACCTTCCCATCCTCTATTCAACTTCCAGCCTCTGTGATGACTTGTGACATCTTTACTTATCCAGTCATTCATCCATTACTTACCTAGTCAATGGATACTTACTGAGTACATGTGTAAGGATTATATTAGGAGGAAGAGGGCAACTATAGATTGCATTTAGGGCAGGTTTGGGGTGCATTTTGTAATCCTAAGGCTCCACTCAGAAGGCTGAGGCAGAAGGAGTGTGAATTTGAAGCCAGCTTCAGACATACAGTGAGTTCTCTGCCAGCCTCGGTTATGTAGCAAAATCTTATCTCTCGCTTTCTCTGTATATATGTATAGACAAACATATGTATATATAAATATATGTATATGTATATATTTATATGAAATATATAGCATATATTTATTTTTGACTTAATGTGAGGTATGTTGTGATAATAGTGACAACTGTTAACAATTAATGATTGACTATTATGTGTGAGGCACTGTCTAAGTCCTTTTTCTGAATTTAGTTTATTTCATTCTTAAAATAAGATTTTTTTTTTTAAGCTGGGTGGTGGTGGCGGCGGCGTGTGCCTTTAATCTCAGCACTCAGGAGGCAGAGACAGGTGGATTTCTGTGAGTTTGAGGCCAGCCTGGTCTACAAAGTGAGTCCAGGACAGCCAAAGAAAGCTACATAGAGAAACCCTATCTTGAAAAACAAAACAAAACAAAAAACAAACAAATAAACAAATGATTCCCACCCCCCCCACCCCCAGAGTGGTTTTCTCTGTATAGCCCTGGCCACGTTGGGCTGTGATGATGCATGCCTTTAATCCCAGCACTCAGGGAGGTAGAGGCAGGCGGATCTCTGTGAGTTCAAGGCCAGACAGCCAGGGCTGTGCGGGAAATTAACGTTGTGACCTCTGGCATGTTAGGCAAGTGTTTTATCACTGAACTATGTGCCTAGTCCTATATATTTATTGGTTGGTTGGTTGGTTGGTTGGTTTTGAGACAGAGTCTTGTTATGTAGCCTTGGTTCTCAGGATTTTCTGCTTTAGCTTCCTGAGTGCTGGGATTATAGACATGTGCCACTACACCCAGTATTGGAATCGAAGCCTCTTGGGTTTTGTTGGTATAAGGCTGGGAGGATAGAGATGGGCAAACTTAGTAAGCTAAAGAGAGAACTGGGCTAAATAGGCCGGCTACTGCCTTTCAAAGAGGAGACATGAAAGTGAGATCCCTGTATTTACAAATATGAGGTCCATCTTTTTATTTGCCTGTAGGCCCCTTCCTTTCTAGGATAGACTAAGAAATCCTCTTCTGTTAGCATGGGTGTATAAGGGCTTCTAGATTCATACTGTTGCTGTTGATGGCACATGGCAGTTCTGAATGCTTCAGCCATGTGCCTAATTGGAAATTCATTCATGGCAGCTGCACCATGTAGCCAGATGGGATTTAAAATTGGCATGTTCATATTATTAAAAAAAAAACACCCTAATTTTAAAATGTCAATTTGCAACCTGATGTTGCCATGTTAGAATTTTTCCCAATAAAGAATAGGAAATGTTTCATTAAATGCCTGTTAAATTGTTTATACTTGTTGTACTCTGCACAGATGTGCCCATCTGGATAAATTGCTTTTCTAAAATTGTGTGCCATGGAAGAGACAAGAGTGAGTTGTTTCAGTTAGGAATTTGGAATGGCTGTTAAACAAAGGAGTGCAGTTAAATTTTTAGCTTATGGAATTGGCTTTAACAGTTGGCTTTGTAGTTGTGTTTTCCAATTAAATGGTGGCATTACAGCTCTGAGAGGCATAGACTAACAGAAACTCATTTAAAATAGGCTGTGTTAAAAACTGTATCAGATAGGTCCTGTCTCATTACTTTTTTTCAGCAACTTCCTAACTGATGTATCTACCTATTGTCTCCCTTCTTCCAGGTGTAGCTTCTTTATTGCTTTCCCCTGAGCTTCCTTAAATACGAATTTTATCCTTCTTTCCTGATTTAAAATTTTCTGAGAATTAGTTTGTAATTTGGAGGATAAAATTTACTCTCTTTCCTTTACCTTAACTTGTAAATCTCTCTTGCATGATTCAGGCTTTGTCTGCCTCACTGGTCCCAGATCCAAAGCCTTTCTTATATGTTGTTCCAGCCCATTTAAACTAATTACCATGTACTGCCCAGATCACATCTTTAAACCTTCAGCCGAGACATTGTCTATTTGTGACAACTTCCCTTCATCTCAACCTTCTGTTTTTTGACAGTGTCTCATATAGCCAAGGCTGGCCTTGAACTGACCATTCTGCCTCACCTTCCAAATGTTGGGACCACAGGTATAAGCCATCATTCCCAACTCTGAGCTAGATTTTGTTCAAATATTTAAAAACTTCCTTTAAGAATCACTTATAATTTAATTGTATGCCAAACCTAAAACAAATAAGCCACTTCTCCCCAAGTTGAAATTGAAGGCTGGAGTCTTGTTAGGGTTGGCATGTGCACGTGTGTGTGTGTGTGTGTGTGTGTGTGTGTGTGTCTGTCTGTCTGTCTGTCTGTCTGTCTGTCTGTCTGTCTTCCTGTGTAATTTCTTTAGTTTGTTTTATTTATTTATTTTTAATGTGAATTGACTTGGACAGAGTTTCAAAGGCAGATATAGAAATGGCTTCATTTACACATGTAAATTTCTTTTATAGGAGTAGTCTTTGTTTCAAGAGTCTTTCTAATCTGCTACTTTGAGTATACAATGTATCCTCTACCAATGTGACTATCTCTAATTCCAGGATTAAGTTATCAAGACTGGCCCAGGTAGTTGTCCTGACCAGCTTCTGTTTAGTTTATGAGGTAGTAAAGCACTTGAACTTTGTAGTGCCAGCACCTGAGATTGCATTCAGTTTCTGTTACTAGCCAGGTGATCTGGAGCTACACACTTTGACCTTTCTAGACTTAGACTTCTCATTTGTAAAAGATGATAGGATTATGGTCATAGTTGGGTAGGATAAGGTGCTTGCTCATGGAAAGCAGTAAAAGTTAACACTGTCATTGTACCTTCTGTCATATTACTGTGCACGGCCAGTTCATTTATTTATAAATTTTCATACAAATGACAAAATGTACCACCTTAATTTTTATTTTATGTGTATGTGAGTGTTTTGTCTGCATGTGTGTACACCATGTGCATGCAGTGCCTGTGGAGGCCAGAAGACAGCATCAGGTCCACCAGAGCTGAAGGTGAAGATGACGGTTAGCCACCATGTGAACTGAACCCTGGTCCTCTGCAAGGGCAATAAGTGCTCTTAACTTCTGAGCCATCTCTCCCGCCCTTCAAATATTATTTTAAAATTAATAGCAATCAATTTCACTTTAATGAAATTGTATTAATTATAACACATGAATAATTGCCACATCCAGCATAGCTTCAGTGATAACCTGACTGGGGTGACAAGGGAATGAAGAATACACAGATACACCAACAGGAAGCTGACATTCGGTGGTCTAGACTCTCTGCACAAGAAATTGCAGCCCTCCCAGAAGCTCAGTGATTTATTGTATACAGTTGAGTAGGGAAGCAGGATTATTGCCACAGTGAAACAAGGATGTGGGTTATTGCATACAGATAAACAAGGGAGCAGGGTTTATGGTATACAGATGAATAAAGGAGGCAGTAGTGGGTTTTTTCTTTTTGCCTGTTCCAGACATTTCCTATAGGTGTAATCATGTAATAGGTGACCTTTTATAGGAGACTTTTTCAGTGAATGCTAATGTTTTCAATGTATATCTGTTTTATTTTATGTTTTTATTGCTGAGCACTCCTAGTATGCTTATCCTTTTGACAAACTCCAGATGTTTTGACAGCAGCTCTAATTTCTCCACAACCACTGAGTCATTTGTTGTCTTGGTTTTAGCCATGTTATCTATCAGGCTTGATTTGCATGTCCCTGATGGCTAATGGTATTGAATATCTTCATGAGTTTATTGCCTGTCTTGGTACTATTTTTGTGCCTTTTTTTTTTTAATGCTTTGCTGTATAGCTAAGCAGTCTTTATCTTTAGTAGGATGGTCTCTACCCAGAGGTGCTTATCAATACTAATTTGTTGAGTGATTATAAGAGAGACCCAAGAAAAAGGTATATGGCCTCATCTTTCATTCTTTCCTCTATTAGTTAACTTCTCTTAGGTGCTCAGTGGGGATATGTAGGAAAAAGGATGTTTAAAAAATATAGTCTGTTTAGGGGAAGGTCAGAAGGAAGCCTAGAGGTATAATTAAACAGTAGTTCATGGATGAATTGAGTGCTGGTGTTGATTACAGAGTACTTACAATTTAATCTTGGCAGTGGGAATTCATCAGTGGATAGAGTGAAATACTTGTTTTAAATTGAGTTGTAGGGCCTGGAGAGGTGCCTCAGGGGTTAAGAATAATGGCTGTTCTTCCAGAAGACCTAAGTTCAGTTCCCAGAATCCACAGGGTTTCTAACAATCATCTCTAACTAACTCCAGTCCCAGGGTTTCCAACTTCTCTTGTGCCCCTATTGGCCACTAAGCACACATACACTGCACAGACATACATGTAGACAAAACATTCATCCACATAAAATAAAGATAAAAGAAAAAAGTAAGTAAATTGAGTTGTAATGAGTAGAAAGAAAAAAATCAATGTGTGGAGAAAGGGAATGATTGGAAGGGAGGAAGCCATCAGTTAACTGGCCTTCACTGGCTTTAGATTTTTGCTAATGCAAATTTGCTTGAGTAGCTTACTATGTAGCCAAGATGACTTTGAATTTCTGAATCTCCTATCTCAGCCTCCTGAAATGTTGGGAATACGGGTGCTGCTGAGGCTAGAACCCAGGACTTCACGTATGCTGAGCAAGCACTCTACCAACTGAAGCATGTCGCCAGCCCCTGTATAGAGATCTTAATGAAATAAGGTCGTACTAGCAGTTTAAGGGAAGAATGCTTTGGGTAAAGAACTGTAGATGCTGAAATTGGGAGGTGAGATTGTGCCTAGTCTATCGAGAAGGAAGAATGTCTCTGCTGTTCATATGTAGAGCTCTAAGACTTCCACTTTTTGTTTGTTTTGAAACAGGGTTTTGCAGTGTAGCTAAGCTATTTGGTAGCCCAGTTTGGACTTAAATTCAAAGCAGTTCTCTTGCCTCAGTTTTCTGAGTACTGGGATTATGAATGTGGTTTTACACATATTTTTCTTAGTTTATGCTTTGGTCATTTCAGAATGGTTTCTTTCTTTTTTCGAGACAGGGTTTCTCTGTGTAGCCTTGGCTGTCCTGGACTTACTTTGTAGACCAGGCTGGCCTCAAGCTCACAAGGATCTGCCTGCCTCTGCCTCCTGAGTGCTTGGATTAAAGGTGTGTGTCACCGCTGCCCAGCCCAGAATGGTTTCTAAATAACATGTTCATGCTAAAATTTAATATTTCTTGCAGTATAGAGTAAGGAGAAAGATGGCAAATGCAGTAAACAAGAAGAATTGTAAGGGGTAAGAAGAGCTAAGTGGAAGGGAGTTGGGTTAGGGTGCTGTGGATGATGGCTGTGATACGTATGAGTGGAAGGCAATGGAAAGTTTTAGAAAGAATGGGATGGCATGCTCTGAATTGAATTTAAAGGTGTCATTTATTTTCTGTAAAGAGGGCTGAGATGGATGGATAGATGGATGGGTGAATGGGTAGGTGGGTGGATGATAAGTTTAGGAGGTTGAGAGAGGAGGCTCTTACTAACAGCCAAAGAGCAACAGTAAAGGCCTGAGTGTATTACTGGGAAGTGGTTGAGAAAGGATTAGAATCAGGGTATATCTTGAAGGCAGAGTTGACAGAATGTCCTGATAGAACAACTATGAAATCAGAGTTGCCATTTATATAGATGGGAAATCCTGCAAGGAGTAAGTTTGTAGGGAGGGAATTAGACATTTGCTGTTAAACATACTGTACTTGATGCTGCCATCCCATACACAGCAGTGATCATCCTGTAAGATTACTTAGACTAGTGATATTGTAGTTATTTTAGTTTCTGTAAATATACTGTTTACATAATTATGAAATCATATAATGTCACATGTTTTGAATATGTACTTACTAAGTGATGATACTGTATTACATTTTAAGATAGCTGTTAGGTGACCAAAAGATGTCAGGTAAGCAGCTGGAAATAGAAGTCTGAAATTTAGAAGAGACAAGACTGGAAATACAGACTTGAAGTTGTCTTAGCTGGCTTCATATTACAGTGGTAAATACCTGGAGCAGTTAACTTACAAAGAAGAAATACTTATTGGTTTATGTTCCTCACAATTCCAGTTCAAAACCCAGCAGTTCCAAAATCTGGCTTTGTACTAACTATAGATGACACCATATGAGAAGCACATGTAGCAGAGTAAGCTTTTATGTATTGAACCAGGAGACAGAGTGAGAAAATAGAAAATGCAACCATGGCTCTTCAGCTTCTTTGGAGATACACCCTTGAGTTACTTGGGGCATCTCCTAACAGCACCACCACTTCTCCAGCTGTGCCATGCTTGAGACCAAGCCTTTAACATATGGACCTTTGGGATATATTCAATCAAATTGTAGTTATTAGTAGTGGTAAAGTTATGAATATGATCACCTGGGAAATGTTTGTAGATGGAACAGACCCAATGATTTAGCCTTGAGTACACTGACACTGAAAGTTGAGATAAAAAAGAATGGGCAGTGAGGTGAAGAAGTTGAGAGAAAGAGAGGTAGGAAGGGGCAGGGAGAGGCTGGAGGACAATACCAGGGGTTTTAGTAGGTTACCTGAAGGCCTAGAGTTTAATTATGGTTTGATTCTGGGTAATTGGAATTGGGTAATAAACCTCACCTTCTTAGGCCTTAGGTATTGAAGTGAAGGGTTTGATTTGGTCGTTATTTTTTCCCATCATTATAGCAGACATTTATAGTTTGCACAAAGTACTTTCATAGAATTACACACTGATCTAACCAGAGCAAGTTGATGTCACGTATAGTCTTTTAAAAGATTTATTTTATTTTTGGTGATGTGTGTATACTCATACATGTTAGTGCTTGTGCCTGTGGAGGCTAGAGGCTTCAGATCTCTCTCCTGGAACTGGACTTACAGGTGCTTGTGAGCTGCATGATATGGGTGCTTTGAACTGTATGGGAACCTGGGCTCTCTGAAAGAACAGTATGTACTCTTAACCATTGAGCTCTCTCTCCAGCCCCGTCACTCTGCCATTTATACTCTTGTGTACATTTTTCAGATGAGGTGATTTAGGAAGTTTCAAGACTTCCAAAGTCATTGATCATTATCACTTGGAGATTTGAATGCAGGACTGCCTGATTATAAAATTTGCTTTTTCTAATATGCAACACTTATATCATTTCACTAATATTCTAGAGTCCTGTGATTCTGAGCACATGGAATTCACTCATTTACCCAATGAATATTTGATGAGAACCTGTCATTCAGGTTGTAAGTGCTAGATATACAGCTGTTGACCAAGACAAAGTCCTAGCTCACATTCTAGTGAGGAGACTGGCAGTAAACAAACTAAATAAAACTAAATGATGTGTTAATAACATCATAGAACAAACGAGATTAGTGAGGATGATCAAGAACAGCTTCGCTGAAGGGATTGTTCTGGTAGAGATCTGAATGACCTGAAGTAGGAAGCCATGTGTAGATGTGGTAGGAGGAGGCTGGGGATGTAGTTCAGGAAACTTCTATGTGCAAGACCCTGGCTTCTATCTCTGTCATGGTAGGGGAACAAGAATCAAAAATTTCCACAAATAACAAATCCCCAAACAAACCAAAACAATTAAAGGGACTGGAGGTCTGACTCAGTGATAGATTGCATCCTTAGTGTGTGAGGGCCTTGGTTGATTTTCAACACTGGAAAGGGGATGGGAAATAGCCTAAAAGATGCTGTAGAAGAGAGTTGAGAGCAGAGAAAATACAAAGAACAGTGATTTCAAGTTAGGAACTAACCAGGTTTTAAGGAATAGCAAGAAGACCATTGGTAGGACAGGAAGCAGACAAACAAACATGTGTAGCTTTGGATTCATCTTATCTTAGGAGGTTGGGTTCTGTTTTCTTCTTCTTCTTCTTCTTCTTCTTCTTCTTCTTCTTCTTCTTCTTCTTCTTCTTCTTCTTCTTCTTCTTCTTCTTCTTCTTCTTCTTCTTCTTCTTCCCCCCTTCCTCCTCCTCCTTTTTCTTTTTTGGTTTTTTGAGACAGGGTTTCTCTGTATAACCTTGGCTGTCCTGGACTCATTATGTAGATCAGACTAGCTTAAAATCACAGCGATCTGCCTGTCTCTGCCTCCCAAGTGCTGGGATTAAAGGTGTGCACCACCATTCCTGGTTTTGGTTCTGACGTCTGTCAGTTGATCTGATGTGTGGTTTGGACAGATTACCTACTTTTTTGAACTTTAATTTATCTATAAATGAAGGCAATAAAATGAAAGTTGTTTTGAGAATAAAATAAGAGAAATGTATAAAACACAATGAGGTCTGGTTTGTAACTTTATTAATTAAACCCATATTTATGCCAGTCTTATCATTTTTGACAATATTGTCTACACAACATTGACTACTGTCATCAGTTGTGTGCAATATGATTTTTTAATTTAATTTTTTTAGTCAGCAAATTAAAAATATTTTATTACTTTTAATTATGTACCTCTGTGTATTTCTGTGTGTGGGTTTGTGCATGAGAATCTAGTGCTCTGGGAGGACAGAATGTCAGATCCCCCTGGAGATGGAATTTCAGGTAGTTGTGAGTGGAACTGAACTTGAGGCCTTTGCAAGAGCAGTAGGTATCTTTTAACCACCATCATTGCTCTAGCTCCTAATGAGACAACCCTATGTCCTTGTTTTGTGCCGGGGCTGAACTAGCGTACCTATAAGGTATTGTAATCAAGAAAAGAAGTGGTGAACTAAAAAGAACAATTTAGAAGTTGATGAGTAGGTATAAAAATGAGAGCTTGGGATCTTGGTCATTGCAGCTTCTGATGTGTTCATTTATTATGGAAAGGAACTGAATGAGCATTTCTGCCATCTTTGCTAATCATTGCATATTACCTCTACCCAGATACTTCCTAGCCAGACTTCCTGCTGGCCTAAAGCTGTTTGCCATAGGAAAATCAGTTAGGAGCCAAGTCCTCTATCCTTATAAGACCATCTGCTTTCGTAGCTGCAGATGCTGCCCTTAGCAATTGCAACCCAACACAACTGGAATGATTTATTCATCCCCAGGTGACATTTGTGCACCAGCCTTCTAGCAAAGTGGGGTATCAGCTTTATACATAATGAAGCATCCGGCACAGGTGGTAAGCTGTGCTGTAAAGGATGCTTCTGGCTTAGAAATGGCTGATGGACAGGCAGCGATAAGTTGTTAGTCCTGAGATACAGCTAGAGAAAGCAAGTGAACCTTGACAATAAGAACTTATATTCAGTAGGGTCTTGACTCTGGAGTGCTTAAGATCATTAATACAGCTGGGAGCAGTGGTGCACACCTATAATTCCCGCACTTGGGGAGAGGCAGAGGCAGAGGCAGGTGAATCACTGTGAATTCGAGGCCAACCTGGTCTACAAAGCTAGTCGAGGACAGTTTAGGCTACACAGAAAAATCCTGTCTGAAAAAAAACAAAATAAAAAGATCATTAAAACAACTGATTTTTTATAATTGGTACTAAAGATCAAACGTAGACCCTTGTACGTAATAGAAAGTTCTGTTACTGACAAAACAGGGGAGCTATGTTTCTGTCTCTTTTCCCCTTCCCCCGACCTCCCCTGAGAGAGAGCCTTGCTTCATAGTCCAGACTAACCCTGAACTCACTGTGATTCTTTGCCTAGGCAATGACCCTCTTTTTAATCTTATATTTATTTTTTGAATAGCAGGAGCTCATTATGTAGCTGAGGCTGACCTCAAAATTGTTACCTATCTGCCTAAGCGTAACAAGTACTGGGATTACAGGTGTGTATCACTGTAGGGGTTGGATCCAAAGATTGATTAAATTTAGTATATCAGTGTGTGCATTTTAGGAATGGAAATTAAGACCCAGAGAAGGACATGGATTTAGTTTGAATTTATATAGCAATTTGAAATGTACAGCCAAAACTAGATCTGTGTATTCCTATTACAAGCCCTGTACTTACCTTCCCATATTTTGTTGTATAATGTAAAACTTTAAATCATTATCCAAATTTGAAGTAGCATTTTATCATTCTTTTTTGCTTAGCTGATAACTTGCTCTGAGCTCAGATACCACAAACAAATCTTTTGCCTTTTAACCAAATGACAAAGTTGTTTATTGTTGTTGTTGTTGATTTTGTTGTTGTTGTTTTTTGTTTTTTGAGACAGAGTTTCTCTGTGTTATCTTAGCTGTCCTGAACTTGCTTTGTAGACCAGGCTGGCCTTGAACTCACAGTGATCCTCCTGCCTCTGCTTCCCAAGTGCTGGGATTAAAGTGTGCGCCCGACCTTGTTTATTGTTTTAAGATTTAATCTTATTTTTAAATTGTGTGTGTGTGTGTGTCTGTGTGTGTGTGTGTCTGTGTCTGTCTGTCTGTCTGTGTATATGTGTTTGCATGCCTGGTGCTCATGAGGCCAGCAGAGAACATTGGGTGCTTTGGGGCAGGTGATTGTGAGCTCAGGTCCTCTGGTAAGCATCCTTAACTGCTGAGCCATCTCTTCAGCCTCAAACCTTTCTTACCTGTAATGTGAGAATATGTAATACTCATTATAAATGGTTTTGAGTAGTAAATGAAATGCATGGAAGTCACTTAGGTAATTTTTAATAATCAGAAGGCACTAGCCAAATGCTGACTCAGTTCAGTTCAGCAAATAGTGATTAAACACCTATTTTGTACCAGTTCAGTTTCTAGGCTCTTTTACACTGTCTTTTTACCATGTTACTTTCTTGTTGTATCTTCTTATACTAGAGTGGTAGTATTTTTCTCCATGACAAAAATCGTTTTATAATCAGATCTCTAACCAGGAGTAGTTGTTACAAAAAGAAACAATCAAAAAATCCCACCCAAGACCCCCCCCCCAAATCAGTCCTTCCAGAAAAATCTAGAATATTAGTATGAACTTGTAATATATAAGAGGGAATGCAATTTGGGGCCAGTCTGATTTTTTTTTCCTATTCTTTGTGAATTTCATGTCATGCACCTCAATCCCTCTTATCTCTCTGTCTCTTCATATCTGCCTGCCCTTGAAACCTCTACCCCAAAAGAAAACAACAAAACAAAACATCTTGCATTAGAAGCTGATGTGTGTCACAAATATAACCCTTTGCCCAAACAGCGTTACTTACAAGTGCTCAGTGCAATGAGTCATTGGTCTGGATTGAGGCCTCTGGCTGCTGCTACACTATCAGTACTGGGTCTTCTCAGTGACTCTTCTTGGATGCCTTGTTGTTGCCCTGTGTCATGGGGATCTTGCAGCTTTGGTTCTGCAAGACTGGCTGGACCTTTCGCTCGCTCCAGCAGTTCATAGAGTGGATATTGGAGTGAGCCAACTCAAGACCCTGAATATGGGCCTGGGTGGGAGCTCAGTTGGTCAGCCTACCATCTCTCCTGCATCCTCACCACCACGGCCAGCTCTCCCACTTTGCCCAGGCAAGGGCCAGCTCTCCTGACCTTTGAGGGTTGTGCCTCAGCAGTTACTGCACTCAGGGAACAGGGCTGGCACCATGCCTGGGCAGTAACAGCAGAGTTTGCCCTGGTCGTGGTGGGGTGGGGTACTGGGGGTGGTGAGCCAGTGTCAAGAGTATGAGCACAGGAGAGCTGGCTAGTCTGATCCTTTGCGCCCCTCCTAATCGGTACTTTGGGAGTTTCTGTTTAGTGGGCGAATCTATGACTGTAATCTTTTCACCTCAGAGAGGCTTGACTTGGTTTTCTTTTGAGTTTTTGTTTGTTTTTTCTCTCTCTAATTGAGTTAGGGTTTTTCTGTGTAGCCTTGGCTGTCCTAGACTTGCTTTGTAGATCAGGCCGGCCTCGAACACACAGCAATTCACCTGCCTCTCTCTCCTGGGTGCTGGGATTAAAGGTGTGCGCCACCACAGCCCGGCTGAGTGTTTGTTCTTAATGAATTGCTTCCCATTCACCTTAGGGTTTAGGCTCTTTAACAAGCCGTTTGCTTTTCTGAACCACTTTCTTTTTTATCAGCAAGGACAGGCAGCCAGTTCAGAGGAAAACAAAAAATTTTCTGTAGTTCCTGGTGGTTTTATAATAATGGAAAGGCTGCAGGGAGATACTGCACCTGCCTGTTGAAATTTATTTGTGATTTGTGCCCTTAGAAGGCAGTATTTTACTGGGTCCTTTGCTGAGCTGAATCAAGATATTCAATTTTGGAATGGAAGTCTATCAACATGCATTTTGACTATTTTAATTCTTGCTAGAATTGACGTAGCTTTGAAGAGTTTATAAGAATTGACGTTTCTGCTCTAATTGGTTTTTGTTGCTTTGTTTTGTTTTTGGTGCCTGCAGCTATCGATCTATCATCCAAGTGTTTTTTCTTTTCCTCTTCCCCTGCTTTCTGAGGAAGGGTTTCACACTGGTCACCAGGGTGACATGGAACTTACTGTGTTGCTCATGCTGGTCCTGAACTGTAGTAATCTTCCTGTGTCAGTCTCTGTAGTGTTGGGAATCATATAGTGGTGTGAGCTACTACATCCATCCTGTTCTTCATTTTCTTGTTTGGTTCTTTTTCCTGGTTCCTGATCTGATCTGTAAGTGGCTTATTATGTAATACAGTCAGCCAGTTGTGGCAAGTTCAGTAGTGGATAAAGTAAGATAGGCGCTGTTGTGGGAACTTGGTTGAGGTTGTGGAATAGTGTTGAACCTCCAGATATGTGGCTTCAAATCTCAGCATAGCCTTATACTAGCTCTGTGTTTTTGAGCCTTTGTTTATTTTCATATATATATATATATATATATATATATATATATATATATATATATATACTTTTGTATGGGGAAATTTGGAGACAGGATTTTGTTTTGTAGCCCAGACTGGCCTTGAGCTTGCACTCTTCCTGCTTTAGTCTTCCAAGTTTTGATATCATAGGTGTATGCCACCATACCTGGGTTGAGACATAGTTTCATCTCTGAAAATGAGGCAGTAAATATTACCTTGCCTAAAGTTGTAGTGAGATCAGATGAGAGTAAATACTAGGAAACCAAGCTCAGAGTAAGTCAGTTCCCATTAAATAGTCTTTTCTAGTTTACTTTCCATCTCCTTGAGAAGCATATGAGCAGAAATCAGACATTTATACAAATCAATGTGCTGGTTTCATTTACTTCTGAAAAGTAGCTGGAATTTACCACACCCACTGGGAATTGGGAGGATAAGGACTTGAGCAGATCCGTGTCTTCTTTGAATCAAGACTGAGACTCTGATATGGCAACAGAGCACAATCTTTGTGTCTTAAAGGAGGCCAAAGAGGAGGAAAAGAAGAAACAGGAAAATAGAGGCTCTAAGACGTTAGTTTCCTCAGGGGACTCATTACAATGTCCCTGATAGCTACAGGTTTCATAGAGATAGAGCACTCTGCTTTACAGTAAGCTAAGAGTAGAACCTGGGGTTTGTAAGCAGGAGAAATGACATGAGAATAGTATATATTATGAAAGATTGTGGCCATCAGCCTTCCCCTTTTCATTTCCCAAGCTGGTTATCTCCTTGCCAGGGCGATCTTTCCCAAGATAGAACCTGCTCATCTCAGTTTGCTGCTGCAAGTCCTCTGTGGCTTCCTGTTGCCTTCAGGTTAGTGCTCACGTTCCTTCCATATAAGGTGTTCCTCGATTTGGTCTCCTCCTGCCCTTTCAGCCCCATTTCCCCCTGCCCTTGTTTGTACTCCAGTTCTTTTGGTTTTTGGTTTTTGTTTTTTTCCAGTTTCTCAATCCTTTCATGCTCATTTTTGTTCTGGCCTATCTAAGCTTTCCTTTATGCTGAATGTCCTTGCCTGACAAACTTCTGCTTTTAAAAAAGATCTCTCAGACACTATTTTCTCTGAATTCTAACAAGGATGAGAGCCCTCTCTCTTTAGGTTCTTCTAGAACTTTGAACTTTGAAAAAAAATCTGTGTTGTAGCATTGGTGTTGTATCTCCTAATGCTTTTGTTTATAACTCCTTGGTTTCTTCACGTTAGTGCTTTCATTGTAGAGCCATGAATCAGAGAAGTAAGTATACACAGAAACAGTACCTCATCTTGCTGGGCTCAAAACTCATATGATCATTCTTGATGAAGCAAATAGCAATCAGTAAAATATGCCACTTGGGTGGGAGGCTGGAGATGTGGCTTGGTAGAGGGTAGCCTAGCACAAACTCAGATTGAGTTCAGTTGGTAAGTGCTTACACGATACCCAGCACCTCCTACCCTGAGTAACCGAAGCACTCCAGAAGCGGCAGCAGGAGGAGTGGAAACTTCAAGGTCATCCCTAGGTTAGTTCAAGGCAGCTGGAAAGCTGGAAGTAGAGGCCTCAGCCACCACACCTGGCCAGTGTGTTTGCTGTCTCGTTTTCAGTATAGTAACCTCACCCTCAATTGTGTCTGTTACTCCTTTGTTCAGAGACCCTCCGTTTTACTCTTTCCTGAGAAAGGAAAATCTTGAGTCTTCTGGATTTGGACAGGAATCTAAGTTTTTCACTGCTTTATTTATTTTTAAATTTATTTTATGAGTGCTTTGTTTGTACATATGTCTGTGTACCATATGTTTGCTTGGTGTGAAGGCCAGAAGAGGGCACCAGATTCTCTGGAACGTGAGTTACAGTTGGTTATGAGCCAACTTGCAGGTGCTAGGAATCAAACCTGGTTCTTCGAAGGAACAGCAAGTGCTCTTAATCATTGAACCGTCTTTTCAGCCTTTAACTACTTAAAAAAATATATTTTTGTTTTTACATTTTGTGAGATGTGTCCGTGTGTGTGTGTGTGTGTGTGTGTGTGTGTGTGTGTGTGTGTGTAATGTGTATGATTGCATACAGAGGTCAGAGACACTTTCACCGTGTGGGTTCCGTGGAGCTAACTCAGACATCAGGTTTGGCAACGAGTGCCTTTACCAGCCAATCTATCACTTTTGTGCAAGTGTGCTGTCCATTGAACAATCTCCTCAGCTCTATTATTTTTTTTTTTTGAAGACAGTTTCTTAGTTGCATAAGCTGGCCTTGAACACATGCGTTTAATTCTCCTACATTGTTTTCCTAAGTAGCTTCAATTACAAGTGTGTACCACCACACCCAGCTGAGGTCAAATATTTTTTTAAAAAATTATGTATCTGTTTCTGTGTGAGTGTATGACATAGGTGTGCAGGTGCCTATGGAAGACCTAAGAGGGTGTTGGGACCCCTGTAGCTGTAGTTACAAGCAATTATTTGCTATGTATGTAGGTGCTGAGAGCTGAACTTGGGATTTCTGGAAGAGCAGCATGGGCTCTTAGGCACAAAGCCATTTCTTTATCCTCTTGAGGTCAAATTCTTTTTTTCTTTTTTTTACTTCCCCCCTCCTTCCTTCCTGAGAGAGTTTGAATGTACCCCTGACTGTCTTGGAACTCAATCTGTAGGCCAGACTGACCTCAAACTCAGAGATCCACCTTTCTCTGCTGGGATTAAAGGGGTGTGCCACCACCTAGTCTGAGGTCAAAATTCTTAAGATCAGAGAGCAACACAGCGAGGAATGAACCTTATTTAATCCTGTTGCCCAATAGACCAGTAGCCTTTTTTCCATTTCTGATCTGAGGAATTTGAGGGCTTGAGAAAGTAAACGAGTTGTCCATATTTGTATGGAAAAGTAAGATTGTCAGAGCCTGGCGACTCATTCTCTCCTTAGACACAATTACTATTCTTTGGTTATAGTGCTTCTTAAATAACAATGATCTTTTAAAGGGAAAGAAGTCAAAGTCAATAATAGGCACAGTAGACAACAATGCTATGAAGTGTTAGTAGACAGTCTTCCCTGGAAAGTTTCATTAGACTGGAGAGCTCAGTCTGTTTTTCCAGTTTAAGTAAAGAAGCAGATAACTCTTATGTTTGGACTTGCAACTAGCCAATTTCTGTAATGGATACTATAGATATGTATTTGCATTGCTAGTTTGGCAAAAAATGCTTAAATTGTCAAATGGAAATGTTTTCTGGGTTTCTAGTATAGCTTAAGTAAGTTTCTAGAAAAGTTCCAGAATTTCCTTGTGAATCAGGGAAAATGCTGAGACAGTCGCTCTCAGGCTACACGGCTGGATGTATTTAGTTAGTTTGAAGAACATTGGTATACATCTAGTAAGCTCGCGACGTATCCTAGGCATGGTGATAGGCACTGGGGAGGGAGGAGCCTGTAGAGGACTCTCAGTCTGGATAGGAAGAGCTTAAGTTACCTGTGTGTTTCCCTGGAGCTGGAAACAGGAGTACTAGTCTTTTCATAGGTCTGGTTGATATATAAAATAGGAAGCTGAACTCCATAGCATTTATTCTACTTTCAGTCATGGCCTAGTTGAGGAATTAGCAATCACACCAATAGTTTAAAGAGGTTAATTTTGTGTGTGTGTGTGTGTGTCTGTGCGCGCGCACACACATTCCTGTTGATGTAGAAGCCAGAGGACAGCCTCCAGTATTGGAGCCTCTTCTTTGAAACAAAATTCTCACTGGCTTGGGAGAACACTGATAATCTGCTATACTGTCTGGCCAGTGAGCCTCAGACATTCTCTTATTCTCAACTCCTCATTTCTGGGATTACAAAGCCGATTGCCACAGCATTTCTACATGGATTTTGAGGATCTGACTGGAATACAGCCATACCCTTAGTGCACACCTTTAATACCAAACAGTGGAGGTAAGGTTAGTCTGTAGAAGGAAGCAGCTATGTTTGAAAGGGACTAATTGAGGGGCAGACAAAGTGGTGAATCAGAGAAAGATTTGACATGATGAGTCAGAGATAGGATATGCCCAACAGGAAAGAGAGGCTGCTTATGGGCAGCACAGAGAGAGACAGAAGTAGGGAGGCTCAGTTGAGTTCATGCAGTGCGGTGGGGTTGAGTTTGTTCATGAGATGGTTGGTGAGTTCATGAAGTTTGTGAGTGTAGTTCATTGCAGTTCAGCAGAGGCAGGTGAAGCCAGAGAATTAGAAGGGGCCAGTTAGAACAAATTGCCAGAGTTAGCTGAGACCAAATAGAGAAATTGAAGGAGAAGTCAGTTTGAATCAAACAGCTTGGAGAGGAGTTTGAGAGAGAACAAACTAGAAAGAGGTAAAGACTGTTTTACAAGATCAGTGGCTTATGTCTCCTGGTAAAAAGGCCTAAGACCCAGGGTAGCCCTTAGGCCATATAAATAAAGATGCCAAGACCTTTTAATATTTTAAAGCTTAGGCCTTAGCTGGGCAGACTCTTAATTAGCTCATCTAAATTAACCCATCTACCTGGCCCCATCCAGACATGAGGCTAGCTATGGTTTTCCAGGCCTGTAGTATGTCTATCTCTTTTCGTGTCTCCTGGCAAAAAGTCTTCCACTCTTCTTCCCAGAGTTCCTTTCTCTCTCCTAGGAAGTCTTGCCTTCCTATTCTCTCTCTCTGCCCAACTATAGGCTGTCAGCAACTTTTATTATTCAATCATGAACAGTTTGGGAGGCAAAGTTCACAAACCATTAACCTGAATACAGGAGAATCTGCCCATAGGACAAGGAATCTGACGGCCAAGCAACCAGCACTTGAATACAGTGTAGCTCCAGATCAACCTCAACAGAAGACAGAATAATCTAGAAAGTGGGGAGCCAGAAGATTAGAACAGACTGTTAAAGTTCATATGAGGCCAAACAGAACAATTCAGTCAGAGGCTGAGAGAGAGGTTAGATTGAATCAGTCAGCTAGGAGAGGAGTTTGAGCCAGAACAGTTGAGTTGAACCAGCCAGCAAGAGTTGTAGAAAGGGTGAGCTCATTCAGCAGTAGATCTCAGAGGTTGAAAGCATTCTAGGACTAGATTAGATTCTATGGAGCTAGAAGCTTCCAGGACTAGGCCTAGGTTAACAGACAGAGGCAGTAAGCCTCGGAGACACTGGTGTCCAGCTTGGTCTGGTACTTTTGTATTGCCCAGGCTAGCCTTTAGTGATTGATCTTCCTGACTCAGCTTGCTAACTGCTGAGATCACAGAGACAAGTCACCACAGTTAGCCTTATTTGGAAGCTATTAACCTTAATCAAACAAGACAGTCCTTTATAGTCTTTGCATTTGGGATACTGGAAAGTCTCTGACACAGCAAACAAGAGTCCTAATGACCCAATTCCTGAATAGCTGAGGCTGGAGGAATAAATAAAGCACCATGAAGCTGCCTTCAGAATTGCCAGCTTAGTAGCATGGTAGTATGTGTCCCTATCCCTTCCCTTCACATATACACCCTTCTCATTCATTAGGGCTAACTCTTTTGTAGACCATGAATTCATGCTCTTGTAAATCTAAGGCTCTTGTAATCTTAGGGATTGGGCAAAACTCAGTGAGAGAGTATGTGCTTAGTGTGAGGTTTTGTGTTCATTCTCCAGCACCTGTTTCCAGAATGTATTGTTGACCTCTGTCTTAAGTCTGTGTTCTGTTGCTGTGAGTAGATACCATGACCAAGGCAACTCTTATAAAAGAAAGCATTTAATTGGGGTCTTGCTTACAGTTTCAGAGGCGTAGTCCATTATTATCATGTTATCATGGTGGGGAATATGGTAGCAAGCATAGCAGGCATAGTGATCCATTCTGATCCATAGGTAGGTAGGGAGATCTAATCATTTCAGCTACTGCTACTTCCTGGTCACTAGGCATTCAAATATATGAAACCTTCTTATTCAAACTACCACATTGCACTTTCTGGCCCCCATATACTTATATAGCTATATCATAATGGAAAAATGCGTTCAGTCCCACTTCAAAAGTCTCCATAACCTTCCACAGTCTTAACACTGTTTAAAAGTCCAAAGTCTTTTCTGAAACTCATGGCAATCTCTTAACCATCACTCCTGTAAAATCAAAATGAAAAAGCTGATCACATACTTTCAACATACAATGGCACAGCTGTATATTACCATTTTTATAGGGAGGAAAAAGAGCATAGTGAGGAAATACTAGGCCAAAGTAAGACCTAAAACCATCAAGGTAAACTCCAGATTCTCCATTTCCATGTCTGATGTCAAAGGGCATTTTAGATCTCCAACTCCTTTCAGCTTTGTTGACTGCAACACACTTCTTGGGCTGGTTTCACACCCTGTCATCTCCAACACCATGGGATCTCTAACATATAATGGCCTCTCTGGGCTTCCATACAGGGATGCCCCTGACACAGAGCTAGCTTTCCTAAGCTGAGGAAGGAGATTTCACAACTTCTTTCTTGTAGTCTTGACTCTAAAGTCAGAACCAGGTGGCTGAAGCTGCCAAGTTTTGCTGCTTGGTGGGGCTGGAATATGGCTCCCTCCTTCAATTACATTTGTATCAGCTTTCTGTTGTTGGTTTTCTTTATTGCTTAAGCTTTTCTTTAATTCCTTCTCACAAGTTGTAAGCTTGACTTCCAAGGGTTTTTGTCCTGAGGTCCCTCACTGCTCCCTTTATCAGGTTTTACATCAGGCTTTTCTTTAAACTTTTTATCTCCTTGAGCACTGAACTTGGCTCTAACAAAACATTTCCTGGTGCTCCTTTTCTCCTCAAACTGTACAGTTTATATTTATTTTTATCCAGTTTATTACTTTTCATTATAGATCTGCATAAAAGTGGCTACTAATAACCACAGGACACAGCCAATATACTAGGATGTCTTCAAATCTCCTCAGGCAATGCCGTTAGTTCAAAACTCTTCAAGTTAGCCTCACAGATTTTTAGGACAAGGGAAAAAACAGCCACGTTATTATTATTATTATTATTATTATTATTATTATTATTATTATTATTTTTTTTTTTTTTTTTTTTTTTGCTAAAATATCACAAGAATGCTATCTAGGTCACTTACTACTAATATTTTCTTCCTCTGAAACTTGTTAAGCAGATCTCCCACAGTTCAAATTGTCCTCAACAATGTCTTCCATGTCTTACTAGGATGGCCCTGTAAGTCCCACTTAAAACATCCAACCACTTTTCTAGTCGAAAGCTAAAGTCTTCCATATCCTGTCCCCAACTGCATGGTCAAGCCTGTCACAGCAACACCCTAGTCCCTGATACCATCTCCTGTCTTAGTCACTGTTCTATCGCTGGGAAGAGACAACACAACGATGGCAACTCACAAAAGAGAAAGCATTTAACTGGGGCCTTGCTTACAGTTTCAGAGGTTAGTTCATTATCATCGTGTGGGGTACATGGTGGCAGGTATGTCAGGCATGGTGCTGGAGAAGGAGTTGAGAACTACATCCTGATCTGTAGACAGAGAGAGGAACAGAGAGGGACAGTCAGAGAGACTGGGCCTGGTGTGGGCTTTTAAAACCTCAGAGCCCACCTTTAGTGGCACACTTTTTTTTTTTTTAAGATTTATTTATTATTTATACAGTATTCTACCCACATGTGTGCCTTCCTACCAAAGAAGGCACCAGATCTCATTACAGGTGGTTGTGAGCCACCATGTGGTTGCTGGGAATTGAACTTGGGACCTCTGAGCCAGCTCTCCAGCCCTAGTGGCATACTTCTTACAACAGTGCCAGCACCTCCTAAACCTTTGAATTCTTTCAAATAATACCACTTCCTGGTCACTAAAGCATTCAAATATATGAACCTTTGTGGGCTATTATTAGTCAAACTACCACAGCCTCCAACAAATTATACCCCTCTCATTAGAGAAGGAAGTCACAGCCTGAGATTGAAAGCAGAGAATTTAATACAAACTATAAATCCAATACCACCTTTGTTTTATTTATCTTGTTTGCTAGTTGGTTTTTGCTTTTTTTGTTTTTTCCTTGAGTGGTTTTTAAGTTGCAGTTTCCCTGAGAATCATGTCCTTGACCTCTTAGTTGAATTCTAGCACCTCCAACTTTCCTCTGCTCTATATGTTTGTTTAAGTCACTTCTGAAAATGATTTGTTAGTCACCTATCATACATGGACATTTTACTCTTGGTGAAGAATCTTACTGTCTGTTGTTGGGAGAATCATTCTTTGCCCTCATAGGCCAACAAGTTTCAAGATGACAGTGAATGCCTCAGGCTAATAGACTCTCCTCCCCCACCCCCGCCTTTCTTTTTTGAGACAGAGTGTCATATTATTCCAGGCTGACCCAGGATTCACTGTATAGGTAAAGATGACTTTGAACTTCTGATCCTCCTGCCTTTACCTTCAGAGAGCTGTAATTACAGGTGTGTAGCACCATCCCCAGTTTATGAGGTACTGGAGACTGAACCAAGGGTGTGTGCATGTTAGGCAAGCACTCTACTAACAGAGCTACATCCCCAGCTTTGGGGTGCACTTTAAATACTAGGTGGTCTCCTTTTCCATTGTTACTACTACTAAAATGTTTTTTTCCATAGGTAAGTAGCTACAAGCTCTCTGAAGTTTCTTTCTTTCTTTTTAAAAAAGACGTGTGTGTGTGTGTGTGTGTGTGTGTGTGTGTGTGTGTGTGTCTGTCTGTCTGTCTGTCTGTCTGTCTGTCTGTCTGTCTGTCTGTCCAGGAAGACCAGAAGAGGGCATTGAATCCCCTAGAACTGCAGTTACAAGTGGTTATGCGCTGCCTCGCGTTGGTGCTGGGTACTGAACTTGGGTCCTTCTGATCTTTCTGTCTCCCAAGTGCTGGTATTATATGCTTACATTATGCTGGACCAGTAGTAGTTTTTTCCAGCTGATTATATATGCTTGAGTTCTAAAACAGATATATGATGATAATGTGGAATAATGTATACCTCTATCTCTTCTTTTTCATGGGCTTGGTACCTGATATTAGAGGATGAAGTCATTGGACAGGACATCTGAATTACATAAAGGGACTGTTTCATTTTAGACAGGGCGTCTTTTGGTGATGGGCTTGATTATTCTTTGCATTTAAGGATTATGATTTCAGTGAAGCATTTTGAGATGACTGCTGATGAAACTAGGTTAAAGCAGGTATTTTTTTGTGTGTGAAATTAACTATTAATGAGTCACTGAGAAAGTCAATTTTGCCTTTTTGTGTCCTAAAATTCTAAAGAGGTTAATTACAGTAAGGCCCTGGAGCCATATGTTCTCTTGTCTTGGAAACAGCCCAGTTTTAGTGTAATATGCTTTCTATGCAATGATGTCTAGATACACAATAGTCAATATTTACATTTATTATTGAACCCTTTGTGTTATATTCAAAGTTATAGATAACTAGGTTTAAGTGGTATTTACATTTTAACTTTAAGAAGCAAATATGCTGATATGCTCCTCTTACTAAGCTGTGATTGACACTAATAGTATTACTTCTAAAAATCTGTGCCTGGACCCTGTGCCACTTTCCTCTGTCCATCATGTTCCAGCCACACTTACTGCCTCTCGGTTTCTGAGTTCTGTCAAGCTTCTTTCCGCTTTAGTACCTTCTTCTTTATTGTTTTCCCCCTAAAATGTTTGGTTGCTTTTCTTTCCTCCTCTCACTACTGTAACTGTTCCTTGGTTATGGCTGCTTAAATGCTGCTGCTTTGAACTGGCCTTTTTTGACATAACTGTTCTTGAATAACCCTCTTCCATATGAGCATTTGGTATAAACTGCAATGGCAGGATACGTAAGTATGTCTCACCCACACTTGTAGATTGTGAGGACAGGGTTAAGGTTGAGTATCACATAGTGTCATTCTCAGTGTCTGTGCTGGCTGGCTTTGCTGGTTTGTTTTCTCTATTGATGTTTGATGTGGGAGGGCCAAGCTCACTGTGTGTGGTGCCCTGGCTGTGCTGGCGGTGTTTCAGGGATCCTCCTGTCTCTGCTGCTCTAGTTCTGGGGTTACAGTCATATACCACCTCACTTAGCTTTCCATGTGGGTGCTAAAGATTAGAACTCAGGTCCCTTTGCTTGCACATTAGAACAGTTTAGCCACCTCCAAGAAAAACCTTGTACTGTTAGCACTTACTCCTTACTTTGGCCCCCTCCTTATATGTATATTTAAATGAAGTTGCCAATCTAGACTTGGGAAAGTTACTGAACCTTCTTGTGCTTCAGTTTTCTCATCAAAAAAGGAAAGGTGATAATGCTTATCAGATTGTTGAATGTGTAATGTGGGAGGAAAAATTGTTAAGGCATCTAAAGTAGGATGTGGTGGCACATGTCTGTAATTGCAGCACTCTGGAGGCTGAGGCAGGAGGACTGAGTAAAATCAAAACCAGCCTAGGTTAAAGATTAAGCTCTACAATTAAACAAAGGAATACTTAGAGTTGTGCATAACAAGTATAAATAATATGTGTCCTTTGTTCATGCATGTATATATAAGTGTTCACATGTGGTGGGCACAAATAGTTTCATGTGAAGGTTTGTCGTGTGCTGTAAAGGCCGGAGATTGTTGGTGTCTTCACCATATATGTTAAGACAGAGTCCCTCCCTTGAGCCCAGAGCTTGCCAATTTGGCTGATCTACCTAGCTTGCTCCAGGGAACCCTCTATCTCTATCCCCTTAGCTCTGGACTTACAGGTGGCTTGCCACTGTCTTGACATTTGCATGGATGCTAGGGATTTGGACTCTTTGGTCCTCACACTTGTACAGCAAGTGTCTTACCCATTGAGCCATGGTGGCTGTAGTAGCCCTGGTGCTCATGGCAACAGGACTGTGAGGCAGTGCGGTTCACATGGCACCAACAGGAAGCAGAGTATGCAGCCTGGAACTGGAGGTGGAGACCACTATCAAATATCTGTTCCTTGCGGCATTCTTCCTCTAGGCAGGCCCTTCCTCCTTCAGGAAGCACCAGAGGCTTCAAAATAACATCACAAGCTGGGACTGAGTGTTCAGAACATACGTCTGCGAGGACAGTAGCAGAAATGTGGGTGTTCTTAGCTGTTTCCAGGTATTTGTTCACAAATGATAAGGTTTTTCACAGATTTCCTTCCTACACACTTAATACTCAAGCATCAGCCTGCTCCTGAGTCTGATTTCAGCTCTGCTCTTCGGTTTGACTGTGATTATGGATCAGCTTCTTTCCTATTCAAGTCCTTCATTCCTATAGCTACAGTAAGAATAATGTTGGACCGGATTATTCAGTGTTCTTCTATTTCTGTATATGGGGCATAGGTAAGCCTTTTTATGACACTTGTATACACACTGATTATGATGCACTAAGATAGTTATATCAGAGGCTGCACATAAGCTTATCTGCATATGAAGGAGTTCCTATTAATAAAAAGACTTCTTGAATATTTTCCTTTTTTTCCATTTTATGTTTCTAGAGTTCATATTTTGTTTTTATTTTGAGACAGAGTTTCTCTATGTATCCCTGGCTGTTCTGCTTTGTAGCTTAGGTCTGCCTTGAACTCCCAGAAATCTGCCTGCCTTTGCCTTCCAAATGCTGGTGGGATTAAAAGTGTATACTTCCCAGCCAATGCACCTGCTGGCCAATTAAAAAAAAAGCCAGGTGTGGTGGTGCACATCTTTAATCCCAGCACTCAGGAGGCAGAGGCAGGCAGATCTCTGTGAGTTCCAGGCCAGCATGGTCTACAAAGTGAGGGCAGTCAGGGCTACACAGTGAAGCTCTGTCTCAAAACAAAAACAAAAACAAACACAGGATGGGAGCTGAAGAGATGATTCAGCGACTAAAAGCAGTGGCTGCTCCTCCAGAGGTTCTGAATTCAATTCTCAGCAACCACATGGTGGCTTACAGCCATCTGTAATGGGATCTGATTTCCTCTTCTGATGTGCATGAAGACAGAGCACTTATAAATAAATAAATAAATCTTTTAAAACATGGGTTCTTAGGGTGACATGGAACTTTCTATGTAACCAAAGTTATCCTTAAAATTACTGTAGTCCTGCCCCAGCCTCTAAGTGCTATGTTACAGACATGTACCACGGCACAGGGATTTCAGTGTGATTTGGAAAAAGTAAAAAAAAGCAACCAAAGAATCTTGGAATCAAGTTTTGTTGTTAGTTGGAACAAAGTTCTGAAATGTTTGTATATGTGGTGAGAGAACTTGATCTATATGAAGGTGTTCATGAGTCTGTCACTTGGAGTATTTGTTTCTCCAGTGTCTAGTTTACTATTAGCCCTTGTTTAGTCTCTACTGAGCGAGTGAGGTGGCACCTGAGTGAGAACGTGCAGGGATACAGTGTCATTATAACAGTGTGCTAAGGAAGGGGACCTTTAAAGAATAGCTAGTCTAGCTGCTTCTAATTTAGGAAGCTCGGGCTTGGAAGATGGTGATGACCTTCAGCAAGGCAGCACTAAGAAGTTGTAGTAGAGTCCTTGTGTTTGTTACCACCAGCAAAACAGATACAGAATTTTGTTGTTTGGTTCTTCAGTTTTTTTCTGTCGGGGCCTCACTATACAGCTCTGGCCAACCCAGAACTTGCTAAGTAGAGCAGATTGGCCTCAAATTCACAGAGGTCTGCCTGTCTCTGACTCCTGAGTCCTTACTGAGAGGAGAAGGAGGAGGGGAAACTGCTGTTGAGATGTAAACAAACAAAAAGATTGGCCTGAGGGTAGGCTTATGGGGCATTTTCTTAATTAATTTTTGGTGTGGGAAGGCCCAGCCCATTGCAGGTGGTCCTGGCTTCTATGAGAAAGCAGGCTAAGCAATGTAGTTGGGCCTTTTGGCTTTGGGTTCCTATATTTACTACTCTTCTCCACCCCAATCTTTTCCAACCCCCCCAATACTAGGTAGGTGAGAAAGAAGGTTAGAGGGAAAAGAGCTCTTTAGACTACTTCCTGCTGATTGGGGCAAATCTAATCTTCTTTAGGACATCTCCAACCAGCAGTCCAGCAAGCAAGCCATCCAGCAATCTAGCCATAGCAAAAGCAGCAGCAGGAACCAGGAGCAACGGAGGGAGCAGCTGCTACCACAGGTCCTCTTGGGGGGGGGGCTGTCTCACATTTATATCCTCTCCAGAGCCCCCAGAATTCCAAATGACTATCCTCAGGTGGCAAAAATCACACCCCTTCTAGAGCACGAGATAAATCATCGAGGCTGTGCACAGTCTGAAGCAGTCCTATATCCCACACCTGGGATTAAAACAAAAACATATTCACGTAAAATAAAGGTTTTTAAAGAAACCAAAATTCTGACTACAAAGCAAGCCAGAAAGCAGCACCCCTCCATGGTCTCTACATCGGCTTATGCCTCCAGGTTCCTGACTGTCTTTGTCTTGTCTACTAATGTTAATCACAACAAGTTCAGTAGATTGAAGCTAACTTTTGATCTTAGTTGCCCCACAGTGCACCTCTAGCAGAGCTTTTCACCTTAAAGGCCTGGTTGAAAGCAGTGGCCTTCATTTATGATGTATAATTTATTTATTCTTCCTAGTGTTTGAGGCTTGTTAACTTTGATTAATACCTGTGTTCTGTGTTCAACCTGGAGAGGTCTTGGGGTAGAGCTACTTAGTGAGTATATATGAAAGTGGCAGATAAGCTAATAACCTGTACATTGAATCATTTCAGCTAACCCACTGACCCAGCTTGTTTAGTTATTGAACTTAAGAGATCTCAGTGCTAGGAAGGGAAACTTATATGGAAAGAGGCTCTTGGTCTCTCATTATAGGGAGGAATTGCTATAAAACAGGACCCCATAATGGTACTGGGTACCAAAATAAAGTTTGGACTTTATTATTTAAAGCCAGTAGGTTCAGTGTTATTAGAAAGAGTTTGCCTTTTAAAATTCTGATTCCAGGATCTGGGCATAGGGCATATGACCACAATCCCAGTATTTAAGAGTTGGGAAGGTATTGGGCTCATAGACATTATATCCTATAAGAGTTTTTGTTTTGGACAATGTAAAGAGACCCTGTCTCAACAGAAATGCATAAACGGTTCTAAAATAAATGGATTAGCAGTGAAGGGAAAACAAAGATGGCCTAGTAAATGAAGCCAGGGTAAGTTTAATACCAGTTCTTGTTCATTACTAAGGATTAGAAGCAGATTCAAACCTGAGTTTCCTAGTGACTAGAGCAAGAATTGGTTCAAGATTCAGATGTGTCCATCATTCATTTTTTGTCTGAGCTGCAAAAAAGCATAATGTTTTGTATTTGTGTACCTAGTTTTCTCCTGTGTGGGGCCTTAAGCAAAAGAACTTTCTTTCTTTCTTTCTTTCTTTCTTTCCTTCCTTCCTTTCTTTCTCTCTTTGTTTCTTTCTTTCTTTTCTTCTGCAAAAAGATTGCTGTTAACTCTTGTACCTGCCCTGCAAACTCAAAATGCTCCACCATGGAAGTGTTTCTTGATCTTCCACCAAGGAAAATGACATCTCTGAGTTTCAAGCACTACAGAAACTGTAATAGTAAAATTATAGTAAATCTTACTTACATACATGTCTTCCTAATAAAAGATGAACTCTCTCTTTTTGGGGGGAGTGGTGTTTGAGACACACTTATCTGTGTAGCCTTGGCTGTCCTAGGACTTGCTCTGTAGACCAGGCTGACCTCAGACTCACAGAGATCCACCTGCCTCTGCTTCCTGAGTGCTGGGATTAAAAGCATGCACCACCACTGCCCAGCAAGATGAACTTTCTTAATCAAGAGAACTAGCACATAGTAAATCCCCAGGGCTTCTGTGCCTTTTAGTCTTTTTTTTTTTTTTTGTATTTATTTATTTAGTTAATATGTGAATGTGCACACTATGATGCATGTGTGAAGATCAGAGGACAACTTTCAAGAATTGGTTTTCTCCTTACACCATATGGGCTCCTGGGGTCAAATTCAGCATGTCAAGTTTGCAGCAGAGCCTTTACCTGCGGAGGCATCTTGCCAGTGTGTCTTTGTTTTAATGAATAATTAAGTCTGTATTTAGAGAGACTCTCTATAAAATGTGTTCTTTCTTTTTAAGAAGCCATAACCCTTGAGGAGACTTCTGTATTATTTGCAGAAGCATTTGGTAAGCAGTTAGTTGCCTGTCTTGTGTCTCCCCCACACCTCTGGGTTGGGGGTGAAGCGAGAAGAGAGGAAGACATATATGCCCATGCAGTGTGGAGACAAGAGGAGAATATCAGGTATATCCATCTATCACTCTCCCCTTTACTCTGAGACAGGCTTTCTCAATGAACCTGGAAGCAGGCCAGTGGCCAGCAAGCTCTGGTGGGTCCCATTGTCTCTGCACTTGTCCATGATTGTAGCATTTGGTTTATAGATGCATGTGTGGCTATGCCCAGCTTTTTAGGGTCAGACTTTTAAAGGTCCTCATGCTTGCATCTTTTCATCTTTCCAGCCCCTTGTCGTATTTTTTGTTAGCTAAAAAGCCATTTTCTTAGTTACTTTAATGGGCTAAATACCGTGGTAGTTGGAATTTGACATTTTGCAGATGAGCATCTCCTTTATAGGCAGGCACAAAAGCCAGTTGTTGAGCTTTTACATAAAAAGATCTTTCTGTTAACTGTAAAAGCCATTCCCACATTGAGATTGTTTTTGGCAGATTTGTAGAAATCAGAATTCTCCATTTCATCTTTAAATTAAAGAATTTATTGAAGTGAAATACTGTGTACAGAATTTTTGAATGCAGAAATCAAATGTGTAGTCTGATTACATTTGACAAAACAATAGAACAGACAGCCATTCTAAAATCTGGGCTTTGTAAATCATACTGATATATTAAGGAAAAATCTACTGGAACTGAGTTTTCTTCAGTTCAGTTTATTTGTTTGTTTTTAATGGAATTGAAGCCATTGAGTTCAATCCTCAGAGCTCACACGGTTTAAAAAAAAAAAGAAAGAAAGAAAGAAAAAAGAGCCAGACTCCCACAAGTTGTTCTCTGACCTCCACATACATAGTGCACCCACACAAAATAAATGAAAGAAGAGTAAATAAATGTAAAATAAAAACTACAGGGAATAAATTAATTTAAAATGTTCAGGATTTTGGGCCAGTGAGATGGCTCAGGATCTACATGGTGCAAGGAAAGAACTGACTCTTGTAAGTTTTCCTCTGACTTCCACATTCATGTTGTTGCATGTACCTCTCCCCTCCACAAATAAAATGTAGTTTGAACATTTTAAGTATAAGGTTTTATTCTTTTCACGTGTAAGAAGTACAGAAGTATGTGGCTCAGGGCTGAAACGATTGTTCCATGAAATCAAAGCTACTTCTGCCATCTTTGGCTTGAGGCATTTATTTTCAAGGTCACCTCAAGGAAATGAAGGCTGCTAAACTCCAGTCATCATGTCGGCACTCGAGCAGCAGGACAGAGTCTAGGGAGAAGAAGGCAGAAAGGAAGGACTCGGTCTTAGCTAGTGCCACTCGATTTAGCAGCCCTCCCAGAAGGTTCACAGAGCATCGCACTTGCGTTTCATCAGCAGGGCCTGATGAGTTCTGCTTGACCCACCTAACTGGGTTGTCTTGCAGTATTTCCCCTAGGATGGGATTAAACTCAGGGCTTTGCATGTGTTAGGCAAATACTTGTCAGTGAGTTACTTATTTATCCCTTTTGATGAATTTTTTTTCTCCCAAAACAGGATTCTCTGTGTTGCCCAGGCTGTTCTGGAACTCACTGTCTAGAACAGGCTGGCCTCAAACTCCTGCCTATGTCTCCTGAGTGAGATAAAGGCATGCGACATCACCACCCAGATATTTTAATTTTTTAAATTACATTTAATTTATTTTAGGAGGGAACGTGCTATGGTGGAAGTTGGTTCTCTCCTTCCACTGTGTGAGTTCCAGGGATTGATCTCAGGTTATCAGGCTGGCGGCAGGTGACCTTACCCACTGAGCAATCTTGCCAGCACCTTTTAAAATAATTTTTCATGGAGAAACTGTGGCTATTCCAAAAGTTTTACCTCCTTTTATTATATCCAGCATCTTTGTTGTGGAAGTCTAGGAATTAAACCCAACTTTGTCAGGAGAGAAAGTGTGTTATCTCTTACTCAGCCCAAGATGAACTCCCAGTACAGTCTTGCACCTTACAGTCTCAAGAACAGAGAAATTTCTGTTTGTTATAAATGACTCAGTCTCCAGTATTCTGTTACAGTAGGAAGCTTTCAACAGAGGTAAGTGTCAATAGGAAAAGTAATACAGGGCGAGAAGACCAAGAATTACCACCTATGGAAAAGCTATTTTAAATGTTGAAGATGGCAGTCCTGATAAGGTAATATTGGAGCAGAGAGCTCAGTATTAAAAAATGAGGAGGGATTCAATTTGCATATCCTGAGTGTTTGAGGAAGGTGATGGTTTGAATTTTGGTATACAAAGGCCAGACAGCCTGGAGTTGTGATGTCCAAAGCAGCAGGAAAAGAAGTCTGCTCCAGTTTTATGTTTGTTCTTTCCTGGCCAGCCAGCTGGATAATGCCTTCCCACATAAGCTGATCTTCTCTACCTACTCCCTAAAACTCAAACACTTGGGCTTGAGAGATATTTTGTTTCTCTATAACACTTATAGCCAGCACTCCCATGGTGGCTTACAACACCCTTAACTCCAGTCCCAGGAGATCCCGTGGGTATCTGACTCTGCCAGTACCAGGCATGCAGGTGGTGCACATACTCACATGCCACCAAAATATTCACACACATAAAATAAATACATTTAAAAACAAGGTTGTTTTTGTACTTTTGAGCTGTATAAAAATTTCACACATTCTAAATGCTAATCCTGTTTTAGACTTGTGATTTGAAAACCAGATGTGGTAGTGCACACCTGTTATTCTAGCAGTTGGGCTATAGAGGAAGGAGGATCAGAAGATCATGTCATACTACACAGGCTTTTTGAGGCCAGCCAGCCTAGGACACACAGCCTTCCTGTGCTGTCCCTGGTGTGCAGGCTTTTAGTGATAGGGCTGTCTCTGACCCTCCCTGCTGCTGCTGATATCCTCTCAGCTGTACTACTGTAAGGCACACCAATAAACTCAGTGACTTACCAACTTCAGTTCGGTTTGTAGTGAGTTCCTCATTTGGGGTAAGTGCCATCCTATTTCAAAGAAAAAAGCTAGTATATACTTTGAAAATGCCTGGGGGAGAGAGGTCCCTCCCTCCCTCCCTCCCTGCCTGCCTCCCTCCCTCCTTCAGCTCTCTCAGATTCTCCCCCTTTCCCCCCTTCCAGGGCCACTCAGGAGGCTGTGGTTGTGGGTGGGGTGGGAGCCTCCCCTTTGGGTGCCCCTGGGGAAAAAGGAAAATGGAAAAAAAAAGTTCTTTCATCCTGTAACTTGTCTTTTTGCTTTTCTTGATGGTACTCTTGTTTGTGGTGCAGAGATTGAGCCTTGGCTATCAAGCAAGGCAGGCAAGTACTCTACCACTGAGCTATGTACCCAGCCCTCTTTTTTTACTTTTGAGTTAAGTTGCCAGAGCATATTCAAGGTCAGCTCTGGCAGTCCAGGACAGCTTGTGATCCTACTGCCTCAGCCTCCCAAGTAGCAGAGATTATAGTCCTGCACCACTAAGCCTGGCTTTTATGTTATTTTGAACACATGGTTATATTATATATGTAGTCCAGTTCTATCCTGGAACTCTAGATCCTCTTGCCTCAGTTTCTTGAGCTACTGGGATTGCAGGGTATGCCACCACACTGGCTGGTGGTTCCTCTTTAATAATATTAATATTAATAATATTAATAGTTTACTTAAGTTCAATTTATTTTCTTTCCTTTGTTTTGTGTGTGTGTGTGTGTGTGTGTGTGTGTGTGTGTGCATGCGTGTGCGTGTGTGCTGTCAGTAACATATTTGGGAAATTATTATCAATCCAAGATTATGAAGGTGCATTCCTCCATCTTCCTCCCTATTCTAATATTTTTAGCTCTTAAGTCTTTGATCCTTTTGGATGCTATTCTATACTCTTCCTTCTGTTTGCTTTGTGGTCTTGCATGGTTCATTTGCTCTTTCTCAGACTCGTTTTTCATCTGTAAAGTGGAATCAGTTCATTTAAAATGTGGTTACTTCAAACTCTTGAATTCTTTTATCTGTAGTTTATGAAGTGATATAGTGGAAAACACTTAGATGTATAAGGAACCTTCCAAGTATGGCTGAATGCTACTTTTATAAAATATATACATAAAATGTATTTTATGACTTAAATACTATTCTGAATAGATGGTAACATGTAACTGTTGGGGCTGGAGAGATGGTTCGGTAGCTAAGAGCACTGTCTGCTCTCCCATAGGTTCTGAGTTCAATTCCCAGAAGCCACATGGTGGCTCACAACCATCTATGCTGGGAATTAATGCCCTCTCTGGCATGCAGGTGAACATGCAGATAACACTCCTATATATAAAACAAATAAATACATCTTTAAAACTAAAACTCCCTTTTCATCTAAGGCTACATTTCAGGAGCTTAATAGCCAACACAGAAGAGCCTGCTCTCTTTCCCTTCCTTCCTCTCTTAGTGCAGGGTTGGGGAGGGATATGGGACACACAAACTCAAATCCTTATCCTTGTAAATGTTCTCTTCCCCCCGACACACACCCCAGATAGGATTTCTCTTGTATAGGCTTGGCTGTCCTGGACTCACTTTGTAGACAAGGCTGGCCTCGAACTCACACAGATCTGTAAAAGTAACTTTTATTCTTGTCTTAGTTGTAGTCTGGGAGGCTCACTGCCTCCTTCTGCTAACCTAGGCCTAGTATTGGAAGCTTCTAGCCTCTGTACAATCTACCTAGGCCTAGAATGTTTTCAGCCTCTAAGATTTACTGCTTAATAAGCTCACTCTTGCTTGTTCTTTCTGCGCTCTCAGCTGGCTGGTTCAACTCAGCTGTTCCTGCTCAGACTCTTAAATAAGCTGACTTATTTAATCTGGCTTTTCTCTTGGCCTCAAACTAACTCAGCAATCTGCTGTAATATGGCTTCTCGTTTTCTAGCTTCTTCTGTCTTTACCTGAGTTCTCTCTCTGCACCCCATGTCTCTATTGTGGTCCTGGTAAAAACTGCCTCCTGTCTCTGAAAAACTGCCTCTTAAGTACTTCTCCTTTCCATCACTTCTTGTGAGAGTTGAGTGTATCCTATTCTGTCAAATCCTCTCTGATTCGTCACCTTTCCTGCCACTCAGTTAGACATCACTTTCAAACATGGGTGCTTCCTTCTACAAATTAACTTTACCTTTGTTTGGGATTAAAGGCATGTGTCACCATGCCTAGATCTAAGCTTTTCTTTACCTGATACTTGCTCTATATCAGTCTGGCCTTGGACTCAGATCTGTTGGCCTCTTTCTCCTGGATTAAAGGCATGTTTGTATTCTAGTTGGATGACACAGACCTAGAAGGTCTTTGGATGTGATCTCTTGCCAGAGAGATGTTTTGATTAATATTCCTCTACAGAGATCCGCCTTCCTCTATCTTCCCAAGTGCTGAGTTAACATGTACCACCATACTTGGTTTAATGTTCTGCCTTTCAGTACATCCCTACCTGATACATTGGGGCTGGAGTTATGAGCAGTTATGAGCACTTATTGTTCTTTCAGAGGACCTGGGTTTGGTTCCCAACACCCACATCAGGCAGCTCTCAACTGTAGCTCCAGTTCCAGGGGATTTTGTGCCCTCTGACTGACCTCTGTGGGAACCTGCACTCACATGGTGCACATAAACTCATTCAGGCAATAAACAAACAAATAGATAAATCAATCAATCTTTAAAATATTTCTATCAGTGCAAGACATATTATTGGATACGACTGCTTTAGACTGTCCATCTAGAAAAAAATGAAGGTTAAAAATGTACAGCCTTGTTAAATTTTATGATTATTAATGTTTTTCTCAGTAGTTCCTTTTAATTTCTTCTGAAATAATAATAATGTTAGTTGACTATTTAATAAAGAACTGTATATATAGATGCCTAATCTGTAAAGAAAATCCTTATAACAACAAAAATATATGTTATTGTCAGGAGTTGGGAGAAAGGCAGGAGATTACCCAAAAAGATATAGTTGGAAGTAATGAAAATCTTTATCTGGGGCTGGTGGCGCACACCTTTAACCCCAGCACTTAGGGAGGCAGAGGCAGGTGGATCTCTGTGAGACCAGGCCAGCCTGGTCTATAAAGAGAGTCCAGGACAGCCAAGGCTACAAAGAGAAGCCCTGTCTGAAAGAAAGAAAGAAAGAAAGAAAGAAAGAAAGAAAGAAAGAAAGAAAGGAGAAAGAAAACCTTTTATATCTTGATTATGGAATTGTAGTTGCTTGTTTAATTGAGTATTTATTTTAGGATTCAGAATTATATTCCTAAAAAGAGTAAATTTTACTCTATGTAAATTCTACTTCAATATTTTTAATATACTGTTATTTTCTGTTTGGGGGCTCAGAATGGTTAAGACACTTTTCTTTGGTTTCCAGTTAACGAGTGGTAGTTGCAGAACTTGAACCTGAATCTGCGTGACAGTAGAACTTAAGATTTAGCCGCTGGCTTCGGTCTGTCCTTGAAGTCATGACCATGTACAGATTCTGTGGCAAAAGGCTAATCCCTCGGAATCGGGGACTCTGCTTTCAGCAGTTCCCCAGATACAGCTGTTGTAGCCTTATTTTAACTTTTTGTTTGCTTCTTTACGTTTGAAGCTGAATCTTACTGTGTACCCCTGTCTAGCCTTGAACTCACAGCAGTCCTCCTGCCTCAGCTTCCTCAGTGTTGGGATTGTAGCTCTGCATCACCATACCTGGCTTATTCCGAATACTAGACCCTGGCAAATGTCTTTTCTGTCAGTTACTGGTTTGGGTTTGAATTGATGTTGTTAAGTTCATGTCATGGTCGCCTGTGTCTGTCTGTGGCTCTCATTTGGGGACAGCAGGAGACTTGTTTCGCAGCTGATGAGTTTGACTATGAAAAGCATTTCACATTTTGTCCAATGAGCAGCACGGGGTGTGTTCTCAGTAGGAGAGTGTGCAGATGTTTATAGGGCCAGCTGTGCTGCCCAGCACATGTTTTAGTCTGTCTCATGCTGCTGTAACAGTGCCACAGATTGAATCGCTTACAACAAGGAGACATTTATATGCTCACTGGTCTGGAGTTGGGAAGTTCAGTAATGAGGTGCAGGTGGTTGGCAAGGGGTTCCCTGCTGTGCCATTCCGTGGTAGAAGAGCAGAAGAACAAAACAAGAGCACGAGAAACTGTTTTCATCCTTTTATGATGACCCCTCCCTCAGCGTTGATCAGTCCATGAGAGCAGATCTCTCATGGCGTCTTTAACATCCCACCTCTTACTGTTACAGCAGCCATTAAGTTTCCTACACATGGTTTTCAGTGGATACTGCATTCGTGCCATCACGGCATGTTAACAGCCTTACTTAACACTGGCTTATTAGGCAGAGAACTGGTTACGGAGAAGGTCCAAGATAGGGAAAGTGTTCAAGCAGTTGTCTGTTCAAGCATAGCAGCACTGTTCTCACATATCATTGTTTACATCTGCGTATCATTTTACAATTAGCAAGTGAGGTGGGTTTTTTGTTTGTTTATTTGTTTTTCTGAAGCAGGGCTTCTTTGTGTAGCTCTGGCTGTTCTGGACTTGCTTTATAGACCAGGCTGGCATTGAGCTCAGAGATCTGCCTGCCTCTGCCTCCTGAGTGCTGGGATTAAAAGCGTGCGCTACCTTGCCTGGCTATAATTAGCAAGTAAGTTTAACATCAGAGTTTAATTCTCAGCTCTAGTTGTGAAAATGCTGTTTTTGCTAAATGGAGCTGAAAGAGCCACATACCTTCTTTAACATATATCCTCAAGTTGTAGCTTCAGTTTGTAGACTAGTATAATGACTCTGTTAGTCCTAGCCGAGGCTTTGCAGTTATTGTTTAGATTTATGAAGGTTTTAGATTCTGAAATTGACCAGTGGCATTTCCTGTTTGCCTGTTTGATAGTCCTAGTGTCCTGTCCTTGGGACCCATCAATTCTCCACCTTTTATTCCAGAACCCTGAACAGATTTAATTAATCACAGAGCCATTGTCATCAAGCCAGATGTTCACTGCCTGCCTTCAGCATTTAACTTGTTTCGTAACCTGAGGTGCAACAGAAGTTAATGACCTAAAAAATTGCCCATCTATCATGTAAACCTAGTTAGGAGAGAATTGTTTAATTTTATGGAGTGTAAGTAATATATCTGGAGACACATATTCAAACATGTGTAAAATATGGCTCTCTAAACAAGAAGGGACAAATTGGCTGGTTAATAAGCTTAATGGCAGGTTTTCCATTAATCAGAATGGAGAATGTCCTTCATTAAGATAATTAACAGAGCATTTGTGCAGGTGATAATTATTGCACACAAATTTGCAAGTTTATTTCTTTCCCTTGAATACATTTGGCAAGAAGTCTTACCTATGCTTCTTTTTTTGCTTAAGATGGTTAGTGGCATCAAATTCCCTCTTTGGGGACCATCAACATGGCTCAATAGGTAGAGATGCTTTCTGCTAAGTCTGACAGCCTGAATTCTATCCCTGGGACCCACATAATGGAAGAAGAGACCCAATTTCTGCAAGTTGTCCTCCGACCTCTACATGGCACTATAGCATGTGTGTGCATGCATGCATGAGCACACAAAGAGATGTAATAAAAATTACTCCTTTCTTTCTTTAAAGCTGTTAGTAGCTTTTATCTTATCCTCTGCAGGCACAAGGGGTAGGCAAGACACTTGCTGTTTCCTCCTTCCAACGGGCTAGATGCTCACCACCAGACACCCAGACTCCCTTGGTGAGCTGTAGAGTGTGTCATTTTCCAGCTTTGTGAGTTAGCATCATTAGGAATAGAAAGGACCTGAGAGGTCAGCTAATCCATTAACATCACGACATTGAAGCTGAAAGAGGAAAAGTGATCTGGCCAATGCCTCACTAATGTCAGAACTCTTTAAGGAATACTGGGACTAATACTAAACTAAGGGCCTAAAATAGCTGACTTGACATTAGATATGTTATATCACTTCTCTGCCCTTTCATTCTTCATCCATTTCATTTGTAAAATGGGAAAAGTATTACACTATTTAGTCCTTTTGGTCCTAATCCTGATGCTTCCCTTTGAGCATAACTGAAGACTTTAGCAGAGAATGATACACAGGGAATGGGCAATTAATAATCAATGCTGTTTTCTTTGTACTTTCTGTAGGATCCTCAGTCTTCCACAATGAACCCCGTTTACAGCCCCGTGCAACCTGGGGCTCCTTATGGCAACCCTAAGAACATGGCCTACACTGGTGAGTGGTATAAGAATGGATTGTTGTTTTTCAATGCTTTGATAGTTTCTAATATATATTTAGTGAATTTTAGTTGTTTTTACCCCCAATACCCTTCTTCACCCCCTCTTCCACGAATGGATCTAACTTGTGGAGTGACCTACAATTTACTACAGGGCTCCAAAAACCCTGGCAAAACTTGAGAAGCTAGAAAATATAGCTAAGGTCCAGTAGTGATGGAAGTGGAAGTGACAGAGTCTCAGTAAGTAACTCTGTCCTGGAACTCACTATGGAGACCACATTGTCCTGGAACTCACAGAGACCTAGAAGCCTCTGCTTCCTGAATGCTGGAACTAAACTGTGTCACTGGCAGAAGTAACTTTCTTGGTTAAAGGTTATCAACAAGTAGGATGGAGGAAACTTAGCTTTTACTGAGCACCTGTCATGTCATGGCCCTAGCTTGTGGTAGGTACCTTTAGTACCTCATTTCATTTTTATTTCATTTATTTATTTTGAAAATGGATATTTGTGTGTGTGTGTGTGTGTGTGTGTGTGTGTGTGTGTGTGTGTGTGTGTAGTTGGTTCTTCTATCACATGGGTTCTGGGGAATCAAACTCAGGTTACTGAGCTTTTTACAAGGGTCTTAAACTGCTGAGCCATCTCTCTAGGCCCTCACTTTCATTTTAAAGTAAATCCTGCAATGTAGCTTATTATCACCATTTCACAGATGAAAAAGTCATAGTCATAGTGGCACCACAGAATCAAACAAAATTAGTTAATTGAACCCAAGTCAGTTGATTCTGAAGACTGGTTTTTTATTTTATTTTGTTTTTTTGATGTTTCGAGACAGGGTTTCTCTGTGTAGCCTTGGCTGTCCTGGAATTACTTTGTAGACCAGACTCGAACTCACAGAGATCCTCCTGCCTCTACCTCCCAAGTGCTGGGATTACAGGCATCCGCCACTGCACCCAGCTGACTGATTTTATTTTTAAACTCTTACACTGCAGTGTTTTGTTTTTCTTCTGTTTTTATATATTGTATATGTATTTATATATTATATAAATATTTTATATATTTTTATATATTTTATATATTTTATATATATATTTGTTGGAGAATGTTGCTATTAGATTCTAGAGGGCTTCTCTACCCTGGCTAGTTCCCAAATAATTGAAACAGAGACCTCTTGGATTTATAAAAGCTTTAAAGCACAGTAACTGGGCAGGTATCAACCCTCTAAGCTATTTTGCTATTTCCCAGCTACACATGCCAAGGTACTTGCCATAATAGTTTCTACCTGGTTCGTTTCTCTTCCATCAGTCTGTCCTCATGGCCACGTGCTCACGGTTCTTTCTGCCCCATGGCGACTTCCTCCTCTCCAGCTTCTTCTTCTCCTGCTATATCTATCTTCTGTTTCCTCTCTCCTCTTTTCCTTGTGATCCCTCTCAGACCCCAAGCCTGGGAACCTAAGCCCTGCCTACCTCTCTTCTGCCCAGTCACAAGCCTCAGGATTTTTTAACCCCCTCTGGAGACAGAGTTTCTCTGTGTAGCCTCAGTGGTCCTGGACTTGCTTTATAGACCAGGCTGGCCTCGAACTCACAGAGATCTGCTTGCCTCTGTCTCCCTGAGTGCTGGGATTACAAGCATATGATAGGGCACCTGGCTAGGCTTCAGCATTTTTATTAACCAATCAACTTTAAATTAGGTAGAGCAAGGTTTACACAACAAAGACACATATATGGGAGAATGTGCTTGTCTTGGCGACAACGAGATCTTGGGTGCCAGTATTTAACATTAGAATACATAGCACAGATCAACCTCCAACATTTTGTTTAGAATGTTAGTTAGTCTCTGACTATCTCATCTTATTCCTCAAGAAATTAACCTTGAAACCAAGCATGGTAGCTCATACATACAGTTGGGAGCACTTGGGAAGCTTAGACAGGAGACTTTCCATGTGTTTGAGGCTAGCATGGGCTACTGTAAGGCAGGCAGCATAAAGTAAGTGCCTGGTAACAGTTACTTTTATTTCTAGGTAAAGGTAGATAGGATGTGCAGCAATGGAATTGAATGAAAAAAATGTATTTTACACATCACAGCCTTCAAAAATATTGAATAGAAATCAAGATAAAGTAATGTTATGAATAAAGACATTGTTACAAGGTGTGGTTGAGATTGGAGGATAGAGCTCACTGGTAGAATCAGACCCAGTGTGAGAAGTGCTGGAACCCCCGGCACAAAAGCGAACGTATAGCCAATTCTTGACTGGTGGTGAGGAGAAAAAGTAGCTAAACATTTTGGTAGTAGGATTGGAGTTAGAAGAATGGTGGGAGTTTTGTTCTAGCATAGAGCCACTGACAGAGTGGAAGCTGTGAACTATGTCAGTTCTCTTTAAATTCTCCTTGTATTCCTCCTTTAGATCCCCCTGCCTGGTGAAAAGCATGTGTCCCAGTTGAGTCATGTTCTTAACTACTAAGCTATCTCTCCATTGTTTTTTATTGTGCTAAGGAATAAATCTAGAGCCTTGTACATACTGGACGAATCAGCTGTTTATGTTTTTTCATTTAATAAAACAGGTCGCAATAATATATATCCGAATAGTACTCTGAGTTATATTGAAAGTTCAGTTTGATAGGATTGTAGCAGCTATCTTTTCATCTCACCTGTTGTGTTTATCACATCTCTCTTGTTCTTATTAATTTTCCTAGTTAAATATTTTGCTTGAACTAGATTGTATGTTTATTTTAATAAATTTATTTCCAGTAGCCAGGACACATGGGGCAGACCTAGCTCAGGGAACTTGTTGCTGTTTCTTTTCCCAGTTCAGGGTGTTCCCAATAAAGTAAGTTCTTTTGCCAGAAGCAACTAAGCTGTTTTGGCCTGCTGCCTTTCTGGCTAACTTCATTCTTAGCAATTGCTAAGCTTGAGAAGGAAGGAAACAGTTACACTTGTTGATTTGCACTAAAAAGATCAGGCAGCATGTTATTTTGGAAAAGGGAACAAATTTTGTCTCTGCTGGCTTGTGTTAGAATATGGTAGTGCATTTTAATTGAATGAACAGCTAAGTTCAAAATTCAGCTCTGTCAGTGAATACCTGGATGACTTTAGACAGTTGCTTATCTTCTCTAAAAATGACATTATGGATATTTACTAGGATGATTGTGAGAATTAAATTAGATAATTTATACTTTTGAGGGAGAGAAGAAGTTTTTGTGTGTCTACTAATCAGTGAATATTATTATCCTGGATTTAAAATTTTCTGCTAGTCTGGAACCCTGCAGGTAGCTTAAATAACACACAAGCAATACACATTCAGCTTTTGCTTAGACTAACTAAACTTTCAAGTTCTTAGACTTTTCTTTTAATCTCATTTTCCTATTTTTGTTTTTGTTTGTTGTTACTGTTTTGAGACAGGGTTTCACTGTGTAGTCCTGGCTGTCAAGAACTCTCTCTGTAGACTAGGCTGGCCTCGAACTTAACAGAGTTCAGCCTGCCTCTGCCTCCCAAGTGCTGGGATTAAAGGCGTGTGTCACCACTGCCCGGTTTCATTTTCCTGTTATATCATTATACTTCTTGTTTTATTCATAGTTTTCTTTTTAAATTTTTTATTTATTTTATGTATACAAATGCTCTGCCTGCATACATGTCTACATGCCAGAAGAAGGTATCAGATCACATTATAGATGGTTATGAGCCACCATGTGGTTACTGGGAATTGAACTCAGTACCTCTAGAAGAGCAGACAGATAGTGCTCCTAAGGTACTGAGCCATCTCTTCAGCCCTATTAATTTATTTTATTGAAACTGACAATGAGATTCTTGGTTTTTGTTTGTTTGTTTGTTTGTTTGTTGAAACAGGGTTTCTCTGTGTAGCCTTGGCTGTCCTGGACTCACTTTGTAGACCAGGCTGGCCTGATATTTACAGAGCTCCTCCTGCCTCTGCCTCTCCCAGTGCTGGGATTAAAGGTGTGTGCCACTACCCTGGCCTACAGAAACTATTTTGAAACAAAGACCATTGGTTATAGGAACCTGTTACAGAGGCTGATATGAGCTCATTGGTGAGAGAGGTGTTGCTACATAAGTCCTTGTGTGGTATGCTTATTTGGAATAATGCAGTCTTGAAGAACATTTTGTAGTAAATCCTGTAAAAGCACGTGTGCAGGAATTTCTTATGATATACCCTGCTACAGACAGCAGGTCCATATAGACTCCGTCTTCATGGATTCTTGGCTCCATTTTATTAGGTTTGATGTAAGCGACTGTATTCCAGAATCAAAATTCCACTACTACCAGGCTGTGGCACATTGGTAGAGCTATTTTAACCTTTTTGAATTTTAGTTTTCTCAACTGTAAAATGAGATAATGACCTAAACCGGTGGTTGGTTCATGGGTCTTTCTTAGCCCCAGCACAGTCCCTAGCTAATGGTTGTTGTAAAGCATAGCAATGAATATGTCTTTGTAGAGAAAAGAGACTGGGATGTAGAGATGGTTAGTTAGAACTGTGCGGTGGCTGGAGGCGTAGCTCAATGGCAGAAGGCTTTCCTGGCATGCACATGGCTCTGGGTTTGATCTCCAGTGCTGCAAGAGAAAAACCAAACCAAATCCACTATGTGAATGTGATAATATCTGATAAGCTATTACACTTTTGTGCCTCAACATATATTCTACAATAAAAACACAATAAAAGGTTTGGAAGCTTTTTTCACAAGAAGGCAAAGAGTAATAAGTGTAACTGTGCCAGCCATCAACTTGCTATGTAGGTCCAAAACCCATTTAAAAAATAATTGCAAGATTTAAGAACATATGAAGCCTTTATCCTACCGTTATATAAATGAAAAGATAGAGAATTCAGTGATATGTAGAAAGTGATCTACCTGAAGAGCTGGGTTTGATACCTAGGGCATCCCGCTCTGGGCTGTGTATTTACTGTCTCTCTACCACAAGGTAACAAGTAAGGGTTCGTCTTCTTTTTCCCATATTCTGTCGTGGGTACTCCCCACTCCTTTGCTGCCTAGATCCAGTTACAGTGCTCTGGGAACTTTCTGGTTTCAAACAGTATGTAGCAAACAACATGTCCATATGCTACAAATACTTCAGCTGGGTGTGATAGCACATAACAATAATCTCAGCACTCTGGAGGCAGAGGCAGTAGTATTGGGAGTTCAAGGGCAGCTCCAGCTTAAAGACCATTGCCCCCCCCCCCAAACAAACAAAACTGAAAAAAATAGCCCACAAACAAACCCCACAATCTGATACTCTTAACTTCCCATTCCTCTCTTCCTCCTCCTTTTTTTCACTAACAGGTCAGCCAGGACTACATAGGGACCCTGTCTCAAATAAAAAAGATGTATCAGTTTATCAATGAGAAGTTCTTGATAATTAATGAAACTGTCAGCCTATAAGTTCAGCACATGATCTGATATGTCAGTATGACTAAGAAAATAGTCTCTTCAGTAACCAGCACAATGCTCAATTCTCTGTCTGTGTGATTACCTAGTAGAGCTTTTAAGATTATCTGGCAGCTGTACTTCATATGCATGTAAGGGAGGATATATGTCAGTGTCAGTTGTCGTCCTCAACTGCACTCTACCTTATTTTTTGAGGCTCTTTAACTGAACATGGAGCTTACTGATTTTCAGCTAGCCTGGCTGTCCAGAAAACCCCAGGAATCCCCCTATCTCCACCTCCCCAGAGCTGGGATAGCAGCATTCAGCCATGCTTGGATTTTTATGTGGGTGCCAAACTTAGGTCATTACACTTGCAAAGTGAGCACTTTCTGATCGAGCCATTTCCCCTGTCTGGTGCTCTGTTCTTTTTTTGTTTTGTTTTGGTTTTGCTTTTGTTTTTTTTGAGACTGGGTTCCTCTGTCTAACCTTGGCTGTCCTGGACTTGCTTTGTAGACCAGGCTAGCTTCTGACTGACAGCCTGCCTCTGCCTCCCTGAGTATTGGGATCAAAGGCGTGCACCACCTGGACTTGCTTTGTAGATCAGGCTGGCCTTGAACTCACAGTGATCCACCTGCCTCTGCCTCCCCAGTGCTGGGATTGAAAGGTGCTCTGTTCTTTACCCAGAACTTCCCCCAAGGCTTTCTCATTTAATTTAAAAACAGCTTTAGAAAGATAGCTCTCTTATTTTCCAAGTAAAACAACTGGGGATCAGCTTCAAGGTCATATAGTACAGCAAAACCTAAACTAACCACAGATTTTTGTGAATTACAAAGTAAATGCTTTTACTGCTTTGGAGTATGGTGGCCATATCTTGGACACCACAGTAATTAGCATCTCAGATGAGCCAGGAAATCAAATTCAAATCCCTTGAAATTGTTAACACTCCTTTGATGTTGAAGCTGGTTTTCTCTGTTCAGAAAAGACTCCTCAAATCACTTAACTTTTTCAACTTCATTGAAGAAGAACCTCATGGAACGAACTGTCTTTACTGTAGTCATGGGCTCTCCTTATTGTTAAGCCTAATGGACTGTTTTTAGAGCTCATCTTAATTTGACGCTTCTATTTCACCTGATATCCTTACTGCCTACTTCCTCCTTTTCTTTTTTTTTTTACTCTTGCCTCTTTTCTTTCTTTTTTTTGGGGGGGAGGGGGTTGAGGGCAGGACAGTTTCCTGTATCTCAGGCTAGCTTCAAACATGCTGTGTCAAGGGATGACTTTGAACTTCTTTCTAATCCTCTTGCCTCCACTTACAGGCATACATCACCATGCCTAGATTTATGTCCTGCTGAGGGGCAAGCTGAGGACCAGCACTCTACCAACTGAACTATATTTCCAGCTCCTTTCTTTCTCTCTGTCTCTCTCTCCCTGAAAAAAAAAAATCTTTTTAACATGCATTTGTTGTGGTGGGGCACATGTCAGAGGACAGCATGCAGGAACCGTCCCATGATTGAGCTCAGGCCATCAGGTTTGGTGGCAAGTGCCTTTACTCGTTGAGCCATCTCACCGGCCTCTTCCTTCTTCCTCCTTAAAGCAAGCTTCCTTTGCTTTTATTGAAACTGCTACAAAACTTGTTTATTTTTTGTTTTTATTTTACTTCTGCTGTTCCTGAGTTGTAGTCTCCTTTCAGGGGTTTCTTGTTCACCCATTGAAAGTTGTTGCCTAAAGGCTCAGTTGCTTGCTATTTAGAGACTGATTTATAGTGAGGTAGACACTTTCTCTAAACTCCAGATTAGTTTATGGTAGCTGTCTTTCAAATATCTCCATGATTGTCTCAGTGCTCAGACCTATGTTTAAAACTGAGCGTATTACTTTATCTTTCCCTTACAACCCGTCTTTTCCTTTTACAGTCTGTGGCTTTTACTGCCCTCCACCTGTTCTCTCACATCAGAAAATACTGACCTTGATAGACTTTTCTCTCTCATGCATGCACATGGGTATGTGTGTGTCTTGCTAGGATATAGAAATCCTGAGTAGGCAAGGAAAGACTCCTCAGTTGCACTCAGCAGCAGGGTGCAGACAGAAGCAGAAGGATCGTTACAGTCTTCATGTAACTTTAGCTCTGTAGGTGTTCTAGCCCCCTTAAAGTCCTGAAGAATCAGGACCATTGAGGGTAAAACTGAACTATATCCCCAGCTCCTTCTCTCTTTGCCCATCTTGCATCTCTCCTGAGGAGTTGACAGCTCTCTGTAACTCTTCTGGTGGCCAGAGCCTTCAGTTTCTCTTTTTTTATTTTTTAGTGAAGACAAAAGATTTTTTAGTAGAAATCTATTAGACTTAATTGGCCCATCTGCCTGGCTTTGTCTCCTGAGAGCTGGGATTAAAGGCACGTACCACCACTCTTGGCCTTAAGTCTTCTTTCTGCTCTCTCTTGTTTGTGTTTCCCTCACCTCCCCTTCCCCCCCCCTCATGTGTATGCCTACACAACACATTCTGTGTGGCACACATGAGCCAACATTCATAAACACACACACACACATACCATATAATACTATAAGGGCTGGAGAGATTGCTCAGCAATGAGAGCACTACCTGGGTTCGTGTTCCAGCACCCATATGGCAGCTCACAACCACCTAACTCCAGTTCTAGGGAATCCTGCACCCTTTCAGGCCTCTGGGATACCAAGCACCCAGGCAGTACATACATACAGACAGGCAAAAATATTCACACACATAAATACAAAGAAAATCTTTAAAATTAAATAAAATTCAGTAAAAACATAATAAAATTCGGATGTCATTATTAGTTTACGTTAATCATTGCTGCAGTTAGGTATTACAGTAATAAGTAGCTACCATTAGTAGCTATCATTAAAGTGGGTAGGGCACTTTATAAACATTGTCTCTATTTGCAATTTTTCTGGTAATTATGTTTACTTAGTTACTTACTCATGTTACTTAGTTTCAACTAAGCAAAGTTCCCAGGGTCTTTCAGCTTATGAAAGTCACCTTAAGCAAAATATAAAGAAACCTGTAGAGGGTACAAGGTCCTTGTGTTCACAGATAAGCACTAGGGATACCAGGAATATTAAACATGCAGTGTTGTCTCTTCAAAAGAAGAGATGGATACCTGTTTTCTACTAGGAGTGGATGTAATTAATTGTTAAAAGTTATTTTTATATAACTGTGTTTGTTTCTCTATTTCTCAACCCAGCTATCACACAAATAATTGAGATTTTTAAAAATATTTTTTATTTTTTACACATATTTATATTATTATACATACATAAGAAGCTACATACAGCAAGAAGAACCAGGAAACAATCAAGAATTATATTAATGTTACATAGTGTTTTGGCTATTTGTATTTGGCAGCCTTGAAGAAAACATCTTTCCTATCTTGGTGAGTCTAAAATTCTGAATATAAATCAATATTTCTAATATCACATCTCTATCAATTTAAAACATCTATCTAGACCTAAAAACATCTTAACCCCTAAACAACTAATTGTAAAACTAAACTATCTGGTCTTCAACCCCATCAGAGACTTGAGACGGAATCAAATTAATTACCTGAGTATACAGGAAATACAGGTTAGCAGCTTCCAAAGTGAAAAAAAAAAAAAAAAGACATAGTTTGCTGCCTGAACAATCTTTTATCTTTGTTTAATAATAATTTTCATAGAGCATGAGCTGAGCAGTTATTAATCTATTCTTAACCCGCTAAGCTAATTTGGTTTCCTCCCAGCATACATTTCAGAGATACTTAAATTTTGTAGTTCTTCTTGTTCCAGCTTCTTCTCCTGATGTTTCTTGGACCTCTGCCAGTTATTAAATCCCCTACTTCTTTTAACTCCTCCTTCACTGGCCGGCAGGAAGTCCAGACCTATTCTCTCCTGTGCTCAGTGATTGGTTGTAAGCTGCTTTATTGGCATATAAGGGCACAATTGGGAAGCAGAGTTTACACAGCATTGAGACAGGAGATTCTCAGAACAAGGCTTGCAACCAGATATGGGGGGGGGTACAGAAATCAGCATTTGATTTACACAATAACCTTATGCCTACAGTTAATAGCCTGGTAATCGCCGGGCATGGTGGCGCATGCCTTTAATCCCAGCAGAGGCAGGTGGATCGCTGTGAGTTTGAGGGCAGCCTGGTCTACAGAGCAAGTCCAGGACAGCCAAGGCTACACAGGTAAACCCTGTCTTGAAAAACCTAAAACAAACAAACAAACAAAAAATAGCCTGGTAATCTATGTTGGCTGTAGGGCCTGGCCAAACCCGAATCCTCTAGACTATTATTTTATCCCAGACTTTCTCTCTCTAGGCCTTTATCTTGAGCATTGCTTCTCAGTCAATAGAACCCATCCTTAGAGGAGATATCACATAAAGTTTGTAGCTTGGTGACCTCTACAGTGACCTAGACAACACCAGATCCTTTCCTAAGCCCTTAAGCTGTAGAACCCATTCTTTTTTTTTTTTTAATTTCTTTTCTGTCCTTTTTTAAAAAGATTTATTTATTATATATTATTATATATACAGTACTCTGCCTACATGTACACCTGCAGGCCAGAAGAAGGCATCAGATCACGTTATAGATGGTTGTAAGCCACTGTGTGGTTGCTGGGAATTGAACTCAGGACCTATGGATGAGCACTCAGTGTTCTTAACCTCTGAGCCATCTCTCCAGCCCCCTAGAACCCATTCTTATGGAAGAGGGCACACATACTTTGCAAAAGAGTTTTGATGTAGTTATGCCTTAAGCTTTATTGTGATAATTGTTACCAGGAAACTTCATTTTAAAACTTGCACTGTACTTAAATATGGCTAAAATAAACTGCCCAGGGTCATGAAGATGTCCTTGCCTCATGAAGATTGTTAACTCTCCCGACGCTGGTGTTTGCAAAGACCCCCCACAGAAACCTTTTTCCTTTGAGAAACAGTTTTGCTATGTAGCCTAAATGCTAAAATTATAGGCATGCACCACCATGCCCAGAATATATATACTTTTAAAAAATCATCATTGGAAAACACACACAGTACAAAACTTCCCATTTTACTCATTTTTGAGAAACAATCTTCATGCTTACATGAGTATGTGCAGAGGCTAGAGGTCGTCCCTGGGTTTCATATTTCAGGAGCTGTCAACCTTGATTTTTTTTTTTTTTGAGACAGTCTTTCACCTGTCTTGGAACTTGCAAAGTGGGCCACACTGGCTGGCCACCTGCCCCCAAGAATCTACCTGTCTCTACTTCCCCAGCACTGGGATTATAAGCAAACTAGTAAGCAGCACTCCACTGTGGCCTCTGCATCTCAGCTCCTGCCCTGACTTCCTTGGATAGTTGACCTATAAGCTGAAATATAGACCCTTTCCTTCTTGGGTTGTATTATCCAAGTTTTAATTGTAAGTGCAAGAAAAACAAAGTCTTAACCCTGTCATGAGCCAGAAAGTGCTTACACTGGGGTACTCCATGTTGTTAACTACTGAGTTGTCAGTGAATTTAGGTTGATTGAATGAATAAATGACCAAGTGATTGAACTGCTGAAAATAAAGCCTTTTCAGAGGTCTGTAAGTATCTGAAAATCAACCTCAGAGTTTGCAGTAGACATTTTGTCTGGAGGCCCTTCTCTAAAGCTGACTTACATTAGTGCTTCTTCTGTGTGCTTTAGTACTGGAGGGTAGGGGCTTGCACAGGCTGAGGCCCCAGGCAAGGCCAGGAAAAACATGCAAAAAGAGTGCTGGGAGTTATAATGGGGTACGTATCATAATTACTGAACTTCTGAGAGATGGAGAGACGTTTCCAACACCTAGATATGCCCAGTTGTGGGTATCCAGGTTCTGGATTGATCTGCACTTTACAGCAGTGGTTTTCTGTCATCCAAGCCTCGGAACTTGGTAGAGATATCTTGAGACTCAACCCAGACTCAGTGAATGGAAACCTCTGGGGATGGTTCTTAGAGAATTCTGTTCATCACAGACTCTGTATAGATGGCTACAATTTAGTAAGTGTTTGGTAGTTGCTCTCTTTTCCAATATTATCATAATTCCTCTGAGTTAAAACAGCTTTTAGAGTGTACTTGTGTCCTATAAGGTACCCTTTCTCAGATTACAAGCTCTGTGAGCAGGCTGCCAAAACCTTGGGTATTGATGGAAGCTGCAGTTTCCAACAGGACAGCTAATAATTCTATTTGTTTCCCTTGGACATTTTTGGGAAACTAAATTTTTAGCCCCTGAAATTGGTTGTAAAGGATTCTTACTGCATAAAGTCAAAAGTGTGGTTACTTGAGAATTGCTCAGCTGGCGAAGAAGGTACTGGAAGTGTCCAAATTGGAGTTTTGCTGTTATTGATCCCAGCAGGAAAAGAAGCTGAAAAATCAATAGTACTTGGTCCTGTTTAAGGTACAAAACTCAATGTCATATTGCCTCCAACAGTCTGTATCTAGAGAGAGAAGTTTTGTAAGTTTGTGATGAGAACTCTGTTGATTTACAATCTGCACGGCAGGAGGCCGGAAAACGCCGTGGAGTATTATGATACAGGTGTAGATGGACAGAGAGCACAGGCCTTCCCTTCCTGAACTCTAAGCTGGGAGCTACTCACAATTAGCTCTTTAGGCCACTTATACTATGAGTTCCCAGAGACTTGGGGTATGGAGCAAGCAGGCTGAGTGACCAATATTATTATAATCATTTGCTTCATTTGAGCTTTCATTTCCTACCAAGTCTAGTGCCTTGTCTCTTTACATAGCATTAGTTAAGTCAGACTAGGCTTGAATTCAGCCCCATCATTTGGTCAATATGTCTGTTAAATACCAGAAGATCTTTCTGGGAAACTTGACTAGCAATATCTAGATGACTAAAAACTAAAGGGCTTCTCTAGCCCATATAAGGCCCTGGGTAGCTCCAACCGGAGCACACATACCCCTGCTAAAGTCCAGAGATGAGGTTAATGCAGACAGAATTGACTTTTTAGATAAACCAGTGATTTCAAAACCAATATTCTCATGATTTTGAGCTTTTCCTTCTTGATCTGAGATGTCTAAGATAGTTCTAGGCATTATGTGTTTTGTGTAATTAAGGTTGTTTCTTTGTTTTTAAGAGTAGGGGTTAACAAGGACAATACATGTAGTAAACATCAAACCCCTACCCAGATCTAGCCAATGGACAGGACATTCTCCACAGCTGGATGAAGAGTGGGGACTGACCTTCACATGAACTCTTGTGCCCCATATTTGACCACGTCCCCTTGATGAGGAGGCCCGGTGGCACTCAGAGGAAGGATAGCAGGCTACCAAGAAGAGACTTGATACCCTATGAGCATATACAGGGGGAAGAGGTCCCCCTTAGTCACAGTCATGGGGGAGGGGAATAGGGTGAAAGCAGGAGGGAGGGAGGAATGGGAGGATACAAAGGATGGGATAACAATTGAGATGTATTATGAATGAATTAATAAAAATTAAAATAAAAAATACAAAAAAAAAAGAGTAGGGGTTAAAGAGATGGCTTAGTGGTAAAGTGAATTGGCTACTCTTCCAGAGGCTCTGAGTTCAATTCCTGGCACCCAGAATCTACATGGCAGCTCACAACCTTAGCTCCAGTTCCAGGGGATCCAGTCCTCTCTTCTGATCTCCCAGGTACCAGGCATACATGCAGTACACTTAACATACATTAAACAAAACACCCATACACATAAAATTAATAATAGCATAAAAATGTTAAAGAGTATAAGGAGATATCAACAACACTCGCTTTCATTACTAAAGCAACGACCTTGCCAGCAGAATTTTTTTTTTACTATTTTACTATTTTTACTTATTTTTATTTTATGTGCATTGGTAGTTCGCCTGCATGTATGTCTGTGTGAGGGTGTCTGATTCTGGAGTTACAGACAGTTGCAAGCTGCCATGTGGATGCTGGGCTTTGAACTCTGGTCCTCTGGAAGAACAGTCAGTACTCTTAACCTCTGAGCCATCTCCAGCTGGCCAGCAGAATTTTTTTGTATGTGTCATTATTTGGAACTAAGCTACGTGCCTTTCCTGGGCTTTAGAAAGGCTGGGAAAAGCTGGACTTGGTGTTGCATGCCTATAATCCCAGCACTCAGGGAGGCAGATGCAGGCGAATCTGTGAGTTCAAAGCAATCTCGGTCTACAAAATGAGTCTAGGACAGCCAGGGCTTCTCAAAAAACAAAGCGAAACAACAACAAACAAAACAAAAAGAAAAGAAAAGCTGGGAAAAGGAGTATTTTAGCCTCAGTGGTAAGGACAGACAAGGCAAAATTAGTTGAGAAGGAATGATGAGTTAGCCAGTCCATAGTAGCAACCACAATGCTTTGGCAAGTAAATTAGTGTTTGTCTCACTCTTACTCTGGCTCTCTTTTTGTCTTAAAGACAGGATCTTGCTTTGTAGCTCAGGCTAGCCTTAAATTAGCTGTATAGTCCAAGCTGTAAATTAGCTTTTCTAGCCATTTTCCTCATCTGTGCAATAAAAATAATGGTAGTGCCTGTCTCACAATGGCATTGTGATGATTAAATGATCGTTACATAAAGGGTTTAGCATAAATACTCACTGTGTAATAAGTAACATTAGTTGATTTTATTGATTATTGATTTATTAGGATTGTTATGTTAGCTCTACAAAATGACAAACCTATTTCATATATAAGAGGTGTGAACTGTGACATGACTCAGTGCTAGAACACTTAGCATGCACAAGGCCCTGGGGTCTAGCCACAAAAATAAAACAAACCTCAAATGTCAAGTAGCTGAGGCTCAGAACATGAGTATAACTTTGCTAAAATTTGTTTCAAGTGACAAAGTTGGGATTAGACCTTCTCTCTAAATCTATGGAGTGGTTAGGTAACTTGCCTGGGGTCCTTGAGATACTCAGAGTGAGCTGTTCTCTTCTACACAGCATATTGCCTTTGTGCAGAACTCTTGAATTTCCTGTAGCAATTTCAGCTGATTAAGTTATAGTAAACCAAGCAATAGAATTCAGAAGATTAGATTGATCTAATTACTCAACTGTTAAGATGAAGCCATGAATTAATTGTACTTCAGTGTACCTTTAGTTCTATCCAGCACGGTGCACAGTATCATTTGCATCATACAAAGTCAGCTCAGCTGATGCCTCCTTAAGTGTTTAAGGGGTAAATGGGGAAAAAAAAAAAACCTCACAGAAATAAAATTGAAGAGCCCCTGTTCTTATTGTTATCAGATACACAAGGTTCGAGTCTTACCTGTCTACTTTGTGAACAAATTTCAGGGCCTCATGTTTTTTTCACATGTAAAACAAAATATGGAACTGCTATAAGATATTTTATTGTTGTTCTGTTTTGTTTTTTGAGATAGGGTTTCTCTATGTAACCCTGGCTGTCCTGGAACTTAATCTATAAACCAGACTGGCTTCTAGCTCAGAGAACTGCCTGCTGTTGTCTCAAGAGTGCTGGGATGAAAGGCCTGTACCACCACCGCCCAGCATGAAATTTTTGTTGTTGTTATGTTGAGCTGTGTTTTTGTCAGTTGAGGAAGCAGATTGAAAATTTGATAAGGACTGAAAGGGACACATTCTTCTTATTGGGGCTTCACCATTGAGTTTTAAAGAAGGGCCCAGGCTGGTGATGCCTTTAATCTGAGCACTCAGAAGGCAGAGGCAGGCGAATCTTTGTGATTCAGGCCAGCATGCTCTACACAACAAATTTCAGGCTATCCAGAGCTTCGTAGTGAAACTCTGTCTTAAATTGAACAAACAAAATAAAAACACTGGGCATGTAGATTGTCGGTTAAGTATATAAGGCCCTGCATTTAGTTTAAGTATACAAAAGAGTGTAAAAACACATATAGCAGTGTACACGTGTGTGCACACACGCACACACAATGGGTTCAGTGTTTCCTTAAAACACTATGCTGATGGGCTCTTTCTACTAAACCTGATGACCTGAGTTCGGTTCCTGGGATTCACATGGTAGAAGCAAAGAACTGATTTCTGCAAGTTGTCTCTCATCTTTACAAACATGCCAGGGGCTTCACTTTTATATATTGGTAAATTAGATTTATCACTCATTTATGATTTTTCCTGTTTGTCTTATTCAAGAAGTACTATTTTCCTACCTCGCTTTTTGATGGTTTCAATCAAGGTTTTCATTTGTATGTGATTTTTAGTTTGTTTTTTGAGAAGTCTCACTGTGTAACTCCCAGCTGCCTTACTTCATTCAGCCTTATGGGTTATGGGATAGGCATATACCACCAGGTTAAGGATTTTGTTTGTTTTATTTTGTCTTTTGAGACAGGGCTTGCTTTGTAGCTCAGATGGCTTGACTCTTGCTATATAACCTAGGCTGGTCTTGAACTTGTAATCCACCTACCTCAGCCTCCTGATTGCAGAGATTACAGGTGTGCTTTTTGATTTCTAAAATTAGAGAAGTAAGATGTGCGGGTGGAGGTCTAACTTATTTTTTATATGGAAAACTGTGTTTTATTAAATAGGAAGAGTAGTTTCCACTTTGCATCTCTTTAAATAGAATAATGAAGTAGAGTAGTTAACCTCTGAGGGAAAAGAAATTCAATTTGTAAAATTAACCTTGGGAGTTATTTTGTTGTTGTTGTTTGGTTTGGTTTGGTTTAGAGTTGTTTTTTCTCTGTGTAGCCTTGGCTATCCTTCCTGGACTAACTATGTAGACCAGGCTGGCTTCAAACGCAGAAAGTTCTACCTGCCTCTGCCTCCCGAGTGCTGGGATTAAAGGTGCGCACCACTATGCCGGACTTAACCTTGTTCTTTTATCTGTTTAGAAAATAAATTGTTGAGTACTTCTCAAGTGCTTTAGTATATGGAGGGGGGGGGACATATCCTGGCTTAGAGGTAGAATAAAAGGCCATCTGCTTTCTATTAAAATTTCTTCATTCCAGTGGATAAGAACTCTAGATATTTTTAGATTGGTTAAAGAATTTCTCCTCTGAGGAGCAGCACACATTTGGCCTTCTGTACTTACTTACCTAGAAAAATTATATTTTGACTGTCTAAGCAGACTATTTTCTGTATATTTTAATGGTAGTGATTGTCTGTATCAAAAACATGGCCATGTAAGCGTGCTCTGGCTTTAGCAGCTTCTCAGCTGAGACAGCGGAGTGAGTGGTCAGGAAGCGGGTGGCTCTTACCATGGGAGAACATGCTTTTTCTTGAAGAAGTAACACCATTGTAGTACAGCACAGCATCAGTATCTTTGTCTTTCCTGTGAGCACTCACAGTTAACACCTTTTACAGTTCCTCCAGAGCAGTGGTTCTTACCCTTCCTTTTGCCAAGACTCTTTACTACAGCTCCTCAAACTGTAATTTTGCTACTGTTATAAATGTAAATATGCATGATATCTGATATCCAACTTCGTGGAAGGGTCGTTTGACCCTCAAAGGGATCATGACCTGGGCTGGAGAGATGGCTCATAGGTTAAGGGCACTGACTGTTCTTCCAGAGGTCCTGAGTTCAATTCCCAGCAACCACATGGTGGCTCACAACCATCTATAATGTGATCTGATGCCCTCTTCTGGGGGGCGGCATACATGTAGGCAGAGCACTGTATACATAATAATAAATAAATAAATCTTTTAAAAAAAAGGATTATGACCTAAAGGTTGAGAACTGCTGCTCTAGAGCGTGCTAGAGCCTGTGTGAGGCTGGGTGGGTGGGCCTTGAATCCCATATACTGGCTGCCTAAGATTCAGGTCTGGTGAACGGGACCAAAGGCTACAGGCCTCCACCTGTTAGGTCTGACTTATATTCTCCTCTGTCTAGCCTTTCTCAGCAGCTGGTCTCTCAGCTTATAAGAAGGACCTCTTCATTCAGAAGAACATGGGCTACTCTTCCAGAGTACTGAGTACCGAGGTTGAACTCCCAGCACTCACATGTCACATGGCAGTTCACAACCATCTAGCAGTAATATAATAATAATAACAACAACAATAACAATAACAGCAACAATAATTCGAGATCCAAAGAATTGGATCCCTCTTCTGGCCTCCTTCGGCCCCGGGCATGCAAATGATGCACAAACATATATGCAGGCAAAACACCTTTTATCCCATATGCCTAACAACCTCCTCCCATTTACTTTTCAAGCTAAAAGGATAAATTTCTTATCACTAATAAGTTATTCCCAATTCTCCCAAACCTGTTTTTCATTTCTGCATTATCTTTTTTTAAGATTTATTTATTTACTTATTTATTATGTATATAGTGTTCTGCCAGCATGTACACCTGCATGGCAGAAGAGGGCACCAGATCTCATTATAGATGGTTGTGAGCCACCATGTGGTTGCCGGGAATTGAACTCAGGAACTTTGGAAGAGCAGACAATACTCTTAACCTCTGAGCCATCTCTCCAGCCCCTTCCGCTCTATCTTGATGATATGTTTTGCCTAAGCTATTTTATGGACCATATTATTTCCCCATTAGACTATTAGATATGTTTTGCCTAGGTTATTTTAGATGGACCATAGTATTTCCCCATTAGACTATTAGATGCTCTAGAAAGGAAGTGCCTAGCCTAGTACCATGCTTGGTATAGAGTAAGCATTTGGTAGATGCTAAATATTGTGGTGGTAGTGGAGACTGTGATTGTGTGTGTTTACTTGAAAACACCTGACAAAAGCAACTTAAGAAGGAAGGGCTTTTTTTGGCTGTCAGTTCCAGAGTACAGTCTATCATGATAGGCAGATTTGGGCAGGAGGAGTGTGAGGTAGATGACACATTATATTCAGTCCAGAAGCAGAGTGAGATGGATGCCAGTCATCAGTTTGCACTCTCCCTTTTATTCATCCAACCCCCAGGGTAGGACCTCTTCTTCACATAAACCTTTCCGGAAATATCCTCCTAGACATACTCAGGTGAAATTCCAAGGTGATTCTAAATCTAGTCAGATTGACAGTGGAGATTAATCCTAACAATGAGGAAATACGGAGCAAATCATGTTAAGTCATCACTGATCATCAGCAGAGCTTTGTTATGTCAGCTCAACTAAGTTTTTTCAAACCAGGAGGGAAAACACTAGCAGAAAAGTGAGTGAGGCAGAAACAAAATTTTAATTGTTATAGGATGGAAATTTGAAATCTAATCAGAGGTGAGGAACCAGGAGGAGGCAAGATTGAGTGAACTGGGTGTTACATATTTGTACTAAAATGCACTAAGGAAGACTAATTGGTGCCCTCGTGTCTCTGGGAGGCTATTTGAAAGCAAAGAGAATAAGTGTGCTGTGAGAGAAGAACTGGACCAGTGGCAGAGGGGGTGTTCCGAGTAAGATTCTCCACATAAAAGAATTTCAACCTCCAGAACTCTCCAACAGGCCTGACTGCCTGGAGAGGTTCTTAGCACCCCCATTAGAAAGGGTGCCAGGAGCCAGGTGCGGCTGTTGAGTGCCCAGCACTCGGAGAGGCAGAGGCAGGTGGATCTCTGTGAATTCCAGACCAGCCTGCTCTACAAAGCCAGTCCAGGACAACCAAGGCTACATAGAGAAACTGTGTCTCGGGGAAAGAAAGGGTGCCAGCAGCATTTGAGAGGCAGAGGCAGGTGGATCTCTGTTAATTTGAGGCCAGTGTGGTCTACAGAGCAAGTTGAGAAACTATCTAAAAAAAAAAGAAAGAAAAAGGAAAGAAAGGATGCCAGCAGAGGCTGTGTTACATTCCTGTGCTAGTGGCAAATTAGACTCATTTTCAAAACCTCTTTCAACTCTGTAATTCAGTACTTGTATATTTCGATAATAGCAGCATGACATGTATTAAAGACTCCAAGTGGGAAACAAACTAGCTTTTAAAACAAAACCACCACCACCACCACCATCACGACCACAACAACAAAAGACAGAAGTATCTTTGAACAAACTGACTCTCCAGCCAGGTGTGATGGTTCATGACTTTAATCCCAGTGTTTGGGAGGCAGGGGCACTCTGGTCTATATAGAGTTACAAGACAGCCAGGGTGACATAAAGAGACCCTGTCTCAAAACAGCTTCTTCCTCCTCCCCCCAGTTTTATCTCCAAAGTAATTCCCTGTTTTTTCTAGTTTTGAAGATAAAATATAAACAATTTTGGCAAGTAGACAGCAGTCAAATCTAGAGCTTTACACCGTGTAGACTCATGCTTTAGGAAATGGGTTAGAGTTACTTTTGCTGTGATGAGACACCATGACCAAAGCAACTTGGAGAGGAAAGGATTTATTTGACCTACACTTCCATATCACTGTTCTTCGTTGTTTCTATTGTTTGGTTTGGTTTGGTTTTTTTCAGGACAGGGTTTCTCTGTGTAGCCTTGGCTATCCTGGAACTGTCTTTGTAGACCAGGCTGGCCTCAAACTCACAGAGATCTGTTTGTCTCTGCCTCCCTGAGTGCTGGGATTAGAGGTGTGTGCCACCATGCCGGGCTTCACACACAATTTTTTAAAAAGTGGAAACCAAACCACCGTTGTATCCTCAATGTGAAGCCTTTAAAAACAACTACAAATAACCCTCTTTATTCTTTCAAAAAAAAAAAAAAGTGGGAGAGCAAGAGAAAAAAGATATAGTCTAGAATATCATGTTCTGTCTGGGTACCTCTTTACTTATTTAACATCCACCCCAACTCTACAAAATGTACTAGTAGGTCCATTTCTGAGAATGAAGACGAAGATAAATCTTACACAGCTAATGAGTAGACTGGAGACCCAATTAAGGTCTGAGTGCAACAAAGCCCATCCTAACCCTCTTCCCTACCCGCTCCTGTCCTGGCTAGTTTTATGTCAACTTGGCACAGACTAGAATCATCAGGAGCCTCACTTGAGAAAATGCCTCTGTAAGATCCAGCTGTAGAAGCTGGAGAGATGGCTCAGAGGTTAAGAGCACTGTCTGCCTTTCCAAAGGGCCTGAGCTCAATTCCCAGCAACCACATGGTGGTTCACAGCGATCTATAATGAGATCTGGTGCCCTCTTCTGGTGTGTAGGTGTACATGCAGGCAGAACACTGTATAATAATAAATACATCTTTGAAAAAAACAAAAAACAAAACAAAACAAAAAGATACAGATGTAAGGCATTTTCTTAATTAATGATTGATGGGGAGGGCCCAGGCCATTGTGCCATCCCTGGGCTGGTGGTCCTGGGTTCTATAAGAAAGCAGGCTGAGCAAGCCATGGGAAGCAAGCCAGTAGTCCGCACCCCTCCATGGCTTCTGCATCAGCTCTGTCTCCAGGTTCCTGCTCTGTTTGAGTTCCTGTCTTTTCAGTTTCTTTCTTTTCTTTTCTCTTTCTTTTTTCTTTTTTTTTTTTGTCCGGGACCTGCTTGTAGACCAAGCTGGCCTCAAACTCACAGAGATCTGCTTGCCTCTGCCTCCTAAGTTCTGAGATTATCTTTGATGATAAACAGTGATATGGGGGGAAACATTAAAAGCCAGGCATGGTGGTGCACACCTTGAATCCCGGGACTTGGGAGGCAGAGGCAGGTGGATCTCTGTGAGTTCAAGGCCAGCCTGGTCTACAAAGAGAGTTCCAGGGCAGCCAGGGCTATTACACAGAGAGACCCTGTCTTGAAAAAAATATTGTATGTGTGTGATGTATAGGGGTAGTGTGGGAGCACAAGAGCCACTGTATGCTTGTATGAGAAGGTCACTTGTGAGGCATGGCCTTTTTTGTTGCTTCTGCTGTTGCATGGTGCACTTCAGTCAACTCCCAAGCTACTAGATGATTCTTCAGTCTCTTATATTTTATTTTTATAGCTATTGTGAATGAGATTGCTTTTTAAATTATCTCTACTAGTTTTTTTTTTTTTTGGTAGATTTTTTTTCCTATTTATAGTCATGTCTCCTGCAAACAGTGATCGTTTGGCTCTTCTTTTATGATTTGGACACTTTTTATTTCTCTTCTGTAGTGTTGTGATTAAGACTCCAGACCTGGACCTAGTGAGATGGCATAGTGGTGAAGGCACTTGCAGTCAAGCATGAACACCTGAGTTTTTATTCCTGTGGGCCACATGGTGGAATGAGAGAGAACTGACTCCTTAAAGCTGTCTTCTGCCCTTCATATATATGCTGTTACAATGCACTTTACACACATACACGTTTCCCCCTTAATTTAAAAGGGGCTGAGAGATGGTTCCGTGGTGAAGAGCACTTTCTGTTCTTCCAGATGACCCAAGGTTGATTCTCAGCACCCACATCAGGTGGCTCACAACTGCTTGGTACTTCAACTCTAGGAGACCTGACACCCTCTTCTGACCTCTGTTGGAACCTACACACAGGTGCACACACAGGGTGGAAGGGAGCACACATTATTTTCTAATATTTTATTTCTTACCACTTTTGCTTATGTTGCCTTCAAAAGGCTGAGGCAAGAAAATCATGAATTTCAGGCCAGCCTGGTCTACCATGAGTTCTTGGACAGCCTGGGTTACCCTGCCTCGAAATAAATAAAGTAAGTACTAACTCTCATTAGCAACATTGAAGGGTTTAGCTGGGCATTGTGGTACATGTCTTTAATCCAGTACTCAGGAGACAGAGTGTAAATTTGAGGCCAGCCTGGTTTACATAATGAGTTTCAGGATGGCCAGAGCTATATAGTGAAACCCTGTCACAAAGCAAATAAACAAAAATTGAGAAATGTTGAAGGATGATCCTCTAATTTCCCTCTAAAGTAAATGTCATCTGAAATGACAAAATAAGACTGTGGCATACAGTCTCTCACAGGAAGCTGCGTACTGGTGTCATGAGCTGGATCACTTAGCTTCCCAGATTACATCCTTGACTTTCTTCTTGAAGTGACACGTCTCTAGATTGCTAAGTGACAAGTTGGCTACTTTAGTTCTAAAACAGATCAGGATAGAATGATGAATTTTCTTTGGAATTCAGAGGATTTCTTTAACAGCATATTAACAAAGATACATTATTAAAGATCCAATATTTACAGATCCCAAAGGAGATTTTAGTGGTTTAGGGTGTTAATCTTTGGCTTTTAAAGCCAGCTAGAGTACCAGTGAGCCTCTAAAAGCTGTGGGGAGTAGAGAGGGAGACACTTATAATACAAGCTGAGCTTGGTTGTTTTACTGGATGTATTGAGATAAAATATGCGGGGACTCTTCCCAGATCACTCCATGCTGTTGCCCTTGTCTGAGCCTTATTTTCTTAATTGCCAGAGTTTGCTATAGGCTCTTAGCTTCTCCACCATTGCTGCCTGTCTTTTTTTCAACACAACCATCAGAATGACTTGTTTCAAACATAAATAAGATTAGTCTTGTTTGGTCTGCTCAAAACCCCTTGTGTGCTGCTTGTTTCACTCACTAAAACCTTAAGTCCTCACGGTAGCCTGTATGGCCAAAAGTATGTTCTCTTTCTGACTCCCCTTGCTACTGTGTCTCCTGTGTGTTCCACTCCACTCACGCTGCCTCTTCATTTTCCTCCAGATAGAGTCTCCATGCTCCTTTGATAGTTAATATTGTCATCTTGATTAGAAATAGATCCATCTAGGATGGATGTCCTAGACTGGGTTAACTGAGGTGCGAACACCTACCCTGACTGTGGATGGCACCCCAGAGTCTTGGTCTGAATAAAAAGGAAAAAGCAAGCCAACCACAACATGTAGGTTTGACCAGTTGCTTCACTCTCCTGCTGCCATGATTTCCCCACAGTGAAGGACTGTACCCTCTAACTGTGAACCAGGATAAGCCCTTCCTTAAACTATTTTCCTGGGGTATTTTGTTACAGCAAAGAGGAAAGTAACTAATACACCTCCCAACATAGGGCCTCTGCATTGAGTGGTTTTGTGTGTTTGTTTTGTTTTGTTTACTCTGAAAGGCTTTTCCTACCACTGCCACATAACTCCTTCAAGCCTTTGGATATGAAACTTCTCAATATATTTTACTCTGATTATTATTTAATATATTGCACTGATAACTCCTGTTCATTTCTGATATTCTTTTGGGGGGAGGGAAGAGTTTGAGACAGGATTTCACTGTGTAGCCCTGGCTATCTGGGCATTTGCTCTGGAGTCAGGCTAGCCTTGAGCTCAGAGATTTGCCTGCCTCTGCCTCCCAAATGCTGGGATTAAAGGATATGCAACCATTACCCAGCCATTTTTCTTGTATATACTTTGCCTGAAGATTTTCTTTTGTCCACACTAAGGATTTTGCTTTAATATGTATCCAGTGCCTTTTCCAACCCTTTAGAATATAAACTCCACAAGAATAAGCATATTTGGGTTTTTTGGTTTGGTTTTTTAAAAAGATTTATTTATTTATTATTATGTATACAATTCTCTGTCTGCATGTAACACCTGCATGCTGGAAGAGGGCAACAGATCACATTATAGATGGTTGTGAGCCATCATGTGGTTGCTGGGAATTGAACTCAGGACCTCTGGAAGAATAGTCAGTGCTCTTAACCTCTGAGCCATCTCTCCAGCCCCAAGCATGTTTGTTTTATGCATTGATACAAGCCTCCAATCCAGTGTTTGACACAGAGTAGATACTCAAGCATTTATCGGATGGATGAACTTTGGGACTAGCCCTAGAGCTCTCACTGTGAAGCTGGTGGAGTGTCTCACATGCTGTCTCAGCACAGGGGTTGTCAAGAGGAGTATGACTTCTAACCTGGGCTACATGGGATGACCTTATCCCAAAACCAAACTAACTAAAAACTAAAAAACAGCACTCACTGATGGCCACTGTACACTTGAGACTCTTCTCTTTCATACTTCTTACTGTTAGCCATGTGTGACAAACCCAGCATGCCTGAGATTGAGAAATTTCATAAGTTGAAATTGAAGAGACAGAAATGCAAGGGGAAAAAAAAATCTGCCTTCAAAAGAAAGTGGGAGAAGCAGATAAGCAAACTATAAGAAGACAGATCCTGTCAGTGTGCCCTGTACATCCCCACAAGCATTGCCTCCTGATTTTATTTCCTTAAGTGTGTGTGTATGGATATTTGGCCTGTGTGTGTCTGTGCACTGCAAGGCTGGAAGGGGCATCAGATCCTCTGGAACTAGAGCTACAGATGCTTGCCTGCTTTGATTGGGTCCCAGGAATTGAAGCCTCGTCCTCTAGAGGAGCAGCCAATCTATGCTTTTTAACTGCTGAGCCATCTCTCCAGCCTCTGATTTTACTTCCTATAGCTGTTTAATTTTGTGCGAAGCAAAGTGTTTGGGTCAAGTTTAAATGACTGTGCTACTCCTTTCACATTGAAAAATCAAGTAGCAATGACAGTGAAGGCTGGCTTGCCACTCTGGCAGGGAAGGAGAAGAACTTGCAAGTAAAAAAGTTTTAAAACCAGGGCGGTGGGAGGTGGGGGGGACGATGACAGACTAAAACCAAAATCTTTGAAATACCCTTTTTTCAAAATTCCGTTTATTTTTATGTAAGTAGTTGTTTTGCCTGCATGCATGTCTGTGCATCATGTTCATGCCTGGTGCTCACAGAGACTAGAGGAGGATATCAAATCTCCAGGACTGGAGTTATAAATGATTATTAGCTGCCATGTGGGTGCTGGGAATTGAACCCAGGCCCACTGGCACAGCAGCTAGTGCTTGTAACCATTAAGCCATCTCTCTAGCCGAAACTTTGATTATTTCTTTAGAAATGAATTCTAGAAATAACTTTTTTTGTTGTTTTGGGGGTTTTTTCCCCCCTGAGACAGGGTTTCTTTGTATATTAGCTGTGGTTGTCTTGCTTGTTTTGTAGATCAGGCTGGCCTCGAACTCACAGAGATCCGCCAGCCTCTGCCTCCCGGGATCAAAGGCACATGTGTGCCACCACACCAGCTAGAAATAGCTTTTTAAAAGTAGATTAGATTACCAGTAAGGACTAGAGGGTAGGGAGTTGTCAGTTTCTATTTGAGATAGTAGATTTTAGAAACACAGAGGACAGTTAGTTGTACAACACTAGGAAAGTAATGAAGTGTTCTGAATTGCCCAAATAGTATATTAGTTATTTTTCTGATCACTGTAACAAAATAGCTCAGAGAAATAATTTAAGGGCAGATTTAATTTAGTTCATCATGTTAGTGAAGGCATTCCTGGCATGATCTGTGAGGGCAGAGGTTGCACTTGGTCTCATTGTGGCAGCAGATAAGAACCCAAGATGGGACATGAAACAGAGCCAAGTTATAACCCTTAAGGCCTGCCCCCCAGTGGCCAGTGGCCACCAGCTAGGCCCTGTGTCTCCTAGGTTTAACAACCTCCAAGACAGTGCTAACAGATGGGGACCAGGTATCAAACACATTAACCTGTGGAGGGGCATGAAACATTTAAATGATAATGAGTGGTCAAAATTTATGTTTAGTACATTAGAGACTCTCAACAACAAAACAGTGTATAGGGTTGGCTAGATGGTTCAGTGGGCTAAAGGCACTTGCCACACAAACCTTTTGGCCTGAGTTTGATCCCTGGAATCCACATACAGAAGAAAAGAGGGAATTGACTCCACCAAGTTGTTCTCTGCCTCCACGCATGTGCAGTGGTGTGAGCGTGCATATACATATATGCCTGCATGCATACATGCACACAAATTAAAACTTTTTAAATAGAATTTATTTTTTAGAAAAACTAATGCATTGAAAACTATCTGAGGGCTAGTGAGGTGGCTCAGTGGGTAAAAAACATGCCTTCACATGCACATAAAATAAATATGATAATAATAAAAGAAAACCTTGTGATCTTTTAAAATAGATACCAAAACTGTTAGTATGGGAGAGGTTACCTTTTGGGAAGAAAATAATATTGTGGCAGGAATGTGACAGTAAGTTTATATGTTTTACTGTGTGAATGTTTATACTGTTTCTGCCTTGCTATGGTGAGGAGACAGACATATTTCATGGATTACTTTTTTAAAATAGAGTTGCACTATTTTGTAACTTTTCTCTTAAAGTTTGAAAGCTGTACGTCAGAGATAGTATGTGAAGACACTGAAAGCCACGCCTGTGACTTAGATTGTTTCCTCAGAAAACTGCTCTCCCTATCCCCTTGCCTAACTGAGTGAGACTTTTCTTATGTCTTTGTAGGTTACCCCACAGCCTACCCGGCAGCTGCCCCTGCCTACAATCCCAGCCTGTACCCGACCAATAGCCCCAGTTACGCTCCAGGTAAGCAACAGGTGGGAGCAGCAGTGGTGAAGAGGGTGGAAGTAGGCCTTCATTTGTGAAAAACAAATTCACCAGCTGGTCCTTCTCTTTAGACCATCCTGAAGTCAGCCAGTCCTGGCTTGACTCTCTGTAGAATCCTCTCTGGGAACTGGGGCGCAGCAGCCTCTGGGTGGGAGTGGAGTAGGATCCACTTCCTATGCTGGAATATATGAGACACACCTCCACCTCTGAGAACCACTTCATCTCTCAAGCGATGTCCACATTAATTTTTGACTCAGTGTTGCCTGAGGCTGCCAATGGGGCTCATTTTCTCTTTGTTTCTCCTCCTCCCTCCATTCCCTTCCTTCTTCCCTCCCTCTCCTTCTGGGGTGTAAATCTGGAATAGAGTGAGAGACTTGCCACCAGAGCAAACAGCCTCCTTTCAGGCTGAGACAAGTTACTTGTTTTTCAGAAATAGAAGACATATAACACTTCTTGAACTGAGAGATTGAAATGGGTTTGAAATACTGAAGGAGGAGGTGTGAGGCATGATGGCGCACACTTCTGATCCCTGCACTTGAAGGCTGAAGCCACAGTCTGAAACCAGCTTTAGTTCATAGTAAGAAAGAACCCACGCCTCCTCCTCCTAAAAAAAAAAAAGAAAAGAAAAGAAAGAAAGAAAATATTGAGAGGATATTTTTCCTCCTGTTTTGTGGCCAGGGACACTACTGATGTTTTAACCACTGGCCTCAGTCAGTATTAACACCACGATCAGGAGAAGGAATGTGCTTTCTGGTTAGCAAGTCCTGGGTTTGAATCCCAGTGTGCTTTCTCCCTGGTTACACAACCTTGGACAGTCACCTCACCTTTCCAAGTGTCACTTACCCCAGGGCTGCAGGCGATTTCATTGAGTTCTTCATTCACTCACTAAGCATCTTGTTGAATGTCCTCTATTATGGGATAGAAAAAAAGTAGAAGTTGTCATCTTTGCCTGAAGGAGCTTATATTTAATTTTGGATTCTGGCATATTAATAAATTGTACTAAAGTACAGTAGTAAGTATTATAAGAAGAACACAGAACAGAGGCAGAACCACAGCCCACCTGGAGGTGAGAGCAGGGGGAGGTCACACAGCAGCAGCAGTGGAGACTTGAGGCACATTACAGGGCGGAGCATGGCAAAGGCAGGGTGGAGGTGTGGAGCCTGGCTGCTGAGCTGGAACTAGTGGGAATGGTTGAAGCATAGACTGAGAGGGACTGGATGAGCCGGAGCTACAGATTACAAGGAACACATTTGGAGAGTCCTTAAATGTCACACCCCCTGCCTCCATTTTCTTATTTAGTGACTATTATTGAAAATCCCTCAGGGATTCTTTAATTCAACCTCCCTTTGGGTGAGGACGTCCTGGAAAAGAGCCGTTCTGCCCCGCGGTCCCTGTTTTAACTGACACTGACTATAGATAAGGACTTTGGGTAGATTTCCTAGTCTGCGCTTCTCTGTGCCAATCTGGTATTCATCATAGAGTTAGTCTCTTTCTTCTGAGGTATTTAAGGCAGAAAAGAACATGGCTGTATTTATAGACCTATACGTGAGCCCAGGAATTACTGTCATAGGACACACATGATGGGAAGTTACAGGCAGCTCCCTCATTTATTTTTCTTTGGCTTATTTGTGCAACCACAAAATATTCTAGGTAGGCATGGTGGTGTGCATCTCTTATTTCAGTAGTTGGAGATAGAAGCAGAGAATCAAGAGCTGAAATGCAGCCTCTGCTACATAGCAAATTCAAAGCTAGCCCGAGCTATATGAGACAAAAAGCAATAGTTTGTTTTTCCCAGTTTCCAATTGGGAAAACAGAAACTTAGAGAAACTCAGCACCCTGCCATTGCCTACCATCCCCACAGAGAACTTGTTATACATAATAAATAATGATAGCTATGTCCTGCATTATTACTTTTGTTCAACTGTGATCAAAACACCAGAAAAAATAACTCAGAGAAGACAAATATGTTTTAGTTCACCATTTCACCAAGGTTCAGCTCATGGTGTCTTGGTCCCTTGCACTTGGGAAGTACATCCTGGTACTGGAAATGTGTGGCAGAGGGAGCTGTTCACTTCATGGCTGACAGGAAGTAGAGAGTGGTAACATAAAGAGCTGGGACAAGATACAGTCCTGAAGGACACACCCATGACCTGTTTCCTCCGTTCAGACAGGGCAGTCTACCACTTCCTCATAATCTATTCGAATTTGGAATGTGTAAGTAGATTAAATGATTCATTAGGTCAAGGCTCTCTTGACCCAGGCATCGCTAGAAACACCCTTACACATACACCATGAGGTGTGCTTTACCAGGTTTCTAGATGTTTCTTAATTCAGCCAAATTAACCATCATAACAGGTATTTATTTGGGCCCTATTAGTTAATTATACAAACCTTACTCTAGAAGGTACTATAGGTGATGCTCACTTGAGGAAGCTGCCATTATTACCCTGAGAGAGTTTTTTATGGGGAATAATGACATATGGACTAATGTCTTTAAGTGACAGCTCAGTATTGATTGTTCTATTTCTTTTAATAAGTAAGGTACATTATTCCCCTGCCCCAATATGTAGTAGTGAGCAGCAACAGTAAACTGCTATACAAATTATCTGATAAAGTAATCAAATTAATGAGTTCTATCTTAAAAACCAAGAGGTATTATGAAATGTCATAGTACATATGTGATTTCAATCCAAGTACTGTAAAGCCACTATGAGTGGGCTTTGTAAATCAGCCTAAAAAGGAGGAGTCATTACTTTGTAGTCAGGAATCCTAATGACCTCACTGGCTGTAGTCAGGGAGTGGATGAGAGTGGACAGTGGAGCGCAGTGAAGCAGAGAAAGGAGCAGTGATGTATAGCACGGTGTATGCCTTCCAGAAACACAGCTACCAAGAACAGAAAAACAAGGCACAGTGTAGAAGGACTGTGCAGGGGAGGGGCTTTCCAGGTGTCGGGGTGATTGAGTGTGCACTGTGGGAAGGAGCAAGTAGAAGACAAGTCAGAGGTGCCAGAATAGCACAGAGCTAGGTCTCCCAGCAGCTGTGGTGGGAACGAGGACTCCTGTGTTCGGTTTCTGTGCTTTTTTGGGAAGTTGAATGACAGGAGGAGGTGGAGTGCCTGGCAGTGCAGGCTGGCTCAGGACTAGCAGGTGCTTGAAGCTGAAGACCTCGTTGGTTCAGGCTCTAATCCCTAGCAGTGAGCTACCTTCGCAGAGTATTCATCACTTCTGCTGAGAGCATTAGGGTTATTTAAGGATCAGTTTGGCAAGTAACTGGAAGGGTAAGGAATAAAAACTGCTATTAGGCCAGGCATGGTGGCGCATGCCTTTTATCCCAACATTTGAAAGGCAGAGGCAGGGGCATCTCTGTGAGTTCAAGGCCAGCCTGGTCTATATAGTTAGTGAGTTCCAGTCCAGCTAGGGCTACAGAAGATCCTGTTTCAAAAAACAAAAATTACAATTAATTTAATGGTGTGTGTGTGTGTGTGTATGCGTGCATGTGCACGTGCGCGCAACAATTTGAAGCTTTTTATGGATATTAGCTTATTTCATATTACAAAAAACTGAATAGTTTGTTTTTCCCAATTTCCAATTGGGAAAACGGAAACTTAGAGAAACTCAGCACCCTGCCATTGCACCAGAGCTCTAACTGCCTGCCGTTGCTGAGGCAGTGGGCAGGCGCTGGCGTGTTAGACAGGAGGAGCTGGGCTGGAGAAGAAGACAGTGCAGAGAGGAGTCTGACATTAACAACACGGAGAGCCTGGGAAGCTGCTGCTCTAGGTAGAGTAGTACATTTCCATTAAAATAAAAAATAAGCCTCTACCTAAGGAGTAATGCTTTAAGAAGTCAACATATTTCTAGGCGATGATTAAAGTAAGCCAGACCATTTACTCAGAAACCAAAATGCACAATAAAGGATAGTACTGTAGCATTGTGTTAGAAAACTCCACACTGGCCAGGCATGTTGACACATACCTGTCATCTCTGCATTTCGGAGCTGGAGGCAAGAAAGATCAGAATTCAAGGCCATCCTTCGCTACACAGTAAGTTTAAGGTTATCCCGACCACATGGGAGACTCTGTCTCAAAGAAGCAAATACACACACACACACACACACACACCAAATCAAACAAACAAAAGAACAAGAAGGAGGGGGGGAATGAAAGAAAAGTTATCAAACTGAAATTAACCCTGTTTCAGATGTCTCTGTGGCTTTCAGGGAGATCTGCCTTTCCCTTTTGAGACACACATGCTTATACTCACATACTCCTAGCTGGATCTGTTCCATGTTGTGTGCTGCTGCTGATCTGCGTAAGTCTGAGTAGTACAAGGAAGTTCCTTTCATAGAGGCTCAAGGTCAGAGGGAACAGCATAGGTGATTCTTGCTGGAGCTTGCCATTTGTGATGCAAGGAACCAGGCACTGAGCTTTAAATTTCCTTCAGTTACTTCAAGGAAACCAAGAAATTGCTCAGAGACAGCTATTTTTAGCAGCTTTGTGCTCCTTTAGATTCATCTGTCCAGGATACAGGGAGAGAACTCACTCTTTCATTGGTTCTGAAAAGCTGTGTGGGTACCCGGGCTTCTTCCCAAGTGCTTACCAATTTTAGGAATCATATTTAGATATTTAACCTCACAGGAGGCAAGAGCTAGCCAAGACTTCTTTTGCAGAATCCAGGGAGCAAAGGGTTTAGCATATTCCTGGTAATGTAACTTGAAAATGAAAAGAATGCTAAATAGGAAACTAATGTCAAGCTCTCATGGAAAGCAAGTCCTCATCTCTTGTCATTAGAGTTAGAATCCCTCTGAAGTATACATTAGTTTTCCCACTCCCATTTTGGAAATTACAAACCTGGGGAAGCCTAGTGGAAAAGAATCTCTGTGCAAGGTACAAATCACCTCCTTACCTTTGTCTGTAAGCTAGTTTCTTGCCTCCAGTTTAGCTCAGAGAAGGTTAAAGTAACTTTTAGAATTAAATTTAAGATGCCATGTATCTAAGATTCAAACCCATTTGTCCAACCCCATAGCCTCTGTTTCTTCTACAGCACAACACGGTGCTAGATCGGGTGTCTCTGCGTTGGACCTAGTTCTCTGAGAGGACAATGGTGGCCACGGTTATCTACTGGGCCTTCATTTCTTCCTCATTGTGAAGTCTTTATCATGCCTGAAATCCCTCTGCAACTCTTGGGAGAATTGAAAAAGCCTTTATATGGTCAAGCAAAGAACAGAACCTTATACCTGTTCATATCCAGGCAGTGTTGGACCATTTCTCTGGAAGATCCTGTGGCATCCAGGGTAGCGCTTCTCTGCAGCTAATGAACTTTCCTGGATGGCAAGTCTACCACCCTTTCCAGAAGGGGGTGCTTCCCATCCTCCGCATTCACTGCTTCTTATGCAGCCTGGGGGAAACTGCTGTTTTGAAACAAGTCTGTTATATAACTGCAATATGTACAACTTTGCACAAATTCTTAGTGGTAATTTCAACTAACATTTCTATCCAACAGAGTTTCAGTTCCTGCATTCAGCTTATGGTAGGAGAGCTATTTTTCCTCATCTGTATTATGGCCTATGAATGTGTTATCTTGTAACAATGGTAGATTCCCTTTCCTTTCCTCCCCAAATCCCATCTCCTAGGCTTGGGCTCCCCCAGGTGGCTCAGCAGCAGTTCCTATAGCATGCAGGAACATGTCTGATGGTGCAAAATCATGGGTTGGAGACACACACGAACCATTCCCATAGGGCGGTAATGAAGGATCATGGCACTAAAAGGCGTCTCACACCCTAACCTGGCTGCCTGATTCAAACGAATCAACAAAAATTCTAGGGCCTATGTATGGCTCCTCTGTTGGTTTAATGGTAGGCTCTGAGGAGCACCTTGATTTTTACCTATCAGACCCTAAAATACCAGTCAGGTGGCCCCAGGATCAGATTTTCCATTTTCATTATCAGTCTGACATGTTTGAAGATCTGGTTGACTTTGACCTAGTCTGTTGCCTTCATCCAGATTGTGAGCTCTGGACTCATTTTCGGAGCATTTTTCTGGACAATGAAAGGTACGGGCCAAGTGTGCTAGTGGATGAGAGATCTGAGCTGAGTTCTCTGTGCAGTGTGGACTCCAGGCCCAAGGCACCACCTGTGAGGGTCCCAGCGGTGTAACTTGACTAGGTCCTTCTTGTCGTAGACAGTAAGGGACCATAGGAGAGCTTGCCACTTTTACCACACTCACCTGGATGCTTTTGTAAAATCTTTGAATGTTTCCTCAACTTTCTCAATCTTGCTGTTGGAAAGTGAATTTCATACACATGGCACATCTTTCAGAAGATGATCTGTGAAATTTATTTTGCTACTGCTGTGGGTTGTGTGATCTTGGGCAACTTGTTAATATCCTCAGGCCATAAAGTTTTTCATGTCACATGATCTCAAGGTCCTTTTGCAATTTTTAGTATTTCAATAGTGCTAGCTCCAGAACTGTTCCATTTACCATTTATGAGAGGCTGGCTTTTGTTTGCTGCAGGATATGTGCACTCAAACAAAGTACTCTAAAAAGTTAGAGAAGGCTGCATGCTTCCTTGCCCTTTCAGTTAGAACAGCAGTTTTCAACCTGTGTTGAGCTTTCACAGGGGTCACCCAAGACCATCCGGAAACAGATATTTACATTACAATTCATAACAGCAGCAAAATTACAGTTATGAAGCAGCAGTGGAATAATTTTATGGTTGGTGTCACCACAACATGACAAACTGTCGTAAAGGGTGGCAGCATTAGGAAGGTTGAGAACCACTGCCTTAGAATATCTCCTGGGAAGGGGTATGGATGCAGCGTTTCAGAGTGTTCTGTGCCTGGCCCTACATGGGCCCTGGGAAGATCCCAAGACCAGTGAGACAAGGTCCTCATTCTCTCGAAACTCACAATTTATTGGGGAAACATTCAGCCAGGTACCGACACCTCTAAGACTCACAGGAACCAGGATAGTCAGTTATGTAGGATGGTGTGGTCAGAGAGTGGGCAGAGGAAAAGGCTTCGTAGTAGAGTCAAGCCTTAAGCTCATGATTGATTATTTAGTACACGTACCACATGGCATGTGAAGAGGCAGATGCCGGAAGTACAAGTAGATTTTACAAAACCATACAAAAGTAAAGCTCCTCAGCAGACTCTGGGAATGTAAGCAGTTTGTGCACAATAGTATGGGTTGGAGAGTGAGATTTGTCAGTCAGGAAGAAGAGAGTGGCTGAGAAGTAGGACCAGGCTATAAGGCCTCCTAAGGTTCCACAACCATCCAAAATATCACCTCCAGCCAGAGACCAAGTGCTCAGGCTCATCAGACAATGCAGGCCATTTCATTTCAACCCGCAAGAGATCACTGGTGTTAGGGCAGAGGAAGCTCGAATGCACAGTTGAATCTAAGCCATAGAGAACCGTGGAACGTTTTAAGATACCAGTGTCTCTATTGCTTGGAGGTTAGAAGGGACAGTTAAAAAGAACAGACCCAAAGCATTAAGCAGTTGAAGTAATGGAGTTAAGAGATGATTAGAGCTTGAATTGGAGTTGGCCACAACTGTAGAGATGGAAACATGCAGCTACCAGAACTAGAACCCTTTAAGACCGATATGTCAGCACTGGGAAACAACCAGAGAGCGACTAGCACTGCCAGTTTACAATACAACAAAACCAAAGCTCAGACAATTTAAGTGACTTGCCCAAGGTCTCACAGCTAGTAAGTAGCAGAGCCCAGGCTAGATCTCAGATTTCCTGACTCAGTACATGGTTCAGGATGTTGGTCCCTTGCTGCCTGTCTTTGTAAATGTGCTTAACAGATTGTTCTAGTGTCAGAGGGTGTGAAGGTCCCATATCCAGGAAGTGAACAACTCAGCAGCTAGATGTGGGCAGCCTGCTGTGCCAGGGCTCATCAGCCTCAGCACGCTTTTGTTTTGTTTTTCTCCTCTCTGTCATTTTTACACATCTGTATGAACTACACAGTCTTAAATGAACAGTTTAGTGATGTTCTCATGTGGTCTACCTGTAGTTAACTATCACTTACTTCAAAGGATAAGACATTTTTAGGAGGCATTTCCTTTTTGGCACCCAAAACAGGCCTGCCTGGCAGTGAGCTCTTTCTGTTGCCATGCTGCTAAAGGCTTCAGTTGGGACTAGTTTCATCCAGCAGCTGAGCTCTGCACTGCTACCACATCAGAAAGGACTACTGTAGAGTTGAACAGAGATACAGAATAATACAATTAATGAGGTTAAGTTGACGGCTAAAAACTTATTTTCATTTAGCTCTCATATCTATCTAATTATTTAAATAATTCACTATCCAAAGGAAAAAAATACAGAAAATGTTGTTTGCTTTCTGTATAATAAAACCAGAAGAAACTTTCCTCTTTGGGAAATGCAAAGTCTAGCCTAAGTGATCACTTAGGAAAGACAGTCAATGACACAGTGACACTTGCTTCTTCCCTGAGTAATCATTTTACTATGATGTGCTGTCTTGTTCACTCCCTGGTTGGCGTGTGGCTGAGTTGCATCCCCAGTAGACTGTAAATACCTTGTGTGCAGTGATGTAACCCACGTGTGTTCCTGTCCACCGTGGCTCTCCCCTCAGTGCTGAGTGCAGTTAGGCTCTCAGCCTAACTAGTTAGCTAGTTTTGATTTAACTTCAGTTGTCACACAGTCCTTCAGGCAATTGTCAGACTTTTGGCTTATAATGAAAATTATAAGTATACCTCACTCAGAAGGGGAGAGAGAGAGAGAGAGAGAGAGAGAGAGAGAGAGAGAGAGAGAGAGAGAGAGAGAGAGAGAGAGAGAGAGAGAGAGAGAAACAGAATAAATTGGGACCTCAAAATTCCCCAAATTCTTATGGTCAAATTTAGACCTCTTGGTCTTTGGTAGAGGCCCACTGAGCTCTTAGAGCCTGGAATTTCTCTATTTGACTTCTCAGAGCTACATATTCTATACAGCAGGGAATTTTTTGGGGATGGTTGTGGCCGCCAGCCTTCAATCCCTGAATTTGGAGACATTGTGATAAGATTTTTTTTAACACTGATTGGATCCTTTATTTATTAATTCCCTTCATATTAGCATCTCACCCTCTGGCGAAAGACACCCAAGAGGTTTACTCAAGCAGATTCCCTTCTCCTGCAGAGCATACAGAGCTGTGTCTAGCTGTCTGGCAAGGACTCTGTGCTCTGCGTGGAGTTGTGCTGTCTCCATCTCTTTTGCCAGATTCTCCTTTTGGTGTCACTTTCCTGCCCATGATTTCCTTCTCATTCCTCAGCATTTGCTGTATATATTGCGGGCCATTGATGCAAGTAGAGTCAGCCTATGGAGCTACATTCTGATTCTAGTGCAGGAGAAAACAACAGAATCTAGCACCTTCTCTAGCCATTATAATTCTGTGGTAGAAGGAACAGAGATGGCAGTTGTAAAAGGCATTATAGAATCTCTCTGGAGGTAGCAAACCCTGTAGGAATCAGTAAGACCCGCATACTTTGTTACTATGGTTCCCTGTCTATCCTTACCACCTTAATAAAATACTTCAGGTTCAACTGATTGTTACCAGTCCAGCCCCACTTCCTGTTAATATACTTTAAAGCGCTCTGTGCCCAAGACTCCCAAGATCTTATTAGAATGGAAAGGATAGTATAAAGAAAAAAGTGAATCCTTTTTTTAAAATAAACCTGAAATAGATATGTGAACTAAAAAATATGTCTCCTCTGTTGCTTGAAAGGATAGTTTTTTCTTTTCTTTCTTTGTCTCTTCTTTTTTATTATTTTTTATTTTTATTTTTAAGGCATTTTACCCCTATTTCCTTTCTCCTTCCCCTCAGGATACCATGACGGTAAGTTTTTTGAGTCATTCCCCACTTCTAAAACACTTAATGAAATTTTTCAAGCTGAGTTTCAAGCTCTCCTGGAAATTTTCTATAGATCTCGAACTAATTTCTGTAACATATACCTGCATACCCCAGTTTTGACATGTACTTTTATAATGGCCGAAGGATCATCTCTTAACTGTGAGGCGCTGTCTCAATTGGAGCATTCTGTACCAACTATTAGGAGATGTTCAGGCATATGCAAGAAGTATGTCTATCTCGCCATGGCTGGTATGCAGAAGGAGTTGGAAGGAGTCCCCCGTTGCCTAGGTAACAGTACAGCCACAGTACAGCCCAGGCCTTTGGGCTGCCATGACCATAACTCAGTAGTTAGAGGAGATGCTGTTCCAGTGAGGTTCATGTCAAGTGATAGTTACTTGTTGGTTTCTCTTTAGAAGTAACTCACAACCTATTAACCATACTTCCAGATAAGATTTCAGACCAGAGGGAATTTTCTTAAAGACTCAGATAATTTGGCCCAATACACAGTCAAAGACTTGCAAGTTGAGAGAGTAGTAGAGGAATATAACCTAGTCTTAGACTAGAAGGCCAGGTGGAAGATAGTGATATTCGTGGGCATCTTCATGGTTTTAATCATAGGCAGAAAAGTCCTGAGTCTCAGTTTTTAAGTGTAGGTTTCCTCGGATTGAAGTAATTCGGAAGCTACCTTCAGCACTCCTTCCAACCCACTATCCCATCTCAAAAAGGCTGAATCATTCTGTGTGTCTGAGTAGACTCCTTGAGTTATGTTTCTGTCTAGCACAAAACCCTTGCTTTTGTGTCTGTAATTGGTGGTGCCCTCTTCTTATTTCTGCCTAATGCGATTCTTGTGTCTTCCCTTAAGCCACTCTGCTGATGAAACAGGCCTGGCCACAGAACTCATCTTCCTGTGGCACTGAAGGCACCTTCCACCTCCCAGTGGACACCGGGACCGAGAACCGAACTTACCAAGCATCCTCTGCAGCTTTCAGTAAATACAGCCCGTCTCCCCCTTTTCTTGTTCCCCTTAATTGGGACTGATTTGCTTGTTAGCGAGAAAGGAAAGGAAATTATTTAAATGACATTTTTAATATAAACACTGTTTTAAGAGGACCTCCTACTCATGCAAGAAATTGGCCTTTGTCATTCAAGAGCAGTGTTCATCTTTGATCATGCCTTCAGGATGCCCACTACAGTACGGGAGGAGCACTCCTGGGCCAAGAACTTGGAGTTGTGAGAGGCTGTGATTGCATTTTAGGGGAAAGGACCAGGGCCCTCACCCTGTGTATCTTTGAACAGAGAGAGCTTTTCCCATCAATGGGGTTTCCTGACCTTAGTACTGTTGGCATCTTGGTCAGATAAACTCTTTTCTGTGTGTGGTAAGATGTTTAGTAGTACCTGTAGCCTCTCCCTGTTAGATGCCAGTAACAAAGCACCACTGTCACACCCAAAAATATCTCCAGATATAGCTCAGTATTCCTCTGGAAAAGAAAACTGTCCTCAGTGTAAGAAACACTACCCTAGTTCATGAGAGCTGCATTATGGGAGCATGGTATGGTGTGTACAGAAGCCAGCAGTGCGATTGGTCATGTTCATCCCGAGGCTCAGTGGGGTAACTGACATTGTCACCTCTACAGCTAATTAGTAACACAGATGGTTCCAGTAAGTGGAAGAACTTGTGCCTGTGGCAGCTGTCCCCCATGGGAATGATTGGCTTTGGATATGAGGAACACTGGTTTCTGAATTTATGCCAGCAGGACCTGTACAAGCCTTTAGCAGGATGTTGTAGAAAAGTAACTACTAGGTAGGCTAAGAAAATTCAGTGAATTGGTTTTCTTTTCTTTTCTTTTAAATATCCAACATCATTGCTTCTCAGCCTTTTGGTAGAGGTCAAGTGTAAAATATCCTGTATTGGAACTGGAGAGATGGCTCAGCAGTAAAGAGCACTTGGCTGCTCTTTCCACAAGACCCATGTTCAATTCCCAGCACCCACATGGCAGCTCACAGCCACCTGTGACTAGTTCCAGGTGACCTAGTGTCCTCTTCTGACCTCCTTGTGTATTAGGCACAAATGTGGGTCACGTGCATGCACACAGACAAGTTCATACACATAAAATAAGAACAAATAAATATTTAAAAATAAATAAACTAAATATCCAATGTCAAAAAAAAAAAAAAAAAGCCAGGCCCACATCTTTAATCTCAGCATGCAAGAAGAAGAGGCAGGCAGATCTCTTCTAAGTTTGAGGCCAGCCTGGTCTACATAGTGATTTCCAGGCCGACCAAGGCTACATTGTAATCCCTTGTGTTAAAAACAACAAACAACAACAACAAAATGACATTTTTCTCTATAGTCACTGTCCTTGCCTGTCAACATCTTCTAGCATGGTGTACCTTTTATAGATTCTGTTTTCAGAATCAGCCCCTTGTTCGATCAGAATTATAGTCCTATAAAATTTGGATGAGTTTTCATTCCACTTTGAAAGCAAAGTTTCCAAAAGGTAATATGCCCATCGCTGTGTAATTAATATGGCGGTACAGCTGGGAAAAGAGCGGTCAAGCTTCTGTTCCTCGTTCTTCATGAGGTTGGTTTTACTCTTTCAAAAGACAAATGAGGTGGGCGTGGTAACTCAGCACCTGTAATCCCAGCACTCAAGAGGCTGAAGCAAGAGACTCACAGCTTCAAGGCCAACCTGAGCTACACAGGGAGACTTGATCTGAAAGTAAAGAGAGGCCGTGGGGAGTTTTTCCAGGTGTCTCAAGTAGAATTGAATGAACATACGTAAAATCATATCATGTAAATTGATTTTGTACATATTTCACAAATGTAGATGAGTAAAGATACTACAGTGCAGCAGAAAAAGGCCTGGGGTGGAAGATGGAGGCCTCTAGACTTGATTCTATATAACCTTGGATAATTCATGGTGATGCTTTGGTCATTAGTCTCTTGAATTGTAAAATGGTGGCATCGGACTAAGTCACCTTTAAAGTCTTTGCTAGCAGTTGCTAGCAGTCTCTCCCTCTATAGTTTTGTACTTGTATCCTTCCCACAAAATCCTCCCTCTCTGGCTGCCTTCATTGGTAAGCCAGCCTTCAAAGGCTTTGCTCACATGTCTTTGGAAATAAGGTCTCATTCTTTCCAGAGGTAGCCCTTCCTGTAGCAAGGCAGTCTTGAGTGCTTTGCCTTCTGTGCTGGTATATTCTAAAAGTCCCACAGAAATGTCCAGTAGTCACATCTTGCTCTCCCTTCAAGTTTCTAGATAGGGCCAAAATGTATCACTTCCTTTCAAGTTAGTAATATATGAATGGATGTAATTGCTTAAACGGATTAGGGATTGCCTGATGAACTCATGCAGGCTCATAAAGGCTCCTCCAGGCATTCAGATTTTGTTGCTTTTAGTACCACAGTACATTCAGGGCACTTTGACAAGTTCACACCAATTTAGCCAATACTTGCGGAAGCCAATACTGTTCATGATTAGGTATTCCTTCTACTTTTCCAGTCATTATTTAACTACCAACAAGGAGACATAGAGGTCAAGGCAAGACTTAGACACACAGTGTTTTTTTTGTCCAGACTTTGTCCAGATGTGTAAATCTGATGATCAATAAACCAATTAGTATAAAAGGTATCCTTCATGTGAAGATCAGTGCCTTTGAAGGTGGGAGCTCTACCACTGAAAAAGATTTATGACCATGAAGCAGAGTTGAAGAGAGGGCTACAAAGCCTTTATCTTGCTAATTCACAGTCTCTTTATATTCTCCCATTTGATAGAGCCTAAACCTAAACCGATACCTAGGAACCTGAGACAAACAACAGGCAGGCATCATAAATAAAACCTCTTGTGTCATGACACTGCCTTTAGTTAAGTGGGAATATAAAGGCCAGCACACCAGGTGCCCAAGATTGTACTGTAGAGACATTTAACGCGGAAACATCTCTGTCCAGGGCAATATCAGCTCTGAACTCTGGAGCCAGCTTTATGACTATAGATATGCTGTGCAAGTTACAGGTTCTTCCTCTGAAAGGGAGCAGGTTGAATGTAAACCTCAAGTGTCTTTAAGGGTATAGCATCCCGAAGCTCCCATTATGTAACCTTCAGCTTTAGCGGTCACTTCAAAGTAGCCAGGCATCCAGGGAATGAGTTAGGTCTGAACTTACTTGAGTAAAAATCCATGAGATGATTCTGCAACAAGCCCAACAGCTTCTTTTACTTAGATACCTAAAGTAATAAACCCTAACTTTTATGATATCTAGGCCCAGAATATTAGCACTAGATTTTCAGTGTTCCCCAGGGGTGCGGGCAGGATACAGGTGATGTCCTCATAAAAGTCCTACTGAAACACTCAAGACTCAGAAATGCCCTCTGAAATGATCTAGTAAAATGAAGATACTTCGAGACAGGAAGCTGACTGGAAAAGATCTCAGGACAAAGGCCTGAGCTTGGGTGGCTTCTGCATTCTCAGGGGAGATCCTCCAGCCCCTGAAGGTAATCTTGAGATTACTGTGGTTACAGTGTGCTTCTGTGTGTGGTCACTCTCTACGTAGTATCTCTCATCTCTGAAGTTCTCATCTTAGAGATCTCCAAGATCTCCTCCCGCTCTGCAGTTTGCTTCCCATCCTAAACTTGTAGAGATGCAGCCAGGCGTGGTGGCGCATGCCTTTAATCCCAGCATTGGGAGGCAGAGGCAGACAGATCACTGTGAGTTCAAGGTCAGCCTGGTCTACAAAGAGAGTCCAGGACAGGCAGGGCTGCATAGAAAAACCCTGTCTCAGAAAACAAAAACAAAAACAAAACAAACAAACAAACAAAAACCAAAAAGACTTCTAGAGATGCAAAACAGGCTATAGCCAACCTTTCTTTTGCTGGTATTTAGATACTGACTTGATTCTGAGTGTGCGTGTGTTGTTTCTTAACATGAAGAGAGAGAACACTCTCCTACAAGGTTATTCTTAGATGTAGAAAACAAATGTACCACAGTCTCCTGGAACCTTTTGATTCTGTGCAGAGGGACAGCCCTTATACTTTGTAATATGGATGCTTTTGTGGCTTAGATGGGGTGATGCACCTTCCCTGGGAAAGCTAGAAATTCCGAGCATGCTCTGCAGTCACATAAAAGACAGCTGCCTGTATTGCTGGCTTGTTAAAGAATCTTAAAGTTTAGACCCTTAAGAGCCTTGGAGTTGTGTTCCACCTTGAACAAACCATAGTCACAGTCTAGCTCTTGCCTCTTGTAGTTTTTAAGAGCAGCCTGTGCTTGTAGCCCCAGGAGTGGAAGCTTCCTACTGTCTCTGTGTCTCTACTTCCTAGAGTAGCTAGGAATAGCTAATCTATATGGACCCAGCCATTCCTTCAGTTAGTCAGTCCCCGTGTTGCTTATAAGCAGCGCTCTGTAGGTAGGGCATTTGGAGACAGGTGGCTTCTAATTTATGGTGTTCTATATAGAAAAGACACTAATGCTGGCAGAATCCTCCACATCTTTATTTTGGCTTTTGTTTTTGGGGTGTCTTTTTTGTTGTTGTTGTTTTGTTTTGTTTTGTTTTGTTTTCTGTACTGAGATCAAGCATCATTTTGTCAAGGTTCTGCCACGGAAGCTATATCCCCAGCACCCTCACATCTTGGTTTTTACCTTTAAATTAAGGATCAATAAACTTTCTTATAGAGAACCAAATAATTGATACTTAAGGTTCAAAGGTCATATAGGCTCTGTATCTACTATGTGGCAGGAATGGGTTTGTCTAGCCTAGTGGTTAGCACAAGCCTAACTACTGGTAAGTTGGAATGGGAAGATTGAAAGTTTGAGGCTAGACCAAGCCACAAAGTGGGTTCAAGACCAGCTTGAGCAATTTAATAAGATCCTATTTCAAAAATAAGATGGGCATATAGTCCAGTGGTAGAGTGCATGTCTAGAATGCAGAAAACCCTATGTGTACACAAGTACACACACAAAAAGACACACACACATTCTGTGGTAAAACAAATTTGAAAAGTAAAGTCTTGTGCATATCCTGTCTTAGAAATTCACCATTTACACTATTATTAAAAACTTCTCCTTTCCTCTCCTAAAAACAATTTGACATTGTTTACCCAAATTTGGAGGAAAGTCAGACCTAAGCCCGCACTTCTTCTCTTCCAACAAAGCCCTGTGCCACCCTGCACCATCCCCATTCCTGCTCCTTTTTGTAGAAAAAGCTCTCTGCTGCTAGCAGGGTCCTTGGTACATGTCCTATGGACCAGAGCTAAAGCCCAGGAAAAAGTTCAGGGATGGCAGCCAGATGTAACAAGGATAGAACCAATGGATAAAGGCAACATTTCCTGACTGTGGCTCCAAAACTAAGCTCCCCATAGAGGAGTTTAGAGTCTCTAGAGGTTCTTAAAAAGACCTGCCTCGAGCTAGAGAAATGGCTCAGAGGTTAAGAGCACTGTCTATTCTTCCAAAGGTCCTGAGTTCAAGTCCCAGCAACCACATGGTGGCTCACAATCATCTATAATGAGATCTAGTGCCCTCTTCTGGCCTGCAGACATATGTGTAGGCAGAACATTGTATACATAATCAATCAACAAGAAAAAAAAAAGAACTGCCTCATTCAACCTCTAGATTTTCTGTGTAAAGGAGAGATTGATGATCAGCACTTTCCATAGGGTCTTCCATGTGGTGATTTTTTTTTTTTTTAAGATTTATTTATTATTTATACAGTGTTCTGCCTGTATATACACCTACACAACAGAAGAGGGCATCAGATCTCATTTTAGATGGTTGTGAGCCACCATGTGGTTGCTGGGAACTCAGGACCTCTGCAAGAACAGACAAGTGCTCTTAACTTCTGAGCCATCTCTCTAGCCCTCCACGTGGTGATTCTTAAGAACACAGTCTTGCTGATCTCTTGTCAAGTTATTCTGTGAACTTAAGATCTTACTCAAGATGAATCAAAGGCAACAGTGTGATAACCACTGTAAGGGCGCCAGGCCTAACTTCTGAGCCCCACTTCTGTCCAGCCTTCTGAGATACGGACATAGCTTGGGTTCCAGGTCAATGTCTATCTTTCTGATCCCTAACTTCAGGTATTTGGGGCAGAGGTGACCCTTCTCCAAGCCACAGGAAAGCAGTAAAAGGCCAGCTCTATAGAGCAAAATTTTCAATGTTCTAGAAGATAAGGATCTTTGAGTTGTTGGGTTTTTGGTTTTTTGTTTTTTGTTTTTTGTTTTTTTTTTAATTTTCAAACTTGGTGAAGAGGAAGAGACTGTGATTGATGAAGCCCAAAAATGGTAGATAAGAAGAGAGAGAAGGAGAGACAGACAGACAGACAGACAGACACTGGCTATACATGTGAACCAGCGTGGCCTTCATAATGAGACTCTGACTGAAAAACAAAGGTGTTAGGAAAGAATGGGGGAACAAAACAGAGACGTATAAAAGCAACAACAGAAGGTATCCTGAGATGTCAAGTGAGGAACCAGAAGGAGAACACTGCAATTAGAAATGGGTGCCTTGGTGGTGGTGGTGGGGCATCTGTAAGTACATACTTACCTTTCCTCACAGGCAGCTTGGAACCCCAGGCTGTCTGTCAGCTGAAAGGGCCCTGGAGAGACTATTTGGTTCTAGTTTCATTTTTGGAGAAGAGCCCAGAGTACTAAAATACCCAAATCATGTTTGCAGCCAAGGGCACCAGGACGGGGGGGGGCGGGGGTGGAGCCAGGGGCCAGAGCTCTGAGAGTAGAACCCTGTTCTCTTGTCTGTCCTCATCTGTGCTTCCAGCTGGATTCAACCCATTCTTGTTTGAGGAATTGTTACTGGGACCTGCTGCCTTCAAGCAATGCTGTTCTGCCTACTAACTAGAGGTCTCTTTTATTGCCTTGGTACAGGATATACTGCAGGGACACCATACAAAGTCCCACCGACCCAGAGTAATACTGCTCCACCCCCCTACTCCCCATCACCCAACCCCTATCAGACGGCCATGTATCCAATCAGAAGTGCCTATCCCCAGCAGAATCTGTATGCCCAGGTAGGTACACATGGAGGACCTCTTCTGCAGGAGCCTCCAGCCAGGATGGGGTGGCATGGGATGAGGAAGAGAAGAGAGAATTCATGGATCTGGCCAGCAATCACCATAGTGTCGCTGAAGCAATATTCCTGCAAGACTGCCTACTCTGCCTCACTCCCAAAGGGTGAAACATGAAGTCATGTAGGTTAACAGAGCCCCAAATACCAGAGGGCCATTAGGAGTCATCTAGTCCAAGTCCTTTGTTGAACAAGTGGGGAAGCTGAGACTGTAGAGGAGAAAGGCTTATTTAAGGTCACACAGTGGCTAGGTCAGGCTGTGCTATCACATGTCTAGATCTCCCCTCTTCTGATCCCACATCTGATCCCACATCTCCATTGATACAATCTATGAGCACACACACACACACACACACACACATACACACACACTCGCGTACGCGCACATATATATACCCAGTGTGTGCTACCAGTGCCCTCTGTGATCTGAGGTGAGTGATTCTTTAGTGTGCATTATTGGCCCCATTTGGGTTTCTTGTGCTGGAAAGTGTAGAACTGTATGAGGCTCCAGCATGCCTGTTGCACCTCCTTCTAGAGTGACAATTACATGAGGTATAAATGATAAGGAGATTATTTTTTGAGTTTAAAAACTAGCTATGTTGCTATGCAGTGGTGGCACATACCTTTAATTCCAGGACTTGGGAGGCAGAGGCAGGTGGATTTCTGAGTTCAAGGCCAGCCTGGTCTACAAAGGGAGCCCAGGACAGCCTAGGCTACACAGAGAAACCCTGTCTTGGGGAAAAAATAGCTCTGTTGGTGCTAGAGAGATGGTTCAGCACTAGCTGTTCTTGCAGAGGACCTAGGTTTGATTCCCAGCACCCACACGGCAGCTCATAGCCATCTATAACTCTATTTTCAGTGGATGCAGTGCCCTCTTCTGGCCTCTATACAGGCAGAACACACATGCACACACATTTAAACGACTAATGTAAAACATTAAAAAAAAAACTAGCTATGTTTGAGAGTATACTTCAAATTGGGGCATGACCTGTGTTACGTGCTGCTCACTAATCCCAGTATTAGGAAGAAGTTCGAGGTTATCCAGCTACATAGTGAATTCAAGGCCAGTCTACCTGGAAGATAAGTAGGTAAGTAAGTAAATAAAGAAAACAGGAGGCTTGAATCAGCCTTTCTCCGTATGACCTATGCTCGCTAACCTCTAAGGTTAGAGGTAAGGCGCTTACTTACTATCAAGATTAGAGAATTTCTGGATTAATCTCTGATTCTTCTGTCTAAGCAGCCATGAGATCTGAGAAGTGGGACATCACTTCAGATCACTGTCTCCATTCTCACATTTGGTCTAAGGAGAACTAGAAAGAGGCATCTTGGAAAATGTCACCCATGATGACAGAACGAACATAAACCAACAACATTTGTACCAGTGTATGAACCTATAGGGCAGTGCTCTGGTGTCCCAGCTGAGAAACTGGCTGTTCCTTACTGTTAAATTAGGGGCAGTTTATGGTAGTATCTTGGAATCAAATTTTTTAAAATCTTAAACATTAACTCCAGGGCTAAAGGAGAAAATCTCTTACTCAATAATTGTTCATAGCATCCCTAGGGGTGCAGCAAGATGGAGTGAAGAGGGCCTTATTTTTCAGACCAAGCTGAGCCACAGCACTGAACTAATCCCAATTACAGAGTGAGACAAAGCAGAGCCCCAGTCTAGACTCGCATCCCTAGGCCAGAGCCTGCCTTACCCAGTTGCCTAAAGCCCGGGAAAAGCAGCTCCCCACCTGCCTCTCCTCATGCTTCCTGCCCTCTCCAAGAACCCATGTGACCTTATCCTCTCTTCCCAGGGAGCCTACTACACACAGCCCGTGTATGCCGCGCAGCCCCATGTCATCCACCACACCACGGTTGTCCAGCCCAACAGCATTCCCTCAGCCATCTACCCAGCTCCTGTTGCTGCTCCCAGGACCAACGGCGTGGCCATGGGCATGGTGGCAGGCACCACCATGGCAATGTCCGCAGGTAAAGGCAACATCTGCCTAAGCATCCTTTGCTGTCTTTCAGGGATTCCTCACGTTGGAGAGCAGTCATAGAACTGCTGCAGCCCAGCATGAGAAATCCTGTCCCAGGGCAGGGGGCTTGCAGGAAGCCAAGGAGAAGTGCTCTAAACTTTAGAAATTTAGAGTCTAAGTTATTTGAAGGGATAAGAAAGATTACACACAAAATGGGTATTTTGAGTGAGGCCCTCAGTAATGGGAGCTAAACAGGTGAAAGTGGGAAGGGAAGTGCAAGCAGATGGATCAGAGTGTACATACAGGACGGGAAGCTTTAAGGTGTGTGGAGAATCCGGGGTGAGAGTAGAAGGGTGGCTGGCACCATTGCTGAGGGCTTGGTTATGGAAAGGCTTGAATGCTTTCGGGTGAGGGAGCTAAGTCTTCAGTAGGAAGAACTGGGGTTGGCTGTAGACTAGATCAGGAAAGAAGTAGTCTAGTTTAGGGGAGAGATGTTGACAGTAGGCCTCTGGTAGCAGCAGGGGTCCAGGGTGAAGCACCTAGGCCCTCTGTTAATTAGCAGGCAGGAGCATAAGGACGATTCCTATAATTAATTGTAAAAGCTGAGAGAAATAGGAGTCCCTGAAGACCCTTCCTAGTGATAAGTCCTGCCCTCAAGGAACCTTGAGGATAAAGGTGGGAAGTGCAGCCTTAGAAGCATGGGCATCTGGGGGCTAGAGAGATGGCTCAGTGGTTAAAAGCACTGTCTGCTCTTCCAAGGACCCAGATTCAGTCCCCAGCATGGTAACTCACAACTGTCTGTAATGCAAATAGACTAAAATTAAATAAATTATTAAAAAAAAAAAAAAAAAGAAACATGGCATTCCCATGAAGGGCATAAAACTAGAGGGTTCGACTACCTTACAGAAACCCAAGTTTTAAAGAACCAACTAAGTTGCCATGTGAAGGAAGAAGAGGGTCATGGCTACTTAGTATAAAAGCAAGCTGCTGGATACTTGCAAAGTGCCAGCTTGTTGTTAAGGTCCTTAGGGCAGAACAGAGCCCTGCCCTTAAACACCTAGGTGAGTATAGATAGATGACAGAACCAGGAAAGCTAACAGTTACCACCCAGTGTGTATGCAGTAAGAGAAGCATGCAGGAGGGGGGTCCTAAGAATAATAATTCTGTCTTCCAGCACCCTACAGAGGGGACCCTACAGAGGGGAAGCCTGGCAAGGTAGAGGAAGGATTGGCATGCTCGCCAGGCAGTCCAGGGTGATAGGGACACGGACAGGAAGGGCAGCTGTGCAAAAGACTGCTTTCCTCCTCTCCATCCCTGTATCCAGGTTACAGCCTCCTCAAGTTTCCTCTTCTCTCTCCGTATTCAGGTACCCTGCTGACCACACCCCAGCACACTGCAATTGGGGCGCACCCTGTCTCCATGCCCACGTACAGGGCCCAAGGAACCCCTGCGTACAGCTATGTGCCCCCGCACTGGTAAAGCCTGCCGCCCATCCAAGTGAGTAGGGCCAGGGAGAAGGGAGAAGGGAAGGGACACATGCAGAAACTGCCTCAAAGCCCTGTCTTGAGTTTGGTGTCATAGAAACAGGCTGCAGTCACTATCACTTTACAAATGTTACAACTCTCATCATAGCTCTAATCTTTAGCTCTATTTTTTTTTTTTTTAGATCAATAGTTCAGGGCTGGGCGTGGTGACACACGCCTTTAATCCCAGCACTCGGGAGGCAGACGCAGGTAGATCCCTGTGAGTTCGAGGCCAGCCTGGTCTACAAAGTGAGTCCAGGACAGCCAAGGCTATACAGAGAAACCCTATCTCGAAAAACCAAAAAAAAAAAGATAAATAGTTCAAAATCACTCAGCCTATTAAAATTAGGCTGGGGCTTTCGCTCTTGTCCTCCACTATTGAATTCTGTGCTCTTTATGAGGTCTTTTAGAGGCTCAGTTCTAATTGTAGCCTAGCAGGGACCCTGACCCCAGCTTGCTCACTATTCTCAGGGGCTCAACATAACGTCCATGGACAGAGAACCTGCTGCTCCCCTGGGAGGGCATGGAGGGCTCCATTTAGGGTTCCCAGGTTGGGGAGCAGCCTGTGGAGTGTCGCTCTCTAATGCTGCCCCTTATTCCCTCAGATCCGGAGTCACATTGTATGCAACTACTCAAGTCTTACACCGGTGCTGGAGCAGTCCCCTAGCAGCACCACCTCTATTTGCAAGAAGAGACAACGGAAGTGCAAGGGTCACTTTATGCATCTTTAATGGTTTTGATTTTTATTTTTGGTTTTTGTAAAAGCTGCTTTTTCTAATATCCTAGGAGCCTTCCCCTCATGCCTCCCTCTTAGCCACTGCCCTCCTGGCTCTGATCCCTCTTCCTACCTAACCAGGCCCAGTCCTCTCTGCACTTCTTTCCTTCCCTGAGCATCCTGTCCCTGGGATCCCAGTCTATTAGCACGCAGAGAGTGAGGTTTATTGTGATGGTTCAACTAAAGGCTAGATTTTATTTGGAGAGCATAACAGATGTGGCCCTCAGGTCTCGGGTAGGAGCTTAGAGTTGTTGAGAAGGCCACATCTCTGTCAAGTTGTCGTTTTCTAAAGCAAGATTAGTTCAAATACAAAGAAATATATTCTAAGAACCATCACAACAGACCAAGAACAAACCCACCTGGTTATGTAGCAATGTTAGCAGCAGCTTCGTGTCCCCAGGCTCAGAACTGGGAAAGCAGAGAATTTGGGGAAGGGTAGAGGGAGGGTGGACACTGGGGAAGTAGTGTGAAGAAGGAGCTGGAAAGTGCTCAGCTCTAGTTTGAAAGGTCTCTGGCCACATTGTGAGCCTGGACCTTTGGATTTGCACAGTGGTGTTGACTGACCAGGCACTTCCTCCAGAGATGCTTTGACCTCAGACCTGCCAAACAGTTGCATGGTGGTGGGATCCCAGCATCCAAGAGGCTCCGGGAGGCCCAGTGTCTGCATAATCCCACCCTCATCCTTCCCAGTGCCAGGGCGCTCATGTCTGTCTGTGGGGCTGGCAGGCAGGCTAAGCTCTTGGTTACCTTGTGCCATTTCACGGCCAAAGTGAAGGAGCCACATTCCAGGTGGGAGCTGGCGGCTCTGAAGGTCAGGACAGTGAAGGAGAAACAATAGCAATAATCATTTCATACTCACGGGACTGAAGGACCTTAGCATCCATCATCTCACCCATTCCCCATTTGACAGATGAGGAAACTGAGGCCCAGAGAAGCAGAGAGGACTTCTCTGAACCTCATCGTAAATTAGCATTCAATGCAGCTTTCCTACCTACTGGCATTTTACCTATAGAAACTGCTAGGATGGATGGCCTTGGCTCTGTGAAACTTAAGTCAGCAGTGCCCACATCTGGTGAGCTCTGGAATGACCTCTGGGCTTGTGTCTGCTGTCTTCCCTCGTGGACTCCAAAGGTGGGGCTTGAAGTCTAGGCAGAGGCCACATAGGGCAGATGGCAGGAGCAGAAATTATATTTGGAAAGCCTGTGAAGACATCTGGAACATTCATCCTGAACCTGAGTCCACCTCGAGGAACAGGAGCAGGTGGGCTGGCTGGAAGGAGAGGCCATCCACTTAGGATAGTAGCCCTTTATCCAAGAAGAGAGGAAGAATGGGAGTCACCAAACAAGGAGGACAAGGAGGACGCCAAGCAGATACAACCACATTGGGAGATGAAGAGGGACCCTGGGACAAGGAAATGGATTGGCCGGCCACCCTCCTGTTCCCAGCCAGCAGAGCCAACAGCCTCACTGGGTGGAGCAGGAATATCTTACTGTGTAAAATTGAGTCCTTGATAACATTTGAAACTTGAACTATTTCCATTTTAAATTCATGTGAACTTGGACATCACCTTCATATTTCCCATGTTCCTCTAAAGGAAAAGAAAGGAAAAAAAAAAAAAAGGAAACCCTTGAGTTGGATGATCCCAGAAACAGTCTGACTGTTCCCAAGAGGTCAGGGTTCATCAGTGTCCATGGCAGAGAGCCAGAAGTTAGGTCTCGTGCTTTTCTGGTCTTCCAGAAATTTTAGAACCAGGAAAGGAAAGCTCAGCTGTTCTGGGGTGCTGATAAGGTTTCATTTTAAAACAAAGTTTTCCAGTGTTAATCTGCTTTTAAATGCCCCTTCTTGCCCTCTGTGGTTTTGTAGAGGTGGGTGGAGGTTGCTAGAGATCATGTTTTACATGTTTTTTTTAAATGCCAAACTAATAATGGTGGTAATCATTATAGGATACATTTGCATGTGTCAGGTGCTTCATCGATTTCAAAGCACGTCACAACCTTCAGTGTACTGGCTCAGAGAGCAAGCAGCAGGGTCAGTTATTCCACCCACTTAACAAATGAGGAAATAGATTCTAAAAGGAAATGAAACGGCCCAAAGTGAGCTGTATGTTACAATCCTGGCAGGCTTCCTAGCCTGCAGTCTCCAGGTGACCTGGTACAGGAGAAAAAGAGATCTAGGAATGGCCTTTTAACATTTGTTTTTTTCCACATCAGTAAGTAAACGCTGTTTGTGCCCCTTACTGTTTGTGTGGGTTAGCCCTGAGAGATGAAGACATGGCGCCTGCCATTTAATCACTACAGAATCCAAGGCTCAGAAAAGTACAGGGACTTTCTGGTAAGGAATCCCCTGCTGGCTCAAGTCTCCCTGAGCCTGAAACACACGCAGGCTCGTGTTCTGAAGCACCGATGCTCTGCACCCCACCTTACACCTCGTCTATGATTCAAGATCAGAAAGACCCCAAGGTGACATGCTGGAGTGTAGAGGAACCAGACCCATTACCCTCGAGCCCCAGGTCAGCTGGCCTCACCCTATTGTCCACAAGTCTGGCCAAGCTTAGAGAGTCATGGCAAAGGGACTGAGCTCCAGAGCGCAGGGTGGTGTGCGCCTCAGGTTAGGTGAGCACAGCTTCTGGCAAGGTCATAGGTAGCTGACAGGGGAACTCTAGTATCATCTAAAGATTCTGCATGGTCCAGTGGTCAAGGAAGATGAGACCAGAGCTGGGAGGGTCTCCACACAATAGGATACTGGTTGTGCAATGACACCATGAACTGCCACACTGGCATCACCACACACACAAAATAACACACACACACACACACCTTGTCCACACCCATGTCTTCCCCAATGCAGAGCTGAGAGAGAGGTGGCTCTGTTCACCAGCCTCCCTTATCACCATTTGATCATCTTCATCACCCTGGGCTAGGAATTCTGGAAACTGGACTACTCCTAGTGAGTGAAAACCAGAAAGTCTCTTGCCATGCTTAAAACAAACAAAACAAAAAGCACCCTACTTTTATTCATATGAGATAAAACACCTTTTCTTCTTGTTATTCTGACAATGCCCTGAAGTGCATACCCCTTTCCCTGAGTATCCATCAGAGACACACACATCTATCTGTCCAGACCTCTATTTGTATGTAAAGTACTTTGATACTGATTGCCAAAAGCTCTACTTTAAAGATGGAGGGGGATGTGCACCATGGTGCTCTGGAGGGGTGAGACTTGCCAAAGTCATGAGTGGAAGCCAAGGTTTGAACTCTGATCCTCTGCTCTTCCTGCTGCCTCCTGCTGGGTCTCCTGGCTGTAAACTTGTTTGAAGAAGGAGAGGGCTGCCTGCTCCCCAACACAGAAGAAGAGTTCATGGAGACTTGGGGAGCTGAGCAGATTGTTGAGAGTTTCTGCTTTGGGCCCTGGGGACCCAGAGGTAGATCCAGCTGATGGCACAGATGAGATTCAACACACTGAAGGTGACTCCGCCCAGAACTGAAGATGATTGAGGACACTATCATCCATCCTTCAAGCCTGCACACTCTGGCTATCTGACTCCTGTCCAGATCCAACAAAGTACTTCAAAGGGACATGGCATAAGCCTGAACTGCTGAAAGTGTGTGAGCATGAGAGGCCCCAGGCTTGCTTGTTCACCAAGGAGAACCAGCTCCTAGAGAGACTGCTTTGTATCCTGTGTATTGGCCATCCCATTGGTTCCCAGCCTGAGACCTAGAGGTGTTTGGAAGGCTTGATGCTCTCTTCTAAGTGACCTTCAGGAATGAGTCATGGGGAGCGTGCAAGTAGGACAAGTCCCTTGGTCACAAGTTCTGGCATCCTCATTGTGCAGACATGACACATCAAACACAGCATTGGTTCCCTGCATATCAAATATCTTGCCCTACTATGGGCTCTGGTCTTCATAGCGTTCTGGCTGAATCAGTCATCATTCCATGTGTGACTCATGTTGAGTGAGGTCTGCCTTTCCATCTTGTGTTAACCATATCACTGCTGAGTGTGTGGGCCCCCAGGATCTTGCCAAGCTTGGGAGATTAGAGAAGGGCAGCCTGGGTTGAAGTGGACACAGGGGAGCAAATCAGTGGAAGAAACTTAGTCAGGCTCACTGGTCAGACAATGCCTGAGCCTCTAAACAGACTTTTGTGGATATGCCAGGCTGGCAGCAAGGCTTGTCCTTTTCCTGCCCCTGTTCCCTCTTCTAGAAAAAACACCCGAGAAGTTTGGCATTATGTGGTTCCAGGACTCAGCCTTCGAAATTCCCAGTAGGCCAGCTTCAACATTCCATGGCCAAACGTCCTGAGTCAGACTTGGGTCCCACTCCCTCAGTTTCTCCTGTGGTTATTTCCTAATTTACATACTGTTGGTGCCAGACAGATGGCCAGCCAAGAACATAGGAGTTAAAACTGGTTGCCACAGAGCCAAAGAGGGACATAGACGGCAAAAAAGCACTTGCTTCACTACTGTGGCTGCTACATCAATAGTCCTTAGGTATCACTGTTTGCAGCAGTGTGTCCCTTTATCTATTCTAGCCTGAGGGACAATTTCTTTCCCAAGAGAAGAGATAAAACAGCTTTGCAGGCAGTAGCAGCCCACAGGAATCTGCTTTGGCCTTGACCCTAGCATCCTCTGTCCTTGACCCCAGCTTAGGCATCCTCCAGGCTCCAGCCATCCTCCTCATGCATGAAAGTCAGATTAAATGAAGAATAGGACTGGCCCAGAGAACTCAGGTCAGCCAGATCGACTGGATCCATCTTGTGAACCAAGCTCCTTACAGGGTGATGCAAGGCTAGGTAGGCCTCCTGCACCTTGGAGTTGTCTTTGATCTTTGAAGGCCCAGGGCCTGTGTCCTTCCTGTCTTCAAGGCATCTGCATCCCTCTTTCACATCACATGACAGAGAAGCCTGTTCTCATGGCATGTTACGTCCCTGTGAAGAGAGCGTTGTGTATGATTTTGTATTTTTTAATTCATTTTAACCTACAGGTTGGAATCTAATTTTTAAATTTTATTGGAACTCACATTTTAAAAACAAATAAAAACATTTAAAATAATAATAATTATAATAATAAACCTTTGACCGGTGTCTTCCAAGTAGTTTGAACAGATAATTTATAGGTGTTTTCAAAACACAGCCTGGAGTGTAAAGATTGGAAAGCCCCGTGGTCACGCTTGTGTGTATGAAGTGTAAATCTGGCTTTGTTGTTTTGGATTCCTTTGGGTTTTGTTTTGTTTTGAAGATCAGATAGTGATCACTATGAAAGGTTGAAGCCAAGAGTTTGTAACTATGATATTTACTGTAAGCTGTAGAACATTCAACAACTATTAAAAAAAAGTTTCCCAAAAAAAACCCCAACAACAAAAAGTGGTTCTTGGGTGAGGGAAGCACAGACCACATCCAGCCAGTGAGTCCCTGCCCTTCCCCCTGCCCCCTGGAATTCTAAGCTCTTCTTTTTTCTTTTTTCTTTCTTTTTTTTTTTTTTAACCTGCTCTGAGTACACACCTGGAACCCCAGTACTTTGGAAGCTGGCTTAGGATTGCAACTTGAAGGCTTTGCCTCAAAGGCTGGGGAGATGCTCAGTGGTAAGAGCACAGGCTGCTCTCACAAAGGGCCAGGGTTCGAGTCCAAGGACCTAGAGTGGTTCACAGCCATCCAGAACTCCAGTTCCAGAGGAACCATGCCTCGAAGCACCAGCACACACATAGGGGGTGCACTTATATGTGACTGCATACACACAAAATTTACATACACATTTTTATATATAATTCATATGTATATATATAAGTGAAAACAAGCAATCTTGTGTCCCATGTCTTCTCTGGCCTGGCATGGGGCACAGTGGATGGGAGCTGTGGAGTGGCAGGTTTAGCACCTGGACCAGATAATGTGAAGGAAATCCAGGGAAGCTGTTAAAGAGCAAACATCTATTAAGGCTGGGGTATGGCTCAGTGGTAGTGTACTTGTTTGGGAGAGACCTCCAGCATCCAAAGGAAAACGAAGGAAAAGCAGTAACAAAAACGCTGCTGCTTGTTGAGTGTCTTGTGGCTGGTACTGGTTATTATTCATGTCTGGCTTGCTGACCTTTGAGGTCCTCATACCTTGCTGTAAGGGAAGCTCTTCTATTTGTCTCATGTGGGAAGGCAGTGAAGGAGGGAAGGACCTTGGCTACAATGAAGCTGGAAATCATACTTGTCTGGTTCTAGATCCAGGCCCATTGCAGAGGAAGTGGTTTCTTAAAGGATGCAGTCTGCTCTCCTTGAAACCAAGAGGTGCTTGGTGGCTTAGTACAGGACTTACTACAAGTTACAGGGCCTCATGCAAGCCAGTCATTAAGGACTCCTTTTTTTCCTCCCGTACATTTGAATCTGCTGTCCCTTCTGGGTGATACCAGTGCCAGTGCTCACCAGGCTTTGTCTTAGTTACTTTTTTATTGTGAAGGCACCATAACCAAGGCAACTTACAGAAGAGTTTATTGGCACCTAAAGTTTCAGAGGATGAGTCCATAACCACTGCAGCAGTAGCTGAGAACTCACATCCTTATCTGAAAGACAGAGAACATGTACACAGGAGCTACCTGGAAATGGCATGGTTTTTTGAGACAGGGTTTCTCTGTGGAGTGCTGGCTGTCCTGGAACTTGTTTTCTTGACCAGGTTAGCCTTGAACCCAGAGATCCATCTGCCTCTGCCTCCTGAGTGCTGGGATTAAAGGTGTGCATCACCCTGCTCTGTAAGGCATGGGCTTTTGAACCCTCAAAGCTTGTCCCTAAAACAAGGCCACACCTCCTAATCCCCAAACAGTTGCACCAACTGGGGAGGAAACATTCAAATAAATGAACCTTATGGGGATGATTCTCATTCAAACCAGACTTGGGCATCCAACCACTTTCTTTCCCAGGGCCTGGCCCACATAGTTCATGCTCCACAGCTGATAGGCCAAAAACTCAACATGTTCAACTAGAAAAAACTGGCCAAAAGTGATCACTCCAGAAGACTGAAGCCAGGTTTACACAACACAGTTTGTTGCATTCAGGTCAATGTTGGAAGACTTTCCAAGGGTAGAGGTGCAGCAGAGACACTGAACTTGCTTAGCTGGGTAAGCTGAGTTCCATCCCCAACACTGCAAGAATCAGTAAAACCTTCCAAGGGGTGAGGATAGGCAGAGGCAACCTGCTGGACCAGTGGGAACTGAACATTGGTACACCAAGCTGCACTCTGCCTCCTGATATCCTCCCAGCCTTCCATCGTGTCTATGACCCATTGTGGACCTGGTGATGGGAGGACAGGATGGAACATCTTAGGCTCATCCCTAGGTCACAGTGGCAGGGCACTGTGGACCGTCTAGTAGTTGGCAGGGAGCTAGAGATTAGACTCCAATACCTGCTCTTCCCTTCAACTCCTGCCTCTACCCACTGAGAGGACTACAAAGGTTTGTGAGGAAGTTTCCAAGTGAGGGTAGGGCTGTGGAGATCAAGAATGTCACACATCTATCTGCATCCTCTCTTTGCCCTTGTGTTGAGAAGTTGACACGTGAAGCAGGTGAGGAAAGGAGTCCTCCTTTTCAGCAAGCAGGAGCAGAGTACCGTATGTTCATAGTGATAGGAGCAGCCTCACTAGCCTGGAAGTAGGATTCTCTGTCATAATTAGTTTAAATATGTTTAATGGTATTCAGCAGATCTCTGATAGGCTTGAGGACCAGCATATCTGTGCTCAATCCTTGTCTGTCTTTAGCTATTTGCTCTAAACTACATCTTACAAACATAAAACAGAATGTTATAATCTATAATCTGCAGATAAGTGCTAGAGGACCACATCTGCCTAATTTGAGTATATCTGAATTCCTTGTTTTTAGCTATATATTTGTTATCCTAGAAAATACCTGTGATTAACTGAACTAATACCTAACAAAACCATAAGCTTTAATTATCTTAATCTGTTTGCGATAGTACCTTTTTAAAAAGGAATGGAACTACACACAGCATTCTGAGAATTCCATAGGCACAATACCTCTCCACCCTGACTGGTACTGAAGGTGCCTCTTATCTAGCCTTCCCAGGGAATGGATGGGGTCCCACCTCCTGCCTCACTCTCCAGGACACACTCTTATCTTCACATGCCACCCAAGCAGCTGTGTTATCCAAGTCCTAGATAAGTGGGGTACAAGAGTTGGCTGGCTGAAGGGACAGGCAAGTTTGAGTAGCCAAACCCTGAGATACAGTAAATGGATGCCAAAAGCACACTGCAGCCACAGGGCACAGAGGGAGACCCTGTCTACTCCCAGTCCACAGACCCACAGAGGACCCTGCACCCAAAGGACGTAGGGAGAAGCAGGAATAGGTGGGATCTCAAAACGTTTGCCCATCCTGTCAAAGTTGGCAGGCTTCCTTCCTTTTTTCTCTCCCATACCCCTTTTCTGTCACTGCTAAGCCAGCCACCTTCCTTGGTTTCTTCCCAGAAAGCTTCTGTCCAAAATGAAACCCTGCCTTCCAAAGTTCCAGCACAGCCACCTGGGCCCCTCCTCCATGCCAGGCTTCCATAACCTCACAAGTTCTATCAGTTTCTAGTCCTTCAGCCTCCGTGGGCCAACCAGTAGTGTTTACATGTGTCACTCCCAATCATATTTAACAGTATATCACACACTAACAAAACCTTAACGTAAGGTCCCACCAGCCACAGTGACTTTGATATGGACTAGTGTCTCGATTTACCTGGTACTGGTCCCGCTCTCACTACATCCCTTAGGAAACTCACCAAGACCCTGTCCACCCCCTAGGGCATGTAACAATCTTCCTGGCCTCTCAGCCAACTCTGCCCAAACTGTACACCCATTCTTTTTTGTTGTTGTTCCTAAGTTTTACTTATGAATTAATACAAAATATTCCAGACCAATGTGTCTTAATCCTCATCGTCCTCCTCTTCATCCTGGTTAATCTGGAGGTAACACAATTCATGACTCTCTTTGCTGTTGGCGACAACACACAACCAGTCTCGAAGATTGTCCTTCAAATATTTTTTGGTAAGATATTTCAAATACCTTTTGGAGAAAGGCACTTCAGAAGTGACTGATCTTGTTCTTGCTCTGTTCGATGGTCACAACCCCTCCAAAATTCCCAGCTTTCCCATTCACCTTGGTTCTCTCCTGGAGGAACTGCTCAAAATTGGCAGTACCCATGATTCCATCTTCTACAGGACAGGTGCAGTCACGGGTGAACTTCAAGACCTGCTTCTTTGCCCCCCGCCCCTTTGCCACAAGCTTTTTGATGGGTGCCATGGCAGCAGAGGAGGCAGAAAGGGAGGGGCACACTATGCAGTGTACAGCCATTCTTGACCACCAGGACCTGATGCGATGGCTTTCTTACTGCCAGGCCCTGGGGTCTGCCCTGAGACCTTTTTCTCAAACATGGACCCTCCCTGCCCAGTTGAGTGTTTGTAAGATAGTCTTGTCACCCATATCTGTCTCTCAAAAGTTCTAGGGCTTCTTATCAAAACACGCTGGACACCGTTAGAGGCTAATCCCCTACCTCACATCCCATGAGGAGTGCCGGCAGGTCTGCCCTAGGAATCTGTTGGGTCCTTCTGTCTGTCTGCCACCCCACTCCACCCCCGACCTATTACCCAGACAGCTGTAACAACTTGCTACGCTGGGTGCTCCTGCACCTTACCCTGTGGCCAGGAGGGCCAAGGCTGCCTCTTCCTAACTGCTATAGAGGACCCTCTAGCCCTTCCCCCTTACTACCGGTCTGGCCTTTGCACATGCTGCTCCCACTTCATGGATCACATCCCTCTCCCACACTCCCTGAGATTCCACAGGACTGCTTCCTCCAGGGCTGTTGCCACTCACCACATGGCTCTTGTGTCCTTGAAATATTAGTTCATATTAAGATGTACAAAATACATAAGACTTTAAACTGAAGAAAAAAAGTTCGTCCATATTTTTCAAAATGATTTTATATTGCAGTGAAAATATTCTGGATATACTGGGTTTAAAAAGAGTAAAATTAAATTACTCCCCGCCCCCCTTAACTTTTTGGAATTATTATAACACTTTTAGTCACACATATCGCTCAGCCTGTATTTCCATTGGGAAGCCTAGCCTCTGGGGACCTCAGTGAGAATAAGGCGAGGAGCCACCTCTGCCTATTTCCTTGGTTTCATAGGGAGATGCAGATGAGGGAAAGGACAGTGTGTAGCAGGCCTGGCCAGTTCCCTGGACGCATGAGATGAGCAAACAGTTTTCCAGAAAGGGTACAGGGAAAGGAAGCACCTCATGACACCACTTTCCACCTTTTATTACTCAAGTGTGTGGGGCTAGAGATGTAGGGACAGGGCAACAGCAGGTTTCAATAAATAAGAAATGGGATGGGCAGTGGGCCCCGCGCCTGCACGGCCCCACATAAATAACGAGGCACTAAGCCAGATCAGGGACTAAGACAGGCTGGATTGGCAGTCACTCCTCCTACCACAAAACTCAGGCAGATGCTGTACCACAGGGGCATGGAAACCATAGGCCAGAGGCACTCTCTAGCCCACCAGCCTCCTCTCCCCACGGCTCCAGAGCTTGAGGGCAGCAGGGTGGACTGGGGCTCTGCACCAGAGAGCCCTGTCCAAGTCAAGTCATTTTTCAGTTTCATTAAAAATAGCAGGGTAGGGGCGGGCACATGCATTAAGCCCCTTCTGTAGGCATCACCATAATAGACAGTCCCACTGGAGCCTTGAAGGCCAAGGCCCGGGAAGCAGCAAAAACAGGCTAGATAAAGCTACTAATGGGAGGATAGCAAAGTCAAGCTCCCCCCAACGGGACTCAGCCCAGAATCCACAGAAGCTAGAGAGATCCTGGGAACTGAGCTCTCCTCTGCCCACTTCACAGTCAGAACCTAGGGATGAGCCCAGGGTTGGGACCCAGGTACTCTGCCAGTAGTCTAGGGCTCTTTGCTCCCCCTTCCCTTTATGGGGCCTGCCAGAAGAGAGGGAGGCACACTCAGGGTCCAGGACATGAGCAAGAGTGGCTGGTTCCCAAGGCACAAGCTGGGGGCCAAGTACAGACACCACTCCTCCACCAAACAAGACCCCCAGGGGACAGAGGGCTCCTATGATGTGTTCAGGGCAGGCACAGGGTAGGGGCACCCTGCAGGGTAGTAACTGGGCCACGGGATGGGGCGGGCTCTTGATCTCCTGTTCACGTGCTGTGCTGCAGGCTGCCTCTTCAATGAGGCTGACGGTCCCACCTCCAGGACTTGGCCTTTGCTGTTTGTCTGCTACGCCTTTGCATCTTGGTCCTTAGTCCCAGCTGCAGCTCTCCCTCCTGCAGGAAGCCTTCAGAACCTCCCAGGGAAGGGCAGAGTTGTCTAATTGTAGACAGCCCCTCAGATGACCAGGTTGCTTTCACTTAGCCGGACCACATAGCGGTTCTCCTGGGGGTTAGGATTGAGGGGTCAGAGCTGAGTGAGGAGGCCACTTGGGCTTCAGAAATACGGCATCTACCCAGAGCTCCCCATGCTGCTTTCTTGGGCCTTTCTTCTGTCAGGGTTGACCCAAGTGCTAACAGAAAATTTCCTGCCCCCAGCTCTCACCTCAGCCTTGTTCTCTGCTGGAGGCTTCAACCACTTAGTATGGCTCCCACCACTTCCCAACAGAGCCCGCTGCTCAGGGGGAAGACCAGGCTGTGGGGAATCAGGGAGATCACTCTCTGAAGGCCCAGCCTCCGTGATGGTCTTCACCTCAGATAACAATGAACTGGTCCGCTGCTCAGGAATGCGAGCCACACGGAACCTGTAGGGAGAGATGGTACCAACATCCTCCATCAGAGGGGGCACCTAGGGCAGAGAAGGCAGCACCTACCAAGACACTGCAATTCCCAAGATCACAGATTGAGCCTGTTATGCTACACAAGAGCCCTTCTCAACCCCCAGACCCCTGCCCTGCCCCTGCAAAGCGAAACAAGGCTGTTTGTGCCTACCTCCCATCTAGTTAGAGGGGGACAGACCCTTGTCCTAAGAAGTCCCAAGTACAACACCAAAACCATGCCTCAGGGACCCAAGAGCTCCGTGTGAGATAGCATTGCTGGGAAATCATGACTTTTTGGCCACTTACACTACCCAGAGACATCAGCGCTAAGCTGACACGTGGGCCTGCCTATCTCTGCGCTGTCAAGTTATTCCCTGACCCCGCTATACCCGTCCACCTTACCTGCCCACGGACAAGATGGTGATCTCGCCCTGCCGCCCTGCCTTGGCACTAGCCTTGGGAGCCCTGGATGGGTTGGGCAGGAGGGTAGGAGCAGGAGTGGTGGCGGCGGCTGCCTCAGGAGACAGCAGCACCTCTGGCCACTTTTTCTGGCTACAACGGGAGCAGCAGGAGCCAGAGAGTGAGGCCAAGCCTTGCACAGTGTGGAGGTGGTGGCGATGCGGGCAGATGTGTGGCATGCTGGGGGAGGCCGTCAGCAGCCTGCAGGAGGAAGAGGAGAAATGGTCATGGGGGCAAGCCAGGGGAGGAAGATTCCGTCAAGAAAAGGGACACAGAGACACAAAAGGGAGCAGACCCAAGTGGAGATCCCCAGGAGGCCAGCTGATTACCTCAGGCCCCACCCCTCACCTGGGTACAGGCCTGTGGCTTGTCTGTACCAGCTGTTTGCTGTGATATTCTTTCAACAGCTCCTCCAGGGCCGCTGCATTCTCTGTGGGCAGGTGGAGTCAGTACCCAGCTCCAAACTGAAGGAGCACCCCAGCCCACACCTCAGCAGATAGCCCCTGCCAACTCCCACATCCCTGTCCCAAGGCCTGAACTAGGTGCTGGTCTTCCATCCCTCACCAGTCAAGGTCAGAGGCAAAAGGGCAGAAGCCAGGGTCAAAGCACCCATCCAACTGAGGCTTTGGACTGGGGAGCGGGCAGAGCTGGGCAGGACTTCCCCCAAGCATTATCTTAGGCTCTAGGAGACTCTCCACTCTCAGACACAGGGTCAGACAGATAGGCCGTCTCTTCACCTTTCTTCTCTGTAATAAGGCGCACCAGGACTCCAATGGTGTCCTCATTGGCATCCTCTGTTCTATAGGCAGGATTGATCCCTGGGGAAAAGAAAAGGAATCCATGATTCTAGGGGCGATGGGACTCCGGGCTCCCAAGCTATACCAGGATCTGCTGGCAGAGGGCGCCACAGACCTTGCTCAGAATTGCAGCTGCTGTGGATGGAGTTCAGGTGACAAAGCCCATACATAGGCCCATCACCAGTGGGCTACCTAGACTCAAAAAAGTATGCTGTCATTTTTATTAACCTACAGCCAGCAACTCCAAGTGCTCAGTGGCCTCAGGACCATCTGAAAACCCCATCCCTGCATACTGCACCAGCCTCTTCTGGGTAGACACTGGACTTCCTTGGCCTCCCGGAGCTATGGGCTCTCCCGGCTCAGAACAAGCCCATTAGCCCTCTGCACACCACTCTGCCCATGGAACAGCTTTGCGCTTAATCCTCAAGTGTGTGAGGATGGGCTGCTGTGAAGGGTCCTAAGCCAGCAGCAAGTTTCTAAAGTTGTGTATCCATGCAGCGGCCAGCAGTTAGAGACACTAGGCTAGCAAAGTACAGTCCTGGGTAAAACAGCCCTGACTGGCTATCTTCCTACCTGCTCACTCCATAACTCAGTGTTAGGAGTTGGAAGGGGCCCAGGAAATCTGGCATGGGAGATGTCGTAGCACTCCTGACTCCAGAAGGCTCCTGAGGGCCCAGAGCAGTACACATGCCCATGAGATCGCTATCCTTCAGGGGGCATTGGCAAGCACGAGAAGAAATGGGCCCAAGGCCCTCTCCTTCTGCTTCCAGTACTTGTCTCAAACCACAGAGGAGCTGAACCCTGAACCCTGCATGTGCCTGCCAGAAGAGTGGCCTTGCCAGTCCCTCCCCTCCAAAGTCCCTACCTTCTACCTAAACCCAGCCAGTCTTACCGCTGCCTCCTCCTCTGGGGCTGGGCCCGACTTCCTTGTGGGCTGTGCAGTGGTAGCCCTTCCGCTTGAGCAGGTTGCACACCAGGATGCCCAGAAGCCCCATTAGACAAAAGACAGGCACGATGGCAATCACTGCATACTGGGCAGCTGTCTCCTCAGGACCACCTGCCCGAGTGCCATTCCCAGGCTGCCGAGGTTCCCCATTGCTACTGGTGCCTGCTGCCACTTCAATGCCACGCCGGGCCCGCTGCCCCGACTCTGAACACCACAGAGGACAGAAGCAAGGAATCAGAGAGAAACATACAAAGAATTTGCCAGGCCAGCACTGCCCCTCCTCAGCCCCAGAGTCTCTCTGCCTGACCTGCTATGTCTGCCCACTTTACCACAGACAAGGTGGTGATCTTGCCTTGATGTCCTGCCTTGCCCTTGCCTTGGGAGCCCTGGGTAGGTCTGGAGTGGCAAGTCCAAGGACCTGAGCACAGAGCTGGGGGAAAGCTGATGTCCCCGTATGGCCCACCCTACCACACTAGGGAGATAAAGTCCAGCTCATGCCCTTCTTCCTTCACCATCCAACCAACTATCCAGTGAGGCTTCATTGGGCCTCAGCCTACATCTACCCCTCATGCAAGGTACATGGAGTAAACAGACACACTGGTACATACACCCCTGGGCAAAAGGACACAGGAGTCTGCCTTCTCACAACTGGACATGAATTAGTAGCCTCAAGAGGTCAAGTGTACATGTTCACAGGTATGTGTGAAGGCCCATGTGCATGCTCACATGCATCTTTAGGGTTCTTATGGCGAGGATAAGAACAGCAGGACCTTACAGGACATGAACCTGCAATGGGGGGTGCCTGATACTGGATTGTCTTTACTACTCAAAAGCCAAGTGGTGGGGCTAGAGAGATGGCTCAAAGGTTAAGAGCACTGGCTGCTCTTCCAGAGGACCTGGGTTCAATTCCTAGCATCCCACATGGCAGCTCACAACTTCCGGCAACTCTAGTCCTAGAGGATCCGACACTCTCACACAGACATACACGCAGGCAGAACACCAACGGACAGGAAGTGAAAATAAAATTTCAAAATATTCTTTAAAAAGCCAAGGTGGCTGACCATGTATTGCTGGACATCTTCTGGCTGCCTGTTCTCCTCTGGGCTGGAAGAGGACCCTAATTCCCTCCATGGATGCTGCAGGGACTCCCAGGCTCAAGTTCACTGACACACACACCCTTTCCTATCTCACCATCTACAACTCACCATCACAGCCACCAGTACTCAGAGGTGCCCTGGAGCATGGCTGACACGGAACATGGGGCACTCCCTGGGGCCCAAACCACCTGTAGGGAGGGAAGATGTTACTGAGGTCCAGAAGTAAAAGCCTGACCTCAGGAAGAACTGTATTCCTTCCCTCCAGGTGCCCTCAATGGTCCCACCCATCCATGTCATAGACGGGAAGAGAGATGCTCAAGGAACAGTGTGGCAAGAACCCAGCATGAGCCCCACCCTCACCCTGTGCTCACCCAGGCTGGCAGGCTCCACACATGGCATCTTGAGTTGCTGTGCCAGCCTGGACCTCCAACCTCCTCTGAAGGCTGCAGCGGTAATGAGGCTGGCATGGATGGGAGTCCCATGAGGCTGAAAAGGTGCCTAGGGGGCAGGTTCTGCATAAAGTACCCTGCCCTGGGTCCTGTGGGAGAGGAAGAAGATTACAAGCCCAGGAGCCAGGCTAGTGGCCCCTGGGCATCCAGGCCTCCCCTCTGCCCTCAGGAGTCTTCCCGGGACAGGACAGCACCTCGCTCACCAGGTCAGGCTCCTTGCCCGGTGGACACAGCCAAGGAGTTATTGATGTTGGAGTGGCCAGAGGCCAGGGCAGCAGCTGGAAGGATGCAGGTAGAACACAGAGAACATGGTGACAGAGAAAGAAAGGGTTAGGCATGGGGCCTGCGGGGGCATCTGCTCGCTACATCTTCCTGAACAGAACTGAGTCACAGACTATACAGGCTCCCTACTCAGGCTTCAGGAGCACTCTTAGGGCCTGCCTCAGCCAGTTCTGCACACTGCCAGGGTCCAGGTAGAGAGAGACAATATATATATATGTTTCTAGAAAATACTGGAAAGCCCCAGACGGGATCAGGAGGACCTCAAGCCCTTGAGCCTCTGAATTACAGCCCTTTCAGATGACTTACACCTCCTCACCCCAGACAGATGAGGAGGAAATGCTTCCGAATTCCTCTGAGATTGTCTCCCTTCCTGCTGTGCCCCCCCCCAAGCTGAGCATGTCATTAACTACCCTCTGTTTATCATGCCTACAGCCAAGTCTGCAGCTGGTGCTTACTTACTATTCTGGGCCTTGGGCTGAGTCTGAGACCACATCCTCCTCTGTGACCTCCCCCTGTGCCAAAGCCACCCCATTCATACCCTGCCCCTAAGCTGGGCATGCCACGTTCCAAGGGAACACTGGGTTACTAGCCCCCTGTCTGGTGACCTCCCTCGGCTGCCCACACAGTCAAATGGCCTACCCGCCCTGATGCCTGCGGTGGGAAGACCCTGTCCTCCAGTGTGGGCCCAGCTATGAACTTAGGGGGCTCTAGGCATGGGCCAGCCACCTACCCTGAAGGCAGAGTGTCAAACCTGGTCCACAGCACCTGCTAAGGCTGAAGGGTGCCTCCTGGAGACCTCAGCTTGCTCCCACTGAGCTTCCAGAGTTACAGCAGAAAGGCCACCACAGATCAGACCCCAAGGTGCTGCCTGAAGCTACAAGTCTGTAGGTGCTCTGACTCCAGTGCCAGGAGTGGGCCTTTCTTCAGCTCATACAGGCTGTACAACCAGCACATGAGGTACTCAATTCCTTCCAGTCCACTGCCTGTCCTCCTGGCTCTATCCCACACCTACCAGAGGCAAGCACCTTGTCCTCAGCCATGCCTGCAAATGCTAGTGTCCCCTGGTTTAAATGTCATGAGTAGAAGAGACCACGTCTGTCAGGCCCAGAGAGAGCCTGAGGCTCCTGAGCAGTGCCTGCACCCTGCACCCTGAGATTCCAAATATTCTAGCTTTTCTGGGGCCCTTCCCCAACTCACCACAAAGAGGCATGACAGAGGCCAGCACAGCAAGGTCCGCTTCATCATCAGGCCCTGGAGTGACATTGACCTAGGGCAGGTAAAGGAAGCTCAGGGCAACAGACCAGGCAGCTGCTGTCCCCTCCTAGCCTGCTGCTGGGTGCTGGGCAAGCATTTGCCCCACATGGCAGGATGCAGGTCTGAGAAGAGGTGGAACTGGCCTGTTTGGGGCCAGCCTTATAGGCCAAGGCCTGAGGGAAGCTGAGGGCTCTGTAGCTCAGGTTTCCCAGAGGAAGTGCTTCCTTCCCCTTCCATAAACAGCCAGGTGCCCCGAGGTATCAGCGGGGACCAAGAGGAAGGAAGCTGGGAAAGGCCGGGACTGGGGGCTAAGATGGCTACACTGCCTCTTGCCCTGCTATTACTCTAACCTCTCACAGCTCCCAGACCACTCTTACACTCTGCCTTAATTCTTGCAGATTTTGCTACAGGAAGGCCCTAATCCTTCAAAGTTAGCTCAAAGATCTCTATGTGGAAGTACTTCTAAAAGCCTGGCTCACAGGCTATAACCTCTGCTCGCTGTTCCTCGTCTATACCTCCCCCAGGGAGACCTGGGCATATGTGCTTGCATCCCTGCCTGCTCGTGTGTCATGGCAGACCTGGGAGGGAGTATCACCATAGCGCGCCTCTCCAGCAGCTCCTGTATGCCAGGCATGCCTCTGCACTGGGGAATTAGGAACCCCAATGTCCACAGAAGGCACTATGGCAAACAGATGAAGAGACAATGGTCCCACTGTGAGATGTTTCAGAGGACCATCAATGCCATCTCCCCAGCCCACGGGCCCCAGGCTGAGTGAGGCTCCTGGGCCCAGACAGCAGTACCTCCAGAGAAGTCTCTAGCTAGTAGACAAGGTTGGGATGGCAGGAAGGATTGAGATCAGACAACAGAAAGCTCAGGCCTATTTCCCAGAGGCCTGGTTTCAGGGTCACAGGCTGGGCTAGGGTGCTCACTAGGCCACAACATAAGCTATGAGCAAGCTCTGAAACCCAAGGGGGCTCACAAGCCTAGCCCTCCCCACACCATCAGACATGGGGGTCACAGGCTGTTTGCTGCCAAGCCTGGCAGAGGGCTTATTGCTTGCAGGAGGTTCCCGGTCACAGAACCCCCTCTCTGCTGGTAGCCAGGCTTGCCGGCTGGAAACAAGAGCGGAGCAGAGGAAACCTATCTGCCGCCTGACCGGGACCTGGCCCCACAGAGACCAGGGCCAGGGGTTTGAGTTACACCCAGGGGAGGGGGAGGAGCTGCCATCACATCATCCAGGGACTCTCCAGGTCACTGGCAGCGGGCCCCTCTTGGGTTCCAGGCCAACTCAGGGGAAAACCAGAGACAGAAAAGGCCAGGCTCCAGAGTAGGTAATGGCTGCATGTGGCAGTCAACACTCAACAGGTGGCACTCCTGACTCATGCCTTGAACTGTCCTTCCTCAAGTTCGGTCACAAAGCTGCCTTCCAGGTTCTGTGCCAGAGTGTCCTTTAACCCTCCGGGGCTCTGTGTGCCCTCGAGACCATCTCCTATGGCCCCTCCAGGGCTTCAAAGGATCTCGCCATCACAGACCTGACCACAAACCCCAAGTCTTCGGGTTGTCCCCACAGCATGCTCCCAGGGCCAGAAGCCCTTCATGTTCCCAGGTAGTCCAGAGGGCTAGGACAAGGGGTGAAAAGTAAGAGGCAAAACCCCAGAGAAGAGAAGCCCAGGACGACCCAGACCCTAGCTGCACCTGCTGGGTGACCTGAGCCACAAAGAGAGGCTATGTGGCTGCTCATCGGCAGGCAGGCCCGAAACCAAGAGTCTGGAGACTTCCAGAAGGAACGCGAGGGTCCAGAGGCCCAGCCTCAAAGCCAGAGTGGGCCCACTCAGGCATATCCACCAGCAGCCGCCGCCCAGCACCCCTCACCTTCTAATTATGCACCTTCTAATTACCACAAAACTGGCACTTACTTCAGTCTGTCTGCATGGCCCCCAGTCTCAACCAGACTGAACCCCCCACACCCCCATCTGCCTGCTCAGGCACGTGTACACATGTGCACACCTGCTGCTGCAACCTCTGCTCCCCCCGCCCCCCAGTCCTCTAGAATCCAAAACACTGCCCTGGAGACCCATGGGAAAACAAGTTCAAAGAAGCTCCTAGGCTAGGAGGGGGTCAATGGAGCGTACCCCCCATACTTCTCTGGTCTAGAAAGGCAAACAGTCAATGGTACTCCAGTGTGGAACACCTCCTAAGGGCTGCCTGGAGACAGATGCCAGAGATGGGGACACTGCAGCGCAAGAGTGTTCTACCCACAAAGGCCTACACTAGCAACACAGGGTTGAAGAAGTAGACAAGGAAGTTAGCTCAAAGGCCACTCCTCCCAGTCTCCTACCCCTGAGCATCTGCACAAGCCACTAATTCCCTGTGGGACCTGAGCCCCCAGCTTCCCTAGCCTCAGTTTCCTCATCTGCAAGGACAGGTTGTTTATCTCCTGTGGCAGAAGCCTGTCATGAAGCTTAACCCAGGTGATGGGCCTCAAGTGGGTCATGGGATTTCCTTCCCACACCCCCATGGGGGTGGTAATTAAGAATTTGTTGGCTTGCTTGTTCAAGGCTTGTCCCCCAAGCAGACAGCAGTCAGGGAAGGGATGTCTGTTTTATTCACCACAAAGCCCAGCCCCCAGCCCAGACAGGGAACTGGATGCCTCTACCAAATAGGCTCAGAGGCTGGGGGAGGGAGGGCCTTTCTTAAACCTCCAGAAAACACTCCTAAAAAGTACCCAAACAATTAGAAAAGAAATTCCTTGAGTATAAACCAATCAGCAAAGCTACAGCAGTGGAAGCTGCCAGGGGAAGCTGCTCTGGGGAGGAGCAGGCAGGCCTAGAGGCCTCACACAAAGAGGAAGCCAGCTGTACAGCCCGCCCAGGCCTCAGGCAGCTTCCTCTTTCCTAGAACTGAATCTGTGGGTTTACCCCTGGCCCCAGCCAAGGCCCCCCAAGGACACTCCCAGAGACCTCCCAAAGCCTCTGCCCTCTTCTTCTGACCTCTAGGTCCACCTTACCTGTAGCCTAGGTGTCCTGACAGATGGGGGTGTGACCAGAACCAGCTCCCCCACCCTCAGAATGGCAATCCAAGACAACCCTGAAAACCTCCTTGCACAAACATGCACACGTACGCCAGCCTTAGGTTTCTTTCTCAGCTGCTTGAAACTTCTTTCAAGTCACAGAGATGTGTGTATGTGTTACCTGTGGTTTCCTCTGCTCAGAAACCCCTCCTATCCCTTTTGGCCAACACCTACTCTTCCTCTAGAGCGCAGCTCAAAGTCACTTCCTCCTGGAGGTTCCCCAACCACCACCTCCCCTGAGCCATGGCAACATTTGCCCAGCCTCTTTCTCACCACAAGCTGTCCTTTATGCCCAGTGTTATGCTGGGTGTTTGCTGTGCTGGGCATGAGATGCAGAAGAGATGCCTTCAGTAGAGTACCCAGCTATGCCAGAGAAGCAAGGCCAGAGACAACACACTACTGGTAGAGGAGCAAACCCGGCAGACATCACTAAACACAAGCCTGCCTGCTCTTCACTGGCTCTGAGGCTGTGACGCAGGCGCAGGCGTAGAGGGCTCATGGGAGGGTGAGATAAGAATTCACAGTTCTCAGCACAGGACTGGCACAAAGCAAGCCCTCAATAAGTATGCACTATACTTCACCATGCCTCAGTTTCCCGATGTGTAAACTTTAAAGAAGCCCACGTCTGACCAGCAAGTGTGACGCACGGGAAGATTCTCTTTTGTATTTATGATCAGTGATTAGCAAGGCAGGGGTAGGCGAGAAGTCTGGGAAGGCTGGCAAGCAGAGCCCAGGTCATGCTGAGCTTGCACTTTTCCCAGGGCCTCAGGGCACCCTGAAGAGTTGAGCAGAGAAAGCAAAGCAGTGAGTGATTCACCTCTGGGCAGGCAGGTGAGCTAGGCTGCCAGCCAAGCGAGTGCAGGTAGGGAGAGGGAGGTGGGACCAGGGCCCACCTGGGGTAGGGCAGGTAAGAAGGCAGGTTCTGCAGCCTGTGGCCTTCCCTGCAGCCTCTAGAGGCAAGGGTTGCCTGGAAACACAGCTGGACACAGGCCTTCCTCAGGAGTGGCTGCACCAGGCAGCAACAAAGGCAACATCAATAGAGAAATCCAGGTTAGCAAGGGACCCAGTGGTTCCCTGGCAACTGGGGCTGAAGTAGGGCAGTGCCCACACTGAGCGCCAGTTAAGGCTGCTAAGCATCACCGGCTTCCCTAACAGAAGGGGGCTGACCTCAGTGGGGGACTATCCCTCACCCAGGCTCACCTCCAATCCACACAGAAGAGGTGACTGTTCCCGTTTCAGACCTGAGTAAACAGGTTGAGGGACGTCACCTGTTGGGGGTCCCACAGCCCAGAAGTACAAAGGCAGGAATGGAGGCCAGGGCCGCATCATCCCTGCCTTCCCCACTCCGGAGTCTAGTCGTGACTCTGCAGGACTTGCCAGTCTTGTAGCAGGAAAGCTAGTGCAGGAGTGTGTGGAGGGTGGCTCATCTGAAGGTTTTCTAGAAAGACCTAGGAGGCAAGGCCCGGAACAGGTGTGGTCCTCACCTGGTAGCCTTGAGGGCCTCTGAGATCTGCCTGCACCCATACTCATTTGGAATATTGTGCTAATTTATACCAGGTTGTACCGGAAAGAGCACTGGAAACTATAGGAAGCAAGAAGACTGGGGAAATCTGGGAATTTCCCAGAGACAGGAAGAACAGCATCTAGGGCTGCTGTTGAGGCTGAAGGCCCAGAGATAAACAAAAGCTGCCTAGAGGCGATGCAGAAAGAAGGGTAGCTCCATTCCCTGCCTTCTTTCCATGGCTGGGCAGCCATGACCACCATCTAGGTCTCTGCAGGACTCCTGGAATCCTGTGCCACCCACACTTCCAGGCAGGAGGAGCTGGGCATGGTTCTGTCCTCAGACCTCCTGGCTGCCACCAGGCCTGCATGTCAGCAGCTCAGGTAGTAAGGTGGGCACGAGGAGCTGAAAGGGCTAATTGGCTCCTTAAGGCTAAGAAAAGGGCTGAGGCAGCCAGATCTGGCTCTCGCAGCTCCTCAGTCTAGAGTAGGAAATGAAGGCAACCTGCCCCCTCCTTCCTACAAGTCTGGAGATAGGGAAGACGGTGTCTGAGACCAGGCAGTCAGCCCTGGGACAGAGCTGGAGCTCCACTACGGCCCTCTCACGTGTCCTGTTTCCTCTCCAGGCTGAGTCCTCTTGGATCTCTCAACACAGGCTTCCACGATCCAAACTTGCAGAAAGGAGGCTGAGACAGCTGAGTGGCCTGTAAGAACTTGGGCTAGGGCCACCAAGACACCTTAGTAGGGTAAGGCACTTGCCACCAACAGCGACCTGGGTTCAGGACCCAGAACCCACAGGAAAGAACTAACTCCTTCAGATTGTCCTGACTTCCACACCACCACGCCATCAACACACAATAAACAAACAACTGTAATCATTGTTTCAAAGGTAACAAGGCTGACCAGCCCTGGAGAGGCGACAAGCACTGGTCCTGGTCGGCTCTTGCTGGTGTAACCCACACCTGACACCCCACTGCTTCCAAGAGCCTACACTAGCCCACCCCAAACTTTAGGAGCCACGGGTCATTCCCGGACTGCCTCCTCCGGCCTTAAGGCAGGACAGCAAGGGTTCAGGAGGTGCTGGAAAACACCCAATTCTTCCCTCATTCCTGCTGCTATCTGTGTCGTCCCCGTCCCCCCCTCCCCCGCCTAGCCCAGCCCAGAAGTCAGCCCGGCTATGGCCCTGGCCACATACCTCCACTTGGCATTGGATTGATAATAAGGCAGGATGGTCCAGAGAGTGCTCAGCATAAGCCCTCAAGCCATCTTCCCGACTTGGTTGATTGGAGCAGAAATTTAGGGAGCAGATAAGGAGGAACCCCAGGACTCCTGCCCACTCTCCCAATTCCTTGGGCTTGGGTGCTGGGGTTCCTACCTAGAGGAACCGTGTGTGCTGAAGGCTAGACATACGTGTGACCATTGGGCCAGCAAGGGTAAGGCTAGGCTCTGGAACGGTCCATCTAGGCTGAAGCTCTGGATCCGTCACTAAGTGTATCTATGACCTTGAACAGGTCACCTAACCTCTCTGGAGCTTCAGGGCCTCAAAGGCTGCGGAGGGGAGATATGGAATGCTGGCCAAGAGGCACCAGTTCTCACACCACGGCCTCACAAGGGTCATTTGACCAACTCAGGCTCCAGTCAAACAGTCCAGTCAAGGCCACCCAGGTGCCTGGGTGAGGAACCCCAAGTGAGTCTCAGCAGCAAGAGAGAAAGAGCGCAGGTATCCATGCAATGGCGGCCAGTGTGTGCCCGCCTCCACACCAGCTGCCACCACAGAGTCAGAAAAGTGGAGGCCTCAACAGAGAGACAGATTCAGCAGTTCACACGCAGCCTGACCTGCCCACAACCTGGGGCGATTGTGCCTACTCAGCTGACCTCATGCTGTGGGAGGAAGATCCAGAATACACAGGCTAACAACAGCAAGTCTACAAGCAGGCCAGACGCCAGCCCCGACCCCAGCCTTCGGGAAGTTTTCCTATCAGGGGACCCACTCAACCATCAGTTAGCTCGCCATCTCCTTTGACCCTTGTCAACAGTGAGGGGGCTGAGGGAGTGGTAAGCAGGCAGCGCGCAGGGCCCATAGGCTCTCAGTTCCTTCTCAGCCTGGGTATACACAGGGCCAAGTTCAGTTCCTTCTCTCAAACACGTGCTTGGACCCTGCCCCTAATTGGCCACAGAAGGCTCCTCCAGCCCCCTCCAATGTGCTAAGCAACCAGGCACACAAGGACGGTTTATTTATAGAGCGCTCGTCTTTCCCAGGGTGGCCCAGGAAAGAAGTCTGAACTTCAAGGCCATAGACCTGGGTTTGGATCCCAGGGCTCTGGGGTGCTGGAAGTGCCTTTCCCTCTGATTCCTGGTTTTCCCTGGCTGTCCACAAGGGCTGAAGACTCTCTGGAGGACTGGGGCAAAGATCTGATGATAGCCTTAGGGGCTGAGCACACAGCATGGATGCAACACTGACTCCTTCTGTCCCTGCCTACCTAGAGGCACCAGCTTAGGATGTGGGAGGCTCTGGGTTCGATCCATAGTACTGAAAAAGCAAAACCACCCCCCCCAAAAAAATAAAAATAAAAAACAGCTGGACACACAGAGAGAGGCAAAGCCGGAACAGAAGCTTGCAAAGCTGTGGGTAGAACCTGCTGCCCTGTCTGCCCAAGCGCCCAGGGATCAAGTGGCAGGATGGAACCTGGAGGAAAGAGCTACAGCTGCAAAGATAGGGGCTGAGTGTGCCTTGCCAGTATTCTTGGACACTTAGTCTCTCCCCTGTGTAGAGTGGTGCTGAGCATGCTGGCTCTGTAAGTTGGGTCTCCTCTATGTTTCCTACCAACGGCTGACACAGGCACCTCCCTCTAGCAGCTACCACAACCAGAGAGGCAGCTTGGCCCTACCGCCATCCCCAGAGGCCCAAGTTCCCGGAATGGTTTGGCTTGGGCAGGGGCATAGAGTAGAGCTGGGGGGCTCCACAGAAGCTGGGCTAGAAGGGAAGGTTAACCCTTAGTTAGCCCTTCTCCCCCTCGCTCCTTCTCCTGGCCCTGAGCTATTTCTACCTCTATGCTGGGGATGGAAATAACTTGGGCTCAGCCCCTGGAGACCAAGCTAGCTATTTTCATCAGCCCCAAAAGCACAACTCCAGGCACTCCAGATACCATGACCCCCAGTCCCAGCTCTAGGCCAAGCAAGCATCAGCAATGAGCAGAATTAGAAAGGGTGTCTGGGAAGAATAGGGAGCCAGAGACCCAGACTGAGCAGGGTACAAGCACAGGGTCACCCCAATCTGCTCCCCACCTCAGCAAATGGGAGAGTCAACGACAGGGAGAGAGGGACCCCTCAAGTATGATGAAGGTCACTACCCCTGCCACCCCAGAGTCTGGTTAGATGTTTGCAAGGCTTGCTGTAGGCTCTAAAAGGCAGGAGACAAGTCTGTCTGGTGGTCTCTGCCTGGGGTGGAGGGGGGGGAACAGGAAGACTATGTAAAACAGCCACTTGGAATTTGCCAGCTGTGTGTGCACACAAATCTCACTACAAACTCATACTGGGGCACCTGTGCCAGGCCTGCCAGCCCACGTGTGATAGATAGGAGCTCAGCAGATATGCCATGAGCAATGACCAGCAAAGTGGTAATCCTCTCCAAGCACCTCACAGAATCAGAAGACTTGAATTCCAGTCCTGGCACTGTCCTGACTCTATGTGACTTTGGACAAGGCACTGTGGTTCTCTGAACCTGGGTTACATTCTCTATGATCGTCACCACACATCACAACCACTGTAAGTATTCAATAAAACACTTGTGACAAAAGCAGAACCTGTCACTTTTGAGGGGACGAGGGAGATCAGGTGTCAACATTTCCAGAGGGTCACAGAAAACAATCTCTACATACTCCTTATACCAGATGTGGCACCCCGCGGCTACTGCCACCTATGGAGCTAGGGAGCCCGGCTGCCACCCAATCTTGCACCCATTGATTGCACTGACCGACCCTCTTGTGGGAACCTCAGAATGATCTTTCCCAGAGATTAAGCAAGAACTCCAAGATCAGATCAGACCAGAGACCATTCACTGCTGGAGAACAAACATTCCCTCTGTCTTCAGCCAGGGAGCTGAAGAGTAGATTGAGATTTCAGTATCAAAAAGACCAGGTGGCTTTTGAGTGGGAGGCTGACATCTTCTTGACCAGCTTTGGGCAAGACTGTTGCCAACCTTTCAGCAGCACATACGTGGGTGTGAACCTTCCACCACTGTGTCACCAGCAGGAAGCCTGCCCCCAACTGCCCTGCAAGCCTTCTGCCTGGACGACTGGGAAGGCTGAGAAGACTGACCCAAAAACAATAGAGGATCCCAAAGTGATGATTCACTGGCTATTCACACCTCTGTGCAGCCTGCAAGACTGAAGCCCCAGCAGGGGCACACTCGGATAACAAAGACAGAGAATACAGTCCACCTTGCTAGATGTTGGGGACCTCAGTGTGTGTGTGTAGTGTGGAGTGGAGACTGAGACCATCTGACTTCCTCTCTGACAGAGGTGCTGTCCTACCCAATGCCACCCAGCTCTGGCCTCCTCTTCCTCTGCTTGGTCACGTCCTGGTGCAAACAACTCACTACAATGAACTCCTAAAGGGTGTTTGGGAGAGATCTTTATTCCCTAGACACCTGATCTTCCTTGTCCCCTCAAATGCTGGAAGGTGTCAGGTTCCTCCTTGCTCTGTCCTGAGTCAAGCACTCTCTCTCACTCTCTCTCTCTCTCTCTCTCTCTCTCTCTCTCTCTCTCTCTGTCTCCCCATGCCGCCCCCCCTCTCTCCATGCCCCCCCATGGCCCCACATAAACCCGGTGACCCCGTGATTCAGGGCTTACTCAAGTTATTCAGGGTTTCTCTCCTCTACATTATACTCACAACTAGCCCCAGTCACGCTGCAGGCCACACACACAGTGACCCCAGTGACCTGGGGTCTCTCATACACACATCACACACACTCTGCCTGTCTCTCACACACAGAGCCCCTCTGTGTCACCCGCTAGGCTCGGCGTCACCGCCCAGTGTCCCAGCCACACGTTCGCCCGGGCCAGGCCGCCTCATGCGCCGTGTCACCCACAGTCACGGGCTGACACCGTTCAGAGCCCTCCCTTCCCTGCCGCCCCGCGTTGCAGCCGCACCGAGGCGCCACCGTCCTGTCCCGCAGCAGGCCCTGGTGTCAGTCCAAGTTTCCCGGGCTCCACCGACCCCTCGCACGTCAAGTTCCGCTGCTTTCTCTCGGGCACCTTCTGACAGACTGCGCAGCCCACGGGTGCCGGGAGGACGCGCCGGCGAGCGCCGGGATGGGACAGGACCCGGGCAGGAGAGTGGGGCTGACGCATCCGCCGCGCGGGAGAACTTCCTCAGAGCAGCGGAGCCGGGCTGCAGGCCGCGTGAGCCCTCCTTACCTGGCCGGCAGCACCAGCTTCGCTTCGCGTCCGACGCGGCGCCCGGGCCCCGCTTAGCGAACGCTCGGGGCAGGCCGCGCAACCTGCGCGCCTTTTGAATGAATCGCCGGCCCAGCCGGGAAGCTGAGCGGCCCCGCCCCCCGCGTCACGGCCTCTGGCCCCGCCCCCGACGTCAGAGCCCCGACTTGCGACCCTTAGTCGGCGCCCCTCAGCAGGCGAAGGGCTCCTGATTCTCCCGCCAGGCCACGCTGCTCTGCATCGCCCCCTCTCGAGCCTCCTAGGAACTGCAGGGGTTGCGCAGGACGGACTATTGGCGACCAGGACGCTTTAAGGACGCGTCCCTTGAGGCGGGGCTGGGGTGTGTGTGTGTGTGTGTGTGTGTGTGTGTGTGTGTGTGTGTGTCTGTGTGTGTCTGTGTGTGTCTGTGTGTGTCTGTGTGTGTCTGTGTGTGTCTGTGTGTCTGTGTGTGTGTCTGTGTGTGTGTCTGTGTGTCTGTGTGTGTCTGTGTGTGTCTGTGTGTCTGTGTGTCTGTGCGCGCGCGCGCGCGCGTGTGCTTAAAACCAAGAAATCCGGCCTTGTGTGATGCAGTGAAAAGATGCTCGAGACTTGAATGCTGCTCAGGTCTTGTCACCTTTGCCTGCGTAACTAGGGCCACAGCTGCCACTTCCTGGGAATTTTCTCTTGGAATTGTTGCAGATGAAAACGACCTCAGTGTCTTAGATGAGGCGCAGGCTGTAAGGAATGCTCACCTGGTGAACTCCTTTGGAAGCTGGCCCAAACACCCCCTCCTCCTCCTGAGTAGGGGTCCCGGCCCCCAAGTAGGTAGGACAGGTGACATTCCTCTCCCCTAACCTGTCCCACGCTTCCTATCACCAATTCCAGCCACTAGAGTGCCCTGTGCGAGGCCAGGAATAGAAGTGTAATCCTGAGGCAGGAGGCTCCTGAGTTCCAAGCCGGCCTGGGCTACATATTGAGACCTTGTTTCACAAACAAGCAAGCAAACAAAAACAACAGAGACAAAGTGCCCAGGGCTTTGAGACAGTGTTGTATCACCCAGGGCACCATGTCCATTGTATTCTTGCTTCTGCAAATTGTGCCCATGTGGGTCATGGTGTGTCGGTGGTGGAAGTAGCAGCTTAGCTCCCACAGTCTCCTCTTCCATCCACCCAGCTTCATTCAAGAGATCCAAAGTGGCCAGGAGAGCAGAGCTGGGCAGAAACTCAGACAGCGCCGAGGACCCAAAGGTGGGGACGGATGGATGGAGGCCTGGCTGGGATCAGGATAATCACAGCTCATGAAAGAGCCTGAGGAAGTAAATAAGTCTGCCGGCAATAGATAGGCTGGGGTTGGGGTGGGATTCGAAACAAACTGAAGTCATAGCATCTGAGCCATAGAAAGGAAGGGGAAAGGTCAGGTCCCCAGAGTCTGAGAAATTCCAGGAGGGGAACTGGACACCTGAGGGAAGAGTTTCCATTTCCCTGGGCTGAGCCCAGGTTTCGGGCACAGGGCAGAAAAAGTTCCAGGGTTACTGATGTCAAAGTCATGAGCTCAGCAGGCCTAGCGACAACATGCTTGTAATCCCAGGGCTCTGGAGATAGAGCCAACCAGGTCTCTCTGAGTTCTGGGCAGCCAGGTCTACAGAGTGAATTGCAAGCCAGCCAAGGATACGAAGAGAGACCCTGTCTTGGAAAAAAAAAAGACCCCAATCTGGTGCCCCCTAAAGCTGGTGACAGGGACTATCATAGAGGCCACATCACAGTCCATGGAGGAGACCCATAGTGGGGAACAGTGCAGTGCCTAGAGTAGCCTGGATGTCCTCTACTTTTGATTTTTTTTTCTTTTTCTTTTCTCTTTTTGAGACATAGTCCTTCTATGCAGCCCTAGCTATGTATGTAGACCAGGCTGACCTCGAACTCACAGAGACCCGCCTGCCTCTGCCTCCTGCATGCTGAGAGTAAGGTGTGTTCCACCACGCCCATCTTTCTAAATTTTATTTTAATTATTTTATTATAGTTATTGTGTATAGGCATTTTGCCTGCATGCATGTCTGGGTACCACCTGAACGCTCAGTGCCGACGAGGGCATCTGAGGTTGTTACACATGGTTGTTAGCCTCCATGTCAGTGTGAGAATTGAACCGGGGTCCTCTGGAAGAACAGTCAGGCTTCTTAACCCTTGAGCCAGCTCTCAGCCCTTTTTGAAAAGGTTTCTTGGTATAAGGACAATCTATATCCCAATTTTTAAATTCCAAATGGTGGTATTTCAGGTCCCACTTAATAGTCCAATAAGGATGTAGGCTTTGTACCGACGGCTAGTCTGACTTTTTTAAGAGGGCCCAGGCCCATCTCTACTAAACAACTCTCTAGGAAGCTTTGGTCAAATCCACCCCCCACCCAGTCAGTCTCCACCCCTGAAAACTGGGGTACTCAACCTATCACCAAAGGTCACCCTCATTCTCTGTGGGAGCTACCTTCTCAACACAGATTCCCAGGAGTACACGTCCCATGCCTTCACCCTTCATTCAGAAGGAGCCTAATTATTATTTACTGCTGGTTGGACTTTCTGGCTCCTTGTCCAGCTGACAATGACTCTCAAGCCCTTCCTAACAGGAGCCCTCCCCAGGAGTCTGCAGCTGGCAGACAGAGAAAGAAAGTGACAGCCACACATTCGGGGCTGGCCTTTTTATGTCGCTTAGAGAGTCACTCAGCTCCAGCACAGACTCAAAAATCATAGGGTCTCTAAAATCCTGGCATCACAGCCTCTCACACTGCGACCGGAAAAGGCTCCTGCGCTTCCTCGTCGGTACCACAGGACTTTAAGACCTCAGTAGGTTGGAATGTGTTTTCAGAATGACCCAGAAGCAGGGACAGGGGTAGGTGCTCCAAGTCCCTGTCAGGCCTGCCAAGAAATCCCGAGTCACACTTTCAGAGCACATCTTCGAACAGGTGGCTGCAGGCGCCCCCTTCTGGCTGTACCGGAAATCCAAACTGGAAGTACTGTCATCCCAGCTTTTCCAGTTCTAGAGCTGCAGGTAGCAAAAATTGCAGAAATTCGTGTCGCTTGTATAAAATGCACAGAATATTTGTATGTACCTTGTCCTATTCTCTTCTATACTTTAAATTCTCTCTAGATTACTTGCAATACACAGTACAACATAAATCCTATGTAAACAGTTATATTATTTAGGGACTAATGCAGGGGCAAAGTTTGGACCTGCTCAGGACAGATGCAACTATTGTAAGTCTAAAATTTTCACCCACCAGGTGTGGTGTCGCATATCTTTAGTCACGGCACTCAAGAGGCAGAGGCAGGAGAATCTCTGTGAGTTCAAGCTCAGCCTGATGTATATAGTGAGTTCCAGCACAGGACTAAATAGAAAGATGCTGTTTCAAAAACCAAAATTAATAATAATAATAATAATAATAATAATAATAATAATAATAATAATAATAATAAAAAATTCCATCCATAGTTGATTGAGTCTGAGGATATGGAACTCATGGATACCAAAGACTACCACTAAAGTTTCAGGCTTTAGCCAGGTGTGGTGGTACATGCGTTTAATTCTAGCCTCGAGATGCAGAGGCAGGTTGATCACTCACTGTGAGTTGGAGACCAGCCTGGTCTACAAAGAGAGTCCAGGACAGCCAAACCAAGGATACAGAGAAACCCTGTCTCAAAAAACAAACAAACAAACAAACAAACAAACAAACAAAGTTTCAGACCCTAGTGTACTTTGTTTGCATGTATGTCTGCACACCAGAAGAGGGAATCAGATTCCATAGGATTACAGAGAGTTATAGACAGTTTTGATCCACCATGTGGGTGCTGGGAATTGAACTTAGGTCCTCTGGAAGAGCAGCCAGTGCTCTTAACCGCTAAACCATCCCTCAAGCCCCCAAGGTGAAGTTTCAATGCTTTGCTTTAAGCAGAAACTCCAGTAGGCTCTGTCCTACCTTACTAGGCATGCCTTAGATCCTGTGGGCGTGTCCTAGACCAATGGGAGGGGCTCAGGCCAAGAAAGAACTGGGGCTCGGTAAGGCCTGGACTGGCGCTGGGCAGATGCTAAGCTGGGGCTGACTGGGGCTGGGGACTCACTTGGCTCAGGCCTACATTTAGGTCTAGACCTCAGGCCAGGCCAGAACCCCCTGGGTGGGATTGTGTCCTGATTCTTGCCTCACTGACTTCCTCGGAGGCTCAGCTGTCTCAGTTATGTCTTTCCTGGTCTTGGGCTCTCCTGTGACCCACCTGACTTGTGCTTAGTAAAGAAAAGGTGAGGGGCCTCTTTGCCCCTTGGTGAGGGGAGGGGTCTGAAAGGAATCTGGAGCCCTGAACTGACTGCAGGCTGTGGGGCTGTTGGGGTTCTATCTGCCTAGGTCAGACTTGCACCCCAGTTACATGGCACAGATCAAGGGTCAGGAGGAGGCCGGCCATGCCTAGGAGGGAGTTAACCTAGCTGAAGTGTTTGAGGCTAAGCAGCCCAGAGCAGAGGATAAGAGGAACTGAGGAATGCATGCCTTGCTGTCATGGGGATAAAGATCAAGCCCTAAATGCATCAGTGACAGGCTGGGCAGCCTTAAGCAAGTGACTTTACTTCCCTGAGGACACTCTCTGCAGAGACCCATGCTAGGAGCATCAGCTTCAAGAGGGCCACTGGGATTTGGAGTACCAGCCTTCCCCTCCTCCCTCCAACCTCAGCACTTGCTCTGGGCACCTTCCCAAAACACAGCATCTGGGGCTCTGCCTGCATTTATCTCCAAATCTACTCCCTGGCCTCCTCGGCAGGTCTGTCCTGCACTCTATCGCTGACCAGCCTTGGATGCCTGTCTACTTGCCTTTGCCCATCAAGGCTCCTCGCTGGCCATAATTGGGCCCAAAATAGCACTTCCCCTTGCCACTTCCTGCAACCATCTTGTGGCTTAAGGACAGAGAGACAGAGAGTCAGTGTTTGGCAAGCATGCAAAAGATATGAAGGACTCTCGGAGGTCAGTGGGGTGCACAGAATCAAAAACTTGCCTCTGGGTACCAGTGAGCACAGGCTGGCTAGGGCTGGAGCTTGCTTTCTGATCCTTGAGTCCCTCTGTCCCCTCCCCAGGCCCAGCTCAGGACTGAGACAGGGTCTTAGCCGGACTTTCTGTTCCCGGGACAAGCTCCCTGGACCTACAGACTATTGTGCTGAGGTTCGCGCCAAGTGTGAGCCTGAGACCAGTTAATCTAGCCTTCTGCCTCTCCTCATCCTAAGAGACATTTCCTGACTTTTCTTACCATGAGAAACCCTCATGCCTAGTGTCTATTCCGTGTCAATCCTGCCTTTCTGTGTGGTGGCTAGGAAGTCTCCATCCCTAAGTTTCATCTTCCTTATGAGGCAGTCTAGCTAAATTCTGACCTTTGTCTCTAGCCCAAGGGATCTGCAGAAGCCGTTCCTTGAAGAGACAGCCCCTGGCTGTGACTGGTTCCCTCCTCTGGGGTCAACAGGAGTTACTCCTCAGAGCAGTTCGTACATGAGCCCCACATGTGACTACACATGGCTCTGGCTGCTCTGCTCTCTCCTGATATCCTGTGTGGTTACCTCCCTCTCCCCCAGGAAGTATCAAGACCTGAGTGTGTGAATCTAGGTCTGATAGGTGAGTGACCCCGAGAAAGACTTTGAGCCTCTGAACTTTGGTTTCCTTATCAGAAAGGGAAGTATTGCCAGCAACCTTCCAGAACCATCTTACGGATTGGAAGAGGCCAGCTGTGGCTTCCAGCAACCAGCAAAAGGAAGCTGGGTCTAATGTTCTCTCTCAACAGCTCAGGCACGCAGCCCAGTGGTAGAATGCTTCCTAGCAGGAGCAACACCCTGGGTTTCTTTCTTTCTTTTTAAAGATTGATTTATTTATTATGTATACAGTGTTTTGCTTGCATGTATGTCTGCACACCAGAAGAGAGCACCAGATCTCATTATAGATGGCTATGAGCCACCGTGTGGTTGCTGGGACTTGAACTCAGGACCTTTGGAAGAGTAGGCAGTGCTCTTAACCTCTGAGCCATCTCTTCAGCCCCTGGATTTTATTCTGATCATTGCATGAAGCCAGTTGTGGTGGCACACACTTCTAACCCCAGGAGGTAGAGACAGGAGGATCAGAAGTTCAAGGTCATCCTCAGTTACGGACCCTGTCCACAAAAGCAAAAGGACACAGAGCTGTGTCTCAAGTGGATTCTCCAACATTTATTTCACTAAACACGAATTCAACATTTACTGAGCACCTCGCTGTGTGCTGAGTGCCACAGTAGGCTTGGGAATGAATGAGGACAAGCCATGTCCTCAGAGCACCCATCTGAGCTTTCTCCTTTCCCTCACCCTACCTGGTCTAGACAATGAACCCTTCACACCAGGTTCTGGCACCTTCCCTGCAAGTTCTGTCTTCACATCAAACCCTGGTCCTACTTCCTCTCGCCCATAACCACGCCCTTATTTAAAGCAGTTCTCGATGCTGCATGGGAAAACCACACCCCAAAGCGTCTCAAGTCTGGGTGGCCACGTGTGTAAGGAGAGCTGTTGGGGTGATGGGTGCCTCTTGGCTTGTACATACACCCACTGAGCTGTACAGTAGTGTGTGTGCCTCCTCATACAAACGCTGTGTATCAGTGGCTTCCTACAAAAAAAATTACTAATACCTGGGTCCTGCCTAAGATTCCAATCTAATTGGCCTTCAATGGACCTGTGTCCCCTGGAGAACGAAAATGAACAGCCCAGGTTGTAAACCACGTTTTAGAGGAGGTGATTCTTCCAGGAGCCTCCCCTGGGGCTAAACCTGAGGCCTGTTCCCTCAGGACCTCCTTATTCACAGCACACTGGCACAGGCTGACCCAGAAGGGCACCTGCCCTCAGGCCAGCCCATGCCCTGGAAGGCAGTCTTCTAAGTGGTAATGTAATGTGCTTGCTGGGAGGATGGTGCAAGCCCAGCCCTGTGTGTCTAGTGCTGAAAAGGAAGTGTGCTTTGGGCTTCTGTGGAGGGCAGAAATCCTGGGGTAGCAGAAACAGCTGAAGCATGGAAGGTGGCAGCCACTGACAAAAACGCAATTACTGGAAAACAGGCAGGGAGGTAGGGGCCTGAGGTGGGCCTTGCAATGTCTAGATCATTGGACCCTCTGATTGCCAGCTCAGGCCTCTGGTAGCGGGCACCCTACTGGAAGATTTTAGGGCCAGAGTAAACATTCCAAGAACTGTATATACTAGCCAACTACCCTGCAGGGGAGACAGGATCCTTTACTGAGAAGGAAATAATTCAGCCTGCTCACATGGCTGCCGAGTGTCCATCAAGACTGCAAACAGAAGCTGTTCAGTTCAAAGCCTGTGCTCCTTCCATTTCATCCTGAATTCCACACAAGCCGGACTGGCTCCTCAGAGTCAACGATGCTAGCAAGATGCCCTAAAACACGCACTAGGTGTTGAAGACCCAGCAGCCCTAAGGGGTGTGGGAGTTCGTAAAACACTTTTGTGTGTGTGTCAAAGCCTTGCCATGTAGCCTAAGTTGTTAGTTTTGTTTTGAAATGGGGGTGGTGGTGATGGGATGGTTTCTCACCATGTGGTACTGGCTTATCTAGAACTTGCTAGGTACACCAGGCTGGCTTTGAACTCAGAGACCAACCAGCCACTGACTCCCAAGTGCTAGGGTTGTAGGCATGTACCGTCATACCTAGTCCAAGCTAGTTATGAATTCACGATTATCCTGTCTCGGCTTTCCCACATGCCAAGCAAACAGTCTGGCAACTGAACTGCACATTCAGTGCAGAAACATAATTTTTTTAAATTAAAAATGTATTTTGTGTGTATGGGTGGGTTTTTTGCCTGCATCGAGGTCTGTGGCCCTGTGCATACAGTGGCCCTGGAGGCCAGAGGAGAGCATCTGATCCCTTGGGACTGGAGTTACCAATGGCTGTGAGCTGGGAATACTGGGGGTTGAACTTGGGTCCTCTGGAAGAGCAGTCAGTGCTCCTAACCACTAAACTATAATTGCCCCAAGTCCCAGAAACTGATTTTGTTTTTGTTTTTGTTTTTGTTTTTTGAGACAAGGTTTCTCTGTGTTGCCTTGGCTGTCCTAGACTCGCTTTGTAGACCAGGCTGGCCTCGAACTCACAGTGATCCGCCTGCCTCTGCCTCCCGAGTGCTGGGATTAAAGGCGTGCGCCACCACGTCCGGCTCGAAACTGAATTTTTAAGGCAGCCATTTGGGTTGAATTAAGCAGAGATGAGGCATAACCTGCCCTTTGTCGTGAGGGTTGCCTCAAGTCCTGTGGGGACCAGGGCGTGAGGGGCTCTTTGTCCCTACAGAGCGGCCCCGTGTTGCATTGCTTGCAGTCTAATGGTACCCATCTTTGGGCCAGAACCAGCCAGACTTGGGTTCTATTTCTGTTCCACAGGAGCTATAGGGACTCTTCCTGACCTGGCTCCTTGCCTGCAGCATGTCTGCTTCAGACTTCTGAGCCTAAAACCTAGACTGATGCGTAAGTTCTCGATTGATACACTACCAGTAGTACGCTTATGAGTTGTAGGGAATTCTAACAGTCAAATCCCTTTGTTCTTCTAATGAGGAGTTGGAAGCCCAGACAGGTAGAGTGGCCTGCCCACGACAACACAGCATGTCAGTGCCAACACGGTCATCCTCAGCATCCTTCTTTACCTCCTCCCTTCTGCCCAAGTGAGTCAGAGTCAGAAAGCTCTCATCCCTGGGGAGACAGACCCCTAGTGGCTGGCAGTAGGCCATTATGGCCCAAGGGCTGGGGCTGGGGGTGGGGGTAGCCATCATTTGGTGTTTCTATTTATTGACTCTTTAAATTTCATCATCCCAGGAGAGTTAATACATGACTGTTTGGTAGTGAGAGAAACATAATCTACGACCGCAATGACCCACCCACCCCAAAGAAAAACAAAGCCAAACAGAATGAACAAACCCTATCTGAAACCAGACCTTTGGAGCTGTAGCTGAAGCAAGGGGCTGAGGGTCAGGCTCCCTGCAGCCGGGTGGGGAAGGAGAGACTGCCTTAAAGCAGAAACCTTCTCACTTGAAAAGGCTATGCCTAGCCCCTCACCTCGGGAGCAGGAGGGGTGTCCTTCCTGAAAGGGCTGCCTGTGGCAGGGTGGGGGTGTTTAGAGAGGGATTCTATTCAGTGGTCACAGAAAGGGGACCCATAGGTCCACCCCCAAGGTGACCACTGTGCCAGTGCTTAAGACATGGGGAGGCAGAAGCTGTGAGGAGCTAGCGCCCTTTTCTCTTACCTGAGAAAGCCCTGTCCCAGACCCACCAACGTTCCCACATAAGGAGCCTCCGGCACCACCAACACCTTGGAAATGCTAAGTCCCAGGAGGCTTCCTAGTGAGAGTCACTGTCCTCTGGTCATCTTGTCTAAGGGCACGTGAGCAAAGTTCACTTCTGGACTAGGATGGGCAGCCCTGTTAAGGGAGGGCTGGGGATTATGTTAAGGGCCAGTGTCTTAGTGGCCTGAACATGCAGAGTGAGTGTGAGCGTGCTGAGTGATGTGTGTGTGTGTGTGTGTGTGTGTGTGTGTGTGTGTGTGTGTGTGTATGTGTGTGTGAGATGGGTGGGCATTGGTCCTTCCAGGCAAGCTCGGAATACCCAGGGCTCCAGGGTGGCCTCTCAGGCAGGAACAGGCTTTTATCTTCCTGTCATTTCCTCACTTCATGTCCTGCCCCAGGTCACTGCATAAATAAGTGCTTTGGAAAGTATCCATCTAAAAAGTAACATAAATACTGTACATAGGAAAGGATGCCATCCCTTCGCCTTCCCACTGCCCCAGAGAACACTCCACATATTGCACATGGCCTCCCCAGCCCTGTGGGGTCCAGGCTCAGCTGTGTCTTTGGTAGAAGCTTCAGGGACAGAGGTCCTGGGCAGCCCCCACATCTTTACCCTGGTCCCAGATGGGAGCATAGGGCAGTCCATGGGGAAGAGAGGCCTCGACCTAGCTGGCAGCGTTCTACCAGGAACGCTTCCACAAAGATGAGACAGAATCCACGCGGTATGGCCCTGCGTGGACACTCTCTGCTCAAGGTCTGCGTGTGGCCTGGGAAGAGACAGGCAGGCTGAGGGCAAGTGGACAGCTGAGTCCGTTCCTGGGCCACAGAGGGCAGGCTCACACCCTCCACAGGAGCAGGTGGTTTGTGCTGTCGTCTCGGCCCACAGTCTCACTACTGCCGCCGCCCCCACTGCTGAGTCGGAAGTCCTCATAGCCGTCGCCACCACTGATGACCAGCATTTTAGGCCTGGCTGAGGTGGGGCTTCGGTGCCGAGGGGAGCCCCGGTGATCCAGGGATGGCAGCTTCTCAGGGCCTGGGGAACAGAAGAGGAGGATGGGTCAACCTGAGGCAACTTGTGGCTTCATGTCCTATCATTGCTTGAACTTGGAATCCCAGGAGACAATAAGACACACACACACACTTCCTGTGGGAATTCCCACTTCCTGTTAACCAATAATTTCTGTATTGAAATTGAAGTGTTCTTGACAGACACACTTATCTCTTATATGTGTGTGCATTTATGCTTTTTCTCTCTGTGTGGTAAATATACATAATCCTGGGCAAGAGAGATGGCTCAGCAGCTAAGAGCACTGACTACTCTTCCAGAGGTCCTGAGTTTAATTTCCCAACAACCACACGGTGGTAGCTCACAACCATCTATAATGTGATCTGATGTTCTCGTCTGGCCTGTAGGTGTACATGCAGATAGAGCATTCATATACTTTAAATAAATTAAAGAAATATAGACATATTCCTATAGATGTGTGTCATACAGTATACGTGTGTAGAGGCCAGAGGTCTATACTGGATAAGTGTCTTCCTGAATCAATCTGGGTTTTGTTTTTGTTTTTTCCCGAGAGAGGGTTTCTCCGTGTAGCCTTGGCTGTCCTTGAACGCACAGTGATCCACCTGCCTCTGCCTCCCAACTGCTGGGATTAAAGGCGTGTGCCACCACTGCCTGGCTGGCAATCTGGGTTTTTTTTTTTGAAGCAGGATCTCTCTAGGTAGTCCTGGCTAGCCTGGAACTTGCTCTGTAGATCAGGCTGGCCTACCATTTCTCTCCCCCCCCCATCTCTTTTGGGACAGGATTTCTCTGTGTAGCCTTCGTTATCCCGGACTTGCTTTGTAGACCAGGCTGGCCTCAAACTCACAGTAACCTGCCTGCCTCTGCCTCCCAAGTGCTGGGATTAAAGGCGTTCACCATCTTTTTTTAAAAAAATTTTTAATTTTAAGACAGGGTTTCTCTATGTAGCCCTGGCGGTCCTAGAGCTCCCTCTATAGACCAGGTTGGCCTCAAACTCAGAGATCAGCCTGCCTCTGCCTCTTGAATACTAGGATTAAAGGCGTCAGCAACCACCACCTTATGAACTTTGGCCTTCTATGAAAGCAACAGGTGCTTTTAACTGCTGAGCCATCTCTGTAGGTCTTCTTCTTCCTCTTCCTCTTCTACAGGTCACAGTCTTTGACTCAACCTGGACCTCATCCATTAGGCTAGGCTGGTTGGCCAGTGAGCCCTTGGCTCCTCCTGCCTTTGCCTCCCCAGCACTGGACTTACAGACTCGTGCCCACTGTGCTCAGGGCTTTTATGTGGGTGCTCAGGATGTGAACTCAGGTCCTCGTGCTTGCCTTGCAAGGGCTTTACAGACTGAACCCTGGCTCCAGCCACCGCACCCCAACTTCTGCTCCAATCAGGGATCACATTCACTTCCTGGCTACTTTTCATCTTTATTGCCTCTTTTTTCTTTTTCTTTTAAGATTTATTTATTTATTACTTATGCAGTATTCTGCTTGCATGTACACCTACATGCCAGAAGAGGGCACCAGATCTCATTATAGATGGTTGTGAGGCACCATGTGGTTGCTGGGAATTGAACTCAGGACCTCTGGAAGAGCAACCAGTGCTCTTCACCTCCGAGTCATCTCTCCAGCCCATAAGGGCCTCCTTATTGTGATTACACAATGAAATTTTGGTTAATGAAACTGAAAAATCCTTATCACCTAGGGAAGTTGCAGCCATCTTACTGGCAACATGTTACACTGCTCACATGTCTGGGCAATGCTGGTATAACCAGACCTACTGTGTAACCAGCCACATAAAAGTGTAGCACATTCACTTATGTGCAGAACATATGTTGTAAGTGTAGTACATATTTGTTCATTTCTATCTTTTCTGGTTTATTTTGTTTTATTTCGTTTTGTTTGGGGACTGATCCCAAGGCCAAGACTTTTTCTTATAACAGGAATACACTATGCTTTTTAGCTGTTCTGGAGTATATGCCTATATATTAAAGTATACATTAAGCGTCTACTAGCTGGGTGGTGATGGCACACGCCTTTAATCCCAGCACTCGGGAGGCAGAGGCAGATGGATGTCTGATTTTGAGGTCAGCCTGGTCTACAGAGTGAGTTCCAGGACAGCCAGGGCTACACAGAGAAACCCTGCCTTGAAAAGCAAAACAAAACAGCCCTGTAAATAGCAAGCCAGGGTGAGCAGCAGCGGCCTTGCCTAGCCTGTGTTTACAGCAGCTCCTTATTGCATCATTTCTCTTGTCCTTGATTTAGTCTTGTGCTTTCCCTCATCGTGGCTCTAAGAGCAACAGCCTCTACCATTTATATATGCGATACAGCACAGCCACGTGGGCTTGTACCATCTGTAAGGACCTATGTTGTACACACAGCAATGGAGTCGTCCAAGCATTCAGCTACCAGAACATGAGCTATTGCTGTGTGATGCATAATCGTACCCTATGCCCATTCCTGGGTGACGTGGCTCAACTCTTCCTAAAGCCACACAGCTCCCGACTCAGGCTTTACTGCCTGCCGATTCCAACAGCCGCCTCCTCTGGAGAACAAGGCTTCTTGCTCTCTAAAGTGAGACTTCGCTCATCCTGACTCTGAGAAGTCATTTTCCTATTGTGTCACTTTCTAATCCTAATTCCTGTCCTATACGCCTTTCTATGTCCTTTTTTTCTATTTCTATTTCCTGTTCTGGACATCACTTCCTGAGTCCATTTCTTGCCCTATACCTCATTTCCAGCTCTGTTCTACTTCCTGGTACACTTAAGAAACACACACAACAGGATATATTTTCTATGAATATATCTGTCCCGTGTTAACTTATAGCTCACTTCCTGTCTCCTATGACTTTCCTAGCCAACAACTTTGTACACACACACACACACACACACATACACACACACACACACACACACACACACACACGAGTGCACGTAGCTTCATTGGAGGGCTCGGCAGCCTGCTTCTTGTGACAGGCTTAACTTCTAGCGTTCTGCTTTTCCACCCTCTTAAAGCCTCTCCTGGCAGAGCCCCTGGATGGGAGTGGAACCTGCAGACCCACCTGTGTCTGGGGGAGGTGGTGGGGTTGAACAGAGAAGGTTGAAGCCATCAGGCAGCTGGACTGCAGCCAGGAAGCGGACATGGCCGGTGTGGCCCTGGCCTAGGCCAGCCGGGCTGAGAGGTGCTCGTGGGCAGCTGACAGTGCTTGGAGAGGTGGGCATAGTAAGTACCACCCCAGCACTGGTGCCCACCCACAGCAGCTCCTCACACACCAACAGCGCTGTGATCCTCAGGCAGGCCGCCTTGTGCTGCCGGATGATGGCATCAGAGCCTGGCGGGAGAGACACATCGTTGGCCTTGGAGGCTGACTCTGTCTAGGCCTCCCCGAGGATGGGAATGCTAGGTCAGTACCTGCCAGCATCCTGTGCACTGGAGGGGTGACATCTACCTCCGCCAGCTGTTCAAAGGTGTCTGGATGGTAGAGACAAACATGGGCACTACCTTTCAAGGTCACCCACACACCCAGGCTGGAGTCGACCATGCAAGCCACACTTCGGCTGGAATCCTGCCCCACGTAGAATGTGTGCTGTAAGGAAGGAGGACAGAGAGCAGGCGGTAATTGGCAAAGTTGCTCTGGGCCCCCCTGCCTGAATCTCACTGGTGTCCATCCCACACATAGCTGCCCACAAACCTCTCTAGATACCTGCCCGGATTGACAACCGAGGCAGTCTTGGTGCTGGGTCTGGATGATCAGTTTCAAAGCTTGCCCACTTAATCCTCCAGAAGTAAAAAGGGGTGCCCTTTCCCTATGAAACTTGAGTGACTAAAGCTTGTGGGGGTGTTAAGACCAGCCAGTGGTCTCTCCCTGGGTAGATGGGGAACTGTTAGCCTAGGAGGAAAAAGTCACACCCTAAGAAGGCCCATGGTCACATACCAGGCTAGTCACAGAGCCAGGGCCTGGCCCCAGGCTTTAACCTTCAACTCAGTCAATGATACCCAAGGAAATCTGGGGCCCCCTGGGATCTGCCCAGGCTGGAAGCTTAGGGTTTGCATGTTAACGAGTAAGACTAAAGATTAGAGGCTTATAGTAGGGGATGCTGACAACAGGAAGGACCCTCTGTACCTCCAAGGACCCCAATATTGCACTGAGAGGGTACAGGAGGAGCACGAAAGAGGAATTCCAGTGTATGTGTGAATTTGCCATCTTTCTCATTGGCTAGAGTAGAAATGAGGACCAGGGAAGGGTAGAGACTGGCCTGGTAAGGGAGAGGGCTCAGGGAAAGGTCCTAACCCCTCAGCTGGATGCTTCTCTGTCCCTTTGGTCTTATCTCCCTCTCCTGTGACCCCCAGCTCATCCCCAATCACCAATTGTTCCCCCCTCCACCTCCAGCTGCAGTGTCCCCACCCCCGCTACCTCCAGCTGCAGCGTTTCAGGGCTCAGGACAAGGACCCGGTTCTGGCAGGCACACCACAGCCTTCCACCCACAGATACCATCTTGGTGATGGGGCTTCCCTGAGCACCCAGGGTCATCGATTTGAAGTTCTGGGGGTCCCAGAAACGCCCTGGGGAAGGAACGGGTCAAAGAAAACATATAACAAAAATTCAGTGCAGTTCCTAAAGAGACATGAACGCTCCCATTTGTAAGAGAAGATATGGGGCCCTAGGAATTGCCCAGAACCTCTTACAAATCTAGACCTGTGGCCCAGAAGTTCCCACTTGCCTAGAGGGGGGCTCAATTAACATCAAGGGATAAGGGAGGAGGGGCGTATGGGGCACACACCTGCTTCCCTTTGGTAGACTACAAGTTCTCCATTGGCCAAAGACACAAATACCTGGTTATTCAAATACCTGAGAAAGAGGAAATAATGAGATACTTCCAGAGGCTGAAGCAGACACCCTGGGGCCAAGGGTAAAATGTCTCTGGCTCCCAAGAGATCACCACTTTTTTTTTTTTAAAGATTAAAAAATATTTATTTATTATCATGTATACAGTGTTCTGCCTGCAAGCATTCCTGCAGGCCAGAAGAAGGCATCATATCACAATCTAGATGGTTGTGAGCCACCATGTGGTTTCTGGGAATTGAACTCAGGACCTCTGGAAGAATAGTCAGTGCTCTGAGCCATCTCTCCCAGTCCCCAAAATCACCTCTTTTTATTCTCTACTGTCAAAGTTGGGAGTGTGGGGGGGGAGGGGAGCCTGAGGCTGAGAAGCCGCAGTGACGCACCCAAGCTAACAGTGCAGAAGATGCACAGCTGGCTTTGGTCTAGGCTTCTGTTCTGCATCTTCCCCAGAAAAGAGGAGCCAGCAGAGCAGGGGCAGATGAACAGAGGAGGCCTACATGGTGGCCAAGAACACTCTGGGTGGGGAGGGCAACCCGGGGCCTTACAGGATGCAGGTCACGGAGGCTGCATGCTGGAGCTTCATGCTGTTCCTGCGATCACGGATGCTGTCGGAGGACTGGTAGACGTGGACACTGTGGGTTAGGGGGAGCATCTGTGACGAGTGGTCAAACCTACCAGCCCCTCGAGTCACCCCTTCACCTCTCTGCCTCCACCAAGGACTGATGCTTCTCATGGGTTTCAGGCCCTCTGGTATCCCCAGCTAGCTGGGCTCCCGAGACCAGATCCAACCCCTACACCCTCACTTCTGTTTTTAGGACACCACATGATTTCCAGAGCTGCGTCCCAGGCTTTCCCCTGCCCCTACCAGCCATCCTCAGTGCCCAGCCACACGGAGCTCTGGTAGGCCTCAGGGTCCACGCTCAACAGGTCCTCAAGGCTGCCCCTTGTGAAGGAGCCACGGCTGGAACGGCGAAGGGCTCTTCCGTCCATTGGGCTGGTGCCACAGGGACCACCTGGCCCAAACGAGCCAGAGAGTGACAGGAAGCCAGGCTCTTGTTCTTCCTCAGAACTGGTCGTCTCTGCAGTGGCCTCCTTGGAGCTTGGGGTCTCCTCATCTGAAGGGACAAAAATCTCTATTCCCATTCTCCTCCACCAGGCAGAGATCTGACATCTTTCTAGGCCTCACTGTGTCCCTCCTGGTCACAGCCCTCCTGCCCCTGGGTCCCTGTAGCTGCTAAGGCCTTTGCCCTGCTCATTTTCAGCACACACTGAGGGTTGCTAGTCCTCACCTGGCCATCTTAAGTCCAACCACACCTGGATGGAGGGACCAGCCACTCTACCCAGTGCTAATTAATAGTGTACTCCAAGGTCTCAGGAGCACACCTGTCTGCCTCATTGCCTTCTGAGTCCTCCGTATTGCAGTACCCCACATGGTAGAACTGATTCCAGCGTCTCCTCGCTCACCGCTCTCTCAATTCCCACCCACACTCACTGCCAAAGCTGGAAGAAATGGTAGATTGGCTGGCTTGGCTCTGTAGCGTCCCAGAGGGGCTGGGTGAAGATTCATCATCAGAGTCACTGTCAAAGGGCACCAACTCAGGCTGCGGGTCACCCTTGGCAGGGCCCGGCTCCATCTCCAGGCCAGATCCTGAGATGGATATGTGTAGGCAAGGCTGAGGCCCTGGCTCGGCCAGTGTTGCTACTTCCTCATCGGCTGTGGCCTCAACATCTAGCTCAGGCCCAGCAGACTCTAGGGTGGTCTCCCGGGGACTCCTCGAGGGCTCTGGCTGCTCTCTAGAGACAAAGGGAAAAGGAAAATGAGTTGCCGCTAGGAGGCGCCCGAGAGAGCACCCCCTACTCCGGCCCCGCCCACGGACAGTTCACCTACATTGCCCGCCCACCTCCCGGCCCCGCCCACCAACCTCCCTGGCAAACCTCAAGGTGTATTGGGACAAAGGCTGGCATCCTAGGCTCACCACCAGTGCCTTACCGAGAGCAGCGAGGCTGCAGGCCTGGCACGGCTCCGATACAAAGAATGCGGGCAGAGCAAACGGCGATGCAGGCCTCCACGTCTGGTTCCGCCCTCAAGCTTAGCAGGCACACCTGACCCACGTAGCCATCACTGTTGCACACCCATACCTCTGGGGCTGGCTCTGGGCAGCTGCTGAGGGTCGGGGCAGCACACGAAAACTGTGGGAAGCCCCAACAGACAGGGAAAGGTGAATGTTAGAATTGTGCCAGCATCTTGCTCTACCACAGACCCCCCAGCAGCACAGAGGGGTGGCAGGCCTGCATATACCTCCACACCATGCAACACCTCAAATACACTATGCCTGTGACACAAGACATCCAAACCCATATGTACACATACATGTAGTCTGAATAGGATCATGGATGTATCCATCTAGTTAATATGTGATATTGGTACTATTGGTTAGGTATGAAAACTCATACAAGTGTATGAACTAGACCTCAAATCTACATACAGCCTTTGTTCATGTGCACATGCCCAAACACATACGATCTACATGCAGTGTGCATGTGCATATACTCAGACACAGGAAGCAATCACAATGTTTAAAATACATATGAGAGATGGTAGACAAAACAAAAATTCAGACATAATGTAGCTTTGAATAGATGCACCTACATGGCCCACGTGCACACACACACACCTGCATGCCACTGCGCGTTTTCATGATAGGAATGGCCTTCAGGAACTCAGGGTCTAGGCAGCTTTTACTGGATGCTGTAGTGGAGGAGACAGGGCAAAAGGAGATGCACCCTGCTTAGCCACCCACCTCTGGCTTAGTTCCCACCCCATCCCATCTCTTCCCGTCTGTCAGTCTTCCTAGGGAGATGCCGGCTCTGCTAAAATGAGAGGTTATGGGGGGTACAACCTGTTTGAGTTTGGCTTTGGTTTTCCCTTCTGTACAATGAAGGCACAGCCCTGGGACTTCTAAGCTATAGACTTATTGATAACTTTTCAGGACTTGGCTGAAGTCCATACTGAGGAAGAGGAGAAAGTCTTGGTTGTTCAAGCCTATGCTGGGGTCCCTGTCCTAAAACGACTCTGCCCAGGAGCCTCCTGCCTGCCAGGAAGAAGCTGGGAGCCAGAGCTAAAGGCCGGCCGGCTGTTTCGCTGTTGCGGCTGCTGCAGGACAGGAGGCTGGAGTTTGGGAGTTCTGGCTTCTGCAGTTAGGACTGCCCAGAGGCTGTGAGAGCAGACGCTAGCATGGACCCTGGCTCACCCAGCTTCCGCTTGGCCTCATCGAAGGCCTGCTCAAAGCCCAGGCGGGCATCGGGGTGGGGAAACTCAAAGATGAAGGAGTCGGTGCCCTCGGGCCGGGTGGCACACAGCTCCAGCTTGGTGGGTGGGAAGGCAAGCGAGCAGCACAAAGCCTGCTTTTCCGACAGGTCCCGGTGCATGGCGGCAGAGAGGTCCCTCAGGGCGTCGTCCAGACTCTGAGGGAAAAGAGCCCAGGCCTCAGGCCAAGGTCTCACCACGTGGGCACCTGCACCTGGGACTATCAGGGCCTGCCTCTTTCCTCAGACAGTGGAAGAAGGATGCCTCCACCCGCCACAGACAGGGCTGGGCCTTGCTCCCCCTCACATGTCTCCGCCCTCAGACTTGGGAACTGTCACTTCCCTTAAGTAGGATCGGAGACTATAATTTTCCCCTTCAGATAAGTGACAGGACCAACTGCTCCTTCAGGCAAAAGCCAAGACTGTCTCTTTCTCTCTCTCTCAGACAAGGTCAGGGGAAGTCCCAGCTCAACCCTGACTTAGCTCAAGGCACAGACCTGGTGGGGGAAGCCGAGGCTCTCAGAGAGCTTGCTCATTTGGTTCAGGGTAGCCAGGTCCTCATCCAGGCGGCTGATGGCCTTCTGGATGTTCTCCCGATTGGTGGCTTGAGATGCCCCTGGCAAGGACAGAGGAAAGCCATGGACACATAAGGTCAAGCTTGGACAGACACACTTCCCTTACTGCACAGCCTGCAGCTGCACGTGGGATGGGTCTGGCAGCCGGAGAGCTTCTAGACCCCAAGCTCTCAGAAACTAGGTTAACAGGCAGCTTCCAGGAAAAAAAAAAAAACAAACCAAAACCAGGCCTGGGAGGAGGGAACTGGGCCTGGTTTAGGGCCACATGTCACTGAATGAACTTGCTAGGTGAGTAATTATGGCTCAGTGGGTTATATGAGCTCTGGCCAGCCGACGCCGAGGGACAGCAGTGGTGCGGCCTCATGGGGGACTTGCCAAATAGACAGACACTTTTCGGCAGCCCAATCTGCTGACTGAGGGACCTGCCTCCTCAGAGAGGGGGGCCACAATGAGCTGGTGCCCTGACCCACAGCTGACCACTCTAAGTCATTGTTAGCCGACAGGCCAGCTCAGAGCGTCCACCTCACTGCCTGGCATGTACGTCCATCCTCTCTAGACAAGTAGCCCCTAAGAGGGGCTGTCCCCTCACTGCTAGGCTGTCTTTAAATTCAAGGGACAGGAACCTCTTTTCTCTTTGCTCTTTCCTAAGTGACGAGTTTTGCTGTCCCCTCTGGTCCTGTTTATACAGTGTGTTGGTGGCATATACACACATAGCAGCTGTCACAGGTCACAGAAGGGTGAAAAGACCACGGGGTCATGACAGCACTCCAGGAGGAACGGGTTCTGAGATTGGCAAGCGATGTCTGGAAGGGCGCTGTGGCCAGGGATGGCCCATTGGAGATGGAAATGGGCTGGCAGGAAGGTATACCCACACGGGCACAGACACAGGAGTACAAGGAGGTCCTGCTATAGAGAAGGGTATGTGCAGAGCAGTCCTTGTGAACTCAGCAGGCCAAGCCTCGGGTACTTAGCCACAGTGGAATGTTTGTGTCTCCCCAGAGTTTATACATTGGAATACCTCTCCAATGTTGGTATAGGGAAGTGGCAAGGTCAAATGGATGGTGACCTCACAAGTGGGATTCGTGCCTTTAATCCCAGCACTCAGAAGGCAGAGCCAGGCAGATTTCTGTGAGTTCAAGGCCATCTTTACAGCAATCTATACATTGAGATCCAGGCCAGTCAGGGCTACTGTGTCTGAACAAAACCAAACCTGGGACAGCTTGTTTAACCCTTTCAACTGTGAAGACACATTTGAGGAAGAGGCCCCTCAGCAGACACCAGACTGGCCTGTCTTACACTGGAATGTTCCAGAACTGGGAGCAATACATTCCTACTTACGTATTCCCTGGTCTTTTTTTGTTTTGTTTTGTTTTGCTTTGTTGTTATTGTTACATGGACCCAGATCGAAACAGTCTCTTACTGCTTCTTAAAAAAAAAAAAAAAAAACAAAAAACCAACAACAAAAACACTCTCCTGCCCCAAAGGCATGCTTTCTTCTATTACAATCCTGCTCTTTTCCTGGCCACACAGTTGAATGAACCAGGAGTGGGTCATTCTGTCAAATGATCTGTCTGCCAGTGAGAAGAGATGAGGTGGACTCAGTCCTCACTATGGGACCCTGTGGGACAACCTGGTTCATCTGAGACCACCTCTCAGGTAGGCTTAGAGACAGTTCCGGAGTGACGAGCCAGCAGAGGATTTGAAGAGACTGGAGCCACTTCACAGCAGGAGGGGATGAAAAAAGAGGTCCTTGGGGTGCTCAGATCCACCAGGAGCCACCAGGATCTTCTTCACCAGCCTTGGTTTGGGCTCTGCTCCTGGGTGCACCACTGTTAAGTGGGAATGGTGGTAGCACGCGAGCTAACACCAGGTGTTGAAATGACAGCTAACTCAACAGCTGACTACAGTTGTGGGTGATTGCGTGGCAGCCCCTCATGGGTCTTGCCAGGGCACTAACAGGATGATTTGTATGGATACCTGGATCTGGCTACATGGATACACTACCCTAGTCCTTCAAAACCAGCCCCACACACGGGATGGCAAATGCAACACAAACACAGAAAAATGGATGGACAGGCAGCCAGACTGGCAAGAGATCAAACATACTGAGACTTCTCAGGGGAAGAGCCCAACACCAGAACCTCTCTCTCTGGCAAGTCGGCCTCACCTTTGATGATGTTTGTGTCTTCCAATGGCAGCTTCCACAGCATCTTGTACTTGCTGGCTGTATCAATGACGCTGGCGGCTGTGTACCTGTGGGTAGCCAATGGGGTGCTCTGGCTGGGGCAGAGAGTAGAGCCCAAGATACATCAACGGCTCTCCTGCCTGCACCACCCAGCCCCACCCTGGCCACTCACAGGCTCATGGAGCTGCGTCTCAGGGAGCCTGACTTCCGTTTCAGTGTGGTACAGACAAGGAGGTCTGTGAACAGGAAGAGGGATCGGTCCTTCTTGCCTCCGATTGTCTTCTGTAGGGTCCAAAGTGGGATTCAGGCTGGGTGCGCACTGTTCAGAGGCCTACCCACATCACCCTAGTGCCCACAGGGACAACACCCGGAGAGGGATGAGGGTTCTCCGCCATTTATGAGGAGTCAGGACTCATGCAGGGCTCCCGTTGTGGGAGGGGGACAGCAGAGAATTGAGGGCAGAAGGCACCAGAAGAGTGAACTTGGGTGGGTTGGGGGTACATGCGGAAAGCAGCCAAGGGACCCCCCCTTACCACTTCGGTAACCATCTCCTGCCTCAGGAACCGCCGCAGGGGAGCCTGGAGCTGTGAGTGGGAGGAGCAAGAGGCCTTAAATACTAGTTATTAACCCATTAACCTTGCAGTGATTGGTTGGCCCATATGAACAAGGTCAGCCAGAGCAACATCCTGTCCTCTCTCTCATGGCTGTGCTGCCAGGCCGGAGACACAAACAAGGTCAGACAGATGAGGAGGAGGACCCAGAAGGATGGGTCATTGTGGTCACAGAAGCAAGTACACCACAGACCCCGGACTTGGATGGCCATAATCCAGGTGACAGATGCAGACGCAGACACAGACACAGACAGACAGGGGTGTGGCAGGGTGGGGGCACGTACATCCTCCATGCCCTCAATGTGGGCTTCGATCTCCTGTAGCACTCGGGCGTGCCGCTCCGCCTCCTCGGCACTCCTCACACCCTTGTTGATGCGCTCAGCCACCTGCTTGATGTTCCGCTGAGCATCCAGCAGGAGTGGGTGGTCTGGATGGTCTTCCGGTGTGTGCTTCAGAAGGTCCTGGGGTGGGAAATGGAACCCTCTTAGCTGCCCTGGAGCCATTAACCTGACGGCTGGAGCGGAGAGGCTACAGCACGGCGTCACGGAGGAGGAGTCTCTTTCCCGCCTGGGGTCTCAGAACAGGCACGCGCGTCCTCCCTGCCTCCACGCTGGCTCTCCTGCCCAAGCATGCCTACCTTCACCAGAAGCTCGTAGCGTGGGATTCTCTGCACAGGCTTGATCATGAGGTCGGACAGCGCTTGCTTTTCCTTGTTCTCACGCATGCTTTGCTGAAACCCGAGGCAGAGTGGAGGGGGTTGCCACGTGAGCAATGACGTGCCGGGGAGAGACAGGCTGAGCCCCAGGGTGGAGGCTGACACATTTGCTAGCACCACAGTGCTCGGTCAAGAGCTCCTGGGATGCCCCAGAGCTAGCCTGAGGTGAGGTTACCGCCACCCCTACCCCAGTCCACATACCTCCAAGAACTTGAGAAAGGCTGGCCTGGCTTCCTTAGCCACACGCACAGCATCCTTTGCATTGAGGAAGTTATCAATATAGGCTGAATATATGTTCACCAAGACGTCTTTGGAGAACTGTGGGTAAGGAGGCAGGTTAGGCAGGCTCACGTGTCCCTCACCCACTTCACCCCATCCTAGCGTCCATCCATTTAACTTGAAATGGTCAGGTTTGACCTTTTCTGTCTTTCTCTGAACATGTACACATTGCATGTGCGAAATGGACTGAGTGAGCAGGGGTGTGTGTGTGTGTGTGTAGATGTGTGCTAAGCCCAGACTTGTTTGTCTTTTGCTTCTGGACAGTCTATCACCAAGTCTCTAACTCCATCAAATCAGCCAGGCAGGCCTCCCACCCTTCCTGTGGTGGGAGGGAACACACCCATTCTAACTGGTGGGACTGCTTGTGCGGTTCCTTCCTCCATCAGGAACGCCCCTCCCAGCCCAATCAGCCCAGCCAGCTCTTACAGATAGGGGGCGCTCTCCCCCACACAGTGAAGCCTGGCCCAGGGCAGGGTCCATGCTGGTGGCTAATCCTGCTGGTTGGCTGGTGGGAAGTGCTAGGTCAGGGGACTTGCCTGGGCTCCTGTCTCAGCTGCACACAGTGACAGGCTAAGACACAGATCTTAGAGGCCCTGACTCTGTAAGGTGCCAACTGTCACCGACTCTGGACAGGACAGGGCTGAGCCTTCTGTCAGCCCACAGTCAGCATCCAGGTCTAGACAGAGGTTGAGCTTAGTGAGTGACCCTGAGGGTGGAGACGAGAGCACGTAATCCCACCTGGTGGCATCTGGTTCTAAGCAGCAAGGGCCAGCTGAGACCTGTGTAGGTTAGGGAGCCCACCCTATCTCAGACTTACACATCACACCCCAAGGTTTAAGACAGGGTTTCACTATGTAGCCCTGACTAGCTTTTAACTGCCTACGGAGACCATGTTTTGGGTTTGGCTCATAGAGTTTTCTGGAAGGATTCTCTACAGTTTTGCTTTTGTAATTATGTGGCTGGAAGTAGCAATTTTTCTGAGTCCAGCTATGATTTGTCAGTCATCATCAAGAATTCTTGGGAATTAAAAAAATATAAATTAGAAGTTTTTCAAATATAATTAAACGTACATAAATAAGTGCCAAATTAAGAAGAAACAGCACGCCACGCTTACAGAAATGTAATGGAATGAAATGTTTTGTTCTGGTTTTTCGAGACAGGGTTTCTCTGTGTAGTCCTGGACTCACTTTGTAGATCAGGCTGGCCTCGAACTCACAAGGATTCACCTGCCTCTGCCTCCCTGAGTGCTGGGATTACAGGTGTGCGCCACCATCACCCATCTTTGGCCTTTGTTTGTTTGTTTGTTTGTTTCTTTTTTTTTTTTAAACTTTGCCTTTGGGGTTCTTTTGGAATTCTGAGCCACCACTGAAGGACCTGGAAAAGCTCCTAGGATGAGGAGTATGTGGCAGATGACAAGCAAGGGCCAGGGCCCCTCGTATATTATACATACTATGTAAGATAACGCTCAGCATGCAAAAATTGCCAGAGGGTATGAACTGTGATTACTAAAATAGAGCCAGCCAGAATGAGGTATCGATGTCAAGCCCATATAAATGTGAGGTCCAGGTCAGAAGCAGTGCCAGCCACCAGGTCAGGCCCCCCCCCCCCCCCGCCAAGGTCTGCAGTTGGATCCTGTGCCGCAGGGACACTCACCGACTGGACGAGCAGAGCCCCCACTTTCTGCTGGGCGTGCCACGTCTGCACGCACTGCCGCACCTGCTCCAGGAACTGCTCATGGTGCTCCAGCAGCTCGGGGATCTGGCCAAAGATCTCGTCCACCAGAGACGGGTCACACAGCAAGGAGTTCTCCGGCTGCTTCAGCGGCTGCATGTAGCCCTGGGGGTGGGGGGCCCACAGGGTCAGTGCATCCTCCTTCCTCACCTGCACAAGGAGCCACCTGGGCCTGCCGCTCAGTGATTTGCCACTGTGTCACCCTGGACAGCAGGAGCTCAGCAGTGAGAGGAAGACTCTGGCCCCCAAACTGCTTGAGGGGAGGAAAGCAAGGAGACTGGGAGAGTGGGGATGCTTTCCAGGACACCCCTGCCCCAATAGCTCAGCGAACACTTACTGGGCTGTCACTACATGCCAGGCACTGTTTTAAGAGCTAGAAGGCAACAGTGAACAAGAAGAACCAAAAGGCAAACATGGTGGTATACACCTGTAACCTCAGTACTCAGGAGACTGAAGCAGGAGGATTACCACAAGTTCAAGGCCAGTGCCTGGGCTATATAGTGAGACCTTATCTCAAAAAAAAAAAGTCAATCAAAAGACCTAACATAGCTTACATCTAGTCAAATGAACACACACATGAAAGAAATACAGAAAACAAAACCACATTTCACCAAATCTAAGATATACCATTACTTTTAGTTAACTTTTAGGGTAAAAACAAAACCCTGATGCCAATTAAATTATGATATGCTACCCATTATCTGGCAAGCTCTGGATTCATTGAAATGAAAAGGCTGTTCATCTCAAGATCAGTTGCATGTGGAATTCGGGTTCTAAGTTAAAATGGTGGCAGGCAGGGCGCTGGAAGCCAACTCTGAAGTTACTGGGGACCTGCACTGAAAACCAGTTTAAAATGTTTTGAATCTCCTGGGCAGTGTGTGACTAAAATTTCTGTTTTCACCACCAAGCTGCTTTTAGCGGCCTTTCCCAAGTCCTCCATCAGCATTCTTATGGAGAGATCGCCCTCTACTGGCCAATGCTGCAACTGCAGGCCAAAAAAAATGAAGGCGGCTCTTGAAAAGACATATGTGATGTTACATTTATAAAATAACATTTATATTAAACATTTTTTTAAAATCTGGCTTGTTTTGTAAAACAAGCTTGAAAAAGTCAAGCTTAACAGAATTCTCTTGGCTGGTTGCAGAGTCTGCAAAGGCTCAGGGTGACTGAGTAGCTAGCAGCTGGCCTCCTTACATTAGAGCTCTCTGGCCAGGACCAACCAGCACCTTGATGGGTCAGCATCTTTTGTTCCTCTAGGTCTTCCTCAGAAGTGACACCACTGACCTGTGGGTCACTCTGCAGAGGAGCAGGCATACAGTGGGAGCCACGAAGCCCCGCATCAGAAAGCCAGAAGGTAGGCAGACACGCCAAGCAGCATGTTATACGGTGTGCGGGGAGGGAGGAAGAACTCTGAACACAGCAGACTAGAGGGCGCAGGGAGCCAAGGGGAGAGAGGTTGCTTAGGGAAAAGACACCGTCTTAGCTGAAAGTATCAGGGTTCAAGACAGGACTCAGGAATACAGGTGAAACGCAGGAAAAGGCATAAACTTAGAGCCTGGGTTCAAATCCCACCTCCTTCTGTCTGCTGACCTCAGCATGGGATTCCTTTCTGTTATTTTGTTTTTATCTGAACTGGCTAAGGAGTCAAGCCTGGCCTTGAACTCCTGGTCTTCTTGTCTCCCACTTAAGCACTGAGGTTGTAGGCACACATCACCACACCTGGCTTGTTTAGCATTATTTTCTGTTTCTGAGACGTCTTGCTTTGCAGCCCAGCCTAGCCCTAAACTCCCCATTCTACCTCTACCTCCAAAACACAGCGGCCACCACATGTGGACCTGACACCTTTACTTAAATCTTTGTTTTGCAGGAAATCCTACCAACCCACTTTGGGTGGCAGCAGCCACTGAACTAGTGACCAATTTCTGAGTCTTCATTTCCTCATTCAAAGAAACTCATGGTTCCTACATCACAAGGTTAACAAAGGTTGCAGCAATTGTGCATGTGCAGGTACACACATAAGGCGGCATGTGAGATGCTCACACACTAACACACATAAGGCGGCATGTGAGATGCTCACACACTAACACACATAAGGCGGCATGTGAGACGCTCACACACTAACACACATAAGGCAGCATGTGAGATGCTCGCACACTAACACACATAAGGCAGTATGTAAGATGCTCGCACACTAACACACATAAGGCAGTATGTGAGATGCTCACACACTAACACACATAAGGCGGCATGTGAGATGCTCACACACTAACACACATAAGGCAGCATGTGAGATGCTCACACACTAACACACATAAGGCAGTATGTAAGATGCTCGCACACTAACACACATAAGGCAGTATGTGAGACGCTCACACACTAACACACATAAGGCGGCATGTGAGACGCTCACACACTAACACACATAAGGCAGCATGTGAGATGCTCGCACACTAACAAACATAAGGCAGTATGTGAGATGCTCACACACTAACACACATAAGGCGGCATGTGAGATGCTCACACACTAACACACATAAGGCAGTATGTGAGATGCTCACACACTAACACACATAAGGCGGAATGTGAGACGCTAACACACTAACACACATAAGGCGGCATGTGAGATGCTCACACACTAACACACATAAGGCAGTATGTGAGACGCTCACACACTAACACACATAAGGCAGTATGTGAGATGCTCACACACTAACACACATAAGGCAGTATGTGAGACGCTCACACATTAACACACATAAGGCGGTATGTGAGATGCTCACACACTAACACACATAAGGCAGTATGTGAGATGCTCACACACTAACACACATAAGGCGGCATGTGAGACGCTCACACACTAACACACATAAGGCGGCTTGTGAGACGCTCACACACTAACACACATAAGGCAGCATGTGAGATGCTCGCACACTAACAAACATAAGGCAGTATGTGAGATGCTCACACACTAACACACATAAGGCGGCATGTGAGATGCTCACACACTAACACACATAAGGCAGTATGTGAGATGCTCACACACTAACACACATAAGGCGGAATGTGAGACGCTAACACACTAACACACATAAGGCGGCATGTGAGACGCTCACACACTAACACACATAAGGCGGCATGTGAGATGCTCACACACTAACACACATAAGGCAGTATGTGAGACGCTCACACACTAACAAACATAAGGCAGTATGTGAGACGCTCGCACACTAACACACATAAGGCAGTATGTGAGATGCTCACACACTAACACACATAAGGCAGTATGTGAGACGCTCACACATTAACACACATAAGGCGGTATGTGAGATGCTCACACACTAACACACATAAGGCAGTATGTGAGATGCTCACACACTAACACACATAAGGCGGCATGTGAGACGCTCACACACTAACACACATAAGGCGGCTTGTGAGACGCTCACACACTAACACACATAAGGCGGTACGTGAGATGCTCACACACTAACACACACAAGGTGGCATGTGAGACGCTCACACACTAACACACACAAGGTGGCATGTGAGATGCTCCATACATCTTCCTGAGAGACTCATTTGGGACATGTGCTATCAAGATCCCCACCCTCCAGCCAGAGCAGGTGAGGCACAACTGGGCCCACAACCTGACCAGGTTCCACAGCTGCCCTTGGGTGATCCACTCCTGTTCACCTCCACCTCCTCCCACCCAGGAATCTCAATTTGGTGCCTTCTGCTCCAGTCCTGCTTGCCCCAGAGGGCCCGGCGGATTCAGCCTGCCTGAATCTGAGTGCCACGGCTCCTCTTCCTTTCTCCCTCCTCCAACAGGCTATAAGGGGCCACACCAACTTCCATCTTTACTCTGAAAGAATATGCAAGCAACTTCATGTTGTCAGTGAAACAATGCCTAGCGAAGCCAAGAGACTCAAATCCTACTAGGCAGCAGGAGACAAGTGATGAAGCCAGGGCTGCCTGACCATACCGCCTGCAACTCTTACTAAGGGATGGGCTGTTGCCATGGCTACTCTTCCAGTCTGACATCTTGGGGATCCTTCCTCAGGTTTTCTTGTGCCTGTGGGAGACCATGGCCTTCGCCTGGCTTTCTGCCTCTCTCCTTGGCAGCCACACCAGTTACTCCTGGTGGTGACAGTGGCTCCTCCGCTGTCCTGCTCTTTGCTTCTGCTGTGCTATCTCTGCCTGTTCCCCTCAACGGGCTCTCTCCTAAAATTCCTATCCACACTTCAGGTCTCTGTGGACACCCCCAAACCCAGTCACGTTCCCTGAGCCCACAAGGAAGTCTTCACTCTGTGTTCTTACCTCTATGGGCATTTTTATAAAAACAAAAACAAAAACAAAAACAAAACAGAGGCAATGTACTCTTTGTGGCAAAATAGACAGCGGATATAACTTGTCACTTTAGCTAGTTTCTTGTATTTGTTTTTCAAAATATGAATTCCCTTGAATTGTCTATTAGCCAAAGGTGACTTTGTATTTTTGGTCCTCTTGTCCCTGCCTCCTGAGTGCCGGGCTTACGGGTCTGTATATCCCACCACACCTGGTTTATGCAGTCCTGGAAATCAAACCCGGGGCTTCTTGCACACCAGACAAGCCCTCTTTTGAGCTACATCCCTAGCCCCATTTTAATCAGTTTTAAGTGTTCAGATGAGTACACACACATTGCTACTGTTGTGTGAATACCAGCTTCACCTTCCAGATGACAACTCTGGACCACTGATTACTAACTCCACACAAACCTCCTTTCCAGCCTCAGCCTCCCCGGGACCCTGCCACCAACCACTCCACTTTCTATCTCCGAAAGCGTAAGTACTGCAAGGCCCCTCAGAACGCACGGCATCAGTTGTTAGGTGAGTGGCTTGTTTCACTTACCACAGCATCCTCTGGGCTCGTCTGTGTTGTAGCGTGTGCCAGAACCACCCCCCTTTTCAAGAGGAGTACTACCCGTATATGTACATACACCCGTGAGTTCTGTGTCACCATGTGTCATCCGCTGTGACCTGTCTGGCTGGTGACTGCTGCTCTCTGGAATAGCCCATGAGCTGCAGGGCACACATTCATGTCCCTCGGGCTCTCTGCTGAATGACAACCCCTGCACTGCCCAGAGGATAGTGTTTGGTCTACACAAGGGCCCTGTGCAGATTTATGGAAGAGGTAGAGGGAGGGAGGAAGGAAGGTTGACTGGTTCTGGATATTTCCTGGGATGTGTAAGCTTATCTTTAATTGTGTTCATGGGCGCCATTTCAGCACATACATCCAGGCTCTGGCCTCTGCAGTACCCACAGAGCTGAGCCGAGCTCGGCTCGTTATCCTGCCATAGATGTGCCTCTCCCTGCGCTGTGCTCCACCTCTCCCAGGCCAGGGGCCTGGCATAGATAGCCCTGTCTTCCCAACTCATCCCCCCCCCCCCCGCCCCCGCCCCCACCCCCCACCTCGCCCAGTTCTTAAAGCCCACCTGACCTGAGCAGCTCACCTCTTAAATATCTGTCCCCTTCTGTCCCTCCCGTAGCCTGTACCCTTACTAGAACTTTGTGGCCCTGGCCCAGCCTCCTTCTTCTGCCATCCGTCTTTTCAGCAGACGCGTTGACTTCCCAAAAGCAGGAGACCAACCACATGCCTACTTGTCTCAAAACCCTCTGATGACTCTCCAGGAACCCCACTGTGGTCCAAATCCTTCTCCCGGGGATCGAGGACCCCATGGCATGACCCCTGCTGGCTCCTGCAACATCACCCAAGAACCAGCCCCAGCCCCTCATACTCTGTACCACACGGCTCTTTAAACGTTAAGTGCCGAGCCCTCTGCAGAAGCCGTCCCCACTGCGCCCTCTCTAGGGACCTTTCCCTGATGGCACACTGTTAGGCATCTTCCGGGGCTCTAGAGCAGTGACTCTCAATCTGTGGGTCATGACCCCCACAGGATCTCACAGCAGATATCCTGCACACCAGATTTTTGCTTGGTGATTCGTAACAGCAGCAAAATTACAGTTATGAAGTAGCAACGAAATAATTTTATGGTGGGGGGCGGTCACCACAGCACGAGGAACTGTGTGAGAGGGTCGCAGCGTTAGGAAGGTTGAGGACAGCTGCTCTAGAGGAGCCGTGTGTTCAGCACGGTTCTTCGTTCCCTCATCCTTGGGCTTGCTGTATCTGGACCGGGACCTGCCCGTAGCATATACTCAGCATTTAATTCCAGTCACAGAAAGGGCGTGTTCAAGGAGATGCACAGCTCAAAACTGGCATTCAGGGCTACTGAGGGGACATGAAAATTATAGTGTAGAGACTCCTGCTCTTCCCAGGACCCTCTCTTTACTCACCTATCCTGCAGGAGGCGACCTTTGGGGTGGCTACATCCAGGGTCACAGCTCTTTGGTCTCTGTCCCTGACCATATGAGCCATCCCACCTGTCTGCCGCCCACACACGGAAGTCTGCTCTCAGGCCTAGGCACGGGCCTCACCTGCATGAGGGTGCGCAGTGACTCCACATACGACTGCTCCGTGTCCAGCAGGGTCATGGTCACGTGCTTTCGCATGTCCTGTGGGGACAGAGGTAGAAGGTCAGTTAGTCTCTGTCACCTGCAGCTATATGGAGGCTCATCTGCGCACACAGAGTCCACCTGATCCTTTTTCTTTGCTGGCTTCCTCTCTGTGCGAGACAGCTTCCCAAAGCACCTCGGACCTCCTTTCTGCCTGGCATTCTGTGCTGGGAACGCTCCCCTGAGTCTCAAACACACTCCCCTCCAGGTCGATCTCTGCTCTCCCACCCCAACAGGTTCTGGAGACAGACAAAAAGCTAACAACAATAAACCCCCGTATTTACAAAGGAAGATGCCTCCCGGCTACGCCCACTCTAGAGACTGACTCTGAAAATGCCAAGTTCCGGCTTGCTGCTATGAGGACATGTGTGCCCAACCTGGCTGTGTGTCACAGCATCCCTCAGAGTGACGTTGTCACTTCCTGCTATAGAAGAATTCACTGCAGCCCAGGGAAAAAGAGTTGGATCTAGAAGCTGCAGAGCTAGAAATGTCACAGATCCAACAGGGCTTGATCCCAATTCTCAATGAAAAGGTTGGACAGCTCTCGCTTGCACCAGACTCAGACCCAGTTCTGGGCACTTAATTTTCCCAGGCCCCCTCCTGACCACCAGTGTGGTACACAGTCTCTCCGTTCCCCCCCCCTCAGATCCATATCGAGTGTGTGTGTGTGTGTGTGTGTGTGTGTGTGTGTGTGTGTGTGTAAGAGAGAGAGATAGATATGGATCTGTGTGCACATGTGCTCAGGTCCGCTCACCCAGGCATGTATGTATGGACACAAGAGGTCAATGTTACGTGTCTTCCACATTATTTTATTATTTAATTAATTTATTTTTTGACATAGAGTTTCTCACTGAACCTGGAACTCACTCTTTCAGCTAGGCTCACTGGCAAGGGAGCTCAGAGATCTGCCTGTCTCTGCTCTCTAGCACTGGGGTCACAGATGCACACTGCTGGGGTCACAGACGACACTGTTGGGGTCACAGATGCATACGCTGCTGGGGTCACAGATGTATACACTGCTGGGGTCCCAGGCAACACTGTTGGGTCCCAGACATACACCGCTGGGATCACAGACGCACACAGTTGGGGTCACAGACGCATACCACTAGGGTCACAGACACACACAGCTGGGGTCACAGACGCACACCACTGTGCCCAGCTTTTACAATTCTGGGAATGCAAACATCCTGATCCTCCTGCCTCCACTTCCCTAGTGCTAGGGGTTACAGGGACTCACTACCACATCTGGCTCATGCACTACTGGAGAGGAACCCAGGGCTTTGTGCACATGCTAGGCTACTGAGCTACAACCCTGCCTAGTCTCCTCAGCCTAGTCTCCTTGTTTTCAGAACACACTGACACCTACATACAGAGGACCCGAGAGTTCCCTAGGGGTTGGTCAGCATCTGTACCCACATCACGAGGAATTAGCTTCCTGCCTCTGTCAAGGGAAGAATTCGTTAGACACAAGCTTGGGAATGGCCGGGCTTGGCTGCTACCCAAGGCAGAGTTCAATAGTCCCCAGCCTCATGCAGGAAACCCTCCCAGGGAGCACCTGTCCCATCAGCCTCTGCCCTGGCAGCGACTTCATTCTAACAGACTCTAGACTGGCCCTATGCAAGGTGTGGGGCCCACACATCTGGCTGGGCCATGCCTGGGGCTCCAGCCATCAAGGCCTGCAGCCTCAAGACGCTCTGCCCAGGGTCCCTGGACTGCTTGAGGACTGTTTGTTTGTTGAGACTAGACCGTGTGCTGTGGCTCTGGATAACTGGGCTTCCCTTATGCTGCAAGCATTCCCACCATGGCCAGTTTATGTCTCACTTTTCTGGCTGTGATAAGCTCAGGTGCTGTTCCTCTGACCCTGGAATGGAGGAATCAGTCTTGTCCCTCAATAACTGACAGGGAGGCACACTCAGAAAGTGGACTCCCACGCTAAGCTCTACTGAGGCATGGGCACTATCTCCCTGGAACACAGGAGGCTAGCTCACTCTGTCTCTGCAGGCTCTGTGTGGTGATGTGTTCTTTGGGCCCTACCTCAGAGACCCCCTCAACTACGAGCAGGCCACTTACACTGGGTGCTTCTGGGTCCCCCATGTCCACTCCGGTGCTGGCAGCAACCAGAACACTCCAGCACCTCATAAGTATGTGCAACTCATTTCAACCTTACAGAGCTCTAAGACACAGGTGTTGGTCACCCACTATACAGATGAGTCAAGTCAGAGAAGTGACATGACTTGACCAAGATCGTATGGCCAGTGAGAGACAAAACGAGGCCCAGAGCCTCTTTACATGCTTCATGCAGAAGAGCCTTAGGGTGCCAGCACCCTATGCTCCCTTTCCCCAGCATCCTCGGGACACAGGGCTCCCCAGCTCTGCTCTTCCTGGCTCTGTGATGTTTATTTGTGACCCTGCTTCCATTCTCCTTTAGGAACTGGAATTAAAACAAAACAAAACAAAACAAAACCCTTTGCTCCTGGTACCACACAAGCTCGGTGATGGTCCCACCCGCATGCCCGCCCGCCTGCCCGCAAGCACGCACGGTGGTCCTCGCTGTCCCTTCACATTCCACTTCACTGAGACTTCATGGGGAAGTTGTTTCTGACTGACTGTGGGACAGCGAGATCAGGCTCTGGGCCTCACTGCTACTGTCCCCTGCCCACATTCATACTGGCCAGCCAGCCCCAACCTGGGTCATGGTCAGAGAAGTTCCCCGTGAGGCGGGGCTGGCATTGGGCCTGCTGGCGGGTGGCTGGAGTGGTAGAGGGAGCTGACGCTGCAATGCCAATGCCGCCGCCTCTCCCAGCCCCCTCCCTGCTGCAGAGCACAGTGGGCTGTCATTCAGCTGTCAGGTAAAAGCACAGAAAACAAGGCCGGCTCCTTGTCACGGCATGGAGCACCCTCTGCACGTGTCCAGACACGGGAGCAGTGCAGGGGAAGGGGGGGGGGCGGGAAAGGGGGGGCAGGGGAAACAGGAGATGGAGGGACGAGGCAGCTGTCAACCAGATCAGCAGGCCCACCTGTTCCAGGCTGACCGGCCCTTCAGCCTGCTTCCCTCCAGATCCCCTTCCCCTTCAATAGCCACAGACAGGCCCCTGGTATGGGGACCAGGGGGAACCTGTGGGGAGGTGGTCACTGCAGGAAGACGGTGAGAGGGACTTTCCTATCATTAGCCCCCAAAACTGAGACCCTGATGTACCAGGCATGAAGAAAGACACACAGAGAAGCCGTGAAGGCAAGATGCCCTGGATCAAGACAAAAAACGTTGCCGAGTTTATCCCGCTGTGAGCTAGGCCCTCCTGCCCAAGAAAGCTGGGGACACAGTACAGTACCCGGATCAGGGCAGAGTCCCCATTGTGCCTAGAGCATGGAACAGAGTCCGGGCCCAGACAAACACACAAAAACAAGGCAGCATCCCTGGACCCTGTCGCTGCCCCCTCCAGACAGGCAGCTGGAGGCAGGAATGGGGACACCACCTTTCCCACAGCACCACAGTGTGACATCGCTAGGCCCCGTAGTTCCAGGGGGGTGATGGCAAAGGGGAAGCAACGCTGACTACCCCCCAGCACATACATACAGCTGGGGCCCATCAACCCTGAAGGAGGCTGGAAAATTGGCTTTCCTGGAGACCCAGTGTGCCCCGGGAACAAATCTGCTTTTACCTGACCCACTTGACAAGAGTACTGTACTGAGCCTTGACCAACCCCAGGAGCGTGGCCAAGGCCCCTCATCATTAACCTTTCTGCCTTCATCTGAGGTCAACCCTCCCCAAGCCCAGGGTTGGCAGGCAGGCAGGCTCCCGAAGCCTGATCCAAGTTCCGGGCCCTGCTCTCCAGCATCTGCCCACGCTTTCCCAGGTCTCCTGGGTCTGCAGCATCCTAGGCCAAGACCCAGGTTCCCGGCTGCCCCACCCCTTCCCCATACCTGAGCCTCCCCCGGCTCCTCCGCGGTGTCAGAGCCCCCGCCCCCGGCGGACTCCCCGGAGGCGGCGGCCGGGCCCAGATCGCGCATGTCTTCCAGCGCGATAGTGAACTGGGCCAGGGTCTTCACCATCTGAAGCATGCGGCCGGGTCGCCGCCGGGGCGGGGACTTGCGCAGAGTCGGGAGGGCCCCCTCCCACTCGCGCTCCTCAGGGGGCCTCAGCCCCGCCGCGGTGGCGGAGGCGGCGTTCGTAGCAGCGCCGCCGGTGTGAGCGCAGCCGGCGGTGGCGCTGCGGCCTCCTCCGCGCAGGGAGTGAGTGCGCGCGGCGTCGCAGGGGGATGAGTCCCGCCCTCTGCGCGCCGCCCGCCCCTTCTCCCGCAATAAGCCCAGCGCCGCGGGACCTCGCACCCCCGCCTCAGGACACAAGTCACACACACCCGCGGATAAAGACGCGCCCACTGCTACATCTAGCGCGCAGACGCACAGATTGACATCCAGGAGCCAGAGCAGGCCCAGCTGCAGGGTAGATCAGAGTAGTTCAGGGTCATGTGCGTTTGCACTAACAGTGTTACCATACAGATCCCAAAATCTGACACTCAGGAGGCCTGACCCACCACTCCTCACAATGATGCGGACTTCCTTGTTCAACAACTACAGCATGACAGAAGCAGTCACCCACCCATGCGGGGCATCAAGTGCGGATTGCCGGAAGCCTCACTGGCCCCAGCTCTGGGAGGGGAACTTGGGTGTGATAGAGAGGGGCTATCACCCCAAGCACTCACACTGAGTCACCCCATCTCTACCACCATCTCACCCGGCTTAGTCAGTATTCCCTTCCAACGCCTCTCCCCATAATCCCCACTGGGGAGGGGCTCCGACTACCTCCCATCTGCCCTCCCTCCACCCAATACTCTGGTGTTTGACCTTGATCCGCAGGCCCCTTCCTCAAATCTCAGGACAAGGCCAGGACCTACCCCAGGACCCACTTAGATAAGACTGGGGTGCGGGGAGAAGCAACTTGGACTCCAGCTCCTACTGGGCACTAGGAAGGAGGTCCATACACCCGGCAGCTGTGCCAAACCCCAGGCTAGCTCCATCTCCTTGAACACTGGCGGTTCTCACACTCACAAAGCTCCCAGCTCGCTCTCTCCAAGCTGCTCTCTCTGGATTTCCTGAGCAATGGGGTAATGGCCCTCCATCAGCAAGCCAGGCTTACCTTGTTACCCACACCCACCCTATTTTGTTGCACCCTCGCCAACTCTCTGTGCCTCAGAGCCTTGACCTAAGCTTTTCCCCCTCCCCTAGCAATCGATGCCTTTTCTTTTCCTTTAAGACTGTTTTACACTTGCAGACCCAGAAAGACATGCATGGTATATACTTACTCAGAAGTGGATATTAGCCACATAATACAGGATAACCACACTACAATACACAGACCTAAAGAAGCTAAACCACGGGGGCTGGAGAGATGGCTCAGAGGTTAAGAGCACTGTCTGTTCTTCCAAAGGTCCTGAGTTCAATTCCCAGCAACCACATGGTGGCTCACAACCATCTATAATGAGATCTGCTGCCCTCTTCTGGCCTGCAGGCACACATGCAGGCAAACAAATAAAAAACAACAACAACAAAACACTGTATATGTAACAAAAAAATAAATATTTAAAAGAAGAAGGAAGAAGCTAAATAACAAGGAGGACCCTAGGGAAAATGCTTAATTCTCATTCATAAGGGCAAACAGAATAGACACGGGTAGCGGCTGAAGAGAAGGAACAGGACGGAGCCTACCATAGATGTCCCCTGAAAGACTCCACTGAGCAGAGGGTCGAAGCAGATGCCAGACTTTGGTGTGGAGCGCAGGGACTCTTATGGAAGAGTTGAGGGATAGAAGGACCTGGATGGGACGGGAGCTCCACAAAGAGACCAAAGGAGCCAACAAATCTGGGCAGAGGGTGGGATGGTGGTGCTGCTGCTGCAGAGGCTGCTGCACCAATCAAGGACCACGCATAGTTGAGGACCTGAACCTCCTGCTCAGATGTAGCGGACAGTCTCCTTGTGGGTCCCCCTAATATGGAGAGCAGGGGCTACTTCTGGCAGGGACTCTGGGGCCCACTCATTGGTCACTTCCCCCTGGCAGGGAGGCCTTACCAGGCCACAGAGAAAGAGGATACAGGAAGTCCAGATGAGACTTGTTTCCTGGCACCCATTTAGCATGGAGGCCTCTGCATCCCTCTAGCCAGTCCTGCTTCCTTAGCCCCCACTCCATACCCCATGCTAAGATAAAAAAATTTTTAACGCTTACTTATTTTCACTTTATGTGATGAGTGTTTTGCCTGCCTGGTGCCCACGGAGACCAGAGGAGGGTACTGGATCCTGGCACCTGCACCAGGGACCCATGTAAAAGCAGCTGAGCCATCTCTCCAATCCAGGAACTGGATTTTAACACCCTCCTCCTTGTGGCATTAAACTGGCTATGTAATGGGGGATGGTCTTGAACCTCTGACTCCTCTGTAAACACTGCCCCAGTTCTGGGATTACAGGCATGCACTACCATGCCCGGTTTGTATCATGCTTCTGGTTGATTTTTTTTTTTTGTTTTTTGTTTGTTTGTTTGTTTGTTTTTGTTGTTGTTGTTGTTGTTGTTGTTGAGAAAGAGTTTCTCTGTGTAGCCTTGGCTGTCCTGGACTAGCTTTGTATATCAGGGTGGTCTCGAACTCACAGAGATCCACCGGCCTCTGCCTCCAGAGTACTGGGATTAAAGGCGTGCTCCACCACGCCCGGCCCATCCCCCTGGTTGGTGCCATGCAAGCACTCCACCAACTTAGTTTTCATCGATAGCACCTCTAAGTTTTGCTACCGGTACTGAAGATTAAACTCGGGACCTCCTGAATGCCAAGCAGGGGGGCGGATGAGCTTCCTTTCTTTCTGTGATATTGCTGTTTAAGCCCGGGTCTTCCTTTGCAGCTCAGGCTAGCCTCAAACTTATGATCCTGCTAGGGATGTAGCTTAGTGGCAGAGGGCTTGCCCAGCTCGTGTGGAAACTGAGAAAAAGCCTTAGAACTTTGGTTTTGTTTGTTTGTTTGTTTGTTTGTTTGTTTGTTTTGAGACAGGGTTTCTCTGTGTGTAGCCTTGGCTGTTCTGGACTTGATTTGTAGACCAGGCCAGCCTTGAACTCACAGCAATCCACTTGCCTCTGCCTCTCTGAGTGGTAGAATTAAAGGCAGGCGCTACCATGCCCCCTCTTTTAAGTGCTTATAACTTTTGGCTAGGCAAGATGGTACACACCTATAGATTATACACCTATAATCCCGACACTTAGGAAGTGAACGCAGGAGGCTCAGCAATTCACGGTCATACCCAGCTATATAATAAGTTCAAGGCTAGCCTGGGCTACAAGAGGCCCTGTCTCAGAAACAAAACAGGTCTGAGAATATAGTTCATTTGGTAGAGCTCTTGCCTGGGATATAAGGCCCCAAGTTTCAGCCCTGGGGGATAAGGCCCTAGGTTTCAGCACACAAAAAGCCTTGTGATTCTCCTGCCTCCTCCTGAGTGTTGGCATTACAAGCATGCACCCCTGTGCCTGGCACAAACAACTACCTCAATTACTCCCAAAAAGAGCAGGCCATGGGGCTCAGATCCCAGGGCAGCAGGTACAACACAGATGGGTCAGAGCCAATACCAGGCAGCGCTTAATAAATTTGTATTGGTCAGTGAATGAACAATCTGTGGACTCGGCTGTGCCCGCCATGTCCCGCTGGATCAGAATAACCATTCATTCAGTCTGTTGGATGGAAGAAAGGAATACAGCAGCGAGTGTGGCAGGCTCTTTACTGGCCTCTGCCCTGAGAGCCCAGCACCTCCGAGGAATGTGCTGAAAAGCACTTTCACCCCTCCTCCAAGGGATCTCAGACTCTCCCCAAGGTTGGAGAGAAACCGGAAACCAGCTGAATCCATTTGCCTTCTCCCTTCCCAAGGGACTGCCTTGCCCGTACTTCCTCCTCTTCCTCATCAGGGTGGACACGTTGGGGGAGGACAGCAAGAGTATGCCCACGTTCAGGGTGGGCAGCCAGGGCTCACAGGTAAATTCTCGTGAACACACAGGCCCATGGCCTGAGGGCTGACTTCCTGGTCACTGTAAGCCACCTTCGGTTATCAGAGTATCTCCTCCTATTGGCTTTTTTTTTTTTTTTTGGCTTTTCGAGATACGGTTTCTCTGTGTAGCCTTGGCTGTCCTGGACTCGCTTTGTAGACCAGGCTGGCCTTGAACTCACAGTGATCTGCCTGCCTCTGCCTCTGCCTCCTGAATGCTGGGATTAAAGGTGTGTACCAACCATACCTGGCTTTTTCTTAAAACAACCTGATTGTGGCCTCATTTCTTCTTAGTGGCTGCCGGGAGTGGGGGGGGCAGTATTTAGTTTGGGGGTCTTGGCAAAGGTTCAACTCACCCATCCCTCACTAGTTGCTGCAGGACCGAATTCTGAGAATGATTTCACTCCAGGCTTGGCCTGGGGGTCTAGAGACACAGGAGGACATGGGTGTAGGGAGAGAGGGTCCCTCGAGGCTTCTGCCCCCTTACAGGTGGGACTTAGAGCCAAAGGCAGTGAGTGCCAGGAGGTTTCACTGGGGATGGCTGGTTAGATCCAAGCCTGTTGCCATAGCACTGGAGATGCTGGTGGAGCAGAGACTGTGAAAGGAGCGTGGGGCTCAGAGCACAGGGGCTGAGGCACCGAATCATTAGAGGCCTGCCAGGACAGGGTCAGCTAGGGTGAACCAGAGGGCGTCACGTACCCAGCACCCAGTGGTGGTATGGTTCTGTGTTTCCTATGAGAGTCAATCTGGGGTGCTGGTTTAATCCCCCTATTAGAGCTCTGTAGATGTTTGGAGTAGGTCACAGAACAGTTTTGTTCTTTAATTTACATGTATTTATTTGTCAATTATATGTGTGTGGGGGTGGGTGGGCACATGCGCCATAGTCCGTGTGTAGAGATCAGATGCTCTCCTTTCACTACATGGATCCTGGAGATTGAACTCGGGTCTTTAGGCTTGGAAGCAAGAGATTTTTTTTTTTTTAAACCACCGGAGCCATCTTGCCCTCCCCGAGAAGTTTTTGTAATCGTGAAGCCCTGTCCTGTTTCCCATACTGCATCTATAGCTCGCCTCAGACATCTACCTTCCCCACTGTAGAGCTGCCCGCTCCCTCCTTGGTTGGAAAAGGCAAGAGACAGTGGGCAGGAAAGGGCCCAGTTCCACCAGACCAACACTCACTGCAGGGTAGACGACTGGGCACCCTGGCTCTGAGGCTACCCTGGCCCTCCGACCTCCACCAAGTCTGCTGACAACTTCCTCATCTCTGAGGGAATCCTGGCATCCTGCTCACAGACGCCACCCACTCTACCTGCCTCCTAAGACCTACCAAGACCCTACCTGTGGTCCTGCAGCTAATGCTGGACCCATCAGAGGACCAGCCGTGACAAAGGCTAGACCTCGAATGGACTGATGAAAGACTGACGGATGGTAGTAGCTGGGTAGCCGACTGATGAAAGACGAATAAATGGATGGATGACAGACTTGGCGATAGACAAACACCTGAGTGGATGCACTTGGTGGATGGGCAGGGCAGCTGCTGTGAGTTTTACATCACCCACTTGATTAGTGGAATAAATACTGGGTACTTACCAAGTACCAGGTGCCAAGCACTGTGCTAGGAATTTTTTTGTTTATGTTTTTTGTTTGTTTTAATATGAGTGTTCTGTCTGCATGTTCACCTACATGCAAGGAGAGGGCATCGGATCCCATTATAAATGGCTGTGCGCTACCATGCGGTTGTTGGGAATTGAACTTGGAACCTTTGGAAGAGCAGCTAGTGCTCTTAACTGATGAGCCAGTCTCTCTTGCGCATGTGCTTGGAATTTAAAAATAAGGATTTGGGCTGGGGAGACAGCCGGGCAGGTGACGGTGCTCGCCTCTGAAGCCTGCTGACTTAAGTTCCATTGCCAAAACCCACACAAAAAGCCAGATTCTGTGATCCCAGCATTCTTACTGTGAGATAGGAGGCAGGAACAAGAGAAGTCACTAGAAAGAAGCTCAAAGGTCAACTAGCCCGGAATGCACAGTGCAGCGTAAACAGAACAGAAGAGACGATGCCTCAGGAAGGTGGATGGAAGCCAGGCATGGTGACGCACACCTTTAAACCCCAGCACTCGGGAGGCAGAGGCAGGCGGATCACTGTGAGTTCGAGGCCAGCCTGGTCTACAAAGCGAGTCCAGAACAGCCAGGGCTCGGTTACACAGAAAAACCCTGTCTCAAAAAACCAAAATAGAGAGAGCTAACCCAAAGAAAACCAAACCCAAAACCGAACCCCAAAACCAAAAACTTGTCCTCTGACCATTACATGCATGCTGTGTCATGTGCACATGCTACCGGACCACCAGAAGAAAGATAAAAAAAGGAAGGGAGGGAGGGAAGGACGGAGGAAGGGTATATGTCCACACACAGTAGTCTCATGGGTAGGAAGCTCAGCACTGTGGAGGCAGGAGGATCAGAATTCAAGGTCATTCTCAGTAAGCAAGGTGGAGGCCAGCCAGGGACACATGAGACCCTTTATCAAAAAGAGCTGAAGGCAGCTCCCGAGAGAGAGACACAGTTCTGGAGAGCAGGTCTCATCAGACTGCATGGGAAGGGTCTCCAGACCTGCCCTTCAAGAGATCTCTGGATCCCAGAGCTGTCCGCACTGAGAAGCAGGGAGCCTGATGAAGGACCTCTCACCATCACAGATGCTGTGTGTGCCGCTTTCAGGGCCAGGTCTCATCACTGCCTTGCACGTGCTAGCTCCTCAACCCCCAACCTACCTCAGGGCTCTATTTCTTCTAACTCTCCAGTTTATAAACCAGGAAAGCAATGCTTACAGAGGCCATCTTGCTGGTAAGGGCTAAGAGCCCAACTGGCTGCCTGTGGGGTTGAGCCCACATGCACTTCGCAGGCCCACTGAGCCATCTTTCTCTTTTTTTCCAAGTCAACGACGTCAGCAGGTTCCCCTGAGTCAGGAAGGTGAATACAATACTGCCACAGGCTATGCCAGGACCAATGACAACAATCCTTGGGAACGCACGTGGGCTGTCTGGGATTCCATGAAACGGGAATTGGCACAACATGTTCTCCACCTAACAGGCCATCTATATCCACAGTGGCTACCTCTGACCCTGAGTCACCAAGGAGACAAGTTTCCAAAAGGATCTCATGGTATGGAGACCAAGATGGCTGTCTCCAGAGCCAGGTAATTTTAAGTTCAAATCCTCACTCTGCTACTTCCTTAGTGTGTGGGTTGGGCAAGACACTTCATTTCCTGGGGCCCCTGCCCCGCCCCTTCCCAACATCACCCATCCATTCTTCTTGTTTTTCTAGGTCACTTCCTGTTCTCTCCTCTTCCTTTCCAGAAGGAGAGGCCTCT